>NC_084511.1:10608982-11906482 GCF_024500385.1 Phyllopteryx taeniolatus | reverse complement strand
AAAATAAATAAAATCTAACATCCACGTACAGTGCTGAAAGCATTGCAACCAAGTGAAATGCTCCAAAATGAAAAGAATAGTCTGCTGGGAATAAACAATACAATTTCTTGGAACAAACATTAGAATTTAGGTTGTAAATTTAAGCCGGTGCTTGTGAGAGTGTCAAGGCGAGCAGACTGTTAAGATTGTTCAGGTTGACCTAATGTGGCCTGTGAATGCTTATTTGCTCTTCAAACTGATGTGATCCATTTTGGTCGCCCTCTAGCATTCCTGGAGCAGGAGATGAATCGATCTCTGACCCCTCCTTTGAACGGCCCCCTCCCCGCTCCTTGTCCGACACCTTCGGCCCCCCAGCCCCGCGAGCTCATCGCCATTGAGGAGGAGAGCGAGAGGCTGGCCAGAGAGCTTCGAGAGGTGGGCTGAAAAACCCTACCAAAATCTTTGGTAACAACAGAGGGGGAAAATATGAGACTTTAGTTTTTCGTTCTTCTTCTTGTGTGTGGTTCTACCCAGGTGTCCAGAAACAGAGACAGTCTTCGCGCGCAGCTGACCCAGCTGTGCCAGTACAGAGGGGTGCTGACCAGAACACACTCTCTTACAGCTTCACAGGTGATGACATTACCGCTTCCCTCTCTCATCATGAATTAATCACGTGCTAGTAACTGATGGTCACTTCTTTTTGGATTTTTCTCAGGCGCCGCCGTCTCTCCTGGAAAGCCAATGTCTGTTTGATAACCACCGTGATGTCCACCTGAGGTACACATCATCATGTCTCAATAGCGTAAAGCATGCTTTCCCAAACATTTTCAGTTCAAGGCCCAAATTACTTTCCATATTTGATTACTCAGTTGGACCCAAACTGACTCAAAATCGTCCCGTATGTCGTTCATGGAAACTAATGATGAACAACACAATAGACGTGAAATTGTTTGCATGATTTGTATGCATGCTTTATGATCAATAAATACAAGGCTGGTGTATTACAGAATCTGATGATTATTGTCAACTCTCAGTTTTGTAGCGGGAGTGGTCCACCCTTGGAGGGTGCCTTCGTTTGAGCGACTGTTGTGGCGAGCGTGCCGTGGTTATATTATTGTGGATTTTAGAGAAATGGAGGATCGTCTCGAGCATCCGGACACGGTAGGAACTGGGATACGGAGAACCAAAGTCATGAGGAACGTCCATGATTTAGTGTTCTTGTGGAAATTGCTGTTATCTGCAGGGAGAGATGGTGCAGTGGACCGTGTTCCTCATTTCCTATTGGGGGGACCAGATAGGACAGAAAGTGAAGAAGATTTGTGACTGGTGGGTCGATCTGTGCGTCTGTGCTTTTTGGCGTGTACTGTGCAGAGTTTGCTAAATTTTTGGTTTCCATTTGTGGCAGCTTCCGCACACAGACATTTGTGTATCCTGAGAACACAGCTGAAAGAGAGGAGATTCTTCAGGGATTACAAGGCAGAATTGAAGATATCAAATCTGTACGTGTCCAGCCTCTGTACCAATAATGCAGCGTTCCGAAACAAATGGACATCATTTCAAATATATTTGAAAACGTCCAATTCCTAGGCAAATGAAATTACAGTGGTGTGAAAAGGTGTTTGCCCTCGTCCTGATTTCTTATTTTTTTTTTGCATGTTTGTCACACTTAAATGTTTCCCATCATCAAACAAATTTAAATATTAGTCAAGGACAACACGCGTAAATACCAAATGCAGTTTTTAAATGGTTTTTATTATTAAGGGAGAAAAAAAAACCCAAACCTACATGGCCCTGTGTGAAAACGTGATTGCCCCTCCCCCCTCTTTTAAAACATAACTGTGGTTTATCATACCTGAGTTCAATTTCTCTTGCCTCATTTAAGCTCAGTGTTCATGAAATTTGTTCC
This sequence comes from Phyllopteryx taeniolatus, assembly GCF_024500385.1. Classification (NCBI taxonomy): domain Eukaryota; kingdom Metazoa; phylum Chordata; class Actinopteri; order Syngnathiformes; family Syngnathidae; genus Phyllopteryx; species Phyllopteryx taeniolatus. Next base: position 11,904,597 of record NC_084511.1, on the reverse strand, counting down.
AAGACGAAAACCACTACTGAGCAAAAAGAACAATAAAGCCTGTCTCAATTTTGCCAGAAAGTTGAACTTTTTGGGAGGTGTGTGTCCCATTACATCTGGTGTAAAAGTAACACCGCATTTCAGAAAAAGAACATAGCAACAGTAAAATATGGTGTGGTAGTGTGATGGTCTCTCTGGCTGTTTTGCTGCTTCGGGACATCAAACTTGCTGTGATAAATGGAACCATGAATTCTGCTTTCTACCAAAAAATCCTGAAGGAGAATTTCCGGCTATCTGTTCGTGACCTCAAGATGAAACGAACTTGGGTTCTGCAGCAAGACAATGATCCAAAACACACGAGCAAGTCCACCTTTGAATGGCTGAAGAAAAACAAAATGAAGACTGGAGTGGCTTAGTCAAACTCCTGACCTGAATCCTATTGGGATGCTGTGGCATGACCTTAAAATGGCGGCTCATGCTCGAAAACCCTCCAATATGGCTGAATTACAACAATTCTGCAAAGATGAGTGGGCCAAAATTCCTCCACAGCGCTGTAAGGGACTCACTGCAAATTATCGCAAACGCTTGATTGCAGTTTAGGGTGGGCCAGCCAATTATTAGGTTTGGGGGAAATCACTTTTTCACACAGGACCATGTATGTTTGGATTTGTTTCCCCTCCCATAATAATAAAAAACATTTAAAAACTGCATTTTGTGTTTACTTGTGTTGTCTTTGACTAATTAACTGTTTGATGATGGCAAACATTTAAGTGTGACAAACATGCAAAAAAAAATAAAAAAATATAGAAATCGGGAAGGAGACAAACACTTTTTCACACCACTGTAAATAGGCTAATGTTGAAACATTTGAGCGATTGACCGCGACCCTAGTGAGGAGAAGCGGCTCAGAAAATGGATGATCGAAATTCCAACATATTCAAATGGATATAAATGTTTAGAAGTGATTTGACAAAGACCGATTCAATTTTGCCTGGATAAGCGGTAAAGAAAATGGATGGATGGATACATTTTAGCTGCCTAGAAAAACAAGAGGGGTAGCGAGTGTCCTGGAATTTCCTGTCTTTACCTTGGGGAAAAAAACAGTTTTTACACATCTCGTTAAAATTTGAGCGAGAATTGGCTATGGTTTTAGATGACAAAATGATGACCATTTTGAGACACTCCTGTATTTGAAGACTTGTACTACTTTTGTTTGTTGATTTTGTAGCACTTCTATAGTTGGAGGTGTTGTCAAGGTTCCTCAATGGACTACGCTCATTGTTTTATGCATCCATCCATTTTCTACACGGCTTATCCTCACTAGGGTTGCGGGGAGGCTGGAGCCGATGCCAGCTATCTGCAGGCGAGAGGCGCGGGGTCCACCCCGAACTGGTCGCCGGCCAATCGCAGGGCCCACTGTACCGCCCGCTTGCTGCAGCAGCACATGTAAAATTGGAATAGATTATAAATAAATCAATTCTAAAACAATGAGCGCCGACTGGTTAGCACATCCGCCTCACAGTTCTGAGGACCGGGGTTCAATCCCCGGCCTCGCCTGTGTGGAGTTTGCATGTTCTGCCCGTGCCTGCGTGGGTTTTCTCCGGGCACTCCGGTTTCCTCCCACGTCCCAAAAACATGCGTGGTTGGTTGATTGAAGACTCTAAATCGCCCGTAGGTGTGAATGTGAGTGCGAATGGTTGTTTGTTTCTATGTGCCCTGCGATTGACTGGCAACCAGTTCAGGGTGTACCCCGCCTCTCGCCCAGAGTTAACTGGCTCCAGAACGCCCGCGACCCTAGTGAGGATAAACGGTACGGAAAATGGATGGATAATCTATTCCTTCATCTTTTATTTGATTCCACATTAACTTCCACAGTCATTGCTAGTCTATCAAGAGTCCAAACAAAACAGACGGCAACATGCACAAACGACTTTTGACCTAAGCTGTCCGAAGCATGTTGTTAGGTTGGATGAAAATGAATTGGGTTCTTTGTTTAATATGGATGAATAATTCATAAAAGGTTGGTTCTGAACTGAAAGTTTCTCACTGTACATGTGATGTGTGAACCTAGGTACTTAAGCCTTATAGCAATGAAACTCTATCGGCTTCTTGCTTTAACAGGGAAACTTGCTTGAAAGTAAAGGATGGCTGGTTGAACAAGATGCATTACAATACAAATAACATTTGCGGTTTTTCATTTTGAAGTGTTTTGTGCTGTTTGAACTTCAAGTTGTTCCCATCCTGAAGGTGTTGTCTCAGACCGAGACCTTCCTGCAGCAGCTGCTCATGCGGGCGGTGGTCGTGTTGCCCCAGTGGAAGGTGCGCGTCCAGAAGTGCAAGGCGGTCCAAATGGTCCTGAACCTCTGCAGCCCCTCCGTCACCGACAAGTGCCTGATCGCTGAGGCGTGGTGTCCCGTCACTAAGTTGCCTGAGCTGCAGAGCGCTCTGAGAGAAGGAGGGGTGAGACACCAGTTCAGGCCTGCGCGCCATGAACCTTATGCACATGCACAGCCATCTTAACCTTTTTTTTTTTTCTATCCAGAGAAAAAGTGGCAGTGGCGTTGACTCTTTCTACAACCGTTTGCCTTCGTCTACCTCTCCTCCTACCCTGTTCCCTCTCAACTCTTTCACCGCTGGTTTCCAGAACATTGTGGATGCCTACGGAGTGGCGAGCTACCGGGAAGTCAATCCAGGTAAATCATCATGAATCTCAAACTTTGGGCTCTCATTGCTTTGCCTCTCTCACACTTCATCATTCACATGTCTCCGCAGCCGTGTACACCATAATTACATTCCCCTTCCTGTTCGCTGTCATGTTCGGGGATGTGGGTCATGGTTTGCTTATGACCCTGGCCGGCCTTTGGATGGTTCTTGAGGAGAAGGACCCCAAGCTGAGAAGCAACAATAATGAGGTACCGTGGTACTTTGACATTGAAGTGGTCAACTTACGAGTTTTTCGAGTTATCCAATCTGATTCAATCCAATTTATTTATTAAGCAAATTTAAAAACAACAGTTGACCAAAGAGCTGTACATCATGTGTGCTACGGTACTAACAAAGTAGCAAGGAGTACGATTGATGTTGGCCGTGTGCCAGCATTTTTCCTTAACATCTGGGGGAAAAAAACAATGTAGTTGAGTGCAAAACTTGGCATGCACAAGTTTCACATGGTGGGACAGAACAAAGGAAATTGAATACAACCAACTTCATCGAGCATTTGAAGCAGCATCACGAGAAACAGCGTTTTCGCAAGACCACGAAGGCGAAGAAACAAACCTCTCGCTCCCTCAAAGAACCAACGCTATCCAAAACTCCCGCGGGACGGCGAAAAGGCGGCGGTGAATAATGTCGGCCACTACATTGTCGATAAAACTATACCCAGATGCTTCAAGAAATTTAAAAAAGTGTATTGCCGCACACGTGGAAGAAAGCAAAGTCTGTGCCTGCCATATACTGACAGTAAAAATAACTGAAGTGAACTTGAATTGTTATTTTGCACTTTAAAAGTGTAATTTGTATTTATTGGATTTATTTTTGAGGGTCTTATGTATTTTTTTTATTCCATTCAATTGTAGAATATGCTTATATTTAAGTGAAACTTACTGGTTATTTTGCACTTTTAAAATATAGTTTGTTTTTATTGGATTTATTGAGGTTATTTTTCAGGATCTTCAAATTTATGTTATATTTAATTAAACTGTAGTATATTCTTATATTTATGGTTAAAATTAATGTAACTCATCGGTTAACAATAAATGGGTCACTTTTTCTTATACCGACTGTTGAGTAGTTTCACTTGATTGAAGCCTTCTCTAACATTCCATATTACAAAATAAGTCAAAAAAATATGCATGGTTTTTGCTGATATCGTAACGGATCAATATCGGTATCAGCCAATACTTAAGGCTGCAATATCGGTGTAGCATCAGAAGTGAAAAAGTTTTATCAGGACGCCCCTATACAGTCAAACGCACAAATACTAAATAAAAACACATGCAAGTAGCTTCTATACTCAGCCGCCTCGTGCGCTCAGCGTTACGACGCTCCGTTGTGATCAAGTGGATAAAAGTTGTCACAAACCACATCGCTGAGTCACTAGCAAGTTAACTTAAACACACACATGTTAAAAGAAAGGAGATCAACAAAAGCAATAATAACAGATCAGTAAGGACTGAGGAGGACTGCAGGGTCGTGCGTGACCACCCATACCGCTGTTGGCAGCCAACGGCTCCTCGAAAAGAGCAACTATGCTCCGCCCATTCCTGGCAAAATTTCTCATATCTGTGCCGTCATTTCCTTCTCCATCATTTTTTGTGTGCCACCAACTGGGCTAGCGGGAAATAAATTGGGCATTCACTAAACATAAACAAATGAACTATTGAATAATACATTACTGGGGGCCATTACCCTTTCACACAGGGCCAGGTAACTTTGAATAGTTTTTTTCCCTGATTAAATGAAATCACCCTCGAAAAAGAGCTTTTTAAGTTCGCTTGGATTAGATTCATCTGATATTTACATTTGTTTGATGATCTTAAACAAAGTCAGCAAACTGCAAAATTCTAAGAATTTGAGAAGGGGGCCAATACTTTTCAAGGTACTGTATAATAATAACAAAAAAGCTATGATAATAATAATAATTAATTTCTTATTCTTTTATGTTCCTGCACAACAAACGTGACCTATTTGGGTTTCAGATCTGGAAGATGATGTTTGGGGGTCGGTATCTGATTCTGCTGATGGGCCTGTTCTCCATCTACACGGGAGCCATTTACAACGAGTGCTTCAGCCGCGGCCTCAACACTTTCAGCTCAGGGTGGCACGTCGGCCCAATGTTTGAGAAAAACATTTGGAAGTGAGGCCCTTTTTACTAGTCTAGCTTTGATGTCTTCTTTTCCAACATCTAATATTCGCTGTGTTCTCTACAGCGCATCCGTCCTGGCAGGGAACAAGTTTTTATCTATGGATCCTGTCGTGCCCGGCGTCTTCACCAGTCCTTATCCATTTGGCATTGACCCAGTAGGACTGTTACACTAATCTGCAGTTAACACTCTCTTTCCCTCAAGCGGTCGCTCACTTGACTGTCTTCTCTTTTGTGTCATGGTCAGATTTGGGGTTTGGCCAATAACAAGCTCACCTTCCTCAACTCGTACAAGATGAAGATGTCTGTCATCATCGGCATCATTCACATGACTTTTGGAGTCTGTTTGTCATTCTTCAACTATGTGTGGGTCATCATCCAACGCTCCAGCGCATTCCGTTCCCTTCTACTGTCTACTGCCCCTGACTGGCCTGAACATGTTTGAAATCATGTTTTTCCCTCCAGGCACTTTGGCAAGTTGAGCAACGTGTTCCTCGTGCTGATCCCAGAACTGTTCTTCATGTTGTGTCTGTTCGGGTACCTGGTGTTTCTGGTGGTGTTCAAGTGGATCGCCTACACTCCTGCCCAGTCCAAAATCGCCCCCAGTATACTCATCCATTTTATAGACATGTTTCTCTTCACAGAGAATGAAGAAAACCCACCTCTATATAAGGCACAGGTGTGTCTGCTACTTAAAGAATTTCCTAAGCCTAACTTTTGTTTTGTTTTTTACCACACATTTTTGGGTCACACATCCTCTATGAGTTGAGTATGTAAAATGTTGCCTTTTTAATTCAATTAATTTGTAATGTCTCTTGCAATGATTTTATTTTTGTAATTTCCAGTCATGCACTCCATCTTACTTCAGTGATTTCTAATGTTTTGCTTAGCTTTTTAATAAAAATACAGAAGAGGGGAAATTATCACCAGGTCTTGGTATGAGGCAAAAAAAAATCCACCTGCGACCATGTTTGGTAAAACCTGCTGGAAGGTAACCACTAACGATATTGTTGCGTTGTGTATTTATTTAGGGTATTGTACAGAAAGTGCTGGTGGTCTTGGCGCTGTGCTCCGTTCCCGTCCTGCTGCTTGGGAAACCACTATTTGAATACATCACCCACAAGGGGAGACGGCATCAGCCGGTGAGTGCGCCTACCTGGAACTTTTCCCCTTCTACCTCGGATGGGTCTATTTTTGTAAAAGATTTGCAATCCACTGCGGTATCTGCAGGAAGAGAGACGCCAGCTGTTGGCCGACGAAGCCTCCATCAACATCCGACACGGGGAGGTGGACGGAGGTTCTGCTGAGGAGGAGGAGGAGGTGAGGGCAGAACTCAACTAAAGCTTCAATTAAGCCAGTGACTGTCAAAGTGGTGTATGCAGGCTCCCTCTTGAATCACTGAATTATAAGTTCAAACTATGCATAATTAAACTTTTTTATCCAGTACTTTACATTTGTTACAGTTACAGTTCAGTTGTACTGGTACTTAACTTTAAATACACTACAGTTGCATTTTTTTTCAAACATACAATCATGCTCACTATTATTGGCACCCATGAAATTTAAGTACTAAATGTGGAATATCTGAAAATGAATCAAGTGAAACAACATTTTTCTATAGAGAACTTGTTTGATACACAAGCAAATGATAAACATCATGGATAGATGGAACAAAAATAGAGCTCTTTAGCGATGCACACAAACAGTTTGTTTACACACGGCGCAATGAAGCCTTCAAGGAAAAGAATACCTTGCCAACAGTCAAACACGGTGAAGGATCCATAATGGTGTGGGGCTGCTTTGCAAACTTGGATATTGGAGGCCTTGACTGTATCACAGGTATCATGAAATCAGAAAATTATCAAGAGATTTGAGAGTGAAATCTCTTACCCAGTGTAAGAAAACTTGGTTTGAGGCGAAGATCGTGGGTCCTTCAGCAAGACAAAGACCCAAAGCACGCATCCAAAAGCCCACAGGAATGGTTGAAATGGAAAACAAATTGACTGTTTTAAAATGGCCAGCAATGAGTCCTGATCTCAATTCAATTGAAAATCTTTGGGAAAAGAACCCTGCAAATGTGAAAGGGCTTGAACAAATTGCAAAGGAAGAGTGGGAGAAATTACCACAAGAAGTGCAAAAACCTTAAAGATGGATACAAGAAACATTTGGAGGCTGTCATCGCTGCCGAAGGGTGCGCAAACAAGTATTAAGGAGGGGTGCCAATATTGCTGCGCATGCTGCTTTCAGTTTTTTTTTCCTTTGAAATTACAATATCTAAGTTGGGGGAAGACAATTATACAGGTTATGCAAATAATGAAGGGGTGCCAATGATGGTGAGCATGAGAGTATTTAGGTACAGTTTTTATCACTTTTAAATGCATTACATTTGAACGAAATCGTTAAGTAGTTGGTTTTTTTTTCCATATTGAACTTTTTTGGAATTCCAGAACAGCACATTTGTTAATTACAATTCAGTTGTATTTAACTTTTAAGTACAATCCATTTTCATGTAATATTTTCAAACTTTGTTTTCAAACATTTTTTTTTAGGTACAATTTCAATTAAACTTAAACATTTAAATTTTTAGTCAGTATTTAAGTAAAAAAAAAAATTTAAGATGGTGTGTTAATTACAGTTCACTTGTATTTAACTTTTAAGTACAATACATTTGCATTTAATTTACTTTTGGAACTGTTTATTTTCAAATTATTTAGGGCGGTGTTAATGTTCAAACTGTGCATAAGTTCTTCTTTTTGTACCTCACTACAGTATTTTACTGTTGGTCATGTTGGCAGTAATTGAAAGAGCCAAGTATTTTTTTTAAAGGTGATAATGTGTGTAAACATTTAAAGGACCACTGAACAAAGCCTTTGCAGAGCATTCATTCTTTTATCTGCAGGACTTTGATGCTGCTGACGCGTTCATGCATCAGGCCATCCACACCATCGAGTACTGCCTGGGCTGCATCTCCAACACCGCCTCCTACCTCCGACTCTGGGCTCTCAGTCTGGCACACGCACGTTAGTAGCACCCGGACTACTTTGGGCTTGCATGGTGCACACACAAAGACTTCCTCTTTAAAACACACTCATGCCATTCTATTGTCAGGGTGTTATTCAGCCACACATGACATGGAATTTCCAAGCACTGAAGGCCATTTGACTGAGGTGGTTTCTCTCCACAGAGCTGTCAGAGGTGTTGTGGGTCATGGTGATGCGTGTTGCCCTGAGGTGGCAGGGCTACGTGGGCTCTGTGGTTCTCTTTGTGGTCTTCGCTTTCTTTGCTGTGTTGACCATCTCCATCCTGCTGGTTATGGAGGGCCTGTCAGCTTTCCTACATGCACTCCGTCTACACTGGTAAATTACTTTTTGTTGTTGTTGTTGTCTTTGAGGCAGTCTGAATCATTTAATCTGTATTTGTCATTCTTTAATTCATTGGTTCGTAAACTGGGGTCCACAAAATATTTTTCAATAAATTGTCATAAAAATGTTTTTTTTTTTTTTTTAAAGTGCATGCCATTAAAACAAACCTACTAAATAAATGACTCCTCCCTACCTTACCTTTGGGCCAATTAAAAGCTCTGATATGATTGTGACTTATCACATAAACCTGACATACCTGCAGGAGTCCAGCATTCCTAGCTGTCACGCGCTTTTGTCATGTAGACAAGGCAAGACGATCGCAGCAAAATATTTTCAATTTGGAAGCACCTACCTGGGGTCAAAGGTTTCCAACATGTTGATAAATCACTGCTTTTGCAAAGTATAAATTGGCACTGTGTCTTTGGCAATGTTCAACATAATTGACCACCAGGCTCCTGTCCTGTCATACAGAAAACAGTCTGAAAATTATTCCACCCATGTTGTCTGTTTCTGAATTAAATTCACTAGGCACTTTAAAGAAGAAGAAAAAAGGCACTAGAGCGATTGGAAAAGTTTCTAAAAATAGCGATCGAATGGTTAAGTTGGCAACACTAACTGCTTTTAAAAAAATAGCTCCTCTATGTTTGCAGCTATGTTGTTAGTGGAAGCACTACACGTCAGCTAGCGATGATGGATAAATATTGAATTAGGTTGCGTTCCTTTCTAATCAGAATCAGAATCATCTTTATTTGCCAAGTATGTCCAAAAAACACACAAGGAATTTGTCTCCGGTAATTGGAGCTGCTCTAGTACGAGAACAGACAGTCAATTGACAGAGAACGCTTTTGAGACATAAAGACATTGACAAAAAAAAAACAGTCACTGAGCAATAAAGGGTTGCTAGTTATCTGGTAATGCCAGTACATTTTATTTTTTAGACAATTGTGCAAAAAGATGCAGTCCTTTAGCACTTAGAGCAGTTCGAATGACTAATATTGCAATAGTCCGGTGCAATGACCAGTGTGCAAAGGGCGCCGAGACTTCAAGCGACGAGTGCGGTAATCTGGGACAACGTTGATCGTGCAAATGTTGCAGATACTCCTCAGTCAGTGTTCAAATGGAGCAGATGCTACTCTGGCATGAGTAGCCAGTATTGGTCAACAACAGATATGATAATAAATAATAAACAGGTCATGCTTATTTCGGTTGAAACGTTAAACAAACCAAAATAATTCCCATAGCATATTAGAATGAAAAGTGTACACCTTTCTCATAACCTCTAGGTAGCAGTGGCATATTGAAATGAGTGTACCGCTTTTTCATAACCTCTAGATGGCGGCATAGATTTATAACATGGGAAAGTTTTTTTTCCATTTTCCCCTATACCCATCTATAATGCGCGCCATTGATTTTTGACTTTTTTTTTGGAGGGGGGGATGCATTATACACGAGAAATTACAGTAAATGCTTTTATGCTATTTGTATGTGCCTAAAACAGAGCTACATAACATTGTATGGTCAACAGGTATCTTTAAAAGTGACCACTGAATGTTTCTTTCTTCCAGGGTGGAGTTCCAGAACAAGTTCTACAGTGGGTCAGGCTATAAACTGCACCCGTTCGCTTTCTCATCGATTATTAATGCGTCAGCTAACATATGAACATCATTCTGGCCAAAGAATTCACTGAAATTGCAAAATCATTCATTTATTATACCTCATTGAGTTCTTGGACTGCAACGGACTAACATAACAGTGTTCTGTGGACTGAGGCTTTTATATAACGGTTTAATTGCACAATGAACATGATAGTATTGACTGTTATTATGCCATCATTAGAATGATATCCAAGATACAGTTGCTTTATTTAAAATATACTACTCTCTTTTCAAATTTTATTCAGTCAGTGTTATGTAAATGCATTCTAGTTATTCATTCCTAAAACTTAGTTATTGATACTTTTCACTGTGACATTTCTGATAATCTTAACGTTTAAAAGGGAAATTTAGGGGAACATATGTTGAATTGTTCTGCTAAAAACACTATTCCCACAGTGTCATGTCGTTTGAGCACATGCAAATGTTAAACAGTTTAATCTTAAAACATGAGTAACAGTTTTCTCTTTTGGCTTACTGAGATAGCTTATGAAGTCATTAAGTTGTTGGGACCACATTGGCATGATGATATTTTGAACAACATCAGGACATGTTTCTCTTTTTCTTATCCCCCCCCCCCCCCCCCCCCCCCCCCTTGTTATGCACTGTCCAAGTGATCAAATTTCAACTGTAATTAAATAAAATTTTGGGTTCTTGTATTTATGTGACAAGTCATTCACTACATATAATACAATACACACCATTTGAGCTGTGCCTTTAAAGGGATTCATGCAAAAATTAACATACAGTCCAGTCAGATCTTAATAGATCAGATAGTTTTGTTTGTTGGTCACTTAATTATTGAAATACATCATAGTACAGTAGATGGCATCTCGTATCTGACACTCCGTAGTGGCGACGTGATTTTTCTATCACTAAGGGACGCTAACGTAGTAGCAAAATCTTGATTACAGTAAAATTTAAATGAAAAACACATAGGCCATTTTTTTTTTAAATGTTAAAAAATGCGATTACAACGAAAGGGATCCTTCACGCACCGCGTAAAGACGTAGTCTATAGTCTCATAAATTCAGTGCGGACTTGTGAATCCCCAATTTTGTTTCACTCAGTACTTTTTTAAAAGACGTACCTGGATGTAGAGGGAATGTCAAACAGACACAGATACGCCAGCAAGTTTGAGCAGCCCAGCTAACCGAGGTGCAATATGTGGCGGCCACGTTGGAGGGGTCGACGTTTTAATCAAAGGCAATGCTTGCACATTGAAATTAAGTCGTAATCTGCTCATTTCTCAACCGATTTTCGCTAGATTTACTTTTTTTTTCAAAACCAAAAGCGTGTGTTATCAATGAATAACATTTGAATAAAAAAAAAACAACAAATTACCTGTGAAAGGTTATTTGCTGTTCCCCTATTGTAATTTTACAGCGTTGTGTGCCACCGTATGAAGCACAATGTGCCGACATCCTTGCTATTTTTGTTTCCTTAGCGTCCACACATGAAATGCGCGGACGATTTGACCCCCCTAGCTTAGCGTCGCTGTAGGAACGCAGCTCAAAAGGGGCGTGTCATATCTGCTATTTCACATCTGCGGGCAAACATGGCGCTCTACATACTTTACTGTGTGTCCTGAGCAAAAACAAAAAAAACAAAAACTAGCTCGCCTTAACCTTAGGAAATGGTATTTGGCTACTTAAATGGTAACACGATTACCTCTGTGGTTTAAATAAGTTTATGGTGAAAATGGCGTTTCGCCACACGAGTCGTGGGGTTCGTCTGCTTTTGAGTCAAATTCAGCGATGTGTTGTAGCCGCAAATCACCCAGGTAAAGACTTGATTTATCTATCACGACTTTTATTGACATTTCAAACGCATGACTTAATATATAGATCCGCTGTATTTACTTAGCATGTGAGACGAATCCAACGATTGTTTGTCCGGAAAGCAGCTCGATGTGTGACTCAGCCGGCTACCCAACCGGAGCCCTGCACGGTAGAGAACGAGTCCGTGAACCCGACCTTTAAGAACCGAAACCCACGGAACCTAGAACGGATGGCCTTAGCTGTGAAGGACCGCGGCTGGAAGACGACATGGCCTCACCGCGAGTTCTACCACAGGTCTGTTTTTCATCCGTTTTGACGCCCATTCGCGAATTCATTATTCATCCGTGACATTCGAGTGTATTTTTGTACTCAGTAACTCTAAGATGCCAATAGGAAAGTAGTTATTGGTGTCTAGGATTTGTGTCGAAGTGACACATCTCAGCTGTTTAACATCATTGTTTGTCGAGGAGGATCTAAGTTTAGCCTGGGTTGTTAGCAGGCCAGCCGAGAGACGTAGTCTCCCCAGCGTGTCCTGGGTCGTCTCGGAAAGGGAAAGCGGAGATCTTCTCTCTAGTGACGTAGATAAGCTCGAGAAATTCGAATGATCTGATTTCTGGCCTCTCGGCAGAAAACTGTCTGGCGCTCAGGAATGCTTGGATAATTTTAATTCAAATTTCACGTTTACTTAGCCCCCATAGAGATATTACATCCCCCAAACTAGAAAATGTTGGTTTGTCAAAATATGGGACCTTTTTAACTTTAACATTGAACTTATTTTTTTTTACACATCTTGTTACAATTTCAAGACTATTTGAGTGAAAATTTCCACTGTTAGACTATGAATATGATAAGGGTGAATTAATTCAGTTTTATTTCCCATGGGGGGGAACAAGAACCTGGAACTCAAGTAGCTTCACAGATCGTTGAGCTTTCACTGTCATTTTATTTGACTGATTTTGATCAGGTATTAATAGAGGATTTCTCTCAATTGCTTGTGTGATTCTTCTGCTTCTGCTCTCCACATTTTGCCTCAGAGGCAATAAACACCTTACCTGTTTATTTAAAAAAATGTTTGCCCCCAGGTTGGTGTTTTCCCGCAGTCAGAAACATGTGACGGCTCAGGTCTTCTCTTGCTCTTCACCTGACCCGGTGCTCTCCTGCTCCACCAAAGAGTGGGCGCTGAAGAAGGAGCTGGCCTCCACAAACTGCGTGGCAGCGTCTCAGGCCGTGGGCGAAGTGCTGGCGCATCGATGCAAGCAGGCCGGCATCACCAGGATGGTGTACAGGGCCATTCCCTGGACGTATCGCTCGGATGCTGTAAGCGTGGCGGAATTGTGTATGGAGACGTTGCACCTACATTACTGTTGACGTATCCTCATTTTTTTTTTTGTACAGGTTCAGTCGTTTCGAGCAGCAATGAAAGATGGAGGAATCATTCTCAGTGAACCCAGAAGAAAATACATTGGAACCTAAATTTAGGGATCAGCCCTCAAATGTTTCGAAAAATTCTTTCTCATGTAAAAATAGCCTCCATGACAATACAACGAGTCAAATTGTGCTGTCTTGCTCTTGTGAATAAACAGTTACCAAATGAGTATTCATCTGTCCATCCACCCATTTCTGATAACGCTGGTCCTCATTAGGGTTGCAGGTGAGCTGGAGCCTATCCCTGCAGACTTGGGAGAGGCGTTGTGCACCCTGGACTGTGTGAAAGCCAGTCGCATACAGACCAACCACTTACATTCACACCTAAGAACAATTAAGATCAGGGTTGTCACATTTGTTTTTATCGCGGGTCACACTGTACTTGTGGTTCCCCTCAGAGGGCTGGCTATAAATGGTGAAACCACAAACAGTGGATATAAGAAGTCTGCGCACCCCTGTTCAAATTTGTGACATAAAAAAAAAAAAAGACCAAGATAAATAATTTCAAAAGCTTTTCCACCTTTGTGATCTATAACCTGTACAACTCTATTGGAAAAGAAACTGAAATCTTTTCAAGGTTTTTAAAGGAAAAATAAAACATTTGAAAACACAATAACCTGGTTGCACAAATATTGTGTACATGCCCTCAAACTAATACTTTGACAGCACTTAAGAGTGTCAGTGTGACACATCTTGATGTGGCAATAATTTAAACAGTGGGATTTATGCTATAAAAACATTGGTTATTGCTTTGGCTCAAGCTGAAAAACTCCGGAGAGGTTTAGACGTCGCTGCTTGTACCACGCTACTGCCACCTTTGTGCTGCGCTGACATTCACATTTATGGGATGTCATTTCAAATGAGTTAAGTTAGTCTAACTGTTAGATGTTCAAAAAAACATCACTAGGCAGAAGCTGAGCTACACCGTGTTTGTTTACACAGTAAACTAGTGGCTAAAGCACGAGGTTCTTGCACTTGTCCCTTACCGAATATGTACATGAGACAGTATCCACAAGAAGCCTAATAATGGCTTCATCATATTACACAATTGCCGCTGCATTTAATCCATCCATTTTCTGAGCTGCTTCTCCTCACCAGGCATGCTGGAGCCCATCCCAGCTGTCATCGGGCAGGAGGCGGGGTAAACCCTGAACTGGTTGCCAGCCAATCGCAGGGAACATAGAAACAAACAACCATCCGTACTCGCATTCACACCTACGGGCAATTTAGAGTCTCCAATTAATGCATGTTTTGGGATGTGGGAGGAAACCGGAGTGACCGGAGAAAACCCACGCAGGCACGGGGAGAACATGCAAACTCCACACAGGCGGGGCCGGGGATTGAACCCGGGTCCTCAGAATTGTGAGGCTGACGTGCCGCCCCGCTGCATTTAATGATTAAGTAAAAAAATTTCCCCCATGGTCCTTATATTAAGCTTGACACCTGACAGTCTTGAATTACCCTTACATGCATTTTTGGGGGGACTGTTGGCGGAAGCCAGAATGCCCAGAGAAAACCCATGCAAGCACAGGGAGAGCATGCAAAGTCCCCACAGGAGGACCCGAGCAGAGGTGCAACGTGCAAACCCCTGAACTCTGAAGCAGACGTGCTGCCACACCAAAGGAATAGAAACAATTTGTTGGTCGATATTTATTTTCATGTGCTTTTAAACACGAGGGAGGTGCATACATTGTAGTTAACCACATCAGCAATATTGGACAGTGCTTACAAAACAAAATAATTTGAATTGTTGATAAAGTGTGATGTGTGCCAAGCTGTCTGGTTCATTTGAAAATAAATAAGGTGCGCACATGTTAAAACTGATGCGCTGGATCAAAATAAACAGTGAAGAAAAAAAGCATGTCGAGATCCTGCAGACATAGAATGGAATAATGAAGCAAAACACAAATACATAGGACTGAAGACCTGAATGATAATTTCTCACAGGCTGGGACAAAAACAGCAGTTTTTTTTACCCATGCAACGACATGCAAAAACAATGAGACAATCCAAGCATGTGAACAGCGAGAAGGCACTCATACAGCTGTAATAACAAAATACGTAAAATGTAAAATTTGACATAGTGATAAAGATTCTCAATTGGATAAATTCATTGGCACATTGGAATACAGACTTAATGACAAAGTGGTGCGCACCATAAAACTGGCCAAGACTCAATCCATAAAGTACAGCTTAGAAACTAGTAAAACCTTCAGTGAGAGTCACATGACACTGCTGATTGGACAAAAACCTTCAATTGGCAGCATGTTAAAAGAATTGCATAGTTGACATCTGGAGTGTTGAAATGTGGTCGAAACACTGGATGAACTAAAACCAGTTGATGTCACTCAAATACTGCAGCAAAATAACTTCTCATCAGCAGGGAACACTCAGTTCAATTGCACAACATGGCGATGCACGAGAGGAGCTTAAACTCAGGACTTGCCTCGTGTAATAAACTAAAATAATCATCCTTGCCATGTTATATGAAGTCCTGTTCCTTCAGGTTCTTATATACATATATAAAAAGAAAAGCTCTTTTTCCTCTGTGATGGCTTCAAGGCTTATCGTGAGCGGCGTTCGGCAGACTCCGTGGTTCGGGTGACAGATCCACACAGGCGCTCTGGTGAATCAAACTCTTTCGGCCATGGCTCCGCCTCCGTTGTCGTGGGGATCGCCGTGGACTGGAAGGCAGCTTTGAAAAGGAAAGATGAAGACTGTATGAGGAGCCAAGTTTCAGTTTTGTGCATTATATCACAGATATGGAATAGTATACAGTATTTCAGTAGTGCATGTCACTTTTTGACCAAAAGTACTGGTGCAATAGGCTACTTGTACTGTACAGTACTATGTATAATTATATTAATATTATATATATTAACATATGTACAACACAATGTAATATTATTATCTACATAATATTATTAATCAGAATCTTAATTTGCACCCATTGTTCAAGTACGCTGTAGAAACTTCGTCTTAAATTACGCTTTAATTTTTATTGTATTGTTTTATTCAACTATTATGCATACATACTATGCATATCAAGTCGTTTCATGCACTTTACATATTGGGTATATAATAATTTATAATATAACAATTCATAACTCACTCTCTCTCTCTCTCTCTATATATATATATATATCACCATCAATAGTTTACATCCCACCCATTGTACAAATACATTATTGTCGCAACTAAAATATACTTATGACTTGGCATATACCAACATGCAAAAAGGTAATCTTTTGGTTCTTCTTTTTAGATTAGATTTAAATTTAGTTTTTTTATATTGTCTCACTTCTGCTCTTTGCTTTTGTTTGCACTTTGTTTCTTGTTGGTTGTAATTAGGCCGTTCCACCGAATCTGTGCTATTTGCATCCCCAGGAAACAATTCATAGTCAACATTCTCGGCACAGTCCTGTTACCTAAATAGTCATTGTCAAACCTGGTTTAATCCTTTTTGGGGACTATTAATGGCTCACTCATCGCTAGCCACTTCTCCATGTTGGTGCAAGTCTCGCAGAGTTGCGAAAAGTATTCGAAAATAAAATTGATGATCACCTTTTTCCTTATCGCGCATTAATGAAATATTGATCGAATCGAGCTTCTCGATATATCACCCAGCCCTAGCATTGATCCAAAAATGGCTTTTTAGCTTTGGAAGAGGCGTGCACTCCACTAAATGCCCGTATACCTTTTATTATTATACATTAGTTTGTTTGTTTGTTTGTAGGGATGGTTGGCAGTGGGCAGGAATTACGCAAAAAAATTACCTGAATAATTTCTGTGAAATTTAGTAGAAGGATGCAACTACGGGCCAATGGGGAACAATCCGAGTGAATTTCATGTTCTAAACATTTTTCTTAACTTCTCAATGAAAAAGGCATCAGTTTTAATGACAAGACATATGCAAAAGGTAGGTACCAATCTGGCGCTGATCCAAATTAGGATTGTTCAGCCTTGAGGAGTTCTGTGCCCTACGGAGGGCCATTCCAGTCCTCCATCTGTCTCTTTCTCTACAAGCACCCTGCTCTCATTTTGTGTCGAGTAGGTGAAGTGGTGGGTTTCCTGCTGTGAGTAGTATTACGACACAATTTGCATATCTGCCTACCTATCTTTTCAAGTTACTGAGCGGTCGCTGCGGCCGATTTGCACAACAGCCCGAGGTTCCGTGAACATTACGCAAATCATGCCGACGAAGCCATTTACCTGATTGCATCCTTTATCCACATCATCAAGTTCGCTAATGGATTGCATGAGGGAAAACAGGTTCATCCGGCCACTGCGACTGACACTTGGAGCCTTGGGATGAAAAAGGGGGAAAACAATAAAAATAAAAAAAGATCGATCAAACGGGAGCTAAAAGAATGTGAGTTTACAGTGACGACGACAGGTGGCACTATCTGCTCAGCTTCCTGGTTGGCATCAGGCTGTGCAAACACCAGAGAAGATAAATGATTAGGGACATGTATGCAAACTGCAAGATGTAAAAGGGACTTAGTAGATATCACAGTACACTGATAGGGGACCACTGAATACGATTACCTCTTCCAAAGACTCCTCATTTTCATCACTGCTCTCTGTGTTGTCGTCGTCCTCGTCAAGTCCCTCATCCTCCTGCTCTCCCTCCTCTTCATCATCTTCCTCCTCATCAGTGTCCTCCTCATCATCACCCGGCTTCTCCCCGTCATCCTTCCGCTCAGATTTCTGCCTTTGGTCTTTGGACTTTCGCCTCCAGAGTGAACTGTGACGCTGCTGGCTGGAGGGACGAGCATAAAGAGTCCCAAACTTTTTGAGGCAATTATTTCACAAAGTTGAACAACAACAATGAATTGATTAATCGCCAACTTAGCGATGATCAAATTCAGCTTCTCAAACGTAAATATTATCTGATTTCTGTAGTGATTCATGAAAGCAGACTGATCGTTGTGTTTAATCTAAATAAGACCTTGGCACGCACCTCTGCTTTACTTTGGAAAACAACGACTGAGATTTTTTCTGACATGTTACATACCAAACCAGCAACTCAATCAAAATAAAAAAAACAAGTCAGTTTAATCTATTACAAAAATAATGATTATTTCCGGCCGTAGTATGAATAACCTGTAACTGACATGTAGTTGAACCTGAAGCAGCCTCAAGTATATATGAAACTAGTAGCCCTTCCTTTGCAATAATATGTACCCAAGAAGTAGCTCTCAGTTTCAAAAAGGTTGGTGAGTACAACGTCACTCTCTTTCGTGAGATATTGCTTCATTGGTTTTGTTTAATCATTAAATTATAACAAATTAAAAACAAGAATTGGTTAACAGTAATCATAAAAAAATATGTCACTAAAAACTTTACGGCAAAAATAAATGTGTATCCGATTGTACAATTAATTGATGGAAAAAGCTACGGAATAATCAATTTTAAAAATATTTGATAGGCACAGTGTCCATAAAAGCTCTTTTACAATTTAATACATTTATTGTAAAAGCAAATGAATAGACATATTTGTGGGAACCAGTACAAGATGCGAAGTGCACCTTCCTGTGACTTTTCCAGTTTTTCCTGTGTCGGTGTTAAACAGTCCTTTTGGTCAAGTATTCACATTTTGACATCACCTAACAAATGATCAACAGTAGCTCGCCATTGGGAAACTTTAAAAGAGGATGTTCTCAGAGGGAAGTAGCCACTGAGCTTAGTGTGTCACAGAATTTCATCAGCAGGTTGCAACAGAGATACAGAAAGAACGCAAGAGTCACAGAAAGGCACAGAAGTGGGCATCCTTGCAAATTTTGCAGTTCAGCTCCTTGGACACAGTGTACTTCAAAGGATGACTTTTAATGAGGCTTCATTTCTGACCTGGCGTTGAGGATGCCATTATAGGTCTGCAGCTGCTTCATGAAGCTGTCGTTGGGTTTGACTATGGAGCGGCGATCCCTCACGTAGGCCAACGCCACGTCCAACGACCAGCGCTGCTGCTTCATGGCGTAAGCGATAACGGTGGAGGAGGAGCGAGACACACCCATCTTACAGTGCACCAACACCGCTTGTCCGCTCTTCCTGCAGTGCAAAAGTCAAAAAAAAGAAAGAAAAGTATTTGTTTCATTAAGACCAGTATTTATTTTGCTAAGTAGAAAGGGCAAGACAGCATCTCTTTGCACAAGCATTGTTGATACAGAATAAAAAGGTCAACAGACAAGAACACTGAATATTTGAAGTCTACAGGGGACTGGAGACCTTTTTAATTGGGAGACATATTTTTCCAGGAAATGATTGTTGCTGTTTAAAAGGTGATTTGTTGGGGGAAACAGAAATTGCAGCATCACTTAACAAAGCAGATTTCAACTCGTTTTGTGTCATCGTGTGCTAAGTTGATGCCAACCTGGCAGAGTTGATGAACTTGTACGTGTCGGTCCAGTGGGGGAGCAGATCAGTGGCCTCCACGTCATACACTCTGATGTTCATGTAGGTAAAGGATTCTGGGAAGAAGTTGTCGATCTCCCTCGTCACATTCAGAATGTAGCCCATGCTGCAAGAAGAATGCGCACTCGCTGGTGAGAACGCACCTGGAGGAGACTGTAGACTAAGGAGCTCAAAGAAAAAGAACAGACTTGTTTTTCTGCAACTCCTCAAAGTTGGCTGCGTTCCACTCCGAGCCCTGAAAGCAGGGGGGGGAAAAAAGAAAACAACTTTTTTTTTTTTGTGATTGTGAAAGTACAGATCACACATATTGCTTTCAACACAGATTTCTTCTAAAGGGCAGTGCTTCCCAAACTTTATGGAGCCACGGCACAGATTTTACAAAAATGTCATGGCACACCGCCGAACAAATGTCACAAAAAGTGTCTCCAGTATACCAAATTTATAAGGATGTCAGCTCAAGTTATTTACAAATGTACTTTTGGTTTTTTGTTCCCACTTATTTCAAGCTGGAATCCACAGCTGTTTTTTGTTTAAAAAAAATAAAATAAAATTAATCATCCAAGCCAATACTAGGGGAGATGACAAAATGCGGATTAAGCCTGTCAGCACCTCTAACATCTTGCTGTATTCTTCAATAGTTTCTAATTTTTATATTTAGTAAATGCCTGATTAATTTCCCACGCCGACCGAGTTGGTGGCGCACCGGAAATGACGTCAAAGGAAATGACGGCACGGATATGAGGCATTTTGCCGAGCAATGGCCGGAGCGTAGTTGTAAAAGGCTCACTAAAAATATGATTTAGCATTTCTGTAGCAGAAAATAGTCAGTCAATAATTACTGTGTAAAAGAAAACAAATGAACAACATCTCCCTGTTTTCAAGGAGCCGTTGGCTGCAAGCAGCGGTGTGGGTGCTCACGAACCTGCACTCCTCTCGTCCTTACTGATCTGTTTTTATTGCTTTTGTTGAGCTCATTTCGTTGAACGTGTGTGCGCAAGTTCACTTAGCTAGTGACCCAGCGATGTGGTTTGCGACAACTTATATCCACTTGATTATAACTTTGAGCGTCGTAACGCTGCTGCCCCTTCGCCACCTGTCACGACGTGGAGAGGTTCTCCAGCCGGCTGCCGCAACTTCCTGAATCTCCCCACGGACATCGATCGCCGGTGACATACAGCTGATGTCCATCTCGAATTATCTTTATCTCACCAAAATGAATGCAGATGCCATTCATCTGTTTTTAATAAGAAAAATTGCCTTCTACAGTGTTGTAATCTCAAAACATACAGTAATAATATAATTAACCAGAATGTAAAGAATTAAATCGTTGTATCATGTGCATCATGAGTTCATGCTTCGATGTACATTAACATTGTGCGGCTTTTAGTGTGTGGGCGTTGGCCACCAAGTGGCAGTATAATCCATCCATCCATAAATACATACATACATCGTTTTACCACTGACTAAAACTGCCATAATAGTAGTCGTTTTCACAGAGGATAAAGAATTTTTACGTGTGATTATTGTTATATTGTCTGTCTACATGTGTTGTTACACAGTTTGTGTTTGCTTCAAGGCTGACACATTAACTACTGCAACATTGATGCTAGTTTTGTTCCCCTTCGACAGTATAACAATTTGCATTTTGTGTTAGCATTAGGCTAGCGTACCTTCATAAAGTTATCTGGTTTGCTGAAATACAGGTGTGATTCTCCGCTTTGTTTAAACTATCACTGGCAATAGCAATAAACAGCTTGGAGCCAGCACTAGGCCTTTGTCTGAAGATGTTTTCACTATCTGCTGCTTGTTGGGAAATTCGCTGCCCCCATTTAACACTCACACACAGGAACTAAAATTTCTCAACTCAAGCGGGGAGGTGTGGGGAAAAAATCAATCAAGCAGTGGCTCGTATCTCAAGAAACTCCGAAGTCAGGTCACTCCTAAGTCAAGGCACCACTGTAATAATTTTTTGTGAAAATGACATTAAAATTAATTTCTGCATCACATTTGATGATCAGGACACTCTAATGTTCTGCTACAGAGAGGTTGGGCATCACTGCTTTAGAGGAAGAAGCTGCAGCTGGATGACTTTAATTCAGCAAAAGGAAGGGAAGGATTCTCTCTACTGTTTCAAAGTAACAGCACTTACTCACCAAGTAAAGGTAGTCAAAAATCTTAGAGGGTTTGTCCATCTGAGCCATGGTGACCAGGATCTCATTGTCAATGTACTCCTTGAACGGCCTCATGTCAAAGCCGATTCGGGTCTTCAGGGTTGCGTGGACCTACAACAGGGGGAATTTTAGCGTAGCTTAGAATGTGTAGACTACCCTCTTTATTTTCCCTTTTCTCTCTCTCTTTGTCAACTCCTACCATCTTAGATGTGAGTTTATCCAGGTCTTCTGTCCTCATGATGTCTCTCAAGTGTTCCTTGATCAGCCTCTCTTCAGAGTTTCTGTCTGCAGTACTGCACATGAAACAGAGATCCCATGAGACACGCCTTACAATCAGATTATGTATTTCGGGTGTATGCATGTCAATTATAAACAGAATGTAAGACTGAATTTCTTCCTCTTCCGGGAGTAATTCCACCATCTTTACTTCTGACCGTCGCTGTCCTTCCTGACCGACTCCAAGTCATTCATGGCCTCCCACTCATTGAGGCACAAGCGGTCCGACTCAACGTGCCGGCGGTAGTGCTGGGCCCACTCCAGGCCGCAGCCCGGGATCACGGCGCCTTTGACTGCCCGCTCGCAGCAGCCGTGCAAAGACTGCAGTACTGACCTTGAAGTAGAAGTAACAGAGGACAACTTCATGGCTGTATTGCTCTCATGTGGACCAGTTTAGGTATGTGTCATAACAGTGTAGGCAGGAAAAAAAAAAGCAGGGAATTGGATATCATTAGATCTGAATCATGCCTTGAACAAACACTCCCCTCCAAAAGTATTTGAGTAGTGAGGCCAAGTCCTTTGTTTTTGTGTAGACTGACTATAAGACGAGAAACAACATTTCAGCTTTTACTGTATTTCCAGGTATTTAAATCTGGATCTGATACACAATTTATTTAAGCGACACATTTTTCATGTGAGCAAAAGTAGTCTCGCAAGTTGTGTATCTCATATAGGTGTGAATACCTGGAAAAAAATATCTATCATTCATCTTTTGATGTGAAAACCAGATGTTTTCAGTCTACAGCAAAAATTTGCCACACTGTTTCAATACTTTTGGACGGGAGTGTATGTGGATAAAAATCAAAATGGCCACCCCCAAGCTAAATGTAAATTACCACAATCGCTCAAAAGTGTATGGACTATAGACAATAAGATGGCTAACAGTGGTCAGTGGAGCGGTGTCGAGATTATCTGACTTTTATATCTATTGGGAAGAGCTAAACCAGGCTTGATGGCTGTGGCTCAATTGGTAGAGCGGGTCGTCCAGTGAAGGAAGGGTCGCCGGTTCAAATCCTGGCTCAGACCGTCTGTTTGTCGACGTGTCCTTGGACAAGACACTGAACCCTAATTTTCTCCCAGTGGGCCTGGCAGCGCCTTGCATGGAAGCAGTCGCCCATTGGTGTATAAATGTGTGCGTGAAATGGTGAATGTGAGGCTTTGTATAAAGCACTTTGGGCACTGTGATGGAGTAGATAAAGCGCTATACAAGTGCAGTCCATTTACCATTTCTACTTCTTTTTCTTTAATGACGTAGTTGTTTATTTGTGTTGTGGGTGTTTGCTCATGCATGTGGTTTGTTTCTGGTGTTCAATAAACGTAAGCACAGTGATATCAGATATGGGTCACTGGAGAGAAGATGTAAAAAGATCAAGCATACATATTGTAAACACTAAAACATGCTTGTGGGGTACTCCGGTTTTCTCGCAGATTCCAAAAACATGTACATTAGGTTTAAAACTAAATTGCCCAAAGGTTTGAATGTGAGTGTGAATGGATGTTTTGTCTAATGTTTCCCCTGTGATTTACTGGCAAGCAGTCCAGAATGTACAATGGCTCCTGCCTTAAATTTGATGGGACAAACCCCCATACCAGTGACACTGAACAGCATAAGGGGTAGAAATTGAATGGATGGACAAATGGATGTTTGTGTTGACATTAGGACTCACCACATGGTCTGCATGGAAACTGGCTTAAAAATTCTAGTTTCTTCTGCTGATGTCACACTGAAACCGCTATAAAAAATGGAGACAGAAACATGATCAAATAAAAGAAAGATAGAGGGAGATTAAGCGAAAAAGGAAGTGATACTATCTATCCATCCATTTTCCACACCACTGATCCTCACTAAGGTCGCGAGTGTGCTGGAGCCTATCCAAACTTACTCTGGGTGAGAGGCAGTGTACACCCTGAACCAGGCGCCAGCCAATCGCAGGGCACATATAAAGAAATAACCATTGACACTCACATTCACACCTATTGACAATTTAGAAACTTCAATCAACCTACCATGCATGTTTTGGGATGTGGGAAGAAACCGGAGTACCCGGAGAAACCCCACGCAGGCACGGGAAGAATAAGCAAACTCGGGCGAAGCCGGATTTGAACCCATGTCCTCAGACATGTGAGGCGGATGTGGTGACCAGTCACCCACCATGCCACAGTGAAACCAACAAAGTACAATAAATAGGCTGACTCAAAAAGACTAAATTATTCAGCGTCAGTTGGCGATGACTGGCATGACGTGAGAGGTGTGAATAGAGTGTACAGAAAGGAATTTGTAAAACGCTAATTTGCACCGTCTGAGGTGCGAGTCGGCATGATGAGCGTAGAATAGTTGTAATACATTAGAAACATCTAAGAAATTGGATGGGAGTTAAGCCCAACTTTTTTCACCTCAGGTAGCTGACAAAAGAGAAGCAATTTCTTACACAGCAGCACTTTGAAACAGTAATGCATGCCTTTATCACATCTCGGTCGGATTATAGTTATGCACTTTACTTTGGAGTCAGCCAGTGCTCCTTTAAATGCCTCTTAACTGGAACACTAAAGAAGGAGCAGTGCAGGTACGGAAAGTATTCAGCTTGTCGGGCAGCGACCACAAAAACCATGGAAAAACAATATATAAGAGCATACATGTGTTGTGTTTTACAACAATACTTAACTATATTTATAATGTTGAAGGTAACTGCGGTCACTGTAAAATGTGAGCGGGAGATGAACGCCGCAAGCCAGCCGGCGGATACGTTGTGATTGAATAGGATCCGCTTCTAAAAAAAATCCTCCGCTCTTTTACACAGAAATGCAAACACCAAAGGCATGAAAAATGTGACCAAAAAAAACAAAAAACATTGTATTGGGGGGGGGGGGATTCCCCGGTCTCCCACAGAAAATGTTTTTTATTTTAACATAAATTAACAGAAACACATTTATTAACACCCGCTCAAGTACATGTTGATGTACAAATTTAGGATGCAAATTTAATTTGCCTCATTTCTTTGCTTTTTTTTGTTTTGACCTCCAACTTGAGCCAGGCCCTTCTACACCTGCCCCTGATGCCTGCTTCAAGATGTGTCACATGAATAGCATCCTCCTCTTTAAGCGCTCTCATTATGGAAAAGAATTGACTACAATCATTGTCTGTTTCACTTAATTTTTCACGATTACCAACTTAAAAGGCTAATCTCAAATGCATCTACCAGGAAAATATTAAGCACAATATTTTTCTGTTTTTATTGGCCGTTGCTAAATTTGAAGTTAGTTCATTCTGTGTTGTGACATAATCCCTAACATCGGTTCGTCGTTTAATACCTTTAACTTTAACATCCGTAAACTAATTAGATAAATGTAGGCGCGTTTACGAATTAATACAGGATGTACTAGCAGATCAACTCTTGTCACCGATGTTACGTGTCCTTCGCTGTTCCACTGGGACCACAACCAGGGCCACGACCCGCAGCACCTCAACGCGAAAATACAAAAGACCAGTGCAACAAATACGACACTGGCTGATCTAATGAGAAAAAATGTTGCTTAAACGTTAAGAGTACCAGTAGAGGATGTCCGCTACAGAGGTGGGTAGAGTAGCCAAATATTGTACTCAAGTAAGAATACTGTTACTTGACAATAATCCGACTCAAGTAAAAATAAAAAGTAGTCCTCCAAAAAATTACTTCAATAAGAGTAAAAAGTCCACAGTGAAATAATTACTCAAGTACGGAGTAAATAGTGAGTAACTTCTGTTTTTTTAATCACAACATGAACATCAATGTAAAAAAAACCAAAAAACATTAAGAAATAAAATGCAAATTGGCGGCACGGTGCACGACTGTTTAGCACATTTGTTTCATAGTTCTGAGGACCGTGGTTCAAATCCCAGCCCCGCCTGTGTGGAGTTTGCATGTTCTCCCTGTGCCTGCGTGGGTTTTCTCCGGGTACTTCGGTTTCCGCCCACATCCCAAAGACCTGCATGGTAGGTTAATTGAAGATTCTAAATTGCCTGCATGTGTGAATGTGAGTGTGAATGGTTGTTTGTTTATATGTGCCCTCCGATTGGCTGGCGACCAGTTCAGGGTGTACCCCGCCTTCCACTCGAAAATAGCTGGGACAGGCTCCAGCACGCCCGCGACCATCGTGAGGATAAGCGGTACAGAAAATGGATGGATGGAAAATGCAAATTCTGCAAATGCTGATGTTGCTGTGAGTGGGCGTGTGTGTATGCACAGTCAAAACTACAACAAAACATCTGCACGGTGTTTTCTCAAGTTATACGTGAGCTGAAATATCCACGTTTGGGCAGAAAGTGCCAGACAAATACTACAATACATGACAGCCGTTGTTTTTGTTCGTCTAAATGTAAACACGATGAGTTGTGGGCCGTTGCCTTCAAGGTAACGACGACCTTCCCAACATGGCCGCCACGTAGGCATGACGAGGAGCCGGGCTGGCTTATCTAGTTTTAATACCCTTGCCCGGGAAGCCCAACAGAAAATGATGTGTGAGGTCATGCTAGTTTCTTGTGTCGTTTGATTGGTGAACTAAATCCAATCATCGCAAAGATTATTTACATGTCACAGATTAATTAGAATTACAGCTGTCTCATCTGCCAGGCGAAAAAGACCAACTAGAACAGCTTGAAAAAGGACTTTCGCTTCAAATTATCTTGCAAAAAAAAAAAAAAAAAATTATCAAAAATAATTTGAAAAAAATCTGATGGCATGGAACCTTTAAACCCCACCATAAAACCCATTGCTGTATTCCTTGGCTTTCAACAGAGAATGAGACTTTTTCCCTTGTTTTAGTGTCTTAGTGTTCAGTTTTTGTTTTTAAGTTGTTCTTCTGTTTTGAAATAATGTTATGTTCTATTGTCTAATGTTTGTTTTTAATTTGTGTACAGCACATTGGTTCAGCTGAGGTTATTTTAAAAGTTGTCTATAAATAAAATAGAGTCGAGTTGAGGGTCTCCTCTCAATTTACTCATAAACAGATGTATGTGTGAGATTTGGGGCTGTTTACGTGAACACAAAGCTGATATAATCACAGGAAGCCATGATAGATTCTGTTGTATGCATGGCAACATATTTATTGTACCTTCTGCCATCTAATGGAAGACCACTTAATTGTTCTATTTGTCACTTTACGTCACTGACACGGATGAACAAAGATATACAGTATCTTGTATTTGGACAAATTAAATTGGGTCATTTCCTGCTGCACCCCTGATAATCTCTCACGCCACACTAGTGTACCACAACACCCATGGTGGAGAATAGTAGATGTAATAATACTCCTTTGTGTGACACAGCACGTGACAGAGGATCGGCTCAAACACAGCAGTGGTGTCATTCACGACGTTATCATGCACTTCAACCACATCCTTATCCACAGTTACAGCCAAATGATTTCACATGATATGACTCTGAGGCTTATGTAAGAGCATGAAAAAAAGTGATAGGAGCAGTTACAATTCATGGAGAATGATTCAGCTCCATAAATAGTAACATCCCTTGTTTACATGTTCTCTGGCCAGAAACTCAGTAGTTAGGCTGTGTCTGTGCTGCACAGTTCTGCCATTTGTATTTAATAGGCTTTACACAATCAGGAATTTGGGGGCCGAGTTTTGAAAAAAATCACAAGAGGGAGCAATGTGTCTATTTAAATGACTTGTTCATTTACTGTACATACGTGTGTACTGTATACTGAGTATTTTTAAAAGTATTCTCTATTCAGGTCATGTATTCTAATCAGTCAGGTCAAACCAACATTACAGAAATAATGGGTGCTAACTTACTGTAATTAAATTACTTTATTGTAATTAAATTACTTCACACACACCGAAACTTTAGAGCATGATTTGACATAACGCCGGCATGTTTATATAGTTAGTGCTAGCACTAGCTTGCTCGGCTACATAACGTTTTGTTGCCTGCTTGTGAGCCGTATCTCTTACATACCTCAAGCAAGCCTTAAACTAATGTCCTCTCCCGAGCACCGGTGACCACCACCACACCTTTTTTGCCATTTTGTTCTTATAATACACACGACGCGATCCATTGTTGTTGTTATCACCATGGTAACGAGTGTATCCAGTGGCGTTTGAGTTGACAAGATAAAACCTAGTGATCGTAAAAGATGGGATGCGGTGGTATCGGAATACAAGATTTTATTGCAGTAGTCTGACATAGTGCAATCGCGAAAGACCACATTTGTCTTGTAGTCTGATCCAGGCATTACGTGTTGTCTGTCCCACACTGCCGACATGTTTTTTTTTAAAATAACTTTATTGGCTGTCAGATATTTACAGTACTACGTCAAAAGACACGCGACAAGGCTAAAAATAAACTAGCTTTTGGATTCAAATATACTGTACACGATGGCGACGCGGAGTAAATGTCTTTTCCAGAGCCGATCAATGATTGAATTATGACATTAGAGCCGAACAGCCAATCAGCATAAAATGCTAATTATCGGCCGATACCAATACTGATGAAATGGTGTAAAGTCTCGTATTTAATCCCTTATTCATTCTCTTATTACTTCCTCGAGGGATTGGTACAGTATGAGTTCTTGTTGACAGTATTTTATAAGTTTGAAATCTTTGTTTAATGAGGGCAAAGTATTTATTTTAATGTTTCTTTTTTGGTGAAAATCCACTCATGACATCATAAAAATAATCACAATTTAAAAACCCCTTCGAAGATCCAAAGGTACAGCAAGAAGTCCGCTCTTACCCATCTCCGTCCAGATACACTTGTGTGTCGCTCCAGATGGGCAGAACCAAGCCAATGGTGCACTCATCACTAAAAAGAAGCACATACACAAGATGTTTGGTGATGCCATTTGTCAAATGCCTATCATCTTGGTCTCTCTGTTGGTTCTACACACCTGTCCTGTTTGGGGAAATCCATACCAAACAGGATGGTCTCGTCTTTGTTAGCAAGGGTGGAGACGACAATGAGATACCTGACTCGGACTGTGCTGACAGACTCTAACTGCACGGCCTGCACAGAACAAGGATGAGGATAAGGCAGGCAGGGGTGCATTACGTACCTCATAAACATTAGTATGATTGCACACACAGTTACAACAAATCCTGTCGCATTCTGTGGCTAGAGAGAAAAAGGAAAAACAAGCAATGAAGGGTTAAACAAAGGACTATGACTATGCACTGTATCTCTACTCAGTGTAGTGTTCTTAAAGTAAAATTTGTTGTACAAAAAGATGGATTAATGTTATTAAAGCAAATTAATCCAAATGTAAAACAACTGAGCAAATGAATGCGAAAAAAAAACTGGCCAAGAGGATTTCTAGAATTAAAACACAAGTTACAAAGCAGATGTTTTCTACTGTAACATGTTTCAAGCTCACGTGACTGACCATGTGCAGAAGTGACTTCACGCTATCCCTTGGGTTGACAATAGATACATTGTAAAGTAACCTATACAAGACATTTTTATTTACCTAGACAGCATTTA
The DNA here is from genome assembly GCF_024500385.1 of Phyllopteryx taeniolatus. Lineage (NCBI taxonomy): Eukaryota > Metazoa > Chordata > Actinopteri > Syngnathiformes > Syngnathidae > Phyllopteryx > Phyllopteryx taeniolatus. The sequence continues at coordinate 11,875,204 of NC_084511.1, read as the reverse complement.
TAAGGAACATTCAATAAATATACATGTAAATATGAACCCTCACCAGTTTAATGCTATCTTCTGGTCGAAGCAGCTCAACCATGGCATGAATGTGTCTGTGACGCTTGTCTGGAGCGCAGTCTTCTGGTTTCTGGGGAAGTGTCTCCTCGTGAAGCTCCTCTCTCTGGGCCTCATCCAGCAGGTGCATTGCTCCCTTGACAAGGGCAAAACTCTCCCTGATGACCAAGAAGATACATTATTATACAGGTCCACAAAGGCTCCGGTTTGTGAAATGGAAACAATGTGGTGGCGTCAGTGTACCTTTTCTGAAATCTCCCTCTTCTTTGGGTGCTTTCATCCTTCAGAGATCAAATAAATCATAACAAAAACTTTTAGAGATGCCTCAGAACTTTCATTCCAGTGTGATATATTGACATCAGTGTTGGAAGGCTAAATTTATTCGATTTAAAATGCCCTTTAATGTGGCATGTCTGCTCTAAAGTGGGAGGAAAAAACAATGACATTGTTCTAAAGTGGTGTTTTCTAATGTAAAGGCAATAAAAATGACATTTTAACAGACTTGAAGACTGTGCCCAAAAATTTGGGATATGAATTGCTGCGGGAAAAAAGTGTCCTGTCATTTCTATGTTGCATTGTGCTACAACACTGATAAGGTGCTGTGGAAGCCTGAAGTGAGAAGACAGAGATATTGACAAATAAGCAAGGCGAGGGACACATGGTGTTTGGGATGGATAAAAAGCCTGGTAGTGGAATAGAATATCAGAGAAAAGAGAAATACAATACAAAAATAATAAATAAAAGTGACATATAGCAACATTTATGAAAGGGGCTTCAGGAGAAGGAAATGTGACACAGCAACATTACCTGTTGCGCAACTGACAAGTCCAGACAGAGTCAAGGAGAGGGAAAAAAAAATAAGCAGAGGACTGGGCAGGAGCTAGATGAACGATGGATAATTGGAGGAGACAAAAAGGAAAAAAGAAGAGAACACAAGTTAAGTAGCAGCATGATAAGCATCTACGATAAAATGTGGAGAAATGAGACTTGGACGCAAAGGCTCACTTGCTAAGACAAATCACATTTGGCTGTTTAGATGAATGATATTTGTTTAAAGATGGATGAATGCTAGAAAGATGAGATAGTCTTGAGACAAAAGCTGATGGCACAGCGAGCATTTCGACTGACAGGGAGTGACCTGCTGTAATGACTATCAAGAAGCTGAGTGATGAATTCACAAAATATCTGTGGAATGTTTTCTCCGTGAACCTATTCAAGCCTATGAAAACAAAGCATTGTTATTGCATTGTTATGGTGTCCTGTTGTCCTGGAGCAGACTGATGTTGTTGCTCTAAATACATATCTATATATTGGTAACGCAGATCTCATGTGAAGGCATGATGCTAAAAGATTCGCTTGACTGCCGACTACAAAGTGTGGTGATGACTCACAGGAACAGCCCTGATGGAGGGGATCCTATGCAGAGTCAACAGAGCCATTGCGAAGAGCAGGTGTCTCTCCACTCAGTGTACTGCTGGGCCGCTGCTGGCAAGCTCAGACAAGTTTTGCAGCTTCCTCGGGCCAAAAGTGCGCAGGCACAGGCACCCGTACAATCTTTCCTCTGACAAGACACATGAGTAAATACTGTACATCAGCTGATGCATATTTATTCAATATCACAGAACATTGTGTTCTGTGATATTGAATGAATATGCATCAACCGTAGGAGTACGGTATTTTATTTCATTGGATGGATGGAAGGCTGTAGGATTATTGTTTTTTATTGACCGTTTTGACATTGTTGTCTTTTCATTTTGCGTTATATAAAAACAATAAAAAATTATAGTGGATAAAGAAGTGCCTGACGCAACACAAGTCATTCCCAGCTTTAGATTGACATCAAACAACATGAAATGGTGCATAATTAATAATACAATTAGTTTTCTATACTGTTTATAGGTCGTTACTATACAAAAAAAACACTACACATTGGTTTCATAATCTTTATGGGTGCTTGCACAAAGAAAGTACCAAGAAACTACCCAAAAAAAACAAAAAAAAAAACTATGAAAAGTCACATTTGGTTGTGGTTTATTCCCGGCTGACTTGCTCGTTACAAACACTGCATACCTTGTTTATGTTAGCCTGTTGCAGCTAACGGTAGTTCACGCTTCAAATGAGCAGCTCCGTCAACAACAACAAACGAAGAAAAACATAAGCAAAGAAGGTACACCACTTACGTTTGCAAGACGGGGTCGCTGCACCTATTTTTCGTCTGCTCGAGGAGGAATTGACAGACTCGGGACACACTGACGGCGGCAGGCGGTCGTGTTCGCTTCTCCAGTAGTGTAGTCATGCGCACATTACGTACGTAAACGACCATGTGGAATGTCCAGGGCTACGCAAGAAATACTGCCGTATGGAATGCTACAAATACCAACGAACACGTTTACAAAATATGAAATGCGATAAATAATAAACATGAACGGTAAGTTCAACGTGTGGTAACAAATCGCTTTTTAAGACTTTACGTAAGAGGGGTTTACTTCCGGGTAGGCCGTGTGCACATTTTTGCATGTTCAGGGAGGAGTCGTCGTTCGCCCAAATTGGACCAAATAACAAGCACGTCTCCTCTCTGTCTGTGCGATAGGGGACTTAATTCACATTCTGGTTGAGTCGGATGAAAGCAGTTGAGAAACTTATGAAGGTCTTCGTGACGCGGCAGATCCCACCCGAGGGGATGAAGATCCTGTCAACGTCTGGAGTGTATGCATAATTTCAACACCTTATTTATATACAATATGGCATGATTACATTCATGTACATGCATGCTCGCTAACTACTCTTTCAGTTTCAGACAGTCCACTCTAGTTGAGCAATCAGTAAAGTTACACTTCCCTTATACGAGCTCAAAACAATCCACGTGACTGGCCGAATTATAGTGGAATCTGATCATGTCATCTTTGGTTTGAATGGAAACAGGTGTGAAGTGTGTCTTTGGGACTCAGACGACCCTGTGCCACGAGCAGAGCTTCTCAAAGGTGTGCAGGGGGCCCACGGTCTCCTGTGTCTGCTGTCAGATCAAATCGATGCTGAGGTTGTACATGCTGCAGGTATTTGTTTTAACTAAGCCGTTTGTACTACATCAGCAAAAAGATACCGTTACTCAATAATTCCACGAAGTTGCATGGAAATCGGTAGTGTAGTTTTGTATACTCTTAAGGGCCTATCTCACTGGCTGAGACGTTGCCGAGACTGATCAGTCGCGGCGACAGTCGGACCTGGGAGACTATAATATTGCTTGCGGTCTCACCAGGACGATGTCTGGGAGACATCTCCAGACAACATGATAACCAATTCACCCAGAAGTCGCTGATATAGGCATATACAGCATATACATTCTTTAAATAAATAGATTATGTACAGCGGCTGAAATAAGTATTTAACACCTCATCATTTTTCTCACTGAATATATTTCCAAAGGAGCTATTGACATGAAAATTTCACCAGATGTTGGGAACAACCCAAGTAATCCATACATACAAAGAAATTAGAAAAAAGAAGATCAGAAATTAAGTTGTTTGTCATGTGAAATGGCATAGGGAAATAGTATTGAACAAGGCAACTGGTATTTATTTAATACTTTGTACAAAAGCCTTTGTTTGCAATGACAGCTTCAAGACGCCTCCTGTATGGAGAAACTAGGCGCATATATTGCCCTGAATTGATTTTGTCCATTCCGCCACACAAGCAGTCTTTAAATCTCGGAGGTTCCGTGGGCTTCTTTTATGGACCTTGAGTTTCAGTTCTTTCCATAGATTTTTCGATTGGATTCAAGTCAGGTGATTGGCTGGGTCATTCTAGCAGCTTAATTTTCCCCCCCCTTGAAACCAATTGAGAGTTTCCTTGGCAGTATGTTTTTGATCATTGTCCTGCTGAAATGTCCACCCTCGTTTCATTGTCCTCATCCTCGTAGATGGCAGCAAATTTTTGTCAAGAAGGTCTCTGTACATTTCCCCATTTTTTCCTCCTTCAATAATGTGAGGTTTACCAGTACCTTTTTCTGAAAAGCAGCCCCACCCAATCATGTTCCCACCTCTGAGCTTCACTGTTGGTATCTCTTTTGGGTTATGTCCAGTGCCATTTCTCTTCCAAATGTGTACATTACAGCATTCAAAGAGTTAAATTTTGCGCTCATCAGACCAGACTATATTCTCCCAGTGTTTAACTGGCTTGTCCAAATGTTGTTCAGCAAACTTTAAACGAGCTTTGACATGCTTTTTCTTCAGCAATTGAGTCTTGCGTGATGAGCGTGCATACCGGCCATGGCAGCGAAGTACATTACTCACTGTTTTCCTTGCGACCACCGTACCAGCTAATTCCAGGTCTTTTTGAAGCTCGTCACAGTTGGTCCTTAGCTCTTAGACAACTCTTCTGATTATTAGTGTTGCGTACAACTCTCGGCTCTTCTCACACACTCAAAGAAGCAAATGCCACCGGGTCTCTTTGTAGTCTGGCCCACATTGAAGGGGAAAACTCATAGTTTGTAGTTGAAATGTATCTTTTCTGACACACCGCATATCACTTGTTATTGAATGCCACTACTATCAATTTGACCGCAGGACCCAACCTGAAAGTAATCAGCACTTTTTCCGTGGGATATGACCACTTGGCCCTTGATGAAATCAAGAAACGGTCAGAAACTATCAAGACAAAACACATCTGACCACACATAGAAGGAAACTGTTAATCTTGCATTTCGTTTGTTTTTTAACAGTGGCATACGGATCGGCTACACTCCCGACGTCCTGACTGACGCCACTGCTGAACTGACTGTTGCTCTTCTGCTGGCCACAGCTCGCAGACTACCTGAGGCAGTGGAGGAAGTGAAAAAGTCTGTCCTACCAAGTTAAACATTTACACTAAAGATTGTTTGCAGAGGTGGCAAAAGTAAATAGAAGTACAGATACAGATACAAAAAAAAGACTGCTTAAATTAGAAGTACTGGAAGTTAAGTACAAAAGTCAAAACAAATACATTTTCACTTTTATACAGTACCTTTTTTGATCACTTGGCACAATAAAAAAAAGCATCTTTGCACATAAAATAGTTTACTTTTATTAACTTTCGTAGTGCTTGTATTGAGAAGAAGAAAAAATCTAGTTGGCGTTGGCTCAGGCTTTTATGCTAAACAATGTTGAACAAAAAACGCTCAATTAGCTAAGGATCTGCCGGTCGTAATCTGTGGAGATTTAAAAAAAAAAATGTACAAGCCTATTTAAACAAAGTAAGGAGTAGAAAGTACTGTACAGATATGTGTTTTCCAATGTGGGGAGTAAAAGCAGTGTCAAAAAAAGTACTCAAGTATAGAAACCTGAAAAATCTAAAGTGGAGTTACTTCCCACCACTGAGTGTTTGCGTTAAAGTTTCATCAGAACTAATTGCCTTAATGTCGCTGTATCACCAAACCCTGTGTCACAGTGGTGGCTGGAGTTCCTGGACACCACTCTGGATGTGTGGATACGGTCTTTCAGGTAGCACCGTTGGCGTCATTGGACTGGGACGCATCGGTGAGGCTTTCTTCCTTTCGTCACTTAACCTTCTATCTCAGGATTGAATGACAGCTATGGTCCGACACACACACACGCACGCACGGCTGTTTTTGTCCAAATTTTCCCTCTTCCCAGCCAAGAATGTCAAATGCCAGACTAGTTTATGTTTTATAAGATTATCCTATAAAATGATCCTGAGGCTGAAAATAGGGTCTCAAATGGTTCGGGGCCGACAAGCTTAAATATTGAACGTGTTCCATATTTACGACCCAAAATCTACGTGTGTCTTGGGGAAGCCGACGTCTCCCCAAGTCACTGAGCCATGAGTTGTGATGTGAAACGGGGTGTCACCAATCAAAGAAGCGACCTAACTGACAAACAAGAACGTGGCCATAAATAGAAACAAACATGTTTTACCCAATGTTGTTTTTTGTTGTTGTTTTTTTTGTATAAAAGTGGGTTCCTCAGACGGCAAGAAGTATTTTCCAAAGCAAGTCTGTTTTTGACAACATCGCCATTTTACAAGGCTCTGTCTCCGTCAAGCTTCGGAAACACTCAGCAAACATTGGCGCATGTCCGGAAGTGTTTCTTCTTCTTCTTCGGTTTTGTTAAATCGCACGTAATCATGTGACATTTCTGCCTTAGAGGATTTTATTTTTTCTAGATTGGCAGTGGAACAGAATATTTATGTGTGTGGTGTTGTTTGTTGAGATTATCAGAACACACCAGATACAATACAACCAAAACTGTTAAATACCTTATTTTTTATCTTCACGTGTGGGGTCTGTAGCAGAAAGAAAACCTTTTAAGAATTGAAAAATCCTTGTGTGTACCAGGCCTATCATTCAGTTAGGATGGTTGCCTGCAGGTTAAATAATATTTTATATTCAGGGATGGCCATTGCTCGGCGCCTCATGCCATTTGGAGTGAAACGGCTGCTCTACTCTGGGAGAACAGCCAAAGCTGAAGCTGCTGAGCTCAATGGAGAGTTTGGTAAGAAAACAAATGAAACGTCATAACTCTGATGTGGCCCGTGACAAAAATGAGTTTGACACCCCTGGACTACGGTGACATTTTATATATGCATGCAAATCTCTTTTTCCTCAAAATGCCGGATTCGGTGTATTGTGCAGCATGAAGATTGGTAACTGATTCAGGTTTTCACACTTACAGCTGCAGTTTATACAACCCCCAATTCCAATGAAGAATACAGAATACAATGTTTTCCAATCATGTTCAACCTATATTTAATTGAATACAATACAAAGACAAGATATTTAATGTTCAAACTGATATACACTTTTTTTTTTTTAGCAAATAATCATTAACTTAGAATTTTATGGCTACAACACGTTCCAAAAAAGCTGGGACAGGGTCATGTTTACCACTGTGTTACATCACCTTTTCTTGTAACAACATTTAATAAACGTTTGGGAACTGTGGACACTAATTGTTGAAGCTTTGTAGGTGGAATTCCCATTCTTGATTGATGTAGAGCTTCAGCTGTTCAACAGTCCGGGGTCTCAGTTGTTGTATTTTACGCTTTATAATGCACCACACATTTTCAATGGGAGACAGGTCTGGACTGCTGGCAGGCAAGTCGAGTACCCGCACTCTTTTACTACGAAGCCACGCTGTTGTAACACGTGCAGAATGTGGTTTGGCATTGTCAGAAATTCTGAATCTCACTGGGACTATTCCTGGCTAAGCAAAGGTTAAAAGAAAACAAAAAAACATCAAATAGTCAAGGATTGTTGGTTGGGTTCATTACTGTTTGTTTGTCAACACAAGTTACACAAAAAAATATTTATCCACAAAATCTGTGGGGCACGAACTTCCCACTCTACCCTTTTGCTTGTTTGTCACAGTTCCTCTGGACACACTTGTGACTGAGAGTGACTTCATTGTTGTTTCGTGCTCGCTGACCCCAGAGACCCAGGGCCTGTGTAATAAGGCCTTCTTCAGCAAGATGAAGAACACTGCTGTCTTCATCAACACAAGCAGGTAGATTCAAAAGAAATCATGAGTATGGAACGTTGTTAAGCATCTAGAGTGAACTTGCCGAATGCATATGAGGTTGTAAAAGTTGGAACTTAGTCAAAGTTCCTGGTTAAAAATGCCTCTAAAATCACACAAGTGCCATCATGCAAGATCTCTGATTTGTCTTTCTTTTGTTGCCCTTTCATATACTTACAGTGCTGTGAAAAAGTATTGGCCCCCTTCTCAAATTCTCAAGGGCCAGGTAACTTTGAATAGTTTTACATGAATAATACATGAAATCATGATTTAAAAACAGCATTTGAAGTTCGCTTGGGTTATATTTGTCTCATATTTACAGTTGTTTGATGATCTTAAATATGAATGTGGGTAAACTATGCAAAGATGCTGTGTAAGAGTTTGAGAAGGGGGCCAATATATTTTCACAGCACTGTATTCCAATAAGAGATTGCCGTTGTAGAATGTTTTCTGCCTCGTGAGAGCTTAGTTCAGCGCGTATGAAAAGGATTTGCTCTGGATGTATTTACTTTTTCTTTGGGCTTTTTGTGGCTTCTTTTTTTTAACGTTTATTTCAAAAGTAGGACCGGCTTTATTTAGCAAGGAATATTAGGAGCAGAAGGAGCATGCGAAGATTAGACACCGGAAAATACATTAAAATGATACACGTTCAGCGCAGTGAATGCTGCTGGGAAGTTGGAACTCAACCTCAAATTATTTCTATTGAAAGTAAATAAGAAACATGGCTGACAACTTCAATATGTGGGTTTTTTAGCTTGAGAGCTACATTATAGTTTATTGGGCTAAAGACTAGTAGATGTATGTTTGTTTTAGTCGTTATTTTAGTAATGTATATATTTACATGGCTTAAACATTATATTTAACGGTAACATTGAAGGTGTAGAGTCGGGTCACTGCCTCACGTCTCACTTTTTAGTATTATTGTGACAAGGCGGCACGGTGGACGACTGGTTAGAGCGTCAGCCTCACAGTTCTGAGGTGCGGGGTTCAATCCCCGTCCCCGCCTGTGTGGAGTTTGCATGTTCTCCCCGTGCCTGCGTGGGTTTTCTCCGGGCACTCCGGTTTCCTCCCACATCCCAAAAACATGCATTAATTGGAGACTCTAAATTGCCCATAGGCATGACTGTGAGTGCGAATGGTTGTTTGTTTCTATGTGCCCTGCGATTGGCTGGCAACCAGTTCAGGGTGTACCCCGCCTCTTGCCCGATGACAGCTGGGATAGGCTCCAGCACGCCCGCGACCCTAGTGAGGAGAAGCGGCTCAGAAAATGGATGGATGGATGGATAATTGTGACAAACATGGAAAAAGTAGTTAACCACTGTCAATAATAACTGGTTGAGCCATCCTCAGCAGCAACAACTGAAATCAAGCGTTCATTTCTATAACTGGCAATGAGTCTTTCACATCTCTGCGGAGAAATTTTGGCCCACTCTTACTTCAGAATTGTTTTAATAAATAAAATCATTTAAAAACAGCATTTTATGTTTACTTGGGTTATTGTCTATTTACATTGGTTTGATCTTAAACATTAAAGTGGAAAAACAACACAAAAAAATAATGGCCAATACTTGTTCACGGCACTGTATATCATACAATTGGTGCCTTCAGCATACATGAACAGATTTGTGGGGGACCACAGAGGTTGTACTGCATATTGTCTTATCGATTCAAAATAATATCCTTGTTGACCTTTGTCTCTCGAGGGGGTCTGTAGTGAATCAGGAGGATCTGTACGATGCTCTGACCAGTGGACAAATTGCCGCAGCTGGCCTGGATGTAACAACACCTGAGCCACTACCGACAAACCACCCGCTTCTTACACTCAAAAACTGTGGTAAGGAATGTTAAAATTAGATCTGTCTAGTCTGCTTCCTCTTTTGGTCAATTCTTATTTTGGTCTCTCTCTCGCTTTGTCCAGTGGTTTCGCCGCACATCGGCAGCGCCACCTACTCCACAAGAGGCGTCATGGCTTCCTTGGCAGCCCGAAACCTGCTGGGGGGTTTACAGGGCACAGAAATGCCCAGTGAACTCACCTTCTAGAACCTGAAACGGACCGGCCTGATGCCTTTCAGCTTCTCTGGTGCTTGGACGACACAGTGAATACATATGACATAAATGTTGCAACCAGAGTAAAGAGAAACTGAATTGCACTCTTTTGGAAATAAAATTTCTTTGTGTATGATATCTGTTAAAAACCTACTAACAGCACTTTTTAAGATAATCTTTAACGAATTGTTGTATTTAAACATATCCTATAAAGAATCAGTGATTGGCTATTTGTCTTTTTTAAATTAAATAATTCCATTTATGCAGAATGGTCTACATTGAATGCGAACTTTAATTTCAGTTGGTATCGCACAATAGTTCATTTTCCTAAGAATAAAAGGTACATTTTGCTTAAATGTAAAGCTTTTTGTGCCTATTGAAATTTCTTTGTGTTTCATTGTTACGGGGTGAAACCATATTTTCAGTAAATTCAGATCTGGCAATTTTCAGTGTTTTCTTTTCATACAGAACATGAATTAAAAATCAGTAAGGGTGAGAGTATTAACTAACCACATGTAAAAGTCAAGAATTTGGTCTCGGCAAACTGCCGTGGAGTCAATTCAGAGTGTTTTGGTAAGCACTCTTGTCCCTCCAGTTCAGGCAGGTGGAGTTTTTGGAGTGCTTGTACAGATGCGACGACTGACTGAAGCGTTTGCCACACTTGAGACAAGGATACGGCTTTTCTCCTGTGTGGACACGGATATGTTTCCTACAGTCTGCCAAGTTTGTGAATGTCTTGGAGCAGATTTTGCAGGCGTACTTCTTGTCCCCTTCCACCAGAAGCACGTTGACCTCTGCCGCCGCTTTCTTGCACTTGGACAACACGTCCTCGGAAGCTCTTGTCAGAGGTGCTCTATTGGGTCCCGACGGTCCAGATGCTCCTGTGTGTTCTGCTTCGGATACTGGAGCCGCTTTAGGAGCGATGCGACGGAAAGTGGTTCCGCTTGATCCCGCGTGTCCTTTCGTGGATCTCGAAGGCTCCAGGCCAAGGAATCCCGTTAGGGAATTGTGTGCAGGCTGGAGGATGAGGGTGTCGCTAAAAGCAGGAGCCTGAGTGGAGAGAACCTGTTGCAAAGGAAGAGAAGTTACCGGGAAAACGAGAGTTGAATCTGACGCTTGAATAGAAGTGTTTGAGTTTTGACGCAGTAGGCTTTCACCACTTGTAGCCGTATCACTGGCGGCAGCCGCTGCGGTTGCAGCTGCTGTGAGACTTGCGAGACTTTCTTCTTCCTCCGGAGCTCCTACCTCACTGTCATGACTGGGATTCAGGAAGCAGGAAAGAGCCAGTTCAGACAGGTTGTCCATCCCATCACCCTCGCATATATCGCCACACTCTTTTTCATGAAGATCTGAGCACTGCTGGGACTGTAAACAGCTGACATATTCATCTGGACTCCTTATGTTGTCACCATTTGATTCAGAGGAGTCCTGTGGGGGTGATGATTGGGAAAGATCAGGCGAGGAGGAAGTCATGTTTTCTTTTTTAATCTCCACTGTCTCCATCATAGGCTCTCCCTCATCTTTGACAAAAGCTTCTCCACCTGTGCTGCTGTCTGACTGGCTCGGCAGCTGGATCTCCTCTGACTCAGTCGTGGTTATGCCATATTTTTCCTCCACATCATCCAATTGGCCCTTCAAGATGTTTACAGTTGCCTTTAAGCGGTCCGGAGAGAGTCGCTGCTCTCCTGGCTCCTTGTTGGCTGTGCTTCTGGTCACAGTTGGAGAACTTTCCTCATCTCCAGACATTCTGCAGGTCCTCTTCCTGTCATTCAGTCTGTCCTCATGCGACTTTCTCTTGTGCTTGGAGGAATCTTCCCCTGACTGGCTCACCTCTACGCCCTGCTCGTCAAGTAGCTCCCCAGATGTGAGCTGGGTTTGAGAGGACGGATGCTCCTGCTGCTGCACTGACCTCCAGCCTTTCGGCGCTGTGGCTGGGAAGTTTTTTCTGGACAGGTGGATCTTGCAGGCCTTTACCACGGAGTTGAGGTGCAGGTGCGAGGCGGCCAACAAGACATCCATCACGTTGGAGGCCAAGAGCGACAAAGTGGATGTGTAGATCATGTCCAGCAGGGTGGAGAAGGCCTCTGGGGTCACCACCTCCGAGTCGAGCACCATCACACCGGGACCGCCGACTTTATCCATCCTTTGTCCATCAGCATCGTCGGCGCCGTCATTGGAACTGATGAGTGCCTTGAAGTGGGAGCTGCATGCTGCTAGGATGGCACGGTGTGCCTGGAATTTGTGACCTCCCACCTCCACCACACAGTCACACATTTGACCATGGAGCCGCTGGGTGTTCAGCTGCTGGAAAATGTGCTGGAAGTGACCCGGAAAGTCCATATTACAGTGTTCCCCCACTATATCTCAATTTTTTTTGGGATCTGGCTTTTAAAACGTTTTTTTTAATAGTATTTTTACAGTATACAGGCAAGTACGAATTTCGAGTTACGCGTCTTCAGTGTAGTACCACGTTGTGCTGTATCTTGCTGGGCAACACTGAGGTCTACTTAATAAGATGCTGTCTAATTAAGAGCAAGAAGAAGAGGCAGAGAAGGTCCCCAGAGACAATATAGATGCCTGTAAGTATTGCTGTACACTCTGTGCTCCTGCTCTTTGTGTTAAAGTAGCAGTTGTTTTAAGGTTTATAATTACTGTTAACATCTATGGCGTTTTGCATTATATGTTGGCATTAAGATAGCAAGCTTCAGTTAGATGAAATGAAATAATTTAGAGTTTAAATGTACAACGTTTAAATCTTGTATTTTCTCTACGTGTTGGTGCTGTGTGTGTTTGTGTTAAAGTAGCAGTTGTTTGAAGGTTTATAATTACTGCAACATCTATGCTAATTTCCTTTAGGCCGTCACCTGCGTTTCACATTGTTAGCAGTTAGATGAAATTATATGATTTCTCCGAAGATTTCGGGGTTTAAATGTCCACTGTTCTTAATGTTTAATTCGCTTGTTTTATGTGTCAGTTTTACAGCAACCCTGTAGTTACAAATAAAAAGCAAAGCGAGAGAGTGAGAACAGGCACGAAATATTTTAAAAAAGTATTCTAATATATTTGAATGTGTTTCAAGCCTGTGGGTGGGGTCAAACTGTTTAAAAGGTTTCTTTAAAGGATCTCTATATGCTGGATTTTCACGTCTTGCGGTTGGGTCTGGGAGGTATCCCCCGTGACAAACTGGGGGTCCACTGTTTGCTAACGTCTACGAGGATGCTACTGGCATAATCGCAGCAGGTAGAAAGGTATGAAATGTGCCGAAAATGGCTTCAGAGTAACTCCAGTCTGACCTCTCAGTCACGTCAGACGTGAACGCTCATTGTCTGCATCCGAGGCTCCAAGCAGATGCTCTGCGTGGAGGAGATGCGGGCCTTGAAACACGATCGCACGGAAGGATTCGATACGCCGTTCAACACGTAAATCCGCTATGCGTCGTTGTTTATTCTCGCTGCACAAAACCGGGTCCCGAAATATTCGGGAGATTTCATTGTTTGTTTGAGCGTGCGTGAGTGAAGCGTTCAACTGCTAATCCAACATAAATGGAATCCAACACATTCAGGCAACATCACCACCAAGTGGTCATCAGGAACCACTGCACTATCACAATTTTCTTTCCACACGGAATGTTATTGCAGACGCACACGAGTGGTGCGCGATACTGCAAGATTTGGTTTCAATCCGATACCACGTAAATGCCGGTCAGTATCGTCACATAGATAGAGATGCCGATACTTTTTACGAGTACGTACCTGTAAGAGTTTTTATGCCTTTTAGTCTAGATTTTGGCAAAGAATATGAGTAAGTATAAAGAGAAAAAAATAAAAGTTTTTTTTCACTTGTTGTAGTGTAAATATAGCAAAGCCCTTTCACTGTTAACACAAAAGTGTATTAATATTCAATTAAATCTGAGCTGCCTTATATTAGTAGGTACATTTTCTTAAATTTCACATTTCTATCAGATAAATGTACCAAGGTTTAATCATATACGTTTTTGTTGGCCAAAGTAAGAAATGGCCAGTAGTAATTTGAAAATTATTAACTAGTGCATAGGATGACTCAAATTCAAATGTTATTTTTATCAATATTATGTTGTCTGGCGAACTGAAAGCTCTATGTTTATGTGCTGCGATTCATCGATCTATCCCACTGCTATCGGCCAATATCACGACGACGTTGGTATCGATGTTTATAGTTGTATCGATCCGCCCACCAGGTTCGGAAGTTGGCGCGATGGCGGATACCCATGAAACCGTCCGTAAAAAACAGAAAATGTCCAAAGTTTGGGATCACTTCAGACTTAAAGAATATAACATAGTGCAATGTGACCACTGCCAAGCAGAACTGGCCTTCCACAGCAGCACGTCGACGATGATTTCCCATCTGAACCGAAAGCATCCAATTGTGGTCTCCAGCTCAACGGGCGTCGACGACGCGAGGTAAGGTCGACCTTGATGTGAGCTATTCGACTCGGAGCCCATCGCGAGTTGGAACGTTGGCTGTTTGAAGTGGCTGGAGCTTGCCGGGTTCCGGCATGACTAGGTATCATGCTAAAATGTGCAAGCTAATCCGTGTTCAAATGTACGGCTCATACCCTACCCCAGATTATTATAAACCTCCATCCAACTCCCTCATGGTGGGCCCCCTTCCCAAAATTCCCAGTCTTTTGTTGCCACTGTCACAGCTTCTTCTTCTATTTTTTTTGAACGTGTTGCAGGCGTCAAATTCAAAACGAGTGAATATTTGAAAAAAGGCAATAAAGTTGAGCACTTTCAACATTAAATATGTTGTCCTTGTTTGAAAAGGTTTTGCAAATCATTGTATTCAGTTGGTATTTACGTATCAATTTAATCGGAATGAGGGTTTGTATATAAAAATGTTTACTTTGAAGTCAGCATATGCCTAGTTTATGTCATTACATTTGTTATTGATGTTAATAAATTGTTTTCTGTTTTGTTTTTTTCCCCAGCACACCACTCGGTCGCCCATTTATGTCATGCTCTGTCAAAGAAGCTGCCTTACTAACGGAGAGCATTTTGAATATGCTGGTCGCTGATATGCGCCCACTGTCCATGGTTGATGACAAGGGATTTAGAAAGATGATTTCAACTTTCAACCCTAAGTACAGCATGCCATCATTAACTTATTTCACAAATATGATGGAAAAGAAGCACCAAGAAATGACAGAGAAATTAGAAAATGTCCTTCAGGACACAGAGTGTGTTGCTTTGACCACAGACTTCTGGACAAGTGTGGCCACGGAGGCCTATCTCGGGGTGACGTGTCACTTTTTGGGGGAAGATTGGGAGATGAAGTCCCTCTACCTAACAACGATGCGTCTCGAAGAGAGGCACGCAGCTGCCGATATTGCGGACTGGCTGGAGGAGACTGTCGCCAAATTTCATATTCCATTCACAAAGGTCAAGGCAGTTGTCCATGACAATGGGGCCAACGTAGTGGCGGCGGCAGGAATTTTGGAGGACAGGGATGGCTGGGCATCTCTGAGATGCTCAGGGCACACTCTGAATCTAGTTGTACAGAGCACGCTTAAAAACAAAGACACCATTGCTAATTGTGTGGATTCTGCAAGATGCCTGGTTGAACATTTTAACAAGAGTGAACTGGCCTGTAACAAACTGAAAGAAAAGCAGCAAGAAATGGGAATGGCGCCACTCATGTTGATTCAGGATGTAAGTACTCAGTGGAACAGCACATATCACATGCTGTCCAGGCTCCTCGGACAAAGATGGCCCGTGACCGCGGCTCTTTCCGATCCTGAAGTCAATACAATAGCCAAACAGCACTACCTGGATCTAAATCCAGAGCAGTGGAGCCTCGGTGAGGAGCTGACTCAGGTCCTTGGCCCATTTGAAGGAGTGACAGAGTTTCTGAGTGGGGAACAATATGTTACTCTCTCTGCTCTTCCACAGCTGGTGCACAACCTCAAGAAATCAACACTGAGTGCGGCATTTAAAACTGCCTCAGTAAGGGCATTCCAGGCTCAAGTGGCAGAACAGATCACAGAGAGATGGCAAAAACTGTTTTTATTTCAACCGGAAGGTCCTAACACTGTCCTCCTGGCTGCCGCGTTGGACCCGAGGTTCAGAAAACTGAAGTTCTTGCCTGCTGAAGATGTGTTTAAGGTCCAATGTACAATCCAATCCATGGCACTGGCTGTCAAAAAGAAAGCAAGAGAGTCAAATGAAAGCGGAAATCAAGTCACCGCCAAATCAAAAGACTGTTTAGGTACCAAATATGGATCATTGCTCAAAAGTATGCTGGGCTCATCATCAGACTCCAGCAGCAGCAGCGATGAGGAAAATGAGGATGAGAATGAGCAGCTAAATCAAGCAGTGCAGAGGGAGGTCTTGCAGTATTTTGGAGAACCACCTCTCTCCAAGAAGGAGAATCCACTACCATGGTGGAAAACAAATGCCATTCGATATCCGACCTTGGCAAAGCTGGCCAAGTCGTTTTTGGGTATCCCGGCGACATCGACACCCTCAGAGCGTTTGTTTTCTACTGCTGGAAACATTGCCTCTAAGCGGAGGGCAAGCCTTAGTTCTGAGCATGTCGATATGTTGACTTTTCTTCATTGTAATCATAAGATCTTGTAATGTCTTGCAGTTCTATGCAAATGCATCAAGACAAAACACACACAGGCTCACCCTACCTACCTCATGGTGCCTTTCAGAAGTTTAGCAAGTGATTACAACTACTAAGCCTAAATGGCCTGGAACTTTATTTTTTTCATATGTTGACCCAAACTGTGTATTGAATAAGTTTTTAAACACAAAGTGAACTTGCCTTCCTTTGATTTTTCTCTATGGCACTCAGTGAACAATGTTTCGGTGTCCCAGTTATAGAATTAGATTTTTCACTTGTTGAATGAAGGCGGCACGGTGGAACGACTGGTTAGAGCGTCTGCCTCACAGTTCTGAGGGCTGGGGTTCAAATCCCGGCCCCGCCTGTGTGGAGTTTGCATGTTCTCCCCGTGCCTGCGTGGGTTTTCTCTGGGCACTCCGGTTTCCGCCCACACCCCGAAAACATGCGTGGTAGGTTAATTGAAGACTCTAAATTTCCCGTAGGTGTGAATGTGAGTGCCAATAGTTGTTGTTAGCGGCTGTTCCCTGCCGCCTGCCCAATGATAGCTGGGATAGGCTCCAGCATTCCCGCGACACTTGTGAGGATAAGCGGCTCAGAAAATGGATGGATGGACTTGTTGAATGAACTTTTTTACAACTTTCTAATTCATTGAAATGCACTTGTAGATGCCACTCATGCTTTAAAAATTATACAAATTTCAAATACCTTTTCAAACAATAATGCCCAATTTTTACTGCACTGCTTGATATTGAGAGGAGCTATTCATATTTTTTTCTCCAGATAAGCAAAATTCCACCGATTAGCTGTAGTAAGACTTGCCAGCTGATTACGACTGGACTCATCTACACCTATGTTGTAATTTGTTTGTGCAGTCACAATTGAGACAGTGCAGTAAGAGGTGTGTGCAGCTCCCAATAGGTCAGTACTATCAATATCTGCGAACAGAAAGCTAGCATAGTAAGAATTAAGAGGATCTGTGCAATATCCTTTGTAAAGCATAATAGTGTTAAATAAACACTGCAGTCACACCGGTTTCTTTTATATTTCATTGTATGTCAATATTTGAAGTTTTAAAAAGCAAACATCTGTTAATTACAGTATTTTTCTTTTTAAGAAAATGGGGATCAATAGTTCAAAAACTTTACGTGATCAGTTTTGGATTCTGCACCCAAAAATTTGTTAAAATAGTTGTCAGACCCAACTCAACAAGAATTGTGTTGTGCCTAACTTTTGATGAGGTTCTTGTATTTGAACCCATGTGCAAAACAGGTGTTGTGGACTAATGAACTGAATTCTTTACAAATTTTTGTTTGTAAATAAAATTTACAAAATATTTGCAACATAGTGAAATAGTGTTTAGCACATCTGGCTCACAGTTTTGAGGTTTGGGGTTCAAAATCTTGGCTCTGATTGTGGAGTTTGTACAGGTGCATCTCAAATTAAAATAGTATTAAGAGAGTTCACTGTATTACGGCATTGCGATAAAAGTGAACCTCATAAATTATACTGATTCATTTAAAACAAGAAAATACTTTTCAGAACTTCAACACCAACTTCATTTCCTTTTTTCAGCAATTTCTTGGAGATGGTAAAATATTGGTTTTCTTAGCTGTAAGCTAAAATCAACATCCATCCATTTTCCGTACCGCTTATCCTCACTAGGGTCGCAGGCGTGCTGGAGCCTATCCCTGCAGACTCTGGGCGAGAGGCAGGGTACACCCTGAACTGGTCGCCTATTGGCAATTTAGAGTCATCAATTAACCTACCTTTTGTAATTTGGGAGGAAATCGGAGTACCTGCAGAAAACCCACGCAGGCACAGGGAGAACACGCAAACTCCACACAGACAAGCCCAGATTTGAACCTGGGTCCACAGAACTGTGAGGCAGATGTGCTAACCACTGTCCCGCCCACTAAAACCACCAAAATAAATAAAAAAAAAAAAAGTTTCCTGTGTGTCGTGAATCTATTTTTTAGTTTTTGAATCGAACTACAGAAATACATGGTTTTCTAATTCAAATTTATTTAGATGCATCTTTTTCTACAATTGCTTGCATGGGCTTCCTCCCACGTTCCAAAAACTGCTCTGGTTATTCATATGTGCCCTGCGATTGACTAGCGACCAGTCCAGTGGAACTTCACCTCTTGCCCAAAGCCAAGAGGGATAGACTTCTGCTCACCTGCAACCCCACTGAGGACAACACTAAAGATGGATGGACATTTTTATAGTTTCAAGTTATTAATTTCAAGCAACTGCTCGAAATCTCATTTACATGAGTTTATCCTTTTCAGGGTCACGGGAACCTGGACCCAATCCAGGCTGGTTTAGGGCAAAAAGGAAGATGACACCCTGGATTGGAAATCAGGCATTTACAGAGCACACAAAATAGATATCCATTAACACAGCCACTCCGTACGAACTGAATCCATGCTGTCTGCTGGTTAGCTGAATTAAAAAAAAAAAAATGAAAACCGAAATACATCTTCCGAACAACACTAAACACGTACTGCACGTCACCAGACAAGTTAAAACATCACATTCACGCCAACATAGTCTTCCATTTAATGGCAACATAATGGAAATTCATACTTTAACGTGTTGCTAAACGAGCACAAGGTTTTATCATCAAAATCAAGCAACTAATGAACACAATGAAAATAAATGTCCTGCAAATAGTGAAGATGAACATCCTCCACATATGTCCCACACAGCTTCTGCTATCGGAAATCCTCGGGATGGAGGGAAGACGCCCTTCTTATATACTGTCCAGCTGCTTTAATACATAAGGAGCTGTGAACATACAAGTAGTAACGTTTTTGATTAGTCAGCAGACCTTTAAATCATGGGACAGTATTTAACACTCCGTTCCAATGTCATCTGTGTGAACTCACTGGCTCTCAGGAGAGCGACGTAAATAAGAAAGTTTCGTAAAGAGGAGACGACGTCTTGTCGCATTTTCTTCTTCATTTCCTCTGGGTCCATTTTAGGCCCGAGTCCTTCCAGTTTGAACATGACAGCTGGGGTTTGACGGAATTTTTGTTCTCCGGTTTGCTTTCAACGCGAGCTTGCTCCGTTTTTTAGCGTGGAAAGAAACACAACGACCCGGAAATAAGCACCGGAAGTAGTCCATATCAAATATGGCGTCCGCAGAGGGACAAAATACACGAAGGCAGCAGAGCGCGTGCTTGAAGTAAATATCGTAACACTATAATTTTAGCCTATCAATGGGTACATTAGGATACAGCCGCTGGAATGCAACTAGGTGTAACAATATGTAATTGTTAAAATACAACTATCAACAGAACTTGAGTGGAAATACGTGTGGCAACCTCTAATTGTTACACAACTATCAACAGAATTGATCAACGTCGCCATACAATCGAGCATTACATTTTTAAAGTACCTTTAAATGTTTCATCTCACCACAATGTTTTTACAATTATTATTATTAGTATTATTATTGAAATGGTCATAGCAAGGGGACCGCACTTGGAGGTTCCCAAGCTCAGATGTAAAAGTCAGGCCCGGGGGCCAAATTTGGCCCAAGATGTAATTATATTTGGCCCGCAAGACCATATCAAATGTGCATTAGAGCTGGCCCGGCAGTATATAGCACATGGGCCACTAGTATTCCAAATCCCAGAATGCTTTGCTCGTGTTTTGGCCCATCAGTCTAGACCAGCGAGCGCCCCTTCCCTTTCTGTTGCAGTTGTTAGCAACTATGCTACCCGTCTCCTCGAGCAAATTTACACTTCCCTTTCCCAAAAATGGCCAAACGAAAGATGGAAAACGGTTTTCCAAGACAGGTGGGAGGCAGATTGTCTGTTCACTAAAGTAAAAGACAGACTTGTTTGACGGCTGTAACAAAGAATATAATCATTGAATTAATGTTTTTTTAAATGCCATTTATTAACTCCTAGGCAGGGACTGTTAATAGTTTGAAGTTTGGATTTTTATTGAAGGACAGTCTTATTTTTTGGGGTTGTTTTGTTGTTGGCCTTTGAAAAAAGATTTACATCAAAACGAAAGGTAGTTGGAGATAGATAAATAGAAGATGGAGAGACAGAATAATTAATGTTATCTATTCAAATACAAAACAACAAATAAATACCACTAATGTTTTTTTTTTTCCGCAAATTTGCTTTTTCGTGTTTATAATATTAAAGTTTGTTTATTCCAGATTCAGTGTTTAAGCAAAATTTAAGTTTGTTGTCATATGATAAACTTGAACGCTACATGTCTGCATAGAAGGGAAACATGCACATCGCAGTGATTTTTCATGAAATATTGAGTGTGGCCTGCGACGTTGTCCCAATTTGAAATTTTGGCCTACCGTGAATTTGAGTTTGACACGCCTGCTCCAGAGGACAACAAACGACAAAACCAGATACAATTTGCTGCTTTGGGTTTAACAAAGTAAAGCAAATTTATTTATATAGAGTATTTCATACACAAAGTAACTCAATGTGCTTTACATAATTAAAAGCATTTAAAAACAAAGAAAAAAAACAGCTTATAAACATTTAAAACAAAGAGAGAGAGAGAAAAAATAATAACATAAAAATAAAATTAAAATATAAGTGAATGCAGCGCAGGAACACTTGGGTGATGGTACAGTCGTTGCAATGGGCAATTAGATTAAGCCCCCCCCCCCACACACAAAACAATTATAATACATTGTATGTAATCATATATCTCGTATAAACTATTAGATTATTTTGAGGGATGTACATAGAATAATCTGTACTGGACACCCATTCACACGGTAAAAGAAAATTGTAAAACAATAAAATGATAAATAAATACATGTTTCATTCCTCTGTATTGTGTGACGTACTCGGATGATGGTGGTGATGTAGTCCCTGTCTGACCTTCCGAGGGGAGGGGAGGGGCGGGGGTCCAGTGGGCACACGACTCCCGACGACAGAGGAGTGAGTGGGGAAAGGGAGGGAAGAGGGGACACGGGGGCGGGGGGTGTATGAGGGAGCGGGTGGGTGGGTCTATTTCTGAGCTCAGGGCCGAGGATTAAACAGAGAAACAGTCCCGGCACCATGACAGCATCCAGCACATAGATAGCACCCCTCCACCTCCACCACCCAATCATCATCCTCATCCGGTCGGAGGGGCACGCGGCGGATTTTTCGGGGGAGATAGTCGCTGTCTGTCTTCACATTCTCCGCGTCACCCTGCACAGACTCTCGTTCCGCGTTCGTCCTCTTGAAAAGCACGAGGTGAGTGAACAATATCCACGCACTCGAGGCGCCTCGCTCGCCTTCACTCGCACCTTGCGTCCATTCCAGCCTTCTGCCTTTTGAGATTTCTCGGCCAAATGAATAATTCAGTGGACGGTGGTCCACGCAGCCCACGGACAACACCCGCGTTCCCTCGCGAGCGAGGCGATGGATGTTTAAATCCGATTAAGATAATATATGAAACCGACAAAAAGCTGACCTTTTTTCCTTTGTTTAGCATACAGATTCGACTGGCTGCCGAATCACAATTTGACCATAGGGAAAGGGTGGATGCTTTCTTGAGGCATTTAGAGCAGTGGGTGACCACATAGTCACAGATAGACATTTTCAGTAAATATATCAACATGCTGTTTGCTGTGATATTGAGGACCCATGCTGAATGTACAGTGAAAGCTCAATCGACTACTGTGATTCATCATGATCCCAGGAGTGCAGCTTGTAAAACTCATATTATGAATGGGCGTAGGCGACTGGCAGTGCCTTGGGACAGTCATCTTTTTATTTATTTTTTTTCCTTTCCCTGTATTAATGTCCTACGGCCAGAAGCAGCAAGCCTCCTTCTTCTTCTGCGCCAGGCCGTGCCATACATGACTAGACCAGAACAATGCCTTTTGGTGTTCCGGGGCTTTGATCTAATACACGAGATAGTTTTAACACCATTTCAGGTCACACGTTCATTGACAAATTGCTGCTTTGGAGACATTGAGCGGTTCGAACCTCTAGCATCGTTCCACTGATTTGCTTCTGTGTAAGGTTGCAAAGAGATGGAAAAGTTCCACAATTTCCAGGAAGTTTCAGATAAATTTAAGATGGGGAATTTGGGAAAGATTCCGAACTGAAAACTTTCCATGGTTCCAATTAACTGGAACTTGATGGTAATTTAATGGAAAGGTATCACATTCAAGCATAAAGATCAACATTTTGACTTAAGCAGGTATCCATGCAAAATAGATTCTTTTGGTGGCCCAAGGCAAACTCAGTCATGAGGCCCTCCACATCCACGTATTGCAAAGATTTTGAATATTGTTTATCATCAACTAAATGGTGTGAATTTGAGAAAATTATCCTATTTCCTGAGTATGATAAAGTCCTTAAAGTCCTTCTTGAGGATTATTATCTAACAGGTGAACCATCTCAACGCTTGCACTGTAATTGAGAATATGAATCAACATTTACCATGGTTTAACATTTCGACCACTGTAAGCGTCACTCATATCACTCTCCTTCATCTCTACTGCATCCTCCTCAGCTGACACTGACAGCAGTGTCGCAACTGGCAAGAGCATCTGCCTTTGGCTGATGTCGGTTATGCACATCCGGACTCACCATGAAAAAGGTTGAAACCTTTTCGTCTTCTATAGCGCCACTGAGATAGCGCTGCTTAATTTTCTCAAAACGCGCCAACTAGTTTGTTTTCTTGAATCAAGTCTGCACATGCACAGTAAGAAGATGGAGTAGTCCATTGCATGAGAAGAACTCAAAACGATTATGATGGATTAAGCACTTTGTGTTTTAAAGTGTGTGAAATGAAACTAAAACAATAGCAGCTGGTATTGAGAAAGCATGAATCAATTCTTATGAGGTGCTTGGGGGCCCCTTGAAATCTTGGTGCCCCCGGCAATTGCCTGTGCGAGCCTAACAATAAGTGTGCCCCTCCTCACATTGCCACATTACAGTACCTTACTTACTAGTTTTTACCCCACTTCACTCAAGCGGTCTCATATCTGAAGCTCGCTTGTAACTCAAATTTTGGCTAGAAACACAAAGCAAAAAAATCGACCAAGTGACAACTTGTAACTAAAAAAAACTCAAATTGTGCATAAGTCAATAAAACATGCATGAAATCTGTTTTAGTTAGGATTATGCTATAATATATACATTTCCCCAACTATACTTAAGTTACCTTCAATGTAGAAAATTCCTGGTTTATTCAAGTTTATTCCCATAAAACATTTCCAACTTTGAAAAATTCCAGGATTGTGCATCCCTACCTACTCCTCTGGTGTGAAAAAAGGTAAATGTGTTTGGCTTACGTGCATGCTCTAGCACTGCTTCAGGCCCCGTGGAGTGACTCAGGAATGTTTATGTTGTCCCATGTGATTGGACGTGCATGCTCTGAGCTCACGCTGCCAGAGAAGATAGATACACAACGTCCAGAACTTGCACATCAGGAAAGTCTTGATGCCTGGCTGCATTAGTCTCCGACTGCCCCGCTGACTGCTCCAGCGTCCCGCTTACTGCAGCCAGCCTGGCCCGCCATGATCTTCCTCTCCTCTGCATGTCTCCAGGGCAGTTGCTGGGTTAGTCTTCGACGCCAACTGATGCTTTGCTCAACCAATAACTGAGTTGTCTTATTGTTGTCACTGTAGGATGCTGACTCGTCAATAGTTAAAATATTTGTTGGCCCATTGTGAAAATAGAGGGATCTAGATCGAGACAATATAAAAACATTGTTATACAGTAGCTTTACCCAGCCCACATGCTTAACATTTAAACTTATTTAAACACAGTTAAACATATTAAAACACACGAGTATTCCTTAGTGTCTGTTCTCACTCTCTTGCTTGTACAGTTCTCCAAATAAGTGGCAAAGTGTGCTTGTTTCAAGCTGTTTGTCACTCCCAGTTTTACTTTAGTGGAAAACGGACACATAAGAAAATTGTATATTTCGACACGAAAATGATCAACCAAACCATGTAATTTGTCTAATGAAAGTCCGCTTATGCTAATATATAATGCGAAATGCAACAGACGGCTTAACGGAATATGCTTATATTTTACAGTAATTACAAACCTTCAAACAACTGCTACTTCAACTCACATGGCGCAGCACCACATACAAAAAGAGCATACAACAATACTCACAGGCATATATAGCTGTATTCTCCTCTTTGTGGGAGCAAAGACTATTACTCCAGCTTAGTAGTGGACCTCCTCTGCCTCTTGTTCTTGCTCTTACAGCAGTTACGCAGCATCTCTTCCAGTAGACCTTAGCACTGCCTGGCCTGTTGCAGCACAGCATGATACAACACTGAAGGTGCACATCTAAATTCAGACTTGCTTGTAGACAATAAAAACCTATGAAACTTGTAAAAACCACTGTGATGTAGTATGGGTGTATGGCATTGGCTATGTCTAGACACTGTTTGGATAAAAGTGTAAGGAATCAGACAGCTTTAAGTTGTCCTTGGACCTTAATTTTTCATCTTACACAGCCTTTTTCTATGCTTCGGTCCATAGGATGGCCCTTTTCTGTTCCAGCGTGACACAAAGCGACATCTTCACTTGCTGTAGGTGTCTCAATTCTTTTGTAGATATAGCACGTGTTGATGCTTAAATGGATGATGGATGTATTGCAGAGGTAGTCTAATAAAAAATAATAATAATAGTAGACCGTACACTATGTTGCAGAGAAACAGGGAGACATGACCTCATTGATGTGACAGCTCCATGGTGATGGCACAGTTGACTGGCAGCGGTGCCACAATGTAGGCCAACTCTATTTAGGAACATATATTACAAAAGGCTATTAAAGCGGAACAGCTAAGACTTTCTGTTTAGCTTATAGGTGATGTCCCTTTTTATTTCAATATGAATATTCAATATGAATAAGGCACGCTCAATGACTTACTATTTTTCATTTGATTCTTTCATATTTATGGCTTGGAAGTCTTTTTCACACACAATAGTGTAATTATGACGACTTACATAAAGATTCGGGTCACGTGGCCGCTTCAGGAACGAAACTGTTTTATTTTGCCTAAAAGCTAGAGACTTAGTTGGATTTATTTTATTTTTAAGATACCACTTTCAATATGCAGTCATTGAAGTGAGTCTCAGACAAAGAGATGTCCTAAGAGATTAATATGGTCCTCTCTCAGGACCATCGATAGCAAAGTGTAGCATAACACAGTGCACTATTAATCTTCAAAAGGTTCATTATTTCATAGTGCATTGGGGGAGCCCCGCCAAGTCGCAGATGAAAGGGGAAATGAAATGAGTGGTGCACGGTGAATCCAGGCTTCATGATGCTAATGGAATGAGCTTGAACGGCTGAATAAAGAACAGCAGATGCGATGTGGTCTGGAATACCAGTGACAGGATCATTTAGTGCAGGATTACAAGTTTCTTGTCCACGGGGGCACCAGCAGCTGTTGGCTTCCTGACTAGACTGTCACAGGTTCAAAACCTTCCGTAGACCAAATTATGGAGATACTGAAGGCAAATTGGGGGTGGTTGTTATGATGCTAGTTCTCTCCCTGACGTCCCAGTGAGCAAGGCATAGAACCCCTCAAACTCCCCAGGGTCACTGAACAGCCCACATCTCCCTTGCCTGCAGAACCCATTTATGCTTGCGCGTGGATTGGATCCGTGTGTGTGAAATGCACAAAATAAAAATAAGAGTGTAAAGAGAATTTTCCATCAACATTTATATACAGCAGCGCTTTGAGTTACGAGTTTAATTCATCCTGTAACCAAAACACTCATATCTCAAATCATCTTCCCCCATTAAAATGAATAGAAGTACAATTAATCCCTTCCAGCCCCACAAAAAAAACACTAACAAAAACAGTTTTTTGGTGGGGGGGTGGATAATAATATATATAAAAACATGCCGCAATCACAATTAAATAGACTGTGAAGAATTAAATAGTTTCTGCATCATGATGTCATGCTTCGATGCCCATTGACTTTGTGCGCCTTCTGGTGTGCGTGTCTTGGCCACCAGAGGGCAGTATAATACAGACATGCCTAATACATGAAGAGTTTCACAACCAAGCAATATTGTTTTTCGCAGAGGATTAAGCTATTGGACAGTCGTATGTTATGTAATTTTGTTAAATACACAACGTGTAATTTTTTTTACCCTTGTTAGATGCATTGGACATCATGAAGGGGTCATTGCTGTTGGTCGCAAGAATAGTTTTCTTGCCTTTGCGCAATAAATTTCTAGTACCGAAAGCTTTTTTTTTTTTAGATTTTTTTCCATTTTGTCTTCTCTTTTTTCCGCCATTATGCCTGCCTCTTCTCATTGTCTCCTCGTCTCCGGCTCCTCCTTCTTCTTCCTCTGAGGGAGGGATGTTCACCTCAAGGCATTGTTGCCCTCTACAGGGTGCCATTCCTCATTGCAGTTATCCAGAGGCTTGACGATCACACAAGCTGCACAAGACCCTCCCCCAACCATCCCCGTTAAAAAGCGCCATTGATGTTTTTAGATGGCATTGGCAGGGAATGAGTTGATTATGTATATCCCTGCAATGTACTATGTTTTTGCTTATTCGCAGTGGGTGTGTTTAATAATGATAATTGGGCTGTTGCAGGTTTGCATAGATTAACAAACATCAGTGATGTCAGGCTAGCATTATTATTTATGCTGCAGTTGCATTGGAAGAGCTCTACAAAATGTACAATTTATATCTACATTTGGAAGAGGACACATTCTTATCTGAAGATATCTGCGCCTCCCTCCTTTATGCTGCCTTGATGCATATCTGAATGGTGGCATTTGAGAGCAAAAAAAAAAAATCGTAATTGTGTCAGTTGAACCATGTAGTGAAAATCCAGGCCAATGTGTTCCTCTGCTGCATAGTGGAATTTACTTCATATATAATAAAAGGATTCCTTCCATTCAATTTCTTTTACCGCTTATCCTGTTCACTTTCAGAGCTGACTTTGAGTCAGTCAACCATACGTCACATATACACAACCATCCACATTCACACCAATGGACAAATTAGAGTGTTTAAACTAAAATGCATGTTTGTGGGATGAAGGAAGAAGCCGGAGTACCTGGAGTAAATCGACACAAGCACAGGGAAAACATGGAAACTCCACACAGGAAGGTCGCAACTTTTGATTAATTTTACTGGCTGCTAATCTCTATGTATAGCTTCACAGTGAAACTGTTGTCAAGTTTTCAGTTTTGTCTAGGGACTGATGCTGTATATGACAGTCAGCAAAGCACAAAACAGTGATAAAATAATAGAACCTCTTTGAGAACATCAGCTGCTCATAAGGGGACAATGACATCGAGCAAATGTCACAGAAAAGCTTAAAGTGGTTGCTGAGGTATTCAAAGGCACAAATGTGAGACACACAGAAGAAAAGTTTGAGTTGTTTTCTTTAGGTCTCTTTACAGTATGAATACAGATGACACAATGAAAACAGGAGCAAGCTGCTGCAGTTCACCTCCGTCAGTTGAAAGAAGTAAGATTAACTACATCGTAATTACATCTCGTTCTACTCCCATTTTGTTATTTTGTGCAAATCAAAATATTTCATTCTGGGTCTTCAACTCATTCATACCCAATTTACTCTTAGATTTAAACGACATTTTTATGAAACATTTTTGTTATGAATGCTCACCTACAGTCATTCAAAATTCATATGTTTCTGCAGAGCGTGTTGTGTTTTTGTGTGTGTGACTGAATGAATGTGAGCCAGTATTTTGCCTACAAACATTGATGTCTGCTCTGCTGCTGCTGTATTCAGCACGTGTGTGGGACAGATTTGGGACAAGACATCAATAGCTGCCTTTCCAAAATAAAGCTTCAGTTTAGTCAGGGAAGGAGGCTCTTTTCCTGTTGCTTGTCATGTGAAAGCTTGTGAGTATTGTCCACGCAAGTGGTGTGTTTTTAACAGCAGTGTGTGCAGCCAGCTGACTGAATAATTGAAGTTGGTTATTCATAAGCAGGAGAGAGTGGACCGTCTGTTAACTGCATGTGTGTCTCGTAGCAGACCACAACACTGAACAACAGACAGTTTTGTCAGAGACAGAGAGACTATGTGGGAAAATGGGCTGTGAGTGGGGGATTGTCTTGGAAGAATGAGATGCAGGCGTTGCAACACAGGGATTGAGATGGCTGTCGTAACCTCAAACACATAATGAAGACTGGAGGAGGCTGCAGGGCAGAGTGAGCTGTTGCATGGGAACATTGGGATATGGCAGTAATAGACCATCAGACTCCCACCAGCTTTTCCTCCTTGATTTTGAACTTTTATAAATAAAATGTGAGATAAACAAGTGGGGAATTTAAAGCAAGAAAGGGGGACGACAAATATAAATGCATCGAACGCTAGACTGTCGTTTGCAGATCTCCACTAAGTCCAAACAATCCTGATTTAGATTGCCACAAAACTGTATACCTTCATATGCTGCATTCAAGATGACTCGTAAGTCCGAAATGTCATACTTGGAGCTTACAACAAGTGTTGTTTCAATTGTATACAAAAAATATGGACTAACATGCATTAACCTTTTTTTTTTTTTTTTTTTTTTAATACTACTGGTTCTCAAACCTTTCACACAAAGTACCACATCAAAAAAAATACAAATACATTGACACTGCACTTAAATATACGACAATAAAAATGTTTTCTTAAATAATGATTTAAAAATTATATCTAAATAAATGTTAAAACCAAACAATTCTAAAAGATTGCATGCAAATGAATTGTTCCTAAAAGTTCCATACAACTTAACTGTTCTTAACAAATGTATTGTGCACATGATTGAAAAAATTTGAAGCCACTGTAACATTCTGCACACCAGCCAATTTGAGGGCACATATAGACAAACATCCATTCACAATCACATTCACACCCAAGGAGAATTTAGAGCCTTCACTGTATCTAACTGGCAAGTTTTGGGAATGTGGGTGGAAACCCCACATGAGCACAGCGAGAACATGCAAACCCCACACAGGAAGGCTGAATTCTAACCCTGAACCCCAGAACTGCGAGGCAGATATGCTATCCACTAGTCCACATTGTCACCATAGCAACAGCAGTAAAATGGTTTCAGATTTGCGTTGTTGACAGCAGTCCTGGGCAATAAACCAAATCTTTTTTGGCAGCTATTTTATACTTTGACTTGCGAGCACAAACTTGAGATACGAGTGCTGTATGGTGGCAGAAAACTCAACTCACTTAACAATAAGCAACAGTTTTGCAGCTAGTGAATAAATCTTCAAAAAAGCATGTTTAATTCCACTATTGACATTTACTGTCAAACTAACATAAAACAAAGAATTACATGTGTATTTAAAACAACGTTGCCCTAGCAATGTCCCCGCTAGCCCTAGGAATGTCCCTCGTAGTTTTATAACCAGTGAAGCAACAGATATTTGAAAACAAACGGCTAAGCAACACATGTAGACAGACAATATCACAAGACTCACAGGGATATATTTATCCTCTGCTAAAAAGGACCAATATCAATGCAGCTGATTTCGTAATTCAGAGTAGTGGCGGTTCTTCGTTATTGTCTGTATGACTGTATTATACTGCCCCCTTGTGGCCAAGGTGGGCACACCAGAAGGAGCAGCACAATGAATTGATATGTCAAATCATGATCCTCACAAGCTATTTAATTCTTTACATTCTATTTACTTACGTTATTGCTCTGGTTTATAAAGTACAATATTATAGTGTTATTTACCTTATAGAAAAACACATTACAAAATTCTTTGTTAAGTTTTTTTGGGGGGGTCCAACTCGTAGCTCAAGGCACCACTGTCCTGCTCAACTAACTTAACAAACGATAGCTGGTATCCTAAAATTTCTTGGTGGAGGTAATAATACAGGACTTTTTTTTCATTCGACAAGAACACAATACATCAGTGTCTTGCCATCTGTCTGTGTTTGGCCTTAGGAATGCTGCACTCATCAACATTCTCCACTCCTCCTTTTAAGCCAATTCCCTCGCAACGCACTGTAGTTACTTTTGTTCCTTCTATTCATCCACTTCAGCGTGCATTTCTTTGCCGCTGCCCTCTTCGGCCTCTTTAAAATCCACCCTCCCTCCGCACCCCCTCCAATATCCTGTCTTTTCTCTCTTTTCTTTTCTTGAACCCACTCTTTCACTATCCCCGTCCCCTTTTCTCAGCCCCCTTTAAAGCCGTCTCCGATTTCCCCGTTTCACCTCTACAACCCCCATCCGTCTTTCCAGTGTCCCTTGTACTTTTCTGCGCTTGTTGCCTGCCTTGGCAATGGTGTGCAGAAGAAGGCGGTCAGATGCTGTGCTAGCTGCATTAGCCCCATGTATTATTCATGTACCCTGCAGTCTGTGTTGGTCTTCTGCTGCCTTTTCCCTGGGACACACGGGGCTCCTCAAAGTGCGTGGTGAATGGAACCAAGGGCTTATTGGAGGTGTTGCACAGATTGACAAAGTCCAACAGAAGCAGTTAATGTCAAGCAGGTCAACGTTTAAGTGTAATTTTAGGTGGTTTTGATGTGTGGTTATGCACTGTCTCACTTAATGCCGCAGCCAACAACAGAGCATTCCCCAAATGTTTATTTTCTCCCCAAGCTGGCTCTAGGTTCCAGCCATATCCGCCCCTGATGTTCATGATGAAAGCTCTTTTATTACTGGCCAAGATTTCTGTCTGCTTGGCAGCCTTTCTGTGTGCGCGCCACACTCGGCTGTCCTCTTTAGAGCGGGGCCAGTCAGAACTGTTAACCGAACTGGGCACTACGAAATTTTAATTTCGACAACCAGATGAGGATGGAGGGCCTCATCTCCCCATTTGTGGTATAGGCAGAGTGAAAGAGAGAGAAAGAGAGCGAGAGCCTTGGGGACCAGAGGAGGGGCCTCTTGGAAAACCACATCCACATAGCTGGTTTGGATTCACATCTGCTTTGCTTGACATACTTTCAAGATTCACCCTGAAAATATCATCTGGAGCACTGGAATATAATCATCTGTCACATGCAGATGCCTATCAGATTTGATTACAGATTGTTTCACTCTTCATTCTAACCAGCTTCTCGTGTGGACACTGATTGTCGCGTTTGACGGGTCTCCCTGATAGCTTTGCAATCTGCTCGTCACAGGTGGCTACACCAGACAGGGACCAGGACCGATGCTCACAAGGGTCTCTCTCCACCTCCTTTCAGCCAATCCTGGAAGGGCCGGAGAGCTGATGTCTCAGAGGACGAGTGGCTGCTTGCGTTGTGGAGTCCTAAAGAGGCAAGCTTCATCGCGGTGAGTCACGCCTTCTCCCACTTCCTAGTTAAGCGGGGCACTGTGTTGGGACCCTGGACATGTCCATCTGGTTTTGATTATTCCGTTGATAGAATACACATAGATGCTTGTGTCAGCACTTGTTTGAAAGTTTACCCTATGTTTATGACAATTTTTTTTCCGGATTCTGCTAAAACATCTACACGTCAATGGCTAACCAGTTCTGGGTTTAACATTAACACTATTGCGCAAGCAGAATAACGTCCTAAATGTCTCATGTTACATTACAAAAATATGGTTGTAAACCATTGGACTGAGTGCTGAGGATGGATATAAAATGCCAGAATGCTGCTGCTCACAGTCATTGGAGATGGTTACCTGACTCGGCAAGGGCAAGTGTGTGAGGGTGAGAGACAGGGAAAGAGTGAAAATGAAATACATGCAGGACCTGCTTCACCTAACACTACATACAGTAACGCACGCACACACACACGCACACACACACACACGCACACATCCACGTTTACACACGAGACCAAGTTGTTTTCCAGTCCCCGTTCTTTGGTGGTACGTCAATAATTACACTCATTTCCTTGGGCGTAGCTGTCCGCGATGGAGCTTCGCTCATCCTTCCTCATCCTCGCCCATTGGCCTCAGTACGGAGGTGCTAAAATGACACCCTTCCCAGTGTTGACCCGTACGGATCGAAGGTCTCTAATCCTCTTAAAGATCAAACCTACGCTGCATGCTATGGTATTGCTGCGGGAGGCTCGTCATCACTGGCACACAAGCAGCAATTGAGATGAAAATGAAGCCAGGACTGCTTCTTGACACCAATCAGAAATTCTGTCCCGTACATCATCTAGCTCAGGGGTGTCAAACACAAATCTGCCTCACAGTTCTGAGGACCAGGGTTCAATCCCCAGCCCCACCTGTGTGGAGTTTGCATGTTCTCCCCGTGCCTGCGTGGGTTTTCTCCGGGCACTCCGGTTTCCTCACACATCCCAAAAACATACATGGTAGGTTAATTGGAGACTCTAAATTGCCCGTAGGTGTGAATGTGAGTGCGAATGATTGTTTGTTTATATGTGCCCTGCGATTGGCTGGCAGCCAGTTCAGGGTGTACCCCGCCTCCTGCCCGATGATAGCTGGGATAAGCTCCAGCACGCCCGCAACCCTAGTGAGGAGAAGCGGCTCAGAAAATGGATGGATGGAATTCTTCTGTCTCTCCATCTTCTATTTATCTATGGCCAATTACCTTTCTTTTCAATGTAAATCTTTTTTCAAAGGCCAACAACAAAACAACCCCCAAAAATAAGAATGTCCTTCAATAAAAATCCAAAGTTCAAACTATTAACAGTCCCTGCCTAGGAGTTAATAAAGAGCATTAAAAAAAACATTAATTAAATTATTATATTCTTGGTTACAGCCACGTTGCTCCGCACACGTCAAACAGGTCTGTCTTTTACTTTAGTGAACAGACAATCTGCCTCCCACCTGTCTTGGAAGTTAACCGTTTTCCATCTTTCGTTTGCCCATTTTTGGGAAAGGGAAGTGTAAATTTGCTCGAGGAGCCTGGTAGCATAGTTGCTAATGACTGCAACAGAAAGGAAAGGGGCGCTCGCCGGTCTAGACTGATGGGCCAACACACTAGCAAAGCATTCTGGGATTTGTAATATTAGTGGCCCATGTGCTATATACTGGCGGGCCAGCTCTAATGCACATTTGATATGGTCTTGCGGGCCAAATATAATTACATCGTGGGCCAAATTTGGCCCCCGGGCTTGAGTTTGACATATATGATCTAGCTCATTCCATCACTTCAACATTGTTCCTTTGCCTCAAGATGCCGAAAGATGTCGCCAAAGTCATATTTTTATATTAGACATGGCTTTGACCTGAGATAAAACCAGTGAACACTTTTTTTTTTTTTTTTTTAACCAAATAACAGAGGATTGGTTCACTGTACAGTGGCCTGGGCTATCCGCTTTTTTCCTTGACATTCGTGCCATGTCTGTGAATCAATAACATAATGTAGGTGGCGCTTCCAAACGTTTCTTGATCATTCTTTTGATGTTGCGTTGGTTGGTGTGCGAAGGTTAGTTGCCAACTTTATGTCGTTCGCGATTGTCCACTTCCGTGTAGAGAGGTTGTGTCGCTCGGAGTGGGGCTGGCTTTAAGTGAAATTGGATAGTTTCCCTGCAGCACATCTGATGATCTCACGGGACAATGGTTGGGAATGATGAAGGATGAATGCTAGTATCAGATAAGAGAGAGAGTACAAACTATTGGCTCTCATGCACATAGGGATATTGCCATTTGCTGGCCAGATATCCATTTTAAAATCTTCTCATATACAAATGTTTCAAAAACCAAAACTAAAAACATGTGACAAACAAAATGTACCCTCTGCAAATGTTCACCATTCTTTCTCATCTTTGTGGGTCAAATATTTACCTTTCACAGTATGTAAGGCATGTATAACAGGACCAGAGCGAAATAATAAGAAAAGGTGCATTGCAAACCACGTGAGCAGCTTTTCTCATCTGAACCTGAAAAACAGCACCAAATCTGTTTCATATCTTCACACCCACAAAGAGATTTGATTTTGCTGCACAAACTCGCTGTGTAAATGCCTTTCAACCATAGTTCTAACAACAAGTACAGTACACATCTAAAATAGCGTGTATTAGATTTCGTAGAGTATATTTTTAGATGTGAGCCTGCACAAAACAGCAAAGCTGTGGGGAACTCCTTTCCACATTAAGGTTATATCACCGGCCTGCTTTGCTTACTCGTGGTTTCGCTTAGGCCTCGGTCAGTCATTATGGCCTGACATGGTGTTTAAAGAACAGCAAAACAGGAAGTGCGTGACTGCACAATCCTTGTTAACATGTAGATTGAAGCATGTTTGTTAGGTGTTATTTTCGTTAATTTCTGATTTTTCATTGTTAAGTTTAATTGCGTCTTCAGGTCAGGGAATCTGTGTGAATCTATGTTCTGGCAGGCCATACCCCTACCCCCACCCCTGTCCCCAAATCCTCTCATCTCCTTCATTTGCTCTTGCACTCCTGACTCTTCGCATATCTGATAAGTCATCACACACAAGGACGACAATACACACGGCTTAGAGGATGAGATTGTAATTATGGAGATGAATCTGCGCTCTGATTTTTCTTCCAAAGCTATTTCCTCTGACACGTTTTGTTCTACTTCTGTAGGCTCAGTGTCTGAAACAAAACCCTTCCTTATCTGTGTGTCTTTAGATAAATGGAGGAGAAGGAGCGGTGTCGGAGCAGGTCTCCAGCTCGGAGAGCGAGTCGAGTTCAGCAGGTGGTGGGAACCATAATACGTCGCACCCGAGAATCACTGAGCAGGTACAACTTGTCCCAGTTAGGGAAATGTAAAAACACAAGCTTGCTGTTACTCATATTTCACAGTTAAGCAACATTAGTCTCCATAGGCCACATGACATTTCTGAGGAAGTGGCAAGTGTGTTGATCATGTATTGTTATACATAAATCATAAATGAACTATTATTATTACTATATTAGTAAATCATAAATGTATAAATTAATTCCCTTGATGTCACGTAGTAATAGCCAGGAAGGCGTACGAACCTATTTAGTTAGTAAGTCTGAAAATTAAGGTGTTACATGTTTTATGTCCTAAAAATAAGCCTATTCTACAATCACATTTAAAAAATGAGTGGAAATTAACAGGTATAATATGGGTAATAATATAACAGTGTATAGTAAATACTATGCTAATATGAATGATATTTATTGCACATAGGGCGGAATCCCTGTTTGTCCAAATATGGGCAATTTCATATTTTTCCAGAAATCCACAAAATACTATTGGTATGTCCCCACGTTTTTACGGTTTACGACAGGTAGGACCCCAAAGCAGCAAAGCAGGCAGGCAAGGAAGGATGCATCTCAAAAAAATGTTTATTTCCAAACACACAAAAGGGGCAAACAAGGCCCACAGAAAAATCTAAATACCAAATTAACAAAAGTCTCAACTAACTAGGGTCAAAGTAACAAAGAAACACTAGCGGTGTACTCACCACAACCGAAATCATAGAGAGAAACGAGACATACAGCAACGATGATCTGACCAAGAATGAAAGAAACCCACCTGTCCATTTTCTACATCGCTTATCCTCACTAGGGTCATGGATATGCTGGAGCCTATCCCAGCTAACTGTGGGCGAGAGGCGGGGTACACCCTGAACTGGCTGCCAGCCAATCGCTGGGCACATATAAACAAACAACCATTCGCACTCACATTCATACCAACAGACAATTTAGAGTCTTCAATTAACCTACCGTGCATGTTTTTGGGATGTGGGAGGAAACCGGAGTACCCGGAGAAGACACACATAGGCACGGGGGGGCTTGCACACAGGTGAGGCCCGGGTCCTCAGACCTGTGAGGCACCTGTGCTAACCAGTCGCCCACCGTGCTGCCTGAAAGAAAGCAGCAAACTAAATACAAGAAGCTGACGAGACAATCAGGAACTCCTGGACAAGACAAGTGGCTGGAGTGAGCTGATTGCTTGACACAATGTAGAGGGCTGAGGAGAACAGGTGGTGACGAAAGCCAAACAAGCAGACAAGACATGAACGTGACACAGGAAACCTTGACAAAGAGACAAAAGTATCATCAAAAGCAAGTCAACAAAAACACAGATCATGACACACGTCATCTGTTATTTTTAAGCATTATTGTTGAAAATAACGAACAAATCTATTAACTCTCCTGACTCTTCTTCACCCCGCGGGAGCTGTGTGCATGCATTAAGTGAAAATACTGTGTGTTGCATTAATGAGTGAAAATAGTTACAGTAGGTTAAATAAATGTGCAAAAGCCTGTTTTGTTAAAATTTATATCTGTAATGTTTTGGTGCAAAAGGAAGCGTGTCAGACACGGTTGCGTACAGATTAATTTACATCATTTCAATCATTAACTTAGAATTTTATGGCTGCAACACGTTCCAAAAAATCTGGGACAGGGTCATGTTTACCACTGTGTTACATCACCTTTTCTTTTAACAACATTTAATAAACGTTTGGGAACTAAGGACACTAAATGTTGAAGTTTTGTAGGTGGAATTCGTTCCCATTCTTGCTTGATGTACAGCTTCAGCTGTTCAACAGTCTGGCGTCTCCGTTGTCGTATTTTGATAATGCACCACACATTTTCAATGGGAGACAGGTCTGGACTGCAGGCAGGCCAGTCTAGTACCCGCACTCTTTTACTACGAAGCCACGCTGTTGTAACACATGCAGAATGTGGTTTGGCATTGTCTTGCTGAAATAAGCAGGGGCGCCCATGAAAAAGACGTCGCTTGGATGGCAGCATATGTTTCTCCAAAACCTGTATGTACCTTTCAGCATTAATAGTGCCTTCACAGATGTGTAAGTTACCAATGCCATTGGCACTAACACAACCCCATACCATCACAAATGCTGGCTGTTGAACTTTGCGTCCATAACAGTCCGGATTTTTTTTTTCATCTTTGGCCCGGAGGACACGACATCCACAATTTACAAAAACTATTTGAAATGTGGACTCGTCGGACCACAGAACACTTTTCCGCTTTGCATCAGTCCATCTTAGATGAGCTCGGGCCCAGAGAAGCCGGCGACGTTTCTGGGTGTTGTTGATAAATGGCTTTTGCTTTACATAGTAGAGTTTCAAGTTGCACTTAGGGATGTAGTGCCGATCTGTATTTACTGACATTGGTTTTCTGAAGTGTTCCTGAGCCCATGTGGTGATATCCTTTACACATTGATGTCGGTTTTTGATGCAGTGCCACCTGAGGGATCGAAGGTCACGGGATTCAATGTTGGTTTTCGGCCTTGCCGCTTACATGCAGTGATTTCTCCAGATTCTCTGAACCATCCATCCATCAATCTATTTTCTGAGCCACTTGTCCTCATTAAGGTCGCGGGGGTGCCGGAGCCTATCCCAGCTATCATCGGGCAGGAGTCGGGGCACACTCTGAACTGGTTGCCAGCCAATCGCAGGGCACATACAAACAAGCAACCATTTGCACTCACAGTCACACCTATGGGAAATTTAGAGTTGTCAATTAACCTACCATGCATGTTTTTGGGATGTGGGAGGAAACCGGAATGCCCGCGAAAAACCCACACAGGCGAGGCCAGATTTGAACCCGGGTCCTCAGGACTGTGAGGCAGATATATTTGGCCACCGTGCCGCCCAACAATCAACCATTTGATCTTAATTCTCCATTTTAACAAGAGGTTTTAGAAAATTCCATGCGTCCAACTTTGTGGGAACAGTTTGGGGTATGTCCTTTTTTTTGTATGCCAGTGCACAGAACCTGAGATCCCTGACCTCAACCCCATCAAACACATTTGTGTAAACTAGAACACAGATTATGTGCTAATTGATTTCAGGCTAAAACATTCATCCATCCATTTTCTTTACCGCTTATCCTCACTAGCATAACTGTATCTAATAATAGCTCAACTGTGCACTTACAGTGTCCCCTTGATCCCCCTCCAAAGTCTCTCTCTTAAGTTGTTACAGTTTCCCACATGTAACATCTCACCCGCTTTAACCCCCTAAGGGAGCGGTTGCTTGGCGATGGGAGGCCTCAACGTTCCAACAGCCTGTCCAATCAGAATTATCAAGCCAAGCTGTCACTGCAGATCACAAGGGATCCTGTGCTGGACCGAAGTACCGGACATGGATTCACCCTCACCACAAACACACCCCTGCTGGTCAGGGATGTGGCCACAGGTACGTGGAGTCTGCGAAAGAGTGTGTCAACGTTGTCCACATTGGTCTCTTTAAGTGGCCACCTGCTTTATGTACAGTTCACCACCTCCCTCTCTCTTTCTCTCACTCTCACACACACCCAAGCATGCACGCATACACACACATACAATTGCGCACACACGTTGACTCTCTTGGCATTCAGGCTGCTGGGCTTGGTGCCAGAGGGCCCGCCTGAACAACAGTGACACCTGCTCACCCTTTCCAAATTCAATCGCTTTTCGGTTAGCCAGCTTTTCGAATCAAAGCAAAGAGATTCTGATGTACTACTTGCGTCCGTGTCCTGACCCACAGGATGTTAACTAACGCCCCAAGTAACATGTTAACTCTTTATAACTTGTAACATACAAATGTAAATAGAATACATCATACTCACCAGAGATGCTGATTATTAAATGTATTAATGTGTATAGATCGCTTCAAATGCGTTTTGCTAGTTGGCTGGAACAAGTTTTGCTCTGACCAACCAATCAGAGGATAGAAATACGTGTATGCTGGGATTGTTGTGGGCCAGATAGCTGGCCCTGTGAGGTCACTTTGAAACCATATTGGTTAAAGAACCAGGCCGATTCCTTACATAGTTGGTTACACTACATAGGCCAGCAATACTGATCCTGAAGGCCATGGGCAGATTAGATTGACAGATGGCAGCACATAGAGGTTAAACTCTGATTAAAGTTGAACAAAATAAAATCCAACATCCACATACACGTACTGGAAGCAGTATAGCCAAGAGAAACACTATGTAATTAAGAGAATAGACTGTTGGGAATAAATTAATACAATTTCATGGAAGAAATATTAGAATTAAATGGAGGTCAGTGCTTCTTAAAGTTCGTAGGCCAGCAGAGAAGACCTTGCTGGCCCTGACGGCTCACCACTGACATGATCAAATATGGTTCCTTGTCCAATTAAAAGGGTAACTGACAGAATAAAAGGGGACAGATCAAGGGACACAGAAGATATGAGACAGATCTTGGCCATAGTGTCGGCGAAATTGAGGAAATAGTGTAATGTTGACCTGGGTGTGCCTTTTAAGAGACATTTGTGGATGAGTTTGACGCATGGCAAAACAAAGAGGAAGGGAGGGTTCTTCAAAAACTGCAAAGATCAGGATATTAACAGAAGTGACACGTAAGCTCAACGGGGGAAGGGAGTGCTCTTGTGCAGCATGAGTGAGCCTGAATGTGTGCCAACATGTGTGCTTGCGTGTACAAAACTGCTTGCATCTCATGGGCAGAGGGGGCTTTGCCAGGCAGATGGGGCGTGCGACAGGAGTGCGTGGGTGTATGCATTTACGCATATGTGGTCTCTGTGTGTTTTTGTGTTGCAAGTGTGCGTAGTGTGCCCAAACGGCTGCGCCGCAGTCGTGCTCGCTTGCCTGAAGACAAATGAGTAAAAATAAAACGAGAGAAAGCTGTGTTGAGCCGAGCTGGAAGAGACCCAGCATAACTGTAACCCCTGACGTCCTGGAGAGCTATTGAGTCAGCCATGTTTATAACTATATGTGTCATATTGTGTGTGTGTGTGTGTGTGTGTGGATGTCGACTTCTGTGTTGGTACAGCTCCGTTAATCTGTATTAAAAGTAGCTACTAGCCCACATATGCAACCACGATTGTTTCATGCAAGCACACGTTTACAATTTTTTTGGGTGTGTACATGTGTGTAGAAAGTCCTGCAGATGGGATACTCTACCCAGGGGACCAAGTGTTGCAGATCAATGACACAGTGTTGGAGGATTTGAACGCAGATCAGGTGGAAAACATCTTAAGGTGAGAACTGCAGTAGCACTTTCATCCATCCAGCAATGTTTGCGTTTGGATAGGGACACCCCCGTTACATTCCTTTTATGTTCGGCTACAATGGATTTTGAATGCCACCCAGTTGCTGTTTAACTTCCTTTCAAGGAGACATATTATAATTCTATAATTTAAAACAGTTGCTTGGTGTCTTAATGGTAGATCAGCTTTCATTAGAATGACAACCAGTGGGCTGCAACTCACGGGTGCATTCCTGAAGACTATTCGCTGTCTCCTCTTCCGCTTCGCTCAATGACGAGTGTTCGCGTTGGCTGGTTACTTGCTTCTACTCGCAAAATCAGAGCCCAGAATGTGGAAAATGAGCAAATGCCCAAGATAATACAAGTATTATTGTGGCGCATGGACACATAGCGGAACACAAACACCCCCACGCCCATTTCACGGCACAATTATGTTGTTTATCAGAAGCTAAAACTAATGTAATATTATTATATATTACAATATTTTAACCTCTCTCTCTCTCTCTCTCTCACACACACACACACACACACACACATACTTAAAGCCAGCGCTCAAAGAGTTTTCATTGCATTTTCATAGGTGGAGAAAGCATTTCATCACCAAGCCACCAAAATACTTGAATGATGGCGCATGAAATGGCCGAACACAAATAGCCCCCACCCCCACGTGGACAACATTATTATAACATTGTTATAACAATATTATTAGAAGCTAATGCTGATAATAGTGTTGTGGTTCTTTTGCTTCGGAACTTCAGCCAGCCTATCTTCCAATTCATTGGTGGGGAAACTTGGTGTGGGGGTGGTTATTTTGTCAGTTGGCCAGTTAGGTAACAGTGGGGCAGAAGTCCGGGGGGGACGTGCAGAACATCTCGCTCAACTCACAGACACATTTTCTGAAATAGGCAGAGAACTGAATATTTATAGTACCTGGTTGTGTAATATCACACTTGAGGGATGAACAGGCACTTTAGAGACCTAACTACAATGGTACCTTGACTTCTGAATAGCTACCTCAGCTTCCTAGTATTTTGAGTTACGTGCTGTCACTTGGTCAATTTTTTGCTTTGTTCGCGAGCCAATATTTGAAATACGGGCACCCTTCGGCTGCGATTGGCTGGCGACCAGTTCAGGGTGTACCCCGCCAGAGTCAACTGGGATAGGCTCCAGCACGCTCGCGACACTAGTGAGGATTAGCGGTATGGATAATGGATGGATGGATTGCAAGCTTCGGATACACCAGCACTCGAGTGTAAAAAACAACAACCAAAAAAAAAAAAAAAAAAAACAGTTGTCGATGCACTTTCAGTCGTTTATTGAACAGGAAAGGACAAACACAAATAAAAAATGAGAGCGCTAGCAAGGAGTTGCTGTAGGCCACAACTCATGCCCAGACACTCACACTCGGATTAACCTACCAACCGGACTCCAGCTCGTGATGTCACTTACTAGATCACGCCCCTTAAATGCACATAGTGAACACATGAATTTACTTTTGTTTTTTTGGGGGGGGCGGGGGTTTGGAACAAATTAATGACATTTCAATTCATTTCATTTAGCAAAATTTATATATGCTATACTCAAAGTCAAGGTACAACTTTGCATAGAATAAGTGACTTTCGTCTTTTCCCTGTCAGGGGTCACCACAAAAAGTAAATTTTCCATAATACAGTATCTCCACTTGTATATATATATAATGTAGGAATTACAGCTATACTGAACACTTTGCCCCGAGCTAGCTAGCTAAACTAGGGTGCGTCAAAGCATCACTCAAAGGGAAATAGTGTCTCTGTCCGACTATTTTCTGATTGACTGTATTACATGTCCTCTAATTAAACCACCAGATCAGATCAATTAACCTTTCCAGTTACCAGGGCACGTGTCGTGCTGCTGCGTGCGTGTGGCCCATCCAGTAAAAAGCAGTGTCATTAGATGGTCTTCACTGTTTGGAGAAGCTGTTGATGCATGTGGGAGGGTGTATATATGTGTGAGAATAGCTTAGCAGGCTTAGGGCAAAGGTTGCAGGCGAAAGTGCTTACTTGACAGCTGAAACAAGAAAATGATCTGCGTGTCCGTTTGTGTGCGCGTGTGTGTGTGTACATTTGTGTGTGTGTGTGCGCGCGCTTGCGTTGTTTTTCCGCACAGGGACTTGGAGGACTGTATAACCGTAACGATCCTCCGGCACATGACTGTGAGTACAAAAACAAAGCAATGATGAATTTCCCTTGGCACACCTTCACAAAGAGCCATTGCACCATACC
The DNA here is from genome assembly GCF_024500385.1 of Phyllopteryx taeniolatus. Classification (NCBI taxonomy): domain Eukaryota; kingdom Metazoa; phylum Chordata; class Actinopteri; order Syngnathiformes; family Syngnathidae; genus Phyllopteryx; species Phyllopteryx taeniolatus. Next base: position 11,832,914 of record NC_084511.1, on the reverse strand, counting down.
AACATCTCCCTTTCATATATTTCAAGCATGTAACCTCAAGATTAAGTGTCCCGTCCACGTGCTTCCATATTACGAAGTGCAAATGTACAAACAAGCACGTCAGCCATTTGCGTCCGAGAAAGACTAAACTTGTTAGTTGAAGAATGAATTGCTTTTGTCTCGTGTGAGTTCAGCCAACGTGTTTCCAACCACACACTGACACATTTCGTGTGCGTCCGTGTGTGTGTGTGTTGCAGAACCCCAAATCATCCATCATGTCAGCAGAGAAGAGAGCCCGTCTGAGGAGTAATCCAGTTAAAGTGCGCTTTGCAGAGGAGGTGGTGGTCAATGGGCACACTCAGGTGAGAAGATTTAAATCTGGGAGGGATTTATATGAATTTAATCCAATTAAACAAAAATCTGGAAGGGACAATCCAATAAAAAAAAACAACTATTTGGTCCCATGTGGTAATTAAAGTCACACAGAGCAGAAAGTAAACGATGTAAACTAATATCTGAAGCGAAAAATAGTCACCAGAGAATTCAGTCACTAATACTAAGGATTTGAACCCAGGTCCTCAAAACTGTGAGGCAGATGTGCTAACCAGTTTCCAACGTGCCGCCCTATAAAGGGTAAATCTATTACATTTGGGTACCTTAAGCAATTTTTTGTTTTGTTTCATGTTCATTTGTGTATCATTGTTATTTGAGCTGTCACTGATGGTGTAGTGGTACACTCGCCTGACTTCGGTGCGGGCAGTGTGGGTTCAGTTCCCACTCAGTGACGGTGTGAATGTGAGTGCGAATGGTTGTCCGTGTCTATATGTGCCCTGTGACTGACTGGCGACCAGTTCAGGGTGTAGTCCGCCTCCTGCCCGAAGTCAGCTGGGATAGGCTCCAGTGCCCTGTGACCCTAACCAGGATAAGCGGTGTTGAAAATGGATGAAATGGATTTTATTTGAGCTGTCCCGTGATTTGTGCATGGGTGGTAATGTCACAGTGGCTGGATGAGCGAAACTTGCGATGGTAGAAGATAGTGTGTGTACAGTTCTTTTGTTTGGCTGTGTGCTTTAATGACGAGTAGCAACACAGAAGTACGCTTTTATAAATGCCCTGTTAACAATAGCCAGCACCTGTGTGTTAGTCGTGTTTCATTCGACATTAATTAGTGAAAGATGCCGTGTGGCAATTGCTAAGTTAGCGGCCATATAAATAGAGATAAATAATGAAATAAAATCTCTCTCTGTAATGCCACACATTGTTACATTGCGTTTTTGTATCTTTTGTAAAACTGCAACGTGGTTGTGGTGGTATTCAGGGCTGGTTTGGGTCACTTAAATCTCCACTGAAGGCCCATGTCCCAAATGCACCGCCCGCCACTAATCAATCGCAATCAGTCGTATTGCACATTTCTGCTTTGCAACATCGTCATGTTCCATCAGTTCTTTTTTATTCTCTCCATCAGGGAAACTCTCTTCTCTTCCTGCCCAACGTTCTAAAAGTCTATCTAGAGAACGGACAGACCAAGGCCTTCAAATTTGACCACACTACCACTGTCAAGGTATGTTCTCTACATGTGCTGCAGTGTCAAAGGGTGTTTAAATAAAAGGTTAGGTCTCTTTTAGAACATAACTCCTTAATTGAGAACTGTAGTTTAGGTAATTACAGTCAATTAAACGCAGAGGACAACACGTTATCCATCCATTCATCTGTTTTCTACAGCGCTTGTCCTCATTAAAGGCACAGTCCATATCAATACAGTGATCCTCCATTTTTTTTATATACTGTATAGTTTATGCCTTAAAATACCCCTCCCACACACTTCAAACACATGTAAACTTATTAAAAGACATTTTGTAACATTGTAAATGTATTTGAACAGACAAAGAATTGCAAGCATTAAATGTATAGGAAATACATAAATACATTTGCTCCATTGTCGAAGCTTTAAAATACCTCCTCCCACACGCTGTAATCACATTGAAAGACGTAAACACACAAAAGCAAGCATTTCAACGCAAAAAAAATGCAATGAAGCGAGGCCACGTGAGGTGAACCATGATATAGCGAGGGATTACTGTACTTAAAAAAACAAAACAGCAGAGAGTGATAGTCTCTCAGCAGCTACACATTACTCCATCTTTGAATTACTACCCACTAAGAATCCTATTTTTAGACCGTCTCAGTGCCCTGAAACCAGATTTTAGTTTCAAGAAGACTGAAGTGGGAGTACTGCATTTTATAATGTTCATACTGGATGACATTTCATGATTGCTCAAGAGTATTTGAGTGTGGGTAGACTGTAGCTGCACTCCAGTGGTGCGTTAGTAAAACCCGATTAATTTGATAGCTTCAGAAGGACGAGAGAGGGGGAGTATGTTCCAGTGTGTGAGGTTAATGTAAGAATATCTAGTGTTTGAAAGAGAGTTAGAGCTATGATGTAACTCATTTGGTATTTGTAAATGTAGTGTTTAAAAAACAACACTATTTTTGTTCAACGAGGTTTTGTGTCTAATAGCTTGTTTTCCCTCACCATACTGAGGCAAAGTGAGTGAGGCAATTTTGACTGACCATCTGCCATCAGCAGACTGGGGTGAAATATGTTTGTGTAAGGGGCTCTGAACTGTTATTTTTTCCACCATTCCAGGATATAGTTCTGACTCTGAAGGATAAACTATCCATCCGGGCTATCGAATACTTTGCCCTGGTGCTGGAGCAACAGTACAGCATCACCAAACTACTGCTGCTGCATGAAGATGAGCTTATACAGAAGGTAAGAAAACAATATGCAACAGACTTTTTATTATTATTGTTATTATTATAAATGAATCAACTGGATATAGGATGTTGTTGCTTTGACTTTCTGAAATTGTGTTAACATTTCCATGTCCTTATGTCTCCATCAGGTGGTGCAGAAAAAAGACTCCCATGATTACAGATGTCTTTTCCGGGTGTGCTTCATTCCCAGAGATCCTACGGATCTGCAGCAGGAGGACGCCTTTGCCTTTGAGTACCTATTTTTACAGGTTAGAGAAGCATAGCTGCTGCATTAGATCATCCTTATAACACTCATTTTTAACTACAGGGTACTTATATTATTGGCTATTTCTCTGTCAGTACTTTTAATGTTGATTATTCAATATATAGGCAAATTAAATGGGACACCTCGGGCCTCATGTACAAAGACTTGCGTGGATTTCCTACTGAAACATGGCGTACGCTCAAATCCAGAAAACCTCGTATGCACAAAAATATCCAGATGTATGAGTCTGTGCGTACGCATGAATCCAAGCACATTTCCTTCGTAATCCCAATCAACGTGGGAATGAGCGCACATTTTGGATGGCAATTACACTCCAACAAGCGGGTGCTGCTGCCGCCCCGACTGGCCGTGTCCTCACCCGTGCTGCGCTGGAGTCACAAGAGATTGTGAGGCCAATAGGCGGCATAAATGATCAATTTATAGGCGTCCTCACAAATATCAGCGATTCATTAAATACACTGGTTAACAAGTGAATTCCGAGTCCTTGCTTCTTTTACATTGTTGAAATCAAAGGTTGCCGGGCATGAATTGTTCATCAGTGCTAATTGTTCATGTGTCTCTGATGTGCAGATTTATGATAACAGTTTCCCAGCATCACCTCTAAGTGTCGCCAAAGCACCAACAGCTGCAGAAACGTGCGTACGATGATATAAATAAATAAATAAAGATAAAGATACATCTGAACTTGGCCGTGAAAGAGAACGTACTCCACGTTTTTGTGCGTACGCATCATTGTACATTCTTACACAACAAGCTCATCTGACCACAACTTTATGGCCCTTGCTTTGTGCATTGGGCCATAGCCATGTTGGAACAGAAAACTTTTGCAAGCATAGAATTGTGCAAAATGTTGTTTGTAAAATGAATAATTTATATTCAAGGGGAACTGTGGGTTCTGACTTAATCTATGAGCTGCGACGAAGAAACAATACTGTGGCAGGCTGGCAGCCAGTGTTGTACCTGAACTAGTTCAATGAACAAAGGTTAATGAAACCGTTCAATTTGGACAAACTTGCCCAATTTCTGCCCAATGAACGTTATTGCGAACGCGCTCATTCTGGCGTCTGCGAAAGGGTTTTTAAATGGCAGGGGTTATTTTTTTTCATTAGAGTGCCAGGTTTCAGAGGTTTCCAGCTGAAAACCTGGCTAAACAGACTATTTAATAAGGCTTCATATTGTATGTCGGTGGTAAAATGCTTATCTGGCAACCGAACCACCAACAGTCGTACGGCCGCGAGTTGTCAAAATGTGATGCGTGACTGGAGGGAAAAAAAGAGAGCTTGGGGTGGTTACATCAGTCGGGCAATCTGGATTGGTAGGCAACAAATAGTAAGGTAGTACTGTTTGCAGATCCCTGGTAGGCATAAGCGCATAAGCGCATTTTCCCTTGTATTTTGCTGGGGGACAGCACAAAGTCGCAGGTGTCTCGTCGTTTTACAGGTGCCTTACCCGATTGACGTGCATATAACAATCTCTCACGAGTACTCATGTTGAGGGGGGGGGGGGGGGAAATTAAGGTCATGTTAGGCAGTGAGAAGGGGAAAGCTGCAGTGACAGCTAATTTTCTACTTCAGATTGTGTTTGCACATTATAATGTGCAAACAGTCCTACAGTCCTGTTTTTGTTTGAATTCCTCATTTAAAAAAAAGACAATTTAAGCAAAAGAAAAATACACAAATTCATGATTTTGAGACTGTAGGATGAAAACTGCAGCTGGCTACTAGTGTGGACTGAATGGCTGGCAACAATGGGGAAATGCTAGTATTTGGAGGGTAATAGCTCTTAGCTACATATTGAGGGAAACAAATCTTTAGGAAGTAGTTGATTTTTGGAACGATGAACTGAACTTTGAACTAGTTTGCATAGAAAATGAACTTTCCTAACACTGGTGGCAGTCATGCTCATGGCATTGGCTCATGTCACAATGTCCACATCTTGCTACCATTTTACTATAATATTGTTGATTGGTAGCCATCTTATGAATGATTAGCCAGTTTTCCAGCAAGTTCCTGGTAGCAAAAGGTTCCTGTGGCCCCATATGGGTTGCTTTTCCACTGCACCATAAGTTCAGGGTAGCTCATCCAAAAGAGACATGTTCATGACTGGCGCTTGCTGGATCCAAAAAATATGATTGCATGCACCTCAACCTTTTAAGTTAGTCTTATTTTATACTGTATCTTAATCAAAGTTTAAAATAGATTTGATACCTTTAAAACTTAACCCTTTATTTATCCAGGTAAGGCAATTGAGAACTGATTCTCATTTGCAATGCCAACCTGAATGCGAAGCAGGGAGTGTATATATTTACACACACACACACAGACAGGTGTGAAAAAGGTGTTTGTCACCTCATCAAACAACTTAAAATATTAGTGAAAGACAAACACAAAATGCAGTTTTTAAATTAAGCTTTTTTATTAAGGGAGAAAAAAATCTGCATGAAAAGTGATTGCTCCCCAAACCTAATAACTGGTTGGGCCACCCTCAGCAGAAACAACTGCAATCAAGCGTTTGCGTTAACTTGCAATGAGTCTTCTTGCTGTGGAGGTATTTTGGCCCACTCATCTTTGCAGAATTATTGTCATTCAGCCACATTGGAGGGATTTCGAACATGAGCCGCCATTTTAAGGTCATGCCACAGCATCTCAATAAGATTCAGGTCAGGACTTTGACTGGGCCACTTCAAACTCATTTTGTTTTTCTTCAGCCATTCAGAGGTGGACTTGCTGGTGTGTTTTGGATCCTTGTCCTCCTTCAGAACACACGTTCGTTTCAGCTTGCGGTCACAAACAGATGGCCGGACATTCTCCTTCAGGATTTTTTTGGTAGACAGCACAATTCATGGTTCCATTTATCACAGCAAGTCTGAAGTCCCGAAGCAGCAAAACAGCCCGAGAGACCATCACACTACCACACCATATATTACTGTTGGTATGATGTTCTTTTTCTGAATTGCTGTGTTACTTTTACACACCATCCAAAAACGTTTGTCTCATCAGACCACAGTATTTTCCCAAAAGTCTTGGGGGTTATGAAGATTTCTTCTGGCAAAATTGAGATGAGTCTTCATGTTCTTTTTGCTCAGCAGTGGTTTTTTTTTGTCTTGGAACTCTGCCACGGCCAGGACGAAAACCACACTGCTCCTCCTCAAGTGCTCTTTGTGGACTTGGAGAAGGCGTTCGACCGTGTCCCTCGGGTGGTCCTGTGGGGAGTGCTTCGGGAGTATGGGGTACCGAACCCCCTGATACGGGCTGTCCGATCCCGGAGTCAGAGTTTGGTCCGCATATCCGGCAGTAAGTCGGACTCGTTTCCGGTGAGGGTTGGACTCCGCCAAGGCTGCCCTTTGTCACCGATTCTGTTCATAACATTCATGGACAGAATTTCTAGGCGCAGCCGAGGCGTAGAGGGGTCCGGTTTGGTGGCCTCAGTATTGCATCTCTGCTTTTTGCAGATGATGTGGTTCTGTTGGCTTCATCAAGCCGTGACCTCCAACTCTCATTGGAGCAGTTCGCTGCCGAAGCGGCTGGGATGAGAATCAGCACCTCCAAATCTGAGACCATGGTCCTCAGTCGGAAAAGGGTGGCGTGCCCTCTCCAGGTCGGGGATGAGATCCTGCCCCAAGTAGAGGAGTTCAAGTATCTTGGGGTCTTGTTCACGAGTGAGGGAAGAATGGAACGGGAGATCGACAGGCGGATCGGTGCAGCGTCTGCAGTGATGCGGACTTTGTATCGATCCGTTATGGTAAAGAAAGAGCTAAGCCGAAAGGCGAAGCACTCGATTTACCGGTCGATCTACGTTCCCACCCTCACCTATGGTCATGAGCTGTGGGTTGTGACGGAAAGAACGAGATCCCGGATACAAGCGGCCAAAATGAGTTTCCTCCGCAGGGTGTCTGGGCTCTCCCTTAGAGATAGGGTGAGAAGCTCGGTCATCCGGGAGGATCTCAGAGTAGAGCCGTTACTCCTTCACATCGAGAGGAGCCAGATGAGGTGGCTGGGGCATCTGATTCAGATGCCTCCCGGACGCCTCCCTGGTGAGGTGTTCCGGGCACGTCCCACCGGGAGGAGACCCTGGGGACGACCCAGGACACGCTGGAGAGACTACATCCTTCGGCTGGCCTGGGAACGCCTCGGGATCTCCCCGGAAGAGATGGATGAAGTGGCTGGGGAAAGGGAAGTCTGGGCGTCCCTGCTGAAGCTACTGCCCCCACGACCCGACCTCGGATAAGCGGTAGAAGATGGATGGATGGATGGAACTCTGCCATGCAGGCCACTTTTGCCCAGTCTCTTTCTTATGGTGGAGTCACGAACACTGACCTTAAGAGGCAACTAAGGCCTGCAGTTCTTTGTATGTTGCTGTGGGGTCTTTTGTGACCTCTTGGATGAGTCGTCGCTGTGCTCTGGGAGTAATTTTGGTCAGCCGGCAACTCCTGAGAAGGTTCACCACTGTGCTTTTTTCACCATTTCGGGGTAATGGCTCTCATTGTGGTTTGCTGGAATGCCAAAGCTTTAGAAATGGCTTTATAACCTTTTCCACACTGACAGATCTCAGTTACTTTCTTTCTCGATTGTTCCTCATATATCATTTTACACTTCAGACTATGTGAGCCCTGGGATGGACATGTTATTGAAGCAATGAGTCCCAGCCCTGGAACAATGAGTCCCTGCAATTCATCATCACGGAGTACAGATACAGTAATCCTCCGCTACATCGGGATTCTTGGTTCACGTTTCCGCTGTATTTTTAGATTTTGATTACAGTTGTTACTCTTTAATCTATTATTCTGTGTGTACAATATTTTTGTGTTATCCATTGCTCTTGCTCTCTATCAATATGTGCTTTGGCTTGCCATGATAGCAATTTTTTTTTAGAACAATACATATTCCCCCAAACTTTCAAGAGAAACGATAGTATAATTTTTTTTTATGCCGCTGATATAATGATATTACAGCACAATAAAGACTTTTACACATCTTACAAATTCTGCCCTGGTAATTACACATATCAGAATCAGAATCATCTTTATTTGCCAAGTATGTCCAAAACACACAAGGAATTTGTCTCTGGTAGTTGGAGCCGCTCTAGTACAACAGACAGTCAATTTACAGAACACTTTGGAGACATAAAGACATTGACAAAAAACAACAACAAACGACAATTGTGCAAAAAGATGCAGAGTCCTCTAGCACTTAGAGCAGTTCGAATGGCTAATATCGCAATAGTCCGGTGCAATGACCATTGTGCAAAGGGCACTGGACTTCAAGGAGTGTATGCGGTTTAAAGTGACGAGTAGTGCGATAATCTGGGACAATGGTTGTGCAAATGTTACAGATACTCCTCAATCAGTGTGCAAATGGAGCAGATGCTACTCTGGCATGAGTGGCCACTATATGCAAATAGTCCAGCACGGCGAGACAACTACAGTGAGTGCAGGAGTAATACATAATTGGCCCCACAGCACAACTGTGTCATGTTCTCTCATTTACGAAATAAAAGTAGGGCTGCATTTCACAGTAAAAGCAAGTAAATAAAAAGATAACGTTATAAGTGTTCAAATAAAGTGCTGAACTTAAGAAAAATAAAGTTTGAGTTCCCCTTTTCTGTTTCTTGACACAACAGTGAAATCTTTTAATAAGAGCTCTCAGTGGGAAGTACCCACTTAACAGCTTTTTGTGCATCTTCACTTAGCATTTTGTGACATATTAATACATTAGGTTCATGGCTGTGCATTTGTGAGCTTAGACCAGCTGACTAGCAATAAGAAAAATATTCTTCGTATGACTAAAGGTTTTGGTAGTGTTCAATTTGTTCAACTTAATGAAGAAACCGACTGGTTAGAGCGTCTGCCTCACCATTCTGAGGACCGGGGTTCAATCCCCGGCCCCACCTGGGTGGCTGAGTTTGTATGTTCTCCCCGTGCCTGCGTGGGTTTTCTCCCACATTCCTAAAACATGCGTGGTAGGTTGATTGAAGACTCTAAATTGCCCGTAGGTGTGAATGTGAGTGCGAATGGTTGTTTGTTTGTATGTATGTGCCCTGTGATTGGCTGGCAACGAGTTCAGGGTGTACCCCGCCTCCTGCCCGATGACAGCTGGGATAGGCTCCAGCACTCCCGCGACCCTTGCGAGGATAAGCGGCTCAGAAAATGGATGGATGGATGGATGATGGGAAACATTTAAGTGTGACAAAACATGCAAAAAAAAGAAGAAATCAGGAAAGGGAAAAACACTTTCACACACACACACAGGCGGCACAGTGGTCGACTGGTTAGCACGTCTGCATCACAGCTCTGAGAACCCAAGTTCAAATCCGGCCTCGCCTGTGTGGAGTTTGCATGTTCTCCCCATGCCTGTTTGGGTTTTCTCCGGGAACTCCGGTTTCCTCCCACATCCCAAAAACAAGCATGGTAGGTTAATTGAAGACTCTAAATCGCCCATAGGTGCGAATGGTTGTTTGTTTATATGTGCCCTGCGATTGGCTGGCGACCAGTTCAGGGTGTACCCTGCCTCTAACCATTTTGTATATATATATATTACACAAACATTTTCAAATGTTTATAATACATTTTGTAGTATAAATATCACACACACATTTTTATTCAAAAAGGCAGATTTTTCTTTTTTTCCCAATGTTTTGGCTTTCAAGCAATACAAGTTCTCCATCTTTAGAGAACACCCGCTCAGTGTTAATCAGTATATACCGTGTTTAGACTAGTGGGGGCTCATACAACATATTCTTTCCCCCAAAATGTTTGCGTTTCCTTACCCTTTAAGCAATGTGTCTCAGTGCCACATATTGCCCGAGTATGCGTATGGTAATGCTGTTTCCCATGGATAAACTACATTGGTCATAAGGGCCATGTAATGTAGTGTTGTTCAGGGTCAAGACTAATTTGAAACTCAGTGACTGGCCTCAGAACAGTGGGTTGCCTATATTTGCTGCACAGTATTTCATTGGGAAAAACACTTGCAGTCATGCTGATTTATCTGTTGAGTCTTTGCCTCTCACCATATTTGCTTTTGCCATCTAAATGATAGCTCGGGCCTCTAAATGTTTTTTAAAAATGCATTTTTTTCCTATTTTTATAACATCCACGATGTGTTGCATATTTCACCTTGCAAGCATAACCTTCCTTGCTACTAATCTGTGTTGATTTCATTTTAACGGTTTGTGCTTCCAGAGTGTTGGTGATGTTCTCCAGGAGCGCTTTGCTGTCGAGATGAAGTGTAATACTGCACTTCGCCTCGCTGCCCTGCACATGCACGAGCGACTGGATAGCTGCGGATTGACAAGGACCTCTATCAAAGCCATTACGTGAGTGTTTCTGGGTCACACTGATAGAACACATTTCCTGCAAGCTAATATACACTAATCACAAAAGGCTATTGGGCTTTCGGGTGAAATTTCAGGATGAACCTAAAATGCATTATAACCCTACAGGCAAACCTAATTTGTCCTTCTCTAAAATTTTGAATGCACGTCCAACGATTCAGTGTTTCAGTACTTTTTTCACGAATTACTGCTCTCAAACAATCAGCTGAACTGCAAAATTCACGTGTTTGGTCCACGAATCCACCAATACATTTCAAAGGACATCCATGTCTATGCCTTTCTATGGCACTTCCAGTCCCTCCCTTTGTTGCAAGCTGCTGATGGCATCCAGTGACACTCTCAGCTCAGTGGCCACTGTCGTCTTGATCTCCATCCATCCATTAGCGCTGGGCATTGTTAAGAAGCTCAGGATTTGATTCGATTTTGACTCTTTAGGTTGCAATTAGATTCGATTCAAGGTTGATTTAAATGCTCCGATGTCAATTCTGTAAGAAGTAGAAACACACAGATAAGAGTCAATTTTGACAATTTTAAATGTTTTTATATGCCATGTAAAAATATGTAATATGTAGGGTTGGGAATCAAGAATCGAGAACCGATTGGAAACGGGACTATCATTCCGGTTCTCCCGGATCGTTCAAATAAAAAAATCTTGGTTCGCAGTTTTGATACCTACAGTCTGCCGACCCCGAAGAAGTCGCGAAAACCAACGAAGAAGTGTCGAAAACCAACAAAGAAGAATGAGCACGAAGACGTGCTTGTGCTCAGCGATGAACAAAAGTGTGTCTTAACTATGTTAAAATAAATGAGCAGTCACCTCAGTGCAACACTTGGATTAAGATTATATTGTGCATAGGAGGCTTTCACGATGTGGAGAAGCCTGACGTGAGCCTCTGCCTACACTTCAGTCAAGTCAGTGGGGTGAGGGAAACAATAAAATACGTCTATGCCAACATTGACGCACCTAACAAGTTGAACGGTGGGTTGCACTCTTGCACTGACGGTTTTTAGCGTTCATTTTAGTCTTCAAATCAACGTAAGAGCTGATGACAGACACATAAAATATCAATTACTTTACCATACTGGAAAGAAAGTAGAAACAGTTGCATTACAAGCTTAACATTAAGCTAAAACTTCAAAGGTCAAACTAGCAACTTTACATCACAATGAATTGGGACAAAATTCACAAAAATGTTGTCTCCGTGTATCACAAACACTAACCTTGTCTCATCAGTGGGTAGGTAAAGGAATCAACGTTTTACAGAGCATTTGGTTCCATTCATTACTCTTTTTCGTTTTACTTTCATTTTTACCGGTGTCATGTGAAGTAATTTTTCGTGCCAAAATGCTGAGTTCTGATGCGAACCCTTCAAAATAAAGGCTACATGCTTAGAACAGGAAGTGAAGTTAAAACTTGCACATATAAACCATTTGATGTGATAAAACAATCGCAAATAACTATTTTAACAATGCTAGATTTAACTTTTAGCTAAAACAATAATTCATGAATATTAAGTCAATTTGGGTTAGTTCCACACACTTTGCATTTTATTTCATAGGTTTGATATGGATGCTGGTTATAAAGAACCCCGAGTCAAATGTTCATTTCAGTTCATACTGCGGGCTGCTAACAAAATGGATGTTCATATTTTGGACACCCTTTATTTAAACCATGCAAACTTTTTTGACCCAGCCCCCGAAAAGAATCGGAATAGAGAATCGTTCCTCGAAATGAGGAACCAGAATCGGCACCGGAATCGCTCAAGTTCAAACGATGCCCAACCCTTTTTTTTTCGCACAGCCTCTCCCCTGCGATTGTTTTATCACATCAAATGGGTTATATGTGAAAGAATTTGTCACGTCACATTTCTTAAGAAATAAAAAAATGAAAATACAAATTTGCAGCTAACTTATTTGTGCACATGGAGTACAAAAGTAAAAAACATGACAGTTGTGTACAAACACTGAAAAGTGCATGTAAATATAAATTGTTTATTTCCACTTGAAAATTGTAATAAAAAAATGTGCACAATAACTTATTTGTGCATATGTAGTACAAAAGTTCATACATGACGATAGCTCTGAATTGAAAAAGTAAAGTGCCTCTATACTTTCAACAATATTTCTTGACTAATTAGGATTAGTGTTAAGGCGTCTTCATACTCGTGCGGCCGGCGACCGCGCTGATGTCACTGCGGCTATCCCTCGCACAGTTTGCCTTTATACTCAAGCACAACCCACACGCGCTGTTTTGAAAATGTGCTGCAGTTCTCCTCCAAGTCGGGGGTGTCGCTGGCTGGTCTTGGCTAGGACACCACATTGTGGAGTTTCCTCTGCATTTTATGGCCAATTCCGGTAGCAGTTTCCTCTTTCGCTGGCACTCCAACACCACTAAACCTACCGCCGCGGAAATTTCACACCAGGAGTTCGCTGACATTTGTGCATCTTTGTAATTTTTTAGTGCTAGCATCATAAAGATGCACATATTTGTGCACCTCCGCGCACAGCCTTTCCTCAATCTGTTCAATTCTGTCCCTGTGTGGCTTCTGTGCCGGGCTCTTGTCTGCTGAATGAATTCCCACTCATTAGAAATGAAATGAGAAGTGATAGTAGTTACGTACGTAGGGGGTCAGTTGTTCTGAAGTCCAACCATAAGATGTAAGAGCCACTCTTTGTGTCGAATGTAACGACTCCAAAACCGCTATCTGAACTCTGTGTGAAGCTTTGGGACGGCGACTTCTAACATGTTTTCGTGTTGGTATTGCGTATCGTTGTTCGAGTGTCTTTTGCCCATTTCCTGTGTTCCGGATTTACAGGGGAATCCATAATGAGCCCAAATGTCAGATTTAAGAGTAGAAGTCACTCCCTTTACACTGCCGCTGCTCCCAATCACGCCCTTCCAGTTCCAGGTCTCACTGTTATTACCCACCCGAGCATTGAAGTCCTCCAGCAGAACGAGAGAGTCCCAAGTTGGAGCGCTCTCCAGCAGCCCCTCCAAGGACTCCAAAAAAGGTGGGCACTCTGAGCTTCTATTTGGTCCATCGGCACAAACAAAAGTCAGGACCTGTCTCGCCACTCGAAGGCCAAGAGAGGCTACCCTTTTGTCCAATGGGGTAAACCCCAACATACAGGCACTGAGCTGAGGGGCAATAAGTATGCCCACTCCTGTTCGATGCCCCTCGATGCTCGCTGAGTGGAAAAGAGCCCAACTCCTCTCAAGAGGACTGCTACCAGAGCCCAAGCAGTGTGACGAGGCGAGCCCGATTACATCTAGTCGGAACCTCTTGACCTTGCACACCAGCTCAGGCTCCTTCCCCGTCTAAGAGGTGACATTCCACGTCCCAAGAGCCAGCTTCTGTAGCAGGGGGTTGCGGACCTGTGGCCACCACCCAGCTCTCTGTGCACCCGTCTCCCTCAGCCCCTCCCACAGGTGATGAGACCATGGGAAGGTGGACTCACGTTGCCTTTTCGGCCTGTGCCCGGCCGGGCCCCATGAGTGCAAGTCCAGCCACCAGGCGCCTGCCATCGAGCTCCACCCTCCAGGCCTGGCTCCAGAGGGGGGCCCTGGTGACCCCCGTCCGGGCGAGGGAAAACGTGATCATAATTGTAGGTTTAGAGCAATGCTTTGTCTGGTCCCTCATCTAGGACCTGTTTGCCATGGGAAACCCTGCCAGGGGTGTAAGGCCCCATACAGCTTAGCTCCTAGGATCATTGGGACACACAAACCCCTCCACCACGATGAGGTGGGGGTTTTGGTGTCATGATGTCAAAATGTGAACAGCATGATGAAAACGACTGTTTAAATACCAATTGTAATTAGGAAATGTATTCACCCAAAAGCCAAATATCCCTAACTTTTTGTGAGTCGTACCAACTAGTAGTAGTACCAACAGGCCAGTCAGCACATTAGGAACACTTAATCTAATGAGATTCAATACAAGCGAGACAAGTCAACAATGCTCAGTTTTGATAGTCAGCAAGGTATTGATTTAACACTGTTTAGCGTTGTGGGTGTACACCTCAATATGCTGTATCGGAGTGTTTATCACCTCTTCCTTTGGGTGATGACAGGAAGGAGTTTGGCCTCGATAGCTTCATTTCCCCCACACTGCTAAGCAACATGAGGGAGAAGGACCTGAGGAAAGCCATCACCTACCACCTCAAAAAGATCCAGGCTCTGTTAGAGCCACGCCAGAAGGTACAAGTTTGACCAAGGAGTCTGAGGTTACAGTGTAAAAATAATACTGTAGCTAATAAGGTTTAGTTGTGATTTGAGGGTTGGCTCAGAGCTAATCCTCTTGTGGTTTTAAAGTGATATATGGAGTGACAGCTTGAGTAGGAAGGGCACATTATGGGATATATGCAGCTAAGTAAAATGAGTGGAGCACATTTCTTTGTAGACAGTGTTGATCTGTAATTTTTATTTCTCCCCATCTGTACTCATCCTACTGTTCTTCTGTCATTCCTTACATATATGTTGTTTTAGGTAATATCTGCTTCCCAGGCTCGGCTGGCCTACCTCACTCAACTGGGAGAGCTTGTTTCTTATGGGGGAAGATCCTACTCAGCTACGATGATGGTAAGCATTAAGAGCCTGATGTTGATGGTCAGAGATACAGAATATTCAGTAACGCTTGGATTAAAATGGTACTTATTAGTAAATCATGTTCAGTTTTTTCTATTTCTCATAGATGTGGAGTGCTGTAGAGATACACTGCATTATATTGAGAGCTGTTTGTAATAGCGGGACTCTTATGTACAGTGTCATTAAAAAGTATTTGCTCCCTTCTTAAATTCTTATTTTTTTGTACAGAGAAAAAACTATTCAGAGCTACCTGACCCTGTGTGAAAAAGTAATTGCGCCTTTAACATAATAACTGGTTGGGCCACCCTCAGCAGCAACAACTGAAATCGAGGGTTTTCTATAACTGCCAATGATTCTGTCACATCTCTTTGGAAATATTTTGGCCCACTCTTCCTTTCAGAATTGTTTTAATTCAGCAACGATGGAGGGGTTTGGAGCATGAACAGCCTTTCTTCGGTCATGCCACAGCATTTCAATTGGAATCATGTCCGGACTTTGACTAGGCCACTCCAAAACCTTCATTTTGTTTTTTACAAGCCATTCAGAAGTTGACTTGCTGGTGTTTTTGAAACGTTGTCCTGCTGCAAAACCCAAGTGCACTCTAGCTTGAGGTCATAAACTGATGGCCCAACATTCTCCTTCAGGATTTTCTGGTAAAGAGCAGAATTCATGGTTCCATCAATCACAGCAAGTAGTCCAGGTCCTGAAGAAGCAAAGCAGCCCCAGACCATCACACGACCAACACCATGTTTGACTGTTGGTATGATGTTCTTTTTCTGAAATGCTGTGTTACATTTGCGCCAGCTGTAACAAGACACACACCTTCCAAAAAGTTCAACTTCCAACTCATAAATCCATAGAATATTCTCCCAAACGTCTTTTTTTTTTTTTTTTTGCAAAAGTAAGATGAGCCTTTATGTTCTTTTGGGTCAGCAGTGGTTTTCTCTTTGGAACTCTTGCCATGAATGCCATTTTTGCCCAGTCTTTTCTTTATTGTTGAGTTATGTACACTGACTTTTACTGAGGAAAGGCAGGCCTGCAGTTCTTTCGATGTGGTCCTGGGTTCCTTTGCAGACATGTGAACAGATATTTTGGGGGGCAGGTTCTCTAATCAAAAAAGGGCAGACATCATCAAAATTATTCATACAATTAAGAAAAAAAACATGTATTTATGTATTTTTTCTGTTAACACAATCAACAGAGTCAATAATACAACTGTTGATAAAGGAGGTGAAGGGAGGCAATTACTTTTCCACACAATTGTATAAAGACAAGAGTGTAATGGGTTTAATGAGTAGTTAGGATCATTTATGGAATTGTATCTGCAATGTTTGAAGGCCAACACATGTACAGTAAATTGTGCAAGTCATACAATTTTTATGAACTTGTTTGTCTTTACCCTTCTGCACTTTTGTCTTTGCCATGACCATTTGCTCTGTCAATGGGTCCCATCAAATAAGATGTGGCAGAAGTTAAATTGGGATTAAGATTGATCCACAAATTCATACATTCTAAGGGATGGGTGTTCTTTAATCAATATATTTCTATAGCTAAGTTACACAATTACATTGTCAGTCGGAGGCGGAAGTGCGGCTAGTCGGCTGGATTGGCTGGTGATAGTTGGGGATATTTTGACCAAAATTCTTCGCCAATGACGCCAAAAATAGCTTTAAAACAATAATATCCACACCACATTAGTATATGATCACCAGTACTTGAGATTTATTTACTACTCGATAATTTATTACGGACTACCCGAACATTTACTAGACTCTGAATGCGATCCAGCGAGGTCTATGGAGCCGTGGAATCACTTAGCGGCACAAGTCAACAGAGGGGCAAATAGAGGCGGTGTGAGTGTAGGCAGAAGCGCAGCTGCATAAAATTTGAAATCATCAATAACTTTTTGAAAGTCGGACTTTTAAGCATGGCTTTTGCAGCATGGGAAACATTTTCCCATATAAAACCAAGGCAACATAAAAAAAATGCTAAATTAGAATTGTTTAAAAATTAGAAAGTCTTTATCGTTATTGATCAAAATAAATGAAAATGACCCAGATATTCGCTCTGCTCTGTGGGAACAACAACAATTACTACAGCTTAGTAGTAGTGTAGAAGTAGGCCTTCTCTGACACTTCTTCTTGCTCTTATAAAAACAGAGGGAACACTGCATCGACGACTACCACTACTACTGAATACTGTTCTGGTGATGTTTTCTGTCTCGTCCACACCCAGCTTCAAGAAAGAGAGGTGTCAGTCAGCCTCTTGGTGGGAGCCAAGTATGGCATGAGTCAGGTCATCAACCACAAGCTCAATGTAATCTCTACATTGGTTGAATTCAGCAGCATCAGCCGCGTGGAGTTGCTTTCCGAGTCGGACAAAGTCAGTCTACTGCGCATCTCACTGCACGACATGAAGGTATGCAAGTCATATTTGCACATGGACACTGACATATTGGGCTCTATTTCTAATAGAAATTGAGGCACTTTTACACTGACACAGATTAGAGAATTGATGCTTGAGTAAATATAGGTCAAGCATCCCTTTTATGACACCCAAGTAGCCCAAGGGATTATTTATGAGTGTCACAAGGTTAATTCACTGGACTCAAATGTGACTTTCTCTCCCCCTTTGTCCCACTCCATTGCCTTTTTCTCCCTTACCCTCTGGCTTAAATCACTTCTGCTTCACACTGTCTTCTACAATGGCCTCAATCTCTCAGCCGTTTGCCTTACTGATGGACTCTCTGGCAGCCAAAGACCTAGCATGTCTGCTGGGAGGGTACTGCAAACTCCAGGTGGATCCGAGTCTCAATATCTTCCGAATGGGGCGCCCCAAAGTGAGGGTGCACCGCATTGCTGCTGAAGAAGGTGTGTGTGGGAAGTTCACCGCGGTAGAGGGCGAGTTCTATGAATCCCTATCAAGTGAGCAAAAATTGTTTAAGTCACTTTCTGACTTTGGCCATTTTGTTACATGGGTCATTCCAGAATTGGAGGACATTTAGTGTCCCTGACATTTTCTGGTGGATCCATTAAATTTCATATACCCTAAAGGTTGAGATGGTGGCAGTTTCATGACATTAAGCTACATTCACTGTTTCTGTAGTGAGAGCATATGAAGAGGAAATCTTTTAATGTCCGTAAAAAAATTTAAAAATGAGGAATTTCGTTCTGCTATTTTCAGATGGGGAAGAGGGCATAATTACAGATGTCCAAATAGATTTTGGTTGCAGTTCTGTAATATTAAGCACTAATAAGCTTTTTTACATCATGCGTGGCATGTCCTGACACGGAATAAAAAAAACAACAACAATCACATTAATGCATGCGCACAAAGAAGAATATTTCTTTGAAAAACCTAATCAAATATGTCTATTACTTCATGTTTTGAGCATATGGATAGCAACAAGTCGATGTTGCACATTATACATAGGTACAAGGGTTTTCCCAATTTGGGGGGGTGGGGGTCAATAATGGGGTTGCGCATTATACTCAAGCGTATTATACACAAGACATTATGGTAATCCATGCACAAAATACAGAAACATGCACTTGTTGTGTAAATAGTTGTCCTGAGACACTACTACTACTTTAGCAGTAGTAAATCAGCTTTGCTAAAATAATAAAATGTGATATATTTTTTTCATTTTCCTTGTTATAAAATTATTATTATTTATATAAAATGTGATATTTTTTTTCATTTTCCGTATACCTCTGTTTAATACGCTCTAACGACTTTTGATGAATTTTATTGGAAAAAAATGCAAATAATACACAAAACATTACGGTACCTGTTTTTCAATTCTCAAATGACCCACATATTTCTATCACGTTAACGTTTGCCACCAAGTATGGGTACAGATAGAAAAGCCACTCATGGTTATCTGAACTGAACTCAAACAGTATTGTGCTAACATATTGTTTGTCGTGTTAGGTTATGTGTCTCGCTGTTGTAGTGACTCAGATGAATCAACAGATGAGGATGACCCAATGGACTCTCAGAATTACAAACACCATGACCCAGCAAGTCAGGACTGGGAGGAAAGACGGAGGGAGGAGGAAGGAAAGAGGAAAGAGGAGGAGAGACAAGAGAGGGAGGAGGACAAATGCAAACAGGAAGTGCAGATAATAGTGACAACAGAAGGTAAAGAATATGGGGGTGAAGAGGAACGAGGTGCTACAGAAAGCAGACTGCGTAAAGTGATGACTGAGGAACGGAATCCGGAGACCACCTGGTACCACACGGATTTACGGGTGACCAGCAGCTTTTCCAGCTTGTCTAGCAGCTCTTTGAGCGCTGCCCTAGAGGAGAGCAGTACAGCTCTCCCTCGTCTAGATGCATCATACACGAGAGAGAATACCCAAACTTTGGATGTTCATCAACCCTTCCTTCTGGAACCAGAACGCCTCCAAGGCCCGTCAAGACCGACTAATCTCAATTACCGAGTCAATGACAACTCTTGTCTTTGTTTTGCTGAACTATCTAAAGCTGATTTCCTCTCAAGCCCGTCGGGGGCTACTAGTGATGATGATGAGGAGGAGGAGGAGGAGGAGGAAGAACAGGGAAGGGAGGTAGTAAGACGCATTTCTAAGATCCCAAGTTCAAGAGATTTAAGAATGATTGACAGCACACCTTTCGAAAGAGCGCCCATTAGAAAAAAGAAAACCCCTCCCAAAGTCCCAGTACGAACCAGTTCCATTCCAGGCCACAAAGCAGGACCAGCTGAGCAGCGCCTCTCCAAGGATGAAGAGTCTCTTTTCCAAACTCCTTCCCCAAATCCCAAACCAGCGCTTTTGGTCAAAGAGAATGTGTCAGAGTCTGAAGATGAGTTTTTTGATGCACAGGAGAGATTCACTCCACCAGTTCCAGATCTCTCAGGTTTGTTCATGACATGTTTTTTTTAAACTTCATATATTTATTTGTTCAAATGTAGGCTTGCATATTTTCTAGTAATTGACATTTGTCAAAACTTGATTGGAGACGATATTATTGGCACTTTTAAATAAATACTTCCTCTCACTTGCAGACGAAGAGCTGGCGGATCAGCGGAATGCTAATCGGTTGAGTGGAACATGGAATTCACTTCCAGCTGCTTCGGGAAAAGTACCAGCCTCACCCCTTTCCAATAAAGTGCAAACTGCTAGAAACAAGAAAGAAGTGGAGGAGCTCAAACGTCCCACAAATACAGTTAATAACCTTGTTAGTAAACTATATTCTGCAGAGAAAACTGATTTTAAGGTTAAACCACCATTGGCCCCTAAACCCCAGCTGCCTCCAAAACCTCAGATTCCTCCTAAGTCTCCAAAGCATGGGAAATCATATCCCCACTGCAACGGGGATGCCTCTGGATGTCTGTCTTCTGACCTCTTGGAAATGGAGCCGGACACTATGGAATTCAAGTCGGTCACATATGGTACAGGAGGGTTGCCTCTGTCGAAGCCACTCATCACAGCAGTGCGACGCAACAAACAACCATTACCAGTCACATCACTACACACGAGGGAGGACCAGGCAAATAGGACACAAGAGAATAGACAATATGTCGTTTCCAAAGACAAAACATACATTCCTGGAAAAAAGGACCCTTTTGAAGAGACAAAAAGTAATGGGACTACAAAAAGCCCACCAAATGTACCTGTTATCCCTCACTCAAATTCAGGTACAAAGTTATCTGCTCCACCTCCAGTACCACCAAAACCCACTTCTCCAAAAATTCTCCATCCTTTATCATTAGCTTCTAGCTCTCCAGTCTCTCCGACAGATCCAAACAAAAGCATCCTTAAAGACGTCACAAATCCAACAAACAGTATACACCCCTGGAGCAGCCGCAATGGCAGTGTCCAGTCAGGACCCAGGAGGGTCTCTGTTAGCCACGAGAGCCTGTCACCCAAAAATGCAGATGCATCAATTGCCGCCTCCCTCACTCTAAGCAGCTCCAAAGATGTTATTGGCCACGATAGTAGAGAACAACGAAGATCTGGGTCTGGCTCAGATCTTAGGAGTAGCTCTTCCAGCATTGGAGGAAGACTATCTGCCTCTGTTCTTAGGGGAAAGATCCAAGCGCTTCCCTGGTACATGACCCGCTCACAAGAGATTTTGGGGACTCTGGACTACCCCTCTACTAGCTCAATCAATGGCGATACATCTGGGTTTGGTTCAGGTTTGTCTGTAGCAAGTGGGCTGTCTGATACGAACAAGACCCCTGTGAAAGATAACGAAACAGTAGCCTCAAAAACAGGCAGGAGAGGCAATGTTTTTGAGGATGGAGCTGAGGTTGTCATAGCTACCATTAAGGAAGCAGAGGACGTGAGCTCATACTTGAGAAAGGTCAATGGGATAAATGGGTCACATCCAAATCTTAATTTTGCAAGCAACAGTGCACACAATGTTTCATCAGAGCAGCCTCAATCACGGACCCACTCAGCAGTGGGAATGGGAGGCATGTCCAACATGCAGATTGGGGGAGACTCGCCAACGTCTTCCCTCGGAGACAGCACCCCTCCACAGCAGCGTGAGGCTTGTGGCTGCCGCACCGTTTACGCCAACTGTTTCAGCGGCGATAACGAGGACGGCATCAGCTTCGACGAGGAGCTGACTGTCTATGAGTTCTCCCGCCGCACGCGTCCCAAAACAACACGACCTCCTCCTGTCCCTTCACCCACCATACCCCCCCCAAATCCCAATATCCTGTCACTGTTGAAAGACAACCCTCGTCCACTCTCCACTTTCTCCACTGCCTCCTCTGAACTCAGTCCCTTAGTTTCATGTCCTGTGTCTCCGACAACCTCACTCCGGGGTCCCCTTCATTCCCTCACCAACAAGAACTACGGTGGCCTGAAAGGAGGTTTTGCCTCCCTGCGACAAGATATAGATCAGCTTTTGCTGGTCTTGGAGCGGACGCTACCTGAACAGATGCAAACAAACATCCTTTCAAAGCAGGATGGTGCCGGACCCGATCCCAATCACAATAGGAGTGAAGGCAACACTACGCAAACAGCATGTTGTACGGGATGCAGTCCTGCCAGTATGACAGAGGCTGAGAGGAGTTTTCTCCAAGCAGAGGCTCGACGAGTCGCATCCGGGTGTCAGCGGGCCACACGTGTAGGCTGGGCTCCCGATGAAGCCCTGCGGTCTTTATCAAACAGTTTTGGTGCGTTGGTTCAGCTATCGGCAGCATGCATGCGAACCAGTCCGTGCGCTAGCTGTGACAGCTGCCATAACGCAAGCGTGGATGACGACAGCCAGGAGCCTATGGACAAGTTGAAAGAGATTGTGGGTCTGTACCGAGAATTTGTTGGGGCTGTTGAGACAGCTGGAACTAGTGCTGCGTGCAAGAGTGTGGGCCTCACTGGGTCTGGACAGAGCCAAGGAGAAGGTGATGGTGTGAGGCTGCTCGCCAAACGATGCACTGTACTCATCTCATCTGTGTTCGCGCTCACACAGCTCTTCCGGACACCCACATTAGACTCCTCTGATACTCCTTGTGGTGTACCCCTCAACTTTTAACCTTCTAACCTGCCAGACTGTTAAGACACTGAATTTAGAGCTGCGAGAGCTATAGACCCTTTGTTCTTGTACAGTAAGTGCCATGCACATGCACACCACACATATCCACATGAAAATACATAAAGCCCACAAAACCCTGAATGAGGAGAGGAAACTTTGCCTGGCCTCTGTGGATGCATATGGACTATGCATTTGTACATATGAGTTTTATAACTCTTATATTTCTCTTATTTTATTACAACCTGTGTATGTATGCAAGGATGAATTGCCCATTTATGTATTTATGTATTTATTTTTTACAGTATTTGCACCGTGGTCTATGATGTTCAGGTCTCTGGTGGTTAACAAATCTGAAACTATGGCTGTCACTGGATTTTTTAATTTTACCTTATATTTAAAACATTATTATATTAACTTGGATTATTTCACTCCATAAGGTGTAATCTGTAAATTGTCTTTTTTTTTTTTTTTTATTATAACACAGTCCATTTTACTATGAACAATCACAAATGCACAAAAATGAACCAATTTGTTTACTATGTGCAAATTTGCACCTTTTTAAAGATTTTGTTTTTCCAACATAACAGTAACATAAAACTTTGATTAGATAGAACCATTACAAATCAGGGAGAGTACTTCTGACTGTTACAGATTGCACCTTTTTTTATAAGACTCATAACCTTTCCTTGTCCTTACGGAGCATCTTTGAAACACTCCTATCATTCAAACATTATGCAGTATAATGATGTAGTTTTCATTCAAAGGACAGCATATACATATATTTAGACAGCATATATTTTCTGAAAATGTGAGAGTAAGGACCATGGCGTAAAACAAGGGAACGTATTTATGTTGAAATATTTTTGCGAGTCCGAAAAGTGACTGTTGACACTGTTTTAATGTCGCAATGATCAAAAGTCTTAAAACATCCACAACTGTCTCCCTGATGCATTCCTTTCTGGGTAAACACTTTAGTGAGAAATGCTGTACACCAAGGTCAAAAATTTACCTTTTTATGTCACTATCATTTATGGCTATGCAAACTCCTCATCTCTCTTTACTCTTTTTGTTTTGTTGTGCCAACATCGAAAACAACAATAACTGCATTATGTTTGTCTGAAAATAATGGGTGATTTCTTTGTTTGACATTTTGGCCTGTGTCTCAATTCTAAAGAACTTAGCTGCATTTTGACTCGCAACATTCGGCAAAGTTGCATGACATTAGAATTTGTCAGTATAAAGACTTCATACTGATGTCTGTGAGTTGTCAGTGTTCACTTTATCTGCTTGTTTACACCACATGGGAAGTAGAGAATAACATCTGCTTATACAAATGGGGAAAAGCAAAACTACATTGGCGAAGATGTATTCTTATGGTGAAAGGTCATGTTTAAAAAGTCACCACTCTGTAGAAGCCTACATCTCCGCACCAATATCTGGACGTAGAGTAGAACTCATAACGTACTGCTGTTGCATTTAACAGGCTCAAGTAGAAAACTAGTGCCCGTGTCACCTCATTGTTTGTTATCCTTCTGGGATAGGGTTGTACATTTCATCCGCAGTCATGTCTCTGTACCCACGATTCTGCAGATGTACCAAGAAATGTATTTGTTTGGGAATAAATGACACAACCTTTAACACTCAGGAGGCTTGGGATTGATATCCATCCACCCATCCATCCATTTTCTGTACTGCTTATCCTCACTAGGGTCGTGGGCATGCTGGAGCACGTGGTGGAGCTGGAACACCCTGAACTGGTCGCCAGCCAAACGCAGGGTACATAGAAGCAAACAACCATTTGCACTCACATTCACACCTACGGGCAATTTTAGAGTCTCCAATCAACCTACCATATATGTTTTTGGGATGTGGGAGGAAACCGGAGAACCCGGCGAAAACCCACGCAGCCACGGGGAGAACATGCAAACTCCACACAGGCGGGGCCAGAATTTGAACCCCGGTCCTCAGAACTGTGAGACACACGTGCTAACTAGTCCTCCACCGTGCCGCGGGATTGATATCTTTAAACATTTTTGTTGTTTCTAACTCCGCTCTGTTTAACCATGACACTATTGACAGTATTTATTTAACGTTTATTATTGCGGTGGTAGTTTCCAGTGGTGTAAAACTGCACTGCTCTTTACTGAAATCATGTAGCTAAACATGTTAACCAAAATATTGTGCTGTTTTAGTCCAATGAGCGGAATTAAATTGCAGCAAATTACAACCACCATATGTGTAAATAGATATTTTTAGTTCCCTTACTGGGAGTTTACCTAATGTTGTGGCCAGGGAATGTTTACTGCAGAACTCGATGTTTTCTCTTTCACCAGGCAGCACATTGATTGAGAACACTTACACGCTGCCTTCAAGCACCGAGAGGTTTTAATTTTGTCCCAATGAAAAACACTTGAGCTGATGGGCTTTGTAACCACAACAGCTCAGCCCTCCACCCTGATCCAGTCCCCCTTCCAACCGGGTCAGATTGCCCTTAATCTGATCTTTATCTGTCTGACTTCTTGATTCAGTCATCTAGAAAGTCTACAGTGAGGCACATGTGGAAAAACACTTTCACACAGTGACATGACTGATTTTTGTAAACACAGAAGAAAGCGTCCAATGTTTAATCAGTTGTTGCTGACACTGAATGCTAAGGTAGAATGCATTAGGAGTAAGCGCTTTTGTGCAAGGACAGGTCAGGTAAATAATTGGTACATGGATTCCCAAAGTTAGGTTTTTGGTTCAAAATGGGTCAGGTTGAACTTTCTCATCAAAGGGTTTTTGATCCATGACATGATGTCTTCTGTGGTCTTCATGATATTTACAGTATATGACAATGTTATGGTAAAATGGCTTTCGGTCCTGCAGAGGAGCTGAAAAAGTTAGGGAATTACAGAATGCCTCGAGAAAGGAAAAGACTGACTTCCTTGTTGTCATTTATGGGAATGAAGAAAGAAAACGTTTCTCAATATATTCCGCAGAAATTACACAGCAAAATTTGCATTGATTTTCAACATTTGCAAGGAATGGCTTGAACCGCTTGTGCTTCAGGGAAAAGCATTCATGTTCATAGAAGCCAAACCTTATAAAAGGCAACACTTTGTAGACTGTTGGAAATGAAAAGCAGTTAAGAAATAGGCCAAGTGGTCTATTTACATGGCAGCTTGAGCTTTTTGTACCACTGAACATTTCCTCTGCTGCCATTATGGTGCTGTGTGCCCAAACAGCGCCGCCTGTACGCCTCTCCAGGCGGTCAGGGGCGGCTGCGTGCTGACTGGCTGTGGCTACTCGAGTGTGAAATGCGAGCCCATTATGTCAACAGATGTTAAAGTGGAGGAGAGCAAGAGTGACATAAGGAAGGACACATTTGAGAGCGAGTGCAGAACCCAAAATAAATGCCAGTCACAATTATAAACAAAACGAGGGTAGTTTTTGAGCTCACATTACTTTCCCAATAATAAATACAAATACTGCATCAGTAAAGGATGTTGCTTATCATGCTTGTGGGCTTGTATATGGGTGCTATGACCTTCAATGCCAATTAAACATACAAAAATGGCCACTTCATGGGGTGAGTTGGCAATTTAAACATTATGTCAGATTTTTTTTTTTAAACAGTCATTATAACTTTACAGTTGTACATGATAAATATGACCTGCGGAAAAACAATCAGCCGTCCCTGGACCCCATTTTGTGCCTCCTTGTTATACAAGAAACCACTGCACAAATCAAACGGCAGATTTTTCTCCACAGATCATATTTATCATGTACTCCTGTTTTCACAAATATGAAAAAAAGGCTTTTTGTATTTTTACATTGCAAACTCCCCTTTAACATAATTCTGAGGCTTATCCCATTACATTTGAATGTGGCCGATAGTGAACCATCAGAAGAAATAAATGAAGGACAATTCATTGGGAGAATTCAACAAATTAGTGCTTGTTCTCAAACAAACCAACAGAGATAATGCTCCACAAAACACACGGCACGCACAATACTCAAACCTCCTCAAATAACTTTTGCTTGATACTGTAAACAAAAAAGGTGCTAGGCTGGAGGTTTTGCACCTCATTGGACCCTTGTGTACAGTTGAAATAATGTGACAGTTACGCAAATTCATGTTGGTGTGGGGGGGTTCAGTTCACACTGACTGTTATCCCACAGACGTGGAACATCATCTCTCTGGAAACATTAGGTGACACCATGTCTCAATTTGTTCATACGTTCTCCTCCTCCTGACTGGATCAGCCATGTATTTTCTCTCTTACACTGTCATATGAGCTTCAGCAGCAGCTCGTAGGTGGCGTTGATGATGCCCCAGGAGAGGAGTGAGCGGTGGTAGTTGAGGTGAGCCCCCCGAAAGAGCATGGCAACGCTCCTGCCTCGCTCCCGCCACACCGTTAGCAGCACCTGCCTGCACGGCTGGAAGGCTCCGCCAACCCGTGACTGAGCCCGCGACTTGATGACGTTTAATGGGTAGAACATGATGCCGAGTGCCGCCCCCAGAACGCCCCCACACACAAAATCATTAACGAGGTGACCCGCGCGGCTTGTGGCTTCTGGGAGTTGTTCCTTTATGGGTCCTCGAAGTCCGAAAAAGAGTACGTTGCTGGGGCCGTTGCGGAGCACTATGGGCACGAGGCCGCGGTAGCACTCCCTGACGCCATACTCCGTCAGAAGTGTCCTGAAAGTGTGGGCTGTGTTGTTAAAGCGTCCATGGTGCCGGTGGTCCTGAAGGAGCGTCTGCACACGCTCAAATGGGGCCAGGAATGCCTCCGCTGTACCCGCCAGCGTAGCGGCAAAGCTTCGCGTGACCAGTTCCGGCAGGCCGCTGCCCTCGGCCCGCTCCAGAAGGACTCGGGAGAAGTCCTCGTACAAGCCGAACATGATTGCCACGGTGGTGCTCTTCTGGAGCAGCGGGGGGAGCAGCCCCCTGTAAAGATTTCTGAGGCCGTCCCTCTGGAGCTGCCGTACCGCCTCCACCGCCAACACGCCATGTAGCTGCTGACGGAAGAGAACCTTCTGGATGGGGAAGGTCACCATGATGTTGGTGAAAGCTGCCATGGAGCCGCATATGTAATGCTTTCCTTGAGGCCCAAGGATGGCACTCAGAGGCCCGGTAGAAAGCAAGGCGTGACCGCCTTTTGTCAAAGAGGCCGGTGGTGGGGGAGTCTGGGCTGACCGAGAGTCCATGGTGCCAAGGGAGACTCAGCGCTCCTTGAGCATCACATCAGCACTGCTCTCCTCTATAAACACCTGCCATGACACAGAAACAATGTTTTCAGACTAGAGAGCATGGAGATAGATAAGGGTTGCAAGTTGTTCTGTTCTGCTCATTCTGGTGTATGCACACCTTGGCCACCAGAAGGCAGTATAGTACTTATACAGACATACTACACATAGATTCGATGATGAAACAGAATAATTAAGCAACTATGCTCTGATAATACTAGTTGTGTTTCATTGACGACAAAGAATATATGTCTGTAAGTGGTGATGTTCGATACCTCTTTTTTTCAGACCGATACCAGTACGAGTTTTCACTCGACTACTTACCAATACTGAGTACTGATACCGCTCGTAATTTTGATACATAAAATTTCAATTAACAAAATGGCAGCTAATTGTGAACAGAGACTTTTACTTCATTCTCACCCAAATGATGATTTGCCGACGTGTCAACCCGCCACAGTATAGCGCCAATTACTGGCGAAGAGGACTTACTCGATGTCAGACTGTTTTGCCTCAAGTATTGGTGGCAGGTATAAGCAGCCTTCATGAGTACCCAATACCTTGAAATAACAACGATATCGGTACTCACCCACCCTTAACTGTAAGTATTTTTGTATGCTCTGTCTGCATGTGTTGTTAACACTTTTGCTCAAAATATAAGTTGTTTTACAGGTTTATAATTACTGCGACGTTGAGGCTAGGTTTTAGTTGTTTTACATCGTGTGTTAGCATTAAGCTAGCAAACTTATATGCAAAGGTAATGTTGTTTGGCTCAATGAACACTAACAAAATGTGTAATTATCTTCATTTAATGTTCGGTTTTAAAGTAAACAGCTTGAAGTAAGCCCTTGACCTAATATTTTTTATTTTTTTTTTAAGTATTGTTCAGTACCAAACTACTGCTCGTTTTACAATTTGCTGCTGCTAGTGCTCATAACTAATTTTTCTGCTTGCAACACAATTAAAATACAATAAAAAAATTACAAAAACATAATTTAAAAAAATCATTTGAGCGACTGTTCGCATCTCAAAAAAATAAAAAAAATAATAAAAAAACGGTCCCGGTCAACTACCCCACTTTTTTTAAACCCCCAAATTATAATGTGAATAAATATAATAAGCTGGGATAAACTGCTAATAAGCGTTTTTGGGGGTTTCTTTTTAAACCTGTCCTGTTCTTCTGCATGGCCTTGCAGAATGGTGAATCTGTATGCTTTTGTGCTGGAACAGTTTTGCTGTGCAACAGGGCACTTTGAAATACTCCCTTTGCTTATTATAAAACTTTTTAATTGTTCTGATGTTTATTGAAAATGCAGCCGGACAGAAAATGGTTTTAAGGGACAGACAGAGGGACAGAGTGGACAAGAGGACTAGGGGTGAGAACCACATCAGAACAATAGTGAGACAGTCTAGATATTTGAACACAAGTAACATTACAGCAGTCATTTATAGATGGGGGACACACCTGGTGAGGACAAAACTAACCAAGAGAACAAGAGAGGACAGAAAAGGGTAGGATTGTTTGCCATAACAGTTGGTTATTGTTTGCTTTTTTCCATAATTAATTTTACCCGATACCTTTACAAGAAGCAAAAGGAATTTAGGAAATTTCACATGTGCTCTCCAATATTCAGTGATTTATTTCACTGTCACACTGGTTGAATTTTTGGCTAAAATGTTACTGGATTGATTTCCAAAAACTGAATTGTTTCGCTCTCGATGAACTCATATCATCCTTGAATCAAATCAGTAATCATCAATCTGCCACAATGAATCGTTACACCCCTAATGATTATGATTTTTAATTCATTCACTACTTCATATTGGATCTCATTAAACTGTGCAAATGTATTTAATGTTGCGGCGAGTGAGTGTTTTAAGTCAGGTCGGGGCTTTAAATCAAATGTTTGATACTTCCTGCTGTAGAATAACTTCCAGGAAGTCAAACTGTTCAATCTCAACAGCCTGCCTGTTCCATGCATCTGCCATTAAGACATAACACAACTTGGCAGACAGTTTACAGCTACAGATTTCTATTTAAAGTAAACTATGTATGGAATATGATACTAAGTTCAGGTTAAAATACAAGAAGAAAATAACTTCCTAAGTTCATGGGAAAATATATTGAGCCACCTGACATAATTAAATACAACTACAATAAAGTTCACAAAGTTGAACATTTACCGTGCGCACATGATCAAGAAGACATTTCTGCATTCCAGTCCATACTTTGGCTTTGGTAATGTTGACGCGAAAGAGCTCCCCTACCATGATGTCGTGGGTCGAACACGCCCTCTGCTTCCTCGCAGCTGATCCAGTCATGCCAGTTTACGGTCATATTTTTTATTTGTATTTTTTTTTTTTAAAGAAAAGCTTCGCCAAAACCAACATCGAAGATTCAACGCTACAGTATGTGGAAACATGCCCAAGCCCAAAGGTTAAAGTTCATCATTTGCTCTGGAGCTGATACGCTACTCTAAACGCGTTTGCCTACTTGCTAGCTTGACTAGCTCAACCGCATCTTGCACCAATGTGCGATCATGGAGTGTTTCTGTTATGTCAGCCATCCCCCAAAAAATTAAAATATAAAAAAAACAACATTCCGAGAGCTGAAGTTTATAATCATGGATTACAATGCGAGCTACAATCACGACGTGTCTGTTTAGCATGCTAGGTGGTTCGCCTGCCACACTCAAAATGCACAAGACGCTGCTTAATGACAGCTTGTGGACCCTGGACGGACACTTGAACGTCAAGAGGCGAAGGGAGAACCCCAACGTTTAGCGGGATCGTAAAAATGTGTCTTTACCTGTCATGTGGACCAGTCGCTGTCCTGTCCCCCGACAGGTTAAGTGCAACTTTCCCTTCAGAGGAAAAAGGCCACTGATCTACAGCTCTAGGTCGTGTCTGCAGCCCCAGCAATAGGTCCCTCTTCTTCGGTCTCAATGGTGTACATTGAACTTTGTTATGACTATTGGATTTACATTATCGCCATCTAGTGGATAGGTGTGCAACTCTTTATAAAAGATTCAAGTCCAGTATTCTGCAATTAATAGTACATGTATTGTTGTTGATGATTCTTATTATGCTTCCCTAACAATAGCGGATATTTGTATCTTAATGTTATAAGATCTTTATATGCAATCTGGCCTCCAAACAGAAACTTATTGAGAGAAAAACAACCTGCAATGTGAGAACAATATGGTATATTTTGGAACATTATTTTTGTATTTGGGTATATTTTGGGTGGGGGAAAGTACATTATTTTATTCGTGTATTTATTTATTTGATTACCGTAATGATTGAACCAACTCAATAAACGCCACGCAACCTTACAATTCTACCCAATCATTGCCAACTTCTGGCAGGTATAGCCAATCATTGTCACGGGTTCCACCAATCAGAGACGTGCGTCTTTGGGGAGGTTTGGAAAATCACTCCAAGCGTGTTCTCTACATTCCGGAACGGTTGGAAACTCAGAGCGTTGTCGGAGTGCGCCGTTACACTCTGAGAGTGCCGAAGCTGTGGCTCTGAGGCGACATAGCGTCAGGCAGGAAAAGATGTTTACAGGCAAAACTGACACATTCAATATGGCGGACGCACTGATGTATCTTTGCTAATGGTCAACACGCTCGTTCATAAATTCATAGAAAATGGAGCGCCTTCGGGGCGTCAGATCGAATTTCCGAACGTACCCATAGTAAAAGTACGAACGTTACCATTGTAATGTTATTTCACATTTCGAGATTCATTTGCGTGCCAACCTAACGACGAGGTTACTGAGTAAAATCTATTTGAGTCGTCAGCAGCCTTAAGTGTCATATGTGAAGCACCTACACACAGTTAATTAGTCCTTATGCTTTTGATATAAGTTGTTGTCCTTTTCGACAACATTTTCCAAAGCCGGAGTTGTATTGTTTTTATTTTTTTCCGGTTGTCGTCAAGCGTCAAATGCGGCTGTAACAGTCGTAAAGCAAAGCATTTACGACAGTATTGTGGCGTCATCAATAAATCCTGAAATGAACGACCGGTTGGAATCATTAAAATAAATATATTAGTTGCGCGTCTTTTTTGCAATGCGTGTTAAAGAAAACGCGAACGCAGTCATGGTAATTGTTCTCGATAGGTGTAAATTGAAACAAATAAAATTAGGTAGCTAAAATAAACCTGATTAGCTTGATAATGCTGGCTAACCCGCTGCGAATTGGATGAGACAGACATTACTAGACTACAACGAGAGCTGCATTTGGTTTGGAGCTAGTTTGTGACATTTGACACACATAACTCTGGTCATCACAAATGTCAGCGCAAAAAGACTGCGACTTTTTGGTCAAAAGAGCCCGGGAGCTTGTTCCAGACGACCCTTGTGCGGCTAAAGCCTGGCTCATAACTGCCAGAACCCTTTACCCTGCCGACTTCAACATACAGGTAATGTCTTGCACATCAACTGCTTCGTTATTGACACACAACAAGGGTATTACTGCAGTAATGGCATGTATTTGGGTTGTGCACTTCATTAGGTATCTATACACTTCTAAAGACATCTAAAACAAGTGCTGTATTGTATAAAGTCCTGCTTTGCAAATAATGCTTTGTTTTTATTGACACTGTCAGGGATACGTTTCAGTTCGCGTCAACATTGTCCGTCCAGTTAAATGCATAATGTAGGTGTACCTGAGTCACAAACCCCTCTTTTCCTTCCGCAGTATGAAATGTACATCATTGAACGCAATGCAGAAAGGACATCGTGTGCGGGGAGATTACTGTATGACATGTGAGTCTTTGTGTACTTGCTCAGTGGTTCTTGTCTTGGGACAGCAACACTTTTGAAAAATATTTTGTCAATCCTTTAGGTTCTTAAATTTCCCAGATCAGCCCATTGTGTGGCGTGAGATCAGCGTCATCACAGCGGCTCTACGCAGTGACGCTCAGGACAAACATTCGCAGTTCCTTCGAGGTGAGAGAAGTATGCGGTTTCAGTTGTTTGTCTTTGTGTATTGTAATGCTATAACTCTCTCCTTGAGTATTTAAAACCTATCTTTGAGGCCAGATGTGTTGTCTCCGCCAGGGCTTTTTGAAACACTGCCTGGCCGGGTACAGTGTGAGATGTTGCTGAAGGCCACAGAGCAGTGCTTCAACACATTGGAGAAGGCAGAGATGCTGTTGCTCCTACTAAAACGCTTTCCAGAGTCTGTGGTCCAACACGGGGTATGTGACCATAACAATACAGTGCTAAAAGGGTCATGGATTTCACAATGGGAGGCATTATCATTTAACCAATCTCTTCTGTGTACAGGTGAGTCTGGGCGAGACACTGTTGGAGGCAGAGACATCTGAGAAAGTGGAGTCGCCTGTTAATTGCTTCAGAAAACTTTTTGGTCAGTGAAATACTTGAATTGATGCTTTCTAGTATTATTTATGTCGGAAAAATAAAAATCAAGTGCAAAGTGTAGTTAGAGTGGAACCTGTTGGCTTGAACACAAGATGCTGTTTGACTGCTAAGATACAACATTAAATAATATTTTCCAGGTTCAAACTGTCACCATCATGAAACCGTTGTCAACTCTACAGGCATCTTAAAGTAGCATTTTATTCACTCATTCATTCTTCCGTTCCGCTTCTCCTCACTAGGGTCGCGGGCGTGCTGGAGCCTATCCCAGCTATCTTCGGGCGACAGGCGGGGTACACCCTGAACTGGTCGCCAGCCAATCGCAGGGCACACATAAACAAACAACCATTCACACCTGCGGGCAAAAACCTACCATGCGTGTTTTGGGGACGTGGGAGGAAACCGGAGTGCCTGGAGAAAACCCACACAGGCATGGGGAGAACATGCAAACTCCACACAGGCGGGGCCGGGATTTGAACCCCGGGGCTCAGAACTGTGAGGCAATCGTCCACCATGCCGCCGAGTAACATTTTAACATTCTTAAAATAAGTTAACCACGAATGTAATG
Source organism: Phyllopteryx taeniolatus (assembly GCF_024500385.1). Classification (NCBI taxonomy): domain Eukaryota; kingdom Metazoa; phylum Chordata; class Actinopteri; order Syngnathiformes; family Syngnathidae; genus Phyllopteryx; species Phyllopteryx taeniolatus. The sequence goes on along the minus strand of NC_084511.1, from coordinate 11,799,280 downwards.
ACAACAAACCTAAATGATGAATGAAGAAGGTGTAATAGGAAGGTAATTCATCTCTCGGATGCGCAAAAGTTTTATAACCATCTTAATTGTCACACAATAAAACCTTCCCTTAGCTTTGACCACAAGTGACATCATGAATGCTGAGCAAAAGTATTGGGACACATCTGAACTCTAATTGCTTTTTCAATATGAGTCTTCTTACTGACACATAACTTCTGTTTTATATTATTCATACATATAAATGAGTCACCTTCCAAATTTGCCGTTTTGAACTCAAAATAAGCCATTTATGCAAATCATAGATCCGATGAGTTGTTTCCTGGGTGGGGGGGTTGCTGTCGGTGTCGTCATAGGCTGTTTCGTACTCCTTGAACGCTGGCAGCTCGATCCATTCCACACATTCACCATCCACCATCCACACACAGAAGTAATTTCTGAATATTACTCCGCGGCGGACTAATATGCGAGCACATTGGCCTGAGGTTGCGCCTGTGCACTCGGGACCTGCTTTGGAGGCATCACAGGAGTTGACAAGAACTGAAAAAACACTTCCGCCGCTTATGCTGTTAAGAATTAATGGTACTTTTACTCCGTTACAATGATCTAAATGTAGCTCGCTACTTTTATCAATTATTGCTTATCAATTATTTCGTGCGTGAGACTACGACTTTGACTTCCGCATTGAGCGCTGTTTGCGCCAATCCAATTTAAGCCAATTTCTGTCGGGAAAAATTCACAAGCATGTGGCCACATATTTTGTGCATTCAGATTTAGAGATTTCACCGTAGTTTCTGTCCTTGTGTTACAGTGTGTGACGTCCTTCCTCTGGTTATAAACAACATGGATATGCGCCTGCCTGCCAGCCTGATGCAGAAATACATACTGAAAGCTGCTGAATTCTACATTGGTTATGTGACCCGAAGACCTTCACTTGATGGACAGATAAATGGTGAAGTAGTTTGCTTGTTCTTGCCTGTTCCTGTGGTTTCATTCATCCTGACAGCAGTAATATTCAGCCCTGTCTTTTTATTCTTTCTCTCAGCGTCTCAAGAAGTTGGTCCTCTCAAGTCTCCCAGTGTCTCCCGTGGCTCCCAGCGCTACGTTATTGACGGTTTGTCAGAAAAGTCTTCAGTGGTTGCCGAACCTTGGGAAAGGTTGTTGGACCTCCTTTCTGTTGTTGGTGCTCGATGTGAGTGGCAGGGCGACAAAGGACAGAGGTAAGGAATCTAATGATGTTGCTGTTTGTTAAAATATAAAAATGACCAAATGTCGTGGGTTTTTTTTGTTTGATTTTTTATTATTTTTTTTTGTTACATCTCGTCCTCGCACCAAGGGAGGTAATAAGGGTTATTAATCAACACACACCTGTTAGCCAAATTTGCTTTATTGTATGGATCATCCCTGGGCCTTTTTATTTTTGTATCTTTATTTTGTTTTTTGTTTTTGTTATTTGCTTTACATATGTGAGTTCGGATTTTGTCTCACTGTTTGCATATTAGAAAACTGCAAAATAAAGAATAAAAAAAAATAGATAATAATAATAATAGAACTGTAGCGCATCATTCCGACAACTGTTTGTTATAGTTTGACCTTCTCACGTAGGGCTGCAGCTATCAAAATTTTAGTATTCAAGTATCCTACTAAAAATGTTATTGAATAATCGGGTATTCAGATAAATTATATTTTTGCTTAGTTAGAGAGCAATTATTAATACACAAGATAAAACAAGCCATTTCACTTCAAAATGAATGACCAATTGTTTTCTTTTTTTAGATAATCAACTGTTTTATTCTCAAATTCACATTGAGCATAAAACTATTGTCTAGAAATATTTTCAGTGAGACAATTCCAAACATAAATAAAACACATGGGGAAAAATATTCCATTTTAACTTTGTATTTTTTCTTCTTGGCAATCACTAAACAAAACTGTCCCATGACTAATATGACAAGCACCCTGAATGAATTTACGTTATAGTCGCACACATACTCTACTTATTGCCACGATATAAACTGGCCACAAATTCGATGGTAGTCATATTTAATAGAAACCTAAGCCCTCCGCAGGGCTACCGTAATGTAAGTAAATTGCATTGATGTTAAACTCACTGATTTGCGCGACGTTCATCCTGGCTCTTCCACCACATTCTGTGTCTTGCGGAATTTGGCTTCTTTTTGATATGATTTTTTTTTTTACTGTAAACATTGACTTGAAACAAATCAGATACATGTTACATTGGGCAAAAAGATTGGAGTTGACGTTGCATATGGTGTGGCCAGTAAGTATTGTGAGGTTTCTAAAGGCGTATTTGTGCCTGGACCTTCATATTGTAGGAGTTACATGGACTTGCTTCAGAGAGTAAAGGAGCTATGTCGCTACTTACCGGGCCTGGAGGGAGACACCAGAGCGCGCTGTTGCAGTCAGGTGGTCATCTGCACTGCCCTCGTCCTCTTCCGCAACGCTTTCCTCTACGTCTCAGCTGTACAGCCAGCACTCTTCCAGGGTTAGTCTTCGTCTTGGCACTCACACGCATTGACTATGTTAAACTGAATGACCTTGAGGGCCTGTTGGTTTTATTTATCAGGTGTGAATACACTGAACTTGGGACCATGGATTCTTGTAGAAGATTTTAGCTCAGTGTACAATGATGTGGACTTGGAGAGAGGATCAGTCAAACACACACACAAGAAGCGCAAAATGGCAGATGGCAGAGAGAAGACTTTTGTGAGGATAATGCAAACATGAATGCAGTGTGTATTCTATAAAAGGATGCTCTTTCTTTACAGTGTCTCTGTGTACGTGTGGGTGTAATTCCAGAGTTCAGATGATGAGGATGGCATGGGCCGACACATCCTGGTGAACAAGTCTGAGATGCCCAACTGGTCAGAGACTCTGGAGGGCTTTTACACAGCGAGGGAAAGCTGGGACCTTCTTCATTCTCATGATAGCCTTGAAACTGGTAATCTTCTGCTCTTCTCTTTTGTTTCAAACAAGCCAGACGCTATCCAATACCTCAAATATGTAATACGGCATTCATGAATTCAGCTTTTTTTGGCAGAACCTGTGCTGCATTGGTCAATAAAAGTATTGTTTTGGCACCATCTTGTGGCACCATGTTAAAGTGCGTTCAGGAGCTTCATTAAACCAATGTAGTGCTATTATTGGCATCTATACCCAATAATAAACCTTTTGGGGGGCATCAATTACTCATGGATTTTCGATATTTTGAATGATGGTGTCAACATTGCTTTTATTTACAATATTTGGTGGTAAATTTGTGATTCACAGAGTTCAAAAAGATTTGTGCCTCATGGAAGACAGACAGCTGGCAGTGGTTCCGAATTTTCCTCATTGACATGATCATATACCAGGCAAGAAACAATTCTATGTACCAGAACAATACTGAGGAGTGTAGACCAGTTTTTGAAGTGCTGTCAAAGTATAAGAAATGAACACAAATGTCCTTTACAGGCAAAGACTGCCTTCAACAAGATTGTTCCAAATGTGTGTTCTCTTGCTTGATAAGTGACTTTTCTCCCTGTGTCATCCAGGGACAGTACCGCAAGGCCCTGTCCAGCCTGCACCAGATGGCAGCTGTGCAGCTACCTCAGTCGGGCCAGCAGAGCCCCTCGGGTCAGACCAGTCTGGAGCACCACAGAGCTCTCATACAGCAGGCCTCGTGCCACTATGCACTGGGGGAATACAGGGTATGCACAAACATGCTTTCTACATGCTACATAGTAGTTGTCCCTGCTGCCCCAAGATGGATGTAATCATTCGTTCATTCCTATCCATCCAAAAAATAAAAAATAAATCAACTTTGTTGTAATCGCCATACATTTTGTCACAGTGTTTTTGTTTGAATAGTCAAAGCACAATCACTTTGTTCTGCTGGTCTGGTCTTGAATATAATTTTTTAGATGGCCTGTGACAAGCTTCTTGATGTTGTCAGTGGATTGGAACCCCCAAACCATGAACCAACAAAAACCTCCGAAGATCAGATGAAAGTTAAGCCCAAACTGAAGAAGAGTAAGCTATTCATTCTTTGATTTGCCAAGTAAGTACTGTGACCAGTAGCCAAATCATATGCATGCTTATTAATTTGTCCAAACTAGATCATGACCTGCGATTGCTTCCGTGCACCAGCAGTGCTGTATTACCTTTCTGCCTCCAGCTGATGTTGGCCTGCTTTAAGGTACTTACTGTATGTCCACATTGTACATTTGTAGACATATGCACTATGCATTCATGGATTAAAACAAACTCTGGACCACCATCTCCTTCTTTGGGCCAACCAGCCACGAGCCTTTACAGACAACCAGGACGACCTGTCGCTGGGTCACGTGGTGGTGCTCCTGCAGTACGACTGGCCGCAGGGCGAGATGCTGTTTCTAAAAGCAGTGGATAAGATCTGCCAGCAAGGTGGTTTCCAGTATGAGAATTTCTTCAACTATGTCACCAGTATCCTGTCAAGGTTCTCTTTAACCTTACATAGTGTTCGTTTTCCATGCCCACATACTATGTTCTGGGTGAGTTTTGCCCGGGGCCAAGAATATCCTAATAATTGTCTATCAAATTATGAGCTACATACAGGGATTTTATTGGCCTTGTCTGACTTTAATAATTTATTGATCATTATGCTTAGAGCAGACTGCAGGATTTCAGCCTCGATATTGGTCCAATTTGCTATCGCGGGCGATTTCCCAGATCGAGCCTGATATATTTAGTTGGGAACAATAAGACTTCTTGTATTGTGACATAATCCACAACCAAAGATTTGACCCTATGATAGCCCTACGACGGCAAAATGAGAAGTCTAGCATGATTGATTATTATTTTATTTTTTTAAAGATATATTCCATTTAGTGTGACATATGAACAACTATCTCACAGCCCACCTTTTTGTCGACCAATAGGATTCCATCTTGAAACGGCGTATTGCGTACCGTTGTCAACATTTACAACATTGTTGTTTGTGTTGCCATGGTAACGGTTGTATCTGGTAGCAGTGACACGTTTTCAGGTCCCGCCTTCCCCAACAGAGTTTAATTTGACAAGATGTAGCCAAACACTCGTAAAAGACAGGAACGGTGATATCATAATATGCCATGTAGTGTTGCGAGTGTCTGACTGAGATACGGCAATATTTTATGGCAGTAGTGTGACATAGTGCCATCGTGACACACCAAATTGATCCTGTTGTCAGATCCAGGCATTAGACAAAAGGGGGGGATGTATTTTTTGTGTTTTGGGATAAAAAAATAAAAAAAATCTATCAATGTGTTGTTCTATTTCACCTAACAGACAGTCAGGGTTGTCCAAAATCATAGCAGCATCACACCACTTTTGTCGTCTTACCTTGGACGTTAGCCTCCTTAAGCTCACATCCTTTGTCAGACATCGACATGCTGGAAGAGTTTGCGTACCTGCGTACCCCCGACGGAGGGAGGATCCAGCTGGAGCTGCTGCCCAACCAGGGAATGCTGATTAAGTAAGCACCTCACATCCAATCAGTCCGCATCTGGATCGGCATACCCCGGGTTCTGTTGGTGTGTTGTTAAGACAGTAGGTCAACTTGATGATCGGCCTGAAGGGGACCTTAGTTGATGATAAGCTGTCACAGGAGCGGGCTTTAGAAAGAGAAGGGTTTTACAGTATACCACCAAAGTGAGTATACCCCTTTCATTTTTGTTGAACTTTTATTATATGTTGTCATGGGATAACAATAAAGAAAAGACACTTTGCTACAACATAAAGTAGTCAGTGTAGACTTACTGTCCCCTCAAAATAGCTCAACACAGCCATCAAAGTTTAAACTGCTTACAACAAAAGCGAGTACAGTGGACCCCCGTAGTATACTCGTGGTTTGGCACCTGTGGATTCACCTACGTGTGGATTTATTGATTTATTTTCCCCCCTACATTTTTCTTTTTGTTTTGTTCGTTTTTTTCGAGCGGGAGGCGGGGTAGGGGGGGGGCAATTCTTTTCAATGCAATTGCAATGAAAATGTCTAAATCAGGCCCAAAGTGTTGATATTTTGTATGGGCACCATTTTGTTTCCCATCACTGCTTTAACCCTCTCAGGCATGGAATCCTCTTTCACTCCTCTGTGATGACGTCAGGGATGGGCTGCATATGGCTAACTGGGCCCAATTTGGACATTTTCCTTTAAAGGTGTAGTCACCTTTGTTGCCAGCGGTTTAACATTAATGTCTGTGGTTGAGTTGTTTTGGGGCACAGTGCTTCTACTTGACACTGTAGCAACGTGTTATTTCTTTGTTGTCTCATGAAAAGATATAACGTATTTAGAAACAATGAAATGGGTGTACTCTCTTTTGTGAGCTACTGTATTATAAATGTATCAATTTGAACGTTCAAAGTTGCAGATCAAAACACTTGAATGCAGCCAGACTGACCGAGTGTTTGAATGTTGCTGTCCCCCAGGAACCCTAGGCCCGCCCTGGGGCTGGAGTTAAACACCCTTCTGCTACAAGGGGTGCAGACGATGGACAGGTACCCCGGGCCCCTCCTACCACAGTGCGCATACCTCCCCCAACACCAGTCACCATTCATTCCTAACTCCTAGGATTGTCATTCCCCCAACCCTGATTTTTATTTGGGCCAATCATTTAAGAATACGTTGTCGTCGCCGTTTGGTTTATTTGAGCCATCGCTCGTCTTTCTGTGGTCATCACCGTTGTTAGCTGAGATGATGTCGTTCTTGTTGTACAGTTAGTTTCTTTTGGCCTTGCCACAACACTTGGTCTCATTTCATTTGTGCTTACTTTATGTTTCATATGAACTGTTGATTGGTCTCTTGTTTAACCATGACTGATTGATTTATGTTGCATTCAAATATCGATCTCTAAACACAATGGCTGTTTATTTATCTTTTTCTTTTTTTTTTTTCATGTGAAGACACCACACAGTGACGAGAGGGATTACCAAAGGAGTGAAGGAGGATTTCCGTCTGGCCATGGAGAGACAAGTGTCGCGTTGTGGCGAAAACCTGCTCAGTGTGCTGCACCGTTTCTGTATCAACGAGAAAATCATAATCGTCCAGTCTCTCCCTTGACACTTTAAAAACCTTTTTAAAAAGGACACCGGACTGACTTTCTGTCAAAATGCAGAGACAGTACTTTGGAGTTACCACAATTTTTAGCATTTTGTTAATAATTACGTGTAGTTCAGTAGTTGTGTGTTAGTTTCAACGTACATAACCACAATATTTCAAGTAGTGTGTGTGATATTTTGACCAAACTCATCTATCTTTGTGAGGAAATGATCAAAGAGTTTGTGTAAATATTTCCCATCACTATTCCTTAGTGATGCTTGATCAAAAGCAGCATTTGGCACAAGATAGCAGCAGCTGGAAAATGCATTCAAATGACCAGTTAATGGTTGGAAAGGTGTTTTGGAAAGCCTTTACCAGAAACATTTGTGAATAAATACGTTTCTGAGCTACAGAAATACCAGGTTTTGGAGCTCCTTAGATTGTGCAAGTGTACTTTGCATCTTTAGATTTGCCTTAAGTTGTAAATAAAGCAATCAACAATATCGGTGTATTATCTTGAATTGCATTTACAAAGAAGCTTTGTTGACTTTGAAAACAACTAATGTTTATATAGGCATAGACAAACACTGATTTGTTAATGTGATGGATAGTAATTTGCTAAAGAATAAAATATCTGACTAAATACCTGTTTCCCATGTTTTTTTTAAATTTGTACTTAATTTATTATTCTTGCGTTGTTTTTTCCCAATGCAAGCAATGTTGGTAGGTTGCTTACTCCCACTATTTGTATGCAAAAGACAACAATGCGCTATATTAAGTACAAAATTTGCACTGAAAGGGCATCAAGTTTATCAGGCCACTGCTGCCAACTTAAAAAAAAAAAAAACAAGAAAAAAAACACTGTGGGGCTGGGGGTTGGATTTTCATAAATTTTATAAGGCAGACGACTGGGGCAAAATCTCAAATTTCTCAGGTTATTGAACACATTCACTGCCATTGACGGCTTTAGAAGTCAAATATCCATGTTAACTGGGAAGGCTAGCAGTGAATGAGTAAAAAAAAAAAAAAACACTTTTAGGAGCACTGAGAAACCATCCACATAAATATATATATATATATATATATATATATATATATATTCCTTCTGTTTTAGGCATAACATAGGTCAAAATGAGTCTGTGACCTTGTATAAGTTTGACATCTATGTGGCTTGGTGATTGAATGCAAAAGCCTTTGAACACCAAGCCGCTTGTAAAACGGGTGGATTTGAAATGGCTGTCCTTGTGACGTAGGGTCTTCATTTAATAGTCAAGGACCTGCTCACTTTGTGGTTGCAACACACCCACAGGGGAAAATTGCTGAGTGACAACGCGCCGGCTTCTTGTGCAAAGCTTAAACTGCGTCACCTACCAATTTCAGAGGAGTTGAAGAACAAATGGCTTCAATTTATTTTGGGAGAAATTCCTCAGCGTTTTCCAAATCTGAGCTGTGTTGTGTCCGGGCCCATTTGGTGGAGGATGACTTTGTAAAATAAGCTTCAGCACACTGCTAGAAGTGCCTTTCTGGGTTTGGAGGGAGCAAACCAACTGTCTGGACAGCTGTCGCGTCACCAAGGCATTAGAAATATAATGTTGAATGTAACAGTGGCTTAAATTAATTGTCGCCAAAATGTGTAATTATTTTTGCAAACCTCATAAAAGGTCATTAAAGATAATAAAAATATTTTTTTAAATGATGTCAGGAGACCTTTATGTTTCTAGAGTAGCGTAATGTATAAATAAATCAAGGCAAGTGATGTGTGACATATAACTATTTTTTCAGTCTTTTTATTGTGTGAGTACAGTGCAAGACTTGTTTTCATTGCACAATATTCCTTCAAAGATATGTTTAAAAAAATACATGCACAAATAATTAGTACCGTTTCGCAAAAACCTTCTAACAAAAATCAACATATTCTATATGCTCATACCAATGAATAACAATGTTTCTAAAGAGCATTACTGGTTTAATTCTTAATTGGATTTGCATAGCCAAGGAAAAACACAACTGGGAGAGGTTTAGTTGGATTAATGTGACTAATTATCTTGTGAGGAAATGAATGTCATGGTGCCTGTGGTGTGTGTGCAGGTGTCTTACAGAACACAAATGGCGTGTAAAATAATGAGTTTTTAGAACAATGAGCATCCTGCAGGTCCTACGCGCCGATGGCCAAGAAGAAGGTGACGCTTCCAAGGTACCGGTCGGTGGGCGAGTCGTTGATGATGCCCTTTCCGTTCAGTTTGCACTGCACTTGGATGTGAGTGCCGTACTGCACGCCCGAGAAGCGCACGGCCACCACCGGAGACGAGTAGTTCACCTGATGCCGTGAACATCGGGACGTAAAGGTGATCATTTGACAAACTTTTTACATCTATTAGTTGGGAATGCACACTTACGTGTCGGAGTTTCCCGTAGTAAGGGTAGTACTTCAAGTCAAAAATACTCTTGGGGAAAAATTGTATTTCTCCCAAGGCATCTGGTGGTCCTTTCTGAAAGAGAAATCATTTGTATTTCAAAAATTGCAGTTCCCTTGCAAATCTATTCATCCATTTCCTACACTGCTTCATCCTCAATAGGGCGAGAAGCATGGTACATCCAGGACTGATCGTCAGCAAATCGCAGGGCACATATAGACAAACAATAGATTTCAAACCGACATCAGCAAATTCCGTGAGACTTCAGCTCAGTGAGTGTGATTTTCTTTCTTCTTCTTCTTCTTCTTCTAATTTTATTATTATTATTATTTTCTAATTTAATTACAATTTTGTTATATAGAGGTTCCACATACAGTATATACTGTAACTAATGTACCGGTGCTATGCTCCCTCAACATAAAACAGAACCATTAAAAGGTTGTTGATAGATACCTTTACTCCACAAGTCACATTTACTGGTTTCCCTTGGCCAGGGAGGTATCCAAGAATCTAGAAGACAAAAAGTTACATTTGAGCCACATTCAATCCATCCATCTAGCACGTTTAACTCATTAGAATAGCAGTTGAGCTGGAGCCTATCGCAGCTGACTTTGGGCGAGAGGTGAGGTACACCCTGGAATGGTCACCCCCCCAATCGCAAGGCACATCTAGACTAACAAGCAATCACACTCTCACCTAGGGACAATTTTGAATCTTCATTGAACCTTGGAGCATAAATAGTTGAGTTTTCCACACAAACACTGGCTAGTGCGTCCTAACTAAGCCTTGTTGCTTGAACTGATGAAGACTGCTCAGATGAGAGGCACAACGTCTTCTAAGACAAACAGAACAGTCCAGTTGTGATCGATTCAATGCCCTGAGAATGAAATACCTGGATGAATGAGAATATTCACAGACGTGTTCCATTAACCTAACATGAATATAATTGGAATATGGGAGGAAGCAGCACAGGCACGAGAAGAACATGCAACCTTAAAACAGCCGATCAAACCTAAAACCTCTCGATTGTGCTAACCCCATAGTCCGTTCAACCATCCATCCATCCATTTTCTACTCCGCTTATCCTCACAAGGGACGTGGGAGTGCTGGAGCCTATCCCAGCTAACTGTGGGCAGGAGGCGGGGTACGCCCTGAACCGGTTGCCAGCCAATCGAAGGACACATAGAAACAAACAACCATTCGCACTCACATGCACACCTACGGGTAATTTAGAGTCTTCAATCAACCTACCCTGCATGTTTTAGGGATGTGGGAGGAAACCAGAGCAAAACCCAGGCTAATAGAAAAGTAGTAACTGGTGTCAAGGAAGTATTGTTGAAGTGATACATCTCGAACCGAGAAGATGTATTCGCAGCATGGGGATAGATAGACGCACCCCTAGAAAGGTTTATAATTGACTATACTGTGTAGATGCCACAAGATGGTGACAAAGTACTACTTTCAATTCTTCCCTGTCTCACCCTGTTCATTCGGAGGAGGATGCACGGCCTCCCCTGCGAATAGCCGTAGTGGGGGTCTTGCAGGCCCGAGCACTCCCCAAGCCAGGACCTCTTGAACTGGCACGCTTTCCTCTCGGCGTCCTCCTCCAAGTTCTCCTGCATGAAGTACCTGTCCTGTGTACAGCGGATGTTCTTCCTCTCCTGCGCGCCATCGTTGTAGGCTAAGGGGGGAGGGGGGGGGGACATGGGGCGGATCGAGGCATGAATAAATCTTCGCAATCGCTCTTCCCTGCCAAGGCCTCTGATTAAGGCAGTGTGAATGAATAAAAGGGGATGTGGGGGAAAACACACACAAAGAGGCTTCCCTTCCCAGCATGCAATGCAGGAGAAAAAGAGAATACGGGACAAAGTTACTGATGAGGCTCAGAGAACTCAATTTAACCCTTGCGAGCCCCTCGAATGACACAAACTCACGTCGTAGGTGTTCGTCCATGGAGCGGGCGTAGCGCTTCCACGATTTGCGGTCAGAGGTGTTGAAGGCGATGTCGTGGCCTTCCAAGTGTGGCGCCATGGTCATACCTGCCAGCGGAGATCCACAGACAGTCAACTGTGACGAGACATGTGTGGGCATCGACAAGGAGAGGAGTGGGTGGGAGATGAATATTTGATAGATAGAAACATTTCCCAAGTTTCTCAATAGCATGATTTTTTGATTTAATTTTTTTCAAAATACCCCTAGGTTGAAGATGTCTAGCACCGTTGATATAGTAAAAGGGGCGTAAAAAAAATGTTACTAAAAATGTTGCCTCTACCTTTTTTTTTTTTTTTTTTTGCCTTTGACATTCAAGTCAAGTGTGTTATTGTTATATGTCTCATTATTCAAAGTTATTAACTTATTTTGACAGTCAAGAATGTTCACATTTAAACTCTACCTGTACAGTCAATTAAAGTTTCAAGATGGCCACAGTTTGACCCTGCAACTGACTGATTCCTTTGCTATTGCACTCCAATTGTTTTGACCAATTCAAACAAACGGACTAGAGGTCCTTGACATATTCCAACGTGGTGTGAAGGCTATGGGGTTCTGCAGTATTTACCTGGTGGCATCACTCTGTCATTGTAGGTGGGATGGTAGGGACTAATAGACCACATGAGGCAAAATATACAGCCGCCAAACATGGCTGCCAGGAAAGTATAAAGCGCAGCGTAGAAGAGAAGGATGAGGCCTAAAAAGTGAGAGACAAGGAAGTTTTAGATTTTAGAGTCTGAATAATTATCTAGAAGGAGAACCAATAAGATCTCACTAAAGTACTGCATTGTTGCATATTGTAATTCTTTAACTCCAATTTATTTCCAAACAAAAATGATATGATCAGACAACACGACCCCGTTTTGATTCATTTCAACAAGTCATAAGTGAAATAGAATTTTAGTGTAGCTAAGCAGAATTGAGGCCCCTTGTTGCTAGGCAGAACTCTCGGGACTCAATGACAACGGACATTTTTATTTATTTTTTGCTATACTAAGATAGCTACTCCAGAAACAACACTAAAAGGATTGTTATGAGACACGTTTGTGTATATATATAAATTTTGCGAATCAATCACTGGTCGTTTTTAAATATAAAATGCATACTGTAGTGTTGGAAAGAAAGAAGATTTCGGTTCTACTTCAGTGCCTAATAAAGTTGTTTTTGAAAGAAAAACTGCATTATTTAATCAGCATCTTGTCAGGAGCATGGATGGATTTTGCAGTAATTATAGTTGTAATTAATGGAAGTTTGTATCATTTGGGCTAACGGGTTTGTTATTTTATTTTATTTCTTTATTTCTTTATTTTACATTAGAGCTGTTCAGTTGACGAAAGATCGGAACAAAAATTAAAAGTTACTTGTGCAAGTGTGTTAGTTTTTTCGGACTATATAATGTGCTTCAATGACAGATTTTGCTGTGTGGGCACTTTTCACAGGTCGGACTATATAGCTGCAGCCATGCCTCGTGTCCCCTGAGTCCACAAAGGCCTTTCTGTTTGAGCCCAGTGAGAATTCTTCCAGCTGTCTTTTCACTCAGGGACACAGTGAACCTCCGGTTGACATCGTAGTGAAGGTCCTTTGCAGCCATGGAGGCCCGGCCAGCACCAAGGAACACCAATCAGCCCGCTCTGGTATTGTATGGACGCTCTTAGTCACTCGCTCATTCCTCCCCGGGATACGTGGACCCCCATTCCTTCTCAAGGGCGCACTCATTGACAAAGTGGCTGCAGTGCGCTGTACATGGGCTGCAGCATCCAGCACGGTTTTACTTGGATATTAGTTAGAGTTAAAACTTGATTTATTTTTTTTTGGACATCTTACAAATGTCTGTAGCAAAATTTGGGAATACACTGAAGGGCGGGGAAGATAATGTGTAGTACGTGATAGTCTGCACTGAGGGGGTTGTGCATCCATGATGAGTTCAGTGTAGGGGGGGTCACCACGGCTTTGGGAAGGGGGATGTGGAGAGCATGTTAAGATGCGGGTGGAATGTGATTTCTGGATAACGCGAGGCCCAGAGCGACGCGCTCCCACTGGGATTCCGTCCCCAGGCGGGCTGTTTTTGTCGGGAATGGTCCGTGCACCTATGTAAACACCAGTGACACACACATACTAGACTGGAGGGACGGTTTGTGCAACTGTTAAAGGAAGGTGTGTGCAACCTAGGGCCCGTGGGTCATATACAGCCCGTGAGAGCATTTGATCCAGTTTGAAAATCAAATAAAACCTCAGAGAAACGGCTATAAAAAGTCAAAAACTTAACCATCCATCCATTTTCTGTCCTCATTAGGGTTGTGGGTGACCTGGAGCCTATCCCAGCTGGCTTTGGGCAATAGGTGGGGTACACCCTGGACTGGTCACCAGTGCACACATTGACAAACAGCCATTCGCACTCACAATCATACAGAATGATTTAGAGTCTTCACTTAACCTGGCATGCATTTTTGGAATTTATAAGGAAGGCACACAAGCACAGGGAGATTATGCAAACTCCACACAAAACGGCGAACCTCAGAACTGTTAGGCGAGCGTGGCAACCACACATCCAAAAACATTTGACCCTCAAATCCTCATAAGAAAACAAGTTTATTTCTCTGCATGTTCTTTTATTATGTTTTTAGAGTTATATTTCACTGCTATTTTCCTTTATTTAAAACGTTTAAAAAATGGTTGTGTTTTTTGGGGGGGCTGAAACGGATTAATGACCCTTCAATTTATTTCGATTGGGAAAATTGATTTGATATATGAGTACATTGAGTTACAATCTTGGTTTACGAAACAAATTAATCTTGTAAGTCAAGGTACCACTACAGTGGAATGAAAAAGTATTGCCCCCCCCTTCTCAAATTCTTATATGTGTGCATAGTTTCCCCACTTTAATGTTTAAGATCGTCAAACAAATGTAAATATAAGACAAACGCAAGTGAATTTAAAATGCTGTCACTATATGGTGATTTCATTTATTAATGAAAAAAATATTCAAAGTTACCTGGCCCTGTGTGAAAAAGTAATGGCCCCCTAAACCTAATAACTGGTTGGGCCGTCCTCAGGAGCGAAAACTGAAATCTTGACTGAATGAGTCTTTCACATCTCTCTGGAGATATTTTGGCCCACTCTTCCTTGCAGAATTGTTTAAATTAAGCAAAAATTGAGGGGTTTCGAGCATGAATGGTCTTTTTAAGGTCATGTCACTGCATTTCAGTCGGATTCAAGTCTGGACTTTGACTAGGCCACTCCAAAACCTTCATTTTGTTTTTTCAAGCCATTCAGAAGTTGACTTGCTAGTTTGTTTTGGATCGTTATCCTGCTGCAGAACCCAAGTGCACTTCAGCTTGTGTTTACAAACTGATGACTGACCATTCTCCTTCAGAATTTTCTGATACAGAGCAGAATTCATGGTTCCATCAATCACTGCAAGTTGTCCAGGTCCTGAAGGAGATAAGCAGCCCAAGACCATCACACCACCACCACCATGTTTGACTGTTGGTACGATGTTCTTTTTCTGAAATGCTGTGCTACATTTACGCCAGATGTAACGAGACACACACCTTCCAAAAAGCTCAACTTTCATCTCGTCAGCCCATATAATTTTCTCCCAAAAGTCTCAAAAGGAATCATTCAGATGTTTTTTTGCAAAAGTAAGGTGAGCCTTTGTTCTTTTTGGCCAGCAGTGGTTTTGGCCTTAGAGCTCTGCCATGGATGCCATTTTTGCCCAGTCTCTTCCTTATTATTTTGTCATGAACACTGACCTTAACTGAGGGAAAGGGGGCCTGCAGTTCTTTAAAAGTTGACCTGAGTTCCTTTGTGGCCTCCTGGATGAGTCGTTTCTGTTCTCTTGGGGTAATCCTTGTAGGCCGGCCACACCTGGGAAGGTTCACCACTGTTCCATGTTTTCTGCATGTGAGGATAATGGCTCTCCCAATGGTTCATTGGAATCCTAAAGCTTTACAAATGGGTTTTGTAACCCTTTCCAGACTGGTCAATTAATTTATTTCTCAACTGTTCCGGAAATTCTTTGGATCATGGCATTTTGTTGCAGCTTTTTTAGATCTTTTGTCCGACTTGATTTTGTCGGGACAGATTCTGTTTAAGTGATTTCTTGATTGAACAGGTCTGGATGTAATTAGGCTTGGGTGTGATCAGTGAAAATTAACCAAAAATTGTGATTAGCCGCAATTAATTCATGATTTAACAAGAGGGGTAATTACTTTTTCACACAGAGCCAGGTAACTTTGAATATTGTTTTCATTAATAAATGAAATCACCATTTAGTGACAGCATTTTAAGCATTTGTCTGATATTTACATTTGTTTGACAATCATAAACATTAAAGTGGGGAAACCACGCAAAAATATAAGAATTTGAGAAAGTGGCCAATACTTTTTCATGGCACTGTATATGATACTAAAAGTGTTAGATTGGCGCCAGATTTGTTCCTAACTTCAGTAACGACATCGAAGGCCCTAAATTTGAAGACATTCAAACATCACATCATTGCTTTGTCACAGCCGAAATGAAAGATTCCAAAGACCCAGCAAACGTCTCCCCAGCTTGCGTCAACTCACTCCAACTCTTTCCCGATCGGCCCATGAACTCCTTGGTCTCGGCATTCCACAGGTAGGTCTTCAAGTCGCTGATCTTCTGGTGCAACGTCCTCCTGGGCAAGGGCCGGCGCTTCCACCGTTCAAAGTTGAGGTCCTCCTGCTCCAGTGGCTGGTGCTCGGCCAGCTCCTCCTGCTCCTCCTCCAGCTCCTGGCCGTGTTTGAGGATCACCTTGGCAGGCTGGCGGAGAGAAGGGGAAAAAAGGCGCTCAACGCACATGTCCTCCTCTGCGGGATCAGAAGTGATTTTTTTTTTCTTTTCAGGGGAAAATGACAGACACTCAGGACGACCCTTCACTTGGCTGCATATTCATGATGTGGTCCTGTCTCCTGTCTCCTTGTTAAGGCAGATCATAAAATCCCGCTGGTGACCTTTGCGGCCCCACATCGGGAGAGACGACCTCCCTTGGAGCGGACCGTCCTGCTTGCGTGCGGCACCTCATGTCCAGATGTTTGGACTCGCAGACCCCAGGGGGACACGCAAGTACAGTAAATATCCCCAAAAAGAGTCCCCACACACTCCACATAACTCCAGTAAATATGACTTCAACATCCAAAATGCTGTTTTAATCCTTAAATGACATTTTCATTTGATTTCATTTGAGCACTTACTGGACTTTTTGGGAGTGGGATCTCCTCAGCTCCTCCTTCTGTGGAACTGGGCTCCATCTTCTCAGATAGGACCTACATATCATCAATTATATTTTTGAAAATTTTACAGTAATCTAGAAATGAATTGAAGACCTCACCTATTAAAAAGACACTGAAAACAATCACATACCTGAAGTTTTTCCAGTAGAAAATTGTCCCGAAAAAGTGTCAAACGGGGAGAAAAAAAATAAATAAAAAAAATGAGCTTTTTGTCAAAAGTTTTTGCGGGGTTTCATTAGAAAGTTTGAGGCTGAGGTGTAGAGAGCCTCCTTCATCTAAACGCCCAACATAGTGAATGAAGTCAGGAACCGAGAAACATGGGGGGTGGGTTGAAGTGCTTTTTTTTTTTTTTTTTGGTAGGGTTCAAGGCACATTTTGGCAACGGCCCGGAGCCCGGTGCTGCATTCTACACACGCACGCCGTCACTCATTGTCTGCAAAACTGCGCAAAAGTAAAGCCTGAATACAATATTTATAGCTTGTTACAACACAAAAGACAGCCAAACATTTCCCTCACGCCTCGGTCATGTACCTTGGATTTATCCCTTTTTGAAATTTTATTCCTTGTTTCCAAGCTTTGAAAGAAGCATAATTAATGACATGGTGACATGCGTTGGCACATGCATTCTGCTTCTTACAGAGCCTTGTTGCAAGTGTTCGACATAAACTCCTCAAGTTCAAGGAGTCCTCTCCCTCCAACCTCCCTCCCACCATCTGCACTCCGGTCACGTAGCACCACTGTGCTTGCCCGGGTGCAAGTGGGAGAGGAGGACTCACTTGTGAGGCTGGCTTTCTGTTACATGAAAAGAGAAGTTACGTCATGGAAAAAAAAAAAAAAAAAAAAAAAACCCCACTGGATATTTGGAACGTGCATGTGCGCGTGCTGCTTTGTGTGAATTTCATGGTGAATGGGGACTCATTCTCAGCATGTTGCACTTTTGCTAAAAGCCCGCCAAATGAGCTCAATGAGTGCCATGATGACCTTAGAAAAGTCACTTCAGTGCGTCTATCTTCATGTTAAAATGAATGTTTGGTGCTGGCAAATTTTGTTAGGGATGTTCATTAAGATTTCAGGAGCTTTACACAGGGAAACCGTGTATGAATGTGTTTGACTCGGCACTGCACTGTACCCTTGACCCTAGAGTAGCTGTGTATTCTAATATTCCACATCACATCCATCCATTTTCTACAGAGCTTCTCCTCATTAGGGATGCGGGTGAGCTAGAGCTTATCCACCAGTGACGACGCACAGGAAGAACATGCGTCCTCTACAGAGGAAGGCCAGAGCTGAGAATCGAACCCTGAACCTCAGAACTGTGAAGCAGGCGCGCTAACCAGTGTATGCCTGTATGTTACTGTTTCTTCACACAGTAATAAATGAAGGATTGTCTTTTATTGCCGCAAACACATGCACAGGAAATTCTCCCTCTGCATTTAAGTTGTGGACAAAGCAAACACGCACTTAATGGTGGCACACACTAGAGCAGGAGGTTGCGTCAGCGCCCAGGTTATCGGTGTCTTGCTCAAGGATACCACAGCCAAGGATCCGGGGAAAGTTGGGGGTGGATAGTCCATTGCTGTATGCTCTCAAGTGCCGTCAAGCTTATGTTTTTGTTTGTTTGTTTACCCATATTCTTCTGCCAGTCGGTGACTTTAACTGCATGGGGTCCCCACGATGGCAGGTATCGATCTTAACTACTTGGCCACACCTGCTTATCCATAAAAGCTGCTGTTTTTGCTTTAAATTCCTAGAAATCCCACAAATTCAACTGTTATAGGGCTTCTTATTTGAGACTGAATGGCATATCAATCTGGATGCACCCCATAAATGTTAATCATGACAGCCAGTTAATGTTGAAAAGTCCTGTTGGAGTTCCTCTCCTGGTTGGAATGATGGGGAGGTGTTAGCTGTTAGTTATTCATTGTTATTGTTAAATGACTAATTGAAATGTTAATTTCTCCTGCAAGGGATGGCTATTTAACAGAATTTCACAATTATTATAAAATGTAGTAAGGTACAGTTGAAATCCACTGTTAATTTACAGCTATTCATTGAAAATGCTGTTTTATGCCATTAAATTACAGTTGTTTACTTCTGTTGTTAAATTGCAAATTCAACTGCTAATTTACCTGCAAGGGATGACTATTAAACAGTATTTTACTATTATTACAAAATACAATAAGATACTGTTGTAATCCACTGTTAATTTACAGCTAATCATCAAAAGTACTGTTTTAAACCGTTAAATTACATTGATTTAAAGTTATTGTTAAATGGCAATAAATTATTAAATGACTAATTTGACTGTTAATTTACCTCCAAGGGAAGACTATTTCGCAGTATTATTATGAAATAGTAACATACTGTTGTATATTCACCGTAAATTAACAGCAATTCGTTAGAGTGCAGTTATAGCAAACGCTTGATTTCAGTTTTTGCTGCTGAGGGTGGGCCCAACCAGTTATTAGGTTAGTTTTTCCACACAGCGCCAGCCAGGTAGTTTTGAATATATATATCACCATTTTAAAACTGCATTTTATGATTACTTTGGTTATCTTTCTGTGATATGTACATTTGATGATTTTTAAAAAAAAAAAAAAAAACCTAAATACAAATTTGAGACTCATAACCAATATTTTCAAGTAACGAATAATGTAAATGTAACGCGCGTCCTTGTCGTGTATGACGTGCGCGCGCGCAGCCACTCGACGGCAACCCCACTCGCAGTCGCCGACACACGGCGAGGACGGCGACCGACAGACGCCGGGATGTGAGCGACTCGAGCGGGGGCGGAGGCAGCTGCAGCGTTCCACGAGCAGAAGCGACGTCCTTTCAATGACTACGGACAGCGGGCTCGTAGATTTACAGCGAATAACATCGAGGCGTTTGATTTACGGGCGGCGGCATCCATCGTCCGCGGTCGAACATGCCCCCCGCGCCGAGCCTCCAGTCCAGCGGGCTGACGCTCTCCGAGATCAGCATCGGTAGGTGTGCAAGGTCAAACGGCGAATGGACATCGCACGTGCTTCGCGTGTCAGCAGAACTAGAAAATGGCAAGCTTTCAGATTTACAATAAGCGAGACATTGGTGTTCATCGCATATTTTTCAGGTTCATCGAGGCCGCTGCAGGTGCGGCAGCCCGCATGCTTCTTTCGATGCCACCGGCAAAAAACGCAATAGACGGCAAACACGGCATGATGGCAGCACTTGTAGTAGGCTCGCTCCCAGCTGCTTTGTTCACAAAGAGCAGTGTCAGGGTTTGTTTTCGTGGCTGGCGAAGTTGCACACGTTTGTCAGGAAAAGTCATCATTTCAGCATTTACTCAAGAGTTTGGTTCGATGAACTACGAGTACGGTAATCAAGAGTAAAGGCACAACGTGAAATGCATTTCTCTGGTTTGTATTTCAATATTATAGTATTGATGTATTTTTTTTAATGAGTGTTATGACAATGAGCTGTCATTTAAGAACTGCTTGCTTCTTTCTCTGCATCGCGCTCCAATAAGCAATATAGTACATGGAAGCACTTGTACAGGTAGTATTCCCATTCCCAGCTATTTTGTTAATTAAGTGTAGTGTTTTTTTGTTTTTGTTTTGGTTTGCACATGTTTGGGGGAAAAAGACATTTGCTACATTTGTAGAAGAGTTTGGTTTTGTAAATTTATTTACAATTTACAATTTATTTTAGGGCACAACCCGAATGGGTAACATGGGTCGCCCTTCCCAGTGGCTCACCACCTGTGGGAGGGGCCATAGAGGTCGAGTGCAGTGCGAGCTGGGCGGTGGCCGAAGGCGGGGACCTTGGCGATCCGATCCCGGGCTACAGAAGCTGGCTCTAGGGACGTGGAATGTCACCTCTCTGGCAGGGAAGGAGCCCGAGCTGGTGTGTGAGGTTGAGAAGTTCCGACTAGATATAGTCAGGCTCGCCTCCACACACAGCTTGGGCTCTGGTACCAGTCCTCTTGAGAGGGGTTGGACTCTCTTCCACTCTGGAGTTGCCCAAGGTGCGAGGCACCGAACAGGTGTGGGTATATTCATTGCCCCCCGGCTCGGCTTCCGTACATTGTGATTCACCCCGGTGGACAAGAGTCCCTCCGCCTTCGGGTGGGTTGACTGGTCCTGACTGTTGTTTGCGGCTATGCACCAAACAGCAGTTCAGAGTACCCACCCTTTTTGGAGTCTTTAGGGGGGTGCTGGAGATCGCTCCCGCTGGGGAAGCCATCGTTCTGCTGGGGGACTTCAATGCTCATGTGGGCAATGACAGTGAGACCTGGAAGGGCATGATTGGGAGGAATGGTCCCCCCAATCAGAACCCGAGTGGTGTTCTGTTATTGGACTTCTGTGCTCACCACGGATTGTCCATAACGAACACCATGTTCAAGCATAAGGGTGTCAACACGTGCACTTGGCACCAGGACACTCGAGGCCGCAGTTTGATGATCGATTTTGTGGTTGTGTCATCGGACTTACTTGTCTTGGACACTCGGGTAAGAGAGGGGGGGAGCTGTCAACTGAGCGCCACCTGTTAGTGTGTTGGCTCCTATGGTAGAAGAAGATGCTGGTCCGACCTGGCAGGCCCAAACGTATTGTGAGGGTCAGCTGGGAACATTTGGCAGAATGCCCTGTCATAGCTGAGGCGGCTGATGGGAGCTATGCCTGTTAGGTGGCAACCCCAGAACCTGTTGGTGGACACCAGCGGTGACGGATGCCGTCAAGCTGATGAAAGAGTCCTATCGGGCCTTTTGGCCTGTGGGACTCCTGAGGCAGCTGTTGGGTACCGGCTGGCCAAGCGGAATGCAGCTTTGGTTGTCGCTGAGCCAAAAACTTGGGCGTGGGAGGAGTTCGTTGAGGCCATGGAGAACGACTTCCGGACGGCTTCGAGGAAGTTCTGGTCCACCATCCGGCGTCTTAGGAGGGGGAAGCAGTGCACCGTCGGTGGGTATAGTGGGGATGGGCCGCTGCTGACCTAAACTCTGGACATTGTGAGTCGGTGGGGAGAATACTTCGAAGACCTCCTCAATTCCACCGACACGCCTTCCCATGAGGAAGCAGAGTCTGGGGTCTCTGAGGCGGGCTCTCCTATGCCTGGGGTTGAGGTCGCCGAGGTGGTTAAAAAGCTCCTCGGTGGCAAGGCCCCAGGAGGGGATGAGATTCGCCCGGAGTTCCTGAAGGCTCTGGATCTTGTGGGGCTATCCTGGTTGACATGCCTCTGCAACATCGCGTGGACATTGGGGACAGTGCCTCTGGATTGGCAGACTGGGGTGGTGGTCCCCCTTTTTAAAACCGGAGTGTGTGTTCCAGGTACAGGGGGATCACACTCCTCAGCCTCCCTGGAAAGATCTATTCAGGGGTGCTCGAGAGGAGGGTCCGTCGGGAAGTCAAATCTCAGATTCAGGAGAAGCAGTGTGGTTTTCGTCCTGGCTGTGGAACAGTGGACCAGCTCTTCACCCTTAGCAGGGTCCTCGAGGGTGCATGGGATTTCGCCCAACCAGTCTACATGTGTTTTGTGGACTTGGAGAAGGCGTTTCACAGTGTCCCTCGAGGAGTCCTGTGGGGGGTGCTTCAGGAGTATGGGGTACCGAACCCCTTGATACGGGCTGTTCGGTCCCTGTACCAACAGTGTCAGAGTTTAGTCCGCAAGCTCGGTCATCCGCAAGGGGCTCAGAGTGGAGTCGCTACTCCTCCACATTGAGAGGAGCCAGATTAGGTGACTCGGGCATCTGATTAGGATGCCTCCAGGACGCCTCCCTGGTGAGGGGTTCCAGGCATGTCCCACTGGGAGGAGACCCCGGGGACGACCCAGAACACGCTGGAGAGACTCTGTCTCCCAACTGGCCTGGGAACGCTTGGGATCCCCTTGGAACAGCTGGATGAAGTCGCTGGGGAGAGGGAAGTCTGGGCTTCCTTGCTAAAGATACAAGAACATGGTTGGATGAATAACAATCTAAGTCCAAAAACACAAAAGTGGAAGATATTTCGGTGTGAATATCCTCCCTTTGAAGTATCCATTGATATTTTTATATGAAAATTGAGTGGCTTTTATATAAGTGTGATGAGTAACAATGAGCTATCTGAGAATGACTTGTTATGATGTTTCAATCCCAATTATCCATACTTTATCATCTTTTTCTGGATAGATCATTGACTACAAAAAGTAGATGGAGCGCTCACTAGCACTGCAATGCATTCTCACTAACAGGCAGCAGGGAGCAACTCCTCTTGCTGTATGTTTAATAGAAGCCAGACGGGCTAGTTGTCGATGACATAATCAACTTACTTCTAATGGGATTTGCTATCTGGCTAATTACTATGTGGTTGGTAATTGTGGCACTGGAGAGTGATCTTGTGACAAAACACAGAGTAAATTTTTGAGGGAATGGCTTGTCTGTGGACATGCTCTCAATTGTGTGGTCAATACAGTGAAGCATAAAGTGCTAAATGTTTACACAGAGTTAATGTGAGATGACAATTAGGCCAAGTTTGAAAATTGAATTTTTACACTGTCAATCATAAGTGTGCTTGTAAGCATGATGATTACTGTCAACTTGTGGTGTAGAGTATGGTGTCATCCTGTGCCGAGATGGTCTAAAATGAACTCGGTGAACTTATTCCCAATGTTTTTATAGGCTCAACTTATATGGTTTCGTTCCTCAGTCAATACAGTGTGATAATACATAAGCCAGTTATGATCCCATCTGTCCATTTTCAAAATGGCTTGTACTCATTAGGGTCGTGTGTGAGCTAGAGCCTATCCCAGCTGACATATGGCAAGAGGTGGGGTACACCCTGGAATGGTCGCCAACCAATTGCAGAGCACATAGAGGCAAACAACCATTTACTCTCACATTCGCACCTATGGACAATTTCGAGTCTTAAATGAACCTACAATGCAGGTTTCTGGGATGTGGGAGGAAGCCGGAGAGAAGCAACACAAGCACGGAGAGAGCATTGAAACCCCACAAAGGAAAGCCGGAGCCGAGATTTGAAACCCAAACCCCAATTATGATCCCATTTGGACAAACTAGGCAGGAAAGTAGGGTATGCTTCAGGGCATAGGCGTTTCTAGACTATTTTTGGGGGAGCTGAAGAAATGAAACTGAATCCCAGCACTCTTAAAATTTGAGGGGTCACATTTTTTGTGCACCCCACGAAAAGCATGCAGTACCTGGTTGAACCATAATATTTTAACAACAAAAATACAAGACGACCCCTAAATGTGGTTTGCTCCACCCAATCCCTCTCACCTCTCTCTGAGTGGATTCTGAGTGCTGTACCTACCCAGTGAAATAAGCTGCCTTCTAGTAATATGGTGTAAGTACAGTTTCATAGAAAAACTATTAGCCCCCTTCTCAGTCCATCCATCCATCCATTTTCTGATCCGCTTATCCTCACGAGGGTCGCGGGAGTGCTGGAACCTATCCCAGTTATCATCGGGCAGGAGGTGGGGTACACCCTGAACTGGTTGCCAGTCAATCGCAGGGCACATATAAATAAACAACCATTCGCACTCACACTCACACCTACGGGCAATTTAGAGTTGTCAATTAACCTACCACGCATGTTTTTGGGATGTGGGAGGAAAATGGAGTGCCCGGAGAAAACCCACCAAGGCACGGGGAGAACATGCAAACTCCACACAGGCGGGGCCAGGGATTGAACCTTGCGACTCAGAACTGTGAGGCACACGCTCTAACCAGTCATCCACGTGCCCTCTTCTCAGTCTCTCTTTTTCTTTTTTTTTTTTAAGTTTCCCGGCTATAATGTTTAAGATCATCAAACAAATGTAAATATCAGCCAAACATAATCCAAGTAAAAAATAAACACAGTTTTTAAATGTAGTAGTTACATTTGATTACTCGCCGATACCAAGTACCGATACTTGATAATGCCATTCAGTCTTGCAATTGTATTGAAAATGTTTCATTTTAATGTAATATTGTCCAAAAACATAACACACAATTTTCTTGAACGTAGCATAAGCTTCACTCTTATATCACAACCTGTCATTACCAAAATTTTAACATCAAACTACATGTATTTCTAAGTTTTGCCACACATTTCACTTAAATGTAGCCTGTAACACAAGGCGTTTCAGTTATGTGGTGTTTCAGTCTGAACACTAAAGGCTGCCGCACACCGAGCGACACTGCTAAACCCGACTGAACTGTCGCACAGTATGCGTTGGTTTGGCAACTGTTTTCATGAATTGCCGATCAGTCTGTCACTGGTTTTGCACACCGGTGCAACATCGGAGTTTACAGTCAATCCAAATGCACATAAACCTTTACTCACGCAATAAATACATTTCATGATTTTGAGCGAGCGAGACTCCGAACAGTCGCTGGACTGCCCTCAAGCTATATTAGTAGTGTAAAAAGCATAAAATATTGTGTTTTAAATCAATACTTAACGATATTGATAATTTCTAATATGCCTGCGGAGGAAAAAGTAAAACTCGTGGCGAAAATGTATGCGCGCAATGCCCACGGCGATCGGTAGTTCAATGAATGAATGAGTGAGCGAGACGCTTTTAAAATATCCACACGCTTGCTTTTTTTCTCGCCCAAGTCAACTCTCTTTAGCAACTTACTTCTTCCTTAACCATTAATCTATCTTTTTATGGTTTAATAAATGTGATAAAGTACAATATACTATATGTACAGTATCAAACGCCTATACAGGCGTCAATATGTCCAATTGCTCAATGTGCGGGTGTCAGACAGCAGCTCTCATTTCGAGTACCCTCCAAAAGTATTGGAACGGAAAGGTCAATTCCTTTCTTTTTGTTGTATGCTGAAAACATTTGGGTTTCAGATCAAAGGATGAATATGAGACAGAAGTTCAGAAATCCAGCTTTCATTTCATGGTATTTAAATCTAGATGTGTTAAACAACTCAGGACAGAATACCTTATGTTTGAAGCCACACACTTTTCAAATGAGCAAAAAGTATTGGAACAGACATGATTAAATTAATTCCAAGTGAATAACATTTAATATTTGGTGGTATAACCCTTACTTGCAATAACTGCATCAAGCCTGTGACCCATTGACTTCACCAGACTGTTGCATTCTTCATTTGAAATGCTTTTCCAGGGTTAGGGTTCCATTTTTCTGTAAACCACCGTACAAAATGGTTTTGTAGACTTCAGAATTCATTCTGCCGCTACCATCATAAGTTACATAATCAATAAAGACTAGTGAACCCTTCCAGAAGCAGCCATGCAAGCCCAAGCCATGACATTACCTCGACCATGCTTCACAGATGAGCTTGTGTGTTTTGGTGTGCATGCAGCAGATGCATCTAATAGGGAGAAGCTTCATCATGCATCAAGACAATGACCCAAAAACACACTGCCAACACAACAAAGGACATCATGGGGAAAAAGTGGAAGGTCTTAGACTGGCCAAGTCAATCACCGGACCTTAACCAAATAGAGCATGCATTTTGCCTCCTGAAGAGGAGACTGAAGGGAGAAATATACATCGAGATATAAATACCATGAAATGAAAGCTGGAATTCTGAACTTTTGTCTCATATTCATCTTTTGATCTGAAACCCAAATGTCTTCAGTATGAAACAAAAACAAAGGAATTGACATTGCCGTTCCAATACTTTTGGAGGGGACTGTATAGGCGATGGTCAGGTCCAGTCTGGTTCGTACCGTATGCGACGGGTCTAAAGAGCACTCGGGAAAAGGAGTACTTATAGTGGCTAACCGACAAAGAAGAAAATAAGAGACAAATAAGTATGTAGTCTGGTTGATATACTGTACACATAGGACACCGTATTAAATACAAAATAAAGAGAATAAAAATAAATACAAGAATGATTCTTGAGAGTACCACAAGTTTTCCACCTTTCTGACTTCTTGCCAAAGACAGGATTTTCCGCCTGTTGTCACGAGAATATTCCCGCTTCTGAGATAGTATGAGAGCCGAGGTCGGATGGAAGACATTACCCTCATTTATCCTGTCCTGTTGTGTTGAAAGCAGTTGTCTTGACAAATTTTGTATAAGCGACACTAGACACACATCTCTGTGAAAGGGCTTCTGAGGACATTGTCAGGCCCCAAAACGCAGAAGTCATGAAAATGCGCGGCTAAAACAACTTGTTTTCAAGTCAAAGCCAGATACTGAAGTCGAGACCGTAGGTCCACTTTGTCCAAAATCGCTATGCCCGATGCTATTCTCAACCCACCAGCTTTCAAGCATTACCGTATTTCTCGATGTGATAGAATGAGCATTATTGATTTTGAATGAAATCTGACACAAGATGCCCCAAGATGGTTGCTGAGGTCGTATTTCAGCTTCCCTTTCAGCCCTCTTCCTGTCACACGTTTCAACTGATCTCCAAACTCCCAGTAATTATTGTTAAATAGCAACACAGCAGCCTTGTGTTTGTTAATGCAGTGTTTCCCAACCTTTATTCAGACAAGGCACATACTTTAAAGGAGAAAAAATTAATGGAAAACTATAAAACAAAAATGTCACAAAAGTATACAGTATATACTGAAATAAAGATGACCTTCTCAATTTACTCACACATTTATTTACTTTGTCTGTGCGTGTCATGGCTTTTTCTGTTTTATGTATGGCAACAGGTGGATACACTGGTTAACTGCACCTTTCAGTCTCTAGTGGAAGAGCATTTAATTCATCTGCCTGTCAATATCTGTTGCTGGCATGGATATATGTCATACAAAAGTAATAATTTTCAGACCAATTAAATAAAACTGGCTAATTTCTCATGACAGACCTGATGGTTTTTCACAGCACATTGATGTATGATTTAGGATGGCTGCTGTAGGACTATACAAAACAGACTAAGTTGAGGCATTAGGTCTACTGACTATTCCGATTTATTGGCAGTATATAAAAGTGCCTGTCTGCTGTCTTCTAGGTTCTTTTAAGAGAAGGAAGAGGAAATCCATCATCGTTACGGTGATGCTGCTCATCGTGTCCTTGCTCATCCTCATCTTCGGCCTGGCGGCGACGACCAGAACGCAAAATATCACAGTGGGCGGCTACTACCCAGGACTTATTGTGAGTGTGCATGAAACGGGGACACACACACACAAGCTGCCACTTATCACAATATGTGAAGTAAGCGAATGCTTCCCACTTGCAATTCCTGAAGGGTGTGGGCTGCATTTTCCCAGCATTCATTATTCAGCATCGCTGTCATTAGAGGCTGAGTGAAGTGAAGACTCACTGCCATTCATTTGTTTTCTCCATTTTTAGCATTCTGACGTCCACAAAGTAATACAAGCAGCCTACAGACATGTTTAAACATTCCCAGCTCTCATCCAGAAATAGCCAAAATATGGGACCTTTAAAGACACATATTTTGCCCAAGATGCACAATGTGTTGAAACTACATTAATTCATAAAAACTGTAATGATAATAATTAAAACTGGGAAATTTGCTAATGAGTTGACTCAATGTCCCATATGACCGAGAAATGGAGACTTCTCTGCCGTTCATATTCTTAAATCTTGAATCTTAAATGTAACTCTTCATGTACAATACAGAATATGAGATATTAAGATATTCATTGCAAGATATTGAGAATTTCATATAGGAATGAATAAATAATTACCTGTAAGTGACTGCTGAATGTCCTCACTTTCACCCTGGTTCCATTCACAAATGCCAGAGATGGCTGAGTTTCCTAATGTAGCAGCTTATCGGCACATCCTGTGGAGTGAGATCTGGTGGTCTCTGTCCTCGTCCGCCTCCTTCTATTTTCTCTGGTCCAATAATCCTTTTCTTTGCATCCACCTTAATATCAAACCACTTTTTATTCACCTGAACCATGGTGTGGACCTCAGGTGACACTGCATTTACAGCCTTTGTGAGAGAGGCCCAGGTATCTTTTTTGTTTGTCATCGACACAGCAGTGGACTCCCTTCAAAAAGTTATTGATTTCCTAGCGTCCATCTTTGACACGTTAACCTCAATTCCCGCCGTTGTGAAATTTGTGTCTCTGTTGTTTGTTTCTCATGTGATTCATGGAGCGTTTCACTTTGGAAGTTCCACACTACTAAATGAATAGATGATCAGTTGTAATCATGCTAAAAGTATGACAGAGGCATTTAATTCTTGATTTATCAATCAGGGAAGTGACACTTTCAACAGCCGCGTTCTCTCTCCTTTCAGCTGGGCTTTGGCTCTTTCCTGGGAATCATCGGCTCCCATTTGATAGAGAACAAGAGGCAGATGGTAAGCATTGTGACGGTGGCGTTGCCTCGTGCGGACAGTGCCAGAACACTCGTCCCAGTTACCTTAAGGCAGCTTGACGATTGTGCCGATGCAATGACACAACGCCCAAGCTGAGCCAAGTCAGGACTGCAGAGGTTTGCGCCGCTTTGTGCCCGAGCTTAGCGATCCGCGTCCAGAAATAGATGCAGACTGTAAGAGGAGCAGGCCAGATGTCCACATTGGAATGTGGGGAGGGACATTGCAGAGGAGGGAGGCTGTCAGAGCTGAGATGAGGTATGACTTTGGCCTGCGACACCTTTTGCAACAACGCAGCAGAGTTTGGACGGCAGGCGCCTCGGTCAGCTCGTGCCGTGACGGTTTACGCCACAGGTGTCAAACTGGTGGCCCGGGGGCCAGATCCGGCCCGCCAGGTCATTTTGTGTGGCCCGCGAGAGTGTGCATCATAGTACAATTCCACTTATGGTAGACATACTTTTGATGCCGTGGAATGGCAGGGATCTCGTTTAATGTGCGACCCGCGTCTGTGACGCACAAAAATGTCCAAGGACGTATGAAGCATATTCGCGTCTGTAGACTCATGGTTTTAAGCCGCCCTGTTTGTCTGTGCATGCATGTGTTTGTGTGTGTTGGTGAAGAGCTTCCACACACAGCAAATCAAAAGTATGAATCCTTGGTTCAAGCTGCATCGCTCATGACGCAGCTAGAACCAAGGCGCTGGCTCTGTAGACACGCACAACTGGGACGAGGAAAGTTAGCTGTTGATTACATTCGAAACCCCGCGAGATAACGAGCTAGCAAGCTCAGGGCTGGAGCTAGAACGCTCACTCGACCACGGCGACATCATTAAGACTTTAGCGCTCGGAGTTGTGTGTGTGTGTTGGAAATATGGGAAAGTTAACCGTTTATAAACCATAAGCACTGCGGCACATGTTAATAAAATTCAGGCAGTAGTTGACTTCAGCAAACCCATTTTCAGCATCCTTGGATTGACAGTTCAAGGTCTCACATCACACTCCAGCAGCTCCATGGCGCGCCTTATTTAATATTGCATCCTTAATTTAACCAGGTAAATGCTTATTGAGAGATCAAATCTATTTTTCAAAAGCCAATGTGTAGCAGAAATCATACAGTACAAAACACAACAACATTCATACAATAAATAAAACTATTGACTAAAAAAATAACAGTGACATTAAAATGTATGGCATCTGATTTAAAAACAGTAACAAAGCAGAAATGCTTTTGAGGACATACATTTATTTATATTGCTTATTTATCTAAGACATTTTATGTATTGTTCTACATTAGAATGCCAATGTTCAGTGTTCTTTAGAATTGAAAGTTAATTGTTCTTAAAAAGGATGTACTTGAATCATTCTGCGCTATAATATCATTGTATCAGCGGCATTAAAAAATATATCAACAATGCTATCGTTTATCGTGATAGTATTTGGGAAAGTATATCATCCTAAATTTGCTATCATGGCAGGCTGAAACATAATATATTGAGTGAGAGCAAAAGCAATGGATAACACAAAAATATTGTACAAATTGTACAAATAAAAATCTGATCGTGAAGCGACAACCATCATATAGTGGAGGATTACTGTATCTGTGCTCCATGATGTTGTAGGGACTCATTGTTCCAGGGCTGGGACTCATTGTTTCCAGACATGTGTATCCTGGGACTCACATAGTCTTTCAAGTGTAAAATGATCTATGGGATGGTTTTGAATTTTTGCCAAGCTGGAGTTAATAGACAATGGAAATAATCAAGCAGTAGCTTTCCTAAAAAATAAAACATTTAATTACAACATCAAGCTGATGTTGGCCCGCCTCCTTCCTCTGGGACTGGTACTTTGTCCACCCTGAAGTCATAAAGAGTAACCCGTTGCTAATGATGTCAGGTTCAA
The DNA here is from genome assembly GCF_024500385.1 of Phyllopteryx taeniolatus. Classification (NCBI taxonomy): domain Eukaryota; kingdom Metazoa; phylum Chordata; class Actinopteri; order Syngnathiformes; family Syngnathidae; genus Phyllopteryx; species Phyllopteryx taeniolatus. Next base: position 11,768,432 of record NC_084511.1, on the reverse strand, counting down.
ACAGACAACAACGAGCGGAATCATTTTCATAGTGTTCCTTATGACAAAATGGGAGCCCAGTGACAGACAGACAGACACACACATTATAACATTGTCAAAGACATGGTGAAATGAAATCGATTAAAATGGGAAATTGGATTTTTGTGAGGAAAAAAAAATCGGACATTTTATTTGCCCAGCCTTTGTTTCAATCAATGCTAACAAGAAGAAGCAATGAACTGTTCATGCTTATATTTATGTTTTGGAGTGCTGCATGAGGGGATAGAGCTGATTCTGCGCTGTGCTTTATGCTGTTTTCCCAGTTAGTGGCTTCTATTGTCTTCATCAGCTTTGGAGTGGTGGCTGCATTCTGCTGTGCTATTGTAGATGGAGTTTTTGCTGCCAGGCACATTGTGAGTATAACCAAAGCTTCTGACGAAACAAAGACATGAATATAAAGTTGTGCTCATTAGTTTACATACCCTGGCAGAATTTGGGGGAAAATATTACAGTTGACTAAACATACCATTATTTATTTTTTTATTGCTGTGCTTTGTTTAATGATTGTGCCATTCTGAAATGCTCTTTGAATCCCATTGAAAATAAATAAATGTGTTTTGCCTGATAACTTTTCGAAAAAAATGGTACACATCTTATAAATACTGCCAGGGTAAGTAAACTGATGAGCACAACTGTATATGAGATTTGAATAAGATGTGTGCTTAAATATATAACGCCAAAAATAAATGCCAGACACCATTAAAGTTTGATCAACCTTGTCTGAATTAAACATACATGGCAGCAGTCGTCGGCCAAGTGGTAGTGAGAGCAGTTCTCCATCATGCACGTTATATCAAACATGAAGTCACAACTAATGAACTCTTAGAAACGATTATGGGAAAATAAACTCTGAGTGGGCAGAAAGTGAGAAGAGCTTCTTGATATCGCTTCTGTAAGTGATTTATGAAATAGGCGGTGGTGGAAAAATACCATGCTCTGTGTGACAACAGGGAAAATGAAGAGAAGGACAAATAAGGATGATAACATGCATTGTGCATGCAGTGTTTTGTCGTCTTATAATTATTATATATAATTTCTTACCCAAATGATGTCTGAAAACTACATTTGTAAATCTAACAGTACAATTAAGTTTTAAGTTTAATGTTAGTTTAATGTGTTTATTTTATTCTTTTCAATGTGAAGAATGGCATTAACTAATAATGAAAAGGAATTGCGTGTGTTAAAATATGCTGAACACTTTCATATGAGTATGCAGTGTTTCTTTTCGAAAGCAGATTTTGGCATGGCACAAAATATTGTCAGAGGAAGGCAAATAGGACAGTGTCGTGTCACAGGCAGTGTGCATGTTGAACATTTGTGAAGCTTTGTGAAATTTGTGATAACATTTGTATCCATTTGAATATGTTGTTGGAATTTTAATAAATACAACTTTTCCGTTTCAACTGAAGGATATGTAGTTACACAGATATTTAAAATGATGTCATTTGTAATACAATACTCTTTTGGCATTGTTTAACATTTGTACGTGCCACTCGTGTAAAAATCAGTCAGCCATTTTTAATATAAAGACAAAATTATACTGAATCAATATGTCTTGACTCTAATGACGAAGGCGAAATGTAAAGAACGCGTCTCTTTTTGTTTACATATCACAAAATGGCTGCCTCATCCTGGCACTTCATCTCGCAGATCCCTCTGATGTATTGCAACAACATAATTGACGCTCTCTCCAGTAGCACTAACAAAGACTTCAGTGACCAAGAAAGACCGTTTGTAAAAGAACCCCAAAAATTACCTCTGAGGACATTAAGATGCATTTGTGTTAGTTTTCTTGGAAAAGGCTTATTAAGCAATTGGAGAAAAATCCAATATATCCCCAAATTTCATTAGCATCTTCAAAATAATTTCACTTTGAACACCTATTGTTAAAGACATTTTGGCATTAAGTGCTTGAAAATGTTACTTTTGAATATTTTTTTGTCTTAGAAACAATTATGACCTTATGATGGATAACAACTGCCAATAATTTAAATACTCCTATCAGTCAAATGAAGAGATTTTCAAAAGGAAGTTCAGTGGGCGATGTCTTTACCATTATTTATCAAATTCTATGAAAATGACTTGTATAAGGGGTGGACCAAAAGTAGGTATAAACTTTTTTAAATTAACTTATTTAAAGGAAGAAGGAAGGATGGTAGGACACAAGGATGTACGAAAGGATAGAAGGAAAGAAGGGGGGGAGAAGGAAAGGGTTCACTGCCATCAGGTCAACACTTACACAACCATACCTGGCCTTGAAACCCTCAGGTGAATCCTTAACCCTAGTTTAAAACCCTAATATTGTCTAGAAACCCTAACTTGAAATCTGAACCCTTGCTAAAAACTCAATTTTAAAGAAGAAGAAGAAGAAGAATCATCTTTTATTGTCATGGACATGCATGCATGCACACGAAATTTGTTCTCTGCATTTAACCCATCACAGTGAACACATACACTTACACATGTTAGTGGAACACACTGGAGCAGGGGGCAGCTGAAGCGCCCGGGGAGCATTTCGGGGTATCAGTGTCTTGCTCAAGGACACCACAGCCGTGAGTCCGGGGGATGTTGGCGGATGGTCCAGTCGGGGTTTTGAACCTAGGTCCCCCACGGTGGCAGGCGATGATCTTAACCATTGGGCCTCCCCTACTTTGAGTCCCTAACCCTGGCTTGAATCCCTAATCCTGTCTTGAAACGCCTAACCTTTCACGAAACCCGACGCTTGCCTTGAAACCCTATATTGGAACCCATACTGTACTGAATTAACTTAAGACTTTATCTCAGAAGCTTTTATTGAAATTGAAAACATCGTCTCAGAATGTTCTGAAAAGGTTTGAAGAATGTTACAATGTTGAAGATGTTGAGCATTTACAAATTTAAACTGATTAAAAATGGGATCGTTAAAAAGGTGCAACTGTATTAAAATGATTTGTTTTAAGTGTATACAGTATTTTGCAGGGGATTGGAAAAGTGGACAGACTCCCCCTAAAAGAAGTTTGTAATTGCCTTTAGATGCCACAAAATGCCATTACATTGAAGAGAATCATAACTGAAGAACACACTGATACTCCGTTTGGATTGATTTACTGTGGTTTGTAACAACAGACAAAAAAACAATTAGCCCAGCATCAAGACAATGTGTCTAGCATGTGCACAATCATGAGCCCATGTTAGATAAATGCCTGGATTCAGTAGTTTAAATTATTCACCACCAAAAAAAAAAAACACCTTCATATGAGGCTCACCAATAGTATTAGTTAGCATACTAGCCCAAACAACACTCTAGCACAAACTGACATGACATCACATATGGGCAAACAAATATGCGTGCTAGCACTTCACGTAAAGAGTATTACGGTAAGTCATTAAACTCACCTTTTACTTTCATGATAAATCACAGGTGTCAAACTCAAGGCCCGGGGGCCTGATGCGGCCTGGCACATAATTTTATGTGGCCTGCGAAAGCAAATCATGTGTGTCAACTTCCATGATTCTTGCTAAAATCTGTTCCAAATTTTTGTATAATATTCATATGTAATAAACAGTAATGAACTATTGTAAGCCGAGGTAGTTAAAAAGCTCCTCGGTGGCAGGGCCCCGGGGGTGGATGAGATTCGCCCGGAGTTCCTAAAGGCTCTGGATATTGTGGGGCTGTCCTGGTTGACACGCCTCTGCAACATCGCGTGGACATCGGGGACAGTGCCTCTGGATTGGCAGACTGGGGTGGTGGTCCCCCTTTTTAAGAAGGGGGACCGGAGGGTGTGTTCCAACTACAGGGGGATCACACTGCTCAGCCTCCCTGGTAAGGTCTATTCAGGGGTGCTGGAGAGGAGGGTCCGTCGGGAAGTCGAATCTCAGATTCAGGAGGAGCAGTGTGGTTTTCGTCCTGGCCGTGGAACAGTGGACCAGCTCTACACCCTCGGCAGGGTCCTCGAGGGTGCATGGGAGTTCGCCCAACCAGTCTACATGTGTTTTGTGGACTTGGAGAAGGCGTTCGACCGTGTCCCTCGGGGAGTCCTGTGGAGAGTGCTTCGGGAGTATGGGGTACCGAACCCCCTGATACGGGCTGTTCGGTCCCTGTACGACCGGAGTCAGAGTTTGGTCCGCATATCCGGCAGTAAGTCGGACTCGTTCCCGGTGAGGGTTGGACTCCGCCAAGGCTGCCCTTTGTCGCCGATTCTGTTCATAACTTTTATGGACAGAATTTCTAGGCGCAGCCGAGGCGTAGAGGGGGTCCGGTTTGGTGGCCTCAGTATTGCATCTCTGCTTTTTGCAGATGATGTGGTTCTGTTGGCTTCATCAAGCCGTGACCTCCAACTCTCATTGGAGCAGTTCGCAGCCGAGTGTGAAGCAGCTGGGATGAGAATCAGCACCTCCAAATCTGAGACCATGGTCCTCAGTCGGAAAAGGGTGGCATGCCATCTCCAGGTCGGGGATGAGATCCTGCCCCAAGTGGAGGAATTCAAGTATCTTGGGGTCTTGTTCACGAGTGAGGGAAGAATGGAACGGGAGATCGACAGGCGGATCGGTGCAGCGTCTGCAGTGATGCGGACTTTGTATCGGTCCGTTGTGGTAAAGAAAGAGCTAAGCCGAAAGGCGAAGCTCTCAATTTACCGGTCGATCTTCGTTCCTACCCTCACCTATGGTCATGAGCTGTGGGTCGTGACCGAAAGAACAAGATCCCGGATACAAGCGGCCGAAATGAGTTTCCTCCGCATGGTGTCCGGGCTCTCCCTTAGAGATAGGGTGAGAAGCTCGGTCATCCGGGAGGATCTCAGAGTAGAGCCGCTGCTCCTTCGCATTGAGAGGAGCCAGATGAGGTGGCTGGGGCATCTGATTCGGATGCCTCCCGGACGCCTCCCTGGTGAGGTGTTCCGGGCATGTCCCACCGGGAGGAGACCCCGGGGACGACCCAGGACACGCTGGAGAGACTACATCCTTCGGCTGGCCTGGGAACGCCTCGGGATCCCCCCGGAAGAGCTGGATGAAGTGGCTGGGGAGAGGGAAGTCTGGGCGTCCCTGCTGAAGCTACTGCCCCCGCGACCCGACCCGGATAAGCGGTAGAGAATGGATGGATGGATGGAATACAAGCAAAATGGAACAGCAAAGAAGAGAACACCAGCCATTCGTAGCTGCATCGGGAGAGAAGCAGAAACATACTTGTAGTTGCACTTTTGACTGTGCACAAGAGGCATTCAAGGACCACTGACAAAACAGGAAATCTCAATTGCAGCAGAAAAACACACCATCGATTAATTAAGTCTAGCAACTACACCAAGATTCCATGAGATGGTGCCAAAATAATACTTTCATTGCTTTGGCCTGAGCAAAAAAAAAAATAAAAAAATAAAAATAAATAGGCACGTCTTTCAGTGAATAACGGAATACACGTAGGTTCCCCAAACAGGCAAATTTGCAAATCCTGAACTGTGTCTATGCAGGGGTTCATTGTGTATACTTTTGGCCCATCCTGTACATTGTGTGGTAAAATCAAATAAAATGGTGGTCATTGCACTTCAGGATCTGAGGCCTCTGTATGCTGGACGGTGTGACTACCACTCCAGCGAGACTGCATCTGAGCGTGACGTAAGCGATTTCCACCATCCATATTTGCATCATACATTCAAAGTTGAATGAATGAATGAAATGTGACATGGCGTTACATCCTCAGGTGCCCTGCCAGACATTGTCTCGCACATCCTGCAACCTGCGTGTGAGAAGCAACACGTGTTACTGCTGCGACCTGTACATCTGTGGCAAGTGTGTATAAATGACGGCACAACCTCACAAGCGGGCAGTCTGTTTTTGCGCTGCTCGCTGTAATTGTTGATACTGGTGTGAGACACTTTCATGTGAGGTGCCGTATAGGCCAAAAATAACATTTATCTTTCCCATAGACCCAAACATTCTCATGCTTATAAAAAAACTCATACCCCAATAAACACACTCATACAAAAAAAAACTCACATGCGCCAAAAAAAAGTCAAAACCCTGTCATTCACACCAAGAAAACTCACATACCCCAAAAACCTCCAACTTACACCACACACACACACACACCAGAAAAACTCACATTCACCCCAAAAAAAAAGAAAAAAAAAAAACACGCACACCCAAAATCCGTCTCACTCCTACCACAAAAACTCTCTGGAAACCCCCCAAAAAACCTCACGTGTAACCAATAACTCTCAGGAGCTCCCAAAAATACTCACTAAAAACAAAAAAAACTCACTCACATAAAATAACACAGAAAAAAAAATACTCACTCTCAAACCACCAACTCATGCCAAAAACTCTCTCATTTCCCGGGTCAAACTGAGAGCAAGTGCATCTTCAGAATTACTTCATACTTCACAGAAAACAGGAGTAATAGTTCACAAGCATGTAGTTTTCTATCATGTCAGAATCCTGATTTTCAATGCCGAAATCAAGGAACAGTTTCATTATTGTCAGAACCACAGAAAACCTCATCTGAATTAGACATTTCAAAAATGAGGTGGAAAAGGCATTTTCCCAACAATGTGATCTGAAAAGAACAAGGATTACCTTACGCAAAACAATGAGAAAACATTATTTTGGTGCACCTCCACTAAATCCACGAAATGTCCGAAATCAGAAATGGAAAGAAAAGGACAGCTATTTTTCTGGATTTAGCATACCTAACTCACTCACACCCCAAAACATCTCACACCAACTAAAAATAAAAAATAAAACTCACACAAAGAAAAAAAAAAAAAAAAAACACCAAAACCCTCTCATTCACACACCAAGAAAACTAATGCATACCCCCAAAAAAACTCACATTCACCGAAAAACTCACTCACTGAAAAATCTCTTATTCTCACCAAAAACCTCTCAAACCAGTAAACCGTTCAAAAAAATAATAATAATAACTCTTAGACACCAAATAAATTCTCTTATTCACCAGTTACACTGCTGTGAAAAAGTATTGGTTTCCTTCTCAAATTCTTATATTTTTGCATAGTTTCCCCACTTTAATGTTTAGGAACATCAAACAAATGTAAATAGACATATATAACCCAAGTGAACTTAAAATGCTGTATTTAAATGATTTCATTTATTAAAGTGGAAAAAAAAAATATTGAGTTTCCCGTCAGGTTCGGCAAACAAGGAACATGGAAAAATCTAAACACTAACTTATAGTCCAAAGTAACATGGAAACCAAAATACTGACCATAAATTAACATGATGGGATATGGAACCATGGACTGAGAGAAACAACATTTTAGAAACAACAATGCAGCAAACCTGACTGGAAAAAAAAAAAAAAAAAGCAGGGAACTAAATACAAACAAATTGACGAGACAACGAGGAACACCTGGACATGACATGAGTGGCTGGAGGGAGCTGATTGGGTGACACAAGGTAGAGTGTTGACGAGAACAGGTGGACACATTAACCAAATGAGCACACAAGACATGAGCAACATGGGACAGGAAAACATGAAACAAAACTAAAACACAGACCATGACATTACCTGGCCCTGTGTGAAAAAGTAATGGGCCCATAAACCTAATAACTGGTTGGCCCATCTTCAGCAGCAACAACTGAAATCAAGCGTTTTCTATAAGTGGCAATGAGTCTTTCACATCTCTGTGGAGATATTTAGGCCCACTCTTCCTTGCAGAATTGTTTTAAATCAGCAGAAATTGAGGGTTTTAGAGCATGAACTGCCTTTTTAACGTCATGCCACTGGATTTCAATCAGATTCAAGTCTGGACTTTGACTTTGACACTTCAAAACCTTCATTTGGTTTTTTTACACCATTCAGAAGTTGACTTGCTAGTTTGTTTTGGATCGTTATCCTGCGGCAGAACCCAAGTGCGCTTCAGCTTGAGGTCACAAACTGATGGCTGAATATTCTCTTTCAGGATTTTCTGTTCAAGAGCAAAATTCATGGTTCCATCAATCACAGCAAGTTGTCCAGGTCCTGCAGGAGCTAAGCAGCCCAAGACCATCACACTACCACCACCATGTTTGACTGTTGGTATGATATTCTTTTTCTGAAATGCTGTGCTACATTTTCGCCAGACGTAATGAGACACACACCTTCCAAAAAGCTCAACTTTCATTCTCAGCACTCCATATATTATTCTCCCAAAAGTCTTGGGAATCATTCAGATATTTTTTGGGCAAAAGTAAGATGAGCCTTTTTGTTGTTTTTGGTTAGAAGTGGTTTTCGCCTTGGAACTCTGCCATGGGTGCCATTTTTGCTAAGTCTCTTCCTTATTGTTGTGTCATGAACACTGACCCTAACTGAGGCAAGGGAGGCCTGCAGTTCTTTAGAAATTGTCCTGAGTTCCTTTGTGGCCTCCTGGATGAGTCATTGCTGTTTTCTTGGGGTAATCTTTGGAGGCCGGCCACTCCTGGGACGGTTCACCACTGTTCCATGTTTTCTCCATGTGAGGATAATGGCTCTCCCTATGGTTTACTGGAATCCTAAACCTTTAGAAATGGCTTTTGTAACCCTTTCCAGACTGATAGCTGTCAATGACTTTATTTCTCGACTTCTGGAATTTCTTTGGATCGTGGGATTTTGTTGCAGCTTTTTTAGATCTTTTGTCTGACTTGATTTTGTCAGGACAGATTCTGTTTACGTGACTTCTTGATTGAACAGGTCTAGAGGTAATTAGGGTGTGATCAGTGAAAATTCACCAAAAATTGTAGGTGGCCACAATTAATTCATGATTTAACAAGAGGGATAATTACCTTTTCACACAGGGCCAGGTAACTTAATTTTTTTTTTCCTTAATAAATGAAATCACCATTTTATAACTGCATTTTAAGTTCACTTGGGCTATATTTGTCTGATATTTATATTTGTTTGATGATCTTAAATATTACAGTGGGGAAACCATGCAAAAATATTAGAATTTGAGGAAGGGGCCAATACTTTTTCATGGCACTGTATCTCACTGAAACAAGAACAACAACAACCAAAAACACACGCAGACCTTTGTTTGTCTGAGACCTTTTTTCAGTATAAGTGAGTCAAAATTTGTGTATGTGAAAGGAAGCTCAAGAATGAAAAAGCAAGTTATCTCAAATCATGAATGCTGATTGGCTCTTGCCGTGGACTCTCAGACAAAAATGTTTGTTTTTTTCCTCTGTTTGTTTGTTTTAATAAGAGAACTGGTGAATAAGAGGCCTTTTTATGTGAGAGTTTTTTGGGTGAGTGTGACTTTTTTTGAGTATGAGAGGTGTTTTTGTGAATGTGAGAGGTAAATGTTGTTTTTGTCCTATATAGAACCTCATTCTTTCAATTGTTACCAGAAGAAGAATGTTTCTTTTTTCTTTCAACCTATTTTTCAGAGAGCATCCTCTAATGGGACTTCACAATAGAGATGGTTTGAAAAAGTTTAAGAAACCATCCATGATTTGGAAGTAGGTCCCTTTTTTTTTTTTAGACCCATCGTGGCTGTCTTTAAAATTAAAATAACTGCACTGTCGAGCTGTGTGTTTTCCCCTTGCATGCCCTCTTTGTGTGTGACACCTGCTGTAGACCTCAGTGTGCCTGTTCCACAGCAGCCTCCTCTGTGCTTTCTGAGTTGATTGTCACCCGAAGTTTAACTTTTGAGGCCTGACTACCGCTTGTGCTCCTCTCTGTGTCAGCCGTGTGGAGGTGGTGGGCGGCTACCACGAGTACACAGACGTGAAGAGCTGCCAAGACGTGGTGCACCTCTACCACCTGCTCTGGTCGGCCACCATCCTCAACGTAGTGGCTCTCTTCCTTGGCATTATCACTGCGGCGGTGCTGGGCGGCTTCAAAGACATGGTGAGACCGGGAGGATATTTTACTCTTTTGTGACCACGTTAGAGACTAAAGATGATTAATATCCTTTCTCTATGTTTCAGACACCTGCTCATACATCAGAAAGTACATCGGAACCGGAGGCCATCACAGCTTCAGTCGCCTCTGAGGCTCCACCACGCGCTAACTCAAATGTCAACTCCTACCACAATACCGCCCCCTGCCTGCCGCCTTACACGGCCTACGATACACAGGTAACCATATACAGTGGTCCCTTAGTTCATTTCTGCCTCATGAACGTTATTGAAAATGCGCTCATTCTGCCATCAAAGAACGGTTTTTGAACGGACGTTCATTTTCATTCAAGAGTGCCAGTGTTAGGGACAAAACCCGTTTGAACACGGGTATACGAGCCTTCCTCTGTAGGGGATGAACGCCGTATTTGGCAACCGCCATTCATGTTTACATTCGGCAAGTATGTCACAGCAGCCTGTGTGCGCGAGGTGCGTTCAGGGACACTGCGTAGATCGGAGACAATTTATTCTTTGGTTGTTTTGTAATGCAGTACATCCATCCATCCATTTTCTTTTACCACTTATCCTCACTAGGGTCGCGGGCTGCTGGAGCCTATCCCAGCTATCTTCGGGCGAGAGGCGGGGTACACCCTGAACTGGTCGCCAGCCAATCGCAGGGCACATATAAACAAACAACCATTCACACTCACATTCACACCTACGGGCAACTTCGAGTCTTCAATCAACCTACCGTGCATGTTTTTGGGATGTGGGAGGAAACCGGAATACCCGGAGAAAACCCACGCAGGCAAGGGGAGAACATGCAAACTCCACACAGGTGAGGCCGGGATTTGAACCCCGATACTCAGAACTGTAAGGCAGATGTGCTAACCAGTATATCATTGTAAAAATTGATTACTCGGAAAATTATTATTTGTATCAGAATGCTTTAGTTAAAACGCTGTGCGATCAAATTGTCGTAATATGGAATTTATTTTGTTTTGTAATATAAAAATAGATGAGATAAATTATTTTGTCAATATAGTCAGCCAGAGTTGCAAGGAATGCAAAGTTAACAATGTCCTGTTTTTGTTTTAATTCCTCATTTTAGAGAAAGACCAAGTTTTTTCTCATATTTTTGAGATTGTATGGTGAATGCTGTAGCTTGCTACTAGTGTGGACTGAATTGGTGTTAACAATGAGGAGGAAATTAAATTATAGCATTTTGAGGGTAATAGCCTCTGAGCAACATCCATCCATCCATCCATTTTCTGTACCGCTTATCCTCAGCATATTGACATATTTGTGAATTTATTTCATGAAACTCTGACTGTGACTGTTTTAAATGGTTAAAGTACCCAGTAAGGTTTCTTTATCTGTTAAGAACATAAGCTTAATTGACCTTTTGTGAGTCACTACTGCCACATTTAAATCAATTGGCCTATAAAGTTGACTGTATCAGAGATGTGCAAGTGAATAATTGCAGTAATTTGACCTTTCAAAAAAAAAAAAAAAAAAAAAGTGATGCACTGAATCTGTAATAAATTAACCATGACATGGTGAGGGAGGGCGGCACGGTGGCCGACTGGTTAGAGCGTCAGCCTCACAGTTCTGAGGACCTGGGTTCAATCCCTGGCCCCGCCTGTGTGGAGTTTGCATGTTCTCCCTGTGCCTGCGTGGGTTTTCTCCGGGCACTCCGGTTTCCTCCCACATCCCAAAATAAAACATGCATTAATTGGAGACTCTAAATTGCCCATAGGCATGACTGTGAGTGCGAATGGTTGTTTGCTTCCATGTGCCCTGCGATTGGCTGGCAACCAGTTCAGGGTGTACCCCGCCTCCTGCCCGATGACAGCTGGGATAGGCTCCAGCACGCCCGCGACCCTAGTGAGGAGAAGCGGCTCAGAAAATGGATGGATGGATGGATGGTGAGGGAGGTGGCAAAATGAGCAATTGGTGAGCACATCTGTCTTACAGTTCTGAGGACCCGGGTTGAAATCCGGCCCTGCCTGTGTGGAGTTTGCATGTTCTCCCCGTGCCTGCGTGGGTTTTCTCCGGGTACTCCGGTTTGCTCCCACATCCCCAAAACATGCATAGTAGGTTAATTGAAGACTCTAAATTGTCCGTAAGTGTAAATGCGAGTGTGAATGCTTGTTTGTTTCTATGTGCCCTGCGATTGGCTGGCAACCAGTTCAGGGTGTACCCTGCCTCTCGCCCAAAGACAGCTGGGATAGGCTCCAGCACACCCGCGACCCTAGTGAGGGTAAGCGGTACGGAAAATGAATGAATGGTGAGGGATTACTGTACATTAGGTGCTGTTGCTTTTTTGCTTGCATTTTGCATGCTAGCAGGTTAGGTGGAGAGCAAATGTAATTCCTGTCTGTTTTTATAAAGTACAATACTGTTGATTGCAATTAGTCTTATTAAAAACAACTGTTAAAAAACAAATTTGGGTGTTTTTGGGTGGCACATGAATGGAATAATTGCGTTTCCATTTATTTCAATGGGGAAAGATGATTTGAGATACGTGGGGTTTTGAGATCCAAGCGTGATGACAGAACAGCTTAAAACTTGTATTTCAACACACCACTGTACAGTGTTCAGTTGCATATTCGTCATTCACTACTTTCGAATTCACGTATTTGCAGAACTTTTTTGCAACCTTTCCTCACCTTCCCAGGACAAAGCCCTGGCTAATATAAAAGTATTGCCTGCGATTGGCTGGCGACCGGTTTGGGGTGTACCCTGCCTCCCGCCTGAAGATAGCTGGGATAGGCTCCAGCAGCCCGCGACCCTAGTGAGGGGAAGCGGTAAAGAAAATGGATGGATGGATGGATGCTTTGGTGCCATCTTGTGGCATTTTGGTATGTTGAAGTGTGTGTGGGGGGGGGGGGGGGGGGGGATCTTCATTTAGACAGGACATCACCCTAATATAAAAATAAGCATTTGCTGCCATTTTGTGCCATCTATAAGCAATTTAAAATCTTTTTAGGAGGTTGTCAGTTACTTGTGGATTTATGATCTTCGCGCCACTGTTTAGTCCCTAACCATAACAAGGGGGAACGCTGTACACTCACTGGCCACTTTATTAGGAACATCCATCCATTACTTACAATATCATGCTTTTCCAGGGTTCCTACATGTTCGCTGATACCTCCGGTCTATCAGACGACTCCCAGTCCGGTGCCAGTCACCTGTGGCCCACCATGGTCCCTCCGCGCTACTCTCCACCTCACAACCATCCGGACGACAAGCCGCCACCTTACTCCCCCTAAGAGGGCTCAAACATCGTCTTCGGGCCTTTCCAAAGGACAAAACTGTGGAACCCCAGCAGCAGGGCGACCACTGCTGATGCTAACTTTTGAGTTGAGAGCAATTTTAAGGGAGTAAAAGGGTAGTCTGGGTGCTGCTTGCACACTTGGCCTGGAGTGTTCTTGAGAATCCAGGGAAAGGGAAACCTGTTTACAGTTGTTCTGCCTTAATGCAGTCTTCCAATGCCACAACATTGTCATCTTCATCTTTTCATACGGTTTCCACTAAACACATCCCACTGCCCTCCATGTTTTTGGGGGAGATTCTGGACGTGACAAAAATAGAAGTTACACACCTTTAGTGGTTTAGAGCAGCAGTCCCCAACATTTTTTTCCGCCAGAGACGGTTTCAGCCAACTATATTACTACTTGGGCTGGCATAACAACAAATTATTGAAAACAAAATTCTACATTACACTGAATGAACCTGTTGTATTTAGTGGGAGCCCTGTGCTTGTTTCTATTCAACAAACTGGTCCCAAAGTTGAGTAGTGGGAGACAATGACAAACGCAGTGGGTTACTGAGGACCAGTCTACTGCGTAATTTTGTTTTGATTGCCATCATTGCAGAAAATATCGCTTTACGACAGGATAATACAAATGAAAATTGTAAGCTCTTGTTTCATTCATTTGGCCTTTCCCCCCTTTTTGAAAAAGCTTTCCTGTTTTTTGCTCATTTTTGCTAGCTTGTGGGCTTTTTTACTACCATATCACATGACTGAGACAAACGGTTTGACGTGTACGGAGTACAAATAAAACTTCTTTCAGACTGATCAATAAAATATGTGCAGCGTGGTAGGCTTACGAAATGTCCTATGGACTGGAGTTGTTCCACGTTGTCCCTGTGCTTGGGGATCCCTGATTTAGTGTCGCTATCTTATTGGAGTTATAGTACAGGCAGCAGTAGGAAATGCAGTATTCTACAGGTAAGTTGTATTTAAACACAGACTGTGGTCATTTATTACCACATTAAAAGACTATATTAACTTAGCTTGTAATAAAGTATAAAGTCTATGAAAAGATGGTATTCCACTCCAAACTATTTATTAATGTATATTCTCACTTCATGCTCCCCAGCAGAAACAAAAGACTGCAAATGGTACCTCGCTCTATTTGTAATTAGCCACAGTTTCACCAGCAGTAGATGAGATCAGATGTGCTGGAAGAGTAAAGGAGATGATGAAGAAACATGCAAAACCTTAGTAAAAAGAGGACGAGAATGGGATAGAGCTCCTTGAAACTTGCCAGATGTGTTGTTAGAAAAACAGATTCTCAGGGCTGCTGTGTCCCACTTCTTTTCTGTCCTGGCATTAAAGTTTGTTTAGTACATTGAACACATTTGATGTTTCTGTTACACTTATTTGGCTGTGACAACTTGCACTTAATTGTTGTTGGCCCCGCCCCAGAGGTCCTAAACTATACTAACAAGGTGTCCATAAGGTCTCTTCATTATTTAACACATTAATTACAAAAGCAAATGAAATGACAAATCTGTGGAATCTTCTGAAATCTACAAATTGACAGACATGACGGTGGATATCTTCCATATCCTGTAGTTTTAGTAGTCCACATATTTGATTTTGTTTCAATAAACCATGATACACATTGTGCCTTTTCTTGAGTAGCCATTTTGCAGATTATTATTTAACAGAAGGGTCATTCAATGTAAAATCAACCAAGTATTTTTCATTAACCTCTTACATCTTTTCAAATTCTGATGTGGTTAACAATGGAAGGAAAAGTCCAAAACATTTTTTTTTCTATAAACCTTTTTAGATCTACCTAAACTATAGTAGAGTTTACATGGAATGACCCAGAACCAATTTGACTAACAGGCTACCTGAAATACACAAATGCAATATGATTTGATAACCACTGAGTACATAGAACAAATCTGATTAACATCTCATTAATTGCTATTGTAATATGTTTAATTGTAACGGGACTTTGTGGACACTCCGTACATTATTTAATGACACTAAATGTCTGATAAAATGAGCTTGCCACATACAATACCTATAAAAAAAAGCCACTCTTTGACAGTATTGCGCTGCAAACAGCCATCTAACAAGCCTCTTCAATAGATAAGTAGGTCTACTTTGTTACAGTGTATGTGTCAAGTTATGAGTTAAGAATGTTTAAAAACGGTTTGGACAGTTCAGCTTTCAGTATGGCAACATCTTGACTGACTTGAAATGACTGAATTCACATTACATGCTTTCTAATGGAAACAGTTATTAAGAAATGAGAAAAGCTGGGAGGTTAACCAGTATCACAGAACAGAATGACTTAAAACAGTAAAGTAATAATTTATTGTCATCAGACTTCCATTCATAAAAAGGAACATTTTTAATACAGCACCAACAATTAATATAAGAAAAGCAAGTGTGGCGCTACAAATAAGAACGTTACACACAAACTTATACTGTACATCTCTCATACAACCAATGTTAATCTGTTCATTGTCATTGACAAGACGTAGAACGTCCCTACCAGCGCTACCTGTTTTCTCACCACGACACTCACAGTGAAAAGTCAATGAAAGAGTCCAAACTAAGAGCAACAAAAGAAGCCCTCCCAATAATAAAATACTAAGTGCTAACATTCCATCAATAATCTAAGTGTTGACTGTTCTAAACGTAAAATGTAACACGCACATTTTGGCCTTGAAAAACAAGAATAATAAAGAGTTAAACCGCCAAATTCAACTTTAATTACCTACTCATTACCTTCAAGTAATACCTTTAAGTGATACCTGTGTGGGCTTGCTAATTGTAATAAAATATACATCTTTCAGATAATACTATTTTGTGCAAAGAATGTCAATCAGGGAATGTGGAGTGATCAGAGCAGTAATATTAGTCTGTTGAAACTTCCACAATGTTTTTTAATCACAAAGAAATCCTAATGTAGTTAAAATTCTTCTCAAGCTAGCCCATCATCTATGGTTTGACATGCTTTATTTAGTACTGTTTTATCGAACCAGTGTCATGAAATATCAGTATTGGGAAGCGTGGGAAACGATCCAATTTCACTTAATTGGCCAGAAAACTATTCACTACAAGTGTGTGTGTGTGTGTGTGTGTGTGTGTGTGTGTGTGTATATATATATATATATATATATATATATATGTGTGTGTGTGTGTGTGTGGCAGCACGGTGGTTGACTGGTTAGCACATCTGCCTCACAGTTCTGCAGTCCAGGTTCAAATCTGGCCTCGCCTGTGTGGAGTTTGCATGTTCTACCCGCCTGCCTAGGTTTTCGCCGGGTAGTCCGGTTTCCTCCCTCAGCCCAAAAACACGCACGGTAGATTGATTGAAGACTCTAAATTGCCTGTAGGTGTGAATGTGAGTGTGAATGGTTGTTTGTTCATATGTACCCAGTGATTGGCTGGCGACGAGTTCAGGGTGTACCCTCCCTCTTGCCCGCAGTTAACTGGGATAGGCTCCAGCACGCCCGCGACCCTAGTGAGGAGAAGCGGTGTAGAAAATGCATGGATGGATGGTGTTATGTTCATCTATGTCAGCGATGTATAGTGACGGAACAATTCTCTTCCACTAGATACATCCATCCATCCATTTTCTGAACCGCTTATTCTCACTAGGGTCGCGTGCGGGCTGGAGCCTATCCCACCTATCTGAACTGGTCGCCAGCCAATCGCAGGGCACATACAAACAAACAACCATTCACGCTCACTTTCACACCTATGGGCAATTTAGAGTCTCCAATTAACCTACCATGCATGTTTTTGGGATGTGGGAGGAAACCGGAGTACCCGGAGAAAACCAATGCAGGCACGGGGAGAACATGCAAACGCCACACAGGCTGGGCCGGGATTTGAACCCCGGTCCTCAGAACTGTGAGGCAGATGTGCTAACCAGTCTTCCACTGTGCCGCCGTCCACTAGATACAGTGGGGCAAAAAACTATTTAGTCAGCCACCAATTGTGCAAGTTCTCCCACTTAAAAAGATGAGAGGAGCCTGTAATTTTCATCATAGGTATACCTCACCTATGAGAGACAAAATGAGGACAAAAATTCACATTGTCTAATTTTAAAAGAATGTATTAGAAAATTATGGTGGAAAATAAGTATTTGGTCACCTACAAACAAGCAAGATTTCTGGCTCTTACAGACCTGTAACTTCTTAAAGATACTCGTCTGTCCTCCACTCGTTACCGGTGTTAATGGCACCTGTTTGAACTCGTTATCAGTATAAAAGACACCTGTCCACAACCTCAAACAGTCCCACTCCAAACTCCACTATGGCCAAGACCAAAGAGCTGTCAAAGGACACCAGAAACAAAATTGTAGACCTGCACAAGGCTGGGAGGACTGAATCTGCAATGGGTAAGCAGCTTGGTGTGAAAAAAATCAACTGTGGGAGCAATTATTAGAAAATGGAAGATATACAGTGGCTACGGAAAGTATCCAGACCCCCTTAAATTTTTCACTCTGTTATATTGCAGCCATTTGCTAAAATAATTTAATTTGTTTCCCTCATTAATGTACACACATCACTCCATATTGACAGAAAAAAACAATTGTTGACATTGGTTTATTAAAAAAGAAAAACTGAAATATCACACAGCCATAAGTATTCAAACCCTTTGCTGTGACACTCCTATATTTAACTCTGGTGCTGTCCATTTCTTCTGATCATCCTTAAGATGGTTCTACACCTTCATTGGAGTCTAGCTGTGTTTGATTATACTGATTGGAATTGATGAGGAAAGCCACACACCTGTCGATATATGACCTTACAATTCACAGTGCATGTCAGCGCAAATGAGAATTATGAGGTCAAAGGAACTGCCTGAAGAGCTCCGAGACAGAATTTTGGCAAGGCACAGATCTGGCCAAGGTTACAAAAAAAATTCTGCTGCACTTAAGGTTCCTAAGAGCACAGCGGCCTCCATAATCCTTAAATAGAAGATGATCACTGTGGCTGAGCTCCAGCGATTCAGTCGTGAGATGGAAGAACATTCTAGAAAGTCAATCATCACGGTAGGGCTTTATGGCAGAGTGGCCTGACTGAAACCTTTCCTCAGTGCAAGCCACATGAAAGCCCGCTAAGAAACACCTGAAGAACTCCAAGATGATGAGAAATAAGATTCTCTGGTCTGATGAGACCAAGATAGAAATTGTTGGCCTTGATTCTAAGTGGCATGTGTGGAGAAAACCAGGCACTGCTCATCACCTGTCCAATACAGTCCCAAAGTCCCAACAGTGAAACATGGTGGTGGCAGCATCATGCTGTGTTGGGGTGTTTTTCAGGGACAGGGAGTCTGGTTTCAATCGAAGGGGAAATGAATACGGCCAAGTACAAGGATATCTTGGACAAAAACCTTCTCCAGAGTGCTCAGGACCTCAGACTGGGCCCAAGGTTCACCTTCCAACAAGACAATGGCCCTGAGCACACAGCTAAAATAACAGAGTGGCTTCAGAACAACTCGCGATTGTTCTTGAATGGCCCAGCCAGAGACCTGATTTAAACCCAATTGAGCATCTCTGGAGACACTTGAAAATGGCTGTCCATCAACGTTCACAATCCAACCGGACAGAACTGGAGAGGATCTGCAAGGAGGAATAGCAGAGGATCCGCAAATCCAGGTGTTAAAAACTTGTTGCATCATTCCCAGAAAGACTCCTGGCTGTATTAGCTCAAAAGGGTTCTTCTACTAAATACTGAGCAAAGGGTCTGAATATTTATGGCTGAGATATTTCAGTTTCTTTTTTAATAAATCTGCAAAAATTTCACTTTTTTTTTCTGTCAATATGGGGTGCTGTGTTTACATTAATGATGAAAAAAGTACTTAATTGTAGCAAATGGCTGCAATATAATAAAGAGTGAAAGCTTTAAGGGGGTCTGAATACTTTCCGTACCCACTGTACAAGACAACTGATAATCTCCCTCAATGTGGGGCTCCACGCAAGATCTCACCCCGTGGGGTCAAAATGATCACAAGAACGTTGAGCAAAAATCCCAGAACCACACGGGGGGGACCTCCTGAATGACCGGCAGAGATTTTGAGTGAAAACCTCCTTCCATCAGCAAGGGCATTGAAGATGAAATGTGGCTTGGTCTTTCAGCATGACAATGATCCCAAACACACCACCGGGCAACAAAGGAGTGGCTTCGTAAGAAGCATTTCCTGGAGTGGCCGAGCCAGTCTCCAGATCTCAACACCATAGAAAATCTTTGGAGGGAGTTGAAAGTTGCCCAGTGACAGCCCCAAAACATCACTGCATGGAGGAATGGGCGAAAATACCAGCAACAGTGTGTGAAAACCTTGTGAAGACTTACAGACTTGTTGACCATTGCCAACAAAGGGTATATAACAAAGTATTGAGATGAACTTTTGTTATTGACCAAATACTTATTTTCCATCATTTGCTAATAAATTATTTTAAATCAATGTGATTTTTCTCATTTTGTCTCTCATAGGTGAGGTGTACCTAAGATGAAAATTACAGCCCTTTCATCTTTTTAAGTGGGAGAAATTGCACAATTGGTGGCTGACTAAATATTTTGCCCCACTGTAGCAGAAGGTAGAAATAACATATCTATCCACCTGTTGCCCATTTATACAACAGAATATTAGTTTTGTGTTCAACTAAACAGGGCCAGATTTCACAAAACGTATACTTTTGAGTAAAGTGAGATTAGGTTATTTTTCTCAGTATATAGTTTTACTGACATTTTTGTTCGGTGGTGTGCTTAGGCATTTTTCTAATGTAAAGTATGTGCCTTTGCTTACTACGAGTTGAGAAACACTGTTCTAGGAAACAAGGCCTAAAAGTCAATACTCGGGCAACAAAGATCAACAGTGTCAGGAGAACCAAAGTAAGTTCACGTCTGGTTATTAACTGTGAAATGGCCAGTCTAGTTAGAAATGCAGGTGATCAGGGTTGTTGTGGACACAGATTAAAATGAAAAGGGGTGCAGTCATGTGTGTGTGAACATTCACTCATCCAGACTACTGTAGAAAAAACAAAGATCCACAGAGGAGGAGTGGAAGTCCAAGGGGGGGCCTCCAAAAAGGCACGAGTGATTGCGCGGTCCGTCGTGGTTCAGTATGTCTCTGGAATGTTAAAATTGAAGTCCGACTTGCCCTCAGGGGGACTAACATTAATCGGCGCCACGGGTCGGCCCATCAACATTTGCTCGTCTGGCTCGAAAATGTCATCCCAGTTCAATACATGGCTCTGAGCAGGTGGGTGGACACCCTCCTGGCCAGGGGCCATGTGGTGCATGCCACCGTCCCCGCCGAAGAACGGCACCGCAGACCCCTCCGGGCTCCACGAGTATGGCTTCATCTGCATCGACTTGCAGGGCAGCAGGCGGTAAATGTTGTCTTCCCTGTCTTTTGCCTTCTTCCCGCTGGGGTCCACATTATGGACTTGCTTGCAGTGGTTAGAGAGCAGCTGGTAGTTAAGGAAGGTGCCGTGGCACATCAGGCACTGGTAGCGCCTCTCCCCCGTGTGCTGGATTTCATGTTTAGTCCTGTACTCAGCCAGGGCGAAGACTTTGTCACAGTAGTGGCACGGGTACTTCCTTTCCCATGAGTGTGTGTTGAAGTGGCGGCGGAGGCTGGTCCGACACACATAAGGACGCTTACACACGGTGCACACGTAGAAAGTCTTGCCATCCATGATCAGCTCGTAGTGGTCCTCAGAGTCTGATTTAGACTTTTTCTTGTTTGGAGAGGTCTTCAGATTCTCAGGAATTTCCGGTATGGCTCGCTTCCCTTTGTTGGTTTTGGAGCCGCCCTCTCCCGGATCCTCCTTCACTGGTACAATGTCGTAAGTGTCCTCCCCAATGTTGGCATAAACTTTACAATCTGGGGAAATTGAATCAATTTCTGTGGCTGCATTGAGTGTGACCGTCTTTTTTGTTGCTATCGTGGGTTTGACTTGATTTCTTTGACTGGAGGGGCTTTCTGAGATGTCCAACAGCCTAATTTTGAAATCTCCTTGCTGGGGTGAAGTGGATATTTGCTTTTTGTGGACTCCCAATATGTCTGTGTTTTCCATTATGTTGCTGTTTCCAGACGATTGAGAGGCACTGGGCAGCTCGGGGGTGAAGCTAGTGGTCCTTGCCGGCGTGGTGGGAGTGCTTCTGGAAGACACTCTGGCTGGGGAATTGACATTATTGGAGCTGCTGTCCGGACTGGGCAGAGGGCTTCTGTCGGGAAGCTTTAGATCCTGCGTTCCTGCGGGTGCATCTTTCAATTCTGAATTTGCGGATTCTTCGCTTTGCGCCTTTTCAACCTTATCTGAGTCTAGTGTGTCCACATAAATGACCTCATCTGAAGCTTTCTGACTGGCAGCTTGCGATCTGGCATCAGTCTCCGAGACGAACATGACGTCATCATCCGAGTCCCTGTCCTTATCAGTCATGTTGCTCGACTGCTTGAACTCCTCCGCAGATATGGAGTAGGACTCAGAGATGATTGGCATATTCATCTCTGATGTTTGGTTTTGGGGATCTTCATCCTTGGACAAACCAGGCAAACCTTTGACTTGAGATAGTGGGGTCGCCAGGTTCGCGATAAACTTCACCCCGAGCGTCTGCCCAGCGCTCATGAACTCCTCCAGCAAGTCCGAGCGAATACGTATGATCTTGGAGCTGTAAATGTAATTGAGGATGTGCTCAAAGATCTCCGCTCGGATGAAGTTGAGTTCAATGACTTGCCCAGCGACGACAAAGAGCTGGTGGAAATATGTACTTGACGCCGACAGCATGGTCTTGTGAGCGCGGAACTTCTTGTCTTGCACAATAATGGTGACATCGCAAAATAATCCACTATTCCGCTGCTCGTTCATTGACTTAAGCAAGGCGGCTGAATACTGCGTGTCAGTCACAGAGATCAGCTTCAGAGTCGGCATGTCTGCAGGGGCGAAGGACAACAAGCACAGTTGTGGATTAGAGGAGACGGATTTATTTATTTTTACACAATTTAAACCAGTAAAAGATACATATTCTCCCATGTGCGTAAGAGGGAAAAGGCGTGCAGTTGCACACTTTTCTGTCTGTGCAGTTTGTACCATTGACTCAAGTGTGTCATTTATGCACCTTCATGCCAGATACGCAATCTGGGTGGTTGACTCAAAAACATTTCCATTAGCCCCGGTACACACAAAGACGATCGGCTGTTTTTTGTCCTGATTTTTCCCTTCCCAACGAAGGATGACAAATGCCAGAATATTTTGCTTTAAAGGATTATCCTAAAAGATTATCCTGTGGTCTGAGGTGTGTTAAGTGTTTTTTTCCCCCGAATAATACAGTCCGAAACGGGTCGGGCCATTAATCTTAAATATTAAAAATTTGCAATATTTACAACCAAAAATCTTCCATGTATGTGAGATAAGCAGACTACTCCTGAATCAGTGACTTGTGACATGATATGGAATGTCGTCCGTCAAGAAGCGACCTCACTAAGGAACACGGAACTGACCGAAAATAAAAACAAAAGTCCTACCCGATGTCGCATTTTGTATAAATGGGTTCATCAAACTGCAAGAAGTATTTTCCAAAGCAAGCCTATATTGACAACATCACCATTGTACAAGACTCCCTCCTCCGGTCCTTTCGGCAACACTCGGGAAAAATTGGCACAGCGGTTAGTCTGTAAAATCAGGCCTTCAAAATAAAAGCATACCAGTAAAATAACATGGATCACCCACCCGATACACAGTCCTGTGGACCTCAGAGCTGGAGGACCAGCTCATGAAGCTGTAGGAAGCCCGAGAGTGCTTATTTAATGTCTTCGCCAAGTTTTTGCAGTCTTTTTTTAAGTTTGAAAAATTGCAACCAAAAAAAGAAAAATATTATTAAAATACAATAACATTAAAAAATAGTCTCAAGGCCACCATAATTTCCTCGTTTTCCCTTCGACTTTGCATTGCTATGCTTCATTGTCTTCGTTTTTGTCAGTTCACGTTTGATCACAAGGGATTTCGGTCTTGGTGGACTACATTCAAGATCGGTTGTGGAACAGAGTCTTTATATATGATATGATTTATATCAGAGCACACCACACCCACTATGACGATAATTGTTGAATGCCTGATTTTATTTTGTTTTTATATATATATTCATGTGTGGATTCTGAAGCAGATAAAAAAATCTAAGATTTGAAAACGCTGTAGTCAGTCAAGTGCCCAAGGATAGTCAAAGATCACATTGCAGTTGAATTTTGGATGCAGTTAAAATGAAGAAATGAATAAAGTTTACATGTAGAGTGCTTTTATCATTTTCATGGCTTTTAATGACATTCACAAGGCTTGATAACCATGCATGTTTCCATGATTTGAAGCCAGCATCAGCTGTTAATGAATCTCTTCGGTGTTTCTGCATTAATTCCCAGTTTACGCACTGTGGGTGTGTCAGAAGCCTGGACAGGAGAATACACGTAGATGAAAAGTGCACAAATTCAGATGTGTAAAAAAAAGTATTTTGCGCGATCAGGAGAATATGGCCCTTAGTGTGCAAGCAAGTACTGTACATTGTACTAATGTTCCCCTGCTATATATTTTTTTTAATGGATTTTTATAGTATAACACTGTAATTCCTTCACATGTAAGAAAGATGAGCCACAGTCGTCAATACACTTCAGCCAGTTATTAAAAGCCGGGAGAACAGTACAACACCAACACAATTAACATCCTCAAGCAGGAGCTGGCCACAGCTCTCACCCAGACACACGCAAGCTCGCTGACGTCGCACACCAATACACCAAAAATGTGTACAATGTGTAAAAAAAAATTGTTTCAATAAGTTTAAATGTGTTTAAAGCCTTTGGTCTGCTTCAGCCCAAAGTGTGGAAAACAAGCAAGCACACAAGACATCAAAGCTTTTTTTTTTGTGTGGCTTCACTTCATTACGCAATTAAGAAAGTGTAATTTATTAGAAGTGGCATTTCATCACCAAGCCATCGAAATACATGTCAATTAATGTAGCGATGTGGCAAATAACATTGCCAAACACAAAATGTTCGACAACCTACATTATTATTAGAACCTAATCTGTGCTAACACTGCAGCTCAGCTTGCCTTTAGGCTTTGGTGTCACTGGTTATGACATTGGTTGAGAAACTGCTTAGGGGGTGATTATTATGTTAATTAGCCCCTGTGATTCATAACTGTGGCGCAGAACTTTAGAACGGGTTTGTCACGGACATTATTTTCAGAAATAGGCTGATAGCTGAATATTTACTTGAGTGTTTCATTTAACATTTGATGGGCGGGCAGACAATGCAGAGGCCCAACTATTTCAAATTAAAAAGTCAATTTTACATCATATGTCAGCAACAACTGTTGCATGCAGAGTATTCCTCTGTGGAAATGAAATTAAGTCTTTCGACAATCTTTGATCATTCTTTTATGCAATGATGTTAGTACTTCATTGAATCAAAATATTTGAGGACATTGATCTTGAGTTAGTGCTTTCAACAAACGTGTCACGTCAAGCAATAGTTTTGATCGAACAGATTTAACGTGAAAACTGCACTAAATTTCCAGGTTTATATAGCCTAAAGAGTGTGAAAACACTGCAAGCAATCCTACATGTCACAATATGATTACAAGAAGTGACGTTTGCTAGTTTTTCTTGAGCCATGTAGTAGCACCTACAATGACGTTACAAGACTAACTTAACGTCTTTAAGTGTATCAGATAGCTTATTGTTCACACTTTTTGTTTTTCTGCTTACTGAAAAATGTGATACAGCAGTTTTCACGACCTGTTATAAACAATAGGACAGCGCGGGCCTATATTATGACAGCTTGCTAACGTATTAGCTTCCAGAAATGCACAACAGTTATTACATTTGACTCGGAAAGATAACCGGACGACAAGATAAATATTGAAAACAAATCAGTATACCTGCGCCTTGTGCGTTTTCCGCCCGCATAAAGAAAATAGCGTTCGCAGCTAATGCGTTAACCGCTTGGCTACACAATGGCTGCGAGCGAGCAGAGGGGCTTCACCTGCCAAACGAGGAGAGCTACGTTGTCGCGTGATTGTCACAACAGCCACGAGGAGTCGCCACTGCGTGACATTAAAACGTTCATTTCAAAATTATATTTTAATTAAACACACAGTAGCATTTCCTTAAAACACGATACAATTCGACCAGGACACGTTCCGATGGGAAACAACTTCCGGGTTGTCAGGATTGACTTAAAGAAATGACGAAAGTGCCGTCACTTAAAACCCCCAATAAAACTAAGTTGTTCCAAAGTTGATCATTTTCGAATTTCCTGCTTTAATGCAGACATGTCCTTATATTTCAATACCGTTTGCTATACTAAATAATATGTGCACAAAGCATTGGGATCTATATTTAGCTGGTTTGTGTACCAGTAGCTCGACAGTACTGAAATATGATAAGTACTTTACTTTAGTCCCGTGTTTGGGTGTCCCGAAGCATAGACAACCATACGTCAACGTGGCCGCCATATTGGTGTTCCAGCCGTTTTACAGTCAGTTAAATCTCATAGGGTTGCCGTTCACATGCACAGTGCCGTGAAGAAGTATTGGCCCCCTTCTCAAATTCGTATATTTTTGCAGTTCCCCTTTATTTAAATATCATCAAACAAATGTATATATCCGACAAATATAACCCAAGTGATATATAGTGGACAAATCCGGCCTCGCCTGTGTGGAGTTTGTATGTTCTTCCCGTGCCTGCGTGGGTTTTCTCCGGGTACTCCGGTTTCCTCCCACATCCCAAAAACATGCATGGTAGGTTAATTGGATACTCAAAATTGCCCATAAGTGTGAACGTGAGTGTGAATGGTTGTTTGTTTATATGTGCCCTGCGATTGGCTGGCAACCAGTTCAGGGTGTACCCCGCCTCTTGCCTGGAGTCAGCTGGGATAGGCTCGCGACCCTAGTGAGGATAAGCGCTATGGATGAATGAATAACCCAAGTGTACTTAAAATACTGTTACACATTTATTAAGGAAACAAATAAAGTTACCTGGCCCTTTTTATCCCCTTGTTAAATCATGAATTCATTGTGGCTAATCACAATTTTTGGTTAATTTTCACTGATCACACCCAAGCCTGATTACATCCAGACCTGTTCAATCAAGAAATCACGTGAGCAGAATCTGTCCCGACAAACTCAAGTCAGACACAAGATCTAGAAAAGCTGCAACAAAATGACACAATCCAAAGAAATTCCAGAACAGTCAAGAAATAAAGTCATTGACGTCTATCAGTCTGGAAAGGGTTACAAAAGCCATTTTCAAAGCTTTAGGATTCCAGTAAACCATAGGGAGAGACATTATCCTCACATGGAGAAAACATGGAAATATGGTGAACCTTCCTAGGAGTGGCCGGCCTACAAAGATTACCCCATGAGAACAGTACTGACTCATCCAGGAGGCCATAAAGGAACTCAGGACAACTTCTAAAGAACTGCAGGCCTCCCTTGCCTCAGTTAAGGTCAGTGTTCATGACACAACAATAAGGAAGAGATGGCATCCATGGCAGAGATCCAAGGGGAAAACCGCAGCTGACCAAAAAGAACATAAAGGCTCAACTTATTTTTGAAAAAAAAAAATAATAATCATCTGAAGGGAGAATGTTTTGGGAGAATGTTATATGGACTGACGAGATGAAAGTTGAGCTTTTTGGAAAGTGTGTGTCTCGTTACATCTGGCGCAAAAGTATCACAGCATTTCAGAAAAAGAACACCATACCAACAGTCAAACGCGGTGATGGTCTTTGGCTTCTTTTCTCCTTCAGGACTTGGATAACTTGCTGTGATTGATCTGCAGCTGGATAACGATAATGCCCAGGGAGGCCTTTGCCTTGTAAAAGGCCCAGTCCTAACAATAGCTATCAATGTAACACTGTAACTGTTATTTCAGATATCTGAATATCCTGTGTATAGGCTAGTCGCTGATGCACTTCAGTCGCTTTATTGCCATGAGTGGTAACAGAATACACATTCATACTGTATAAGCACTGCTGTCGACTACAACTCACGCCCGGTCACTCCATGCGCACACTGACTGACTTGAGCTGACATTCAAGCTGAAATGTCCCTTTGTTTTTCTTCTTTGCTGACATCACAACCGCCAATCACCAGGTTCTGCCGTTATCGGCCCACGCTCAGTTACAGATATTACAATATACTGCTTTCCAAATATATTCATGTGTGTGTGAGAGTGGCAGGCAAGATGAGCATGGAAGCTGTTCAAGTAAGATGCGAGGGCTGTGAACTGGCAGGGGATTTGAATGACATCGTTCACTGAGTTGTTCATAAATTCAAAGAAAGGCAGCACCTCTGCATTCCTAAACTGTGGATATGAACACCAGACAAGACTGTGCACTGTCGGTTATCGGTTATCTTGCCGTCCACACACATGGAGTGCGCCGACGACTTTGACCTCCCTCGCTTAGTGTCGTCGTCGGCACAGAGCTCAAAACGCGCGTCGTATCTACCTATACATAGCTGTGCTCGGAGCACTCGCATTCTCAGAGCAGAGTTAGGTCGTCAGATTGAGTTTCCAAACACACACACTACATTATGAGCAAAATTGACACATCCAATATGGCGGACGCGCTGATCTATCACAGCCACTGGCCAATCCGCTCAAGGAGACATCGAGATATTTGTCTGCGGGCGGGTCCTTCGCTCGTTTCCGGAAACGGAAATGCACACCAAAACAACAAGAAGAAGGAAACGGAAACGCAGACAGACTTTCGGTTGTTGACCAATCGTATAGTAGTGTAGCAGAGGACTCTGCTTGTTGAGTTCTGAGCTATTTTGAGTCCGTCTTTACGCTAAATATTTCTGAGAGCAATTCGCTTGGATCATGCCACAGTTCAGCCGTCCGGGCTCTCGGAGTCCCCGACACGTTCGAAACCGCTCTCGCTCCCGCAGCCGAGAGAGAAGCATATCGCCGGACAGCTTCGGGCCCAGACTCCCGAGGCCCCGCGACAGGGAGCGCGAGCGAGAAGAACGAGAGCACCGACTCCGGGAAGCGAGGACCATCAAGCGGTTCCGAGTCGGCAGCCCCCACCGCAGTCGGTCCCGATCCCGAGAAAGGTACGCCGGTAGTGGTCAAAGTCACAGCCGCTGGTCCGAGCAGAGGGACGCTCCGTGGAGGCACGGCGGCTCCAGAGATGATTTTTACCATGACCAGCAGAGAGACGATGCTCACAGACAGAGACAAGAAGAACTCATGGCAAGGTACACTTTGTTTCAATCCAATTCAACTCGTTTAGCACTTTCTATCTACACTACAGCACGACAGCCATACCAACGTCTACTTTGTATAATTCCAGCCTTCGGGTGGAGGTAATGAGTCAAGGGAATTGTTAGTCGTAAACAAACATCGAAGAAAACATAATGGAGGACTTCTTAAAAATATTTGTCTTGGTGTTAACTCCGTCATTTTGACACAAGGTCTCATTTCAAGATTCTTATCTCTTTCGAGTAATTTTAGTAGGATAGGACAATAAAATACAACTAGGACAGCTGTTTTATGTCATAATTAAGGGCTCGAAGTTTACTGATTCCTGATTGCCCGATTCATCTCGCAACTTTCTCTTGCATACACATCCCTACCTTTTCAGGGCTCGAGACTGCGGCCAAAATGGTCTTTGGGCCAAAATATGTGACCCTTTTTTCAGTGTGTGCGAGTACAAATTTCATCTGGTCGCACTTGCGCGAGTGCATGTTTTAAAGGTTCCATATTTAGGCCTCCAGAGAGTGACAGTCTAACATGGACTTTATAAAAGTGTCAATTTCATTTAAAAAAAAAAAAAACACCACGGTTTTGTGTGTCCAGAAAATGCCCCTCTGAAAGCTACTTCTGTTTGACCCAGTTTTGTCTCCACTTTGTCCATTTTTGGCGAAGACCGCTCCTCTGATTGGCTGCCTCCGTGTAGAAGACCCAACCCTCGCTACTTGTGAGAGCACACGTTTATTATGTTGACAGCGCTGGTTTGGGAGTGGAAACGATAGGCGGAGATCTTCGCTAGTGACGTCGATAACCTGGAGAAATTCGAATGACCGGATTTCAGGCATCTCGGCAGAAAAACATCTGGAATGCGTGTATGATTTTAATTCCTATTTCACATATTTACTGAGGCACCATAGACACAATATTACATCCCAAATACAAAAAAAAAAGTTGGTTTGGCAAAATACGGGCCCTTTAATCTTTTGATCATATACAAACAGTTAATCTGCTGGTCACTTTTAATGTTACAGTTTATTCACTGCATATTACATAGAGTACACCAACTCCTCCAAACTGTTCCCACAAAGTGTCCAAAATCTCTTGGTGTGCTGAAGCATTCAGAGTTCCTTTCACTTGAGCTCGGGGACTAATATTTTGGACATTTCCAACTTTTTAGAAATTAGGGTCACATTACATCAAATCGAAATATGGTTCATTCAAAATGATATGTTAATCTTCAATACTTGATTGGGAATCCCTTTGCTTTAATCATTGCCTCAATGTGCCGTGGCATTAAGGCAGTCAGCCTGTGGCATTACCTGGGAGTTATGGAAGCCGAGATTTTCGTGATGCTTGCTGTCAGTTCTTTGTTTTGAGGTCTGGTGCCCCTCATTTTCCTCTTGATAATACCGCATAGATTCTCCATGGGGTTTAGATCCGGTGAGTTGGCTGGCCAGTCAAGCACTGTGATGGCATGGGCATCAAACAGGGCGGTATGGGCAGGGGTCAGGTCCTCCTGGAAGATGACATCTGCATCTCCATACAGAGCCTCAGCAGACAGAATAATTAAGTCCTCTAAGTTCTGTTCTTCATCCGTCTTCCTCCAAACCCTTTGATCTTGATTTCCGAATGAAAGGCACACTTTACTTTCATCGGAAAAGAAGACCTTGGACCACTGGCCACAAGTCCGGTCCTTCTTCTCCTTGGCCCAGTTGAGACGGTTCCTACGTTGGCTAAGGCTCAGCAGCGGCTTGACCCGAGGAACCCGACAGTTGTAGTGCATCTCGCGGATCCGTCGGAATGTGGTGGTTTTTGAAGCTGTGATTCCCGTCTCATTCCACTCTTTCTGGATTTCTCCTAGATTCTTCAATCTTCTCTGTTTAATATTCCGCTGAAGCCCACAGTCATCTCTCTGTCAAGTCTTCAGTCTTCCCCATATTGAACCCAACTGAGACAATTGAACCCAACTGAAGCAATTTAATGACACCTGGGGAAACCTATGCAGGTGCTTTGAGTTTAGCAGATGATTAGTGTGTGACACACAGTTTAAAACATTTATGGCCTGCAAAATTTAGGCTGATTTCTTCACAGTATTCTATTTTTTTGAATTCCTGATTTTGTGGGTTTTATGAGCTGGAAGCCCACATTATCTAAAAATAATCAAATACTTGAAATTGTTTAAATTGTGGGCCCTGAATCTATAATCTATGAAAGTTTAACTTTTTGATTGGGATTATGGAAATAAATAAACTTTTCCGTGATATTCTAATTTTTGGGAAAGGGTCTATATGTCCAGACCATTCTAAACTGAGGACCCCCTCTAGATCGATGTAAGATGGCAAACACAAGCAACTGGAGTGTGACGTGTTTGTTTGTTGCAGGCGGCTGAAGGAGCGAGAGAGGATCGGCGAGCAAGGTTGTCCCGAAGTGTGGGGATATTCGCCGAGGGTGAAAGAAGAAGAGTAAGTCAAAGAAGTGTCGCCCTCTAACCGAAATGTTTTATTTTATTTGAATAGCTGCTGTAGTCAGTGACAGAAAGTTTAACTTGGGTTTTGTTTGTCTCCACTAGCTCTGATGAATTCACACCCGTCGAAGACAACGGGAAAAATGTCAGCTCGGCGTCAAACTCAGAAGGTAGATTTCACGCATGCACAAACCTTTATTTAAAGTAAAAAACTAAGAAATCGCATGTACATAAGTATTCACAGCCTTTGCCGTGAAGCTCACAATGGAACTTGGGTGTGTCTTATTTCCACTGATCATTCTGTTTCCACAGCTTAATTGGAGTCCACCTGTGGTAAATTCAGTTGATTGTACATGATTTGAAAAGGCACACACCTGTTTATACAAGGTGCCACAGATGACAGTGCACAAAATGAGGAGAAAGTGAAGCTCTGTGACTACTTTGCGCATGCTCTCTAAAGCTTCGGCTTGGGGATCAAGTGCTGGCACGGCAAGTGAATATCGATGCTTTTAGCGTCTACGGGGACTTGCCTGTGCTTCGCAATTCAGATTCAAGTAGCCACATCCTACATCTACCACTAGTTGTCATGGTAACGAAAGCTGTTCTCATGTTGGAACAACGTACAAGGTTGAGAATTGGCTCATATGCATTTTTCCAAGACAGGACCACCCCCTCAAAACAGGCGGATTTCAGAGAGGCTTGAAAAAGACCGTGTTGTAATTCTGGATCCTTGGGTTATTTTGGATGAAAACATATCACAGACTGAGACACTTAGTAACTTTTTTTTAATTGTGATAAAAATGCATGTCTCCAATAAACAATATTGCTTCCATGTGTTTTTAGATGAAAAGAGGAAGAAAAAGAAGAAGAAATCCAAGAAGAAAAAGCACAAGAAGCAGTCAGACAGCGGCCTGGAGTCAGATGGAGATGGTATGTGACGTTTAAATTCTTTATTTGACGTTTCTATTGCACATGTTTAACTCTTGTCACTTTTTTTTCCAGAGGATGGAGTAAAGAAGACAAAGAAAAAGAAGAGCAAGAAGTAAGTGTTATTGCGGCAGTTGTTTTCCTCCACAAAGGAAGACACTGAAACGCCACGTTTGCTCTCAGGTCCAAGAAGTCCAAGAAGAAGAAGGCGAGAAAGACCCGCAAGTCATCAAGCGACTCCAGCAGCGGTGAGTCTGAAGAAGAAGAGGAGGAGGTGGACGCTGGCGAGGTGATGTGGGTTGAAAAAGGCTCCGCCGAAGATAACCTGGTGGGACCCGAAGCACCACTCACGCTCCTGTCTCAGGACGAAAGACCTTTAGAGTAAGTTTGTCATTTGAAAAAAGGTCCATTCTAGTTACATTAGAAAAGGGAGGCTATCGTATAGTCTTCTGACATATTCAAGCTTTGTATTTTTTTGTCCTGCAGTTTTGGTCACGCTCTGCTACCAGGTGAAGGTGCTGCCATGGCGGAGTACGTTAAAGCCGGAAAACGTATTCCAAGGAGAGGAGAAATTGGCCTGACGAGCAATGAGATCGCTGACTTTGAGAAGTCAGGCTATGTGATGAGCGGCAGCAGGTACTTTGTCGTCTTCATAAGGCTTAACGTTCCTATTCGAAGCTGTACCCAAGCACTTTTACTGGCACGAGGAGCTCCTCTGATTGTACTCAATTGGTATGCATGTCGCCGTTGCAGACATCGTCGCATGGAGGCTGTGCGTCTGCGAAAGGAAAACCAGATCTACAGCGCGGACGAGAAGAGAGCGCTGGCCTCTTTCAATCAGGAGGAAAGACGGAAAAGGGAGAGCAAGATCCTGTCCAGCTTCAAAGAGATGGTCTACAGAAAGACCAAAGGGAAAGAGGACAAGCCATGACACAAACTGCTCCATTTTGAGGACGATGTTTGTAGGACATTGTGTAAATACCACCCTTTTTTGTAAGATAGATCAATTATTTGCTTTTGTTAACTGTTTTTCATGTTGCAAATCTGTCTTAGTAAAATGATTTATCCAACTACCAGTACTGAGATTTCCTTTTATATTTATTGTTCATCATCCTTGATGCAGCAGATAATTTTGTAGTTCGTCATAAGTTAGTCCTGTAGAGTAAAAATAAATGTCTTATAAATTTGACCCCACAGAGAAGTGTTGTTACAACCCTGACAAATGTGAATGATTAACAAAAACAATTGGCAATTATGTAAAATGAGGCTTCAAAATTGTGAAAAAGGAAGCTTTTGTATCTGCTCTCAAATGCTTTGAGCGTGTCCGCTGAATGTGCTAAACATGTGACCTGCTCAACAGTCTAATATCACTACTATGACCTGAAAAACTGATGCCACTTTGTCAAGCAACACTAGGCTTGTACATCCCTACATATTTCAGCCACCAGACCCAGAATCCAATTCTGAGCCAGAAAACACTGCCCTATATGAGAATCAACCTCGTTTCTCTTGTTCTGCAGCAAAACGGTAATTCTTTTCATGCCATTTAAATATTTGAACATGTATTAGTCTAGCATAACTGCAGCCACCATAATGTTAGTGACTTAAAAGCAGGCTATGCAGTGTTTTCTCCCGCCGCCTCGTGTGTCTGAACAAAGATAGGACCCCAACTCACTCAACAAAAAATTCATGATGTATTTTTTTGGAATATACAATCAATTAGAAATATAACAGAAGTGAGCAACTTAGCCGCCGACCTGGTAAGAACGGTGATGTCAACGTTTGTATGTACGTCGGTGCCGGTGGTTTTCCAAGCCCAACATGCAGCCGTCCGCATATAGCGTACTGGGCGTACACCACCGTTTTGTATGTTTATCCTTGATTTGAACTTGAGAGCTCTCAAATTTCTTTGTTGTCTGCTTTTTTTACAACTTCAAATTCAGCTTTAAAGGAGGGCTATCAATTAATGTAGCAAGTACATTTTGTCATGTATTTTTGTCAGTATAGTCAGATCAAATGAGCAGCCATGGCATGAAGAAACAAAACACTTGTCAAGTGTTGTTTCTTTATACTTCTTGCGTGGATCGGGACAGTGCACATTGATGAATATTGCTCATACATAAACATGCTGCATTATAGCAAAACTGCTAATATGCATCTGGAATCCATATGTAAATAGAGTAAATGTTTTGTGTGGTTTGCTGAATGTCATCATTGCTGAGCAACAACATATGCTCTAATGATTAGAAATTTTTTTATTTGTATGAACAATCATACAGCTATCTGAACATATCATTGTACCTGTGACAATGACTAATAAAGCTTCTATTCTTATTTAGAGGACTTCTTTCCATTTTCAGTACCATACCCTAAAAATATAATACGTATAAAATATTTCCTACTCCATTATTCACAGAAAAAAACCCTCATCTGGTTACTGTTTTGTGCTCAGCCCAAAGCTTTGTCGAGTATAAAAGTATTGCTTTGGCGCCATCTTGATACCAAGGACCTATTTTGAAGTGAGTTGAGGACCTTTCATTAGTCATGCTTTGCCACCATCTTGTGGCACCTATGGGCAAATATAAACCTTTGGGGTGGGTGTGTCAATTACTTGCAGAGTTTTGCTATGTATATAAAGAAATGTGGCTTTTTGTCACAGATCTAGATTTCTGTGTTTTGTTCTAAATATTTACCATGGCTCAAAAGACGAGAAGCACAGCATAATTCTACTACAGTGCTTAATACATACAAAACAGCTAAACCCGAAGAGTCTGAAACATTTTAATTGACAACACGGGCACAAATGAATGTCGAATAGAACTGTTTTTTAATGTACAACAAATAACTTCCTTCTTCGTCATCAGTGGATGTTCTCGAGTCCCTGTAGAAGGAAATAAACAATCATTGTTAAGCAGTGTTTAGCAATAAAGTTATGATGCGATTATAGTGAGTTTGTATCGGTTACTAGCTGTCAATAAACAAGGTTGTGCATGCGGCCGACAGACGTTCACCTTGGAGTCAAAGTAGCGTCCCGTTCCCGACACCCGCTTGTCTCTTTCCATCAGGTACCATTGCCAGGGAACCCTGGCGATTCTTTTTTCCTGGGTGGACGTGAAAATACCCACAGTAACAGTTTAGAACAACACATTTACACATTTCTTGTTACCACCGCAACATAAGGACGGAGCATCCTGCCCCCATCCACCACCACCTTACCTTTCCACCATTGGTGAATTTGTGGATCTGTGCGGTGGCAACGCCGGGAATGATCAGACACACCGCCATGATGCCAAGGCCGGGGAGAATTTCATACCACATGCTTGCAGCAAGCGGTCAACTGTCAGAAAAAAACAATGCTCTTGAATACCCACCCGTTTATTTTGCTAAGGAGGCTAACAAGATGGCGGGCCCACAGATATGTATTGGTAGATACTACACGCCCATTTTGATTTGAGCTACGTGCCTACTGTGACGCTAAGCTAGGGCGGTCGAAGTCGTCGGTGCATTCACTGTAGTGTACGCCAAGAAAACCGAAAGACCCACGATACCGATACATTGTGCTGCATACGATTGCGTAAAACGTCGTACAATTACGACAAGGGAACTGTGAGTCAATTTCACATGATAAGGTATATAAAATATGTTCTTTATGCCTTGAAAAATGTTTAGTTTTTGATAGCATACGCTTTGGCGTTGACAAAAAGTAATCCTCATGAAAATTGATTGAGGAACAAGCAAGTTACAACTTTATGTCAGTGTCCATGCATTGCCTATGGGAACGTCAACCTCCCCAACATAGTCACTACTTAGGCAAGTCAGTTAGCCGGGCTGCTGAATTCCGCTGGCGAATCTAGGCATTCATATCTATGGCGCTTTCCGGCTTCTCCGGAAGTTGAAACAACGGTCTACTTTGAACTATTAAAAAAACAAAAACAATACCTAGCCGAAATCTGCGGTAAAAAAATAAATAAATTAATGTATGACTTATAAAGAACATATTATAATTTTTTACATTATTAAAAGTAACTACAACTCACATCTAAGCGCTAAAAGATAACGACACAAGGCCTTTGAAATCTGAAGCTGTTATTCGGAATAAACTAAATGAGGCGTTAAACGCGTGCCTTGCCCACAGCGCCCCCGTTTGTGCATTTTCAGTACTGCGTCAGGACGGACGTTGAAAGTTCCGCATGCGTGCTTCGTTCCTACCCAATTCGGTTCCCACCCACTTCGACGGAGTTTTAAAAAAGTAAACACGTCCGTGGAATGACACATAATTGAAAAGCAGCTCTTTAAAAATATGAAGGAAGACAAGGAAAACACCCGACCCAGGGAGAGGAGGGTGGAAATAATGTGCGAGGATTCGGATAGGACGGAGAAGTCGAAGGAAAAGAAAGAGACCATGACAAAGGTAAAACTCTCGAGCTGCTAAGCTAGGCTGGGCTAATAGGTAGCCAACTCGAGGCGAAAGCCACCTTCAAAATAAAAGCTTCCCAATAATACGGACGTCAGTGCTCTTCGGTTAAGGAATGCAACCAGCAAAGTTAATTTGAATCTTGAGAGAGATTAAAAACTGTAGTTTATTTGATATCTTAGGGGAAAAAAATGGTAAATGGACTGCACTTATATAGCGCTTTATCTACATCATCACAGTGCCCAAAGCGCTTTACAAAGCCTCACATTCACAAACACATTCGTAAACCAACGGGCGACTGCTGCCATGGAAGGCGCTGCCAGGCCCACTGGGAGCAAATTTGGGTTCAGTGACTTGCCCAAGGACACTTCGACATGCAGACAGTCGTAGCAGGGATTCGAACCTGTTCTACCTGCTGAGCCAAAGCCACCCCAACATAATCCCGTTGGTATCGCAAGACAAGTCCAGATCTGTGTGACAGACCACCAAGGACTGGAGAATTTAACAAACCCCTCTTGTTTTACAGTGTGAGGAGTGAAATGCGGTGCTTGATGGTATATACAATTTCCACTGAGAGTCAGAATTTATAAAACTCACGACACTTAAGGCCAGTCTTGTGTGCTCCCAGCGATCCCAGCCTTACAAACGTACAACAAAACATGTAACTGTACAGTTTTACGTGAGAAGCAGATATCATGAGTTTCATGTCGGGCTTGTAAGATTGGTCTGCCTTGCCGAGTGAGACATCTGGCTTTAGGAAGAAGGGCTGATTAAAAAGTGGAGGGGATGGATAGATGTCATTATAAATCTGAGTGGGTACCAGTGCAATCTGCGCCCTTGTCAGCTGCGCCTCCTCACCCGACGTTGGAAGGGACCGACTTTCTCTTTCCCTACATCAAAAGACATGCGATAAGGCTAAAAATAAACTAGCTTTTGGATTGAAATATGCAGTGCACGCGGCGACAGCGATCAATGACATCATTGATCGGATCGGAGAATTATGAAAGCCGATCAGCCAATCAGCATAAAATGTTAAATATCGGCCGCTACCCATCAGCCCAATAAAATCGGTGTAAAGTCTAGTATATATGCATATTTATGGATGGGGGGGGGGCTGTGGTAGGTAGGTAGGTAGGTAGGTAGGTAGAGCGGGTCGTCCAGTGACCGAAGGGTCATAGGTTCGAATCCCAGCAACGACTGTCCGCATGTCGAAGTGTCCTTGGGCAATACACTGAACCCAGTTTGCTCCCTGTGGGCCTGGCAGTGCCTTGCATGGCAGCAGCTGCTCATTGGTGTATGAATGTGTGTGTGAGTGGGTGAAGGTGAGGCGTTGTTAAGCGCTTTGGGCACTGTGATGGTGTAGATAAAGCACTGCTATAAGTGCTGTCCATTTACCACGTGGTTATTAAAATAACATTGTAAGTTGCCACCCTATTTGTTCCCTTTTCTGTGTACTAATGGAGGAATAACACTCCAATTGTAGATTGTGATCAGAAGGCTGCCACCAAGTCTTACTAAGGAGGAGCTGGAGGAGCAACTGCAGCCTCTTCCCGAAGTGGACTACCTCGAGTTCTTCTCCAATGACACAAGGTGAGCTTGCGACATCATAAAAAATATTGACTTTTGAATTGTTTGTATACAAATAGCTGGGTCTCTGAGTGCTTGCCCTTCTATCAAATGTGACAAATTAAACTTCCAACTATCTATAAGTAAATCTTTTTTGTGCTGCGTATTTCCAAACGTGTCTTTGAGCGAGAATAATTTACATAACATCGCTGGCGGTCACACAACAATTTTATATGCCTATGACTTGAAATACAAGTGACTCATTCATCTTTGACCCATTTTTATACAGTGCAATATTTTAGAGTGCTATTTTTCTTATTAAAAAACAAATTACATACTCATTTTAGGCGGCACGGTGGCCGACTGGTTAGAGCGTCAGCCTCACAGTTCTGAGGACCCGGGTTCAATCCCCGGCCCCGCCTGTGTGGAGTTTGCATGTTCTCCCCGTGCCTGCGTGGGTTTTCTCCGGGCACTCCGGTTTCCTCCCACATCCCAAAAACATGCATTAATTGGAGACTCTAAATTGCCCGTAGGCATGACTGTGAGCACGAATGGTTGTTTGTTTCTGTGCCCTGCGATTGGCTGGCAACCAGTTCAGGGTGTACCCCGCCTCCTGCCCGATGACAGCTGGGATAGGCTCCAGCACGCCCGCGACCCTAGTGAGGAGAAGCGGCTCAGAAAATGGATGGATGGATACTCATTTTAACTTTTTTTTTTTTTTTTTTTAAACCTCATCTAAAAATGACCTACTTTTATGTTCTGGGTACTTGCATTTTTCCTCCCACTCTGGGCTAGCAATTGGCGCTAGCATTGCCGCAACCCGTGAGCTCCATCCCTGGTCGTCATGGTACAAAGCCATACTCAGCATTTCCTCTGCAGTGGGGGTAGGGTGGCAGGATAAAAGAGTCTCATTTGCAAGCGTCAAAACAAGATGATTTCATTTTGTCTCCAAAAAGAGAAAGTGTACTGTAATATTTTATCCTTGGGGTATTTTGGCAAAATGGAAACTGGGA
The DNA here is from genome assembly GCF_024500385.1 of Phyllopteryx taeniolatus. Classification (NCBI taxonomy): domain Eukaryota; kingdom Metazoa; phylum Chordata; class Actinopteri; order Syngnathiformes; family Syngnathidae; genus Phyllopteryx; species Phyllopteryx taeniolatus. The sequence continues at coordinate 11,729,704 of NC_084511.1, read as the reverse complement.
ACTCTTTTAAACTGTGGGAAAAAAAAGCATAATATGTCTCCTTTAATTACTTCTCTCAGCCTGTATCCTCACCTCTTTGCGAGGGCCTACATCAACTTCAAGAACCAAGAGGATATTGTCCTGTTCAGGGATCGCTTCGACGGCTATGTGTTCATTGACAACAGAGGTAATAAATATATCCTGATATTTACAATTAAAGAGAACGTCCACTCAATGGTTTTGTTGTATACGTTTGTTTCCAAAAGGACAGGAGTACCCTGCCATTGTGGAGTTTGCACCTTTTCAAAAGACATCCAAGAAAAGAAGCAAGAAAAAGGATACCAAGTGTGGGACCATTAGTGACGGTGTGTTTTTTTTTGATGAAATGGCTTCTATTTCTTACATTATACACTTTCATTGATCCCCTTTTACACTCTATGAATGTTTATTACATGTAACATTCCTTAACACACAGAACTAAAAAATGACATCTTTTCAGCAAACAGTGCTATATTTTGGGGATCTAAACTAAAATATTTGATGGCCATCCTCTGGTTCTTTAACACTCATGTTAAATATCTTTGGTACACCAAAAACATCAATTTTCAAAAGGCTACCACTTATCCTATTCAGGGTCATGGAGAGCTGGAGTCTATCCCAGCAGACTTTGGGCGAAAGGCACACTACACCATGGACTGGTCGGCAGTCAGCTGCAGGGCACATACAGACAAAGAACCATCCACCCTCACAATCACACCATCACAGAGTAGGAACTGAACCCATGATGCTTACATCAAAGTCAGGCGACTGTACCAATGCACCATCAGTGACACACCAAAAACATTTGTGGGTCATTGTGACTCGCCGCATGTTTAGTCATCCCATCCATTTTCTATACTGCTTATTCTCACTAGGGTCGCAGGAATGCTGGAGCCTATCCCAGCTGACTCTAGTCGATAGGCGGGGTACACCCTGAACTGGTTGCCAGCCAATCGAAGGGCACATATAAACAAACAACCATTCACAGTCACCACACCTACAGGCAATTTAGAGTCTTCAGTCAACCTAATATGCATGTTTTCGGGATGTGGGAAGAAACCGGCGTACCCGGAGAAAACCCACGCAGGCACAGGGAGAACATGCAAACTCCACACAGGTGAGGCCGGATTTGAACATGGGTCCTCAGAACTGTGAGGCAGTGCTAACTAGTCGTCCACCCTTACGACTGTTTAGTCATCTCCCGCCTCAAAAGAAAGAAAATAACATTCTATTCTTAACGTTTTACAATATTATGTATTGTTTATGTGTACATGTGTTTCTAGATCCTGATTACAAGAAGTTTTTGGAGTATTACACTGGAGACAATGAGAAGTTGACATCCACACCTGAGACTCTGCTGGAAGAGATTGAAGCCAGGTCGAAGGAGCTAGTAGGTAAGTAAATGTTAAAGTAAGGCTGGGCGATTAATTGATTTTATTGATTAATTTTAGTTATTTATCAGGATGATATTTTTGCTGACGTGCACTGGTTCCACTAACATCATCGCTGTAAACAGAGGAGCTAGTTTACAAAAGCAGAGTCAGTGTTGCCAAGTTGGAGCTTTTTTGCTATCTTTAGTGACTTTTTTGATCACTCTAGTGACTACTAGGGGTGGGCAATATATATCGCCTTCGAAATAATCGTGAACGTTGCTTTAACAATGTGCAATTTTACATTATCGAGTATTCATACTGTCTCGATAAGAAAACAGCTGAACGGGTGCCTGGATGGCATAGGAGGAAGAGAGATAGTAGGAAGCGCATGAAAGTCCTCATTCGCCAAATGAGCAGACATGATTCAGTAATGTGACTCAGTGGCAAGCAAAACAAATGAAAGTTACGTATGTAACTAAGGTTCTTTGAAAATCCAGAATGACCGCCGGAAGGTGGTGCTGAAAGCACTGAATATTCCCTTTGCACACATGCAGTTCGAGTATGCATACCAAAAAAGTCACGTGATGTGACTGTGGCCATAGAGTGACACTGGCACAGGCACGAAGGGCTGACCGACAGTGCGTGCAGCTCACCGACATGTTTTGCTGAGGCAATGACGAGCAGGAACGCAGCCGTGCAAAACACCCACTACATCTCTGCACCTGCCAGGGGCTCAAAGGGAGGCTAGCGCAGGCCTTCCAGCACCAAATGTAGGTCCCATGCTGGGGCTTGCGGAGACCTCGCAGCGTGAGGCCTCAGAGCCCCTTTGAGAAAAGACGACACCTGGCCGTGACTCCCCACTGTGCTACTGTCTACCCCAGCAGGTCGGGCCGAAATCACAGCCACATACACATTTAGAGTAGACCGAGACCGACCCTTGTCCAGGAGGGACTGCAGGAACTCCAGAACCAAGGTAACTGAGCAAAGGACCGGGTCCACCCTGCGATTCCCACACCACCCCGCAAAGAGTCTCCACCAATTGCCGTACAGTAGCTGAGTGGATGGAGCCCTGGCGTTTAAAATGGTCCGCCGGAGAGGCGCCGCACAGCAGCGAGTTGGGCCTTTTAGCGGCCAAACCCACAAGCGGAGGCAGCGAGGATCGTGATGCCAAAGGTGACCCTCTTGTTGAGACAACGGTTCGCTCCTGACGGGGAGACATCAAGGCTCGCCGAAGCAGAGTCTGCGCAACTGGGGGAACCATGTCTGTGCCGCCCAAAGGGGGCCACCAGCAACAGCGTGTGACGCTCCTGAAGAACCATCTGAAGTGTCAGCCAAACCAGAGGCAGCGGAGGAAAGGCATAAAGCAGGCAGCTCGGCCGAGGTTGGGCCAGCAGATCCTGGCCTAGAGGGCTGCTGGCTTCCTTCAGGGAAAACCAGAGGGTCATCGACTCTGAGGCAAAGAGGTCAACCCCTGCCCTGCCGAAAAGGCCCCAAATCCTTTTGAATAACATCTACAAAGAAAACTGTGCACTGTCAAAGTCATCACTACTGCTAGTGAGGCTAATGGAGGAGCTAGCTAGCACAGCCCGACAGCCGCACTGTAAATAAATATTTCACTAACCCGTCATCAATCACTCACTGCTGTACTTATTTAAAGACTATCACCAATACCAGCTGCTAAACCTGTCACTGGGAATAAAAACAACTTCAGCGGTCATGACGTCACATCGTCATCGTCATAGGTAACTAGTAACTGAATCGGAATACATTTCTAAAGTAACCCTTCCAACCCTGAGTATGAGGAATGCGTAAAACTTTGATTCCACGAGCATGACTACTGCTAAAGAAAAGATAAATCTGCACAACACACTCAGAAAACCCTTGCTGAGTCATTTAGCAAACACATCATATGACAAAGCAAATATTCATTGGCAAAACATAAAGGATGCCATCAACTACATTTCTTTCTGCTGTGTTCAAGCTAAATTTGTATGCCATTTTGTGCTGTAGTGACAAACAAAAATCTATTTTGTTTAAAATATTTGGTTAGGTTTACATTTTGATGTCATTGTTTTTGTTTTGTTTTGTTACAAAAGTTTATCTAAAATACTAATGCACAAATCTGACTTGGCATATTTTTTACAGCTTGGACATAACTTGAAGTTATTCATTGTTAAATATTGCCGATATTGCACAATATTCTTGTGCAATGTTTTGCAGTAGATGTATGAAGCACTTTACAAAATAAACGAGCTGTTCTGAAACGCTGTGTCTCTCGATAAATGTCCTGGGAAGTAAGTAGCTTCACACAGATTTTTATTTATTTTATTTTTTTTATGGCGTCAAATTACCGTTATCGTAAAATAAAAAAAAGTTGTTTTTTTTGCCTATATTGCCCGCCCCAAGTGACTACTTTTCAAAAAAAGCAATTCATGGTAGACATCCTTTTGACATTTTTCCTTATGACAAGAAAGGAGCCCAATGGAGGGTCATCACAGTCAATCACGCTTAACATTGACAAATACATGTTGCCCATTTTTATGTTGAAAAAGCAGTGATTTATTTTTTTATGTTTCCAAGAGAAGGCACTTGTTTTCACATTATCTGTACATTAAAAAAAAAAAACATCTCTATTATTTCTGTAGAAGTTGATGCAAGTTAATGCTGGGGGGGGGGGGGCACTGTTTCAAAGCTTGTTTGGTATCACGACTATGAGGAATGAAGGAAATCCCACAAGGGGGAAAATTTAAAACTAAAACTTGCTTTGAAACTTTTTATTGTTTTCTATAAGCAAAGGGGAAAGAAATCGATTAACATTTTTGTGACAAAGTAAATATGTTTAGGCCATATCACCCAACCTTACATTAAAGCAGTTGATACTCTTTGTTTCTTATTTCTACTAAATCCAACCTTTACTTTTCTTAAAGCTAAAAAAACAACTCCTCTGCTGGATTTTCTGAAGAATAAACAGGTAAGTCAGGCACACTAGTGAGCTGAATTGAATGACATGAGATAGACTCATGTTCTCTCCTTAGAGAATCAGGGAGGAGAAGAAAGAGGAGAGAAGGCGGCGGGAGCTGGAACGAAAGCGCCTTCGTGACGAGGAACGCCGCAAGTGGCGCGAGGAGGAGCGACGTAAGCGCAAAGGAGCTGAGAAGATGAGGAAACTGGACAAAATGCCAGAGAATGAGAAGGACCAAATCAAAGATGAGCCAAAAATAAAAGTAAATAGCGGATGTGGCAAAAGTATTCACTCTCTATACTTAAGTAGAAGTACAAATACTGGTGTAAAGAAGAAAGTAGAAGTACTGATTCAATTCCTGTACTTTAACTAAAAGTGAAAAAGTACAGATGCAGAAATGTACTTAAGTACAAAAGTAAACATTTATGCACTTTAAATTATAATACCGGTTTTGATAACTTGGCACAATGGGGAAAAAAATAATTCTCTGCCCAGAAAATAGTTTTCCTATTTTTAACTTGCATATTGCTCGTACTGAGAAGAAGAAAAATGCGTTGCATTGTCGCATGTTGTTCAAGAGCTAGCTTGTGTTCACTCAACTTTTATGCTATCAGAATAATGTGTTCCAATAGCTTTGTTAACTTTGTCAAAAAAAGTAACACAAAATGCTAAATTAGATCATGATAACAACTGAAAAAATACACATTACTTGTACAGTACGTGTTTTTTTTTTTTTTTTTTTTTAGAATGGATTGGTCTGAGGACCGGGGTTCAATCCCCGGCCCCGCCTGTGTAGAGTTTGCATGTTCTCCCCGTGCCTGCGTGGGTTTTCTCCGGCCACTCCGGTTTCCTCCCACATCCCAATAACGTGCATGGTAGGTTAATTGAAGTCTCTAAATTGCCCCTAGGTGTGAATGTGAGTGTGAATGGTTCTTTGTTTATGTGTGCCCTGCGATTAGCTGGCAACCAGTTCAGGGTGTACCCCGCCTCCTGCCCGAAGATAGCTGGGATAGGCTCCAGCACTCCCGCGACCCTTGTGAGGATAAGGGGCTCAGAAAATGTATAGATGGATGGGTGCATTTTAATTGTTAGAAGCTTGTGGTTTTGAACCTGGCACAACATGCAACACGTTTGACACAAATCATTCTTGTAGCCAACAGTTGCGCTTCTTCCTTGAAAATCGCACCATGTCGTTGTCTGGTTTGACTTAAAAAATAATAGTCGATTTTATGAGAATAACAGCGGGGTTTGCCGTTATTCAGTTGCAGTGAGTTGATAATGTCAATCACCTGATGTGCAGGTGTGAGTCACCGACTGTAATTTGGTCGGAATTTTAGTTCAGTAGCTTTCGGGTGTGTCGCTCGGTGTGCAGCGGGCCTAACTGACTCCAGATCTTGACATCAGCCACTAAGAATAAAAAATAAATATAGTGCAATATAGACATAAAGTGAAAACACAATTATAAACATAATGCAGGAAAATTCAGATTCAGGTGTTTTTTTCTTTTCTCTTCCTTTTCTAATTAAGTGGTTGATTTTGGCACAGCAAACCGACTCAGAAAAAAAAATAAAAATCTCAGGAAGTGGGACATCACATTGTCATTTAAAAGATTAATTGCTCTGTTGGCCAATTTGCTGCACATTTCTTAAGATAATTTTGATAATTTTTTGATTGATATTTTTCCTATGTTCTTTATTGATGGCATACGCTTTGGCGTTGACAAAAGAGTAACCCTCATGAAAATCGGTTGAGAAATGAGCAAGGTACAGCTTAATTTCAATGTTAATGCATTGCCTTCCATGGGAACGTCGCCCCTGCCAATATGGCTGCTATGTATGCATGTCGATTAGCCGGGCTGCTACAGTGCGGTGGTGTGTCTTGTGTTCATATCTGTCTATGTGGACAGCTATTTTGATGTTATTACACCAACAGTCACCGTTTGTTGCCTTAATTAAAGAGACGCCACAATTCAATAAATAACATGCATACTGTAAATAATAATTTTGATGAAAATAGTCATTTCTGGACTTTTTTTTTAACCACATCGATCACAAACACTATTAGGAGACAACTAGTTTTCCTCTGGCAGCAGCGACTGGTTAGAGCGTCTGCCTCACATTTCTGAGGACCAGGGTTCAATCCCCGGCCCCGCCTGTGTGGAGTTTGCATGTTCTCCCCGCGCATGCGTGGATTTTCTCCAGGCTCTCCAGTTTCCTCCCACATCCCAAAAACATGCATGGTAGGTTAATTGAAGACTCTAACTTGCCCGTAGGTGTGAATGTGAGTGCGAATGGTTGTTTGTTTATGTGTGCCCTGTGATTGGCTGGCAACCAGTTCCAGTGTACCCCGCCTCCTGCTGATAGGTTCCAGCACTCCTGCGACCCTTGTGAGGATAAGCGGCTCAGAAAATGGATGGTTAGATAGTTTTCATCTTACAGTAGTGTGTTATCATCACGTAGCACGAATAGAAGCACAACTTGGGTCCTTGCGTACGTCCATACAAAGCGCATTTGCAAACTGAAAATAATATGTAACTAGAGGTAAATCTTCTACAGAGTTTTGGATGTCATCCGAATTGTTCGTAAACCGGGTTGTTCGTAACCTGAGGTTCCACTGTATGTGTAAGTTGAGATACATCCGAACAAATTAAACTTGTAACTCTGTTTAAAATCCCTTCACACACGTTGCAAAATGACATCATATTTATTTGTCCTTCATGTAGCTGCTGAAGAAGCCAGACAGAGGAGAAGATCCTGACTCTGACAAAATTAAGGAGAAGTTAAAAAAAACTGAGAGGCCTGGCAAAGAGGAAACCAGAATCTCTGAGCACAAGAGACGACAAAACAATGACAACAAGGAGGAGCGTGCAAAGAAGTACGTCATAATTGACTCACGTTATTTTATATCAATAATTTATTTTATACACCAACACATTTTATTATACCTACACCTTGTTTTGGGTCAAATTTTTTCATTTGATTTTTTTGTGTGTGGTTGCATGTTTTATGTACAGTGGACCCCCGCATACTTGGGACCTGCGGATTCACCTATTCGCAGATTTTGTTTCTAATTACAGGGGGGAGGGCTGTTTATTTCTTCTTTTTTTTAGAGGGGCGGGGTAATTTGTTTTCTATTCTTTAAATTAATTTTTTCTTTTTTGGGTAGTAACCCATCCCAAAAACGCTTATTGGCGGTTTATTCTTGCTTCGTCAAGAATATTTGGGGTTTTAGCAATTATAATGGGAAAAAATTCACTATTCACCGTTCACCCAGATGGTCCCGATCTTCCGCAAATAGCGGGTGTCACTGTATACACTCATCATATTTTACTTCATCTACACCATGTTATTCTCATGAATTAAATTTTTTTAAATTAAATTTAAGTATATACACTGCAACATTTTACCTTGTTTTGTCAATTTTATCTTTAATTTAATGTAATTTATTTTGTGCACACTAAAACATTTTACCTAGTTTTGTGTCAAATTTTTCATTGAATTGCATTTACTCTAATTCTACACACCCAACATAATTTTACTTTACCTTCACATTGTTTTATTTTATTTCATACACTCCAACTTAACCCTTGTTTTAGTGAATTAAATTGTTTTTTAATTTACTCCTACAGAGCGGACGAGGAAGGCTGCAAGGAGTTCAGGGAGCATGACGCCAAGCGCGAGCTGGAGAAGGAGCATCAGCAGAGAGAGAGAGAGCGCATGAGGCGGCAGGAACGACGCAGGAGGAGGGAGAGGCACGACGGCGAGAACGTCGGTAGGAAGTGGGCGGAGGAGGAGGGGCCGGCGAAGAAGGAGAGGGAGCGGCCACCGGACAAGAAACGGGCTGACAACGCGTCAGAATCTGACAAGATGGAGAAGACGCCCAAAGACAACAAGAAGGACGACAGTGCCAAACGAGAACGGCTACGGAATAAAGTAATCCATCACTATCTAGTTGGCTATCTATTTACCATCTATACAGCTTTACCTCCATACATATTACAGATACATTTATCCATCCATCCATTTTCTGAGCCGCTTCTCATCACTAGGGTCACTCCACCCTGAACTGGTTGCCAGCCAATCGCAGGGCACATACAAAGAAACAACCATTCGCACTCACACTCACACCTACGGGCAATTTAGAGTTGTCAATTAACCTACCACGCATGTTTTTGGGATGTGGGAGGAAACCGGAGTGCCCGGACAAAACACACGCAGGCACGGGGAGAACATGCAAACTCCACACAGGCGGGGCCGGGGATTCAACCCCAGTCCTCAGAACGGTGAGGTTGACGCTCTAACCAGTCATCCACCGTGCCGCCACAGATACATTTATTAATTATTAAATTCAATCACATATATTGTTATTTAATAATATTTTATTTAGAGCCACCTTTCTGGGCACTAAAATCCAAACTTTCCTCCATTTTATATATTAGTTTAGGAGATGTGCTAACCAGTCGTCAATTGCCGGTAGGTGTGAATTTGAGTGTGAATGGTTGTTTGTTTATATGTGCCCTACAATTGGCTGGCGACCGGTTCGGAGTGTACCCCGCTTTCCGCCCGAAGATAGCTGGGATAGGTTCCAGCAGCCTGCGACCCTAGTGAGGATAAGCGGAAAATAAAATGGATGGATGGATGAAATTTTTAATTATTTTTTTTTTTTACAAATTATACAATTTCAAAAATTATGAATCTTGAATTACTATTAGTAACAATCTACGCATTGATGATGCAATCAAGGGGTAAAGTAGGAATATCTATCAATCTGTATTTTATTTTTTTTAAACTTTCACACAATATATATGATTCTTTTTTGGTATTAGGATCGTCCTGCTATCCAGCTGTACCAGCCTGGAGCAAGAAGCCGCAATCGCCCAGCAGGAGGAGGAGGTGACGATACCAGCTCGATGGACAGGAAGCCAGAAACCGAAACAAAGAAAAATGGCTGACAAGGGTGATGATTGAGCAGATTTCTGCTGAGGGCTTCTTTTTAGTTTGGTGGAGGAGAATGCAGCCAGCCAAACTTGGAGTAGCTTGTCGCCTCAAGGCCTGCTCTCCCATGTTTTAGGCCCACTTGTGTTTCACGGTTGAGCCTGGCAGTGGCTCAAAGTAACCGTCTTTATTTTCACTCCTCAGGAAAGGTAAGAGTTTGGCTATAAGGCACAGAAAAACCCAAAGTGACCTTACTTTTTGTCACTATTGGTGCAAACATTAAATTTTTACTTTTACTCACACAAATCTTCCATCTAAACAGCATTGACAAGCTTATAAATGACATTCATGGATGTGGAATAAACACAGCTCTTGTTACAATTTGTAGCAGTCTAAATGTATATGCATTTGTCTCAACCACACGGTGTGCACTTGAATCACCTTTGTGAATATAGTGCATGACGTTTTTCACATATTGTGTTACAACCTTATTCCAAAGTGGATTGCAGTTAACCTCTGTGCATTCGCAATTCTGCATTTGCAAATTCGCCCATTCAGAATTTTTTTTGTTTGTGAACCTACAGTGCCATGAAAAAGTATTGGCCCCTCCTCAAATTCTTATATTTTTGCATACAGTAGTTTCCCCACTTTAATGTTTCGGATCATCAAACAAATGTAAATATCAGACAACTATAACCCAAGTAAACTTAAAACGCTGTTTTAAAAGGGAGATTTAAATTATTACTCTTATTAAAAAGAGTAATGCCCCCCTAAACATAACTGATTGGGCCATCCTCAGCAGCAACAACTGAAATCAAGCGTTTTATATAACTGCCAATGAGTCTTTCACATCTCTGTGGAGATAATTTGTCCCACTCTTCCTTGCAGAATTGTTTGACTTCAGCAAAAATGGAGGGTTTTTGAGCATGAATGTCCTCTTTAAGGTCATGCCACTGCATTTTCAATCGGATTCAAGACTAGGTCACTCCAATTGAAAGTAAAAAATAAGAAACTGAGATAGTGTTTCCACCAGTGCACACACCCTCTTATAGATGTGTTCTGAACTAAGCAATCGCATTCACACTAAATGTGGGTTAAATTGGGGTCAGCACATACCTGCCCCCATTCAAAGTGCCTATGATTAACCCTAAATAAATTAAGGACTTAAATAAATGCAGCTCAAATATCAAAATACTTCTGGTGGAATTTTTAAATATTGATGATGGAAGAAAAATGGGCTGCAGCAAAAGGGCATGTGCTCGAGGGCCACTTGGGGTCTATGTGTGTGCGTTCCTGGGTGGGAGCATTATTTAGTCAGGGCATAACTTTGTCTAAAATAAAAAAAGGTGCTTTGTCGCGATCTTGTGGCATCTATAGGCAATTACAAATCTTTTAGTGGGGACGGCAAACACTCAACACAGATTTTCGGTATTCCTGGCTGAGCTCGGTCCCTGCGACTAGTGGGGGAACAATGTACACCCTCCACTATTTGCCTGTAAATGTCACAAGATGCCGGCAAATCACTATCCCAGCTGACTTTGGGAGAGAGGCGGGGTACACCCTGAACTGGTGGCCAGCCAATCGAAGGGCACATAAACAAACAACCATTCACAATCACATTCACACCTACAGACAAGTTAGTCTTCAATTAACCTACCATTTTGGAATGTGGAAGGAAACCCACACAGGCACAGGGAGAACATGTAAACTCCACAGGCCGGAGTCTGGATTTTAACCCACGACCATAGAACTGTGAGGCGTATGGCAAATTACTACTACTGTCTAAATGAGACTCCTCAACTCACTTCAACATACTAGTTCCGTGCCAATGAGATGGCAACAGAGTAATACTTTTATCGCTTTGGGTTAATGTTACGGGTAGCACAAAAACAGTGGATAGATGAGTTTATTAACGAATAACCGCTGCATCACAGATTTTTTTGTGTGGAACGTATCTACTTCCACAAAAATCTGTAATGCCTTCGCATGTGGAAAAGGAGAGCCACAGTCGCAGATGGACTTTTCAGTCATTGATTGAAACAGTAAAACACAAAGACAGCGAGCACTCATGCAGGAGCTGCTGTCAGCCACAGCTCACGGCCACACAAGAATTGTCCAGGAGCCAAGGATCACCTGTGGCGAGCTTCAAAAAGATCTGGAATCAGCAGGTACTGTTGTCACAAGGAAAACAGTGAGTAATGCATTCCGCCGCCATGGCCTGTATGCACGCTCAACACGCAAGACCCCATTGCTGGGAGAGAAATAAAAGCATGTCAAAGCTTGTTTAAAGTTTCCTAAACATTTGGACAAGCCAGTTAAATACTGGGAGAATATAGTCTGGTCTGCTGAGAGCAAAATTGAACTCTTTGGATGCCATAATGCACATCACGTTTGGAGGAGAAATGGCACTGCACATCACCCAAAAAAAACACCATACCAACAGTTCGGAGGTGGGAACATGATGGTGTGGGGCTGCTTCACAGCAAATGGTACTGGTACTTCACATTATTGAAGGAAGGATGAATGGGCAAATGTACCAAGACATTCTTGACAAAATCTGCTCCCATCTACGAGGATGATGACAATGAAACGAGGGTGGACATTTCAGCAGGATAATGATCCAAAACATAGTGCCAAGGAAACACTTTCAAAGAAAAATAATAAAGCTAGAATGGCCCAGCCAATCACCTGACTTGAATCCAATCGAATATCTATGTAACTCAAGGTCCATGAAGGAAGCCCATGGAACATTCAAGATTTGAAGACTGCTTGTGTGGAGGAATGGGCCAAAATCAAACTCGAGCAATGCATGCGACTAGTTTCTCCACACAGGAGGCGTCTTGAAGCTATCATTGCAAACAAAAGGCTCTTGTACAAAGTATTAAATAAATACCAGTTGGCGTGTTCAATACTTTTTCCCTGTGTCATTTCACATTATTACACACAATTTAATTTCTGAGTTTATTTGTTCTACTTTCTTTGCATGTATGGATTACTTGGGTTGTTCCCACCATCTGTTGAAATTCTCAGGTTTATAGCACCTTTGGAAATATATTTAACGAGAAAAATGGTGATGTGTTAAATGCTTATTTCAGCCACTGTATCTAACACATAGATACTACAGTATTTTCTATAAATAGATTTTTGTGTTTCAATACATTTACAATGTGTTTAAAAGGGTATTTTAATCAGTTTAGAGTGTGTGTGAGGGGTAAAGCTATTTAGAAACTTTTTTAATATGGTCTCTACAGCATATTGCAAATTTTCACCTATAGTGGGTGGGTCTTAAACGTATGCCCCACAATGAACGAGGGGTTCAGAGTAAATTAATTATCCATCCATCCATTTTCTGAGCCGCTTCTCCTCACTACGGTCGCGGGCGTGCTGGAGCCTATCCCAGCTGTCATCGGGCAGGAGGCGGGGTACACCCTGAACTGGTTGCCAGCCAATCGCAGGGCACATACAAACAAACAACCATTCACACTCACATTCACACCTACGGGCAATTTAGAGTCTCCAATTCATTCATGTTTTTGGGATGTGGGACGAAACCGGAGTGCCCGGAGAAATCCCACGCAGGCACGGGGAGAACATCCAAACTCCACACAGGCGGGGCCGGGGATTGAACCCCGGTCCTCAGAACTGTGAGGCTGACGCTCTAAACAGTCGGCCGCCGTAAATTAATTATTGCCTAAAAATTCTATACCCAACACCCCATAATTACAACAAAAGCATTTAACTTTTGGACCAGTTTTCATCTATGATGTCTGGGTACATTTACTGTATTCCTTCCCACATGATATTTTGTTGTCATTTCATATACCCGGGTGTCAAATTTTTTTTGTTGCGGGCCACATTGTAGTTATGGTTTCCCGCAGAGAGCCTTAGAACTGTTTAAATGCCTCATCATGTTACATATTAACAACAAATTGGTTAACTAATTTTAAAATCAAAAGTCAAGAATAATAGTTTGTTCAACAATTGTTGAAGTTACTGTAAAAGGGATGTGATAACAAAAAAAATGCTTGCACTATATCGACATTATTATTCATTATGTATGACTATTTATTTGGTCCGGATTTGAGCAAGAATCATGAAAGTTGACACATGATTTGCTTTCGCGGGCCACATAAAATTATACTGTATGTCAGGCGCCATTGGGGATGTGTTCACAAAGCCATGTCTCCGTGAAGTACAGGCCGGCGGAACGTCCGAAGTCCTTTACTGGTCTTTGTGAGAAGATGAAGCTTGTCCATTTTGTTGGTTAGGGAGCGTACAGTAGATTTGCGAGGTGAATTAACGGGAGCGCCATTCGGAATCCTCTCTTACAGAGCTTGACCTGCACACTGACTCGTTTCCCCCTATGGCGTTGTCTTTGCCTCCATGCTTCGTACACCACGGCCGCCCCTCTGGTAAGTAACTCATAGAAAAAACTGAGCAGATTTGTGAAAGTCCGGGGTAGACTCCCTAATGTTTAGATAGTCTTCCCTTGCGTAAGTGAGTCTCGTAATGTCTCTAAAGATGAACGAAACACACAAAAATACTAGAGAGCAGGTAACCAGGGCGAGTACACGGTTAGGTGCACCTACACACCTCAAGAGCATCACGGGTCCCCTGCTGGACCCCCTGCAGTTTGCCTACCGAGCAAACAGGTCTGTGGATGACGCAGTCAACATGGGACTGCACTTTATCCTAGCCTCGATAGCGCGGGGACCTACGTGAGGATTCAGTTCGTGGACTTCAGCTCTGCCACAACACCATCATCCCCGAACTCCTCCAAGCTTCTCCAGCTCAGCATCTCACCTGCCATCTGCCAGTGGATTTACATCTTCCTGATGGGCAAGACGCAGCAGGTGAGGCTGGGGGACACCACCTCATTCACATGCACCACCAGCACCGGGGCCCCCCAAGGATGTGTCATCTCTCCGCTGCGCTTGTCTTACTACACGAACAGCTGCACCTCAATGACAGACGACACCACAGTCATCGGCCTCATCAAAGTGACGAGTCTGCATATCGACAGGAAGTGGAGTGGCCGACACAACCTGAACCTGAACACGCTCAAGACTGTAGAGATGATCGTGGACTTCAAGAACCATCCTTTGCCACAGCTGGCCCTCACGCTGTCCAACTGCTGTGTCAACCGTCGAGACCTTCAGGTTCCTGGGAATTACAGTCTCACAGCACCTGAAGGGGGAGACCAACATCAACTCCATCCACGAAAAGGCCCAGGCACTTTCTGCGGCTTCTGATGAAGCACGACCTGCCACAGGAGCTGTTGAGGCAGTTCTACAAAGCAGTTATCAAATCAGTCCTGTGTTCATCCATCACAGTCTGGTTTGGTGCTGCCACAAAAAAGGACAAACTCCGACTGCAACGGACAATCAGGACTGCTGAAAAAATTGGCGGTACCCCCCCTACCCACCCTTGAGGACTTGCAGGCTGCCAGAAAAAAAACAAAAGCATGACCATCCTCTTGGACCCTCCACATCCTGGTCATCAGCTCTTCCAGCTCCTTCCCTCAGGTAGGCGCTATCGAACAATGCAAACTAAAGGTAGCAGACATTCCAACAGCTTCTTCCCTCTTCCCATTAACTTCTTAAACAGTAATTTCCAATTCCATTGTAACATGCTGCCAGTTTTGTCTTGAGATTGTTGTCACAGCTCTGTCGGGCCAATTATACATTATTCGTGCAGTCACTGTAGTAGTCTCGCCACTCTGCACTATTTGCTTATATGATGTTGGTGCTTGAGAAGTATCTGCACCATTTGCACAATTGACATTGTTCCAGATTATCGCACTGCTAGTCACTTTAAACTGCTTACATTTCTTGAAGTCTCTGCACCATTTGCACAATGGTCACTGTACCAGACTATTGCTCAATTAGTCATTTCAAACTGGTCTAAATTGCTAGAGGACTCTGCATCATTTACACAATTCTCCCGAAAAAAAAGAAACGAAAAGAAAAAAGTATTGGCATTACCACATTACTGGTAACATTTGATTGCTCAGTGACTCTCCGTACTGTGTTTTTATGTCTCAAAAGGATTTTCTGTCAAATGGCTGTCTGTTGTCGTACAAGAGCGGCTCCAACTACTGGAGACAAATTCATTGTGTGTTTTTGACATACAGTACTTTCCAAATAAAGATGATTCTGATCTGTCCACCGGGCCTTGAGTTTGACATCTGTGATCTATCCGTTTTATCTTTCACTTATCCTCGTCTGGGTCACGAGTGAGCTGACTGAGCGAGAAGCAGGCTACACCCTTACTGGTCTCCAGTCCTTCCTTGCACAAGAGCACTTAGAAACAGTAATCCATGCCTTTATTACATCTCAGATGGATGACTGTAATGCACTTCATTTTGGAGCCAGATGGGTCTCCCTTAAATGTCTCCATGCAGTTGGCTTTAAATGGTGCTACTCGCCTCCTAACTGGAGTATGTAAGAGGGAGCACATACTGTAACTCTGGTCATGGCCTCCATCCACTGGCTGCCTGTGCAGTTTAGAATACATTTTAATTTTTTTACATTTATTTTAAAATCTCTAAATGGTCTTGCCCCGCCTTACCTCACTGAGCTACTCCATCCCTATGCCCCTAACCTTTACAGGTCAGCTGATCAGCTCCTTCTTGAAGTACCGAGGTCTAGGCTGAAACTCAGAGGGGTTCAGGTCTTTTACGTCGCTGGTCCCACGGTGTGGAATGACCTCCCGCTGTGCATTAGAGAAGCCCCCTCACTGTCCATTTTTAAAACCCATTTTTATTCTTTGGCCTTCAACCTGGTTTAAGGCTCAGCATCAGTTTTCATGTTTTTATTGTTTTCTGATAGTTTTTTTCAATTGTTTAGCATATTTTTCTTTATTTCTTAAAGTTTCATTCTTATCCGTGTACATCATTTTGTTTCTAGCTGTGGTTGTATTTAAAGTGCTTTATAAACAGTTAAGTTGAAAGTCAATCGCAGGGCACATATTGACAAACAGCCATTGACATTCACAAAAGACTTCAATGGAGCTAGCCTGAAGTATCCGGAGAAAACCCATGTCAGTACGAGAAGAATATGAAAACTGCAGAGATTCGAACCCAGATCTGCTGACAGTGATGTAGACGTACTAACCCGATCAGCGTGCTTTGAGTTTTCGAAAGTTTTTAAGAACTAAAGTCATCCGAATATCATGTGCTTGCATTGTATTTATGAAGGCTAAATAATATTCACACATACATTATATAGGTTATTCTGGTAACCAAACTTTTTTTTTTTTTTTTTTTTTTTTTTTTTTATAAAGCAATCTCACCCACTCATTTTTTTGTAATATTCTATATTCTACAGTACTACTTCCACATTTCTCAACTGATTTAAACCATTCAGACTTCCAAATATTCACATAATTCCCAGTTTTTCCACAATACCACATTTTTAACACAAAACCCAAGTGAATGAGACATTAAACAACCCCCCCCAAAAAATTTCCTCGTCTTTCACATTCCAAACTTCAAATTTAAACTCATTCAGGAGATCCTGGGAACTATTTTTTCACGTAATAAAATCCTATGTTTAATTATTCCACATTTTACATGATAAAATTCCCGAATTAATGCAGATATTTTACATTTTCTTCCTCCTTTCACATTTCTCGACCAATTCCAATCGTTCAGGACATGTATATGCATTGAATATACCAGTCTCACATTTTCACAATAAAATTCCAAAGTTAAGAGATATTTTACATATTTACCTCCTCCATCCACATATCTCGACCAATTCAAACCAATACAACTTTAAACTATTCACCTCATTCAGGACACAAACGGAATAATTATTACAATACAATTCCAGGTCTAAAGAAATTGCTAAAGATTTTGCTATTAATACAGTACAAATAAAAAAATCATGTTCGAATACTGTAATAAGTTTCCCATACGCAATAATTACCTGTAAAAAAGTAGATTTCTAGTTACAAATTGTGACTGAAAATAAATCTGTAGTACCACAGGTTTGCCTGCTAGTGTCGCTGTCAATAAAGAGGCACGGCTCATTGGCTGGATACCTCCTTGACTAAAATTGCTTACGTCACTCAGCTCTTCCTCTTCTCTCGCCGTCGTAGTGGGGAAAGGACTGCGGTCAAAATGGTATCTAGAAAAATCCTCCAACATCCGTCAAAATATACACTCTAGACGTTTATGTATGCACAGAACATTTATATAAGATATCGGCGGTCCCGTGCATGTTTATATTGTTTCAAAAAATGTGTACATTTTTAAGGCGCTGCGCATTTCATAGCTAGCATAAAGGCGTTTAGCATGTGGCCAGGTATCTTATGTTGTGCACGCACTTAGTGATTTCATTTTGTCTTGTGTCGTTATCTAGTCGTCCCACAAGACTTTCAGGATCAAGCGCTTCCTGGCCAAAAAGCAGAAGCAAAACAGGCCCATTCCTCAGTGGATCAGAATGAAGACTGGGAACAAGATCAGGTGAGGGTTGTTCGTTTGTGAACCCTTCTGCAAAATCAACGCTTAAAAAGACATGCTCTTACAACATGCACATACTAGTTTAGCGCGAATTAATGGTAAACCTTGTGCAGTAACATAATAGCCAAATTACTATTGATAAAAAGTTAGTCTTGATAAGTAATACCCTATCCTCCATTGATAGTTCCCAATCAACTTAAGCGAGTGGAGTTAGTCAACTTTATTTTGGACCTTGCTGTCCTTTGAATTCCATCCACTTTCTTTTAGTGTGGTGGTTTAGTTTGAACATTGTCTTGGGCTAAATACAACCTCGTGTCACAATTTTGATGAGCGTTTAGCGGTGTTATATCAAAATATATAGTTAAACAAATTCAATTACTGTTTTAAAGCAGCTAAAGTACCAGAAACTTCTGATATCTTCTTTTCACATACATTGCTATATGTTGTACATTTTTAATGTCTTAAGTCAGCGATGGGTAAACATTTTTTGCTCAGGGACCTAATTTATTTATTTTTTTTAATCGATAGATGGGCCAGGTCATTTTAGATGTGGCAAATAAATAGTTAAAATGATAATTGTTAAAAATGTTTGTATAAATTACGTGTAGCAAATTTAGGTTGGCAGCTCTGTGTTCTGGTGAAAATATGTAATTCAGGGAGCTCGACGCGGCCCTCCCCAAAAGTGACGTAGTCGCACTTCTGGGACAGTTAGGAAAAAATCATGGTATTCAAGGTGCTTTTTATTGTCAATTCTTCAATATGCGCAACACATACAGAGGATCGAAATTATGGTACTCAAGGGCCGGCGGTGCTACAAAAGACTAATAATATCAATATAAAACCTAAATAAAACTATGGTATATACTAAACTTTACACGATCAGGATTTTTGGGGCTGATCTCCGATCACAAGATGGAGGAATGTGTCTATTTAAATGACCTGTTCATTTACTGTATGTACTTGTGTACTTAATTGCTCCCAAAAATATATTTACAATAAATGTATCTTTGTTCCTCTATTTATGCCAGTGAGGCATAGTGACAGAACAAATTAATGGTCTTCTATTAGTAATGTATCCACTTTTTGTGGCATTTTTGTTTGTTGGTGTGCCGTGAGATTTTTCAATTGTAAAATATGTTCCTCGGCTCCGTAAAGGTTGGAAATCACTGCTCTAGTCAGATCGTGTATTCTAATCAGTCAGGTCAAACAGAAATAATGGTTGCTAACTTACTGTAATTAAATTTGTTTATTTTGAATTAAATTACTTCACCCACACCAAAACTTTAGAGCATGATTCGACAGAACGGCGGCATGTTTATGTCCAACCGTTTATGGTACCGCTAGCTTGCTAGGCTACATAACATTTTATTGCCTGCTTGTGAGTTGTATTGTATTAAAAGTATGTGAACATACCTCAAGCAAGCCTGAAACGAACGTCCTCTCGTGTCCTGACCACCAACACACGTTTCCCCCCCATTTTGTCCTCATAGTCGCCGCAATCCACTCTTCTTGTCGTTGCCACGGTAACGAGTGTATCCGGTCGTATTTGAGTTGACAAGATAAAGCCCAATGATCGTAAAAAAAAACGGGATGCGGTGGTATCAGAATACACGATTTTATTAGTCTGACAGTGCAATCGTGAAAGAGCAAATTAGTGTTTTAGTCTGAGCGGGCATTACGTGTTGTCTGTCCCACACTGCCAATGTAACATTTATTATTCAAGTGTTGTCACTACTTAAATATAAAGTGAAAGGTGTTCATCTCTTATCCGTTTTCATTGGTTACTCAAATGTAGATGTTAGATGAGGTTACATCTGAATTGTTGGCGTAACTGAATGGTGCATTGACACCGTGCATAATGGTAGACTGCATGCTCAAGTAAAGCAGGTCTGCAATTGCTGCACTTGATCACTGTGAAGTGCTGTCATTAACCCTGCTGAGATTATTGTTCAGCCAATGAGCTCGTCATGCTCTTCCTCATTGTGAGGATGAAGAGGAGGCTCTGTCGCTGAAACACTGTTAGCTAGGTAATTATTGTTGTAGCAAAGCTGCCAACCTATAAAAATTCACTTCCAGAACAATTTGTCTGAATTTCCATATTGTCAAAGTTTTTCTAGAATATTACCACGGGACAGTCGTCATTGTTAATAAATTATGGCTTAAATATTTGTAATTTTAATGTATTTATTACATCAACCTTGTAATGGCGGACGCAGTTGCAGCCTGAATCAAAGTACCAGTATATGAGATTTTGATGTGCCATCATCATCTTGGCAGGGTCCTCGAGGGTGCATGGGAGTTCGCCCAACCAGTCTACATGTGATTTGTGGACTTGGAGAAGGCGTTCAACTGTGTCCCTCGGGGAGGGTCGGGGGGCTTCGGGAGTATGAGGTACCGAACCCCCTGATACGGGCTGTTCGGCCCTGTACGACCGGAGTCAGAGTTTGGTCCGCATATCCGGCAGTAAGTCGGACTCGTTTCCGGTGGGGGTTGGACTCCCCCAATGCTGCCCTTTGTCACCGATTCTATTCATAACTTTTATGGACAGAACTTCTAGGTGCAGCTGAGGCGTAGAGGGGTCCGGTTTGGTGGCCTCAGTATTGCATCTCTGCTTTTTGCAGATGATGTGGTTCTGTTGGTTTCATCAAGCCGTGACGTCCAACTCTCACTGGAGTAGTTCGCAGCTGGGATGAGAATCAGCACCTCCAAATCTGAGACCATGGTCCTCAGTCGGAAAAGGCTGGCGTGCCCTCTCCAGGTCGGGGATGAGATCCTTCCCCAAGTGGAGGAGTTCAAGTATCTTGGGGTCTTGTTGTGAGGGAAGAATGGAACGGGAGATCGACAGGCGGATTGGTGCAGCGTCTGCAGTGATGCAGACTTTGTATCGATCCGTTGTGGTAAAGAAGGAGCTAACGCGAAGCTCTCGATTTACCGGTCGATCTATGTTCCTACCCTCACCTATGGTCACGAACTATGGGTCGTGACCGAAAGAACAAGATCCCAGATACAAGCGGCCGAAATGAGTTTCCTCCGCAGGGTGTCCGGGCTTTCCCTTAGAGAGTGGGTGAGAAGCTGGAGGATCTCAGAGTAGAGCTGCTGCTCCTCCACATTGAGAGGATACAGATGAGGTAGCTGGGGCATCTGATTCGGACGCCTCCCTGATGAGGTGTTCCGGGCACGTCCCACCGGGAGTAGACCCCGGGTTCGGCCCAGGACACGCTGGAGAGACTACATCCTTCGGCTGGCCTGGGAACACCTCGGAATCCCCCCGGAAGAGCTGGATGAAGTGGCTGGTGAGAGAGAAGTCTGGGCGTCCCTGCTAAAGCTACTGCCCCAGCGACCCGACCTCGGATAAGCGGTAGAAAATGGATGGATGGATCATCAAATATTAGGCTTTACACGATCAGGATTTTTGTGGCCGATCACAGAGTTTAAAAAAAAATAATAAAAAAAATCACCAATCCGATCGCAAGATGAAGCAATGTCTATTTAAATGACCTGTTCATTTACTGTATATACTTGTGTACTTAATTGCTCAGAAAATTATATTTATAATGTATCTTTGTTCCTCTATTTATGCCAGTGAGGCATAGTGACAGACAGAACAAATGAAGGGTCTTCTATTAGATGGCAGGAAGTAAATGCAGTAATGTATTCACTTTTTGTGACATTTTTGTTTGTTGGTGTGCCGTGAAGGTTGGAAATCAATGCTCTAGTCAGATCGTGTATTCTAATCAGTCAGGTCAAACCAACATTACATGACAGAAATAATGGGTGCCAATTTACTGTAATTTAATTACTTCACCCACACCGAAACTTTTGCGTATGATTCGACAGAACGGCGGCATGTTTACGCACAACCGTTCGTGCTACTACTAGCTTGCTAGGCTACATAACGTTTTTTTGTTGGCGGCTTGCGAGGCGTATCGTATTAAGAGTCCGTGGACATACCTCAAACAAGCCTTAAACGAACGTCCTCTCCTGTCCTGAGCACCGGTGACCACCAACACAGGTTTTCTCCCATTTTGTCCTCATAATACAGTCGGCGCGATCCACTACTCTTGTCGTCGCCACGGTAACGTGTGTATCTGGTCGCATTTGAGTTGACAAGATAAAGCCCAATGAGCGTAAAAAAATGGGATGCGGTGGTATCGAAATAGCAGATTTTATTGCAGTAGTCTGACAGTGCCATCGTGAAAGAGCAAATTTGTCTTTTAGTCTGAGCGGGCATTACGTGTTGTCTGTCCCACACCGCCAATGTTTTTTTTATTTTTATTTTTATTTTTAAATAAGTTAATTGGCCATCCGATATTTACAGTAGTACGTCAAAAGGCTAAAAATAAACTAGCTTTTGGATTCAAATACTGTGCACGCGGAGTAAATGTCTTTTGCGGATCGGCGAATTATGACAAAGCTCATGATCCATGATTTACAATGCCTTAACCGGATGCAAAGAGAACTTTTGCCTCTGTGGCTTGGCAGCCGGGGGGCGTAATAAAATAGCGTGCAAATGGCAGCTGTTCAATCACAGCGGGCTTGATTCCTCCATCGAGCCAGGGAGTGAGTCGTGCCCATAAAAAGACACACAGGCCCAGAGTTTCTGTGATTATCAGCACTACAATAAGTAGACCACGATAGGAGGGGATTATTGTATTTGTGTATTATGTTGCTTACAATGTTGGAATTAACTTTGTTTTAATAGAAGTCCTTAAACAGTAATCTATTGTTTAGTAGCAAGTTGTGAAATGGAAACAGGAATTCTTTAAATCTTTTTTTTGGGGTTTATATTAGTGGAAGTCAGACAAAAGCTAGTTAATCATTTAACTGTTCTTGCTTCACTCTGCAGGTATAACTCCAAGAGGAGACACTGGAGGAGGACGAAGCTGGGCCTGTAGACATGTTACACAGAATCCATCCTCCATTCCATCAAAGGACCGCCAACTGCCAGGGTGGAGCCACAGCTATTTTGTACACCCTGGCTCTATGTTCCATGTTTGAAAATTAAAGATCTGTAATCAAACATACTTGGTGTACATTGTCAAATTTTACAATATTTTGACTGCATTTTGGTTTATTCAGCACAGAATGGCACTTCACAATTATAGTAAGAGCAGAAACTGATATTAATTACTTCAAATGTTTCACAGGGACAAAAATGAGAGAAGCAGTCTTTTTTTCCCCCAATCGGCCCAGAACTGCAGATGTTATTTGTAGCTCACGTTTGCTGGTTTCAGCCAAATAACTCTGGCATCCAAGATGGAAAAATAAGCTACACTAACAAGAGAGTAGAGTAAGTGCTATTACCGTGTCAAATATTGTGGTTGGAACAAGCAAAGATCCAAAGCACTTTCAAGGGAATGAATGCACAATAGGATGTAGTGATCGCAAATGTCAGCGTTTATTGGCGCGGAACGAGAAGAACCTTGTCAAGGAGCCGAGCCTCGTGATGCCGCCTCTCCTCCGGTTAAACGAGTCCACCTCGTCCGCCAAATGCTCCACTTCCTTACCTGGCGTCACCGTCACATCGCTGCTGTTGTTACAGTTCTTATTGGCGTTGCGTTCCGTTCTGCTGGCGTGCTCGTCGTCCCACGTCCCCAGCAGCTCCTTCATCTCCCGGGGGGCGTCCGGTCGCAGGTACTGCCAGGCCCGCCTGCCACCGTAGTCCATGACGTCCACGTCAGCACCGAACGCGCCCACGAGAAGCTTGACGACCGCGTAGTGGCCGTGCATGCTGGCGACGTGCAGCGGGGTAAGGCCACCGCTTCCCCGCACGTCCACGCACACCGGCCGCCCTCCTGCCCTCTCGGCCCGGTGCAGCACCTTGAGCAGCGTCTCGTCCTGGCCGCTCTTGGCTAGCCAGTGGAGCACCGAGTAGCCGCTGATGAAGTCCCGCCTGGTGAGCAGCAGCGGCTCCTCGGACACAAACTCCAGCAGAGTGTCGCAGTTGCCCTCCGCGGCTGACAGCATCCACGCGTGCTCCATGGGGTACAGAACCCACGCCAACTGACTTTGCAGCAACCCTTTCGAATTCTTAAGCTGGTCAGGTGTCTCTGAGTCTGGGTCGTCTTGACGCCTCTGCAGCAGCCGCGACCTCCGCTGCGGAGCACCCGGCATGGCATACCGGGAGAGTCGCTTCACAACGGGGCCTTGTCTGGACTCGCGATCACTGGGGGCATCCTGCCCAGACGACCTATCGTCATCCATGGTGCTGCAGTTCCGGTTATTTGGAAGACTGAATTGGCAAACTTTAACGCGTTCCCTTTCCAAATTCGCAATATAGCCTCGCACGGTGTTATTCTATTTGGATATTTAAAGAGTCTCCATTTTGTCCGAGTCGAGCTCAAAAGCAGTCATTGCATTCGTATCGGTCGTTGACGTGACTCACCTGTTCGGCATTCATTTTGGTCGCTAACTCACGTTTGAAAGCGTCAAAGCTTATTGGCACTGGTCATTCCCATTACAAATGTAAAACATTACAAAATAATATGCAATTTAAGTTATTAGTTAGTGCAGAGCAGACTTTTCTTTCACTTCCCCAGAGGAACTGAGCCAAAGTTCAGGGTAATCTCAAAGCGGGAATGCATCACGTGATCATTGATTGCAAAACCAGGAAGTGCATATGTTTTTCCAAGACGTTTATGCAACTGCTTTAAAGTGACATACAATGCAGATAAATAGAAACAATTGTTTAATACCTTAAAACATTCCAATTACAAAGGTAACAGTATGAACAGAAGGCTGACTAAACATTTCAATCAGTGTCAGGCTCCGGAGGTAACTCAATGGTCAGCTCCTTAATTGTTTGGAGGAATGTGTCATACTCAGAGCCATCTGCAAGAAAGGAACAAATTTGTTGCATCACAGTAGCTCGGGATGAAGACACTTTGCATCTAACAAATGCCTCCTGAGCTCACAACAGACAGTGGAACTTCTAAAGTGAGTGAGGCACCAGTAGTCCTCTACACCACTGCATACATTTGTCAATATTGGGTATACCTGTATGATCACTATATGAGGCTTTTTACCCGAGCGTTGTGGCATTCTCTCAGGTGACATGCTTGGGAGCGGAGGCAGATAAGGATGCATGTCATCTTCGGAGGGAGAAGGCATTTGTGGCAAAGCCAGACCAGCCAGAGCAAGACTACCGAGAGGAACTAAATCCTCTGGAACACTGTATTTCTCAAACTCTGAAATGGGGGAGGGGAAGAAAACAAACTTTAAAATACAAGGTAGCAGCTGTTTTTACTCCACTGTAGTCTTTAAAAAGACATTTACCCAACGGATCATAGGGAATGAGTTTCTCAATCTCTGGATAGTCCTCTGCTTTCTTCTGAGCTGCATGCTTCACTTTGGCTTCCTGTGGGGCGCAAAAAATAAACATACACTTTGAATAATAAAAAGAAAGTTGCAAAAGTGTGTGACCAAGTTACAAACTTTCAGTTGTAATTAAAAATTGAAGGTTCGCTCTTACACCATGGTGGAAAATATTTCACCATAATCCTAATTTAAAACCAGATTTCTTGCAAGTAGTTCTACCTCGACTAAGGCTAAAGACAAGATGCATGTTTTTTTGTGCCGATTCCGCCCCAGCACATCAAATGCCACATAATCTTCCGTGTTTTAAGATAATCCCATAAGATTGTCCGAAACAGGTCAGGGCCGACAATCTTAATGTTCAATATTTACGACCAAAACTCGTGTGGGGAACGCAGACTTCTCCCAAAGTCATGACGGCGAGAATGGTGACATGTAACAGAATGTAGCCAATCAAAGAAGCAACTGACCGATGAACACAGAAGTGACCGTAAATGAAAAAGTCTTACCCGATGTTATTTTATGTATAAAAGTGGGTTCCTCAGACAGCAGTAGTTTCCAAAGAAAGTCGTTTTTTTGGGAGAATCTCCATTTTTATAAGACTCTCGGCACAAATCTGTAAGGGTTTCTTTGGTTTTGTGAATTTACGTGATCACGCGAGACTTCAAGATCGGCGGTACAATAGAATCTGTGTGTGGTGTTGAGATTCTCAAAGCACACACACACACGACACCCAAAACTGTTGAATGCAGATTTAGCTTTAAGGGTGGGGTCTGGAGCAGATAAATCTTTTAAGAGTAGAAAAATCTGTGTGTACCAGGCCTAAGAGTGCCCCAATATAAGTTAACAAGCAGTTGGTTGACTAGCTTTGTTATGAGCGAGCTTCAAAAACACAGCTGCTTGCGTGAAGTGAAACATTTTTTTTTAAAAAGCAGCAACCAAAATTTTTTTGAATGATAAGTTTGCCCACACTTCCTAGTTACTGTTATGATAGGGCTGAGCACGACAATGAAAATTCACAACCAAAAAAAAAAAAAAAAAAAACCCTAGTTTTCTAAGTCTTCAGTTTTTCCATTGACAATACAACTGGCAAGCAATACACATTCAGAAGGAATGGTTCAAATCTAATTTGTAGACTCAGACAAATATTTTCACTTAAAAAAAAAAAAAAAAAAAAAAAAAAAAAAAAGCTAAAACACTGTTACAGTATAAACTTAACACAAAAAGTGTAAATAAAAGTTAGCTAGCATAGCTGTTGTAACCAGGCTAGCAATTCAACAGTGCAAAACAACAAGCCCGATACTCTCCGCCAAAGAATGTCAGTTAAAATGAGAAAAAAAAAAAAAAAATCCAAAAACAGGTTAGCGTGAAACAAACTGGACACTAAAGAAAAAAGGTGTAAGGTAAAAGGTTGCAGTTCCAACAGGCTGCCATCTCACAGGTGCCTTGAAATTTTTAAATCTTTGTTTCTCCCTTATTTGTACTTTTTTCCCCCAATCATGCCGTTTGCGCTAGATAATCCCGTTGGGAAAATTAAGGTACTATTAGAACTTTTTAGTCATGCTATTTTTGTCCAGCAGAGAATATCAGCACTATAGGACTTATTTTTTGTTTGTTTACAATGAGAGAAACGTGATACCCTTTGACCCCGCAGAGGACTCCATCATGCAGGAGATATGGAGCGAGATGAGAGCTGGTGCTAAAATGAAGTGCAGTGAGAACGAGGAATAAATTGAACAGGAGATTTAAACCATTCATTTTGTATGTGTGCAACTTTCCAACGGACGAACCTGCTAGAAAACTTGTTTATAGTTAAAGTCAAGCTCCTGCAGCCAACACAAGTGCCTACCTACACACTGATTGCAAGATTACAGCATCACGGCACCTTCACACTGATCTTGACCTTTTTGATCCAATGTCAAAAGTGAATGGGTGAATGCTGAACTGTGAATATGTGGGTGTTCCCTGTAATTCCCAGGGAAAGTTGAAACCTTCCACCCCTTTACAACCCTAATACCAACCACATGATTATGACGCATTACAGGTACACCCCCAACCTGAAGCTTCTCAGTCTTCTTCTCCTGCTTATTGACAACAGGTGTGGACAACAACTGCGTGTTGAGAGTCCCGAAAGCCTTTCGACCAGGACGTAGAGGAGTTCTCATGGATTTCAGTGGAGTCTTCAAAGACAGCTCTGTAAAGACAACATGTAAAATTGAGAGTCCCTAGACCAAGCCACAACAACACAATTTAAACACAAACTTCCTACCTGGTTTGAAGGAAAGACTTTGATTTTCACGCTCTGCGTTGATATGATCCATTTTGTCTGTCTGGAAATAACAGAGGCAGACGTTAGCATTTATGGTAAACGTTACTTGTTAGCGAACGTTTAAAGTTGTAAGACGTTCAGACAAGGCATACTACAGTACTGGCGTTTTAGACACTCAGATAACAACGGAACAGAACATGAACGCGAAGTCATAAAATACGGTCAAACCCAAGATATTAAGGCTAGCATTACCGTAGTCTTATTAAAGTGAACAGTTGGTCCAGCTCCGACCTCGCAACTGCAAAGATGTTTTGGTATGAAACGGAAACGTGACCGCGGCTCTTTTTAAATTCGCTGCTCTCATGTCATTGGTCGAAGTTATGTAACCCGGATGTGACTGGGCACGAACCTAAATATACACTTCCGGCTTATTTTACGCACATTTCCCTCTATCATTGTATCTTAATTAATTACAAAAAAATGGTATGTAACTATAGTCCTGATTTTATGACAAGCTAACCCTAACTTACATTTAATTAATTAAAATACTAAATACGCAAATAATTGCTAAATGCTAATTTAATATACATGTTACCCCTACGTGCGTTACTTACATTACGTACGTTAACATATTTACATAATAATACGCATTGTGTGCAAGGGACGTAGGTAGACATACAAAGAAACCGGAATAGTGTCTTAATTAGCGAGAATAAATAAATGTTTACATGATAGTATAATATTGGCAATCACGCTATCTTCTGCCCAAAGTACTACAGGTATTTATTTTTCATTCACTGAGGTTCACTGCGCGTCTGTGTGGACGAATCCATTAAAGCACTTTATAGGGGAGGTAATTGGCTAGTATCCGGTCAAAATAATTGTTTATGGTGAATTAAAAACGTATACCGGATCAATCGCTTAATAATACAAAGAATATTTGACTAGTGAAATAGAATTTAGGGCGATATCGGAGGTGGTCGGTGAAATAACGTTTGTTAAATGCGTTTTAGCAGTGGTACATCCCGAAGAAGAGGGTGAGCTGTCGGTGTAAACTCAGCTCTTCAGCTTCCCCCGCTCAACTCGGAGGGTGTGCTCAGCTAACGGCTATCACCAATGGCGTCCACGGAGATAGCGAGGCAAGCGGTGAGTAGCCCCATTTAATTAACCCGAATTATTATTATTTAATGCTATTAATCTCAGCTCTTGATAACGCATACATCATTGGAAGTGTTGTATGGACTGGGTGTGCTGCTCAGCATCCTCCCTCCATTGTGGTTATCGTCATTTTATTCTAAAATGTCGTGTTGAGATTTTGCTAATCTAGAATTGTCAATGCAAAGCTCAGTGGGGCTTCGTTATCAGTACCAATAATGGTATTTTTCCACCATTATTTATCGTCTGCGCGTATTGGTTTAATATTATTTTGGCTAAAATGCACACGTGCGTCGTAAAATGTTCATTTTAACCAATGAAAGGCTGTGAAAAAGACTATATTAAAAAAAGGCGCTGTTGTAAAGGGGCTTTTCATTTTCTAAGCCAACCTCCCCCCCCCCCAATTTCAGCACTGCTGCTCGTTTCCGTTATGTTATCTCATACAAGTCAATTCAACTTTCAGTCGGGCGTTGTCATGAGTGTGTAAGCGGGGAAAAAAACAGTTTTGCTTGGTATTTAACCCTGCAATTTTGGGGGGGGAAAAAGTCTGGTGTCAAATGTAACTGCACATATTTTGCTGTGGCTGTCTTTAAAAAAAAAAAAAAAAAAAAAAAAAAAAAAGGCAGACAATTTGCCCAGAATAGCACGTTTTTCTCAGTTTGACATCCCATTCTGCGGCTGGCTGGTGTGTAGAACTTGGCTGTGGGTGTCTTGAAAGGCAGGAAGGGTTTTAGGAATGTTGCATTTCCAAGCAGGGGCGTATTTGGTCATTTGGTGGCCCAAGGTAATTTGTATTGCAAAGATTTTGGATATTAATCTTTATCAGTAACTAAAAAGTGTGAATTTGAGACAATTATCTTTTTTACTGAGTTAAATGAAGTGCTGTACTTAAACATTTTCTCAGCACGTTTGCTGTAATTGATAAGAACATCAATCAACATTTTTAATACATCTTCGTGATGAAAAGCGCTACTCATGTCATTCTGCCTGTAATCTCTATGACATGTTCTTTGGCTGACATTGACAGTAGTACTACTGCAACTGGCAAGAACGTTTGGCTCTTGCTGTTATTGGTTATGCTCGGTGTCACTTTGAAAAAAAGGTTAGAAACCTGTGATAGTTATGATACAAACAGTTTTTCCCTCTTGTCCGCTTCACTGAAATAACTCTGCTTTATTTTCCTCACGAAGCACAAACAAGTGTGTTTTGCTAGTGCCACTCTCTTGCTGAATCGAGTCTGCACCTGGGCAGTAAAAAGATGGAATAGTCCATTGCATGAGAAGGGAGGGGGAGCACTGAAAAAGATCATGACAGATTGAATATTTTGATGTGCTTTCTAGCATGTTAAATGAGACTAAAACAATAATAAATGCTTTCAATCTCAAATGACATTTATGAGACGTTTGGGGGCCCCTGGCAATATATCGGGGCCCCAGGCAATTGTCTATGTTTGACTAATGGTAAGTCTGCCACTGCTTCCAACTAAAATAATCTCAAAGCTGTTTGTCCAAGGAGGTCAGTAATTTTTATACCGCAGTCCAGCAGCTGTTCAAACCAAATTTCAACCCTCTAAATCCGTGGGTCTCAGCCTTTTTGGGGTCCCGGACCCACCACAAATTTTTGATCGACCCTGAGGACCCCCTGAACCTTGCAAGTTAATGAGTTTTCTCACAACACTTTACTGCAGATGTTTCACAATAAAAACATTATTACGAAATGATTGATTTATGACAACTAAAACACTAGGGTGCTCATAATTTGAAAAGACTGCAGATTATGTTAAATTTGTATTTATAGCATCATGCGATAACTTTAACATTGCAAATGGGGGCAAGGTCTCTTATTAAATTGCAATGAATTACATTTGTGAAACATGGAATTAGTGAAAAAAAAAAGATATGTTACCGTCTGTAGTTTCGGTAAATATAGGTCTCAGTCACATTTGAGTAATATAATACTATCGCTATAAATGTCATACAATCTTTTAAAAATATTTTTTGTTAACACGGACTTGCATCATGGACCAGTAGGGGTCCAGGGATCTCACCTTGAGAAACACTGCTCTAAATAATCAATTGTGTTTTTGAAAACAATTGTCCTCCTTCTGTTGAAATGTTTCTGGTGTCATAACTGACTGCATATCCAAGCAACACTTCTGTTAGGACACATATCAGCTGCTTGCTTTGCCTTATAATCTAAATAGTTTTTTTTAATGTTGATGTCGTAGGCTGCAGGAAAAGGCATTCTAACCACCACTACCATCCACACACACCCACACACAGTTCAATTGTGATTTTTACACTTAGTTCCATAGAGATGCTGCATGTGATGTAATACAATGCTTGCACTGCCTTAATACCACTGGCATCACAATCAAAATTACAGTCATTTGCCACAATGTTAGTCATACTTGGACAATCAGACTGG
This sequence comes from Phyllopteryx taeniolatus, assembly GCF_024500385.1. NCBI lineage: Eukaryota > Metazoa > Chordata > Actinopteri > Syngnathiformes > Syngnathidae > Phyllopteryx > Phyllopteryx taeniolatus. Next base: position 11,698,785 of record NC_084511.1, on the reverse strand, counting down.
TTGTACACTGCAAGTCCACGTGCCCAATTCCGTTTTAACGCATATATGAGATATTGTGTCACCATCAGGCAGTTACAACAATATTTAGTTATATAGCAATTTATGAACACCCCCCCACCCAGCCCTCCCCCTTATTGCTTTGGCAAAAAACAATGGCTGGCAAGTATTTTTGTTATTTAATGATGGACACACCTCTAAAGTAGCATTTTTATACCATATATAATGATCTATACCGATGATTCTCGAACCTTTTACACAAACTACCACCTAAAAAAAATACTTGGCTCTCCAGGTACTACCATCATTACCAACATTAAACCATAGTAGACTAGTGAGCCTAGGTGTTCAACAAAAATGTGATGGATTTATTCCTAAATAGTATATTTTGTTATTGGAAGCCACTGTAACATTATGCACAGTTTGAACATTAACACTGCACTTTGTATTGCACCAAAATAAAACAGTCATGTAGAGATCTCGTTTGATGTGCGTCCTGCATCCTACACGCACAGAAATTATGAGGAATGCAAAAAGCATTGTGAATGTGTGTCCACTGACTCACAACATTGCTTACCTATGTATGAGTGCAAGGCTCAAATTTAGCAGTCTCGCATCGCAGTTTGCAGGTCAAAATTCACATTTTGCACCTCAAAAAAATATTGAAAAGCAAAACTGCAAATCAGGTTACCGCAGAGACTGTCAAGAAGATGGAAGCAGGCTGTAGCATATATGACAGAACGCGTTTACGTCACCAATGTGTGGATGCGGAAGTGAAGCGTTCAATTGATTAACGGGAAGACAGCGGTTCCAAAATGCGACGCCAAATTGAGAAGAGAAAAAATGACAAATGACGAAAGTGTGGCAAGGCGAGCACCCGTTTGTTGTAACACGGACATTTCTCTCCCCTGAGTGACGCCGCGTTGTGGGACCCGAGAGAGTGTGAAGTTAACATACTGCAAATCGGTGATCTTAACGTTAGTCTACTTTACTAACATAACGTTAGTAAACGTCTCTTTTAATTATTAGTGCCGTCAAATGTGTGACTTATTTATTATTTTATTATAACCGTGACAAGGACAGTATAACGCAACGATAACAGTACATAGTGTGCTTTTTACTCAGTGTAGTCACTGTGAGACATATGGCCAATCTGATGATCTGTAAGTGGTAAAACATTTAGTCAAGTAGGTGAAAAACTTGGCAAATGTGGCCAGAGAGGAATAAGAGTAAAATGGATCATCATCATGTACCCAAACGGAGAAATTTTGGTGAAGGGCGATAAAGGAAATATTTTTCTCTCTCGCAGTTTCTTCATTTTAGTTTGAACTTCATTTTAGTTTGGAAAAAAATTAACACTTCTAAAACTTGTATTAGGACAAAGAACATTTGTCTTATTACTCGTCAGCTGGTCTAAGCTCATAAATGCACAGCCATGAACCTAATGTATTATATCACAAAATGCTAAAATGCTAGCTGTTTAAGTGAAGATGCACAAAGACTGTTAATGCTTTAAAAAAAGCCTCATCTTTTATGCACAATGTGAACTCAAGCAATAAAAAATGTTATATAAAACAGGAAAACAATTTGTTGTACGTTATTAAGTTTTATTTAATCGTTTCGTATTAAAAATTACTATTTAACCAAGCAAAAATATAGTTAATCCAAATTATTGATTGTTTGATATACATTTTCAGTCGGCTACTTTAGTACTAAATATTCGTTAGCTGCAGCCCTTCATTCAACTCCACCTTTATATTGCCATATTTTTATTGTTTTATAAAATCCTTGCTTCTGGTCCCTGTGCAATTAACCTGCAAAAAATTGCTCCTCAAAATTGGAGAGTTGGTCCTCAAATGAAGAAATGATGAGCAAAACTGCTCCTCAAAAAAAAAAAAAAAATTTCAGCCTCGTTTGTGTGTGCGTTGGCGTGCGTGTGTGTTGCTGAAGTGCTTCAGTGAATCATCCATCCATCCATTTTCTGAGCCGCTTCTCCTCACTAGGGTCGCGGGCGTGCTGGAGCCTATCCCAGCTGTCATCGGGCAGGAGGCGGGGTACACCATGAACTGGTTGCCAGCCAATCGCAGGGCACATACAGACAAACAACCATCCGCACTCACATTCACACCTACGGGCAATTTAGAGTCTCTAATTAATGCATGTTTTTGGGATGTGGGAGGAAACCGGAGTGCCCGGAGAAAACCCACGCAGGCACGGGGAGAACATGCAAACTCCACACAGGCGGGGACGGGGATTGAACCCCGCACCTCAGAACTGTGAGGCTGACGCTCTAACCAGTCGTCCACCGTGCCGCCCTTCAGCGAATCATTATCCACTAAAAGTAAGAGTCCCGTCTTGGTGCTAGCCAATCAGAAGAACAGTAGGTTGGGTTATCATTTCATTAATACAATGGACTCGATAAATTTTCATTGTTGTAGTAACACCAGGAGAGCCGCTCACGACGCAGCGAGCCGGTGGCGGAACGGCTTTGGCTCCATAGACGCAAACAACTGGGACATTTTAGGAAAAGTTAACTATTTTTTTATATTTGCTAGCCCGTGAGGTAACTAGCTAGTGTGCTACGGAGCTAAACCGCTCACCCTGGCTCGCTCGATTGTTGCAACATCGTTTAAAACAGAGGTCACTAACTCGTGGTCTGCGTCCGGACCGAGAAGCTGTCCCAAACGGACCCACACCACAGCCAAAAAAGAGAGGCTATGATTCAAGACATACAGGATGCTTATTTTTTTAAGCAACACAACAATATTTCAGGCTTTACGGTAGTGACGAACTGTACCGACCAATCACATGCGAGTTCCACCACCCTTTCAGCAAATAAAATCTGCATCGCAAGCGGTGATTATTTAAATCACTGACTGCGCACAGAACAAAGAGAGAGAGAGAGAGAGAGAGAGAGAGAGAGAGAGAGAGAGAAGTTGAGTTAAAGACGGTGAAAGATCAGAAAATGACCGACAAAGGAAGAGAAAATTTGGAACAAACTGCGCTTAAAATGGAACCGGCAGACATTTTTGTCTGTACCTTTTTGTGTGTGGGAAGTTCCCAATGGGGGCTTTTACTAAAAGTGCTTATAATATGTGAAATGCCATGATGAACCAAAACAAAGGTTTTGAACATACAGAACCTCTAAAACGGTTAAGATTTGTCAAATTAAAATATGTAAAATTGTTTGAGACTTCACTGTGACAAGTTGCCAAACATAAAAGGGGAAACTAAAATGTTTATTCTTCTTAAATTCACCACTTTATTTGAACATGTATAACTTTATCTTTTTATTTACTTGCGCTTACTGTGAAATGCATCCCTACTTTTATTTAGGAAATGAGAGAATATTGCGCAGTTGTGCTCATGTTTGATTACCAGGGCAGAATTTGTAAGATGTGTGCTTTATTATGCTCTAATATCATTATATCAGTGGGAGAAAAAAAACATCGATACTATCGTTTATCTTGAAAGTTTTTGGGAATAACTATTGTTTAGGCTTTACACGATCACGATTTTTGGGTCCAATCACCGATCAGCAAGTTTAAAAAAAAAAAAAAAAAAAAAAGGTGATATCCGATCACAGTATGGAGCAATGTGTTTATTTACATGACTTGTGTTCACTGTGATGGGTAAAATGCAGAGAACAAATTTCGTGTGCATGAATGCATGTTCATGACAATAAAGATGATTCTTCTTCTTCTTGTATATACTTGTGTACTGTATACTGAGTATGTATCTTCAAAATTATTATCTAGCATTTTAGAGTTAACAACATCTTTAAAGCAGACTTTAAAACATCAAGTGACCTCTAAGGGGTATTCAAGGATTGGCCGCTTACATAAGTTTAGGTCAAATCAAGATTACAAGATGACAGAAATAATGGGTGCTAACGTACTGTAATAAAATTACTTACTTTCACAAATACTGTTAATGACATGCTTTCTCTAACTTTCATTGTCATTGTCATTGTCCGGCTATATGGATGGGTGTTGTCCAGCGTTTGCGTCGGTTTGGCGCTTCCTTTTATTTATTTATTTATTAAAAAAAAAAAAAAAAAAGTATTTATTTCTTCCATCCACGCTGCGTTGCTTGAACGCGGCATGCTCCTCCTTGTGTACATTCCTCAGGTGCCCGATCAAATTTGTTGTGTTGAAGCATTTAGATGATGTTCCCCACGACGTACTTCAGTTGTTCACAGACTGCAAATAACTTACATGTTGTATAAACTAACTTTTGGATTCATACGCAACGCCGACTCGTAGTAAATGTCTTTTGCGGAGCCGACTGATGACGTAATTGATCGGATCAGCGAATTATGACATAAAAGCCGATCGGCTGATCAGCATAAAATGCTAATTATCGGCCGATACAGAGCAAACCGATCAGATCGGTGTAAAGTCTATTAGAAACCTCGATAAGATCTGTAAGACCTCTTAGTATGACATAGCCTGAAGTGTAGCAAACACTAGTGAACGGTGTCACTCAAACAGGATCATTATTATTTTCATAAAGACAGACCTTTACTATTGGATCTCATTAGATTGTACCTGTGCACCTAATATTGTGGCCAATTATCTTAAAGTGTGAACCTCGTAAAATGATCAATAAATATTCACACTTGCGCAGTGGTTTCCTGGTGTGGGTAGAAAGTCGAGACTCCAGGAAACAGGAAGTCAGCAGCGGAACTATGTAACGGATACTAACAACTATTAATCAAGAGTGAAAGAAAGGATGGTAATCTGCTGTAGGAGAGCGTTCACTCAACCCTTTTTATTCTTTCTTGTGTTTAGGGAGAAGGTGCCCGTGCCGTACCTCTCGCCGGTCATGTTGGCTTCGACAGCATGCCTGACCAGCTGGTCAACAAATCTGTCAACCATGGATTTTGCTTCAACATCCTCTGCGTCGGTGAGTATGTCATATGTGACAACAGATTTACAAATAAGCATAATGACTGCCATTTGAATATTGTGGATTTATTTTTATGTGCTTGTTGTCATTAGAACTAACAGTTTTGTGTGGAAATGAGTGTAAAAACGGATGGCAGCGCTCCACAAACATTTTGAGTTATACTCCGAGCTCCTCAGAAGGTCAAGCTCTGTTAAAGGTCTCGCTGCTTTTGGTCAACAGTAGATGACCGTCTGTGGCGAGCAAGTCAAGCAAGAGTGGGCGTTTTTGTCGATTCCGCACACCAGTTCCTGAACTCCTCACTAAGCATTTCCTCTGGAAATCTGTTTTTATTTTGCTCTCTTAATCATGGTAGTACAAAGAGATTCTAGTTGTTTTTGTGTCTTTTCTGGCATCTTTGCTTTGGCTATTTATTTGCTGTCAATGAGGTAGCTATTTGTTTAGATATCTAATTTTTTTTGTGTCAATCACAAAAAACTGTGGCAGCAAAATGGAAACCTTGGAAACTATGCATTTCCTCATTTGAGTCACGGGTACTGGAGCCTATCCCAGCTGACTTCGGGTGAGAGGCGGGGTACACCGTGGACTGGTCATCGCCAGTCAATCTCAGGGAACAAAGACAAACAACCAGTCACACTCACATTTACACAATTTTGAGTCTATAATGAACCTAACATGCAGGTTTTTGGAATGTACTTGAAAACCAGAATCTCAAATAAAAACGAGAACTGTGAGCATCTCTAATTGGGCCCTCACACCCTGGCCCCGTTGGGGTACTGGCAGTTTGAGGTCCTGGTTGTTTGGGGTATTGCCATGATAAAGTAAGGGCCGCAAATGGCCCCCGGGTGGCAGTTTGGACACCACTGCTGTAAGACAAGTGTAAAACTATGACTCATGCAAATGTTGAAAAAGGTACAAATGTTGGAAAAAGGTAATTAACTCTTAGGCCAACTACACTATATTTGTTGGTAATTAAGGTGGGACTTTTTAGTACTGTGAATGTTAATGTTGGAAAAAGGTACAATAATAGTCAATATACTTATCATTTTTAATTAACTCTTGGGCACTACTGTATCTATTATTGGTAATTATGGTGGGACTTTTAAGTACTGTGAATGTTACATTTAAAAGGCCGTAGATCTTTTTCTGTTGAGTTTAGGATATGGGTTGTAATTAACTCTTAGGCCTACCACACTACATTATTTATTGTTGCTTATTATGGTGGGACATGAAGTGCAAAACTATGGTAAATATATTAGATAAAAGTGATGGTGATCTAGCATTGCAAGAGGTGGCCAAAATCTTTAATTTTCCCCTTCAAAATAAATATTTCTGCATGTCATTTTCATCCATTTTACAGAGTTCAATTGAATTTGGAAAAAAAATATTTCTTCTAGTGTGGCTTGGCCTTGCAGATTATTTCTAACTAACTATTGGTGTATATACTGTAAATATAAAAATGCGGCAGCGATTTAGGATTCAGAGAAGTAGCCTAACAATTATTTTAGGTAAAATGGTGGGATATCCTGCAAAAGTGGGCCAACATGGATGGTGGGTCAGGCTGTGAAGAATTAAAAATAGACTGAGCTTGCTAAATGAGTCATCTGACTGCCTCCGAGATAAATGAACGTCAGCGTACAGTAGCAAACAAGCAGCTCGCTATCTCTGTACTTGTCCTTGCATTTAGATGTACTGTATATTTTGTTTGCATCTTCAATATTACTTTTTAAAAAATAATGTATGATTGACTGATTATTTCCTCAAATAGAAACTTCCACTCAAATAGACTCTGGGTGTGTCGTTCAGTTGAAATAAATAAGGATATACGCCACATCTTTGCAAGACATCCACCATTGCTGAGCAATTATCACCCAAAAATTGTACACAATCATAGATACCCACCTTCTTTAAATTTATATGCTTGAATTTGCCTTTATTTATTATTGAAAAATGGAAAAGGAAATCCTGAAATTGGATGATGTTTTTTTTTTAATTTTATTTTTTATTTTTTAATTGGCATTTTTGGAAATCTTGATATTGCAGAATTCTGCTAACACACAAGCAAATAGGCTTGAAAACACCTCCTTGGGGGAGATCATGAACCCCTTCTTATACTGCCTGTTAAAAATTGAATTTTTCTGCCTTTTTTTTTCTTCTCTCTGTTCTGTAAAAACAGCAGCACCAATGTGAAATTGTGGGTAAATTACTTTTGTCATGGCTTTGAAGCTGTGTGTAACTTGGTGAAGAAAGACTGCAGATCATACCCACCACCTTTATACATTTTCATCTTCCTGTTGTCCAGGCGAGACAGGTCTGGGCAAGTCCACCCTGATGGACACGCTGTTCAACACCAAGTTCGAGGGTGAGCCCACCCAGCACAGCCAGCCTGGGGTGACGCTCAAGTCCAACACCTACGAACTGCAGGAAAGCAATGTGCGCCTCAAGCTCACCGTCGTCAACACTGTGGGCTTTGGAGACCAGATCAACAAAGAAGACAGGTGCGTTCCATATGGATGTGATTAAACAGGACTGGGTCTACGGTGAACCCCCGCTATTTGCACGCAGGGAATAGTGCCCGAGCATTGCAGCGAAAGGCAAAAATCTGTGAATAATTGACGCCCCCCTAAAAACAATTTTTAATTGTGGATAGATGGTAAATTATTCAACACAAACAAACCACCTTCACATGAGACTGATCAATAGTATTAGCTAGGGGTGTCCCAATCCCAATCAGTCCGATGTCAGCAAAAAAACAAAACAAGGATTTGATCGGAAAGCTCAGATTTTTACCACTCTTATACAAGCAGTCCATTCCAGGCTCCGCTCCAGCACTCTTATCCAGCAGCCCCCGGATGGTGTGCATAGCCCACGTGATCACAACAACAGGTTGCTAAGGTGCTAACTTTGTAGGAAGGACTAAGAGTGAATGTTGCTTGCTTAAAGTAATTTGAGACTCCAGTTGAAGTTCACTGTAAAACTAAACAAAGATAACAAAATAATTACACCTATTAAATGTTCAAATATATTACAGACTTCGTTTCTTTGTTTTTGTTCACAAAAATTGGTAGCTCAAAGCTAAACACCATTGACGAGCTAACGCAAATTAGCATCAAACTTGCGGCACATATCTCTCAAAATAATAAATATTGGTACAAGAACGCTGTATAAACACATAAAAACAGACGATATAACAATACATACATACAGACATATATTCTTCAAACTGTGGATAAATGAGTTATAATAACAATATTTGATTGGGACTTCTACTTTCTTTGTCATGCAAGTGTTTATCTCATTCCATGCACCAAACTGCCCCTCAGAGGTAAAGATGTGCACAGCAGTTACCTTATGTAACCCATTGGTTAATAATAAATGGTTCAGTCTTTCTCATACCTACTGTTGCTGATTGTTTTTGTCTGAGTAATATCACTTGAGCAAGCCTTTTTTAACATTCCATTCTACAGAATAAGTAAATTGTCTGATTGTTGCTGATAATCGGATCAGACTGATATTGGTATCAGCCAAAACTCAAGGCTGCAATCTCTAGCGGATCGGAAGTGAAAAAGTTGGATCGGGACATCCCTAGTGTTAGCTAGCATACTAGCCTAAATAACACACTGGCACCAACTGACATGACATCACACCTTGGCAAGCAATTATGCACGCTTACACTTTTACACAAATGGTCTAAAGTCAAACTCATTTGTGGAGGTTTACTGTACGCTGTGCATCCATAAACCGTCCTCATGTGTTTTTCCGCCAGTTACAAGTCCATTGTGGAATTCATCGACACCCAGTTCGAAGCATATCTCCAAGAGGAGTTGAAGATCAAGCGCACACTACACAGCTACCACGACACGCGCATCCATGCATGCCTCTACTTCATTGCCCCCACGGGACACTCGCTCAAATCCCTGGACCTGGTGACCATGAAAAAGCTTGACAGCAAGGTGAATATCTTGGTCACCTTAATGCTTGTTTAGTGGTAGAATGTGGATAATTGTGATGTTTCCCCATTCATCCTAATTCCATTTCACTGACTGTGTAGGATAGATGCAATTATTGGCCTCCTAAGTAAGAAGCGTAAAGGCATCGCAGCAGCAGAATAAATAGAATGCGGTAGAAATTTAAATTCTCTCAAACTGCTCGTGAAGGATGCAAAAAATGAGCTAAATACGATACCACTGATAATGTGTCTCAGCATATATCTGAAAATCCCCTGTAATGTCATGTGTTGTATACTTTTTTTGTCTTCCAATTTGTAGCAAAGTAAGACAAAAATATGAAGCAAAAAAAGTGGGTGGAGAATGCCAGCACTGTGGCAATATGGCATCCAATCAGATATGTTCAGTGTTGTAGGCCACACTCCAAAAGTTCCTGGACTTCCATAGAGTACTATTCCCTCCCTTAGGTGGGTCTTCTTTCGGCCTGTTAAATTACGCTGCAACTACAGTAAATTTGGAAAGTAGTTATGTGGACCAAATACACCATGGGCTTCCGAAAACGTTCCTGTGGTCAAAATGAGCCTTAAGGGCGTTGAGGCTGTGCCGAGCGCTATTTACATCCATCCAACCATCTTATCCTGAATAGGGTTGCAGGTGTGCTTCAGCCTCTCCCAGCTGACTTCTGGGGAGGCGCAGGGTACACCCTGGACTGGTCGCCATCATATCGCAGGACGCACAGACAAACAACCCTTCACACTCATATTCACACCTAAGCGCAATTTAGAGTATTCAGTTAACCTAAGAAGCATGTTTTTGGAATATGTGAGGAAACCGGAGTACCCCGGAAAACACACACTCAAGCACGGGGAGAACATGCAAACTCCACACGGGAAGGCAGGAGCCCGGAGTTGAATCCCCAACCTCAGAACTGTCAGACGAATGTGCTAACCACTCGGTCACCATGCCTCCAATTTACACGAGATAATCTTCAATATAGTCCAGTGGAGTGATCCGCTGTTCACTGCAGGAGTTACAAATATATAGAAAATACACTTTAAAAATGTAATTAAAACATTGTCTTATTGTTTAAGCCTTAAAATAACCCTTCCACACATAAATTTATTTAACCACACTTTTTTAACACATTGTAAAGGTATTTCAATACACAAAAAAATGTTTAACAGAAAAACTGCAATCTAGTAGGACTGCATTAGATGAACCGTGACACAGCAGGGGATTATTTAACAGTGGACCCCCGTATACCTGTGGTTCGGCACCTGCGGATTTTTTTCCAATTTATAAAAAAAAAAAAAAAAAAAAAAAATATATATATATATGTGTGTGTTTTAATTTATTTATTTATTTTAAAGTTTTGGGGGGAAAACCAACCCCCAAAACACTTTTTGGCTGTATACCCCTGCTTAATTCAAGAATTTTTCAGGGATTAAAAAAAAAACAAATAACAACTCCCCCCACCCATTTACAGTCAGGCTCCCTTCCGAGCCCTATCCCTGGCGAATAAATAATTGTGCATACTGTTCAACTGCACAACATGATCAACAATCATAATTGTTAATAAATATTTATTAATAAATTATTATTATTATTGTTATTCCATATTTATTTTAATTTATTTATTGCCTCAGCCTTATAATAGTGGACTCATTTGCAGTCAAATGTATTCTCTTGCGGGTTTAGTATTTTTGTATTTCCTGTATCCACTACTGCAACTGAAACGAGGCAAATTTCCCCATTGTGGGACTAATAAAGGTTACAGTGCTGTGAAAAAGTATTGGTCCCCTTCTCAAATTCTTATATTTTTGCATAGTTTCCTCACTTTAAGATCATCAGACAAATGTAATTATCAGACAAATATAACCCAAGTGAACTTAAAATGCTGTTTTTAAATGGTGCTTTCATTCATTAAGGGTAAAAAAGAAGAAAGAAATATATATATACCGCGAATAGTGGGAATCCATTGTATTTTTAATTTGAATTCCTTGCACTATGGCAGTACTGTAAGTGTAATAAGAAAATATATTTTGTGTCCAATAGAATTTGTGTGTCAATGCTTATCCTTCATGTTGGACATGGCTGGAAGGATTAGGGTCACGGGTCAACAACCTTCTGCCTGTGTGCAGCTCATCCCGAGTAACGCGTCGGTGTTAGTCAGCTGAGAAACATAGTCGACCGTGACTTTCACCTCGTTTGTGCAAGAGGCTGTCCTCTGGGTTCACGTTTGCATGCACCCCCACTAGCCATTCAAGCGTTTGCCAGAGCAGCTCCGCCCTGTGATGAACATCACAGCGATTCACAAGATTGAACCTCTGAACAGACACTTACAATGTATAGTAGTAGTCTCGTGAAACAGAGGATGTTTGGCCATACTTCAAAGGTTCACCTTCTGGCTGCAAAAAAAAAAAAAGAAAGGCTTGAAAGTAGGCATGTAGATGTGAAAGTCATGTTTTTCCATCACCTCCTGTTGTGTGTCTGACTGTTGAAATTATTGCATTCTGACTCAAAATGGGGCCGACATGGTATCGCTCTCTTACATTTTGATAACGTTATGATGATATTAAATACATTGACAGTATCATAAACAACTGGAGGATGCCCAATCGGATCCATTGTAGTCAGATGATCCTTTTCTGGTCGGTAACTCCTCACATCTGCAATAAATCATGGCACATAGGAATTGGTAATAGAGAAAAGTAGTATGGACATTTTTACTTTGGGAAGGAACAAACTCAACACTTGACTTTATTTAGCTGCACCCCTCAATGTTGTTCTTTCTAAACAATGCCATTGTACAGTAACCACTGTCTTCTCCTCTCATCTTCTAGGTTAATATCATCCCAATCGTTGCAAAGTCTGATGCCATCTCCAAGAGTGAGCTGGCCAAGTTCAAGATTAAAATCACCAGCGAGCTGGTGAGCAACGGCGTGCAGATCTACCAGTTCCCCACCGATGATGAGTCAGTCGCCGAGATCAACTCCACCATGAATGTAAGACGCAGTTATGAATGTGGAGATGCATTGTCTGTGATCACTTAGGCCGTCAGTGAAGCATAGCCACTGCTGACAATCAGCCAGCTCAGAGCTGACAGTGTGGAAAAATGTTATCTTCTTTTTCACACATGAGCCAAAAATACATAAAGGAACAGGTGCCTTTGCTCTGTTTGTGTTCAGTGTTTGTTTATAAAAGCTAAGGCAGTGGGGAGGAGGTCTGGATGAGTACAGTATTTTTCCTCCAACGCCGTTTCTACACAAACACTTTTTCAAATTGGTGGCGGTCTGAGGGTCCATAGGGTGCAAAATGGCAGCCACGCTTCCGTCAGACTTGCCCAAGCAAGCTGTGGCTACACCAGTAGCTTACCACCATTTTTTTTTTGTGTGTGTAGGAATGTGTAGGATTTTATTAGAAGAAACAAATTTGAAAAAAAAAATTATGTCCTAGTTTTAAGATCTGCCTTGATTTGTTTTTTAGCTTATTCTAAACAACAAAACATATATATATGGCCATTTAATCTTAAAATGTGTTATAAGCTTATTTTAAGATTTAATCGATTTGTTTTGTTGCTTAGAATTAGTATTTTAAGCTTATTATAAGATTTGAAAAATTTAGTACTGAAGTACATGACCTGTTCTACTACCCACACTGCTCGTCATAAATGTTCTCTTTGCGCTATTTAAGTCAAGTTTTTAGGGCAAGTGATGCCGTGTGAATTCTCATGGTAATTTTGATTCATTGACTAGGAGAACCCCTTGAAATTTTGGTCCGCACAAGCTTAGTGGTGGATATTTTTATCTGAAACTTGTCAGCCAATCAGAGAAGGGATTCCCAAAGTATCAGACAAAACAAAAGTTTTGACGAAATACTGTGTTGAAATAATCAAGTTATACTGTTTAATTCTAATTTGAATGTTTTTTTACCAGATTTTCTCTAGCCGATATAACACAAAAACGTTCCCCAAAAAGGCAATATTTTTTGACACAAGAAAATTTCTTAGGACCCATCATCCGAGTTTCAAAATTTTTGGTGAGTTGTACTCAGGTTGAAGTGGCCTTTTCAACCAGACTTTGCAATTTGACAGCCATTCTTGGGAAATCTTCTAACGTTGCTATTAGCAGTAGAATTTAAAACAAACAAACAAACAAAAAAAAAGCTTATTTAAAACCACAAGTATACACGTGGACATAGCCTCATAGCACAAGTCTTATCTAGTAATACGGAAAAGAGTTGTTTATATAGTAAGCTTTGTTTGTGTTAGTCACTGGTCTCTTGTGATAAGCAAGCTGGCAGTGGACCTACGCTTGCGTCTCGTTCTACTCCACAGAGCCATTTGCCCTTTGCCGTCGTCGGCAGCACGGAGGAGGTGAAGATCGGGAACAAGATGGTGAAAGCTCGTCAGTATCCTTGGGGCACGGTGCAGGGTAAGCCAGCTTCACTTCCTGCCTCGCCGGAAATGGCAGCGGGCTCCCTGCCGTCCGTCTGTCGCCCTTTTTCCTCCTGCGGCTTGTACAACCTCATTCAGCATGTTGAGCTGTTGCAGGATGTTCATGACACTAATGGACTTTCAATTGATTTTAATTGACTTGTTGAGCAATCCATAACTATGTGCTTCAAGCACCGAGCAGCCACACTAGTTTAACCATTAGTTGGTGCATGTGAAATGTCCAGCAAAGTTCAAGTTGTAAGGATCAATTTGGAGGTCTTGCTTCTTTTTAAGCGACTCATCCACTTCAGCAGCCTGACAGTTGTCACCCCCCCAGAAAAAAGCAAAACAAAACCTATTTATAACCAACAAAAGCATCATGTGTAAACAACACAACGTAATGTTAATATGTAAACTATATTACACGCAACCTGTCACACCTTTTCATTTCCTTGTTTTTAGACATTTTCTGCTTATTGAAGACATTCTTTTACACAAACCTCCAGGATACATAATGCTTCATTTTCTGCACTGATTGCTCAAAGAAGTGTGAAAACCTTTTTAAAAGCTGCAGGTCATTACTATATTTCACTTCGTCCTTATACTACAGTGTGATTAAAAATTTAACTAGTATGGTGTAATTGTTTCTAACCAGAGGCTTTTTGTGACATTGGGTCATGTGTTTGCATGCACATGTAATCACGTGGTTTCACACATTAACTCAGTCAATAGAGATTTTGACATGGTCTTTTTTTGGGGTTCTACTGGATCTGAGCAGTTCTTAATCCTCCATTTATTCACTGTGTCTCCCACAGTGGAGAACGAGAATCACTGCGACTTTGTCAAACTACGAGAAATGCTGATCCGGGTGAACATGGAGGACCTGCGGGAGCAGACACACACACGCCACTATGAGCTGTACCGCCGCTGCAAGCTGGAGGAGATGGGCTTCAAGGACACGGACCCTGACAGCAAGCCCTTCAGGTACCAGACACAAGGCTCCTTTCTACCTTTTTTTTTTTATCTCGAGTCAAGCCCTTTATCATCAACTCCCATCTCCTTTTTTCCATGCTAGTCTGCAAGAGACATACGAAGCAAAGAGGAATGAGTTCATGGGTGAGCTGCAGAAGAAGGAAGAAGAAATGCGGCAAATGTTCGTCCAGAGAGTGAAAGAGAAGGAGGCGGAGCTCAAAGAAGCAGAGAAAGAGGTTAGCGTCGTTAACCCACTGCTACTGCCATGTCCCAGAGCACCTCACCTGATTTCATTTTCCTTTCATTTCATACGTCTCCTCCATCATTGCCCCGCACAGTTGCACGAGAAGTTTGACCGCTTGAAGAAGCTGCACCAGGACGAGAAGAAGAAGCTGGAGGATAAAAGGAAGTCCCTGGACGACGAGCTCAACACGTTCAAACAGAAAAAGACTGCCACTGAGCTCTTGCAGAATCAAGCCCAGCAGGCAGGGGGCTCCACCACGCTCAAGCGGGACAAAGAGAAGAAGAAGTAAGTGTCTCCATTTTAACATCATAACTTTACTATATGCAGAGATGCCAAGTGTTCGGATTTGGCTCTATTTTGTTCTGGGCAGTTCCCATGTGTTCCAATGTTACGATGAAGTCGAAAATAGTGCAATCCGGAGAAGATGAGATGACATGCGCGGTTGTCTAAGTAACTTAAATTTGCCAGTTAGCAACAAGGGGCTATCACGCGTTTGCCATCAAAGTACCACGTCTGTGATTGGCTGACAAAGACTGACTCCACCAACCAATCGCCATAATGTTTGTTGATGATGTCAGCACATTTACCTCCGTGTCATCACATTTTCTTCCGTGTAAACAAACTAGCTTCGAGCCCATCTGATGGGAAGCTCCTTTGCTGCCGCTGGCTAGCTACTAGTTGCTATTGTGGCTAAAACGGCGCTCCGCTAAACGTCACTAATCATTGCCTTCATGGTGGCGAATAAGCTACAATTTGAACAAGTACCATGATCATGAAAGGAGGGCAGGAGTAATGAACAGGGGAATATGGCTGAACCATGCCAAGCCGGCGCTAAGCTATCGTTAAATGTTACGAAGTAAACACTGGAATAAAATACAATTTAAATACAATTTTCACCCAAGTCTTACTGGAACCGGGTTCGTTACAGTTGAGAGAAATCAACTGTGCTGTCAAGTGCCGTCATCAAGAACAGTAAAACTGTTCCCCATAAAAGGGATACAGATCCTCATTTCTGCTGGACCTTACAGCCGAATAGGACAAAAAAAATGAAACTATGAAAAGCAGATTACTGTTATAAGTGTGTATGTCTCGAGAGAAAATGGAATACACAGCCACACACAGGACATTCCGAAAACCAGAAATGAGTTAAGGGATAGCATATGTCAGCCAAGAGGGGGGGCCTCGAAGATAAAAAGTATATTAATGTATAGGCTTTACACGATCAGGATTTTTGGGGCCGATCACCGATCAGCAAGTTTAAAAAAACGGTACTTGATCACCGGACCGATCACCAGATGGAGCAATGCGTCTGTTTACATGACTTGTTCATTTATTGTGTATACTTGTGTACTGTATACTGGAGTATCTTCAAACGTATTCTCTAGCATTTTAGACAAAAGTTAAAACATCAATGACCCTAGGGGGCATTCAAGGATTGGTCACTGACATAAGTTTAGGTCAAATCAACATTACAACATCAACATAACAGAAATAATGGGTGCTCACTTACTGTAATTAAATTACTTTATTGCAATTAAATAACTTTAATAAATACTGTTAATGACATGCTTACTCTAACTTTCTCGGACGGGTGTTGTACAGAGCTTGCGTCCGTTTGGCTTTTCCTTTATTTATTATTTTTTTAATTATTATTATAATTATTATTATTTTTTTCCCCACGCTGCGGTGCTTGAATGCCACATGCTGCTCCTTGTGTACATTCTTCAGGTGCCTGATCAAATTTGTTGTGTTGAAGCATTTAGATGACATTGCCCATGACTGTTGTTGTGCACAGACTGCAAATAACTTGTATGTTGTTTTTCTGAGACACTGCAAAATAGCCCCACACCGACGAGGTGTTTTTTCATCCACAAGATTGAAAGTAAACTTTATTGGCCATCAGGTAGTTATAGTACTACGCAAACAAGACTACAAATAAACTAGCTTTTGGATTCATACGTGACGGCGACGCGGAGTAAATGTCTTGTGAAGAGCTGCTCGACGATGTCATTGATCGGATCGTCGAATTATGACATTAAAGCCGATCAGCACAGAATGCTAATTTTGCCGATACCGATCAAGGACGATCAGATCAGTGTGAAGTCTATTAATGTAGATTAAATATTTTATATCAGCAATGTTATTTGTTTTGTTTGTTTTTAAGTGCTGAAGTTTAGAAAAGAATATTGTAGTGTTTTGTCAGAGATGTTGAGTAGTATTTGAACAATACAACATACTGTGTGTCCATTTGCATGCATACAAAACAAATTAATACATACTGTTGTTTGGAAAAGTGTTTTCCCCCTTCCTGATTTTTTTTTTTTTTTTTGCATGTTTGTCACACTTAAATGTTTCCCATCATCAAACAAATAAAAAAAAAAAAATAGTCAAAGACAACACAAGTAAACGCAAAATGCAGTTTTTAAATAAAGGTTTTTATTTTTAAGGGAGAAAAAAATTCCAACCTACATGGCCCTGTGTGAAAATGTGATTGCTCCCCAAACCTAATAACTGGTTGGTCCACCTTGACCAGCAACAACTGCAATCAATCAATGTTTGCGATAATTTGCAGTGAGTCTCTTACAGCGCTGTGGAGGAATTTTGGCCCACTCATCTTTGGGAAAATTGTTGTAATTCAGCCACATTAGAGGGTTTTTGAGCATGAACTGCCTTTTTAAGGTCATACTACAGCATCTCAATAGGATTCAGGTCAGGGGTTTGACTAAGCCACTCCAAAGTCTTCATTTTGTTTTTCTTCAGCCATTCAGAGGTGGTCTTGCTGGTGTGTTTTGGATCATTGTCCTGCTGCAGAACCCAGGTGTGTTTCAGCTTGAGGTCACGAACAGATGGCTAGGACATTCACCTTCAGGATTTTTTTGGTATACAGCAGAATTCATAGTTCCATTTATCACAGCAAGTCTTCCAGCTCCTGAATTAGCAAAACAGCCCCAGACCATCACACTACCGCCACCATATTTTACTGTTGGTATGATTTTCTTTTCTGAAATGCGGTGTTATATCATCAAGATGTTCATCCATTTTCTGTACCGCTTATCCTCACTAGGGTCACGAGCATGCTGGAGCCTATCCTAGCTATCTTTGGACGAGACCCTGAACTGGTCGCCAGCCAATCGCAGGGCACACATATAAACAAACAACCATTCACACTCAAGTCACACCTACGGGCAATTTAGAGTCTTCAATCACGCTACTACGCATGTTTTTGGGATGTGGGAGGAAACCGGAGTACCTGTAGAAAACCCACGGGGAGAACATGCAAACTACACCCAGGCAGGGCCGGGATTTGAATCCCGGTCCTCAGAACTGTGAGGCAGATGTGCTAACCAGCCGTCCACTGTGCCGCCCATCATCACTTGTCTTCTGGCAAAATTGAGACGAGCCTTAATGTTCTTTTAGCTCAGCAGTGGTTTTTGTTTTGGAACTCTGCCATGCAGGCCATTTTTGCCCAGTCTCTTTCTGATGGTGGAGTCATGAACACTCACCTTAACTGAGGCAAGTGAGGCCTGCAGTTCTTTGGATGGTGTTGTGGGTTCTTTTGTGCCTTCTTGGATGAGTCATCGCTGTGCTCTTGGGGTAATCTTGGTTGGCCAGCCACTCCTGGAAAGGTTCACCTGTTCCGTGTTTTCACCATTTGTGGCTAATGGATGTCACTGTGGTTCGCTGGAGTCTTAAAGCTTTAGAAATGGCTTTATAACCTTTTCCACTCTGATAGATCTCAATTACTTTTTCTCATTTTTTCCTGAATTTCTTTAGATCTCGGCATGATGTCTAGCTTTTGAGGATCTTTTGGTCTACTTCACCTTGTCAGGTAGGTCCTACTTAAGTGATTGCTCCATAGAGAAACAGGTATGGCAGTATCAGTTCTGGGTGTGGCTTGAGAAGTTGAACTCTGGTATGATAAACCACAGTTATGGTTTAACAGGGGGGTAGTCACTTTTTCACACAGGCCATGTAGGTTTGGATTTTTTTTCTTCCTCAATAATAAAAAACATTTAAAAATTGCATTTTGTTATTACTTTTGTTGTCTTTGACTAATATTTAAATTTGTTTGATTATGGAAAAATTAATTGTCACAAACATGCAAAAAAATTAATCAGGAAGAGGGTAAACACTTTTTCACACCGCTGTACATAGTAACATTTACATCACTAGATATAAGTACATGTATTCACCTTAATGAACACCTACATGATCACTTACTTGTGTAAATGTATAAGTATTTAAACTAGAGGTTGAACTTGATAAAAAAATAAATAATAATATGAATAAATAAAAATGTACAGGGTTTGTAATTAATCTTGATTAATCGCCTTTTAATCATATAACAAAATGTGTCCCAAAAAGCAACATGGTTTAATTTAAATAAATTTTAGTGGACAACCGAGTCAAATAATTGACAGACAGTAATATTGTTAACTCTGGAAAAATACATTTTAGAAAAACTAATAGAAAATGTCCCTGGCCCAAACTAAACAGACGTAAAGTTAAATTGCCATTTTAGGACAGTTTTTTTCATAACTGTATTGCATTGAAATGGTTTCTGCATGGCAGTAAAAAACTGGATCACATGTCGGAGGGTTGAAGTGCTTCAGTCCTATGAAAACTCCCTTTTGCACAATTTGCACAAAACTACGCTCATCAAGGCTTCTATTGGGTAGTTTATTTATAATTTATTTATTTATTTAATTAATGTATTTATTTTAAATGAAATTTGTCTCCCATCCATCTTAGCAACGCTGTTTCATCTCATTCTTCCATTTTGGTAGCCGAGCTCTGACGTACGTGTCAGTATAATCTGTGTACCAGGAAATCATGCACTGACAGAGGTTCTGATTGTTTTGAACAATTGTTTTCCTCCCAGTCACCCCACTCCATGTATGACTGTCATTGCTTATGTTAGCATTGAAGTCTCTTAGCAGAACAAGGGAGTCCCCAGTGGGAGCGCTCTCCAGCAACCCCTCCAAGGAATCCAAAAAGGGTGGGTACTCTGAACTGCTGTTTGGTGCATCGGCACAAACAACAGTCAGGACCCGTCCCCCCACCCGAAGGCTACACTCTCGTCCACCGGGGTAGACCCCAATGTATAGGCACTGAGCCAAGGGGCAATAAGTATGCCCACACCTGCTCAGCACCTTTCACTGTGGGAAACTCCAGAGTAGAAGAAAATCCAACCCCTCTCAAGAGAACTGGCATCAGAGCCTAACTATATCTAGTTGGAACTTCTCAACCTTCCACACCAGCTGGGGTTCCTTCCCTGCCAGAGAGGTGACATTCCACGTCCCTAGAACTAGCTTCTGTAGCCGGGGATCAGACCGCCAAGGTCCCTGCCTTAGGCCGCCACCCACCTCACTTCACATCCGACCACCTTGGCTCCTCCCACAGGTGGTGAACCCATGGGAAGGGGGACGAACGTTGTCTTATCGGGCTGTGCCCGGCTGGGCCCCATGGGTGAAGACTCGGTCACCAGGCACTCACCTTCGAGCCTAACCTCCAGGCCTGGCTCCAGAGGAGGGGCACGTCCGGACAAGGGAAACCTTTATTCATCATAGGGGTCTCTGAGCTGTACTTTGTCTGGTCCCTCACTTAGAACCTGTTTGCCATGGATGACCCTACTCGGGGCGTAAAGCCCCATACAACTTTGCTCCTACACACACCCCTCCACCACGATAAGGTGACATTTGATCAACAATCCAATATATGTTGTGACTAAGCAAGTTTGTATGACCCAACTTGACTATCTTGGTAACACCCCCCCCCCCCCCCCCCCCCCCAACACACACACATACATTGTGACTTGCTTGATATTTGAAGGTGAGAATAAAATAAATAGGATAAAGATGAAGTTTGAAACTCAGATTCAACAAAATGGTCACACAAAATCTTCACCGCTATTGAATCAGTAATACAGTAAGATGGCCAGAAATGAAAACATTTTCGCTGGTTTTAAAGATTCATAACTTTCTAAATATTTATCAAAAATGAGCACCAAGCAACAACCTCTGGTGCTCATTTGAGAACAAGACCAAACTTTTTTATGTGCGCCCCTGTCCATGTAGTGTCTTAATGTTGTAGCTGGATGTCAAATTTAGTAGGGTTTAATTTTAGCCCCCTCCTCTTATGTCACCCAAGTGTGTGTGTTCTTTGTCTCTGCTCATTAACAGCAAATCTGTAAATTGTTCTACTTTAATTCACTGGATTTTTCAGAGCGCTAAAGGCTTTCTGAAGCTTTCCTCTTAAGATTAATTTTTTTTCTCAAATCAGCAAAAAGAAAGCAGGCTTGCTCTATTTCACTGCAATAAATGTTCCTCAGATCTCAACACAATTCATAAATTTAACTATGTTTAACTGATTTGGGGAACCAGAGGCTGGTTGTCCACTCAATCTTTGCATTGAACTCTTTTTATGCCCCTCGTGGGGTTCATTAGAACATGTTTTTTTGTCATGTTTGCTTAGAGGCGGCCATTTGAACCAGAAGAACTCTATCATTTTTGCCGTGTCATTGATAATGTGACTGTTGTGTGCATGTTAGCAAAGGAAGAAAATGCTTGCACTTAGAGGACTCCTTTTGCTAGCTTTAACCTCACAAACCACTTCTTCTCTTTCCAAGTATCCGCAGGAATATTCATCTTCCATAACACTGCTGTTTATATCACTGAATCCCAACATTCCCACTCCCACCAATTCCAACAATATTTATTTGTACAGTGGAACCTCTAAAGTCGAACGGCCCTGAGGTCATACAAGGGATGGTCATAGTCATCCATTAATCGAAGAATTGATTGTTGCTTAATTGCGTCATGAAGCAGTTAGAAGCAATATGGAGTGCTCTCCATTGGTGGAACCGGCAGAGGCTCTGTTGATTCAGCCTCACTAATTTGCTCCGCTAAGGCACAACATATGAAAACAGGAATTCAGAACATTCAGAGAGAGATCCTCTCACTTCATTAAAATGTGTTTAAGAAAAACAGTCATTTCCCATCAATCAATCAAGAAAATGTATTCACAAATTTTCAGTAAACATATTTCTGTGTAAGCTTAAACTTTTCTTTAGCATTTAGTGCCTTTTTGGCATCACTTATTTCAAAAAGGGACCGGCCTTAACATGGGCTGTTAACAGAAGAAGGGCGATTGGAAAAGAACCTCAAAATACAAATTTCCATACAATTGTTGGATTCAGAATTCAACCCATTACTTTCAGGAAAAGTCTGAGAATTGAACCCAGAACCGTAGAACTATAAGGCAGACATGCAAACCACTATTTCTGCCACAGATTGTTTCAAAATCTGTTATTCCCTAGTTGTAGAAATTGCTTCCAAATCCAAACAAATGGTGTCACGAAATGGATTGCATTGATTGACCATAGAGGTTTTTCTGTACATACAATTTGTGTTCTGGTACCTCATTTCCTGCAGGTCACAGTTATTGAGTGCTGCTTGTAGTGTGGATGTCAAAGTGTGAATGCATGTATCACCCATGTTGCATCCATCATATTTTCCAGTTAACTGCTCCTACACTTGATGCATGCTGCTTGAGGCACCCTGTTCTGGTAAGACCTGATCCATCTTCCCACAATTTAATGAAACACCAACTGTCCACAACAACCGTTCATGTAAATTGAGTGTTTAGCGCCCACGTGCCAGCTTCTAAATCAGCCAGTTTATCATCTCGTCGCTCCATCTGTCCTCCTTGGAGACACAAAAGTTTCCTTTTAGTGGAGAGGCCCTTCGCTGCCCACCCTGCCTTTCACACAAAGAGCCTTTCGAAAGGGTCATGCCAAAACAGCGAGGAGCCTAAGAACCAAACTCTGTTTGTAGGGATGTTTTGTTTAAAGGACTCACTCACACACACACACACACACACACACACACACAAAGGCTAAAAGAGAGAGACATAAGAGACATATGTTAAGACTTCTGGACCTCTGAGGAAGGCTGAAAGGACAGATGGTGCCTGTCATGTTCTGTTGTAGCAGCAGTCCCAACCACTGGACCGGAACCAGTCCGAGCACCATTTGGTTCCAGGCTACACAAAAAGACTGAACAAAAGATATACAGGAGATACAGCATTAAAGGCAAAATGTCCAGAGATGAACAAAATGCATGGATTCCATTTTCAACACCCTATATTTGTGAAGATGGATTTTCTGCTATGACAGGGATCAAAACAAAATTACAGAGTAGACTGGCCATAAGTAACACACTTTGGGTGTCAGTGTCTTTCAAAAATTGGACTCTCTCGTTGAATAGAAAGCACAGGGCTCACACTAAATTCAATGCCTACATTCTGCTTAATATTGAGTTGCATTTGTAATCATTTGTTTTTATTTGCTTCTATGCCAGCCCGTCACACCATTGCTTTATGTGAAACTGGTCCATGGCACAAAAATGGTTAGGGTCCCTTGCTGTAGAGCATCTCTGAACAATTTTAGAGGAGCAGAAAAAAACACTCCAAAATTAAATTTCACACCCCAAATCTCTTTTGGTTGCCATCTGGCCATTAATGATGATGTCACAGATGTTAATGTTCACGCAACAAAGCAGTAACAGCCCGTCTCTCTTATTTCCAGAGAAGGATTCCTGTAGAACAGTGCACTCTTGTGGCCACCCTGCTGTGAATGATCGTCCTTTACAATGAACCCCTACCCAGTTCCCAACAACCCCCCAAAATGCCTCCAGTCCTGGGCATTGCTCAGTTGGACTCCTTTTTAAACACACCACTCTGATAATGTTTATTTTTTTACACAAAATACATTCCACGCTTGTTTATTTTTCTCTGTAGTGACTCTCTTGCATGGTGTAATTGTGCTTTTTATTTTCCATATTAACACACAAAATGACTGTTGTTTGTGATGGGCAGAAATGTACCAAGGCTCAAGCGAAACTTACCTCAAATGTGGCCTGAAAAGGACAAAGATAGTTAAAGCTTCATATTTAAACAAGAGTTCGGAAATTAGTGACTTGTGGATTTTTTTTTTTTTAGGTAGGGGGACAGTGAGCACATGCCTAGCGTGCTAGTAGTTGAAAGCTGCCATCGCAATTATAATTAATGTACATGGTAGGAAAAAAACAATAAAAAGGCTGTAATTGCTTATATATGTTAATATTGGGGTCACACTGAAAAGGAACAAAACAAAAACGTAAAGTCATAGTTCTACAAGAATAACGAAGCAATTTTACAAGAATACAATTAGTAAATAAAGCAGTAGGGTTTGTATGTAGCTTTTTTCATGGTAATACAGTATTAAAGCTTACATTTTCTCATATTAAATTTTGCTTCGGAAACTACAACTTTTTGCCCTGTAACTTTTTTTTCTTGTTTCAATACAACTTTATTCTTGTGAAACTGATGTTTTTTCTTGTTAATATTACATTTTTTTCCTCTCGTAGTATTGCTACTTTACCCCCTCGGTAATTATGAATTTATTCTCACAAAATGTTGAGGCTGAAAAATTTTATTATCATATTTCAGTTTTATTTTTGAAAAGAGCGATGTTCAAATCCCGGCGCGCCTGTGTGGAGTTTGCATGTTCTCCCCGTGCCTGCGTGGGTTTACTCCGGTTTCCTCCCACATCCCAAAAACATGCATGCTAGGTTAATTGAAGACTCTAAATTGCCTGTAGGTGTGAATGTGAGTGTGAATGGTTGTTTGTTTATATGTGCCCTGAGAGCTGGCGACCAGCTCAGGGTGTATCCCGCCTGTCGCCCGAAGATAGCTGGGATAGGCTCCAGCACGCCTGTGACCCTAGTGAGGTTAAGCGGTACAGAAAATAAAAATGGACAACTTTTGCTTAGAATATTACAACTACTTTTTGTTGAATTAAGACTTCATTCTCTCGAAATTCCACCTTTTTTCTCAAAGTATTATATAGCTTTTTTCACAAAATTTGTGACTGTTTTTTAGTATGTGCCCTGCGATTGGGGGGGGGGGGGGGGCGACCAGTTCAGGGTGTACCCCGCCTCTTGCCCAAAGTCAGCTGGGATATGCTCCAGCTCACCCTGTGACCTTAGTGAGGGTAGGCGCAGTATAGACGATGGAAGGAATTTCAGCTTTATTTTTTCTGCCTTTCTGTGTGGCCCTAATTACAATTTATATTGACTGGCAAAATAATGACGTGATTAAGCAGCTTCCTTCTGCTTTATGTTTGTCATGGTCTGTACAGCTGTTCATTTTACAGTGGTAGTTCACTCTAGTCTCACCAAACACCTAAGGCCTTCCTTTGGAGAAAGTAAAAATGTATTGTACAAAGCCTGCCCTGTCCTAAAAAACAACTAGCCAGGTGAGCTATTGGATCTTCTCAACCTACTATTGTGTTATGCTGCCTTAGCATCATCCTGAGTCCAGTGCCAAAATGTGCCAATAAAGACTGTAATCATGATCTCAGACATGTACACAATAAGTGTTTCGCCCTGCTTTATCGCTTTGCCACTTCTCCCATACCTCATCGTTTTTAAGCATATTTTTGTATTAGCGGTCACATTTGCACTTTTTTTTTTTCAATACACAAATGTGATGAAATGTATGTATGTATGTATGTATGTATGTTGTCAGTCCAATTGTTTTGTTTTTCTGTGTGTTTTTATAATGGCACATTTTTAGTCATTGGTAGTTATTTTTTTTAAAGCTATTAATGTACAGAGGAAATAAAGGCAGTTCTCACCAACATATTAGGCAATAATGTGTATGCTGTATGTATATTATTGTTTACAGTTTCATTCTCTCAACAGCAGAGACCTTGGCCCTCATTGTTCCTTT
This sequence comes from Phyllopteryx taeniolatus, assembly GCF_024500385.1. Lineage (NCBI taxonomy): Eukaryota > Metazoa > Chordata > Actinopteri > Syngnathiformes > Syngnathidae > Phyllopteryx > Phyllopteryx taeniolatus. The sequence continues at coordinate 11,673,509 of NC_084511.1, read as the reverse complement.
GTTTACTGGTTTGTGTGTATTTCCTTTGCAGTACTCCCTGGCTCTGCACTGAGTAGGTCCCAAGGGACCGTCCTTAAATGCCACCGGATTTCTGAGACCCTGTCCTTTTGGGTCTTTTATACCTTTGTTTTTCAACCCACTGTTCCTTTAATTCCCTCTTTCACTCCACTAGGACTCTAACTAACTTTCTCCACTTAAGCTGAAATGATGATTTGCATGCTTCACATTTGCATTTTTAAATCATGTTGGCATATCAAAGCATTTAAATATTCACTCTGTTGTCATTTTTCCCATTTTCCTTTTTTTTCTCTTCATTTGATGCATTCTAACCAAACTCCCTACTACCAGATGCTTTTCTGCCTCTCTAACATCTGTCTTTCTTTCCCTCTTTCTGTAGCTTCTTTTAATGCGTCTTGATCATCTGAAGAGGGGGATGGCAGCTTCAGCAACAACTAAGCAGCTTTAACTCTTCTGCTTCCAGCCCTCTACTGTATCAACCTCATTTGTTACTTTCTTCTTCCCTCCCATCGCATCATCTCCTTTTTGTCAAACGTGGGCTTACGTGGACTCACATGGTATCTCTGAACCAGGGGTGGGGAACCTACAGCCCCATCTGAGGACTGAAATGAAAAAGCTCCAAACCTTTAACCCCCCCAAAATGCTCATAATACATATTTAATAAGTAATGGAAAAGGTTCCCTACAAAATGATCTTAAACGTGAGCTGGCGGGGCAGGTTGGACAGTTTTAATCCACTTATCTTAAATTTAAATTAAGGCCCTCTGCAAATCATGGGAGGATAGGGACCTGTTAACTCAAACATGATTTAAAATGAACGTGAACACTGTGTAATAAAAAATATTAAAAAAGCACCAAATTGAACAGTCAACACTATGCCAAAGCAATATAGAAATAATGTTAGCACTTCTTTGATGTGCCCATGTTTACATGCCACTGTTGAATACCATGGAGATCACATGTAATGGCCTTTTTGACACATTGTGCTTTAATATTCACCAGCCTACTGTATTCTGTATTTTGCATGCATTTATAAATCAATTTCTTTACTGCTGTGACCTGCTTGATTTCAATCCCCTAAATAACTTAGTTTCCTCCAAATGGTGCAAATCTTGAGTATGAGTTTGTTAAATCCTATAATTTCAGCTTCCTTATGTTGCCAAATATTCATATAAGATGGAGTTGAAGTGAACCCAGGTAGGAGTATTTAAAAAAAAAAAAAAAAAAAAAAAAAAAAAAAGAGTACCCATGCATTTATATAATTTATAAGGATATATTTTGTGTATTGAAGCCTTGCTGTTCATGACCTACGCTCCTTGGTGGTGCAAAGTAACATTTTTGGTGTCAAAAGAAACATTTTTTCTAGTATCTGTCGATCTTGTAGTCAGAAACCCTCTCCTACACGACGAATAATTCAGTATCTCGCCTAAGTTCAATTTAATTCATGTACATTTTCAATAAAAAAAAATTGAAACAAGAATATAAGGCTTTTGTTGTTTATTTAACAATATTTACTTGCTCTAACTGAATGAGGTCAAGTTTAGTGGTTTTGGGATTTAAAACATTTAGAAAATTCGGAGTATTATGTATTTATAATTTCAATTAAAAGATAGACTTTTGAAAATGCGTTTTCTGTGGTAGGACAATATACATTAATGTCGTTCTGTTGTACTTGCCGCAAAGCATTGTGGGTCCAGTACGCTGTGACGCCATGACGGATGTATACCAGCGGGAGCAGAAAATTTATGTTTCCCGTCCGCGTGGTAGACTCTATATGCTTCTCAGGAGGCGTTAAATGACTCCGACCTAAAACTTCCTTATTTTCTTTGAAGGCGATTTAGAACGACAATGAACCGGTCGTTGTATTCATTTTCTGCTACGGCGCCAGCTAACGTCAGTAGCTAAAGTCAATTGCTAACATTAGTTAGCAAATGAGGCTAACGCGACGGCTAATATATATATTTCAAACTAAATTCAACTGAAAAACAGCTGCTGAGTCGATACGGGCTACCTGCCGATAAAGGTAAGAGTACTACACATACATGCTGACACTCACAAAACCGTCTTGAAATGAAACCTTCGGATGCAACGCTGATGGATAGCGAAGCTACCTATCGGCCTCCTTCATTCGGTCATTTAAACACAAACAGACACACCTAGAACTGTATTCCCCCCACCCCCCCAAGGTTAGTCTTAAATTGCATGGATTTGCCGTAACATTGTGAAAAGTATTATTCATATCTATGGATGTATTGACCTGATAGCGTCACTGCCCATCCGTCATGCTAATATATCCTTCTCCGTTATCTGATTCCCAAGGAGGCTTTATTGTAAGCAAGTCTTAATAAAGAATAAAAATAAAAAACACCTCACTGTCAACTCAATCGTGTCTCTTATAAGTTCCTTTATTTACATTTGCATTAGCAGTCAAATAGGCGTACCCGATGCAGGGGTCCTCTGATTACGACGGAATTGTGAAATCGTACGTAGGTCGGATGGCGTCGTAGTCTGATCAGTAACTTGTGCATACGCAGTAGTAAAGTAGTAATTTGAGTAAATATTTGTGAGAAAAATACAAAATCAAATGAACAGTGAGCACAGAGGTAACCGAGTATGTCTTGTTGAACCGCTTGACCACATATTTTGGTGCAGTGCCATAGTCTATTACTAAACTTGGCTAATGTAGGAGTAAAGGTATATAATTGTTGTAAGGCCTGGCTCTCAGTCTCTATAGGTTTGAGGTCAGGATTGTGCAGGCCAGCCACGTTCATCCACATCAAACTGTCATCCATTTCTTTATGAAACTTGATTTGTGTACTCATGCACACTCGTTTTGGAACAGGAAGGGGCCATCTCCAAACTGTTCCCACAAAGTTGGAAATGTCCAAAATATTAGCCACTGAGCTCCAGTGTAAGGAGATTTTGGACAGTCAAACAGTTTGGGGATTACCCCTTCCTGTTCCAACATGTCTGTGCACCAGTGCACAAAGCAAGGTCCATAAAAACATGGATGAGATAATTTTGTATGGATGAAATTGACTGCCCTGCACAGAGTCCTACCCTCAACCCAATAGAACACCTTCGAGTTGATTTCGAGTGGACAGTGAGCCAGGCCTTCTCATCCAACATCAGTGTGTGACCTCACAAATATGCTCCTGGAAGAATGGGCAAAAATTCCCCTAAACTCACTCCGAAACCTTGTTCAAAGCCTTCCCACAAGAGTTGAAGCTGTTATACCTGCAAAAGGTAGACCAACATCATATTAAACCATATAGATTTAGATATCACTTAAAATCATATGAGTCAAGGCAGGTGAGCGAATACTTTTGGCACTTTGTATGAAAAACACTTCTAGAACATCCATATGAAATGATTAAATCAAAAAGTAGTAATTATGGCGGAAACTGAGCATTCCTGTCTTGCGCTGTGATGAGACTTACTCTTACGCTGTTGCGCAACCTACTTCATTAATTACCTTTGTAGCCTTGAAATCAGTGTAAATCATTAACCGAGGACTCCCTGAGGTGAATGAACAGATCTTTACAATTGATGTCTTTAAAATCTGTTGAATTGTTGTGTGCCTTGGTGCATATCAAAGTAACATGTTTTTAAATGCGCTTCACAGGTATGGCCTGGTTTTGACTGGGGGCTGCTGGTGATGGCAGAGGGCAGCAGTGCTGGCGAAATGCGCACCTTTGACCCGAGCCATAGCTCTGAAGCAAAGAAGAGACATATTTCTTTTGATGGCGGTGAGTGTTATTTAATTGAAATCAAATATGATTTAAAGGAGACATTATTAATAGCTTGTACACACACACACACACACACACACACAGACCTATACCGAGATTCTCCCATGACTAGGCTGGATAAAGAGCTGGCATTTTCAGAATCATCATCATTGGTGGCCAAGAACGTGAAAACACACAAGGAATTTTTTCTCCGGCAGCTGGAGCCACTCTAGTATAACAACAAACAGCCACTATGACAAATTATACATTTAGGACATAAAAAGTATGGAGAGTGATTGAGCACTGAGAAGGTACCAGTTATGTGGTAATGCTGATACAATGACAATTGTGCAAATGATGCAGAGTCGTCAAGCAATTTAAAGTCACTAGTATTGTGATGCAGTGACAATTCTGCAAATGGTGCACTCTTTATAATTCATGTAAATGGCAATCAACAACAATTATGCAACTAATGCAGAGCTAAGCTACAAAGCTACAACAATGAGTACGGTGATAATATAATGTTGGGATGATAATGTCCTAACAGGGGTACAAAATTGGCAAAAAAATGGCAATGTCACTCTGGAATTAGAAGTCAACTGTCAAGTTAATGGAAAGATGGAAAGAAGGTGTTGGAATGTCTGCTGCTTTTAGTGTGTATTATTCGATAGCGCCTACCTGAGAGAAGAAGCTGAAAAAGGTGGTGACCAGGATCCTTTGGGTCCAAGAAAATTTTGCCTGCCTTTGTCTTAGTTCGTGCGGCGTGCAAGTCCTTATGAGTGGGTAGGGTGTACCGATAATCTTTTCGGCAGTCCTAACTGTCCATGATGGATGAACACAGGACTGATTCAATGACTCCTGTATAGAACTGCCTCAACAGCTCCTGTGGCAGGCCGTGCTTCGTCAGCAGCCGCAAGAAGTACATTCTTTGCTAGGTCTTTTTGAGGATTGAGTTAATGAGAGACTAATTCCCAGGAACGTGAAGGTTTTGACAGTTGACACAGGGCAGTTGGACAGCGTGAGAGGCAGCTGTGGCGAAGGATGTTTCCTTAAGTACACAATCATCTCTAGCTCAGCTCTAAGTTGTGTTGGCCACACCAGAGCACCAGCTGCTCAAATTCCTGTTGTTATGCTGACTTGTCACTGTATATGATGAGGCAGATGACTGTGGTGGTGTCTGCAAACTTCAGGAGTTTTGACAGTTGGTCCGCTGATGTGCAGCCATTTGTGTAGAGAGAAAAGAGCAATAGAGAGAGGACACATCCTTGGGGTGCCCTGGGGCTGATGGTGTGTGTGGAAGAGGTGGTTTTCCCCCAGCCTCACCTACTAAGTCCTTCCTGTCTGGAAGCTGTAAATCCGCTGGCAGATGGCCAACGAGACACTTGATCTGGAGGAGCTTGGTGGACAGGAGTTCAGAGATGGTAATGTTGAATTTTTAGATTGAAGCAGTATTATGTCAAATCCAAAAGTTAAGCAGAGCTACACAGGTTAGTGTTTGCAAACACCGATTGTTTCTCATAAGCAGCACAATAAATATAGAATTTGTATTTGGCTATGTGTCCGCTGCTTGGGGCACTTGGCCTGTCACGATAATTACTATATCGACTTATTGTTCGATAAATAAAATGGACACAATATTTTTTTCCATACTCTTTAAATTCTCATTAAACAGCTGTTTATTATGTTTGATAGCCCATGAGCTAAGAAGCTTGCGAGCTAAGAAGCTAAACAGCCACAGAACTTGTAAAATACTGTACAGATTTATCATACTAAAAATGTGTTGTTTGCAGTCTTTCTGGTGACTTGTTTGTTTTGGCTGAGAAGCAAATGTTCCTGGCAAAATCAAAATGTTCCTTCCAAAATGTTTCATGTTCCTTAAAGGTGATGATAGGGGTTGGCATCTCTACAAGTGTAATTCGGCATCTTGGTAATGAAGTACTGCCTTCACAAGGGAAAATAATCACTATTATTTTGATCAATATCGTAATCACGATTATTAATCACGATTTATTCCTTATGTTAAGGGTAAAAGCTATTTTTTTATTGCACTACCTTTCAACAAATATGTGACAGTTTGGGTGCAAAATGAATCTTTAAATAAGAATAAATGATAGATTATAATCAAAATAAATGTACCCAAAAATATATATACTTTTCCAAGGGCTAACTGAATAAATATGCTTTTACAAAGTGCAATCATGAATTGCAACTTAATGGAAACAAATACAGTTAATGAATATAACGCACTAACATTAGGCTGTATGCACCGACTTTTCATTTGAAAATCCCCGTCAATGTAGTGAATTGTCAAGGAAGGATATGTCTCTGTTGTTCTGCTTGACCATTGGTAAGTCGTGCACAGTCGCAAGTTTCAAAGAACTCAACAGTTGTGATTGGCCTCTCTGTTTACTTACGACATTTTTTAATTGCGGTCAGGGCAGCCGAAAACGTCAAGTCAAGGCAGCCGCTGCAACGATTGTTAATAATTTGTTACCGTGACAGGCCGCCTCTCCATCAACGTGGTGAGATGGCCAACTTCAAAATGAAAGCTTGTTATATTACTATAGTGGACAAAAATGCAACTTTAAGGTTTTATTTTGAAGTTGGCCATGGAGAGCGGTGCTGGCCCTTAATGAAGCCTTAACCATATGTTCGCCCCCTGGTGGGGCCTGGTGGCTGAATAAAACGGGCTTCATTCTACCGCATTAAGCTCGTCTGGCTTACGTTCTTTCCACATACAAATACTGTAAATATTTTGCAGGCCTGACGGCATTTTTGAAGCAAGCATACTTAGCAAGCATTTTGCTAAAAAAGAAGACATCTGCCAAATTGCACAGAAGTACTGGTACTAAAAATCTGGTATTTTCTTTTTGATGGCGAGATATGGCGGTACTTTCCTAGTACCGGTATACCTTTGCCACCTTATATGATATGTATGTATTTGCCATCTTACAAATGTCAGAAATCAAATTATGTCCTTACTAAGTTTTCTGTGTCATATATTTGCAGGAGAAGAGCCAATGAGGAAGATGCCCGTGTCACAGTTTGGTTCGCGACCTCGATTTGAGCCTGTGCACTTTGTTAGTGGCGGCAGCAGCGGGGGAGGAGGAGGACGAAGTGGCCCTGATGAGAAGGAAAACGATAAGCAAACCAGAAGGAGTGATTTGCATGGTTGGCGATACAGGGAATATGAACACGCTTCCTACAGCAGCACTGGCAGAGCATCAAGCACCTCCCTCAGGCCTGCTTTTGATAGAGTGCCATCTCACAGCTTTGACTCTTGGGCTTCCCGTAGGGGTCGAGACCGGGACAGAAATAATGTTCCCTCCGGCGGCCTTGCTGGCTTAGGCTACGGAGGTCGTGGCTTGTCATCAAATTTCATGGAAAAAATGCAACGAAACTATACAAACAAGTATGAGGCCCATACCTCTCGCAACACAGATTCCTACTCGCAGCCATACAGGCACAATGGATACGGGGGAGGAAACAGATCAGTTGGCTGGGACTGTGGACGTCAGGGTTTGGGGTACAGCCACCAGGACCGCCCTCATAATCGAGTGTACAGCAGCCCTGCCACCGCTTATCCGGGGGCTTTGCCGCAGCCCCTCCATATCAACCAGGCCACGTTAGTCGAAAAGCAGAGGCTCGTCGCAGGTCTGGCATCCGCGTTGGCGGCCTCTTTTTGGGACCCTCAGTACGCAACTGGAACGGAGGCTCCAAATTACAGTTTCATGTTGAGCCGCAGCATCCAGGCCTGCAAGACCAACCCTCAATACATTTACGTCAACCTGAAGGATATCCCTCATTCCGACCTACCCAAGAACCGCAAAGTGCCGGTGGACGGCTACGCCTGCGAGCTGAGGTGTCAGGGAGTCTATCTGGCCACGGGATACTCAGGCAGTAAAAACGGAGCGAGGGACCGCGCCTCCGAACACGCCGTCAAACTCTTCATGAAGCCCGTCGAGGTGTGTGTGGTGTCGCGTAAGTACAGGCACACAATGCTCAATGATGTCGTCGTGTGCCAGATTAACTGCCCTATCCCCACCTTCACGCCTGCACTTTGGAACCCGGAAAACATAGGTTATCCCAGTTTTAAGGGCCCCTACGAGCCTGACATGAGCAAGCACTGGACTGAGTTTGTGGTCATGGATAACGCCCAGGATGCCATATGCATTCTCAACAATTCTGCCGCTTTCAGTCACATGAAGGTGGACTATAAATTTGAGCAGCTGCCCAACGGCTCCTGGCTGTGTAGCGTCTACGTGCAGGATGAAATGGTGGCACAGGCCAGCGGCACCAAAAAGAACTCCAAGCATGCCGCAGCAGCTGAGGCGCTGGCAAAGTTGCGCATGAACCAGGCGGAACGACAGCACCAGCAGCAAGCGCCTCAGCACACAAGGGGAAATCAGCAGACAGAGTCGTCCGGTGGGCAGTTCGGCATGAAAAAGAAGCAGCTGAGCGAGCTGGTCATCTTGGAGAATTCAGACAACGCTGTGTGCATCATAAACGACACGGCTCAGTTCAACAAGGTGACAGCCGACTACAAGTTCATCTGTTTGCCTGATCATCGCTGGAGATGCGAAGTGTACTTGGAAGGACAATATGTCGCAGCAGGCGTGGGAGCCAAAAAGCAGGTGAAGCACATCGCGGCACAGGAGGCCTTGGCCACTTTGAGACAGACGCAGGCCGTGGTCAAGTCCAACCTTAGAAAGGAGGGTCACAACGATGCCATATCTCGTTCCCAGATCCTGGGTCGCTCAGGCGAGGAGGCCACGAGGCAGAAGATAAAGGAGGACAACATTGGGAACCAGCTGCTGCGCAAGATGGGCTGGACAGGAGGAGGCTTGGGCCGAGATGGAGAAGGTATCGCCGAGCCCATCAAAGTCAAGGAGCAGTTCTCGAGGGAGGGCTTGGGTATGGACACAGACAAGTTAGGGAGCCAGCTCAGCAAACGGGACATCGAGGACATCATTCGAAACTACGTCAGCTCGGACCGACAGGACGACCTGCGCTTCTCCACCGACCTGACCAACGACGAGCGCAAGCAGATCCACCAGGTGTCCCAAAAGTATGGCCTACGGAGCAAGTCGTACGGACAGGGCAGGCAGCGCTTCCTCGTTGTCAGTCGCAGAGTGGACACTGATCAGCTCATTGGCCAGCTACTGCAGGAAGGACAAGTGGGTCGCTACGAACTGGTCAAACCTCAGGCCTTTTACTAATTTGCATGTCAACTCCAGATGCCAGCTTTGACTTGCGAATAAATCAAGGGTGTAACAAATCCACATTCACGATTTTGACTCTTCAAGTCAGGCCTGGACGGTTCCTGCATTCCTTTCCCATGAGATGTCCTCAATCTTTTGAATGTGTTTTCATGTCACCTTTACTTTTCCATAAGATTCTCTACAGTGTTCTGATGAGTGTCAATATTTCCTTAAGGGCCTATTTCACTGGCCTGGAGACTATGGCGACTCGAGTCTCCCCGACATCTGGAGAATAGCTGGGTCACCAAGGAGTTGCGGTGAAATCAATTTCATTGGAGACTCCTCTGTACGCTCCCTATCGAGAAAAAGCTTAACATTGAAAAACTGCAATCAGTTGTCACAAAATGTGTGGAGATCTGTACATCTGCCCACTTAAACCTCTAAAAATATCAGAATGATCGCCTCAATATTTTGAATTTTATGGTCGTTAAAGCATTCATAATAGAGGACTGCCCCGGCATCCATGCTCAGGTGGTTAAGCGTGGAGGATGGTCAACGAAACTTTGGGACATGCCGCCTATTTGAGAGTTGAACAGCAAAAAACTGAATACTTAGGTCACTAATAGTGAGTTAAGTATTATTTTCTTTTGCTGTCGAACTCTCAAATGGAGAGCAAGTTCCTTCCGCAACCTGGACACAACAAGCACTGCGCCTGCCGCACATTACTTGTTTTTCTTAGAATGTTTTTATAACTGTGAGAGTTCAAAATTGAAATCAAGATTGAAATTCGATGAATTGCCCAGCCCATATGTTAAATGAAAATGGTTTTGTCTGAATTGCGAGCTGTTTTGAAGACCCTTTGTCATTGTTATATTTTGGTTCTTAATACATTAAATGTTTGAAGATACTTGCTGAAAACGTGCAAAGACAGAACAAAGAAGTACTTTTTTGTTGAGATATATCATTAAACAGTTTTTCCACAATCTCAGTTGTCCGTTTTTTTAGGTGGGCCATAACGCAACCCGGTCCCAGCATGAGTCAGCCCAAGTAACAAGTAATGCATCTCTGATCCAATACTCACAATAGTGGTAGCACTTTCCATGGTTGTTGTACAAGAGCGGCATCTGCATTGATAAAATGTGTCCAGATGTCAGTGAATAAAAATCTGACTTGACTAGGCCCAGCTTCATTAGGGGGGCAGACAAGTAATGTATATCCATTTATTTACAAGAAAATGTACAGTTTGTTACATGGGTTACCAGTGCAAACCTTAAGACAAAATCGTCCTGTATGATCACTTCACTCTGACCACAGTCCAGATTTTGCATGATTGTGAAGTAGCTTAGAAATATCCTCATTCAGCTTTTTGTTATTGAAACCAAGAGCCCAAATGGGGCATTCGTGCCTGGTGTGTAGTACTCAAACATAAACACCATTTGAAATCCAGAAGGCAGCTCTAAGAGGGATGAATAAGTCCTTGTTAGGTTAATTCTAATGCTCTGATGAAAAATGTTAATCCCCCTTGAAAGGCAAACAGCACGCTGAAGAAACATCCATAAATACATTTTTTGTGTGGAAATAAGAACAGTTTTCATAGCAAGCATGTGTCATTAGCAGCCACTTTGAACAGGAGAGAGGCAAGTAACCCAGATATAACAAGGTATTTCTTTTTTTTTTTTTAAACATTTTTAGCCCGATGATGGCATTCGGCAGAAGTGAACGCCACAAACATGACAGTGTACAAACTTGGCAACCGACAGTTTTTTTTTTGTGGCAGAACAATGTATACTGTGAAATGAGTTGACGACTACGGGCCGGACACACTGTTCAAGGCGGAGACCACGATGATGACGGCGCGGGTCAACAGTCACGCCAACTCTGTTCAACGATAGCAGAAACTCTCTTCTCGTACTCCCGCTTGTTCTCCTGGTACAACTGAGCTGCCTGGCTGTTGGCCGGACTGTTTGGGTTGGGCTCGTCCAGTAAAGACTTAAAATACCCAAGCAAAGCATGTCAGTGGATGACAAAAAAACAGCACCCTGTATGAAAGTGGCATTTGTTACCTGTATTGAAGTTAATATGGAAGAGACATCATAAGTGGGACTCCAACGATTCTGAAGTATATCTAAGCATATACTGCCATCTGCGTATACTGCAAAAAAGTGTTGATATAAGTATTGATGGCAAAAGATAATTGACAAATAAAGCATAAGGACAACTGATGGCTCATTTACTTACCATTGGGATGAAACATTTTAGAGACGAATCTCACTGTTGGAGGCTTATTTGGATATTCTTCTGTGAACTCAATGGTAAGTTTGAATGTTCCTGGAAGAAGAAAAAACATCAACATTGCAAGAAAAATGTCAATAATTATGGCATCAAACGAGCATTTCCTCAAATACAGCAAACCAACACAATTGCAAATTCACCTATTCTGAGTTTTTCGGGAACCTATCCTAATGTATTGGTTTGGCACAATCTTGTGGCATTTTAGTGCTAGAGAACTATGTTGAGGTGGGTTGAGGAGCTTCATTTCGACGAAAGTAGGGCTATCCCGGCATCTGTAGGCAGTTATAAATCTTTCGAGGTGGAGCGTCAATTACAAATTTTCGCTATTCGCGACTGCTCGGTCCCTGTCATCTGCTGCACGCTGTAGTGGTGTCCAGTTACCCCGGTAAATCGCTGGGTACGTCATCCATCTTTAACAAATCAGCGTACTCGACTGAACTATCATTACACTTATAATCTGGTTATTGTGGGAAACCATTAGTTTTACAAGGGATGCTGACACAGGAGCTGCATTCAAGTTCAAATTCAGGTCGCATTTCACCAGTGACATGAGTGGCAGCCTTTCCAATAACTCTGTGTTTTAGTTATTAATTTCATCAGCAGATCTTACGCTGCTGATTTTCTATCCCACAGATAAGGAATTCAATACGCTAAGAGTCTTATGTGAGGTCAATATCACTTGTAGATGAATAAAGTAGCAATCCTATCTTCAAGATCAAAGATATGTTACACACAATAATGAGACTGCTTTCCGAACGACTCACCATCTTCAAAAGGCGTTCCCTCTGGCCTAAAACAGAAGAAAAAAAAACAATGAGTGAAATGTAAAATTGTCATGATGCCTGCTGTTTCATGATAGGTTGGAGCCAACTTACCCAAAAATGACAGCATTCCATACCATAATATTGTTTTCTGACGGGGCCCCACTGACTCCAGCTGGAGGATCTTCTTGCAGCCTGACGAATAGAGCACACAAACAACTTACTGTAATAATAGTATTGTGAGGAATAGCACACTTTACTAATGACCTATGAATTACTTTTAGTTAAACGTAATAATGTTTGGGTTTAACGATCATATTTATTATTACAGTTAATTACGTAAACGCACAGCCTGAAATCCTGAATGGCAAGGCGAGTCATGGCAATACGTATCAGTAGCTAAAATGCTAACAAAGGTATCGACGTATGGCTTTTCAGTATTTATAACTCGGCCCGTCAACATTTAATATCGTTATATTAACACTTTAAACAAAATCTCACCCCGACGAGAGAAAGGGGTGCTTGAAAACGCCGCACAATTTGATGACAGTGTGTAAATGTAGCAACGCTTACGGGCTAGCCGTCGGATTGCTAATGTTAGCTTTTAGCTACTTGCCTTGTTTTCGTCTCGCTTACCGTTTAAAATCTCTCATTAAACGTCGTCTCGCCGGAGTTGACATCTTGCTCACACTTAAATGTACGTATCAGGGACACGGGCTATCGAGCTAAAGTAGCGGGAAGTGTGTTTTTACTCTAACTAAGTAATGATTTTTTTCACTAAGCTAACTAGACGCCGATTGTTAGTTTGTCAAATATTTGGCTGGCTCCGCCGCCAGCCCACGGACGCAACCATAAGTATTAGAAAGGGGATACTATTGCCATTTGGTTCAAATTTACTGCTCTATACACAGACATGTATGCATTAGATTGTATATTCGAGCCAGTGGTTTTATGGTTATTAATATAGACGCGTAATATCATCGCATTTGACGGAGCTAGCCACACAAATGGAACGTTCCAGAAACGATTACGTCATGGGTCAGACGCTCATATGTCATTTTAGTACACCGGCTCTTGCATTTTCAAGACTTTATATACTTTCCTCCCTAAGGTGATTCACCTTTTATGTAAAGTTTAGTTTTTTTCCCTCACACTTAAATTATAGACCAGACTAGACCAGAGACCAGCTGTCACAGAAGCGCCTTGTTTTTTTTATGGGTCATTTACAATTAATGACCACGAGATGGCGTCATACTCTTCTCATTTGCGTTCACACCAACACAGTGGTTTACAGTTTTTTTCTAGGCAGCAAAGCGAAGAAAAAAAAAATCAGTTCACTAACCTCCTTTTTTTTTATTGCTGGTTCTCAAATTGGGGATACAGATTCGATTCCCGCTGTGTGGTTACTCTACAGTTGCCCAACGTACGAAGATTCCCATTTGGACATGGTGTATAAAACACACCTGCGTTGACTTTGAAAAGAACCATCCATACACGCCTTGTGAGTGACGGAAGGTAACATTTACCGATTAACTTTTTTATTTATTTATTTTTTTTGCACTTGATATTCCCAGAAATCGTGTTCGTTCACTTCTTCCAGAAAAAAAACAAAAACAAACTTTTCGGCGCTGGGAGACCAATCGCTTCCCAGGAAAATGTGACTGCTCGGAATTCCCCACACATTATTGGAGAGAACGTCAGCGTTGTGCCAAGCAGGGAGCCGCGGCAGGAGCCTTCAACCGCTGCCCGCTCATGTCGCCTCGGCTCTCTCTCCGTCTCGGAGATAATGGTTTTATTATTTTATATTTTTCATTCCCTAAACCGGGAACGTCTGGGTGATTCTCGTCTCCCAAAGGTGAGTGCATATTCAAGTCAATATATGACACATATTTCGCGGTTATGATGTAAACAGTGCATTCTTCCCATTTACTGCGTGTAAATGTGGCTGGAAAGATACTGTGTCTCCTAATGGGACTACACAGGATGACATTATCATGGCAAATTATTCTTAATAAGAGGCAGTGGTCTAAAGCTAATCCAATTGAACTCATATGATATGAGTGCTTGCTGTTGCCTGGTTACTTACACTGCTATATACTGGAGACCTGTGGTTCTCAAACTACACCAAGTACCACCAAAGAAGCTCTCCCAAGTACCACCATCATGACCAGTTAAAAATACAGTAGTGTAGTAGGCCCACATATTCATCAAAAACAAGACAGAGGTTTTATTTATATTTATTTAATATTTAATATTATTGGAAACCACTGTAACATGATGCAGTTTGTAGATGAACACTGCACTAAGATTTAGGAAAATAAAAAACTACTTTATTATTAATTATTCACTAAAAATGTATTGAAAATAAAATGTAAACAAAAATTATACCTAAATGTAAAAAAAAGGTTCTTAAAAAGTTAAATACAACTGAACAGTACTTAGGCAGTGATTGTTTCATACCACTAGTAATACCCGTACATTTCATAATGTTTGTAAACAATAGGTGCCAGGATACATAGGCATTGCAGAAAAGTGATTGAAATGAAATGATGACAAAAGCTTTTCAGGTTGTGCCACCAGATATACCCCCAAAGGTTTTGTTTTTTTATTTTCATTTTTTCATTTCATCCCCCCAAAATCTAAATTAATCCAACGGAACCAGTGGAAGAGGAGTATGCATTGAGTTTATGTCAAATAGTTATACAGCGAAGGCAGCAAAATTGCCTGGTGGCATAGTAGCCACTTTTAAAGGGACAGACTGGGAACCAAACCGCCATCATCAGGTTTGTGGAAGGCATTTGGTTACGGTATACAGGTATGTATACAATGATTGGTCGATTATCTTTGCCTAATTTAGAAAATCATAATGGCTAAACCGCTAGTACGTATACTGCAGCGCACTATCCATTTCAGCGTCAAAAGTGCACGTCTGTGCCATTAATCCGAGCAAGAGAAAAGTCCCTCAATGATCAATTTACCTGTTGAAATATAAATTATGGCTGGCGTTCCATCTCCCTTTGAAGCAATTTACTTCATGTGAAAAATCTCCTTTTTGAATGACACGTCACACATTTTAACAAAGGCAGTTGAAAAGAAAGCTGAAGTCATCATTCAACCCCGTTCTCTCAATCGCGCTACCTTGGTCAAATGACATGCGGGTGTGTTTACTCGTGGTGCCAGTGGAGAAAGCTTAGGCTATTGCCACCCGGAAGAATGTGTGATTTCATGGTGAAATGTCCTGTACTTTTTTTTAAATCAGTGTGTGTAACCTGCGACCCGTGGGGAATTGGAAAGCATATAATCAGGCCTGTCACAGCCAGCACCATTTAACCCAGAAATGCTCGCAATATATAATAGTATACATTATTTTTGTAAAAAATTGGAATGGCTTGTGATAGAAAATTTTTCCCTAACCATGACACCCAAAACCCCAAACTTTAGTGCCAGTCAGCCAAACATGTGACTGATGTGAGTTTGTAAATGTGTGTGCGAGTGTTTGTGTGCGCGTTTGTGCATGCGTGTGTGTGTGCTATGATTGTGCCCTTACAATGCCGCTACTCAAACTGTGAAAATGACTGCACAGTTATAGCAGTTACACACAATTTTGAGCTCTGAAACTCCTCTTATTATGGTAGTTTGTAGTATCTTTGGAGCCATTGATGATTAGCAGTGAGGAAAAACCGCTATCTTATGTTAGATACCACTATAAATGCGTATTTTCTTATTCTGTATACAGTACAGTGGAAGCTTGGAGATCATTTGTTTGCATGCAAGATAAAATTTTCTAGGGAATAATGAAAATAAAAACAATCTGTTACGCAGTCAAACCACAGGCAAGTTACCACTATCAGGCAAACTTTGACAGTGATTATAGTTGCTTTAATGAAGTGTGACTAGCGCATGGTGTACAAGGAAGTTGAGAGGCAGAATGCGCATTTTAACATTTTTAACTGTCATACAAGTGTGAAAAGAAGTTCATTGCTCTATATGATGCGCGGAGGGAGATTACTGTATGTGTCTGGGAGGTGGGTCTCTTCACATTAGGACTACACACAGTTGACCTTGTTGTAGTCACTTTCAATATTCTTCTACTAATAATACTGCTATATTGTATCGAGCAGGCAGGACAGAGACCTGTGCATTGGTGTTGCAAGTTCCATTTTCGTTTCTTAGGCAGCATTTTTGTTTTTTCAGAGGCACGTTGACTTATGTCAGCATGTCATGAATCATTTTTACCAAATTTTCCCCATCAGGACAATAATAGCCAACTTTATGGCAGTAGTCATGTGGTATGACAGCGCAGGTGCTTTTGGGGGGCCACCGCCTTCACATGATTTCACCCTCTGAGCTTTTTTTTCCAAGACAGAATTTGGGAGGAATGTTTTTGAAAACCTCTGTGAACTCCCTGTTTTATTTACTTACTTACAACATTGCTGTACAGTAGAAAGGATTGTGTGTGTGATCAATACAAGTCTCCCGGGAAGTCAAATGTTTCCCAGATGTTTACATTTTTGGCCAAAGACATTTGTACCATGGGACGCACTCGCCCGACCTCATTGGTTGACAGCTCCCTCTCAGAGGAGGCGGCGGTGACGCCGGTGGTGGAAGGGGAAGACTGAACGCCAGAAAAGAATCCCCCCCAGCACCCGCTCCTCCCTTCCAGTTTTCTCATGGTGGGATCACTCGCAGTGGGATAATTGGAAACTTCAATCCAGAGAAAGCAATTATCCCCAGTGAGAGTTTCCAAATGTACTCCAGTGAAGGCTCGCCCTGTGCCATTTGTTTTTACATCATCACGCCATGTTGCCTTATGATATGCTCATCTGTGTGTGTGTCTGCAGATTAGAGAATGTGTGGCTTCCCAGCAGCTTTCTTATCCCGTGACAGCGAAGTCACTCCTCCAGTGTGATCCTGCAGAGCTAAGACTCTTCTGGCTGCCCTTTTTTTTATTGACCAGAGCTCCTCAGGCCTTTCTTGTCCTGCTTGTCTGAGGTCTGCTTGGGCTCCTTAATGGCTCTTCACGTATCGATCAGAATACACAAAATAGATGAACTGAGCTCATAAGCTATTTGGAAGGCAGCGCTGCTCAAGTTTCAAAAAGCTTTCAGAATGAGTGAGTCACCGACGAGTGAGGACAATAAGTTCAAAAGTATTTTCTTATTTTAAAGTTTGCTTTTGGGAAATACAGTGAAAAATTTGAGGGATAGCATATCGGGTTTTCAGAAGATGTCACGGAACCTACCTACCTGAAAAAATACACACTCTACCCTCCTACCTTAGTTCAGTGGGTTATTGGATGATTGCTTACAGTTGGTTTGGTAAAAAGGTAGAGTAGGTAGGCGGTTGGCTGCTGTAGGATTATGTGGTGGATGGGTAAGGTAGGTAGTGCAAGAAGCTAGGTCGGTAAGGGGGGATTGTTGGTAGGATGGCAGGTAGATAAGTGGGTGGATTGTTAATAGGGTCGGCTACAGGTAGGTGGGTGGATGATTGGGCTGGTTCGGGAGGTGGGTGGATGATTGGTTAGGGTAGGTAGCTAGCTATATATTTACCGTACTCTGGTCTACTGTACTCGGTACATGGATAGAGAAAGTAGAGCAGAGTAGGTAAGTAGGTACAGTGCCTGCCTACCTACCTACCTACCTACCTACCTACCCCACCCCATCCAGCCATCCAGCCAGCCAGCACACCCACACATCTAAAAACATACTTACCGACCAGATCGTACGAATCTTCCAACCATCCACCCACCTTCCTACCATGCTCTACATATTTTTGTCATCCACCCACTAACCTAGCGACCCTACAAAGTCATCCACCCAATGACTTACTCTGTCCTTCTCTACCAAACCTAAGCATCCACCTACTGGTGTACATACCTACCCACTTGAGCCGGGACTTGTCATCTAAATCCCCAATCGCTATTTGCATTGACAGTAACAAATGACTAACGAATCACAATCGAATAGTTACTCCTTGTACTATTCTGAAAAAAAAGATATGTCATTGTCTAACAAATGAATAATCCAATTTGCTTATTTAAATTGCCCCTTGATTAAGTCCTGGTCAGTTTTTTTGGGGGTCGCATATTTTGTCACAACACCAGAGAAGACAGCTGACACATTTTGGCTGGCGCGATTTAGCAACTGCTTTTCCCCCCAGAAAAACCTGTTGCCAAAACTCTTCTTTTTAGTTTAAAATGGCTTACTTTAACTAGGATCCCACTCCACATTGCGTCCGTGGTCTGTTATACGCCGGTCTCAAAGCCGTAAAATGTGTAAATGCATGCTGTTGAATGAATCTTGCATAAGTAACTGTGGCTAAAACAGCCCATATACGCATGCACATTAAGTCAAAATGGCAGCAGAAGTAAACAAAGCATTGCAGCTCTTGTCAGAATAAAATACGTACTTTGATTAGTTTCCATTTGAATATGAAAATTGTGATTCCAGATTTGTTTCTTCAAGCGGACTCACGAGTGAATCCGAATTGCCACTCATGCGCTCCGACTCATCCACCCACCTATCCAACCAACCCCGCTCCACCGACCAATCTTCCTTACTACATTGATCTAATTTATTTTGTATTTATTTGATTTATATAATGCTAAACTAATCCTACAGCCAACCACCCCCCTACACAACCATACACAACAACCCAACCAACCACCTTCCTACATTTTTACTGACCCTACCCAATCATCCAACCACCCACTAACCTACCTAACTATGCACCCAGAAAGAGTACTGCAGTTTACACATCATGTTAGTGTTCCACCATTTAATTTTCCCGTACAGCAGAAGCCATGTTTATTTTCAATGAAAACGTCACTCTGTACTGTGTATATAATAACACCAATGGTCTGTCTAACCAATGTAATAGGTTACATTCATTTATGTACATGGCTACCCTTGTCATTTGACACCTTAGTCATAACCACAAGGTGGCAATGTTCATAATGCTTTAACTCCACTGTCACATGAGATGGCTGATACCGCCAATGACATGCACACACAATTGCAGGAACCCACTCACGAAAAGAGAAACAAAACTGTCTAACTTCCCCTTTTGCTAATAGAAAACAACCGCCGCTCACTGTGGTGCATTCCTTGCGTCCGGAGCTGTGTTAGGGGAACTGCTACTTTCGAGAGTTCCTTTTAATGGCGACAGCTGAATTCCACCCTGTCAGACATGTTGGAAGGTGCTGCCACTCTGCTTGACATCAGGTTGAGAGAGGGGAGAGGCAGGGGAAATTTCACCTGCTGCCTCATTTCTCTCTCGCACTTCATGTCTGGCAAGTATGCGACCCACAGCACTGTCATGCCCATGTACAAATTGCTCCTTCACTGTGTGCGTTGTCATTACACACGTTTTTATGAAGGAAAGTGACCTATTTTTAACACCACTTTTCCAAAGCCACAATGCAATGAGTTTTTGAAGAAAAATAGGAGAAAGAAATTAGGGTCACATTAAATCAATCAAAATATGGTACTTTCAAAACTATGTTATTTTTCAATACTTGGTTGGGAATTCCACCAAGTTGGCTGGCCAGTCAACCACTGTGATGGCATAGGGATCAAACCAAGTTTTGGTGCTTCTGGCGGTATGGGCAGGGGCCAGGTCCTGCTGGAAGATGAAATAT
Source organism: Phyllopteryx taeniolatus (assembly GCF_024500385.1). Classification (NCBI taxonomy): domain Eukaryota; kingdom Metazoa; phylum Chordata; class Actinopteri; order Syngnathiformes; family Syngnathidae; genus Phyllopteryx; species Phyllopteryx taeniolatus. Next base: position 11,653,868 of record NC_084511.1, on the reverse strand, counting down.
GCATCTCCATAGAGATCCTCAGCAGAAGGAATAATGAAGTCCTCTAAAACAGTGTTCCCCAACCTTCTTTGCACCGCGGACCGGTTTAGAGTAGGCATTTTTCTCACGGACCAGCTCTGGCGTGCATACACACACACACGCACACACATATATATATACACACACATATATATATATATATATATATATATATATATATATATATATATATATATATATATATATATATCTCCTTCAAGCTCAATTTGCTATTAAAAATGTCAAATCAGCTGTATATCAAAATAGAGGATAGAGATTTTAAACAAAAAAATAAATAAATAAAATGGTGGGAACAACTACCGGTACCTATAAGCTTGGTACCGTGCTATCTTCCTTGACATTTAAACTGTAAAAATATTGTCGATATGGATGTTTTTAAGCGGTTTTAAGGATTGTAGGACAATTTGCTATCTTCAAATTGAGCGTCACATCCTGCCTTGTCTTTTTTTCCAGTAAGCTAATCAGTGTCAAAGTTTGTGGAACTCAAAACAACAGCCCGTAAATACATCTAAACTTGTCCTGCTGTTGTTTTAATCGTGAGAATAAAGTGACATTTGTGTTTCCCCTGCTTGTGTAACACACGACATAGTTCACTTTGCCTCCATTGTGATGACTCACTCTTGCAGTTTGTCATGTGATTACTTGACCATATTGCTTTGATATTTTTATGATGGCTGAAAACCTACAGAGTAGAAAGAGCTGATGTACAGGAAAAGCAGGTGAAAAGATACAATGCATTACTGTAAACATGCCACGGAAGTATCTCTCCTCCAACGATTACACTCCGGAATTGAGTCTGATTACAATTTGTAAGTATTACTTTGTAACACTGAAGGGGAACTCACCAGTAATCTCGGCTAATCAAATTCCTTAGAAACCCCACAAAGACCAGCATTGCTTGAATCAAGCAGAAGAGAGACATGCTTTAGTGTGTGTGTGTGCGCGCGTGTGTGTGCATGCACGTATGCCATGCGTGTATGACATCACTGTTGGGGCGCATGACCCCCTTCAGGGACACACCTTTTCTTTTCAGCCTTCTCAATGAAAAATTGGCCACTGGTTATCGTCTTGTGATGACAGAAGCCCCTTATTTTTTACATGCTGTGATCCCATTTGAAGGCGCAACTGCTATTGCATGACACACTCCAAATCAACAGCACAGTCCACTATTATGTCTATGCGCCAGTCCACAAAAGAATGACATCCTTTAAGCATCACAGGGAATCCAGATCATTCCGTCAAGAGTTATGCCTGAGTAATGTGGACTCATAAACTCTGATAAGAACACTGAAACAATCCTTGAGGGCCTGGGATCCGCAGAGGCTTTGGAGGACACACTGCATTATTTGTGTGGCTCGGAGGTCAATAAGAGGGAGGCTGTCTGGACAACCACGGGAGAGGCATAGACGATCAGCACTTCTAAAAACAAGCAGAATAGTCATCCTTTGTAGCACTGTGCAAAAAAAAAAAAAATCCTCATTTTAGCTGTCAACCTGACTCCAAGATGATATGACCTGCTGTGTTGACTGAGCGCAATGACAGAGTGCACCAAAGTGCAGTATGGACTTAACTGCAGTATACACAGTGTATGAATGTTTATGAAATATGAATGCAAGAATCATGTGGTGGGCACTGTGGTGCAGTGTGTAAGGATAGGCTTTGTAAACGGAGGGTCACCGGTTCGTATCCTCTCTCGCCGAGCGCATGTTGTCGTTGTGTCTCAGGGTAAGTCACTTAATGCCCGTTGAATGAATGTGTTTGGATGTGTGGTGGTGGTCGGAGAGGCCGTAGGCGCAGAATGGAAGCCACGCTTCTGTCAGACTACCCCAGGTCGGCTGTGGCTACATAAGTAGCTGACTGCCACGAGGGTGTGACTGTGGAACGAATGAATAATGTGTGCAATTTTAAAGCATCTTTGAGTGCCTTGAAAAGCATTATATAAGTCGTATGCATCATTATTATGTGACTAATTTATCCCAGCGATAACACAATGATGCACAGGCCTATAGAAGATGGTGTTAAGCCAGGGGTCACCAATTTTAGTTTTAGTTTAATGAGCAAAGTTGGAAGATTGACAATATATGGCAATCTGAAAGTGTTTACTTTCCGAAATAGCTCCGAAATAACTTACTTTCACTTACTTTTTCAATTTAGTTTTATTAAAATTTGTGCTACTTTCCGTCCCAACTTTATTAATCAAAGTCTAGCATTACAATTTAATAAATATTCCGCAACAAATGATCAAAATTCAAAAACAGAGCAGACACAAAACATGTACAAAACAGTACATATGAAAAATAAAAATAAACACTTAACTAAAATAAAAGCCAGAGGTTGAATTAGAAAACAAAATATTCATATACACAGTACATGTCAAGGTACAGAGTACTCAGTCAAGGTTTGTTTGATTTTGACCCATTTCAATATTTTCAAGTTCTTTACTTCATTCATATACACCAAAAACAGTGCAATCTTTGGATAAATTGTTTGGTAATCATAATAAGGGTGTTATAGATCATTTTCCATTTTTAATTTTTCCACATTTAATGTCTTTGCATTCATGATTGGGTGATTTGTTGTTCTTTTAAGATAACCATTGTTGAAATGCTCCCCAACACAGTACAATAAAAAGATGTTGAATCTTTGTCTTAGAAAAAAATCATTGCAAGGATAGATATAATTTAAGGTTTTGAAATGTGTTTATTTAGGCTTTGGTGATATGGGTAGAGTGAAGTATTTAGTTCTAATCCCAATTTTAATTTCATTAGGATAATTTTTTAATATGCCCGTAGGTGTGAATGTGAGTGTGAATGGTTGTTTGTTTATATGTGCCCTGCAATTGGCTGGCGACCAGTTCAGGGTATACCCCGCCTCCCGCCCGAAGATAGCTCCAGCACGCCCGCGACCCTCGTGAGGATAAGCGGTACAGAAAATGGATGGTCTGATAATCTTTTAATAGATTTTTCCTTATTAAAGATAAATGGAAACCCATTGGTCCGTCAGAAATATGAATGTCTGGTAATCGGGATGAATTATACAGTCGGCGGGAGTCCCTGTGCTCACTTCCATTGTACTTTAATGTCGCTGTGTTCTGGGTTTAATGTCGTTGTGTGGTGGCATTTGGATTTGTTGTTTCCAATTGTAGGAGTAGAAAAACCCCACAAGCACATGGGGAACATGCAAACGGGCCAGAAACCCAGTTAAAACTGAGGGTACAGATTACTAAATTGAAGATACCAATTACTAAATTGAGGGAAGAGATTACTAAATTGAGAGAGCATATTACTAAATTGAGGGTAGTTTACTAAACCGAGGGTACAGATTACTAAATTGAGCATACAGATTACTAAATTGAGGGAACAGATTACTAAACTGCACACACAATTTATTTAATTGAGGGTACAGATTAGTAAATTGAAGGTACAGATTACTAAATTGAGGGAACAGATTATCAAAAATTTTGATTGTTCTCTTACTTTGTCACCACAGGACTCCGTAGAAAAGACAGGGAGAGTTGCAGGAAATGAATCAGAAAAAGCAGTCAGCATTACAAAGATTTTACAGTTGAATCACATCCATCCATCCATTTTCTGAGCCACTTCTCCTCACTAGGGTCTCGGGCGTGCTGGAGCCTATCCCAGCTGTCATCGGGCAGAAGGCGGGGTACACCCATCTTTTTGGGATGTGGGAGGAAACCGGAGTACCCGGAGAAAACCCACGCAAGCACGGGGAGAACATGCAAACTCCACACAGACGGGGACGGGGATTGAACCCTGCACCTCAGAACTGTGAGGCTGACGCGCTAACCAGTCGGCCACTGTGCCGCAGTTGAATCACATGTTGAGGAAAATGAAAACACAATGAAATCGGCTGAATCTGGTGGGGCACAGCCACATTGCGAAATGACCAGTGGCTGCAGCAGAACGCACATGCTGAGTGCAACTCATTAAATATAAAACACTCTGCTCTCTATAGTCAGATATGGTCACACAGAGGTCATTTTTTTGTAACATACAATAGCTGTCTTCCATAAAAACAACATACAATATAACACTCATTCAGTTTAAAACAGAACAAGAACTCCAGTTGACTCCAATGACGGCACTGGTGAGCTCACCAGCAGGCCTCGAGCAAGGATACTCCACAGTGTAAATTGTATTATTTAACAAACCTCAAGATGCGTGTTAGACTAAAATTAACTCAAAAAACAAAAATCACTGTTCCAGTATAATGGAACCTGTCGACCCAAGTCACGGTCGTTATGTTCATTCCACCCTGTGTCTTTCTTCAGCTAACAACACAACTGTTGCTAAATGTGTTCAGCTGCATTTTTATATGGATAAAAATAGTGGGGAAGCAGCTGCTTCAGTAGAGCAGCCACCCCTGAATCTGCTCTTTTAAATTCAAATATTCTCACAATGTGACACAATGCACATGCAGCTATCAACAATACAACAACAATCTATGTGATTCCATCCATCCATCCATTTTCTGAGCCGCTTCTCCTCACTAGGGTCACGGGTGTGCTGGAGCCTATCCCAGCTGTCATCGGGCAGGAGGCGGGGTACACCCTGAACTGGTTGCCAGCCAATCGCAGGGCACATAGAAACAAACAACCATTCGCACTCACAGTCATTCTACGGGCAATTTAGAGTCTCCAATTAATGCATGTTTTTTTTTGGGATGTGGGAGAAAACCCACGCAGGCACGGGGAGAACATGCAAACTCCACACAGGCGGGGCTGGTGATTGAACCCGGGTCCTCAGAACTGTGAGGCTGACGCTCTAACCAGTCGTCCACCGTGCCGTCTATGTGATTCCATAAAGCATTTTTTTCTAGATTTGGCACAATTGCGCTAATTCTTTTTGCTGACCACGTCATGTTACACTTTGCACAGCCTCTTGTTGCTAGGCAGAATTTGCAGGGCACAATCATCAGTTTAAGATAGATTCGATAGTATAGATACATGCGCACGCACGCACACACACACACGCACACACACGCACACACACACATAAAATACTGGGACTGCTAAAATTTAGGGTGGCACAGTGGATCACTGTTTAGCACATCCCCCTCACAGTTTAGAGGTTGTGGGTTCAAATCTGGACTCCGCCCTTCCTTTGTAGATTTCCTCCCACATTCCAAAAACATGGATCAATGGTTCGTTGAAGACTGCAAATTGTCCTTAGGTGTGAATGTTTGTTTGTCTATATGTGCCCTGGGATTGGCTGGCATCCAGTCCAGGGTGTACCCCGCCCCTCGCCCGAAGTTACCTGGGATATGCTTCAGCACACCTGCAATCCTAATGAGGATAAATGGTGAATAAAATGGAGGGCTGAATGGATAATTTATTGAGGAAAAGAGATTGGGTAGCAAAATATATAGTCAGACTGACATTTTATTGAAGACATGTACATCCTGCTCATCTTGCTATTGCGTTAATGCCCTGTATTGAATATGAATATATATATATTTATATATATGTGTGTGAAAGAAATAAAAAAACCCTCACAAACCCTTTGACCACAGTGCCACCTGTTGGTTCTGTTGGGGCACCACGCTACCTGCACGTAGGCAGGTTATTTATTTATTTTTATTTTTTATTTTTTCTTGCATTTGCAACTTGGGAAAAGCAATAGATAGATAGATAGATATTTGGTATTTAATCACTCCCCTCCCCATTCTGTAACAATGTTAAACCAGTATAACCAGTTAAATTAATTACAAGACAAATGCGATAAATGAGTATGTTGGTGAAGCACAGTCACATAATGTGTGTGTCTGCACAATTACTGTGCAATTCAAACGACCTTGTTGAGTCACTGAAGTGTTGAAACGCTTGCTTCCTATTTTGAAATCATTTGGGGAAATACACACATGAGGAGGTAGACTTCACTTTGTTGAGTGAGTCACGTTAGGCACTCGCAACTTCACTGTCACTGTAGTTCCCCCTAATACTGTCCTCTGCCTACATAAGAGAACGACAAAAACAAATGACTGTAAGTAAAACAACACGGAGCGTGCATGTACAGTATGTACGACTGATGTGACTCCACCAGCTACGTCAATGGTCTTGGACAAGTTAGCACTTAAAATGAACAGGATTCTTGCTCCTCTTCTTCTAAACTGACATGGAAGACTAATTTCTCAAAGTTTGAAGACCCTATTTAACATTTGTACTTTTGTTGATTCTCTTGCCCTCAAGAGGTTGTTGCTGATGCCATGAAGAGTTGTTTTACGGTGTCTCCCTAAAGCTCTCATAAAGTTCATTTGTCATCAACTGCTCTTGTTTATCTGTTTCCTGTTACTCCAGTGGTCTATTAAATGTTTGTATTGGATATGAGCAATGTTTGAGAAATGGCTCTGATTACATTGCCATAGTCACTCAGCTTTGCAACTGCCCCCCCCACACACACACACCGTCACTCTCTGGTTTTCATGTTGGTTACACTTCTAACTAGTATAAATGTAGTCTCCACAGGCCAGGCCCATGTAACTCTATTTTGTTTGAATAATCAAAGTAATGGGACACACTTGGGCAACAACGCATATGTCAGTCACATGTATACGATATATTAAGGTTCTCAAGCTTTTTAGGTCCCTCATAATATGCCTCATAATCCTGACAGCAATTAAACATGCCATATGATAAAAAAAAAAAGAGGCCATTTTCAAGAAGAAAATTCTTAAAGTGACAATAATTAACAAATTATTTTTTTTTAGAGACAAGGTTCTATGTTATCAGAATTAAGTCATATTTTTAAAAGATACATTTGTATGTTCTCATATTAAAGTTTGACAGAGGAAGTAAGTAATATTTTAACAAGTGAGATTAAAAAATATAACTTTATTCTTGTGAAATTACGCCCTTTTTTTCTTAGAAAAAGACGCCTTTATTCTAAAAAGTCTTTTTTTTTTAAGTATTACTTTCCAGTTTTCACACTCTCACTTTCAAGAAATGGGAGACTATTGGATAGCATCACTTTGAGGAAAAGAAAAAAAGACTCAAGGCTCTGAAGAAAGTCTGTTAGCTTAATGCTGAGATAGAATAGAAATTGGCATAGATGTTACGGTCATGTTTAAACCTTCAAACAACTGCTACTTTAAAAAATAGAGCATTCATTACTCACAGGAATATACGGTATCTTCTCTTCTCTGTGGGAACAACGACTATTACTGGAGCTTAGTTTGGGACTCACTCTGCCTCTTCTTCTTGCTCTTAATTATGCTGCATCTCATTCGCTACATCTCAGTGCTGCCTGGTGTGTTGCGGCACAACGAGGGAGGCCGACTACACTTTTAAAATGAACTCCCTCAGTTCAAAGTTCATAATTCAATCTGTTGAACAACGTTCACATTTACAAAAATTAACCAGTTCGTGGTTCTTTTACCCCCCTCAATATGTTGCTGACATGCTATTATGCTCCAAATACATTTTTACCATCCAGTCAGTCCACACTAGTAGCCAGCTGCAGCTTTCACCCTACAGTCTCAAAAATATGAGGAATAACTTGTTGCATGAATGGTCTTTTTTAAAATCCATCCATCCATCCATTTTCTGAGCCGCTTCTCCTCACTAGGGTCGCGGGCGTGCTGGAGCCTATCCCAGCTGTCATCGGGCATGAGGCGGGGTACACCCTGAACTGGTTGCCAGCCAATCGCAGGGCACATAGGAACAAACAACCATTCGCACTCACAGTCATGCCTACGGGCAATTTAGAGTCTCCAATTCATGCATGTTTTTTGGGATGTGGGAGGAAACCGGAGTGCCCGGAGAAAACCCACGCAGGCACGGGGAGAACATGCAAACTCCACACAGGCGGGGACGGGGATTGAACCCCGCACCTCAGAACTGTGAGGCTGACGCTCTAACCAGTCGGCCACCGTGCCGCCCTTTTTTAAAATGCGGAATTAAAAAAAAAACAAAAAAAAGGACTGTATTCGTTAATGTGCCAACACAAACACAATCCGAGGTAGGAAACTAAGGCTGTAAGGAGGATCAAATCATTTGTGGAGGCAGAGTGAGTGATGCTGCTCATACTGTAGTGCTGCTGTGAGTTGCATGTGCGACAAGCCACCAGTTAATATAGCTCCACATCACTGTCGCTTCAGTACACCACAGACACTTGACGCTTTTATTGTTACGCTGCGCAGTCTGCGACAGTATGACAGCAATGACGGTAAAAGTCACATTCATTCTCGGACATTGATTACTTTGCATTCCTCGCAGCTTTGACTGACCATGTTAAAAAATATTTGCAATAACAATAAATTCCATATCATTACAATGTGATCATATGTTTTAGCTAAAGTATTGTGATACAAATACACATTTTCCTAATATTAATTTTTTACAATTATGTATTACAGAAGAACCAAATAACACATTCACTCCCATTCACAAGGTGTCCCTGAACACACCCCACACACTCACGCAGCCGCGACTTGAATGCCTAATGTAAACATGAATGGCGGCCGCAGTGAATGGGTTGCCAAATACGCCGTTAAATCCCCCGACATATAAAGGCTCATAAATCGTATATTCAGATGGATTTTCTGCTGGAAGTCCCAAATCAAACCTGGCACTCTAAAACAAAAATGAACTGTCGTTCAAAAACTGTTCACAGATGCCAGAATGAGCGCGTTCACAATAACGTTCATCAGGCAGAAATTGAAGACGTTCAGTTCAAGTTGTTTGTGGATGACACACCCGGTGATTAATTGGGCCACTGCACGGTTTGATACACTTTGTGTAATGAATCTCGTTAAATTGTGCAGGTGTGCCACTTCAAGTGTATACGGTATGTAGTGTGAGTGAAGACCCTGATAGTCCTCCTATAGCTTTCAGTTGAAGCTTGACATAAAGGTGGTGGAAAGACAGAAGTGTGTAAAGAGGCTTTGGCGCTCACCACAGACCACAGCTTCCTGTTTGCTCACATGTCATTTCTCATCAGCGTATTCTCACCAGGTCACAACTGCATGCACCTATCAACACTGTATCCTGTTCTACTAATTTTATGACACCATTCTCCGATTACGATTGCAGTCTGGTATTAATGACTGTTCTTATAATATTCAGTCTCTCACTCTCTAGTTGCGACTTTGTCATAATCCCATGACTTCTCATCACTTAATGGTGTAGTTCTATTATTACTACTGCCATGATACTGTATTAAGAGTTTTCCTTACTTTCCTTAGCGACTTTGTCATACCTTGTTTTTTGCAACCCCTCTCTCTGTAATTCTATAACTGTTCTCAACATATTAAGACATTATCCTCGTACAAACGACTTTGTTTCATAACTATGCATCTCCTCATAAAATAGACTTTTTTTCCTCCATAATGACAACTTATTATTTTTGTAATTGTATGACTATTCTGCTCATATTAAAATGGGTTTCCTATGAATTTATCAATCAAAACGGTTATTGCTTTGACCAAAGCACAAAATTAGTGAAAATATAACTTTTCCAGAGAATAACAGAGGATAGGTCAAAACGAAATCAGTGAATAGGCGAACCGCAAATGGTGGTTTACCATAAACAACAATTCAAATATACAACTTATTTCTCAAATGCAGTATATGATTTTATTCCCACTTTAATCTAAAGAATACCTGGTGTAGGCACAAATAGCTTTTTGTCGTGCTACGCAAACATCACTGGCTCCATGCGTCACACATTGCATCTATCTTTTTTTTTTGGGTTCTAAATTATCCCAGAATATGGCTCTAAAGAAAGCTAAAACTGCTAGCGATGTTGTTATCAGGAATCTTAATAGGACTACCGACGATTTCACTGTCACCACACTATTTTTTTAATTTTCCTTAGTAAAAAGTGTATTTGATTGTTGTCACTTTTTTATTTAAGGAAATTGCAGTAATAGCGAAACGTGAGAAGGTTGTTTGTGTTTGTAGTCTAGCTATGCAGTTGGGTTTGGCGAAATCTACCATTCTGTACTATTGTAATAATGCAGTAATTATAAATAAAATTTATATAGTCTAATATTTTTATCAATGCCTAAAGACATTTGACATAGGTGATCACAGTCACAAACAAAGAGACAAGTTAAAAAAACCCAAAAATAAATAAAAAGCAAAACAACTTCGCATAAGTTATGACGGCTAACTAATGAGTTTATGGTCTCTAGCCAGGGCTCACCCATCCAATGTCTGCCTGAGTTCCACCTTCTTCCTGGTGATAGTATTATGAGTCTTTGTGGTGTACAGTGCCGTGAGAAAGTATTGGCCCCCTTCTCACATTCTTAGATTTTTGCATAGTTTCCCACTTTAATGTTTAATCTCATCAAACAAATGTAAATATCAGACAAATATAACTCAAGCGAACTTAAAATGTTTTTTTTAAATGATGATTTCTGAAAAGATTTCTGAAATGATGAAAAGAATAATATTGACAACATTGTTAACATTACGCATTTCACTACAGATACCGCTAGCTCGATAATGTGATGTAGCGGACATCCCAGAATGCAATGGGACTTTCCAATAGTGCAAGGTGGCTTTTGCAGTGCATTGTGGGATGTAGTGGTTATTATCTAAGCATGTCGAAGGTAAGACAATCCTGTGTAGTCATGCAGTGAGATGGCAGTTAACATGTAAGGAAGGATGTGGATTTATTTAGACCACAAGGCCTCACTACAGTATTAGCTACTGTATGATAGTGCTATAGCTATAGCTTCACAGCTATAGCTCATGTTCTGTGACCGCAGGTTGAACATGGGCAGACACTGAAGGGCAGAGATCTGTCTTGAGACTACTTGGTTGCTGTCACTCAGAAAATGGATGGATGGGTGTCCGGGCTCTCCCTTAGAGATAGGGTGAGAAGGAGGATCTCAGAGTAGAGCCGCTGCTCCTCCACATTGAGAGGGGCCAGATGAGGTGGCTGGGGCATCTGATTCGGATGCGTACTGGACGCCTCCCTGGTGAGGTGTTCCGGGCACGTCCCACCGGGAGGAGACCCCGGGGACGACCCAGGACACGCTGGAGAGACAATGTCTTTCGGCTGGCCTGGGAATGCCTCGGGATCCTCCCGGAAGAGCTGGATGCAGTGGCTGGGGAGAGGGAAGTCTGGGCCTCCCTGCTAAAGCTACTGCCCCCGCGACCCGACCTCGGATAAGCGGTAGAAAATGGATGGATGGATGGAAAGATTGTGACTTTAATAAAAAAAAAAAAAAAAAAAATCAAAATTTTTCTTGCAAATACAACTTCTTTCTCTGACTATTCTTTTAATCATTTTTTTCCCCCCATAACTGTGACTATTTTCTGAGTCTTTGACTTTATTTTTGACATACGTACCGTCAACAGGCCTGTGTTACACTCCCTGACCTTTGGGACATTGGTTGCACAGTGACACCGAATCTCAATTGAGCCTGAGATGATGTCATCGTGTCTTGTGATGGAACGTGAGCTGTTCATCTTCAAGTGAAGGGAGGAAGACTTATTAGCTACATTGTTTGGGCCTCCTACAGGCAGTAGTTGTTTTATGAATTGTTGTTTTTTTGTTCTGCACTCCCCCACATGTCCGATGTTAAACTACCCACAGTGACAAGGCTAATAAGGCTCACATTTCATTGTGAAGTCTTCATTTTAGGCCTCCCTTTTTTTCTCCGTTCAAAGTCTACACTGGGTGCGTACCTGTGTTTACCTTCGCCTCCTCCGCTGCAGGAGAAACCCGTCTATCGTCTTTCTCGCAGCCCGGCCCTGTGGCTTTGTTCCTCCCATCCCCCTTTCCTCCTCACCTCTATCCAATCCCAGAAAATGCACCTGAGCTGATTTGCCTGAAGGGCCCCACACCTAAGCGCACGCTGATTGGCCAGGTGCAGGCCGCCTGCCTGTGGGCCACTCTCTACCAATGGCGTCGAGGCTGCGTGACTCACAGGGAGAGGACGGCTCGCTTCACGACACTTCTCCTTTTTCTGCCTCCAACACATTCGCCGTCTCTTCTTGTTTTTTTTTTTTTTTTTTTTTTTAATTTATTATTATTTTTTTTAACCAACCCTCCTCTCTTGCCTCATCCTACAGTTTTTCGCCATGAGAAAGGTGTGGAGCGGGTCTCTGGTCGGTTGTGCGCACCTTCAGCTGTCGCTTTAAAGGTTCTCTTTGGATTATTCCCCCCCTCCCCCCCACCTCGCCAACCCCTTGTTTCACCCTTTTGTTTTTGACTTTTTCATTGGTTGCATCGATGTCAACGGTTGTTTTGACACTTTCCGCGATGGATCTGGACACCTGCTAATTTGAGGTTAGTGGTAGTTATCCCTCTTTGAATCGACTTCAATGCATGGAAGATTAGAGTGTTTGTTACAATGCAAAAAAAAAAAAAAAAAAGTGACATATTGAGGCTTTAGTTCAGGGCCTTTGCCTACAGATGTCAAATTGATACATTTTTTTGGCACAGTTCATGCTTCCGACTATTAAAGTCAAGGCAACTAGTAGGTTCCGATTTGAATATTCTACGATTGAAGATCTTGGGTCTGGTTTTGGCTCATTGCCTTATATGGTGTGTTGAAATGAGGGCGGGAGCTGACAGTTTTGCAAGGCCCTCCAAACCAACCAAACACACTTTTTTAAAAATTTTTTATCATGGCATAGTAATCACATATTGTACAATGGGTCACTTTTGATTCAGTTTCACTCGTACCGAGTTTACTGCTGTTTTTTTGGTGTTGTTTTTGCCCCCACTGTCTCTTTTGCAAATAGTTAGTCATGTGCGGCTTCCCAAGCAAACGTTCATCAGAGCAGAATGTCGTTCATCTTGTAGTGTTACAAAAAAGACGATCTTGATTTCACTTCACTGGGTGGATCAACAGCGGTGTCTTGTTCCTCTTGTGCCCAAACAGATTACATCCCCTAAGCTTTTAGAGCTTTGTGTGGAAGATCTCGAGCTCCACGTTTGCACGTTGCAGCTTCCTGTTTCAGCAGAAACCCACTCTGAGGTAACGTTTAACATGAGATCTGACTTCTCAAACAGGCCACTTTTGGCAAAATCACACCCACTCTTTAGGATGTTCTCATTTGTTTGGCACTCGGGGTTTGATTTGGTTCCCTGACGTCGTTTGGTTCTATAAACACACCAAGAGGAATTCTCCATTTTAGTGTATGACTCTTTTGGATGAATAATTTGCCCAACTTTGCATGTTGACCCAGTCACACTGTGTGACCCCCCCCCACCCACCTCTCACGTCACTGGTTTGCATTGGAAATGAGGACCAGCTCACTACTCCCACTCTGTTTATGGAGGCTGATGATCAGGTGAAGGCGTGGTCAGCAGTGGTCACTCTGTGCCTCCTTCAATTCGAACTAAAGCATGTTGAAGCCTGTCAATACATGATTAGGCACTTCATGACAGAGGCTTTGGCAGCTAAGAGAGGAGCCGGGGTGGGGTACCAGCATGCTCGGATATGCACACGTTAAAGTTTGCAAGAATGCAGTTTATGCTAGTGTCAGTCCAAAAGGGATTTGAATTACCTCCACTAAAGAGGTTAGGATTTATGTAGTTTTTGTTTAACTTAAACTTTGTTTAACCACAGAGAAGAACCCATTACATTGGAGGGAGGATCCACAAGCAAACGTTTTCCAACCCAGGAGAGGAGAGCGAGACAATTTGAAAATTCTGAAATGTTTTCACATTTCTGAGTAAATTAAAATGACAAAATTAAGGCATGCGCAGAAGTGTGTATACAAATTAGGATTGACAGATCTTGGAGGGAGTCACTGATGGTGTAGTGGTACACTCGCCTGACTTTGGTGCGGGCAGCGTGGATTTAGTTCCCACTCAGTGATGGTGTGAATGTGAGTGCTAATGGTTGCCCGTGTCTTTATGTGCCCTGCGACTGACTGGCGACCAGTTCAGGGTGTAGTCCGCCTTTTGCCCGAAGTCAGCTGGGATAGGCTACAGCGACCCTGAACAGGATAAAAAGTATTGAGAATGGATGGGTGGATCTTGGAGGAGGCCTTATCCAAACTGAATTGTACTTGTTGTTCTTGAAAAGGTGTTCACTATAAGGTGTTTTGAGATTTTATTCTGCAGTTAACAATGCAAATGCGCTTTCAATTTAGTTAACAATAATTCAAAAAAAATCTAAGAATTGTAATAAAATAAAATAGAAAATAAAACCATTGTATAATAAAATATTTGGTATCATAAATACTAAAATAAATTGTCTTCTTATTTTTTTAATTAGGCAAACATCTTGCTTGAAATTTTGTGAATTCAAAATTAATAACTATTAATTATAACTGTTAAAAAATGATACACATTAAAATAAAATATTGTCCCATTTTTGGGGTAAAATTCTATAGAAATCTGGACTAAACTTCTAAATGTAGTTATCAATATTCCTACATTTTAATGTAAAAAAATGTGATTTAAGCATTTCTTCAATCAAGTGTATTTTTGTAATATAAATGTTTTTGTATATATGTATTGTCCCATTTTTAGTAATAGAAAAAACAATTCTCAGATACAATTAATTTATAATAAATGGTACTTCTCATTTAATTTTAACATTACGTACAAAATATAATAAGGTATAATATAAATTCAATAAAAACAAATGTCTGCTTTTTGGTGTTAAAATTCTACAAAAACAGTTGCAAAAAATATGTGTTGGAGCACTATTTGGATGGAAAGACTTTTTTGCATTTGATTACTATTTCCATGTAATTTTCTCCATTCCACACACTCTCTGTTAAAAGTTGTCACTCCTTGCTGTTGCCTTCTTGGAAAATAAATCCGGGTGGGGGACGTTATTATGTAACATACGCCCCTGCTCTATAGCCTACTGCCAAGGCTTCACTGAGCAAGGCACTTGTGTGTACAGTATGCTTGTGTCTGTAGTAGATACAGTGATGTGTTCTAGGCCAGATGTGGGCCCTGGTTCATTCCAGCCCACCCTTGATAAATATTAAAAAAGAAAAAATATCCATTGAGCAACCGTCTGCTAATGTTGCAACTATCTCATACTCAGAGCATGCTGGGACAAGCAGCCTCACCACTGAGTTTTTTTTCTAGTTACACTCAGTCCCGGTCACTCCTGAAAAACACAATTTTTCTTCTACTCCTCAAAATGTTATTTTTTTTTAAATTTTGAACTGAACAGGGTGTGGTGCAATTCTAGCCTAGATTAAACTACAGGAAGTTCTCGATTTACAAACGAGTTCCGTTCCTACGTTGCCGACGTAACGCGAATTTCCGCATAAGTTGGATTTCACCGTTAAAGTCGAAATTTACGGCGAAATACTTCTGTTACGGGTATTGTCCCACGTGATTGTGACAGCAATCTCAGTGTGTGTGGGCGTGTGCGTCGATGTGTGAGTGAGACGGGACTGCGAAGGAGGAAGGAGTTTGCGCCGGTGCGAGTATGTACAGTAGCAAGTGTAGTGACGGCGACCGGGGAAGAGTAGCGATTAGCGGAGGACCCGTTGACGTTGAAAGTGCAGAGGAGCTAATAAATCCATTAAAACAGCAAATCGCTGCTTCGTGCCTTTATTTTTGCTGCCACCCACCTCAACTGTGCAACGAGAGAATGGAGTTAACGCCTGCGTCTCCCGACCACTGTCGGGTGACCGTAGCAGGAAAGGTTAACACTTCGTATAAAGAAACAAAAATACATTAAAAAAAAACATATGATGCTGTACTTACTATTACTGCTGAGAGTGTGAAAAAAGGAGGGCGAAAAAGGCAAAGATACTCCCGCCGCACAAACAAAGACAAGCACTATGCACTAGCTAAGCAGAAACACTATGGTGCAGGGACAAAATGGCGGACGAGGCACAGGCGCCGTAAAGTCGAAACGTCGTAGGTCGAGTGTGTCGTAACTCGAGGACTTCCTGTACTCTGTTCCTTAAACTCAAAGTTGTTACGTGCATCAGTTATCAGATAGTGTGTAGTTTGTCAGCAAAGAGGCCGGATATTTGACTCACAACACCCACCTGACCCAAAAAAAAAAAGAAAAAGAGTGAGGGGAAAAAAGAGAGTCAATTCACACCCTCTGATAACACACACACATGCACACACTTGTGATTATGGAAGGTACCATGCCGGTCAGGGCTCAATATTGTGGGATTGTAAAGTCATCTCAACATGGCTGCCCACCTATAGACGTTATACCGTCACGTTAAGAGAATGTTGGCTGATGGCTTTAATTGTTACCAACTATTTTCATTTACTGAGGCCAATTAAAAGGCATTGTCCAATAATAGCACATAAATACATGTGACTTTGCAAGTCATGTCGACACTGTTTTTTTTGTTTTTTTGTTTGTGCGTGTGCAACATCTGCACAGTGAGATCCAATATAAGTGGTTTAGATAGTAATGTATTTGATGTAATTACACTGGAACTGTAATCTCCTTGGCTATGACGGATACTGTAAGATTATTGCAGTGAGTAATCACTAGGTCGTTGTTCACGCAAGGACATTGAAACGCTGTTGCTAATCAAAACAGTAACACCTACAGAGGCACATAAACAGGTTCTTGGATGAATTAACATATGGAGTTTTACTGCCCAGAAATTTCTTTCCCGTATTCCACTGATGTGTGTGTCCATTTTTATCATCTGGGTCGCTACATGACTTCGGATTGTATGTTTTCTCAATACTTGTCATTCAAACTGCCATTTGACTTGACCTATATTCATCCATCCATTCATTCTCAACACTGCTTTTCCTGGTTAGGGTCACGGGGCGCTGGAGCCTATTCCAGCTGACTTCGGGCGAAAGGCGGACCACACCCTGAACTGGCCGCCAGTCAGTTGCAGGGCACATATAGACAGGGACAACCAGTCGCACTCACATTCACACGGTCACTGAGTGGAAACTGAACCCACGCTTCCCGCACCAAAGTCAGGGGAGTGTACCACTATACCATCAGTGACCATGACTTATATCCATCCATCCATCCATTTTCTGAGCCGCTTCTCCTCACTTATTTCATTCATTCATCTTCCGTTCCGCTTATCCTTCTTATTTTTGTTAAATGTAATTGTCACTAGGCGGCACGATGATCAACTGGTTAGCACGTCTGCCTCACAGTTCTGAGCACACGTGTTCAAATGCGGGCTCGCCTGTGTGGCGTTTGCATGTTCTCCCCATGCCTGTGTGGGTTTTCCCTGGGTACTCCGGTTTCCTCCCACATCCCAAAAACACCCGTGTTCAAATGCGGGCTCGCCTGTGTGGCGTTTGCATGTTCTCCCCGTGCCTGTGTGGGTTTTCTCCGGGTACTCCGGTTTCCTCCCACATCCCAAAAACATGCATGGTAGGTTTAATTGAAGCCCGTGGGTGTGAAAGTGAGTGCGAATGGTTGTTTGTTTATATGTGCCCTGGGATTGGCTGGCGACCAGTTCAGGGTGTATCCCTCCTCGCACCCAGAGTCAGCTGGGATGGGCTCCAGCACGCACGGAACAGAAGATGTATGAATGAATGAATAATTGTCACTTTAATTAGACATTTTATATCCATACTGCATAATTTTTTTAATTGTTTGGGGGAAAATCCTAATGTTTTTATTTGTATTTTATTTGAGTTTCTTTTTTACATATAATGTATTACAGTATGAATTTACTGTATTTTAAAAATGTACATTATTTATTATTATTAATATCCATGCATCCATCCTCTTTACCGTACCGCTTATCCTCATCAGGTTTGCAGGTTTGCTGGCGCCTGTCCCGAGAGGCGGGGTACACCCTGAACTAGGCACCAGCCAATCGCAGGGCACATAGAGACAAACAACCATTCGCATTCACATTCACACCTACTGACAATTTACCATGCATGTTTTTGGAATGTGGGAGAAAACCAGAGTAGCTGGAGAAAACCCACACAGGCACGGGGAGTACATGCAAACTCCACACAGGCGAGGCCGGAGCCCAGATTTGAACCCACAGCCTCAGAACTGTGAGGCAGATGTGCGAACCAGTCCTCCACCATGCTGCCTTTTTGTCAATGTATAAAGCATAAATTAATAGCTATTATAAAATATGACCTGACCCAATTGATAATATTTTAAATGTGGGCACAAATAAAGGCCTCACCTCTAATAAATGCCTTATAACCTAATAGATGCCTACTACTCTGCAGTTGAGTAGTTGACACCCCCAGCCATTGCTGAATAGAATCATTATAATTATAGGGTATGTGTTTTTCTACGTCATAAACCTGTGGCAATGTTACCAAGTTCTGTATTTTGGTAAACGAACAGTGCCCAGTCAAGTCATGTGCGTGTGTGCGCGTGTGTGTGTGTGTGTGTGTGTGTGTGCAGTGCCCTGTAGGTTTACTGCTTGTCAAATAAAAGCAAAGGGAAGAAGCTAAAAAAATAAAAAATAATAAAAATAAATCATTGTGTGTGTGCCTCTGCCCGCCATTTGTAATTTTGAGGGCCTTTGAAATCCTTTGTCAACACTGTTCTGTTTAAAACACACACTGAGTGCATAGCTGTCTGGTAACCACCCTGCATCAGGTAACGTGTTTCCAAACAGACTGTAAGAGGGATATTTGTGTGTGTGTGTGTGAACATTTCACAGTGAGAGAAGTTAACCATCAATGTATTTGTGCCTCCATACTAATTAAGAGTAAAATGATTTCCCTCATGGATCCACATTGAAAAGTGTTTGTGCTCACAATGACTGCTGCAAACATCTCAGCGTGTATTACTTCATTTTCAGGTGCATGAACTGACATCGTCTATTAATCCAGTGAAAATGATTGATTATTTCATAATGCCACGAAACCTGGCCTCTATTCCCTTGATTCTTAGATCTCCAATGTCGCTTTTTGCATGTTTGGGCAACTAAAGCGTGGCTGAGTTGTACTAAAATACTCCCTCCTTTTCCTCAACATTTAGTGTTGTCTCCCTTGTAAGGTACAGAAAATGGATGGAGGGATGGATAAAGGATTTCTGAGACAGATTGAAATCAGACTAAACCAAAGCATTCAAATACTACTCGTCTAGATCAGGGGTGGATATTGGTGAATATTAGAGAACTTTGGTATAATATTGGTATTATACCGCTAAACCAAGCACTACTCACCTTCTGATACGCAGAAATGTTGGTTAGCTCGCTAAAGCAGAGGTTAAAGTTAGCTATCCACCTGTTGTTTGGGAGCACAAGCAGATATGTTAAATAATAACGAATATGTCAAAATATTTGTATAACAGTGCATAATATTGTTCCAGCGTTCGTACACTTTATTAGCAATAGATTTCCATGACTTTTCAATGACTTTTACAAACCTTTTCACTTAATTTCCATGACTGAAAAATTAACACGTTTTCCGAGCATTTTGTTCGCAAATATAAAGGGAGCGTTCGCAGTTTTCAAGCAGCTCGGCATATTTGAATGTAGCCTCACCACACCCCCACGTCTCTGACCCAAGCCACCCTCACAAACGTGAACGTGCTCTAGACATGCATTGTATGAACAGTAAACAAGCCATTGGCAGCGGTTTGATGTTGAATCTTTTGGAATGTACAATCAATTCAAGATCAAAAGAAATGTACCTGTTGAGCAGAAACTTTAATAATTCTGCGTCGGTCCTATAGTGCTAGGCGAGTATGTGGTGATTCTCCTATTTTAGCGGTGCACATTCAAAGCCCTTGTTTACCTTTAGCCTATATCCTTGTTTATTCTCCAGAGCTGTCCAATTCCTTCTTTTTTATTTTTGTTGCCAACCAGAGTTACATAATCTGAAAAAAATGAATACCAATTGTGGGCGGCACGGTGGAAGACTGGTTAGCACATCTGCTTCTCTCTCACTAGTTCAGTAGTTGTCCGTAGGTGTGAATATGAGTGTTTCAGGGTGTACCCTGCTCCAAAGTCAGCTGAGACCCTAGTGAGGATAAACGGTACAGTGAATGTATGGATAGATCGGCCACGAAAATACTGGTATAGGATACCCACTTGAGATCAAGTTGGGGTGACTGCAAACCCTGACCTAAAATGGAGTTTGACACCCCTGTGTTAAACCGATAATGTCCAATATGTCTAAATATCATTCCCCCCCCCCCCCCCCCCCATAAATTCCTGATATTTCCCATGAAATAATAAGTTTTACAAGTTTAGAAATTTCCAGGAACTATGCAACCCTTGTTGTGGAAAACTTAAAATACCTGCCTCAAATGTTTAAATGTCTACAAATAAGTTCAATATCATCAGGATGGTATTATGACCTAGTGGTACTACCCTGCTTTGAATTATTATTTTTTTGAGCATGCTGAAGCTCATGATTCTGTCGAGTGGTTTCTGGCAACAGAAGTAGTTGTCGAAAACGAATGTTATGCTTGTTTAAATTGTTTTACAAATGCATACATTATACTTAGAAGTTCTATTACACTGTATGGACGTGGGGTCTTTAGTGAAGCCCACCTGCTTTGTCCTTCTCGTAAGGCCTCTCTCTCCGTTGGTCGCTGGGCAACAGCCACTCCTTGTTTACCTTTGTGTATTTTGCATAGGGGATTGTTATCAGAACAAGACTCCCTGTCGGCACTTCATTATTCAAGGTTTACCAAACAAGCCAACTGTTAATAATGAAGACATTTCACCAAGTGAGGGACGTGTCTTCATCAAACGTAATTATTGCAATCGGTTAAATATTAACACCGGTGTCAATGTGTGGTTACACTAGTCTCCAAGCAGGAACTTTATTATCCTCCATTGTCACCTGAGCTCCATAAAGCTGCGTACTTCATGAAACCTTTGGCAAATATTGACCCGCGCTGTCCCTGCACTTCTCCAAAGAGGTGTCACTGATTGAACTGTGATCATTGTCGAGTATTACTCACACAGAGAATTTTTTTTTTGAATATTGTTGGAAGGATGAGTTAACCGTCATGACCTCGTAACTTGTTACTTCACAGTTGCACCCCCCATTCCACTCCTCCCTCCGCTTTTCACGTATGCGCCAAAGTAGTGGCGCAGCACTTTAGTGCTATGCTTTACAGGCTTAAAGATTAGATCGAATACATTGGCCAGCGACACCCAATACCACAGTGACCTATATCAAAATGGTGTGAAATCAGATAAGCCATACTGTCTCTCCATGAGTGGGGGGGGGGGGGGGGGGGGGGGGGTCAGGCAACAAGAGCTGATTTAGGAATGTGATTGGAATAGTGGAATAGTGATTAGCATTTCTGCCTCACGGTCAGGGGATCCGGGTCAAAACCTTAGTTGGAACAATTCTTTGTGGAGTTTGCATGTTCTCCCTGTGCTTTTGTTGGTTTTCTCTGAGCACTCTGGCTTTCTCACACATTCCAAAAACATTCACGGTAGGTCCATCGAGGGATTCTAAATTATGCATGGAAGGGAACGTGAGTGTGAATGCTTGTTTGCCTATAAAAGCTAGGTGCCCTGCTCCTGACTGGTCAGTGGTCACCAGCCATTGTGTTGAAAATGGATGGATTGAAAATCCTAAATCAATTTGCCTTCTTCATGTAACCTTTTTAAGGACTTTGAAACGATTTGGAATTGCTCGGGGCAGGGCATATTGCCTTTTTGTTTTCTACTTACTGCAGTGCATTGCTTTTCATACGAAAGCCTACTAAATGTAAACGAAAATGAATGAAATAACTAAAACATAATTGAAAAAACATTTTTGTAAACAAAATTTTTTAAATGAGAATGTTTTTAAACAACGTTAACTAACTAAAGTTAATTAACTAGTTTGCAAAACTATCTAAAACTAAGTATAATTACAGGGCATATTGCCTTTTTGTTTTCTACTTACTGCAGTGCATTGCTTTTCATACGAAAGCCTACTAAATGTAAACGAAAATGAATGAAATAACTAAAACATAATTGAAAAAACATTTTTGTAAACAAAATTTTTTAAATGAGAATGTTTTTAAACAACGTTAACTAACTAAAGTTAATTAACTAGTTTGCAAAACTATCTAAAACTAAGTATAATTACTGTGAAACCGCCACTGTTTCCTGCCACAAAAGGCAAAAGCAGAAAAAGAGTTTGTCTTGCTGACACAGCAGGTGATTGAACTACTACAACAACAGGACATTTTCACAGCACTACTTGACTACTTGGAAAACTTGAAAAGCTTTGTCACAGTAATCATGGACTCAACAACAACAACAACAAAACATACTGGATGCCCTTTCTCTGAAGATACAGCAAGCTTACTTTCTATCTATGTCTGTCTAACAGTCACAAATTTGGAAGTTCACTTGAGAAGTTTACTATTTAGCAACAAGGGATGGAAAACATGCCTAATAACATCCATCCATCCATCCATTTTCTGAGCCACTTCTCCTCACTAGGGTCGCGGGTGTGCTGGAGCCTATCCCAGCTATCATCGGGCAGGAGGCAGGGTACACCCTGAACTGGTTGCCAGCCAATCGCAGGGCACATACAAACAAACAACCATTCGCATGCACAGTCACACCTACGGGCAATTTAGAGTCTTCAATTAATGCATGTTTTTGGGATGTGGGAGGAAACTGGAGTGCCCGGAGAAAACCCACGCAGGCACGTTTTTTTTTTGTAAGTTAAACATATAAACACATACAAAAGGACCCACTACAGCATGTGTCTCATGAATGGTTTGACTGTGCGCTGTGATGCATCCAATCTAACCTCAGAAGCTGTTAGTAAGTTAATACATATTTTTTTAAATGGTATTTTCTTGTTGAGTTTTTATTGCACAATACCTATTGTGATTTTTTTTATTTATTTATTTTAAGTTCACACTGGACAAATAGCCTGAATAAAAAATACTAAAACTAATACTGAAACTAATAAAAACTAAACTGAAACAGTGTTTTTAAAAATATAAAAACTAATGAAAACTAACAAACGTGCTCTAAGAATTAATTAAAACTAACTGAAATGGAAAAAGAAAAGTCAAAGTGAAATAAAAACTAACTATCATGAAAAATCCAAAACTATTATAACCATGATGAGAACATTCTGAAGAATACCAGCCTACATGTTATGATATCTGATGTTACTGATAACTTATCTGCGATATTCTTCTAGAAACTGCTAACTTGGATTTATTCATATTATGGAAAATAGTTCCATTGTTTCACTTTGCTTCTATACCAATACAGTAGTTCAAAAGGTCTCTGCAGCGCATGCCCACCCATCAAGTGTGAAATTCAACAACCAAGTAAATCATTAGTTACCTACTGTACCTACAGGTATTTCTGAAGATGTCTGTGAGCCTGCTGTTCTGATTTTGCCCCATTGCGACGTTTCAGTTGGGCTATTTTACCTCACACATACAAGAAGCATTGACTTTTGTTGGATCCACAGATTCGCTATTGATAAGCAGCACATGCATGATTGTTTGGTGAATTTGCCCATGTGGTGGTGTGGTTGTGGTTTGGGTATCTGTAGCGTGCTTGGCATTGGCCCCGCAGTCAAGGGCTTGGATGACAGAACAAAGATGTTAAGTGTTCTGTAATTTCTTATTATTCACTTGATTTTAAAAAATATTATTCTTGATCTTTCGGATCCTTTTCTTTCTGCATTTCTTTTCACAGTTAGGTTAAGGTATGTTTTTTTAAAATTTAAAATAAGGACCCGGCACCATTTGCAACTGAAAACACTTGAAATCGGTGTAATTTTGGATATTTCTTTACATGACGGTCGAGGAAAAGCAGTGGCATCGCCAACTACTGGCTTGCCATGCATATTACACTAAATTTTACAGTTGTCCACATGAACAGAGATTGTTTCGGGAACCTTGTCAAATTTTATTACATTTGTGTTTCATTTAGAACAGAGATGGGCAACTTAAATGTTGGAGGGGGCCACAATTTTTCATCAGCGCTATTAGGGAGCCACATAGAACCGTACACTTCCTAACCATATCCATCTATCCATTTTCCGTACCGCTCATGCTCATTAGGGTCACAGGCGTGCTGGAGCCTATCCCAGCTATCTTCAGGCGAGAGGAGAGCGGTGGGGTACACCCTGAACTGGTCGCCAGCCAATCACAGGGCACGTATAAACAAACAATCCTTTGCACTTTCATTCACATCTACGGGCAATTTAGTGTCTTCAATCAACCTACCACGCATGTTTTTGGGATGTGGGAGGAGAAAACTCGGAGAAAACCCACGACAAAATATGTACATATGTTTTTTTTTTTTTTTTTTATTCAGCCAGTGTACATCACAGTATCTTAATATATTTAATTCTCAAATGCATGTACAGTGGGTACACTGTGCACACTATTCAGACCCCCTTAAATTTTTCACTCTTTGATATATTGCAGCCATTTGTTAAAATAATTTAATTTCATTTTTTTCCCTCATTAATGTACACACAGCACCCCATATTGACAGAAAAAAAACGGAATAATTTTAATACATTTTTGCAGATTTATTAAAAAAGTCTTTTTGGGAATGATGATGAAGTTTTTCACATCTGAATTTGGGGATCCTCTGCGATTCCGCCTTGCAGATCCTCTGCAGTTCTGTCAGGTTGGATGGTGAACGTTGGTGGACAGCCATTTTCAGGTCTTTCCAGAGATGCTCAATTGGGTTTAAGGCAGGGCTCCAGCTGCGCCATTCAAAATCAGTCACGGAGTTATTCTAAAGCCACTGATGGTTGACTTTCTAGAACTTTCTCCCATCTCCCGACTGCATCTCACGAGCTCAGCCACAGTGATCTTTGGGTTCTTCTTTACCTCTCTCACCAATGCTCTACTAACCCGATGGCTCAGTTTGGCCGGAACGGGCAGCTCTAGGAAGGGTTCTGGTCGTCCCAAACGTCTTCCCTTTTCAGGATTATGTAAGCCACTGTGCTTTTAGGAACCTTAAGTGCAGCAGAATTTTTTTATGTAACCTTGGCCAGATCTGTGCCTTGCCACAATTCTGTCTCTGAGCTCTTCAGGCAGTTCCTTTGACCTCATGATTCTCATTTGCTCTGACATGCACTGCTAGCTGTAAGGTCTTATATAGACAGGTGTGTGGCTTTCCTCATCAATTCCAATCAGTATAATCAAACACAGCTGGACTCCAATGAAGGTGTAGAACCATATTAAGGATGATCAGAAAAAATGGACAGCACCCGAGTTAAATATATGAGTTTCAGAGCAAAGGGTCTGAATACTTATAGGTGTGTGATATTTCAGTTTTTATTTTTTAATAAATCTGAAAAAATTTCAACAATTCTGTTTTTGTCTGTCAATATGGGGTGCTGTGTTTACATTAATGAGGAAAAACATTAACTTAAATGATTTTAGCAAATGGCTGCAATTTAAAAAAGAGTGAAAATTTTAAGGGGGTCTGTACCCACTGTATAAAAGATCTACTCTTCAACAGCAAAGGTTTTGAACCAATCAAAAAATAACCACATACTGTCCTGTGATTAATTTTTGTTTCAATGCAAAGGGCTCTTATGAATAAAAATTACCATTCAAAGATGGCACAAAACTGCTGAACAGCAAACCAGGGGCCACTCCGACTGTATGCCCCGCGGGCCGCCAGTTGCCCATCCCTGATCTAGAGGATGTCTAAAAACTTAGAAGCCAGCACGTTGCCGTCGTGGTAAAGACGTCTGCCTCACAGTTCTGAGGTTTGAGATTAGAATCCAGACTCAAGCTGTTCTACCCGTGTTTGCAAGGGTTTTCTTCAGGTACTCAGGAGCTCGTTCCATGCATAAATTAATTAACTAAATTGCCCATAGGTGTGAATGTAAAGTGTGAATGCTTGTTGGTCTGTCAGGGCCCTGCGATTGGCTGGCGAACAGTCTAGGGTGTACCCCGGTCATCTTGAACCGGCGCCAACTCACCTGTGACAGCACTATAGAAAACGAATGAAAGGATGAAAACTTTTAACTGCTATTTGACATTATTCTCATTATAGACATAGACCATAATTAAGACCGAAAGGTAGGAGAACAGGTTCACGTGCATCTTTCCTCTGTTAAGGCGTGTTGTGTTTGCTCCACATTGCGGCGTGTCTCATTGTGGGTGGACGCATCAACCAGCGCACCTCTGTCCAGACCTGCTCGGTATGCAGCGGCAGCAGCCTTGTACCCGCTTCCCGGCCCTCGCTTTCCCAGCAAGCCACTTGCGTGCACAAAAAGACATCAAAGTTCATACTAGACGTTGACATTTCCATGCTTGCGTCGAGTTAACTATCAGGAATGTAATTCATCTTGTTTTTTTTTTACTCAAGTTCGGTTGAGAGTGCGCTGCTGACAGGTGTACATCTGAAGATAAACACTGACGAGAAATCTCTCTTTCATTGACCACGCAACACTGCTTGTTCGCCTTCTGTTCTCATCAGTTCGCTCTGGATATTCTGCTAGATTTACACATTTGTCTGAATGAAAAGTGAAAAATAGAAGAGAATACCACTTTCCATGTCTGGTCAGGCATCAAATTGCTCACGTACGCACACACGTACGCACGCACGCACGCACGCACGCACGCACGCACGCACGCACACACACACACACACACACACACACACACTCACACACAGGCACACACCAAAACAAGAGCAGCAGCTACAGGATGATGCATCTCAAATATGCCGGCAAAAACGGGATCAGCAGGCCGCACACACACTCGCTTTTTGAAATCGTAGGGTTTAAATATACAGTAGTCACCATATAACCAGTAATTCATATTGACACACATTTGTTCAATAAAAAACAAAGGTTTGTGTGTCGTTTATCGGTTCACGTTTTGCATAAAGTTTTGAAATTTCACAATCACTCTATCCTAGCTATCTGATTGAATCGTTGGCTTGTTAGATTGAGAAATTAAATGAAAATAAATCATCGCTTTCCAGTAATAAGCAAAGATCCCCCAAGTTTGTAAGGGAAATACTGCAAAAAAGTATTTTCTGCATTTTAAAATGTGGAGATTTTTATCATGACGACTTCCCTAAGCATGTTAAGAAATATAAACATAAATTAAACTATAATACCTCATCTTACAATGTAAGAATGCCCAACCATCCATTTTCTATAGCACTTGTTCTCATTAGGGTCACGGGGGATGCTGGAGTCTGTTCCTGCTTACTTTGGGGCAGAGGTGGGGTACAACCTGCACCGGATGCCAGCCAATTGCAACATTTTCAGTACGTACAATCTATGGTGTAAAGAGGACGTCAACACATCTGTCAGCTCAAAATTCATCTTAGTAGTGCACAACTCCGAGTAGCATTACAATAGAGCACTGCCAAGGAGACAGGAGTTCAGCACATTCCGAAAAAGAAATTCTCCCATCCTCATTGAAATATTCATTGGTACTTTTCCACACAGTCAATCAAGGAAATACACTGCAAAATAACAGGTAAGGTTTTTAATTGATTACATTACAAAATGTCAGAATTGAACTACTTAGTAATCATTCAAATCATTTCTTCTACCTTAAAAGTGGCTCTTTCAAAATTACACATTTCCAGTAGCATTTTTGGTTGCTGACCGCATGACAAGATGATCTTTTCCTGACAAGCTCCAGATGCTGCCTCTCAGCATGTCCCAGTGTAACGTTTGAGAGCTTTTGAGAAGGAGCTATCTGCAATTTCCTGTCCTCGTGACACACGGCCCCTTCCTACATTTAAAGAAATCGACTGCTGTTCGCTTCATACGTTTTAAAACAATCTTGTGACTATGCTTTGAATGCTGCAGTTTTAGTTATCCATAGGATTTTTTCCATTAAAATAATTAACCATTAATTTAGTAAGTGCACTTTTTCTACATTATTAATATTGTAAAGTGCTGCAGCCAAATGCAGATGTGCTCATCCTCTGTTGTTGTTTTTTTCTTTGGTTCTGCGTGTGTGTGTGTGTGTGTGGTTGGTATTTATTAATGGGATATTGAATGTGTTGCAGATTTGCTTTTTAGAATTCTACACAAGGGTGACGTGCTATTTGCAAAGGAAACCGGGGGTGGGGAGGTTCGAGTCGAGATGTTTCCGCACACAGAGAGAAATGTTGCTCGGAGTGTGGTTTAACAGACAGGAAGTAGGTGTTCTGCACTGGTTTTCCTGAGACTGCCTAACACGCTGGTCAGTTTGTGTGTGTTACTTATGCTTTACCGTTTGTATCCATACTGTACCTGGTCTTTGTTTTATATATAACATTTTTCAATGTGTTGCGGAGGCCTCATCTTACTTTAAACAGCCACTTTATCGCTGGGCACAGAAAAAAGAAAACACGCATCCTTGTCTCTCTGAGCTGGAGTGGAAAAGTACAAGGTTTGCAGGAGATCAGATTAAATTCCTCTCGTCTTTTTGGCCCTGGCACAGCGCACGGCCCCAAATGCCCCCGACGCGAGGCTCTGATGCGCACGCTGCTATTGTCTAGACGCCATTAAGCTTCTGGAGATGCACTTAGAGAGCATCGCAGCCACCTGGCCCACTGCCATTGTATCGCGAGCCCTTCACTCCACTCGACTGCGATGTGCAGTTTGCATGGCGCGACATGTTGTTGTGTTGCAAGTTAGCCTTAGATTGCAAAGGCTCTACAAAACAGGTATTAGTCTTTAGTGCAAGGTATTTTATCCGCTTCAATTAGCCAATACCTTTTTGCCCAATGGATTTCTATGATCTGTATTTAGTTAAGCATTTTGTTTTTACTCGTTTGCTAGATAACTTGTTCATGTTCAAGCTATTTTTTTGAACCTTTATGGAGTGGTGGGGCACTGGGAAAGCAAGAACTAGTTACAAATCAGGATTAAGCTGTGGGGCTCATTTTCTATAAACATTGAAAAATATGTCTAAAATTTTTTATTTTAGACATTTTTTCATAAGAATACATAGGAATTTTTTTTTTTTTTTTTTTTACCTTTGCCAAGGAAATTAGAGTTTTTGTTTTGTGCTTGTGTTGGCGGCACGGTGGCCGACTGGTTAACACGTCTGCCTCACAGTTCTGAGGACATGGTATTAAATCTGGCCTCGCCTGTGTAGAGTTTGCATGTTCTCCCACTGCCTTTGTGGGTTTTCTATGGGTACTCTGGTTTCCTCCCACAGCCCAAAAACATGCATGCTAGGTTAATTGAAGACTAAATTGCCCGTAGGTGTAAATGTCAGTGGGAATGGTTGTCCGTTTATACATGCCCTGCGATTGGCTGGCGACCAGTTCAGGGTGTACCCCACCTCTCGCCCGAAGTCAGCTGAGAAAGGCGCCAGCACACCCGCGACCCAGGTGAGGATAAGCGGTTCAGAAAATGGATGGATGGATGTTATTATGTTATGCATAAAATCTAATAATTGTGTTGATGAAATGTTATAAGCTAGATAACAATCCGTTGCATTTGGGTGGTGATACAGAATGAAATCTTTGATCCAGAGGTCTCGTTTTTTTGCATATTCATGGAACTTTATATTTTTATTCATGAGCTGAGTCATGCTTTGCCCAGAAGAACACCGGGATTTTCCTTGACGCTTGCTACTTGTTACGTCGTTTGGTGACAAATGAGTACAAGCTGCCAAAAAGAAATGATCTCCATCCCATGCTGCCCACACTGGCTATCGCTGGGCTGCAGCAATGAGCATCATATCATTGAGTCATTTCCCTGACAGGAAACCAAGTGGAACATGCGAAAACAGCGCCTGTGCTGACAATGCTCAATAACATTGTGGTGGAAAGCGCATATGGTATCTGCCAGGAGGCTTTAGGAAATATTTTTTTTTCCCTTTTCATGGAAATGTTTTTCTTTGTTGGTAGAGTGTCTGGGTGATGAATGGCAGCTGCATTTGTCAGTCAATGTCTTTACAGGACACTAGAGAAAAGTCACGTTGTTGGCTTAGTCCCGTTGAAACAGACTTTTAAACAAGCTTAAACCGAGTATACTGAAATACCGCAGCAAGTATGAGCGTGGCATCTCACTATTATTCTGTCAACCAGGTTGGCAGATAAAGCACAGCATATTGCTGTCCTTGTTGTTATCATTGTTGGCTCATAAGATCTGTTCCACTGTAGAAGTTGCCTTGGCAGTTTTTTTTTAAGCATATGGACATGCTCAACATATGTTGGATGTTAACACTTGATCTCTGTTGTCGGTTGATGATAGGAGTAATTTGACTTTGCAGGAAGAGTCATGGTGGCGCAAGATATTCTGCGATACCTCCTAAACGAACAATGATATAGCAATACATACTTTAATGCTGTGATGCACATAAGACAAGCAATGACGCAGGAATAGTTAAGACAATGCATAATATGGGGCGATTTCTTCCTAATGAACAATGATAATAATAATGCATGTATATAATGTAATGATAGACGCTAGAATAGTTACTGCAATGCATGATACTCTGCGTTGATACTGGAATAGTCATGATGATGCGTGATTTAATGTGATACCTTTCAAACAAACAGTGATGCTGGAATAGTCAAGACAATGCATGAAATGTTGTGATGCCAGAAAGAATTCCCAGCAGTGCTGCATTGCCTCCAAGATGAACAATGATACTGGAATAGTGAAGATAGTGCATGATCTGCTGCATTACCTTCAAAACAAACAGCGGTATAGCGATATATGACAGGGACTGCAGTACATGCTAGTACATGGTGCCCTTAAAAGAAACATTCACGCTGGACGAGTCAAGACAGTGTAAAGACTGCCAAACGAACAATGATGTAACAATATATCACTGCAGTGCGTGCTATTCGTGCGTGCTATTCTTCAGTGCTTCTAAAAAAATCGTTGTAATGGTCAAAACAGCGAATAGTAAGCTTTGATGCCCTTAAGATATATAATAATGTACTGGAATAGTTGCGACAGTGCATCATATGCTGCAATGCCTCCAAGAAGAACAATGATACTGAAATAGTCACAAGAGTGCATGATACTGTATGTCCAGGAATAGTGCAGCACTTCATAGTATGCTTTTAGCTCAGCTATTAAATCCTCTTCAGGCTATTCCTGTTGCAGGTGTTCAATCTCTACCTGTGAGAGATGTTTTTTTAAAATTTAGAAACAGAAAGAAACAAAATAATTTAAAACCAGATAAAAAGCCTTTTGTCTGATATCTCCATTGCCTTCAAAATGGTACCACCCCTAGAAAAGTAGAATTTGTTTTGTAACTTGATCTGAAAGTGGCTGATAAATCGAGTTTAGCCGGCCCAGGTCCTTCTCTCTCGCATCCCGCAATGTTTGCACTCACCACATGCAGATTGAGTCACTGCAGAGTCATTCTGCTGTCTTAAATTGCCTCCTTTCATGGTCAACAATGAGCTCAGCTGAGGAGAATAAAGCAAAAAAAAAAAAAAAGGGTGGGGTGGTGGTGTAGGGCCTTCTGGGAATGCTCCATTTGTTCATGTATCCTGACTCTAATTGGTTGTTATTGCAACTGGCAACAACAGTGGCCATACTGTTTGGGGTGGAGCCGGACATTGTTTGCTACGTAGTCTGCCTCGGTCTCTGCATCACTTTTCCCTAAAAAGTCTGATAAACTATCAATTTAACCGAAAGGAAAAACAAACTTGCGTACTCTTAAATCTAGATGAACATTAGCATCAAACAGATTGGAATAATTTCCTCTGCGGCCTGGTGTTTGCGTCCGCTAAATCAGTGCTCAGTTAAATTAAATTTGCTGGAGGCTATCAGTCTTGTGTGCATATCTGTAATGGGAGGTTTACAACACCAACAGCTGATGAGATTTTGGTCTATTTATAGCACTGCAACTGCATCTTGACTAAAGGACTTGCCAGTCAAGAGCAATTACAAACAAGTCAACTATAATGAATGTTCCATGTGCTATTACTCTCAACACCTTAGACCACAGGTGTCAAACTGGTGGCTAGCGGGCCAGATCCGGCCCGGCACATCATTTTGTGTGGCCCGCGAAAGCAAATCAAAATCGCTAATTGTGTTCTGGTGTAATACCATTGTGATATTTACAAGCATTTTTTTTTTGTTACCAATCCAATTTGAAAAGAAATGTAACAGTTGAAAAATAGTTTTATAGGCTTCTGATTTCAAAACTGGTTATTCATCAATGTGTTGTGTATACTGTAATTACAGTGTATGAGTTAGTCTTTCATTTATATGGGTTTACAGTCGTAGCGGCCCTCCGAGGGAAGTCATAACTGCGATGTGGCCCGTAACAATAATGAGTTTGACACCCCTGCCTTAGACGTTTGGACTTGTGAGCTTAAAGTTGGACTAAATAACAATTTAGATGTTGCATACAGTATAACAATGCTGTGGCTACATTTTTGTAAAGAAATAATTTTTTTTCATCATCTGAAACAATGTAAAAGAGCAAAAATAAAAAGCAAATACTGTAATTTCTCGTGTATAAGGCGCACCCATGTATAATACGCACCCCCAATGTTGACCTCAAAATTCTGGAAAACCCTTCTACCTATGTATAATGCATTTTTACAATGCATGATTTTGCTTCTAGCCATATGATTAAAACATGAAGTATTATCTGTATTTTGTTAGTTTTTTTCTTTTTGTAATTAATTATTCTGTAGTTCAGCACTTTATTTGAACACGTAATCCTTTTTTAAATTTACATGCTCTTATTTTGAAATTCACAGCCCTACTTTTATTTAGTAAATTAGAAAACACACAGTTGTGCTCATGTTTGATTACCCCGGCAGAATTTTTAAGATGGCTACAATTCCTTTAAGAAAACATGAAGAACCAGGCGAAACACCTTTAATTTTATTTTAATGGGATTCAAATTAAACGGTCAAGCATTTCAGAAAAGCATTATCATTCAACAATACATAACCATAAAGAAATTAATGATGGTTGTTGTTCAGTCATCAATCATATTTAAAAAAAAAATTATGAGCACAACTGTACATATATGCAGTTATACGTACCCCTGTCATATTGGAATGAAAGTGTAGGCTACACCTTTTTTTGTAACCACTAGGTGGCGGTGGCATTTTGGAATGAAAGTGTACAGCTTTTTTATAACCACTAGATGGCAGCATACATTTATAAAATGTGAATGTTTTTCCCATTTGCCCCTATACCTATGTATAATGCACATTATTGACAAAATGAAATATATATAAATACTGCAATAAAATCATAAACATACAGAGACAAAACCAAAAAGCCCAACATTATGAAAATCCTGAACAAATAATAATAATATAAAAATAAAATATAATAACTTAAATTATAAGCCTTATAATATATAAAATTCATAAAAATATTTAAAATAGATAAATACATCTGTAATTATATATATGTAGTGTATTTTTTTTTTATATTCCTGAAAACATACAAAAACACACCCAAATCCCATGCCTGCTAACTTGACTGCATCATCAATCACATTATTAGGTCAGCCATCTGTTCAATGATTAAGTGACAAGGCATTTGCCTGTTGTTAGGTTTTTAGCACCGTAATTCAGAGCATGTGTTCAGTCAGTTCCACATTCCAGATGACATGCTTGGACGCTTCCTTGTCATCTGGTTCCATAATCACGCTTTTAAAACGCTCCGGTCCCACTCTGCGCTCTATTTACTTTGTGGGCTATTATGCATTGACGAACATCCCGGCGCGACTCCTCCCTTCGGCCTCCTCCTCCTCCTCCTCCTCGTCTTCCTCGTCTCTTCATGACTGCAGCAGTTCAGCCTCTTCGTCGGGACAAGGCAGCTGTTCTCATGTGTGCAGGATAATGTGCAGCCCGCCTCTCGCTAATGGATGCCTCTCTCTGGGCTAGCACCATACCAACTGGGTCGTCCTTTGTAATGCCCGGATGAAAAACACATATGGAACGCTGTTTGAGCATTTTTTCGATATTCTTGATAACCATCTTAAGGTCCATGTACATGTATGCTGTTTGTTATCACTAGTCAGTAGTGTTGGGGAGTAACTAATTACATGTAACTCGATTTAATAATTTAATTACAAAATGTATGTTATCATAACCCATTACATGACTGAGAGTAAATGTGTAATGAAATTACAGTTGCTTTTGGAAATTTCTATGTTTACAGTTTGTTTACATTTGAAAAAAAGCTTGCAAAAGCTCAGATTATTATTATTTTTTTTCACATCACATCTTCCTTCTTAAACCGACGCTTATGATTGACTCGCTCTGGTCATGTGCCATTCTGCCGTAATCTCAAACATGACATATTTTTCCAAATATGACCTTAATGTGCCACCATGTGGTGGAATCTACTAGTTTGAACATTTGAAAAGGTTAGACTCATAGTTAAACTTTTGAACACATAAAAGATCACTGACTGTTAAACAGCTTCGTCTTTATAATTTTGGACTTTATGGAATATTTACGTACCTGGGTTGTCATAAGAAGCGATATTGTCTAAATTGTGCACATTTGTCATTATGTCAACATGGCATGGTATGGTGGTTTTCATGTACACATGTAATGCAACAAACACATTTTTAATTATGTATTTACATTTCATCATGTTTTGTTATCAGTTTATTATTTGCGTGAAGAACAAATATGTGGTTATCACCAAAATAATGATCTATGGTTTTCAGAGACTTTTTTTAGAGGAAACATCCAAAGGTCCTGTTTAGAGGTGCAACAATTAATTGATTAATCAAGAACTAAGTCATTATCCAATTAATCAACAACTATTTTTGATAGTTGATTCATCATTCAGGTACCTGGTTGAACATAAAATGGTCAAAATCCTCTGATTTCAGCTTCTCGACAGTAAATATTCTCAGATTTCTGTAGTCCTCCATGAAAGCATATTTAATCAAAATTAGACATTTACAAACATCTGCTTTTACTTTGGACAGCAATGATCAACATTTTTACAGATTTTCTGACAGATGTTTCGGACCAAACCAGTATTTGAGTCATAATCAATTTGTGATGCATTTTCTGCACTGTCAATTTGAAATAATATCCTGTTTTTAAATAAAGTGATCAAAATGTATTTTTTTTCATCCGATTCACCGATTAATATAAAAATAATAATTGACAGATTAATCAATTATTAAAATAATCGTTAGTTGCAGCCATACTGTTGATGCATTCATTAGAACTTATGAAAATGAATCAAAATGTAATCAAATTTAATTAGTTATATTACTTTGAGAAAGTAATTGTAATAGTTGCACTACTATTACAATTTCAAGAGGGTCACTTGTACAACAATTGTAAACAAAAACATTCCCCAAGTAATATTCCCAACACTGTTAGTAAGACAATTAGGTGCACAGGTAAAATTACTCGGGAGCCCTAGTAGAATGACTGTGTTTCGAGTTTTCTTTACACTACTAGTGCCACTTTTGTCTTACTAGTATGTAACTAAACCTTACTAATAAATTAACATGCTGCACTAGCAATACTGCTCAGCTCAGCTACTAGGCATGTGCCACACACTACAGTAGTAGCCTCCTGTACTCTATTAGGATCACCAAAATACCCAGTAGTAGTTTTGTCTCACTAGTAACATGTATTGTAGTTGTCCTACTAGTGTGCAGTAATGGGAAAAAAGTTACTAGTAAGACAGTTGTTCTACTAGTGCGCTCTAGTTGTTCTACTAGTACACTAAATTGTTTTACTAGTGAGGACTAAGAGTGTACTAGTACCTTAGGATGGCTATCAAGGATATTGAATAAATGCTCAAACGCCTTACCATCAAGCCGTTTCGAGGACAGCTATGACCTACTACTAGGCCTTTTACTAGTGACATAAAATTCTACTAGTTACATATATCATTTCACAAGTAGTATTAGTAGCATACAGATGTCAACTAGTGCACGGTTTTGCTTCACTAGTAACAATTAGTTGTCCTACTAGTGACATGATAAGATTCTACTTGTTAACATCTAGCACTTCACTAGTGGTGCTAGTAGCATGCAGATGTCAACTAGTGCCAAGTTTTGCTCCACTAGTAACATGTAGTTGTGCTACTATTATGCCAAAGTTGTCCTACTAGTGTGCAGTAAATCATTCAGTAGTGAAAGGCAATTTGGGGAAAATGTTGCTAGTGAGACGTTCTACTAGTGCTGTGAATTGTCTTATGAAAAAGAGCGTAGTACATGGAGTACATGGACCTCCAGCTAGATGTCAAGGACATTGAATAAATGCTCAAACGGCTTTCCATACATACTGTACATGTGTAGCCTGATCAAATCAAAGCACGACTTCTTTCACCAGCGTAGTGCCCCTAATTGTACGCCGATTGTTGAATATTTTGGGTCAAAATGTCAAATGTCCTGCTGGGATTATTCGCTGCAAGATGAGCTGTGAAACAGCAAAGCCACTTCTTTTGCCAGCAAAGTGTCTGTTTTGGCCAGCACGGTGTTCTAATTTTTTTTTTTTTTTTTTTTTACACATTTTTGGTCAGCAAATCAATCCAGATTTGTAGAGTGAAACTCCTTTTCCACCAGTACAGTGACCCCGTTTTTATACAAATTTCCACACGGTTTGGGGGGCGGGGGAATCAACTGGGTCAATCAGTCAGACATTTATGGGTCAAAATCACCACCACAGATTTATGCATTCATTTTTTGATTTCAGGCATCTTGGGTAAAAACTCAAGACACTGCCTGTTAAAGACCAGTTGGACAGCGGAAGCTTCATTTATCACCAGCATTTTTGACCACAAACTGTACGTTTTTGTATACATTTGGAGTCAAAATCAACAGAATCAATCTTTATTATAAACAGCTTGGTTGTCAGGGCAAGCTGTACAGAAGAGTTTAGCATTTCTCTCACACATTTGGGTCAAAACCAACAAAGTTGGCACCTATATTAAAAAAGAAAACTACGCCTGACTGGCAAGAATATGCACCATGTACCTGGAGGTTCAAAGCCAACCTGCTTGTTATACGTATGCACACAGAGGTGCTATTAAGACCAACCAAATGTCCTACAGATTTGACTGACATGTAGTCATTTGTCAAGCCTATTTTGTTTACCTCCTTTTACTCATTGATTGAAAACTCAAGTAACCAGACTTAGAACCAGTTCGGGAAAAGCTCCAGATGACAAGCACATTTGTCTGCACAGACAGCAAGAGGCCTTCCTTTTATCACTGCTACTTTTCTGCAACTGACCCCCCTGGGCTCCTCCCCACGCACATTTAACTACTCGTCTGCGTGCTTTTCCATGCCTGGCGCCCGTTCCCATCCCCCTCTTGTGTGACTCCACCTTGGGCCTGCAACATTTACGAAGACAGTTCAAAGCAAATATTCTCCGCCCCGCAGCAGCGGGTAAAGCAAAGTGCGTGTGCGCGTGTCTTTGTGTATGTGTGTGACCTCCAGTTCCACTTTGGTGTCGGTGAAAGGTGTGTGTGTGTGTGTGTGTGCGTGTGGCCCTGGGCTTTATTAATTCGTGAACCCACTCCAGCCACTCCCACCACTCCCATCATCCTGCACTGAAACCTGCTTGTGCGTATCAGCCGCTTTGGCACACTCATGCAAACATACTCCTTATACTCCCCCTCCCCACCGGCACATCACTCCGGCAACAGCCCGAGGGTATCCAGTGCAGCATCACAAGGGCGAGCTCTCACCCTGGTGTTTGTGTGTGGTGGAGGCTTCATTCAGGCCCCATGCAGATCATGTGATGAAAACATGATGCCCATAAGTGAACTCCATCACGAAGGGGCCAAGTGGGGATTGGGGGGGGGGGTTAACGATAAGGAGGGTCTCTTTCCAGAACAGAAATGGTTGTCAATTAAAAAAGGAAATGTTTCTATATTTTCGTTCTGAATCAACAAAGTCGAGCTGTACAACAAACAAACAAAATCTTTTGCCAGCTTCTCGCTTTTTTATGATTTATTTTCAACAGTGGTGTCTTCCTTGGTCGTTTCACATGAAGTCCGCTTTGGCTCAAACAACGACGGAAAGTGCGATCTCACGCTGGTGTACCTTGACCTTGGAGTTCACCTTTTAATTTTTTTGGGAGGTTGTTCTGGGCTCTTTTGTTACTATTCTTATTATCTGTCTGTAATCACATGAACACAAGCTGCTTGGAGATGGTCTTATAGCCTTTACCTTGAATGTGCTTGTCTATAATTTTCTTTTCTAGGACAACTCTCTCCTTTGCTTCTTCTGGTCCACATTTCGTGTGGTACACATCATGTCACCAAACAGGACAGCGATTACTCGTCACCCTTTGAATAGGCCGACTGACGGATTACAAGTTTGAAGACACCTGTGAAGCTAATTAGAGGACACACCTTGTTTGAGCATGTGCCTATGATGAAATTATTTGTATGACTTTGTTTTTTAAATGAAATAATTCTGTTGAACCACAATTCAAAAGCAAAGTCTGATTTTCATGGGTTAATTCTCATTATTATTAATAAATAAATAAATAAAAATTATATCTGTGACCACTGGGGGTTATTCTTTCACTAACAGAGGGGTACCAACAATTTTGTCCAAGTCTGTAGGTCAGATTTAGCTCAATTTTTTAAAAAAACATGAAGGACCAGCAGTAGAGGACCTATTCTTTCACAAGCAAAGTTGCTTTTTTGTGCAAATTATTATCTATCATATTTTCCTTTCTTTTAATTATTATTTTTTTTAAATTAAGAGTCAGTTGTCATTAAAAAAAAGTAGGCCTTTGGAGAAACAGCTGTACATTTAAACCACTTCTTTTGCCAGCAAAACCTTCTTTTGGCATCATAGAACACAGACTCTTACACTGATTTTGCATCGTTTGTATCAAAATCAATAAAGTCAGTCCTAATTCTATATTGCTCGTCAAATTCCAGTTGTAGAGCCTCCAAATCAACCAAGTAAATCCTGATTTTTAAAAACGGGGCAGCTGTACACAGTGGAACTCTCTCTTTTGCTGACAAAGGGTCTTCTTTGCCAGCGTTGTACTCCAATGTTTATTAAGATTATAGCTTGACGCTTTAACAAGCTGCTTCTTAATGTGTTTGTAGTTTGAAGTGGTGCACAGCTGCTTACTACTACTACTACTACTACTATTACCACGACATTTGACACTAAAAATATTACTGTCTTCATGCGAGCAGAATTGTCTTTGTGAGTACACCATAAGGTGAGACACAGGTCAAATTAATCATATAAATGATCAATGTGTTTGTATGAGGGTTGTTTTCAGAACTAATCTTTCTAAATATCCGTTTTGTTTGAAACTGTTAAAATGAGTGCGATAGCAGTGCTGACACTGAAATTTCAAGCTGTCTGTAGACAAATCCCCTGACCTCATCCTGTCTCTTCTTCCGGTTTTCCAGGTGTAGATGCTCCAGGTGGATCCCGAGCGGGACCAGGCTGCTTCCAGCAGGGCCAGGCTGATCTTCTAAATCTCAGCTCGGGGGTCCCTGAAGAGAAGGCCAGACTCGGAGACCATTTTGCGCTGTGAACATCCGCGTCGGGCATCTGTAGGGGGCGCTATCCGTGCGAAGGAGCCAGAGTGGGCACCGCCATGACCACCGCAGTGCACCCAAATGAACTGGTGTTTGAATTTGCCAGTAACGGGATGGACGAAATCAACCAGGTTCGTATCTTGCAATGCTAGAAGAATTTCTCAGATTTTGTATTTATTTTTTGTCAAGTGGCTTACAAAAGTGATTTATCAGGTTGTTGTCGTTTGATGGTTCTGACGTCCGGGAAAGATGCTGCAGTTTTGATTGTTAACCAGTCATACAGGATTATACAATGACCACAAAAAATGGTGGCATATGGGCCAAGGAGGAAGTCCTTACAATTAGATGTAGATCCAGATAAAGGTGCGGAACAAGGAATTTCACTTTAGGCCATTACAGTCTGCTTGCATTGGTGCCATTCCTGTCAAAGGCAAATTCTGGCTATCTTTGACTGTTGGTACAGACTTTGTTTTGTGCATTACCATACTGCTTTCATCATGACAGCTTTAGGAAGTGGCATTTTTCCATCCATCCATTTTCTGAGCCGCTTCTCCTCACTAGGGTTGCGGGCGTGCTGGAGCCTATCCCAGCTGTCATCGGGCAGGAGGCGGGGTACACCCTGAACTGGTTGCAAGCCAATCCCAGGGCACATAGAAACAAACAACCATTCGCACTCACAGTCATGCCTACGGGTAATTTAGAGTCTCCAATTAATGCATGTTTTTGGGATGTGGGAGGAAACCGGAGTGCCCGGAGAAAACCCACGCAGGCACGGGGAGAACATGCAAACTCCACACAGGCGGGACCGGGGACTGAACCCCACACCTCAGAACTGTGAGGCTGACGCGCTAACCAGTCGTCCACCGTGCCAGTGGCATTTTTTTTAAATTTATTTTTTTAGCCTGTCCTGCTTGGTGGCTCGGTCTTGCAGAGTGGATGTATACATTTTATGATGGAACAGTTTTTTTTGTGCAACAGGGTTAGTAATTTTCTGCATTGGCACAGATCTGTGGTCAAATAAGAGCCAATGTATTGTGTTTTGTGTGGAAAAAAAATCCATTCCTAATTGTTTAGAACAAACTCAGATTCTTCAGTTGTCATGCGAGCTGATCTGGAAGGTTACATTTTGGTCCAAATCCAAATAAAGTTCCTGAACGTGGAATTTCACTTCGGCCGTTATCATACCTACTATTGCTGGTTATTGTTCTGCTGTTTGAGTAATATCACTTGATCAAGCCTTTTCTAAGATTCCATACTACAAAAAAAAGTATGTATGATTGTTGCTGATATCGGATCGGACCGATATTGGTATCGGACAAAATTCAACGCTGCAATATCGGTATCGAATCGGAAGTGAAAAAGTTGGATCGGGACAACCCTCTTGTATAGTATCCATTCATTTAGTTTTCTGCTTATACTTTAGACCACAGGTGTCAAACTGGTGGCCCGGGGGCCAAATCCGGCCCGCCACATCATTTTATGTGGCCCGCGAAAGCAAATCAAAATTGCTCATTGTGCTCTGATGTAATACCATTGAGATATGTGCAAGCATTTTTTTTGTTACAAATCCCCCTTTGAAAAGAAATATAATAGTTGAAAAACATCTTTTTAAAGGCGTCTGATTTCAAAACTGGCTATTCATCAATTTTTTGTGTATACTGTATGTAATTACAGTATATGAGGTAATCTTTCATTTATATAGGTTCACAGGGCGGCACGGTGGGCGACTGGTTAGAGCGTCAGCCTCACAGTTCTGAGGACCCGGGTTCAATCCCCGGCCCCGCCTGTGTGGAGTTTGCATGTTCTCCCCGTGCCTGTGTGGGTTTTCTCCGGGCACTCAGGTTTCCTCCCACATCCCAAAAAACATGCATTAATTGGAGACTCTAAATTGCCCGTAGGCCTGACTGTGAGTGCGAATGATTGTTTGTTTCTATGTGCCCTGCGATTGGCTGGCAACCAGTTCAGGGTGTACCCCGCCTCCTGCCCGATGACAGCTGGGATAGGCTCCAGCACGCCCGCGACCCTAGTGAGGAGAAGCGGCTCAGAAAATGGATGGATGGATGGATGGATGAAGGTTCACAGTTGTAGCGGCCCTCCGAGGGAAGTCATAACTACGATGTGGCCCGTGACGAAATTGAGTTTGACACCCCTGCTTTAGAGGGTCACAGGGAGCTGGAGCCTATCCCAGTCGCCTTTGGCTGAGAGTCAGGATACACCCTGGACTGGTCGACAGCCAGTCCCAGGCCACATATAGACAAACAAGCATTTTCGCCTCACATGGTCTTTAATGAACCTAACAGCATGCTTTGGAATGTGAGAGGCAGCCAGGACATCTTGACTGCGACTTGACTAACCTCTATTCCCCGCACGGTGGCCTACTGCTAGCACTTCCGCCTTACCTGTTCTGCGGTTCGGGGTTTCCTGACCTGGTGGAGTTTGCATGCTCGTCCCCTGCCCGTGTGTCTTTTCTGCGGGCACTCTGGCTTCCTCCTGCATTCAAAAAACATGCATGTTGGGTTAATTGAAGACAAAATTCTTCATAGTGTAGCAGTGAATGCGATTTTGATTGACTGGTGACCAGTCACTATACTATGACAATAGAAGTGCTATATTTGACCCAGAAAGTGATAGTTGAATGCAATATTTTGTTCTTAAAAATGCTTTTGCTCACCAAAATCATAAAAGAGGCTATGAATAGCTTATGTTTTACCTATTATGCCAACATAAACATTATTTAACAAACATGTTTAGGATTGTTGGGGTTATTCAGTTGAGTGCTTGTCCTAGTTGCACTATTGTCAATTGGAATGCGTGAAAAAAATACAATTTGATGTGGGATACATTCTGCTCATTTACCGCCGTCCAATTGTATTGCTTTTTTTCTTCCGTTTGAGTATGTGTGTCACACAGAAGCGCAGACTCTGAGTCTGCACTTTTGAGGTGACCTGGAGGCCTGTCTTTGCACTGACACGCTGCTTGTTGATATATGTGAGACTTGTCCCGGCAGGGCAGGCAAAACTTAAAACAGCATGGCCACTGGGAGGCCGTCAGAGCGTCTAGAGGAGGAGGAGGAGACAGTGACATGGAAAGTCTGACAAACCCGCAGTGGGGTTAGGGTGCATGGGAGGGAAAGTGGGGAGTCAGCGGGCGTGTAGCATAAATATATTTACGGCAAATAGGTTACTTGTGAGACTGGATCATGTAGCATGTGTCTCTATTGGCCCGCTCACATCGGCAGTTGTCTGGTTGTCGGCACGCCCACGCCACTATCCAGTGGAGCGAGCTCCTGCGTGTCGTGCTGGTGAGCGCATCATGAGTGTAGATCCAGAATGACGGGTTCTCACTGGATCCCCAACGAGGATTTGTTCAGGCCTAACCTGACCGACCGGTTCCGAGCAGATGTGATGATTCTTCCGAAAGGTCTCGCATTGTTCCCCTGGCTTTGTTTCTGGTTGCACCCACCCTGCTGAACAAACTACATCCACCCGCTCAACTCCCGTAATAACAACCCTCTGACTTCCAACTGTCTGTGCTGCATTTGTACTGACTATGATTAATGTATGGGGGAAATCGGAGCACGGTGTCTCTTAACAATTAGCGCTGTTGTTGTTGGTCAGTGAGAAACTCCACTAAAGTGCATCATGGGATGACCTTCTTATGGCATGTGTCTAGCCTAGTATGGTTGAGGATCTGCCACACTACTTATGCTTTTGTTATTATGATTTAAAAAAACAAACAAAAAAAAAATATATTTTTTGTTACTTTTTATTTTGTCTTTGATTATGATGTACAGGCGGCACGGTGGGCGACTGGTTAGAGCGTCTGCCTCACAGTTCTGAGGAGCGGGGTTCAATCCCCGGCCCCGCCTGTGTGGAGTTTGCATGTTCTCCCCGTGCCTGCGTGGGTTTTCTCCGCGCACTCCAGTTTCCTCCCACATCCCAAAAACATGCATTGGAGACTCTAAATTGCCCGTAGGTGTGAATGTGAGTGCGAATGGTTGTTTGTTTTTATCTGCCCTGCGATTGGCTGGCAACCAGTTCAGGGTGTACCCCGCCTCCTGCCCGATGATAGTTGGGAAAGGCTCCAGCGCGCCCGCGACCCTAGTGAGGAGAAGCGGCTCAGAAAATGGATGGATGGATGGATTATGATGTACAGACAGGTAAAGCAATATTTTGATGGGCCGACATAGAAAGAAATAAGAAAAAAAAACAATTATAAATTCAACTCACCATAAATAAAACTCACTCATCGTGCTGATTGTAGTTGTTGGAATGAGTTAGAGCCTTGGCTTGATTCTCTTTAACAATCCGGTTCCATCTTGGGGTAATAGGGGTAAGCATGACACCCGAAATATGTTACATGTCCAGTTTTGGTCTCTGTTATTGCAGAAAATCTTGCTTTGCAAAGATAGGATGTTGGAAATGGAAGCAAAGTATTCAGTGTTTTTTTTTTTTGGGCAGTTTCAGTGTCTCATTTGCAAACCTGTCACCACATATTACAGAGCGGGTTATTATCTTTGTGAAGGCAGAATATTGGACACAGCTCTTGTAGTGGCTCTCTTTAGCTTGTGCAGAGTCGGTTAACATGTTAA
This sequence comes from Phyllopteryx taeniolatus, assembly GCF_024500385.1. Taxonomy (NCBI): domain Eukaryota; kingdom Metazoa; phylum Chordata; class Actinopteri; order Syngnathiformes; family Syngnathidae; genus Phyllopteryx; species Phyllopteryx taeniolatus. The sequence goes on along the minus strand of NC_084511.1, from coordinate 11,609,981 downwards.
GGATTTGCAGACAAAAATGTGGGAATGCAAATGAAGAGCACACAATAACAGCAATCAACAAAGATGAAGTAGCTGTTCAAACTTGAGCATGCTCAGTACAGCAGAAGTAGTTGCACTTTGACATGAGAATATGAGCTAATACAGTGATTCATGGCACATTAGTGTGCCGTGAAAGATGCTGAAAATTGTCCAACTTCACTTAAAACTTAATTTACTACAAATAATGCATCTTTGTTCATATATCCATGTGAGCGACATATACTGTAGTTTCAGGTAGAACAATTAAATGCTCTTTCACTGCAACTGCAGATCATCATTATTTTAGTATACTATGTACTTTTTGTCACATTTTTCTTTGGTGGGGTGAGATTTTGTAATTTAAAACATACTGCAAGGCCTGGCGCAATAAATGGTGGGAAACACTGAGCTAGTATACCATCACAACATCTGCAGAGACAACAGTACTGTCAGTAATTAGTCAGGTAAGGAAGAGTTGCTGTTTGGGGAGTTGAATCGACCAATAGTCAAAATGTCTGCACCCACGCACACACTTGACTTTCTCAAGGGCGCTGACAGGCACACTTGTTAGCCGCACCATCTTACTACATCTGATAGTATCAGACAGGGACGAATGGGAAACATTGCTACTGATATTTTTTTGTAGTCAAAGCAAACATTTGTCTGCGCACATGACACAACGTGTATTTGTTGTCACTCATTTTGCGTGAAGTCGGGAGCATCGGCCTGCTAACAATGGCGGCAAATCACAAGCTGCTCTGTTCGCAGGCCTGGTTAAAGTGTAGCCAAAATGGGCTAATCAGACCAACCCTCCCTCGTAAGGCCTGAACACCTGGTATTCCGCAGAGGTTCAAGCCAACAATGGACACTTGTCTAACATCACAGATAAGCCTTTGTTCCTCTTCCTCCTCCTGCACCCTTGCCATCCTTTCTCACTTTTAATGAAGCGCAGGACTGTTAGTGCCAATTCCCAATTTATATACTACAAGTCTGCAATGATGCTAATCACTGCATTACACTCACATGCACACAAATCATAATATTATATAGAATGAAAATGTTTTATTTATTTATTTATTTTTTCTACATTTGACTGGAAGTCTTTACAACTTAGAGGATGTTTTTTTGGGATATGTAGTTAAAAAGAAATGTCGAGAAACACCCAGCATTGTTTCATGAACTGCTTTGTAATGATGGCTCCCTGAGGTGAGGCAATTTTTCAGCCTTTGGCGCAACAGTCAGGGTAATCTTAATATGTACTCTGCTGTCATCTAGTGGGTTGGTGGTGTGACTGCATTAAATAAAATCATCCACAATGTCCAAGTGATAGGGACGAAAAACGTACACACACATATTTGGCTACACAATAAAATTATTTACAATACGTACAGTACATAAAGCAAAGCAAAGCAAATTTATTTACATAGCGCATTTCATACACAAGGGAACTCAATATGCTGTACATGACCAAAGCATTAAAACAATAAAGAGAAAAATATGAAGCAGCTTAAAAACAAAAAAAAAACAAAAAATAAAAAAATAAAAATAAAGAGAAAAAATACAATAAAAACAACGTACAGTTTGAAAAGATCATGTAAAATTGGAAATGGAAATGTTCTAAAAAGCTTTTTAATCTGGCTTTAAAGACACTGAGACTTGGGGCTGACTTCAATTCTATTGGCAACTTATTCCATTTGCCTGCAGCAAAGCAGCTAAAAGCTTTTTTGCTTTGGACTCTTTGCTTCTTTATCTGATCTGAGACGGCAGATCTCAGAGCTCTACTACCTAATATTTATTTATTCATTCATTTCATTTCAAAAAATTTTTCATTGTGTTTTTTTATATTAGAAAGAGCTGTTTCCAATATTTGGATCCTCTCATGAAGCTAGAAAGGTAACCAACATAGAACCAACTCGCATTTATGATGCGTACACATTGCAAGACAATGCAGACATGTATTATTCTTGCTTTGATCATTTTCTGTCAGTGTCATTCAAAAGAAAAAAGGTCGGCATTATTATCTGTTTATGGGTATGATTTAGATTGTACCTAACCTGGCAAGTGAGTAAATATGGATTTATCATTTCAATAACTTCAAACATGTTTTGACTGGAGGGCCGATTTTGCATCGAGACAATCAGTTAAGACTGTGAATGTGTAAAAGTGAAATATTGCCCACAGGACAGATTCCCAAAGCACATTGTGTGAGAAATTCCCAATTATAGCATTCACATTGACTGTTTCCCAGCCAAGCTTCCCTGTGTGGGAGAGTTAGGCTGATTTTTGCAGCCTGTCTTCTTCCTTTTGATGACTCTCCACAGATTACTTGAACGCTTCAGAAATGAGCTCCTCTTCTCCGCTGCTACACATTAGCCCAAATTGCACATGGTGCTGGCTTGCTTTGATACGGCTGTGAAAATAAGAGGCAGCAAATCAGGTGGTGATATTCATCTATCAGGGGTTTTTATGTTGTTTTACAATGTAGACTGCATTGAGCCAACCCTCTGCCTCGCACTCAACCCTGTGTGTGTGTGTGTGTGTGCGTGCATGTGTGTGTGCATGTGTGTGTGCGTGTGTGTGTGCGCGTCTGTCTGTCACAGCTGGATGACCCATCTGTGTTCCCGGCCGTGATTGTGGAGCAGGTGCCCACCACAGATCTGCTGCAGGTGTACTCGGGCCTGGAGTCTGACGAGGTGACCAATGGCATCATGATGGACAACGCCATGCATGTGGTGGAGGTGCCCTCCATCCTAGTGGGAGGAGTGGACCTCTCAGGTAGGAATATGAGACATTTAGAGACATCATCCATCGATCCATTTTCTAGAGCGCTTGCCCCCTCCTAAATAAAATAAAAAAAAAAAAAAAAAAGGAAACATACTCAGTACTCACCCAACAAGAGGCCTGACAGACATTTACTCAAGAAGGTATCCGAAGGTGTCATGTTGCTAGAATAAATAAAGTCTCATATTGTACTGAGCAGCCACAGATGCTTTCTTAATGCAGCCCTATGGGGGGCACAAGCCAGTGCAAACTGTAGGCCGGTCCCAAGCCCGGATAAATGCAGAGGGTTGCGTCAGGAAGGGCATGCGTTGTCACGATTCGATTTTGACTGGACTCAGAAGCAGGCGGAGGCTGAGAGGTTTGGGATGAACGGTTTATGGAAAGAGGGAGCTGATCCTTGAGACGTACTGGTGGGTTGTCGAGGCAGGGAATGTGTGGCAGGCGGTGGCGTGAACAGGCGGATGGTTTGGCGGCGTGAAGGAAGAAGTCACTCGGCGGGGAACACGGAAGGAGCACTGAGGACAATGAAAAACATGGAGGTCAGAAGGATAGCGTAGCTTACGTGTAGGATTGGGAGGCGTTGTACCACAGGAGAACGTTAATACTCTGGCAGTGGAGTCTTGGATCTGGAAGGCTTAAATGCAGGCAGAGTAGAGTGCTGATTGGTAACAGGTCCGCGGCTGAGGTGGTGCTGATTACTGGGAAAAGAGAGAGGGGGAGAGGGCTGCAAAGCGCCACCCAAGCTCCAATAACGGAACTGCAGGGACAGACCATGACTTCCGGCTTAAACCTTAGCCAAACAAATATGAGCGTTCATCTAAAGAATTCCATACCGGATTGGTCGTGGCCCGGGTTAACGTCCGCCCCCGGCACCGTTAACCTGCAGGGCGCCGGTGGAAATTCAGCTACTGTGGGTCGAAGACAAAGGAGAGGTGGAAAGCGGGTTCTTAGGCAGAAAGAGAAGAGGAAAGCACAGAGCCTAGAACTGAATGTGGGGACTTTGAATGTTGGGACTATTGAAAATCTCGGGAGTTGGTTGACATGATGGTTAGGAGAAAGGTTAATATATTGTGTGTCCAGGAAAGCAAGTGGAAAGGCAGTAAGGCTAGATGTTTTGGGGCAAGGTTAAAATAATTTTACCATGGTGTAGATGGGAAGATGGAGTAGGGGTTATTTTAGAGGAAGCCTTAGCAAAGAATATCTTGGAGGTGAAAAGAGTATCAGATCGAGTGATGAGGCTGAAACTTCAAATTAAGGGTGTTATGTATAATGTGATTAGCGCCTATGACCCACCGGTAGGATGTGACCTATAGGTGAAAGAGAAATTCTGGAAGGAGCTAAACGAAGTAGTTCTGAGCATCCCAGACAGAGAGAGAGTCGAGATTGGTGTAGATTGTAATGGACATGTTGGTGAAGGAAATAGGGGTGATGAAGAAGTGATGGGTAAGTATGGCATCCAGGAAAGGAACTTGGAGGGACAGATGGTGGTAGACTTTGGAAAAAAGGATGTAAATGGCTGTAGTTAACACTTTCTTCCAGAAGAGGCAGGAACATAGGGTGACCTACAAGAGCGGAGGTAGAAGCACGCAGGTGGATTACATCTTGTGCAGACGATGTAATCTGAAGGAGGTTACTGACTGTAAGGTAGTGGTAGGGGAGAGTGTGTCTAGACAGCATAGGATGGTGGTGTGTAAGATGACTGTGGTGGTGGGGGGGAAGATTAAGAAGACAAAGGCAGAGCAGAGAACCATGTGGTGGAAGCTGAAATAGGAAGACTGTTGTCAAGCTTTTCGAGAAGAGCTGAGACAGGCTCTCGGTGGGCAGGAGGAGCTTCCAGAAGACTGGACCACTGCAGCCAAGGTGATCAGAAAGACAGGCAGGAGAGTACTTGGTGTATCTTCTGGCAGGAAAGGAGAGAAGGAGACTTGGTGCTGGAACCTCACAGTACAGGAACTCATATAAGGAAAGAGGTTAGCTAAGAAGTGGGACACTGAGAGGACCGAGGAGAGGCGAAAGGAATACATTCAGATGCGACGTAGGGCAAAGGTTGAGGTGGCAAAGGCCAAACAAGAGGCATATGATGACATGTATGGCAGGTTGGACACTAAAGAAGGAGAAAAGGATCTATACAGGTTGGCCAGACAGAGGAATAGAGATGGGAAGATGTGCAGCAGGTTAGGGAGATACATTCCATAGAGATGGAAACGTGTTGACTGGTGCCAGTAGGCGGCACGGTGGACGACTGGTTAGAGCGTCTGCCTCACAGTTCTGAGGGCCGGGGATTGAATCCCGCCTGTTTGGAGTTTGCATGTTCTCCCCGTGCCTGCCTGGGTTCTCTCCGGGCACTCAGGTTTCCTCCCACATCCCAAAAACATGCATGCTAGGTTAATTGACGACTCTAAATTGCCTGTAGGTGTGAATGTGAATGGTTGTTTGTTTGTATGTGCCCTGCGATTGGCTGGCAACCAGTTCACGGTGTACCCCGCCTCCTGCCCGATGTTAGCTGGGATAGGCTCCAGCACGCCCGCGACCCTCGTGAGGAGAAGTGGCTCAGAAAATGGATGGATAGATAATGCCAGTAGTGTGCGTGTGCGTGTGCGTGTGCGCGTCTGTCTGTCTGTGATGGAAAGAATACTTTGAGGAGTTGATGAATGAGGAAAATGAGAGAGAAGGAAGAGTAGAGGAGCCAAGTGTGGTGGACCAGGAAGTGGCAATGATAAGTAAGGGGGAAGTTAGAAATGCATTAAAGAGGATGAAAAATGGAAAGGCAGTTGATGACATTCCTGTGGAGGTATGGAAGCATCCAGGAGAGGTGGCTGTGGAGGTTTTGACCAGCTTGTTCAATAGAATTCTAGCGGGTGAGAAGATGCCTGAGGAATGGAGGAAAAGTGTGCTTTGCCCATTTTTAAGAACAAGGGTGATGTGCAGAGCTGTGGGAACTATAGAGGAATAAAGTTGATGAGCCACACGGTGAAGTTATGGGAAAGAGTAGTGGAGGCTAGACTCAGGATGGAAGTGAGTATTTGCGAGCAACAGTATGGTTTTATGCCTAGAAAGAGTACCACAGATGCATTATTTGCCTTGAGGATGTTGATGGAAAAGTACAGAGAAGTTCAGAAGGAGCTGCATTGTGTCTTTGTAGATCTATAGAAAGCGTATGACAGAGTACCCAGAGAGGAACTGTGATACTGCATGCGGAGGTCTGGAGTGGCAGAGAAGTATGTTAGAATAATACAGGACATGTACGAGGGCAGCAGAACAGTGGTGAAGTGTGCTGTTGGTGTGACAGAGGAATTTAAGGTGGAGGTGGGGCTGCATCAAGGATCAGCCCTGAGCCCCTTGCTGTTTGCAGTGGTGATGGATAGGCTGACAGATGAGGTTAGACTGGAATCCCTGTGGACAGGGAGCAGGTGGAGGAACAATTAGAAAGGTGGAGGCATGCACTGGAAAGCAGAGGACTGAAGATTAGCCAAAGTAAGACAGAATATATGGGCAACAATGAGAGGGGTGGAGGGGGGAGAGTGAGGCTACAGGGAGAAGAGATAGCAAGGGTGGTGGACTTTAAATACTTGGGGTCAACCGTCCAGAGCAATGGTGAGTGTGGTCATGAAGTGAAGAAACGGGTCCAAGCAGGTTGGAACGGGTGGAGGAAGGTGTCAGGTGTGTTATGTGACAGAAGAGTCTCTGCTAGGATGAAGGGCAAAGTTTACAAGACACTGGTGAGGCTAGTCATGATGTACGGATTAGAGACAGTGGCACCGAAGAGACAACAGGATGCAGAGCTGGAGGTGGCGGAAATGAAGATGTTGAGGTTCGCTCTCGGAGTGACCAGGTTGGATAAAATTACAAATGAGCTCCTCAGAATGACGGCCAAGTTAGACAAAGTTATAGATAACAGACTTCGATGGTTTGGACACATCCAGAGAAGAGATAGTGAGTATATTGGTAGAAGGATGATGAGGATGATGCTGCCAGGCAAGAGAGCTTGAGGAAGATGTGATGAGGGATGACATGAAGGCAGTTGGTGTTAGAGAGGAGGATGCAGGAGATAGGCTTACATGGAAAAGGATGACACGCTGTGGCGACCCCTAACGGGACAAGCCGAATGGAAAAGAGGAAGAAGAAGAAGCCACAGATGCTTTCCTCCTGGTCTATGGTTTTCATCACACTTTTCTTCGCCACCCGGTAGCCTTCTGTGGTGACACCCCCCCCAACCCCCCAAAAAAACAGCTAAAGAAAAAGGAAAGCACAAACACCATGATTATGGAGGTGTATTTTTTCAGAGATATTTGATTTGACTTCAACTTATTCCACTTTCAGCGCATTTGACTTTGCTGGTTCCACTGCATTTGTCTATGCTGTCACTAATGGGGACACTTCATTAGGTACAGCTGCCCAGTCTGTCCACATTTTTTCCAGCTCAAGAACTAAATTAAACATTCACTTCCGCCCCTGGGACCCTAAATGACTAAAATACATCAATATACATCCATAAAATCAACATATACAGCTAACATGTATGTACAAAATTTGTGTGTCTGACTGATGATTAATAATAGCTTACATCCATCCATTTTCTATAGTGCTTATTCTCATTAGAGTCACGGGTGAGCTGGAGCCTATTCCAGCTGACTTTGGTGAAGGCCGTGGTACACCCTTTACTGGTCGCCAGCCAATTGCAGAAAATCGCTTACATGTCTGATCCACTCAAATATGAACGAAATGTAGGAAACAGTTCTTGTATTGGATCCTATTCTAGTGTGCAGGTGTCCCCAATCGAGTATCTGGTGCTGGCACTGAGCTCTGATACCCATGCAGGTGCGCCACATGATAACACTGAAGGAGCTAATGTCTTATTATTGTTATTTTTCTTAGAAACGGTGTCAGGTGGAGAGGACAGCATGGAGACAAACGAGGCCGCTGCGGCTCTGCTCAACATGGAGTCGCCAAACAACATACTGGACGAGAAGCGCATGCGTAAGATGACTTTTTGTTGACAAATATGCTGCTTCTCGAACATTCATCTCCACTCGTTCACAAGGTTATGTAGTTATTTTCATCACGCCGTCCATTTTCATTTTCCATAGTATTTATTAAGGTCTCGAATGAGCTGAAGCGGATCCTCGCTGACTTTAGGCGAGAGGTTGCCAGCCAATCGCATGGCACACAGTTAAACAAGCAATCCCACTCACATTCACATTACACCTATGGACAATTTATTCTTAGAACAAAAACATGCAAGCACAGTGTGAGCATGGAACTTCACAGAGATTTGAACCTAAAACCTCTCGATTGTGCGGCAGACGTGCTAACCATTTGACTACCGTGTTGCCTAACCTACCCTAGGAATACCCAATATAGTGGACCATCAAAGGATGGATTCTTTGTTGAGATTTAGAAAAAAATTAAAATCACGTAGAGATCTAGTGGAACAGAATCTTTCCAGGCTCACATTTTACCTATCATACTGAAATACTGAATACTGAAATATAACATTAAAACAATATTAAAATGCACAGTCAGCCATTGACCTGTGTTGGCATCTTCCATTCCCTGTTCTTTTGACAATGTTCCTCTTTGCCTTCACTGTAAGCCTTTTTGGTGGCTTTACAAGCGAGAAAAAAAAAACCTACACGAACCTTAGATTAATTTTTTTCCTGTAGAATTTCATTTCATTCAGGTAAAATTTTTACCACTTTGGAGGTGTGGCTCGACTACAGGTGCTGGTCATATAATTAGAATGTCATAAAAAAGTTGATTTATTCTAGTAATTCCATTCAAAAAGTGAAACTTGTATAATGTATTCGTTCATTTCACACAGACTGACATATTTCAAGTGCTTATTTCAATATTGATGATTTTTACTGACAACGAATGAAAACCCCAAATTGAGTATCTCAGAAAATTATAATTTTGTGGTTAGATCCAATATTGAAGACTCCTGGTGCCACACTCTAATCTATCCATCCACGTAACTCAAAAAACCGGCAAAGGCCTTTAAATGGTCTCTCAGTCTAGTTCTGTAGGCTACACAATCATGGGGAAGACTGCTGACCTGACAGTTGTCCAAAAGACGACCATTGACACCTTGCACAAGGAGGGCAAGACACAAAAGGTCATTGCTAAAGAGGCTGGCTGTTCACAGAGCTCTGTGTCCAAGCACATGAATAGAGAGGCGAAGGGCAGGAAAAGATGTGGTATAAAAGAGTGAACAAGCAATAGGGATAACCACACCGTGGAGAGGATTGTGAAACAAAACCAATTCAAAAATGTGGGGCAAATTCACAAAGAGTGGATTGCAGCTGGAGTCAGTGCTTCAAGAACCACCACGCACAGACGTATGCAAGACATGGGTTTCAGCTGTCACGTTCCTTGGGTTGAGCCATTCTTGAACAAGAGACAGCGACAGAAGCGTCTCGCCTGGGCTAAAGACAAAAAGGACTGCACTGCTACTGAGTGGTCCAAAGTTATGTTCGCTGATGTAAGTAAATTTTGCATGTCCTCTGGAAATCCAGGTCCCAGAGTCTGGAGGAAGAGAGGAGAGGCAGAGAATCCACGTCAGTGATGGTTTGGGGTGCCGTGACATCTCCTGGTGTTGGTCCACTGTGTTTTCTTAGGTCCAAAGTCAACACGTATACCAGGAAGTTTTAGAGCACTTCGTGCTTCCTGCTGCTGACCAACTTTATGGAGATGCAGATTTTATTTTCCAACAGGACTTGGCAACTGCACACAGTGCCAAAGCTACCAGGACCTGGTTTAAGGTTTAAGGTATCCCTGTTCTTGATTGGCCAGCAAACTCGCCTGACCTCAACCCCATAGAAAATCTATGGGGTATTGTGAAGAGGAAGATACGCCAGACCCAACAATGCAGAAGACCTGAAGGCCACTATCAGAGCCACCTGGGCTCTCATAACACCTGAGCAGTGCCAGAGACTGATCGACTCCATGCCACACCGCATTGCTGCGATAATTCAGGCAAAAGGAACCCCAACTCAGTATTGAGTGCTCTACATGCTCATAGTTTTCATGTTCATAATTTTCTGTTGGCCATTATTTCGAGAAATATTTTTTTTGTATCAGTCTTAAGTAATATTCTGTGTGTAATTACTGAATATAATACACAAGTTTCGCTTTTTGAATGAAATTACTGAAATAAATCAACTTTTTCGTGATATTCAAATTATATGACCAGCACCAGTGTATTAATATGTTAAAGGGAACTCAGGTCCCTCACTTAAGCTCAGCTGGAGCTCATGGCATTTGATGATTTGATGATGTTTTGTGTCACACATCATCCAGGGACTTTTTTTTTTTTTTGGTCTTCTTGACTGTGGTTTAGTTCACACCTACGGCACGATGCTGGAAGCGGACCTGACGTACGCGCCCCTACGGCCCGACCACATGGAGAATGGCGCCCTTGACCTGTCGCTGGATGAGGACACCTCATCCATGGACGAGATCCCCCAAAGATGTCCCTTGAAGCCGCAGAAAAAAAATAAAGGTGAGCTTGTTTTCCAACAAAACATGTATACAATGTGTGTGGTAATTATTTTACCCTGCCTCTCTCTTCAATTTGTCTCAGTGAGGAAGCCCCGTGCGGTACGCTCCTGCTCCCCCATCTCTACCCCGAATCTTCCACTGAGGAAGAAGAGCAAAGAGGGCAAAGGTAAGCCTCGATAACATGTGGGCCTCCTTGTAACGAGCCAATCAAAATCAAGGTCTCTCCCCCTCTTGTGGCGCACTCTCTGTGTGTCACCCTATGTGCAAACAGCCAGGTGTGAATGATGCATTTCTCAGGGCCTGCAGGGACACGCTTTCAGGCACCTTGATGCTCCACTGATAGAGACTATTGTGAACCGCACAGGGCGACACATTTTAGTCTCATGCATATACATCACTCTGTCACGGCGGCTGGGATTCGAGTGACTACTGGGAACGTTACTGTTTTTAACCACCTCTGGTTAAAGCACGCCGCACATTAATCGACTTTCTGCCTTTCTGTTATTTAGTCCATCCCAATACGCCCACATGCACTCAATACAAGGTCAAACACGATACACATCAGAATGCTGTCGACCTCAGATTGGTTGACATTTACACAGGAAATAAAGGACGTTTTGTGATAAAACCAGGCATCTTAAAGTAACATCATAACTTTCTTAAGTTTTAAGTTAAGTGTAAAAATAAAAACGTATTACCGACTTCTAATGTTAAGAATAATAGTCTTATCAAAAAGAGTAGTCTTAACTTTGTCATGAAAAACAGCTAACTTACTGTCATACAGTTGTAAAAAGAAGTTAACTACTGTAGCGACAGATAAATACAGGTATCAAGTTAAACATTGCATTTGTGGAGTTCATGATGTTGGATCAAAAGTCAAAAGTACTGTACAGTAAAAAAAACAGGAGTAACAACAGTCATACAGGTATAAAAAGAAGTACGGCTAATATTATATATCAAATAATGCGGCATGGTGCACAACTGGTTAGCACATCTGCCTCACAGTTCTGAGGACCCGGGTTCAAATCCGGCCTCGCCTGTGTGGAGTTTGCATGTTCTCCTCCTTCCTGCATGGATTTTCTCTGGGTACTCTGGTTTCCTCCCATCCATCCATCCATCCATCCATCCAATTTCTTTAGCGCTTATCCTCACTAGGGTCGCGGGCTGCTGGAGCCTATCCCAGCTATCGTCGGGCAGAAGGCGGGGTACACTCAGAACCGGTCGCCAGCCCATCGCAGGGCACATAGAAACAAACAACGATTCACACATACATTAACACTTACGGGCAATTTAGAGTCTTCAATCAACCTACACGCATGTTTTTGGGATGTGGGAGGAAACAGGAGTGCCTGGAGAAAAACCCACCTAGGCACGGGGAGAAAATGCAAACCCCACACATGTGGGGCTGGGATTTGAACCCCGATCCCTAGAACTGTGAGGCAGATGTGCGAACCGTTTGTTCACCGTGCTGGCCCGTTTCCTCCCACATTAAAAAAAAAAAACATGCATGGTAGGTGAATGATTTTTTTGTCTATATGTGCCCTGCAATTGGCTGGCGACGAGTTCAGGGTATACCCCGCCTCTCGCCCAGAGATAGCTGGCATAGATGCCCCTAGTGTAGACAAGCGTTACGGAAAATGGATGGATAGCAAATAAATGTCATGATGAATGTCAAATGCGTCTCTCTTTTTTATTTTTACCATTCTTACTTGTCATACAAGTTAAAAACAGAAATTTAAGCCCTGTAAAGAAAGACAGATAAATACTGGTATCAATCTATGCTGGATTTGTGAGTGCTGTGTCCGGTGACATGTCAAGGGCACTGTTTTCCAGTCAAAATAGACAAAAATCATTGCTGAAAAGTAAAATTTGAATGCTTGAATCGTAGATGAATCCAAATTACCTAGTTCGAGGTGGGAAATTTACAACTTCACAATTGCCTGCAATGCATGTACTTTGAACGTGTGTCTGTTTGCTTCATATACTGTAGCTTCCTGTGTATATACAGGTAATTCTCTTTCTTTTAACAATCCTTGTTGAGGCTACTAATTGTTTTGGAATTGTTGCAAATAAAGCTGATCGATTGTTGTCTCTGTGGTTTGAACGCCCTGTTTTGCAACTTCCAAAACTTCAGAATTTTACAACCTTGGGTTGATCAACTATTCTAGTGCAATTGAGAAAGTGTATCTTTGAAAATATGGACTGAATAATACAAGTCTCCTCCGTGGATGCCAGGTGTGTTTGAAAAGAAATAAATCAAAACAGCAAATGCAATGTCATTTCCCTGTCATCATCTGCAGGGAACACCATCTACCTGTGGGAATTCCTGCTGGCCTTACTGCAGGACAAGAACACCTGTCCCAAATACATCAAGTGGACACAGCGGGAGAAAGGCATATTCAAGCTGGTCGACTCAAAGGCCGTCTCCAAGCTTTGGGGCAAACATAAGAACAAGCCCGACATGAACTACGAGACCATGGGACGAGCGCTCAGGTATAAAAAGAGAGGGATCATCATATTTTTGGAAATGTATTTGTGCAACACGTTTCACACCACAGGCAGGTGGAATGTGACAGAAAGCAGAAGAAAAAGACGTGAAAATGTTCACAATAAGACAAAAGAAAAGACTGTGAGATAAAGACACTTTAGCAGTCTCATATTTTAGCGCTAATGAAGGGCTTAATAAAGCACTAAACCCTTGATTACATCGTATTAGGATTAAATGTCAACATGGTGACAGTAGGTATGCTAACATACAGCAAAGTAGTAATCTGAGCAGAGAAAGTGTTGAGGCAATTGACAAGGATTTAACATGTTTTACTGTTGTCAGGCACTATATTAAATGAGAATTGATAAAATGTTAACATGGTAGCAGTTAGTATGTTAACATACAGCAAAATAGCAAGATGGGTAGGGAAATCTCTGAGGCAGATTGATGAGGATTTTACATCTTGCCCTGTTTTTAGGTACTATTTCTAATGAGGGTTGATAAAATGCTAAAGGGCTGGCAGTTGGCATGTACCTAAAGCCAAAGATAAGCGTTCTGCATCTTGCCCTGTATTGTGGTATGGTTTCCAAATATAATTTATAAGACTGCTAACATATTAGCAGTTGGTACAGTATATAATCATACAGCAGGATAACAACCTGAGTACAAAAAGCGCTCAGGCAGATAAGGATGTTTTATCTTGCTCTTTTTTTTCAGGTACTATTTCTCATGAGAGTTTATTAAAGGCTAACATTCTCCCAGTCGGTATGCTAACATATGATCTACACTCTCATTAACTGCAGGTACTACTACCAGCGAGGGATCCTGGCTAAGGTGGAGGGTCAGCGTCTGGTTTATCAGTTCAAGGAGATGCCGGCCGACCTGGTGGTGATTGAGGACGATGATGCGGGGTCCGACAGTCACAACGAGTATGGCACTCAAAGGTCCAGCAACGGGAGGTCTGTGGCACGGGGGGGCTCCAGAGGGAGGGCTCACCAGCAGGTCAAGCAGATGAAGAAAGAGCCCATTGAGCAATCTCTGCAGCAGGAAGTGCAGGGAGGACAAACTGAGCAACTACTGCAAATGCTGCAGGGAAACCAGGGGACGGACATGGCGCAGGCTATGAGGTACACACTTTTTTATACTATTGTATAGGGGTAACCAACATGGTGCCCGTGGGCACCAGGTAGCCCCCAAAGACCACATGAGTATCTGTTTTAAAAATAGCTCATCAGTGACGGGCCATTGTGATTTCTTAGGAATGTTGTAGAAGGGATCCTTTTAAAATCTAAACACTTGCTGAGATTTAAAGAAATAAAGTGTTGCGTATTGATATTTATCTGTTTCCTAAAAAAATATTGTGAAAATCCATTAAAATGGCAGTGTCTTCACATAGATAAATATTATTTAATTGGTCATACTATGGTAAGGTAAGATAATTTGAGCAAATTTGGTATTTCAGAAGTGTCTATCAAACTGGTAGCCCTTTCCATTAATCAGTATCCAAGAAGTAGCTTTCAGTTTCAAAAAGGTTGCTGACCCCTGCTTTAGTATCATTATCATCTGTATTGGCCAGGAGAAGAAATGAGAGAAACAGAGCTACAGTGCTGTGAAATAGTATTGGCCCCCTTCTCAGATTCTTATGTTTTTGCATAGATTCCCCCACTTTAATGTTTAAGATCATCAAACAAATGTAAATACTGTATACACACTTCACACTCGGCTGCGAACCGCTCCAGTGAGAGCTGGAGATCACGCCCTGATGAAGCCAACAGAACCACATCATCTGCAAAAAGCAAAGATGCAAAACTGAGGCCACCAAACCGGACCCCCTCTACACCTCGGTTGCGCCGAGAAATTCTGTCCATAAAAGTTATGAACAGAATCGGTGACAAAGGGCAGCCTTGGCGGAGTCCAACCCTCACCGGAAACGAGTCCGACTTACTGCAGCAATGCGGACCAAACTCTGACACTGCAGTAGAAGGGGTTCAAGTCGTTGGCTAGTCTTTTATTGTTCTCAGCTTGGGGGGTTGGTTGCTTGTAATTGGTTAGCGATTGTAATGTATCCCAGACTGATTTAGAGTCGTTAGTGGTAAACTGTTAATTTATTTCGTCAGCTGGTTTGTAGCGCCATTATACAGGGCCCTCTCCCCACTTCGATATGCATCCTCTTTAGTCTGGCGAAGTTGTTTAAGTTTGGCAGTGAACCACGGTTTGTTGTTATTGAACGTGCGAAATGACTTTGTTGGTACACACAGCTCTTCACAGAAACTGGTATAGGATGTGCCAGTGTCCCTATATTCATCCAGGCTGCTAGCTGAATTTTCAAAGACACTCCAGTCTGTGCAGCCGAGACAGCTTTGGAGTTCTATCTTTGCTTCGTTGGTCCACATTTTCACTGTTTTCAATGTAGGCTTCGCGCATTTAAGTTCTTGCCTGTATGTTGGTATTAAGTGAAGTAAGCAGTGATCAGACGAGCCCAGAGCTGTGCGAGGTATGGCACGGTATGCATTATTTAGCATAGTATGTGGTGTAAAATGTTATTTTCCCTGGTAGGACAGTCGATGTGCTGCTCGTATTTAGAGAGTTTGTGGTTGAGTTTAGCTTTGTTAAAGCCCCCCAAAATAATGAGGGGTGAGTCTGGGTGTTTTTTTTTCAATTTCGTTTACTTGTTCAGCGAGCGTTAGTAGTGCGTCATTCGTGTTAGCTTGAGGTGGAATGTAAACACCGACGCGAATGAAAGATGCAAACTCACGAGGCGAGTAGAATGGATTACAGTTAAAAAACAGCGACACTAAATGTGCGCTGCAGTGTGTGCTCCGTGACGTCAATACACCATTTGTCGAGAAGTGACTTTCAACAATTTCCTGTCAGTGGGTTGTCACCACAGCGAGTCACTCACATGATTTGTTTGTCTGACATATCCCAACCATTTTTATCCAGGCTTTAATAAACCCATGTCCCAATGAACTTCACAAACTCGTTTTTAACTGCACATGCGCACATTTGCACATGAAATTACATAACAAACAATACATGATATGATACATATATAGGCACTGCTTCACACAAAGTGTCACTCTCTTGCTGCCTATGGATTGCCGCCGATCTTTCTCTCTCAGCTTCGTGCATGTCACGTTGCGCCACTCACAGCACTTCTGCCTCTACGGTGCTTGTGTCAAAACAAAAGCATGAGTTTCAAAAAAAGAGTCTACATGTATGAATGAACTAAAACTTGCCTGATGGGCAGAATAATGTCCACGGGCCAGATTGGACCCCCTGACGGGCCAGTTCTGGCCCGCGGGCCGTATGTTTTACACCGCTGACCTCGCATCTGCACAGGGGTGTGTAGACTTTTTGATCAACTGCACAAGCAATTAAAAAAGTCTGTCGTCACTGTACTCTTGTCTTTCTAGGGCCCTCAATGGTTCTGCTTCACTCCCGGTTGTCTTGACATCATCTGGTTCCCTTCAGCCCCTGCCCCTCACCACCGTTCTCCCCAACGGGGTCTCCACTCACTGCTCCAGCCCTCGCATCCTCCTCCACTCCATGCCCCCTCCCACCACCGAGGCTAATGATGTGCTGACCATCCAGGCGCCCAACGGCCTGCAGGAGGGCCTCCCCCAGCAGCTGCTGGCCACCAACCTCGGTCCGTTTGCCATCTCTTCCTCCTCCGCCAACTGCACGTCCCCCATTTCCCCCGCCTCCAGCCTCCCCCGCCTGCTCACCATCAACACCACCTGCGGGCAGACCATGGTGGCGCAGCAGCCCGGCACCGTCATTGCTACCGTGCTGAAATCGGGTGATTTTTGTGGGCTGCAGGTGAAAGAGGAGATGCTTGACTCCTGCTGTTTCGACTCCATGGTCAGCGGCGACCCTTCCCTGGCCAACACGTTCGCCAAGGAGGAGATGGACGTCGGCGAGGCGGAGCTGCAGTACCGGACTGTGATCATAGACACCAGTCACACCCACGGCCAGGAGCTCGCCAGCGAGATGGTGTTCAACGGACACTCTTCCCAGAGCAGCAGCCCGTGCGAAGGCCTCACCCCCGTGGAGGAGCTGGAAGTGCGAGGGGAGATGTCCCTGCAGCCCCAGCAGGCCATCAAAGGCCGGCAGGAGCTGCCCGCAAACTTTATCCAGATAAAGACAGAGCCTGCAGAGGCCTGACATGCCTCTGCTTCTTCTCCTCAAGCTCAACCAAAAAGCAACACGTGGACCATTTGGACGAGAATGTCGTTGTCTTTATTTTTTCCACAATGCTGCAATCTGATCCAAGATCAGACGTTGCTCCTCAAGGTTGCTGAGCTCAGCCTCAGGATTCAATCGTTTACTCACTTTTTTGTGATCATGTGCCTAAAGAAATATATCAAGGGAGTGTTTCATTTTTTTTTTTCTAAAGATGTCACATTTCAGATTTTGGACATGCAAAGATATTAACACACCAAACTCCTTCCTTGAGGAGAACAGCCATTACATGAAGCAGGGATGCCTGTTTGCCAAATGTGCCAGTTAGTCTGTTATTGTCTTATATCTCAATGGACTTGTAAATGGTTAAAAAAAAAAAGATGCTTGGCTCCGGACAAACCAAAACATGGGGGATTGAATATAAAACAAGGAAATTTGGACTTTCCGGCAGAGGGAATGCCAAGAACCAATGTGCAGACCTTTGCTGGCAAAAAGGACCCTGACTGATGGCTTTTGGGACTTTCACCGGAACTAGTTTATGTTCTCAGAAGCAAAAGAAAAGGCATGCATGTCCTCTCCGTTGCTCCATGCTTCCAGACTGCGGAACAGGGCATTTAAAACAAAGTCTAGGCGCAGACTGGAGGCAAAGACAGAACGAATTCTAGATGATTTATTATTATTTTTTTTTAAATCAGTCTTGTGTTTTTTAGGCTGGAATCCTGTTGATATGAGATTGAATATGCACGGATCTCTCTCTGTATATACAAATGATATACGCTTGAGATTCACTATTAAGGCCACGGCAAATTTTATTTATTTTGTGAACTTCTAAATTCTGTAAAAAAGGCACATTTGTACTCTATTTACATGAGGGAAATTACAAAGACTATACACATTTAGTACCAGGAAGACAAAACTTTTATTTTTCCCTTTTTTTCCGTTCCCCTTACATGTTGTACATATCCTGCTGCTGTGTATGCGCCTTTTCTTTCTGTTCAGCAAGCACACTGTAGCTGTCACGCATTAAAAGCATTCAAGAATCAGTATCAAACGAAACAGTCAGTATAGGTACATAAAGGTAATATATCAGTTTTCATTGTCTCTTCTTTACCAATGCTGTTTTATTAATTTTAAAGGCCCTCTCGGCTCCTGCTCTCGTGCGAGTCCAGTGTGTGCCTTTGCTATATGCCAATGACCCCCCGAGGCCAAACTTGTGATCGGCCCCAATCGGCCCAGCCGCATTGATCCACAGTGCTGTCTAAATTGGCCAAACGTTCTCTATCGTGGGTTGAGGCACGGCAGGAACATGCAGACACGCTGACCTTGATCCACAGAGCAGGTGTTTTTAAACTAAAGTCTTTTTTTCTAGATCTGTAAGGACAAGCTGAATGTATATGCATACTGTTCAAATATATGCAAGATTATGACAATCAATAATTACACTGGAGATGTTTTCTTATCCAAATCTTAATTGTCTTTGCTTCTTTTGTTTTTGTTTTTTTTGCTCTGCATATACCTCGTATACCCTGTATGTAGACCGCCCTTGCCTTAAAGCACTGTTGTTTGTGACTGTTGATTGTCAATTGCCTTCTTCATGCTGAATATAGAGTAGATTTATAAGGCTTCCTGGGTGTGTTTCTTGTGTTGTACAGTAGTTGCCCAAACATCACACAGCAGCACAAAAAACAAACAAACAAACACAAAAAACATGTGAAAACAAACTTGGAGACAACCAGTTCACGAGGGCTCTCGGAGTCAAATCATTTTCTTCAACTGTCTGAGTTATTGCAGAAAGCATGTTTTTGTATTCAAAACTTCCCAATAATTGCTTGGAATTAGGGCAGAAAAGGTCATACTGCTCTGCATTAAATACAAAAAGAGCGGATTGAACTACTATGTATGAAATACAAGTACAAAGAGTCAACTAGCATCTGTTGGGGCATTGCCCTTCATGCTAAAAAAAATATAACAGATTGATTTTGGGCTAGAGGTGGGGTACACCCTTGACTGGTCGCCAGTCAACTGCAGGGCACATATGGACAAGCAACCATTCACTCTTAAAGACACTTTAGTCTTCAATTATTCTAACATGTTTTTGAAATGTGGGAGGGAGCCGGATTACCTGCAGAAAAGCACAGGGAGGTGGGATTTTAAAACCCCCGACTTCAGAACTCTTTGACCACTGCCATGCATTAAATAGTTACCGTAATTTCTCGTGTATAATGCACAATTTTCCCCCCCACAAAATGTCAAAAGTCAATGGTGCGCATTATACATAGGTATAGGGGAAAACGAAAAAAAAAAACTTTCCCATTTTATAAATGTATGGCGCCATCTAGAGGTTATGAAAAAGCTGTACACTTTCATTCCAATAGGCCACCGCCACCTAGAGGTTATGAGAAAGGTGTACACTTTCATTCTAATATACCACCGCCACCTACAGCTTATGAAAAAGGTGTAGCCTGCACTTTCCTTCCAATATGACAGGGGTACGTATGACTACATAATATCTACATTTGTGCTCATAAGTGCACATACCGTGGTACAATTTGTGAAATATTGTTTTTTTTTTTAAATACAACTGACGACTGAACAACAACAGACATTAATTTCTTTACGGTTATGTTTTTTTTTTTTTTTGATGATAATGCCTTTCTGAAATGCTTGACAGTTGAATTTGAATCCCATTAAAATAAAATTAAATGTGTTTTGGCCTGGCCCTTCATGTTTTCTTTAAAGGATTGTACCCATCTTACAAATTCTGCCTGGGTAATTAAACATATGAGCACAACTGTGTGTTTTCTCATTTACTAAATAAACGTAGGACTATCAATTTCAAAATAAGAACAAGTACATAAAAAGAAAGTATTACGTGTTCAAATAAAGTGCTTAACTGCCGAATAATTCTTTGAAAAAAACAAACAAAATACAGATAATACTTCATGTTTTGATCATATGGGTAGAAGCAAAATCGTGCATTGTAAAAATGCATTATACATTGGTAGAAGGGTTTTCCAGAATTTTGAGGTCAACTTTGGGGGTGCATATTATACATGGGTGCACATTATACATGAGACATTACGGTACACAGTATATTTGCAGAGGTGGGTAGTAATGTGCTACATTTTCTCCGTTACATTTACACAAGTAACATTTTGGGTAAATTGTACTTCTCAGACTAGTTTGAATGCACCATACTTTTTACCTTTTTTTTTAGAAGAATCGATACTTTTACTCCGTCACAATGATCGACAATGCCGCTCGCTACTTTTCTTTATCCATTATTGCGTGTGTGATCTATTTTTAGACTTCATCATTGACTTCCGCATAGGGTGCTGTTGCGCCAATCCAATGTGATCACAATGGTCTTTTGACTTCAATTCACCAATGAGATGGCACAAGGCAGTCACATGCAAGCCCATCAAAATGACTAATTTTTTTTTTTTTGGGGGGGGGGGGGGGGGGTAGGGGGGAGCAGTATGTACTTTCCACACTCACAGCAAAAAAACAACAGCTTCATGATACAGAAGATGATTATGATGAGGTAGTCTTACATCTGCCCAAACTGGACATTTGAGCCCACTTCTAACTTGAGAAAACACCTTGCGGTAAGTTGCAGATGTTTCTATTGTTGTTTTGTCATTGCATATGGCAACATTAGCCATACGTTATGGTCATAAATCACTTTAAAACATGCTTTTTGGGGATATGTGTCATAATCTCGTAATCTCTCTCTCCCTCTCGCTCTCTCGCTCACACGCGCGCGCATGCACACACACACACACACACACACGCACACAAACACACACTCATTTAAGTGAATAAAGCAAACAATGTTTCTGTAGGCCCCAATGCATGTGTTGTTGGTTTCTGGGCACTTCAAAATTGAAATGGTGGCAGGTGTGTGTGGCTTCCCATATATGATTAATTTTTATTTTATTCAACGTTCATGCTCTGATTTATTACTTTACCCATCTCTGTATATTTGTCTGTCGTATCTAGGGCACTGCCCATCAAGCAGGGGGGAAATTCAACGTTTCAGAAAGCATGTTTGAGGGAAGAACGAATCCGAAAATACTCGTGGTGCAAAGTGCATATGAGCCCTTCGCACAAGCAGAGAATGAGTGGAAGAGCAGTGGATTGTGGGTGGATGAATACATTAGCATGTCAGCATGTTACATGCTGACAGCCGAAGACAGCCCAGTATGTCACTACCACCACAGCAGTGACTTGGATTGAGCGTGTGTGTGTGTGTGTTTCTGCTCCATAGATTGTGGCTGTGCGTGGGCGCTGGCTGAGGAAGCTGTCTGGCATTGGGGCTTGCCTCCTGCGTCGACACCCACGTGCCGCACAGCTGTGCACCCCAGCGTTTTGCTGTAAGACGCTCCATCCTGTTTTTGTTGGAAAACTGGGGGAAAAAAACCCGTTCATCAACAAACAAGCCTCCATTTCTTCGCAACTCATTTCTTCGCATCGATCGCCTGCCAAACAGTGAGCTCGTTATGGATGACTCAAATAATACAAGGCGACTATAACCTAACACTATTCCATTACTTAATTTAACGAGTCAGAAAGCCAGAAGATGACACAAGGGAAAAAAGTGGGGGGACTATTTCAGTGTTGCCCGCGGCCACTGACACAACTCCAGTGTTTACTGTTTTGCCCCTCGCTGTGCGAGATCTTGAAGGATGACGGCTGACATGATGGCGCCTCCAGTGTGTGGCGAGAAGCGGTGCAGTGATCACTTTGGGTTAATCCAGCTCACAAAATGCAACATGGCAGAATGTGCCATGTGTGCGGCTTGAACAGCTAAAACATTCTGCAACAAAGGCAGTGGTGTGACGCAACGAAGCAAAAATACTTCGTTTTTGTAATTAAGTAGATTTTTTGTAGGTGTTCGTACATTACTTGAGTATTGATTTGTCAGATGACTTTTTGCTTTTATAGTGAGCCCCAGTTTACCATGGTGGAAACGTTCCAGACCACCCACAATTGGTGAAAAGCTACTATATTCCCCCCCCCCCCCCCCCCCCCCCCCCCCCACACACTTTTAAAATACAGGACATATATACGTATTCACTAGCACCTGCACTCACTCTCACTGTCAAGAAATGGGAGACATCTTATAACATCACTTTGAGGAAACGAATAGAAGACTCTTGCTCAAACAGTTCTCCAAATAAGAGGCAAAGTTTCTCACTGTAAATGTCACGTTACGAAATCATATCAAATTGGACTGGACCCAAAAGCAGACTGAGGTGGAGGGAGTAGATGAGATTGGTTGATTTAGTTCGGGTATACAGTATATATACATACAGTATATTGATCTCAAGAAGAACATTTCAGACTGCTCATAGGATTTAAAACAAGATTTGCAACAAGATATGCAAGAAATGTGAATATTTTCCATATGTACCCAAAAAAATGGTAAAAAATTGGAATTATCGTTATGTATAGCTTATTAGGCCACGAATATACAGTACTAATTCTTGAGATCAAATTGTGATGAATGTGGCCCCTGAACTAAAACATGTTTGACACCCTGTTTTAAAGAATTCTCTGAAAGTTCTAAAAAAAAGAAATAATAATAAATCAACCACGACACCAGTTCACAGAAAAATGTTTGGATCTTTCAAACATGATAACAGGACGCACAAACAGTCTCAAGGACTCACCCCCGAAATTCTCCATCCTGTTTGTGGATGGTTAAGGCACAAGGGGGAGTCAGAGGTGTGACGATGGTCAGTAGTGCGGCTGGGTGGGTGTGATGTGTGAAAGGGATCATGTCATCATCCTCATCATCATCATCATCAACATGTGATCATTTCATCCTGAAAAGGGAGTTGCCCTCGCACCTCATCGATGATTGCAGTTTTTATTTAATTATTGTAGTTGCTTCGTTTTCATTTTTACTTTAAACTCAATAATTCGAACAATTCAGCAATACTGTTAAATTTGTTTAATAATGTTCCTGGCTCAATCTTACCTGGAGCATGTTTAATCATCCAAAAGTTTAGCTTTGGCTAAGGCCATGGCTGTTCCTCCTGGAGGCCATATCCACCATCGTTATCTTTACACTCCAGTAAACCATAACAAAAACACCTCACAACAATCATAACAACAAAACTACAACACTTTCGCATGGTGCAAGACCTTGTTCAAATTAGCATTGTTTCCAGAAATAGATGTTAGCACAGATGCAAAAATGCTCCTAAAATTAAGCAATGAAGCAATATTTCTGTTCTTTACCTTCATCCAACGTAGACAGTAAGACATTAAATTGACATTTGTTAAGTATGAACAACGAAGTAAACAGTGTTCTGCCTTATTCTGCAGTTTTGACATGGCAGGTCCATTACTGTCTGCAGTTCCCGATAAATGACATTCCAATTGTAAGTTTGTCGATTGTTAATTCTTCTGTGCACATCAATATTTTAGCTGTCTTTAGTGTTAACGGTACAGTAGTAGGATTCTTAGGAAATGGAGTAGTCTAGGCTGAAGCACGAAAGAACAATTTTGTTTAGTTTTTTTGACCCCCTCATTCCCAAAAATTGTACAATTTTGGAGAAATGCATTTTTGCTCCCCTATGAACTGTGCGTTTGTGTTGTTTTTGGATAAAAACAAAGGAAACAAATTACAGTTTTGAGATAAAGCTAATGATAGATTTCTTTCTCATCTCATAATACTCTGTATTATTGTTTGCTCCTAGTAAATTTCCTCGCTGTGAGATCAATAAAGCAGCGTTCTTCTTCTTTTAAAGTAGCATGTAGGCTCCTTCTAGTGGTAAATGAAGGAATCAGTACAGTTTAGTTGTATTTAACTTAAGAGCTGTTAACTTTTAAGTTAAATACATGTGCATTTAATCAGAACAAAGTGTTTATTTTCACATTTTAATTGAATCATTTACCAACAGTCCAGGCGGCACGTTGGACATTCAACGCCTCTCGCCCAAAGTCATCTGAGACAGGCTGCGGCACACCTGCGACCCTAGTGACGATAAGTGGTTCAAAGCATGGATGGATAGATGAAGTACAGTCTTTTTATTTTCCTATATTAAATTGCATCGTTCATGTTCACACACAATTCATGCATACTGTTACATTGGCTTGCAATAACATCAAATGTCCTTAATTAAGAATAAAACCTCAGTCTCATTATTCTAAAGACTTAGGTTTACTGCTATTTTAATGTTGGTCATGACGGTGGTATTCACTAAGTATTCAGTGATGTAAAAAGTTGGCTCACCACTGGTGTGGAGAAATCTTTTTCTATTTGTAACAGTGTGCCGTTGATGTAGATTGAGGAAAAGTGTGCTATTACATGATGTTTACCTCTCTTTACTCAAGATGGCACTGTCAACCCATTCTCTGAGGAGAGGCGAGTGTTTCTCTGCAGCTCCCCCCAGTCATCCATTTTACGTACCATTCATTCTCCCTAGGCTCACAGACGTGCTGGAGCCTATCTCAGCTGACTCTGGGCGAGAGGCTCGGTACACCTTGAACTGGTCGCCAGCCAATCGCAGGGCACATATAAACAAACAACCATTTGCACTCATATTCACACCTACGGGCCATTTAGAGTCTTTAATTAACCTACAATGTATGTTTTGGGGATGTGGGATGTGGAAACCAGAGTACCCGGAGAAAACCCACGCAGGCACAGGGAGACCATGCAAACGCCACACGGGCGAGGCTGGATTTGAACCCGGGTCCTCAGAACTGTGAGGCAGATGTGCTAACCAGTCGTCCACTGGGCAGGCTCTCTAGAGGCAAGTCATTTATGTGAATACAGAGCCTCTCCTCTAGCATAAGAGGATTATTTCAGATGAAAATAAGGGGTTTGTGGGGGGGGGGTCCACTCTCTCAATAAGTAACAAGAGAAATGAAATTGCTAGAGAGCTTTACTGGATAATAAAGGCTCGTCTTCAAGGGAGGAGGAGGAGAGCGGTGAAGCTTCTTTGAACCGTGTTCACTCGAGAGATGCTCGTCCTTCCCACATCAAAACAGTGGCAAACACCTGAAGGATACTTCAACGATGCATGAGAAGAAGTGCGATTGGACGAACGTGCCGGTGGATGGTTGTGCCTTCAGCAGCCAGAGTGTGTGAGTGAGCGAGACTGTGTTTGGAGATCGCACGCCGATTTGTTTCTTCTTCTTTTTTTTGGGTTTTTTTTACATTGAGAAAAATAATGACGTCATCAATCAGTCGACGTCGACTATCATCACCTTAATTAATAAAGTTGTTCTGATGGCCCCTGATGCCCCCAGTTTGACCCTGGCTGCGATTATTTCCATATCCTGCGGCACAGGGGTCCAACTGGTGGCCTGGGGGCCAGATCCGGCCCGCCACATCATTTTATGTGGCCCGCGAAAGCAAATCAAGATTTCTCATTGTGTTCTGGTGTAATGCCATTGAGATATTTGCAAGCATTTCTTTGTTGCCAATCCTCCTTTGAAAAGAAAGTTAATAGTGGAAAAAAATGTTTTTATAGGCTTCTGATTTCAAAACTGGCTATTCATCAATGTGTTGTGTATACTGTATGTAATTACAGGATATAAGGTAATCTTTCATTTGTATGGGTTCACAGTTGTAACGGCTCTCCGAGGGAAGTCATAACTAAGATGTGGCCCGTGACAAAAAATGAATTGGACATCCCTGTCGTATGGTGAAAATAGTTTAACATTTCAATAAAATTGGATTGTGCTCAATTCAGAGGCTTTTAAAGCTCCAATTTTGTGGTTAATATTGAATGTGGTGTCCCAACAGGCATGGCGAGTGCTCAGTGAGCCGTCTTCAATATGTGTGTATACCAGTATTCCGCATTCAAAAGGACTCTCAGGGCTTCCGTGACAATTGACTCACAGAGTAACAAGCAATGACTTTTTGTGTGAAAAAACAACAACTCCTTTCCTCCACATTGTAAATGCAGCAGCATCCACAAAAGCATGCTTTAATAATAATAATAATAACAATAATAATAAAGCTTGTGATGAGGTGGAAAAAGAGAGAAATAAACAGATTATGTGAATTTTCCCAAAGTGCCTCAGTTTTCTTTCTTTTACCGGCAATGCACTTGTCAGTATATTTGACGTATGCTTGCAATTATTGCAGTTGTGAAATTGTGCCACTATTCCTTATACTCGACACATTGCTCCGGGCCATCGACTATATTGATTTAGAAATAATAATATAGTTGCCGCCGCCTTAGCTCGATCCATATGTATTTGCATGAGCTAAAATGTCTTTCCCTCTTTTTCATCCATATCCAAATTGTATTTATATCAGTGACTTTTCTATAAGGAACAGAGTCAATACATTAGTCCAGGTACTGCAATGGTTTGCATTAGGAACATACTTGACAGGAATTTTTTTGTTTGCAGTGCAGAATGAGGCGGATTGCATTACTTTCAATCCCACATTGCATCAGCGCTTACTCAACACACCCGAGGGATGTCAAGTCTCTTTGAGGGTGCTCACATTGTTTTATTAATGACAGAAAATGTGACGTTTAATATTTAATGACATTTTAATTAAAAGAAAGCAGGAAAGGTAACTATGACAACAAGGAGGATTTTTTGTCTTTAACTTTGAAATGGTCAATACTGTAATATGTGATGTCTATTCATTTATTCATTTTCTTAGTTACACACAATTCATTTATGACAGATTGAAATGTGTTGTGCTTTAAGAAGATGCACAATTGATAATTGAGGAGTGTGTGTGTGTGCATGTGTGTGCGCATTGTTGTTAATATATTCTGCCATCTTTGTACAAGTACGTGAAGACGCTTCACAGCTTGAGCGCTTCTATTTTATCATATTGTAATATATTTATTTTAATTGTTGTTGTTTTGTCTCTGAGCTTTCCCGTTAAGTCATTTGTCCGTGTTGTATCCTATCAAAAATAGGACTTTACACACACACACACACACACACACGCACAAAATAAATATATATATAGAAAAACACATTTTGGGATGAATTAAAAAAATATATTTTCCTCCACGATACTGGTACAACAGGCGGCACGGCGGGCGACTGGTTAGAGCGTCAGCCTCACAGTTCTGAGGACCCGGGTTCAATCCCCGGCCCCGCCTGTGTGGAGTTTGCATGTTCTCCCCGTGCCTGCGTGGGTTTTCCTCCCACATCCCAAAAACATGCATTCATTGGAGACTCTAAATTGCCCGTAGGCATGACTGTGAGTGAGAATGGTTGTTTGTTTCTATGTGCCCTGCGATTGGCTGGCAACCAGTTCAGGGTGTACCCCGCCTCCTGCCCGATGACAGCTGGGATAGGCTCCAGCACGCCCGCGACCCTAGTGAGGAGAAGCGGCTCAGAAAATGGATGGAGGGATACTGGCACAACACTCGCCTGACTTTGGTGCAGGCAGCGTGGGTTCAGTTCCCACTCAGTGACGGTGTGAATGTGAGTGCGAATGGTTGGTCTATATGTGCCCTGCGACTGACTGCCGACCAGTTCAGGGTGTAGTCAGCCTTTTGCCCGAAGTCAGCTGGGATAGGCTCCAGCGTCCCGCAACCCTAACCAGGATAAACGGTGTTGAAAATGGATATACTGGTACATCTACATACACTATTCATTATAGTCCTCTGAAATTCTGGAAAGATGCAGCAATTTGTGGTAAAATACAACATTTCAGTACATGTTGTTGGGTTCACATGTACAGTATCTGCCAGCTGTCCATTTACGGGCACAAAAAGTGAATAATAAAAAGTTGACTTTATCGCAACTTCTTCCACTCTATTGCCATTTGTTTAAGGCAACACACAATACTTTAGTAATCCAACGTAAACCTACATTTTTCTTGTGTTGTATGACAAACAAAATACACCTTATTGACATAAAAATACGAAGTGTACTATAGGACATTTTACCATGACATCACAAGTTCTTCCAGAGTGATATTAGCCATCTTCCCTACTGCTGCAGTTTCAATGTGTGAAGTGTCAGTTGAAAAAAAGATGTTAGGTGAGGTAAGCTTCTTGAGGGCAGCCGCACGTTTTTCAAAAGGTAAGTTGATTCAAAAATAGATGTGGTGGAAGTTCAGAAAATTAGTTCACATGATCATTGAGGCACTGGCTAATTAATTGATTTTTCTTTTGCTTGGATTGGCACACACTTGCTCTTTTGACAGTGAATTGAATGGCAGGTTAGCTATTATGTTTTGCTAAATTACTCAGACAATCCAGGCAAAAATCTTATACATGCCTGTGGAAAAATGGGTTCCACAAGATCTGGTTTCAAGTCTGTCACTAGAAGTGGCTACAACGCCACGAGACAATCTAGCGACATCCACTTCATTCATCCTCCTCACCCACAGGTTCCGTTGGCTTAATTTTGATTTTTTTTGGGAGGAAAAAGTATGTGAACTCTTTAAATTTCTTAAATTTATGCATAAATGTAGTCTTATCTTCATCTAAATCACAAGACTAAACCAACATAGTCTACTTAAACTAATATCACACAAACAATCATGTTTTCATATTTTGAAATATGCGGACTGATGACTATTACAGATACTTTTGTAAGCTTTTCCATCTTTATACAAATCAACAATTGATAAATCATCGGTCTTCTGAGAGCTCTTTTGAGCGAGCCACGGTACACATCAGGCAATCCTTCTTGACAGGAAACATTTCTTAACTGGTGTGTGTTTTCGAGTGGCCAGAGCGAATTCCAGCCACACCTCCAAGCTTTACTCATTCATTGGACTCCAGATTGGCTCACTCCTGACTGATTAGCTCTTGGAGAATCCTTGAGACCTTGAGGTTCACTTTTTCCTCACTGTCCTGTGATTCTTTACATGATTTTTCAATAAAAATATGAAAACATAGCGGCACGGTGGCCGACTGGTTAGAGCGTCAGCCTCACAGTTCTGAGGTGCGGGGTTCAATCCCCGTCCCCGCCTGTGTGGAGTTTGCATGTTCTCCCCGTGCCTGCGTGGGTTTTCTCCGGGCACTCCGGTTTCCTCCCACATCCCAAAAACATGCATTAATTGGAGACTCTAAATTGCCCGAAGGCATGACTGATAGGCTCCAGCACGCCCGCGACCCTAGTGAGGAGAAGCAGCTCAGAGAATGGATGGATGGATATGAAAACATAATTGTTTGTGTTTAACCAGACTCTCTTTAGTCTAGTTATTGAGATAAAGATCAGACTACATTTGATGACCAATTTATGCAGAAATTTAAGAAATTCACATACTTTCACCTCCCACTGTATCTGGCGGTGCAACACCAAACAAGTTTTTGTTATTGTTTTATTTCAGATGAAGGACTCCAAATTTTTTCTTCCACCTGCAAGTATCCTGGTGTCTATTGTTTACAAAATGAAACGGTCTCTAGTGCTTACCTTTAGGTACAATTTTGTACTACATTGTCAAGACAACTTTGGACAATGAATATAGAATTTGAGTTTTTTTCCATTACATTTTTTTTTTAGGAATTTTATTATAAAGGCTATACAAAACAGCCATTAAAAACAGAAATGCAGCCTAATATTTATAGAATACAATTTACACTTTAGTTGCCATTTATACTGTGATCCTGGATGTAAACATTTATACATTATAGTACTTTTCAACCCCAATGAATAAAAAAACAAAACAAAACAAAAACAACAACAAAACCACCCCCCCTCCCCCCGAGACTTCCCAACTCCCCCAAGAAATTTTCTTTGTGCTGGAATGCATGTTTTCCATAGGATCAACTGCAAGGGCACTAAATGTGCAAATAAGAGAAGTTTATTCATAGCAACTTGCCCAAAATATGACACTAAATAGTATATTAAAAATCTCAACATAAACTACTGTTATACTCTAAGTAAATATTAATACATAACAGTAATAGTAAAAAAAAAACAAATAGATTTTTATCTCAAATATTTGACATCGTCCAAACATGCTAGCATGCATTATACACAGGATGACAGAAAACAAAAAGCAAAGGAAATGATAAATGACGGCTGCCTTTTAAGAAAGCCTTCAAAATGCCCCAGGGCCTATTTAGTGTGACGGGCACGCCTCCGGCCAACATTCGGCTCGGGAAATAATTAACGGCCGTCAGTCCACTTTCATCTCATGAGTGGTGAAAGATGCATCAAAGCAACAATTCAACGCGGACAACAACGTTCCCCCAGCCCGACCCTCTCAGACCCTCCCCAGCATGCGGGCAATCCACCAGTTGCACGGCATCACCACCTGGCAGATGACGTGGCCTCCTCGGTAGTAGTACGGCCACGGGTTGAAGCCGCCCAGCGGCACGTGGTAGCGGCGGCAGAAGCGGTACCCACGGTGACAGTATTGGCAGCAGTAACCGCGCTCGTCCAGGCGGTTGTCCAGCTCCAGACCCACAGCTCTCTGTGGAGGGGGACATGAGACTGAGTCACCATTGCCAACATGACAGCCTAAGTGAAATTTGAAGACTATAAACCCTCTTTCTACTGATGGTAATAGTGCTTAGAAGTACGTAGGTACCTCAGGGACCTCATAGCTGGCTAAGGTTATGATCAGGGATGCACATAAGTGGTGCACAGGTGCGGATGTACAATGAAGCTATGAAATGCGCACCCAATTCAATTGCATCAGTGTACTTTTGTATACCACCCAGCATTTCTTTTTTTTTTTGGGGGGGCGCGATGCAGCAGTAGGCGAGGCTTGAGTAGTGTCATCGTTCAAATGAACCAATCTTTTGAGTGAACGTACTGAATGGAACCACTACATGAGCTGATCCCTTCCGTTATCAACGTGTCAGCCCTGCCTCCCCGTGCGGGATTCGAATGAGCAACATCTCCCTGACCTTGACTTTCAGTATGTAACCCATTGCTAAAGCAATTAGCAGGCTAATGATGGCCTAACAAGGATTCTTTCATTTACTCTCGCTGGCTGCCACTAAATTTATAGAGGGGCCAATTGGAGCCCAAACGAAAGGTAAATTAGCTAGATTTAATGGCCCCTGGCTTTTCCCATTGTGCTAGCTGCTTCACACCCTGGAAGACTCGCAGGGGCCAGGCCTTTGATCATGAGCAAGGCCTAATGGGCTTCGGAGAAGTGCCACTTAACTCCACTGCCCTCGGTCCACGTTTCACCACATTTCAATCTCTTTTAGTAAATGGCTCCTCGGAGACACTCAAGTGGTGTCGCTCCGAGCGTGCGCTAGCTTTACTTTCGGAAAAAGCTTTGTGATCATTTGCCTGATGCTATGTTTTTATGTTGATGATTCAGTAATTTATTGTTTTAAAATCACTTGAGTTGTTGCGAGCAGCCTTTGACGCGGTTCAGATTTGTTTGACTCGGCTCAAGTCAGTGCTGAATGCAGACAAATGGAAGACCTCAACTGCTCAAGGTTGAAATCGATATGATCACATCTTATAAAATGCTTATGCATTCTAATTGATGAGAACCTGTCCTTTAAACTGCACATTGATGAACTTGTCTCCAAGTTGAAATTGAAATTGGGTTTCTTTTTTCGAAATACAGTAAATCACGTTTTTCATTGCAAGTCAGAAAACATTTGATCAAAACAACATTTTGACCGTTGTTGGATTATGAGGACTTGCTTTTTATGAATGCTCCTGATCAGTTTTGAAAGAAATTGGATACTGTATACCACTGTGCTGTATACGTTTTATTACTGGCTCCAGCTATTGTATACGTCATTGTTCCTTTTATGTATGCAATGGCACACACAGCTTTGTATGGTGATAGACTTTCTCACTGGTTGACTTTTATTTATAACTCTATTCTTGGACTTCTGCCTACATACTAACGTGCATATTTTGAGAATATGGGAGGTAGCCAGAGTGCCCAGAGGAAAACCCACGCAAGCAGAGGGAAAACATGCCATGTTCACACATGAAGAGGTGTAATTACTGTAGGTACTAATATTTGTGTGTTAAGGGATGTGGCCTAGTGAGTGACATCAGGAGTTGAAGTCGGATTGGGCGGTTATTCTACAGCAGCTCATTGTGGGTGCTCTCATTTTGTAATTGTGTGTTTGACTTTTTGCCCCGTTCAATAAACGGCTAGAAGTTCTTCCGCTTTCCTTGCCCATGTTTGTGGGCATTACAGCACATTAACTGTTTCATTTTATTCCCATTTCACTCAAATGGTGGGATATCTCAACCTTGCTCGTAAGTTTTGGCTTGCAACAGAAAGCAAAAAAATTTCATAAAATAAGAAAAAATAAAATAAAATAAAAAAGACCAAGCTCAAAAACCCATAAATTAGGGCACTCGTAAGCCAAGGTACCACTGTATTCAGTTTGCATGTAAACTGGAAAACTGGCATTTTTGTAATCCATCATTACATGCTTACATGCTTTTATTGTCAACCTTTGTACGGAATACAGTGATTTCAATATAGAGAGACCATAAAGGAAAACATTTTCTTCAATTGTTCAGGCCTTGCCGGCACGGTAGTCGACTGGTTAGCACATCTGACTCACAGTTCTGGTGTCCGGGGTTCAAATTCCGGCCCCACCTGTGTGGAGTTTGCCTGTTCTCCCCGTGCCTGGGCGGGTTTTCTCCGGGCACTCCGGTTTCCTCCCACATCCCAAAAACATGCGTGGCAAAGGTTGATTGAAGACTCTAAATTGCCCATAGGTGTGAATGTGAGTGCGAATGGTTGTTTGTTTCTATGTGCCCTGCGATTGGCTGGCGACCGGTTCAGCCGAAGACAGCTGGGATATATAACGGCATATATATTGGGCAGAACAGTCCTTCCTAAGCAGGACTTGATTGAACCCCAGGAGTTCGGTGAGCCAGTGTCAGGGGTTCAGTGGAGGTCAAGACTCACACACACATGCACGCACACACGTACGCACGCACACACGTGTAGCGTATATCGGGGCAGCCGAGACAGCACGAGGTTGGGGACTCCTCGGTGTCATGTTTAATGGTGTCTCCGTTACACACGCACGCACTGTGTTTGTGTGTCCGTTTTGTTCAGCCCACTCGTATGATTCGTGACGTCTCGCTCCACTTGACCATCATTGGCTGCACACCGTTTGTTACAACATTTTGCAACGTTACGACTTTGCGAGCGATCCTTGGGATACATAAAAATAAGGAAAAGAAAAATCTTGTTTTGTGAAAATGATATGAGACTGAGTGGGACTTGCCAAGGTGAAGCTGCGCATTTCTGAACTTTTCTCTGTCAGGCAACAGCAAAAGGCACATTGAGTGATTGTGGGCAGTGTGGTGCACGAACGCATGTCTGGGAAAGACACATACAGTAACCCATGAATGCATGTGGTTGGATGTTTGGTGGTGGTCGGAGGAGCCGTAGGCGCAGAATGGCAGCCACACTTCCCTCAGACTGGCCCACGGCAGCTGTGGCTTACCACCACTAGGATGTGACTGTGGAGTGAATGAATATCCATCCATCCATTTTCTACACCGTTTATCCTCACTAGGGTCACGGGTATGCTGGAGCCTATCCCAGCTGACTGCGGGCAGGAGGCGGGGCACACCCTGAACTGGTTGCCAGCCAATTGCAGGAGGGAATGAATAATGTATGCAATTCCAAAGCATCTTTGAGTGCCTTGAAAAGCGCTATATACAGTAAGTCAAATGATTGGCAGTAAATATTCACTGGGTTATGGCTTTGTTTTTTTGTTGTGGGAAATTCATATTTTTTGTTTGTATTCTTTGAGCACTGGTTTTGTGTACAACTGATGTGTTGTTCATTTTGCGCACTAATAAATTACATACTATGTTTTGAATTTGAAAATAAAAATGATTATTCCCCCCCCCCACAAAAAAGGGTTCAGTGAATGCATGTATTGTATGAAACCATGGGTTTAAGAACCACTGCTTGAGCATGTTTTCCATAGAGTCAAGAGGTATGCTTTGCCATTTATTTGACAGCCTAAAGATGACATAAACATGTTTATTAAGATTAGCCTGGTGTATTTTGAAAAGGCTGATTTTGACCTTTCACAATTATAGTGTAGAAACTAATTCATTTGTGATTTGCTGGTGGACATACAGTAACATCCGTCAGAGTAGTGTACACAAACATGATTTAGTTTGTGTAGTGATTGACAGTATTTTGCCATGACCAGTATTTGGAGGCTTCTGATGTGAGCTCTGATAAAGTCGAGTAGAAATGCAAACGTAGGAGATCTAACGCAAATAGAAATGCCGTGACAGCTGATATCTTGGTTAGGCCTCTTAGATTTATCACCACGACACGCAGAGGTAGGCTTCTAATGATTTATAGTTTCAGTCAAGTTTCAGGGTCATCAGCTGGCTGTCAACAATCTGTTATAGAAACAACAGCAAACCCGTCAAGGGACCGACGATTATCTTATCTGCTTATCACACAACAAATTGGGACACTGCTTCGGAAAAATAGAGAAAATGTTTTATTCAAATGATCGCGTACCAGGAAACAAATCAAATGAACAGCCAAAAGGCAGCATTGTACCTTTAAGACAATTAATGAGGTAGCATTTTAAAACGGGGGGCAGATATTAATCACTGCGGCTTTGAGTCGTCTCCTGTAGTGGGAATGCTGCAGTGATAAGAATGGCTCACCTTGGGAAATCTGAGGCAGTCGCTCACAAACAAGCAGCCTTAATGAAGCGTAAGCGCCATTAGGTCTCTTTGTTGCATGTGATTAGAGCGCACATACAAGCTTACTCAACCATACATCTCCGAAAACTGTGTCAGCCATTCTAGTTTTTCTGTGGGTTTTTGAAAATGTTTACATAGAGAGTCATTTTAAAAATACCCATTGCAAAAATGAATGAAAACGCTGTTTTCATTCGAGTCAGTTTTAATTGTATATCTCAAGACATTTTACAAATTGAGCAGGTCAAGAACCTCACTTCTCATACATAAATAAACTAAACAAAAAACTGAACCCCACATGGGCAAGTACTTGGCAATGGAGATACAGTTCAATGAACAAAAGTTCATGAACTCATATTTTGGACAAATGTGAACTGAACGAATTGTACTTATGCCTGGTGAACATTATCGCAAACACTCATTCTAGCATCTGTAAATGGTTTTTGAATGGCAGTTAATTTTTTTCAGAAAATCTCAGCTAAACACACTGTTAAGAAGGCTTCATATGTTGGGGGACAAACGCCGTATTTGGCAACACAGCCCAAAGTCGCACAGCCACATGCGCCATCAAAATGTGATTCGTGACTGGAGGGGGAAAAAAAAATATCCTTGTTTTTATAAACGTGTAAAAACAATCCCAACTACATTGTTCAATTGACGACGGACCTCCATCTCGAGAAATGACGTGACGTTTATGACAATGACCGCATGTCACACAGCTGTTCTGATTAAATGTCGTGCACATGTATACACGGATAATGTTGTAATGTAATGTTTCATTTAAAAAGTTCGTTTTAGTTTTGCATTTTACTCTTCCCAATGTGAATGGAATTATGAATTTAAAACCGAGGTAGTTAATGAAGTGGGATTTTTGGCAACAATTACTACGTTGAAATGTTTGACATCCCTGGTCTAGGTATCTATTTGCTGGTCACGGTCACGATACATGTGTTTTATTCTGGAAGACAATGCGCGCAAAGTGCAGCAAAGTGGAGACTGTGGATTATAATACAGCTGTGAGCTAGTATACAGCAACATGGTAAGCATATTGTCATTTTCTATTAGCTGCTCTGCCCGATCTCAGATCTGCGCCTCGCCAAGGTGGATGTAATTGAAAAGGGCGATCGCTATTTTGTTTTGCGAAACTCTCCAGTGATGAGCAGCTCTGGCGCGACTGTAAAGATTTGAGCCATTTATTGAACGGACAAAGAGTCAAACACACAAACAAAATGAGAACACTTGCAAGGAGCTGCTGTAGGCCTCAACTCACACTCAGATGCTCACACGCAGACAAACCAGCCAATCTGATTCCAGCTCCTGATGGCACTAGGCACAAATACAGCATTTATTGCTTTAGATTTTTTTTATTATGTTTTTGTAGAACACAGTGTTGATTTTCTTATAAAAACATTTTCTTTTTTTAAAAACACAAAAACTGTGGTGTTTTTTGGGGGCCTGCAAGGGATTAATGGCATTTAATTTAATTTAAATGGGTCACATTTATTTGACTTACTGTATGATTAATTGAGTTACAAGCTTGGTCGTAGAAGGAATTAAACTTTTGAGCCAAGTTACCATTGTATTTGTATGTATGTGGGCCATCCATTTTGTGAGCACATCCTTGATATACGGGTCAAGGACAGCGGCACCATCCCCTCAACCTTGTCTGGCGGCAGTTATTCCATTTGGGCCTCAGAGTGTGCGATGCACGTGCAGCCGTGTTAAAGGTCATATCTGACAGCCTGTCGCAGGGACCCAAACAGGTATCATGCCTTATAAATGTGCGCTGGGACGAGAAGGTGCACTCGAATGTTGACTTCTTCTGCCCATGAGAGTCATGCACTGACAAATCGTAGCTGCAGCTAATTGCATATCTCTGTGTGTGTGTGTTTGTGTGTGCACTAGCTATTTTACTGATTGATGGTGTGGACATTTTATACACTTGTAAATGAAGGCAGCCATGGTCTTGTTGTAGCAGTTCCAACATTGATCATCTTGCTCATTGCCATGTTTCTGTTATTTGCGATCATATGTGTAATATTACATGTACCCTCAGTTTTAATACAGTGGAGCCTCTCAGGTTGAACACATTCCATAAATTCTGGTCAACATCTTTCCCCATAAGATATAATGGAAACTGAATTAAGGGGGACATATGCTCTTTTCATACTGCTACCAAGATTTGAATGAAGCTTCACTTCACTCTCCGGCCCCGCTCCCTCTCGTCTCTGCCCAAAGAAACACCCCGCAGCTCACTATGTTTATTTTTTTAATTATTTAACCTGTCCTGTTGAGCTGCATGGCCATGCAGAAGGATGGCTTTGTATGCCTTTTGTGCTGGAACAGTTTTGCTGTGCAACAGGAGAGTTTGAAGCACTCCCTCTGCTTATTTTTTTATGTTTTAATATTATGACGTTTATTGAAAACGCAGCCGGACAGAAAAGGGTTTTAGGGGACAGACAGAGGGACAGAACAGACAAGGGGAATAGGGGTGCGAAACACAGCAGAACAACAGTTAGACAGTCTCGATATTTGTTACAAAAATCGTGTTCTTATTTGTGGACGAGGGACATGCAACAACTAACCAATAGGACAAGATGAGAGAGGACAGAAAAGGGCAGGATGTGGGAATTGAGCAAGGCAGTGCTGATGATCAGTGGTGCAGTGGGATGCTTTTATAGTGTCTAAACACCTGTAAGAACTTGAGAGTTGATATCTTAATTGAACCTGTGTTATTATTAGTGGTCCCAGCGCAAGCAATTAAAGCCTATAGCGTGTCTATGGCACGTGTGCTGAATAGGTTTGACTCGCCAACATCAGGTCTGGATACTGATGCCATCCGATATCTGACACAGACAGGTAGGTAGATGAGCACATTTGCAGAGATTTCCACCATTTAAACCTGGAAAGCTTTTTTTTTTGCGTTTCGGAACCGCAGGGAGCTTAATTACCAAAAGGCTAACAAAATGCTAATTGCAATTAATGCTGTTAACCTGACCGTGTATCTAATTGCTCCAAATTACAACCTTACCGCGCTCACAAACTGTTTCTTGAAATGCCACTTGGCTCCTGGATCCTGGAGTGTGTTCTTGTTTGATTTATTTGGAGGTGAAGCCGACAAAAACCTGGAACGCGACAAGGAGATGCGTTCATAATGGAGGTCACTCTTGTTGTGACACAGCTCAGAAACTTGTATGTACAGTAGTCACAGCCTACAATTATCTTTGTCGGGGTCTGCCGCAGGTTCTCTGCTTTGCCTCTGAATGCATCCAACTCTCAAGATGCTGTACTTTTATTACAGTTTTGAGTGGCATTCAAAGCCAGATCTTTACAGCAACAATAAGTGCCGGGATTCATTCAGCACGCCTGACAAAGAGCAGATTGAGCTACAGCTAGGCGCCATACTTACTTGGCTGGGAAAGACGTTAACCACACCATAAAACAATTTAGAAACTGGAAGGGGGTGGAGAATTTGGCGCATCACTGTCATAGCCAAGGGCGAGTTGTTGCTTGACTTGATTTTTATATACTGCATTTTCAGTGATGGCGGTAACGCTTTACAAAGGAACGTGTAACTCCAAAATGCTGTCCTTTTTGAGCAATGAGCAAAGTAACACGTTACTCTTCCCCGGAAAGTAAGTGGACTATAGTGTTGTTTCGTTCCCGAACGTTTCGTTCAGAAGAACAAATCTGTTTAGTGAACGTACTGAATTAATCCATTTATGAAATGATTCATTCTTTGAGCTGGGAGCGGAAACGAACTGCTGAAGCCTTCTGTCACTCACTTCTGAATCTTTGGTGAATGACCAATGACTGAGCAATTCGGGGAAGCTCCTTTCATACCCAATCATGGCAGCCACCTGTTCCCAATTACCTGTTCACCTGTGGGATGTTCCAAACAGGTGTTTATGCCACCTGTCCCAGCTTTTTTGGAACGCGTTGCAGCCATAAAATTCTAAGTTAATGATTATTTGCGAAAAACAATCAAGTTCATCAGTTTGAACATGAAATATCTTGTCTTTGTAGTGTATTCAATTAAATATAGGTTGAAATTATTGTATTCTGCTTTTATTTATGTTTCACACAACGCCCCGACTTCATTGGAATTGGGGTTGTACATGACATGAATATGTGTGTGATATATTGTATGGCATTCCACCAGTGCATTCTTCCAAATGGAGATTGCTGATTGTCCCTCTTTTGGGCCAAAATTCCCATTGTTGCCAGACTTGTCATTGCTCTGTGTGGGTGATATGTCAGGATTGATTTAGTTAAATAAGAATGTAGTAGCTTGTGCAAAAAACTACTAAATTCTACTACTGTACTACTATTGTACAGGGGTACCTTGGCATAAAGACTCAAGTACAAATTGTAATTGTCGCCGCCATAGGAACTGAGCTCTGTTGTAAACTACGGGCCACTTCTACTACTAGAAATACAATAGTAGTATTTAGGGCCTCCTCCATCCATCCTTTTTCCTCCGCCTATTCAAGGTCAAGTTGCGGGGCAGCCTAAGCAGGGAAGCCCAGACTTTCCTCTTCCCAGCCACTTCACCCATCCATCCCAGGCTCGTCGAGAGACGTAGTCTCTCCAGAGTGTCCTGGGTCGTCCCCGGGAGACATCCTAATCAGATGCCAGAGTCACCTCATCTAGCTCCTCTCAATGTGAATGCAAATTAAATCTTCATAAAATAAAAACAAATTGAGGCAAATTCCCCGACAAGAAATAATCCACAATTAACTTTCTTTGCTCACACCCATGAAACAGCAAAATGGGCAGAGAGCATTTTCTCAAGTTCCAAGTGGAGTTCTTGTAGGCTGAAATGTGGACATTTTTAAGCAGACACAGATGCACGCGCATGCCATACAGTAGCTGTTGCTTTTCATAGTCTGTGATGTGAACATATTGAATGTGACGCCAGGGGTGTTCTACCTCTTCTGACCGTGAGTCATGCGCCAAGGTAACCCTCGATGGTTTCTGCCATGCTTCACATAAACGAATCACTTTGAAAACTTTGCTTCCGTGTGGGGCTGCGCAGACTTCAGTTGTGGTCATGTGATTGTCTGGCTCTGTTTGATTGGCAGAATGGAGTCGAACGCCGCTAGTGGTTACGGTATGTTGGTGAAACACCAGCTACGTTCACACTGTAGGGCATGATGCCCAATTCAGATTTTTTGTTAAATCCGAGGTTATTATGTAGTTGTTCACATTACACAAAGAGTTGTGACATCACACCCATGCCGCAAAACCCGACGTCCCGTTGCGCATGTGCACCATCGCGAGGCGCCGTCTCTTTACAGAAGTAAATATGATTCCGCGTGTACGTCTCAAGACGCATTTGTGGCAATTTCAAAGATTTTATGCTTGGACTGACCAGTCCCCTCTTACATTTATCAGTTCTAAAGCATCTTCTTTTCGCCACTGACTGTTTCCTGCTCCTTCGTCCGCCCTTAATTGTCCCGCGTATCTGTTTGATAGAACAATCGTGACGGTTTTCGCCTTTTGATGACGTACTGTATAGGTTGGATGAGCACGACGTGAGCGTCTAGACTGCACTCGCATCGGATACATATCCAATTTATATCCACATATGAAAGAAGCCTGGGTCAGATTTGGAAAGAAAAATGAATTGTACTGTTCACATTGACATCAAAAAAATCAGGTATGTCACATTGGGCAAAATAAATTACAAAAAATTAAGGATTGGAAAGAAGTAATGAGTGATTTTGATGTCCTTTGACAAGAAGAGACACACCCTGCTGGGGGAAGAAAGTTAGGTAGAGAATATGTTATATTTTAGTAACATAGCGATGCAGCCATGATTAAAAAAAAAGAAAGTCAATTCTCATATATTTATTCCTTAAACACGTTTATAATATACTGTGTTATTTAAATTAGTTATCATTAATTGGTTGTGTTATTTAATATTAGTACAAAATTCCATTGTTCAACTAACTTGCCGTTAGTGAGCCAATAAGGAGCTCTTGGCATGTTTTCCTACTAAATTCATTCAAATGTCATTCTCACGATTAAGTCAAGGAGTATTGAGAAGTGTTTTTGGGACGACTCTGATAAATGTGGCGATTATAGGAAGTCTCCTTCCTGCTGCCCATGTGGCGCACTGCTCTGAAGAGACAGCGCCCCTGCTTTTTGTGGCCATTCGCGTGTTGTGATGAATGTGCTGTGTCACGTGTGTGTGTGTGTGTTAGTGTGTAGTGTGAGTGTGTGTCGTGTCGGGTGATGTTATGGTTTGTAGTGTGCTTTCCTTTATGTCAGTGCCTAATACATTTTTCTCACACAGTCATGGATAATTAATTAATTAATCTACCGCAACGGAATATGCCGTCCGTCTTTCCCCCTTCATGTCGTACACTTTGATATTTAAAGCGTTGTTAATAAATGTAACTTAACTGTGCAGCAGCGAATGACCTTGAGCGCGCTTCCTTTTGTGTGGCGCGTTTCACTGCAAAGTGCGAAAAGGCACTAAGAGGTGCTTTAGGCGCAATTTTCTGCCTTGGAGAGGCTGGATGTTCCTCTCAATTAATGGAGGGACATTAAGGGAGTCTTCAATGAACTGGCCTTACTTAAACAGAAATATAGAGCCATTGCTGTGCCCTCTGGTGCACAAAGTCAGTTTTAACATCAATTAGGGAGCGATTTATATGCATAAAAAGTGGAGGCAGAGATGCAGCTAATTGAAGTGATTCGACTGTAACTGGTGGAGAGTTCCTCAGATGTCACGGCACACTTACGTAGTCGTTCACTGGAGGGTGGTCCTCCACATCACGGGTGGAGCGATGACCTTTCACCTCTGTGTCAGGGGAGTCCAAGTGCTCTACCTCCTCTTGCAGCTCAGAATCTGATTTGGAAACACAAGTAAGATAGGATGCCTACACAGTTGCACAACTGTTTTGAATAGCCAAAATTGTCAGAAATGCTCTAATGACAAAAGCTCACAGGCCACAAGAGATTTATGACTCAAATAATGGAGGTGCTGTTATGATTCTGCCTTGCAAAAAAATCCCAAATTTAATATCCACATAGTTGTTTCTAGTGATGGAACAGAACCAAGAAAATGTATTTAACTCCTTTTTATATTACTGTAATCCCAATAACATGAGCAGACTACTAGAACTCATACACTGTTTATCGGTGCAAGTAAACTTTTGGAATATTCAACAATATTACTGGTGTATTACATTGTACAGTATGTCAAGTGAAACTGTAGTTAAATGTGACTTTCATGGAGAAATGCAGCCGAATAATGATCATGCATTTTATTTAAAGGCTAATTTTATCACACACAAGGACATCGCACAATGAAACAGTAAAATCCCGGTAAAAATACATTAAAAGCACAAGAAACGTCAATTTTAACCTTTTTACTTGTCTAGGAGCTCCGCAAATAACAAACATGGACCGACACAATATTGTGGTGTGATTTTAGTCTCTTGGAATGCTATTTGCTGTTAAGTAAGCCTTCACTATTACTACCAGACCATATTCGCAGGTGCTGTTGGTTTGGTTAGCAGTTGTGTTCAAATGTGCTCAGCAGTTGTGTCTTTAATGTCCGTTGATGAAGAATACCATATATCAACTGATGTAATTACCATTTTTCCCCTGATGGGAAAAGGGAGGCGTCTAATTGAGGGTGGCGTTAATTGGTTAAAGTGGACGATATCCATGGCGACTAATTGGGGCACGGTGTGGCCACTATTTGAGGAAATGGGGTGTGCTTTGGTGTCACTTCTTTACTGCCACAATGTTGAATATTAATGAGACTATTCTGCACCTTGATTGGAGTCCATCTAATCAACTGTTTAACAGGATTTGGCAAGACACGCATCTGTCTTCAGAAGTTCCCAGAGTTAGCCATGCATATCAGAGCATGATCTAAGCCAGAGTAATCATCTGCTTCTTAATTCTACGTAACAGCATTTGTTTTGTTTTTTGTCTGAAATGACACAATGTAGACAGGCTATTGGGCTAGTTGTCAAAAATCAAATAAAATACGTGTTAAATTTGTGCTGCATGCGGCCTCCCTCAACAAACCATTCACATGGCTTGTGGCACAACGCACCCTCCAGTCCGGGTGTTAATAGTGTGCATTTAAGCTTAGAAGCCCCCCGTCAAAATCCTCCCTGATGCCTCACCGCTCAAAGGGGAGGGATGGATCCAGTGGATGGGCAGCTCCTGGCAGAATTCCCAGATCTTCGACTGCAAGAGGAATGCCGGGTCAACGATAGGCTCCTCGGCGGGAACCCACACTTGGGAGTCCTCCATTTTAGTATCCATGGCATCCACCTGCTAGCACACACACCATTGAGCCAAATAGCAGCATCAGCCTTATTGTTTTAATCTGTCATCTCTATGAGTCGAGGGCGCCGACTTCCTGACTCCTGTTTTCTGACCCCCTCCTCCTCTGCCTCTCTCCAGCAAGCCTGCAGCATGCTCTTTCTATTACACATCATTGAAATTCACAGACAGTGATGATTTGACTTTCAAATGACTTTGCATGTGATCTTCATTATTGCATAGCGACAGTATCGTTTAATGTGACAGACAATAAAGCCTTGCATTCTCCTCCTCCTCCTCCTTCTCTTCTTCACCGGCACGATGCATCGCTCGGCATCAGAGCACTATTAGTGGGCTTAATTTGTTGATACTGTAGTTCATGAGCTGTAAAGTAAACTATTATTGTTTAATGATCACGACTACATGTCAGTGTTGTTTAATAGAGACATATGACAGGCACTGGGTAATGCTAACTGCTAATGCAGCACACGTTCAAGTCCCTCTTTAATTAGCCAGCCAGAAGAACAGTTCACTTGACAAATGTTTTTACAAGGTGATTTTCCCTCAGTTTAAAGCTTAATTGCATAGTATCTGTCACGTGTGGGGAGTAGCTGGACCCAAGAGCAGGCGGAGGCAGATGTAAAATGATGAACAGTTTATTGAGCAAAGGTTATGGAGGTGGTCCTGGATGTGTTGGCAGGCGGCGGCGTGGACAGGTGGCAGGCAGTGGACAGAACAGGCGGCTGGCTTGGTGGCAGGAATGACGTGGGTCAGGAACACAGGGGAGCACTGGCAACGAGGAGACACAAGAGTTAACAAGAGAACGAGGCGTTAAGTGGCTTGCTTGAGTACGGTGGGCCGTGGTACCGCTAGCAGAGGCTGCAATATGATGATGCTGATTGGAGACAGGTGCTGAAAACAGAGAGGGGAGGGGGGAGAGAGAGAGGACGCAAAGAGCCCTCCAGGCTACTATAATGGAACTGAAGGGCAGTATATGACAGTACCACCCTCTCAACGGACGCCTCCTGGTGTCCTGACAGTCTTCCCCGGGTGAACCGCGTAGAAGTCGTCCAAAAGGATATGATCAAGTATAAGCTTCCGGGAAATCCAAGACCGCTCCTCCGGCCCGTACCCTTCCCAGTCGACCAGGTCCTGGATCCCAATCTTTAGGGACTGTGGCAGTTTTAACTGGACGGAAGTGGTGTTAATGATTTGGATGATGGGAAAAGGACCAATGAAGCTTGGAGCGAGCTTACAGGACTCTGTTTGAAGAGGAAGGTCGTGGGAAGAGAGCCAGACGGATTGACCCACCTTGTATTCGGGGGTTGGGGAGCAATGACTACTTGTTGCGTGCCGCGGACCAGTTCAGCGCTGCCTGGACGTCCTTCCAAACCACCTGGACTCTCTGGAGGCGATCTTGTACGGAGGGGACTGCCACCGCCTGCTCATGTAGTGGAGGTTGGAAACCACAGCAAACCATGAATGGGGACATACCAGTAGCGGAGCTGTTGAGGGAATTATGAGCGTATTCAATCCATGGGAGGAAGGAACTCCATGAGGAGAGGTTGCGGGCGGCCACACAGCGGAGTGCCGATTCCAGGGTTTGGTTGGCCAGCTCCATCTGGCCGTTGGTCTGTGGGTGATACCCCGAGGATAAGCTGGCTGCTGCGCCCACTGCCTTGCAAAATTCCTTCCAGACCCGAGAGGAAAACTGGGGACCTCGATCGGCGACTATGTCGATGGGGTTACCATGGAGTTTGAAGACATGTAAGACAAGGAGGTTAGCAGTTTCCAGGGCGGACG
Organism: Phyllopteryx taeniolatus; assembly: GCF_024500385.1. NCBI lineage: Eukaryota > Metazoa > Chordata > Actinopteri > Syngnathiformes > Syngnathidae > Phyllopteryx > Phyllopteryx taeniolatus. The sequence goes on along the minus strand of NC_084511.1, from coordinate 11,565,319 downwards.
GGAGTTTGGGGAGGGTCACATAATGGACACACTTGGAAAAACGATCGATGATTGTGAAAATAACTGTGTTACCTTCAGAGGGGGGCAGGCCGGTAACGAAGTCCACAGCGATATGACACCAAGGGCGGCTGGGAACTGGCAATGGGTGCAGCAGGCCAGCTGGAGGTCGTTGAGAAGACTTCCCTCGGGCGCAGACGGAGCAGGCTTGAACGAACTCTCTGGTGTCTTTGATGAGGCTGGGCCACCAGAAGTACTGTTGAATGAACTGGGTAGTACAGGTGATGCCAGGGTGAAAAGTTAATTTAGAGTTGTGGGCCCACTGCAAAACTTCCGACTGTGCTGAATCTGGGACGAACAGGAGGTCAGGAGGCCCGGTCTTGGGATCAGGTTGGGTCTTTTGGGCCTCCTTGACCACCGACGTGGCCGCTCCAAGGATGCAGGAGGCTGGAAGGATGGATTCGGGTTCTGCTGTGCTGGAGGGTGGTGAGTGAATACGGGAGAGAGAATCTGCCTTGGTGTTATGGGAACCGGGACGGAAGGAGAGACTGAAATTGAATCTGCTGAGGAATAGTGCCCAACATGCTTGTCGGGGGTTGAGACGTTTAGCGGTACGGAGGTAAGCAAGGTTTTTGTGTTCAGTCAAAATGAGAAATGGTTGTTTAGTCTCCTCCAGCCAGTGCCTCCATTTTTCCAGGGCCCATATTATGGCCAGCAGCTCGCGGTTTCCGACGTCATAATTCCTTTCTGCTGGAGATAGGCGACGGGAAAAAAAAGCACAGGGGTGAAGTTTATGGCTCATGGGGTCTCGCTGCGAAAGGATTGCTCCAGCTCCGGAATCCGTGGCGTCAACCTCCACCACGAACTGGAGGTAAGGGTCAGGGTGGCGCAGAATAGGAGCAGTGGTGAACAGGGATTTGAGTTTATTGAATGCTTGTGAGGCAGCCGTGGGAAAGGGGGAGCTGGTGGATGTGAGTCTGGTGAGGGGAATAGCGACCTTGCTGTAATTACGGATGAATCGGCGGTAGAAATTGGCGAATCCAAGGAAACGTTCTTTGCGGGTCGCGGGGACGGTCCAGTTGATGATGGCTTGGATTTTTGCGGGGTCCGGTTGTAGTTGTCCTTTTGCAATGATGTAGCCGAGGAAATGTACTGAGGATAGGTGGAATTGACATTTTTCCGGTTTGACGTATAGACGGTTCTCGAGGAGGTGCTGGAGGACATGGCATACATGGATGCAGTGTTCTTCGGGGGAGTGGGAGAAAATGAGGATGTCAAAGGATGGGTGAATCAGGGGCAGCAGTGACTTATTTTTAATTGTAATGTCATTGAGTCCTCGGTAGTCGATGCATGGGAGTGGTATCTTTTTTCTCTACGAAGAAAAATCGCGAGGAGGGGGCGTATGAGGCCAGCAGCCATGTAATCCTCTCTCCCGGCCTTTTTTTCAGGCCGGGAGAGATTGTAGAGTCGGCTGGTGGGAAGTGGAGTTCCCGGCAAGGGGTCTATGGTGCAATCATATGAGCGGTGGGGGGAGGGGGGGTGTAGAGAAATGGCCAATTCCTTGCTGAATACTGGGGAGAGGTCATTATATTCTTCTGGAACTTGGGAGAGGTCCACTGAGACGGCAGAGGGTGGTGGGTCTTCTCAGGGTGGAACGGCAGAAAGGAGACACTGGGAATGGCAATGAGGACTCCATCTGATAATGGATAAAAGAGTCCAGTCTATGGCGGAGTTGTGGAGTTGGAGCCAGGGAATACCAAGAACTAAGGGGGTCTCAGGGGAAGTAATGACAAAAAGGGAAATGTTTTCGCGGCGATTGCCTGGAATAAGGAGTGTGATGTGCACTGTTTGGTGGGTGACCAGGGAAATTACTCGGCCATCCAGGGCTGTGACTTTTTTCAGGGATGGAAGTGGTTGGAGAGGGATTTGGAGCTGGTGAATTATTTCTTCATGAATAAAATTATCATCGGCACCGGAATCAATAAGGGCAGGGTTGGGGGTGTTATGAGCATAAATGATAATGCAAGCGGGCATGGTCATGCGCGAGGGAGAGCTTGAGGGAATGGAGGTTTGGCTCACTGCGATGGTCTCGGGACGTGGTGAGCCTGGTCTTTCTGGTCGGAGGGGGCACGAGGAAATAAAGTGACCGGATTGACCGCAGTAGATGCACAGCCGCTGGATGACAAGACGCTGACGTTCTTGTGGATCTAAATGTGTTTGACCAATTTGTATGGTTTCATCGGATGCAACGGGGAGTGACAAAAGTGCGGAAGACTGACAGCGTGGTGCTCAGAGTGGGAAAGTGTTTACGCGAGCATAGCCCTCTCTCACGGCCTCTCTTTCGCAGTCTGTTATCCAGATGGATGGATGGAGAGGACGATTAGAGCCTCGAGAGAGGAGGGCTCGTCCCGGACCGCAAGCTCGTCTTTGATTTGTTCGGAGAGACCGTTTGAAAAGACTCCCCTAAGGGCTGCATCATCCCACCTGCATTCACCAGCAAGGATACGGAAGTCGATGGAATATTCCGCAACGGATTTAGCGCCCTGAGTGAGTGTGAGGAGATGACGACCCTGAATGGGGTGATCGAAAACCTTAGGGAGTTCGGCAGAAAAGGAATCGAACGAAAGGAGGACCGGGGAGGAGTTGTGCCATAATGAAGTGGACCATTTTGCTGCTTTGTCGCAGAGGAGGTTAGTGATGTGTGCTACTTTGGAACATTCGGTGGGATAACTGTACGGTTTGAGATTGAATGTGAGTTTATTGAGCAAAGGCTATGGAGGTGGTCCTGGATGTGTTGGCAGGCGGTGGCGTGGACAGGTGGCAGGCAGTGGACAGAACAGGCGGCTGGCTTGGTGGCAGGAATGACGTGGGTCAGGAACACAGGGGAGCACTGGGAACAAGGAGACACAAGAGTTAACAAGGGAACGAGGCGTTAAGTGGCTTACTTGAGTACGGTGGGCCGTGGTACCGCGAGGAGAGGCTGCGATACTTTGGCGAGGAATTCTTGGAACAGCCAGGCTTAAATACCGGTGGTGATGAGGCTGATTGGAGACAGGTGCTGAAAACAGAGAGGGGAGGGGGGAGAGAGAGCGGACGCAAAGAGCCCTCCAGGCTACTATAATGGAACTGCAGTGCAGTATATGACAGTATCGCGCCTTGGATCCTGGGGCTATCATCAGAGCAGGACTTATTAATATCGTGCCTTTTTTTCCCCTTTCGTCCCATCACTCCTCGTTAAAAATAAGCCGTGTTTGAGACCTTCCTGTACCAAAAAGCTCCGAACTTCACGTATCAGGGAAATCGCACACTTTCTTTTTACAGACTAAATTAGCAGGTGGCAGTGTTGTAATGTGGAAGGAAGGAAGTCGAGAAGTTGAAGTGGTTATATTTGAAAATAACCAACTAACTAAATAAATAAAATCAGCATTTCGGAGTCATAATGTCTATTACCCTCCTCACTCTGTGCCACCTCCTCTGCCTGAGAGATGTTTACATAATACAGTGATGTGCTATGTGGCCCACAAAAATTATGTTGCTGATATATTACATGCAGACTACTGTAGACACACCAAAAATGCTCTTTTACCACATTTTTAGCATCTTTCTGTCCTGTGTGTAAGCTACTACACCCTGACCGCCCTGTGAATTGGTAACACTGTACAGCCATTACACAAACAAATTGCTGCAAATGTGTATGAGAGTGTGAATTCTAACTCCCTGACAATGCCACATATCTCATTATCTAATTGCTCTGGGCCGCAACGGCTGTGTGACGCTTGCTACTGGGTTCACGGTAATATTGCCTCATGCGTTACTCTGGGATTCCCACCCTTATCCAAACATTTTCTTTACCATGAGCTGGAGCCTATCCCGGCTGACTTTGAGTGGTGAACCCTGGACTGACCACGAGTCAATTGCAAGGCAGATATACAAACATTCATTCACACTTATCCCACCAATGGACAATTCAGTCTTAAATTAACCTAACACGCATGTTTTGGGGATTTGGGAGGAAGCCAGAGTACCCGGAGAAAACATGCAAGGCTGAAGCTCAAACCATGAACCTTTAGAGCTGCCCTGGAATCTTGACTATGCTATCTTGGGGGGCTAAATTGTTTGGTAAACCAACATAAGCCACTGGCTGTGGCGTTAAGTCGGTCAACTCTTAGAAATTAAAGTCAAAGTGGAGGAACACACACAGCCCACTCTAAATGGACCTTTTAAAGTGTAAAGTAAATGGAGGTCACGACACATGTCTCGCAACATGACTTGGTCTTCACAGCTGAGAAACGACCGCAATAACTTGAGGCGGGGGTGGTGGTGCACCCGGGAGGGAGGTATGCTAAAATGTCAACCTTTTAGCATGGTGCAGGGATTTCTAAATGCCAGTTAACAAGAACAAAGAGAACATAATTACAGTCCTTGGTTTATACACACTTCTCCGAGGCCCGTCTATTTGGCTACTGACTAATCATGTGTTATTAGGACACAAGCAACTTTTTTTTCCCAACAATTGGACCTTGGGAAAAAGGATGATTTGTTTTGTGAGGTGTACTCCCTGTGTATGTACGACATTCCGCCTACAGTGGTGTTGACTTACTAATTATACGCTGCTTGTACTGTAGTTAATGAATTTACCCTCTTCTGCTACCCAGAGCCATGACATGGCCATGACACATTGTTTAAAGTGTTGCTATGTTTGCTAGAGACCAACAAATGTTTTATCATGGCACCCAGGAGCTGTTTTTTTTCCATGCGCCACGAATTGCGCCAGGACACGAATTTCAGTTGACATGTTTATACAGGCAACTTTTGCCACTATGGCTATATGACGTTTGTACTGGCATTTCAACTCTACAATATCTCATCCATTTGGCCATGAATTACTGAAGTGAATAATTTATTATCCAGTACCAGGAATCATGCTTCGGACATGCTTTTCAGATCCCAACTATTCGCCAGTCGCCACCAAGCAACCATATTAGCAACAAGGTCAATGTGAAGTAAATCATTATTCTGCGACATTCCAGTATGGTATAGTATAAGTAGAAAGCACTGGAATTAAGTTATCCATCCATCCGTCCATCCATCCATCCATCCATCCAATTATGCATCCATTCATCCCTGTACCGCTTATCCTCACAAGGGTCGTGGGCGAATTGAGTTAATTATCTCTAAATGTGAAATTGTATTTATGATGCAATCCATCCATCCATCCATCCATCCATTTTCTACCCTTGATCTGGAGCCTATCCCAGCTGACATTGGGTAAGACACACAAGGTACACCCTGGACTAGTCCCCAGCCAATGACGTATAATGTAATAAAATTTGTTAAATTCATTATTACAGTTATAAATGAATTATTATTTTATTCTCTAAAAAAAATCCCCAAATGTTATGAATGTCTAAGCTCCTTAAATTGAAGAGTGCATTTACTGTAAGTGTTTTTGTTTTTACTCTCTTAAACAGTGTACTGCTCCTACCATCTTTCATCGTAATATTGTGCATCCTAAACAACATAGTCCAGGCTCTAAATGGAGCTATTAATAAAAACAACCGCAAATATATTCCATTGCACAATATTAATGTTAACAGGTTTTAGCTACTTTCAAGTCATCAGAACAACGAGGAAGATGAAAGAGCAGCTTAAGGAGCTTCTCGGCTAGCTCATGTAGTAGCTGCCTTCTCATATAAACGCATTTGGGTTGTAAATCAGTGCTAGCAAGTTTGCACGCTCACTCGGCGTGCTGGAGCCTATCCCAGCTGACTCTGGTTCAGCCTGAACTGGTAGGCAGCCAAATGCAAGGCACATATAAACCAACAACTCATATTCACACCTACAGGGAATTTAGAGTCGCCAATTAACTGAGCATGCAATTTTTTGGGATGTGGGAGAAAACCGGAGTACCCGGACAAAACCCACACAGGCACGGGAAGATCATGCAAAACGCCACACAGGGGAGGCCGGATTTGAACCCGGGTCCTCAGAAGTGTATATATATATATATCTATATATATATATATAGATAAATATATATATCTTTTCTTCCACTTATCCGACGTTGGGTCGTGGGGACAGTAGCTTTAGCAGGGATGCCCAGACCTCCCTCTCCCCAGCCACTTCATCCAGCTCTTACAGGGAATCCCGAGGTGTTCCGAGGCCAGCTGGGAGACATAGTCTCTTCAGCGTGTCCTGGGTCGTCCTCCGGGTCTCCTCCCAGTAGCACGTGCCCAGAACACCTCACCAGGGAGGCGTCCGGGACGCATCTTAATCAGATGTCCTAGCCACCTCATCTGGCTCCTCTCAATTTGGATGAGCAGCTGCTCTACTCTGAGCTCCTCCCAGATGACTGAGCTTCTCACCCTATCTCGAAGGGACAGCCCGGACACCCTGTGGAGGAAACTCATTTTGGCCGCTTGTGTCTGGGATCCTGTTCTTTCGGTCACGACCCACAGCTTGTGACCATAGGTGAGGGTAGGAACGTAGATCGACCATGAGAGCTTCGGTTTTCGACTTCAACCCGAGCTATAGGACAGCCCGCCTCAGAGACCCTAGACTCTGATCCTCATGAGAAGACGTGTCGGTGGAATTGAGGAGGTCTTCGAAGTATTCTCCCCACCGACTTACAACGTCCCAATTCAAGGTCAGCAGCGCCCCCTCCCCACTATACACAGCATTGTTGGTGCACTGCTTCCCCCTCCGGAGACGCCGGGATGGTGGACCAGAATTTCCTTGAAGCCGTCCGGAAGTCTTTCTCCATGGCCTCACCGAACTCCTCCCACGCCCAGGTTTTTGCTTCAGCAACCACCAAAGCTGCATTCCGCTTGGCCAACCAGTACCCATCAGCTGCCTCAGGAGTCCCACAGGCCAAAAAGGCCCAATAGGACTCCTTCAGCTTGACGGCATCCCTCACCGTTGGTGTCCACCAACAGGTTCAGGGATTACCGCCACGACAGGCGACCACCTTGGTCGGCCGCGTCAGCAATGGAGGCGCAGAGCATGGTCCACTCGGACTCAATGTCCCCCGCCTTCCCCGGAACATGAGCAAAGTTCTGTTGGAGTGGGAGTTGAAACACCTTCTGACAGGGGATTCTGCCACCAGGTGGTGATCAGTTGACAGCTCCGCCCCTCTCTTTACCCGAGTGTCCAAGACATGCGGCCGCAAGTCCGATAACACAACCACAAAGTTGATCATCGAACTGCGACCTATGGTGTCCTGGTGCCAAGTGCACGTGTGGACACTCTTATGCTTGAACTTGGTGTTTGCTATGGACAGTCCATGATGAGCACAGAAGTCAAATAACAGAACACCGCTCGGGTTCTGATCGGGGGGCCGTTCCTCCCAATCACGCCCTTCCAGGTCTCACTGTCATTGCCCACATGGGCATTGAAGTCCCCCAGCAGAACGATGGAGTCCCCAGCAGGATCGCTCTCCAGCACCCCTTCCAAGGACTCCAAAAAGGGTGGGTACTCTGACCTTACAGGCGCAGAGGTGGGGAGCAATAAGTATACCCACACCTGCTCGGCGCCTCTCACCCTGGGCAACTCCAGAGTGGAAGAGATTCCAACCCCTCTCAAGAGGACTGGTACCAGACCCCAAGCCGTGTCTGGATGTGATCCTGACTATATGCAGTCGGAACTTCTCAACCTCACACACCAACTCGGGCTCCTTCCCTGACAGAGAGGTGACATTCCACGTCCCTAGAGCCAGCTTCTGTAGCCGGGGATCAGATCGCCAAGGTCCCTGCCTTCGGCCACCGCCCAGCTCGCACTGCACCCGACCCCTATGGTCCCTCCCACAGGTGGTGAGCCCATGGGAAGGGGGAGCAACGTTACCCTTTCAGGCTGTGCCCAGCCGGGCCCCCTTGGTTCAGGCCCGGCCACCAGGCGCTCACCTTCAAGCCCCACCTCCAAGCCTGGCTCCAGAGGGGGTCCAGGTGACCCGCGTCCAGGCAAGGGAAACCTAAATCCATATATATTCTTCATCGTAGGGGTCGTGCTTTGTCTCACCTATGACCTGTTTGCCATGGGTGCAGCCTCAGACAACTTATAATACTATATATATATATATATATATATATATATATATATATATATATATGTATATATATATATCTATGTGTGCATGTGTGTGTGTGTGGGAGAGAGAGTGTGTTTTTTTAAACAAGGTGATGGGAGGTTAAAAAATTGATTGCCTACAAAGAGAGAGACAGGTTTTGTAAATAATGCAGACACAGGCCTAATATCAGCTTGAAATTCAGACAAAACGATTTACACTTTTGGCATACGGGTAGGGCAATTCATCAAATTTTAATTTGGGCTTCTCACAATTATAAAAACAATTGAAGAAAAACAAGTAATGTGTGGCAGGGGCATTATTGTGTGCAGCTGCAGCTTACTGCACATTTAAGAGTTTGACAACTCTTTTGACAACTCTTGCGCCATCCGTGCTCCAGTGCTCAGCCATTGGAACACGGACAGTCCTCTATAATGGGGAAAAGTCATTCAATTAACCTACCATGCGTGTTTTGGCTATGTGGGAGGAAACTGGAGTACCCAGAGAAAACCAATGCAGGCACAGGGAGAACATGCAAACTTCACACAGGCGGGGCCGGGATTTGAACCCCAGTCCTCAGAACTGTGAGGCAGACATGCTAACCCGTCGGTCACCGTGCCACCAGTGCTTTCTGTTATGCCCTAACATTCTGCAAGTTGGCACTAAAGTCCAGGCTAATGGGAAAGTAGCTGCCAAGAAAGTACTGCATGTTAAAGTGATACATTTTGACTGTATGAAGATCTTTGTATGTTGGGAGGAGCTAAATTTAGCCTGGATTATGAGGAGAAGTACTTGTAGTACATAGTGGCTTCACCGCAGTGTCTGTTTTTGCTGGTGCATTTTTTTCTAAATCAAATTATCTACAACCCATTAACTTTAAAGCAGGGGTCTCAAACTGGCGGCCGCAAATGGCCCGCGGGACGATATTTTGTGGCCCCCACCTTAATATGAAAGTTTAATGCTAGTGCGGCCCTCGAGTTTTATATGAATGGCACTTTTACAGTGCTGTGTGCGGAGCTGACGAACCTACCAATCATGGTGGGGTATATGGCTCTTGGGAGCGTGACATCGACCGGGCTTGATGCAAGCAGAGAAACATTTTTCAATGAGTGAAACTTATAGCAGCGTTGCCATGAACTGTGTTAATAACGACATTTAAATTTGAATACAGCAGATATAGAAGACTGAAGAAACCGAAAACTGAAATTTATTACTGATTTAAATACTTACTAGTTCTTAATTTGTTGATTGATTGATTGTTTTATTCGGCGTTTTGTACAGTAAACAGTTATACAGTTAACAGTACAGTATGTTCCATACAAATTGACTAGCAAAGAAGGGAAGTACCCGAGGAAAGTTATACACAACCAGGGTCCCTGTTCATTTAATTTTGTGTTTGTTTATTTATTTGTTAATTGATTGATTGATTGAGAGTTTTAGTAGTAGTTTTGCACACAACTTGTTTACACCAGCGTCCTTGTTTATCTTATTAAAAAATAAAAAAGACGTTTGAGAAGAATGGATTTTTTTAAATTTCTAATTTAAATTGTACGCGCGTGCACATGCACCGAGGCTACGGCCCAGCCTCAGCCAGACTCTGCCTCCAGCGGCCCCAAGGTAGATTGAGTTTGAGACCCCTGCTTTAAAGGGTAATAGATCATGTTGCAATGGATGACTATCAATTAGTCATATCACACTTTTTTTTGGTAGCATTGTGCTGCACTGATTTCTCGACACATTCTAAAGAAGGGGCAGCCGCTATTCTTGCAGGACTTTGGTGTATCACCTTGCTATTCACCCGTGTTTGCAGCCGTCTGAGTGGGAGGTTTTTCAATGCAGGGAGAGCGTTGGTCATCCATATTAAGTGACTGTTAAATGGAGCAGGCAGCATCCGTTGACAATAAAGACAGCGATGGAGGTGTAAGGCGACTTGTGTGTCACTCTGGGGGAAGGGAAATGAAGCTCAGGCATTACTCTATCAGACATGCCATGGAAGAGGCAAATTGGAAAAGGATGGGTCGGGGAAACTCTGGCAAACAATTCATGTTTATCACCTGGTGTTGCCCTCATATGGGCTGGATATGTCATCAATCGCCTGCAGTTTCTCTCACATTTTTCCATTGTTTTTCAGCGCACTTGTGAAGCCCACCGTGGTTCCTCTGAGACCTCCTCGCAGAAAGCCTGCGGCTGGGTTGAGCGAGAAGCCACTTGTGCTGGGCTTTAACCCCTGTGAGCTTCATTGTGCTCCACCACTTGAAGAGGAACTTGTGCTGAGCTTCGGCAGGTCAACCGTGGGAGGATTCTCACAGAGGACGGTTCAGGGGCTTCTGTCTATTGCTGGTGAGGTCTGGCTAAGGTCACTGTATATTTTCTAAACACAGTCCCCATGATAATATTTACTGCAGTTCTTCCGTGCAGCAAAGGGATATGGAAAAAGAAACATCCTTAGCAGCAGACAGCGCCACAGCAGTTGGCTGATCCATAAAAACCTATTTTAAAGGCAATTAAACCTGCTGTACAGCTACCTCTGTTGATTAGGTAACTAGGTTACGTTTTACCATTTAGAACTATTGTTTGGTTATATCGGCGCCTGTAATTGTTTTTGTTTTAGACCCCATCAGGTTTGTTGTTTAATAATGCGAGGTAGAATTCAGACCACTGTTCAGATCACTGTTCGAATTCAGACTAACACACGTAACAAATGTTTGGTGAAGCCTCATGTTGAAATTTGTTTATCCATCTGTCCGTGGTTAGTTAACAAACAAACGGTGCCATAGTGACTAAAAAAAAAGCAATTTTATCCGCACTTTAAACCAAATCATCACCAGAATCTCATGGGTCCATGCAGCCCTGCTCTGCATAATGTCCAAATTTTGTTTGTATGTTTTGTGTGGTACTCCAAACTCTTTCACTATTTTCAGTTTCATGATTACAAACCGTCTGTTGTGATAGCTTTCCGTGAAACAACAAAACTAGTGGTGGACTTAGGCTGTGTAAAAACTTTTACAGACGACCACATTGAGCTATCTACTGCAATCTGTGTAAAAAAGTTACACTTTGAGCCTATTTCAGGTTCCCAAAACACAGTTGTCATGTAAATGAACGTTTTTCAATCAAGTGATCTTTTGTAAACTGTACTGTATATCAAACAAAATCTAATTAAACTGATTTTTGCTTTAATATATATATATATATATATATATATATATATATATATATATATATATATATATATATATATATATATATGGCGGCACGGTGGACGACTGGTTAGAGCGTCAGCCTCACAGTTCTGAGGACCGCGGTTCAATCCCCGGCCCCGCCTGTGTGGAGTTTGCATGTTCACCCCGTGTGGGTTTTCTCCGGGCACTCCGGTTTCCTCCCACATCCCAAAAACATTCATGAATTGGAGACTCTAAATTGCTCATAGGTGTGAATGTGAGTGTGAATGGTTGTTTGTTTGTATGTGCCCTGCGATTGGCTGGCAACCAGTTCAGGGTGTACCCCGCCTCCTGCCCGATGATAGCTGGGATAGGCTCCAGCACGCCTTCGACCCTAGTGAGGAGAAGCGGCTCAGAAAATGGATGGATGGATATATATATATATACGCACACACACACACAGCGGCTGAAATAAGTATTTAACACGTCACCATTTTTCTCACTACATATATTTCCAAAGGAGGTATTGACCTCGTGACCCTAGTGAGGAAAAGTGGCTCAGAAAACGAATAGATGGATGCTATTGACCTGAGAATTTCACCAGATGTTGGCAACAACCCAAGTAATCCACACATACAAAGAAAGTAGAGCAAATAGGATCAGAAATTAAGTTGTGTGTAATAACGTGAAATGACACAGTGAAAAAGTATTGAACATGCCAATTGGTATTTATTTAATAGTTTGTACAAAAGCCTTTGTTTGCAATGACAGCTTCAAGATGCCTCGTGTATGGAGAAACTAGTCGCATGCATTGCTCTGGTGTGATTTTGGCCCATTCCTCCACACAAGCAGTCTTTAAATCTTGTAGTTTCCGTGCACTTTTTTTATGGACCGTGGGTTTCATTTCTTTCCATATCTTTTCAATTGGATTAAAGTCTAGTGATTGGCTGGGCCATTGTAGCAGCTTAATTAATTTTTTTAAATTTTTTTTTTTGAAAGCAACTGAGAGTTTCTTTGGCAGTATGTTTTGGATCATTATCCTCTGAAATGTCCACCCTCGTTTTCATTTTCAACATCTTCGTAGATGGCATCTTTCCACTTACGTATTATGCCCCCAATTGTGCTCACTGGAACGTTCAGAAGCTTAGATATGCGCCTGTAACCAATGCCATCGTTATGTTTTGCAACAATTAGTTAGCGATGGTCTTGAGACAGCTCTCTACTCTTATCCATCATGAGATTTGTCTTGACTCACACCTTGGCATTGAGACCTTTTTGTTGGCCGTCAATTACAAGTAGGACTGAACCAGCTGATATTAATTTGGACTGACAAGGGGCTGGATTGCTGTTTAATTATTAATAGATTTTAGGTGTTGTCTTGGCTTTCCATGCCTTTTTGCACCTCCTTTTCTTCATGTGTTCAATACTTTTTCCCTGTATCATTTCACATTTTTAACTTAATTTATGTGCTTATTTGCTCTACTTTCTTTGTATGCATGGATTACTTGGGTTGTTCCCAACATCTGGTGAAATTTTCAGGTCAATAGCACCTTTGGAAGTATATTTAGTGAGAAAAATGGTGACGTATTAAAAACTCATTTCAGCCGCTGTATATACATGCTTCAGCACCCCCAGAAATAGGCTATACGTTATCAAAACAATGTCTTCCCATTGCTTTTATTTAACAGACAAACAAAATGCTAAATTACCTAATAATAACATCTGATAAATACACCTTACCTGTAAGTGTTTTAAGATTAGACAACATCTTTTTATGTCAGAGGCTTGTGACTTTTATGCTGGAACAAGACACAACATATTCGCCACAAATCATTCGTGGAGCTGAAAACATAAAAAATTTGTCTTAAAACAGGCCGTGGATTTGGAATATCTTGCTTGTCCAAATCTGCTACGCCATTGTCATGAATGCTCCCTAGTTCATGTTCCTTCATGTCAGCGGTGTCCCTGTTTTTTCTGCCTTATAAGTCCCCAAGATCTCAAGCACCCAGTCAAACAAGGTAAAAAGTCATCAGAAAAATAAATGCAATAGATCGACACACCTGCGAAATCTACTTAGTACTGTGCTTTCTTACTTCTCACCACTGCCACTAATAATAGAGTCTATTCACCCTTCCATAGCATATGATGGTAACTACTACATGCTGTAAATCATCGCTTAAAAAAGTAGGATCTGAAATATGGATTCCACTGAACCTGGACCAGAACTATCCTCATGGCAGTCATACTAAAAGCGACCAATATCTCGCCCCAATCACTTTGTTGGCTTCAGATGATTCAATTGGGAACTGCCGTTTCAGCCAATTACACTTGAAAGGACAGAAATTGTGTGAACATATGGTCCTAGCCCAGCAATTAATATCTTTAAACATGGATCTGACATGACGATGACAGGAAAACGAAAGCATACTTGGTTATCCATATGTTCACACAATTGCTAGCCCAGCAATTAATATCTTTAAACATGGATCTGACATGACGATGACAGGAAAACGAAAGCGTACTTGGTTATCTGGGTGCAGCTTGTACTCTCAAACTTTAAAAAACTGAGACTTAAGTTTTGCTTGTGCTGACATTTGACTTACTGTGTTTTTGAATGGAGTCTCTTTGCTGCATATTTGCCAACTTTTTTTTCTCAGCTAAGAGGTAAAATGGAAATGAGCGGATATGAGGCTGGATTTTCCCTTTGAACATGCTGCCCACTCAATGAATTGCACTGTGACACAGAAAAAAATGGGAATTTTGATTGATTGAATTCCTTCCATTTCTTTTGCAGAGTTCACCATACAGCTTACACTCAGAGAAGTCAAATGAATCCCTATAAACTTTGAGAGGAGCCTCGCAAAAAGAAAATGTCTTTTACAAAGAAAAAGAAAAACTAGCATATTACAGTCACCCCTCTCAGTCCAAGTGTACCCCTTTAGGCTATCTGAGTAGAGCCTTTGGAGGACATGATTAAAAATTAATATTGGCTCAGGATTGACAGCAAACACCATTTGATGTGAGCCACAAAGAGGCTGTGGGTTTGTCGGCAGCTGAGTGTTCCACAGGCACCACAAAGCTCAGTAAGAGGGACAGGATGGGGATGGACAGGTTGAGGTTCTGTGAGGCGCCCATATACTGGTTATCTCCCTTCAGTATGCATGACCACTTTCTGTAGCGCTACACGCGACGCATACCTCTAAGTCGCCGTCTTCAGTCTCCACCTCTGCCGCTGTGGGCAGTGTCCTGGTTTGGCTCCTGATGTAGCACCTCTGATGTTCGGCAAAGCGGATCCCAGTGAGTCCCTTTGAAAATGTCAGGAAAAAAAGATTGCTCAGAAATTCAGATATATCTTTCATTCATTAACTCTGTGCAATGCGCATCTTCCATCAGCACCCAGGCAATTGTATTGAAGGGGGCCGATTTGAGAAGATAATCAAAAGAGAAGTCGATGCGTAATGCATTCCTTTAAATCTTTCTTTTTTGTTTTTTTGTAGTCCGTTATGCAACTGATGAAGAGTTCACCAGTGCAAGAATGCACTTAAAAGTGCAATAGATGAAAAAAATGCATGGGTATGGTTGAACAACGAAGAGAAGGCAGCACTTTCCCATGGAAAGTGTAGTTTCGATAGACTCCGAAAGAGGCACTCATTTAACAATATGTGTATCGGTGTGGTGTTCGTACAATTGCACTGCATCATGCCGAGAGGAGTTTATACAACCCCAATTCCAATGAAGTTGGGACGTTGTGGTAAACATAAATAAAAACAGAATACATTTATTTGCAAATCACGTTCAACCTATATTTAATTGAATACACTACAAAGACAAGATATTTAATGTTCAAATTGCTAAACTTGATTGTTTTTAGCAAATAATCATTAACTTGGAATTTTATGGCTCCAAAACGGCTGGGACAGGGTCATGTTTACCACTGTGTTACATCACCTTTTCTTTTAACAATCCACCTCATTTAGCTAAAAAAGGTAGGCTAACCCACTAGCTAACGAATATCTGCTGACTGGCTCCAGTTCTTTCTCTTAATTCTAGACAAATAATCAAACATGAATGTGATTACTAATAATAATAATAACAAAAATCACTATTGAAATAACATTTGGCTAGCGAATACCTATATTTGCAGAATTGTTCCTACTCTTTTTCGTGGTAACAGGCAGTCACAAAGGAAAAATAATTCTTATAGCTAGCAGCTGCAGCAATGAAAATAATAGACCATTGTTGAACACCAGTCTGTGAAAAAAATTTAACTTCAGCAAGCTAACTACAGACTGCATAGAACTGCAAACTTGTTTTCCTGGCAACAGGCGACTGACAAGACATAAATATGTGATTCTTAGTTTAAAAAATAAATCACAAATGAAATAATGCAGAAAGTTGAGCATGATTTCTTGAAATCTTTTCCTGGTTCTACACCACCAGCGACAAATGTTATTTATCACAGAATGTCAGAATCAAAACAAAACTTTAACCAGCTACTTCGTGAACACGTATATCTGCAGATGTGCGCCAGTTCAAAATCATGACCAAAATAACATTTTCGCCAGCGAGCAGATGTGGAAACAACTAATTTTAAAAGTTAGCAGATGAGAAAGGAGATTTTCAAAATTGCCACAGATGTTCTTTCTTGTAACAGACAAATAAAAAGTTGACATTATTCATTTTTAAATGCCATAACCTCAGCTAAAATGTTTTTATATTTTTGTGTTTTCTGTAACGCCCGAAAAAGGTGCCAAAGTCTAGGTTTATAGGAAAGTAGTAACTGGCGACAAAGAAGTATGTTTAAGTGATACACTTAATCTCTATGCAGATCTTTGTATGTTGGGGAGGAGCTAAATTTAGCCTGGGTTGTTAGCAGAAATTATGGTGTCTTGGCTGCATGTATACGTTTTTGCTGCTGTATTATTTTTTTTTAAACAAATAATCTGTAAGCCAATTATTTTTAAGGGTAATATTGTTTGAAATTATATTAAAGTGTTTTGGGATCCTAGTTTGTGGGATATGTAAAGTATAAACTATTATTATAAATATATATGAACGCAATTTGAAACTTTTTTGGGGGATGTCAATTGCTTGCATTTTTAAAAAAAAAAATCGCTTTTTGTAGTATTCCCCGGGAATAGCAGGGGTTGACGATAATAGTGTATACCTTTTTTTAGCAGCATGTTTTACAATCACAGACTATTGACCAACGCATCAGCGCTCTTTCTTTTAGATGGAACAGAAGACAAATGGCGTGGATACTCCGCTGTGGCTGTACAACACTTCATTGCGTATACGCCAGAGAGTTGAGTGACATGCTTGGAGAATGAAGTGTTTTCTGCAGAGGGCCCCCATTGAATTAACCAGTCACAGGTTGCTGTCACTTCTTAATCTGCGCAGTCAAGTGTTGAAGTCACTCTCTTCAGCCGCAGCGGTGATCCTCCACTGGGTGCTCTGTTCAGTCTGACACGTCAAACCTCAACGGGCATGAGAGCGAGAGATTTGTTAATTCGCTCCACACTATTGTATGTTAATCTAACATATTCTGCCGAGACAGTGTCTGAAACTCGCGCACAAGATCGGATTGTATCCAATTTATTTCCTGCAGAGAGCTGCTCATTCATCACACTGTATTAGAACAGACAGCAGGATCTACATCTGCCACAGAATGGCGTCGGCTAAAATTTTTTATGAGTGGCGCCATGAAAATGAACTTGATTCTCTCTTAATTTAATTGGGGCAACATGCCGATTGCTGTGACATTTCCTTTTTAATCAGTTAACTTGACCGTGTGGCCGCCACGTCTACATCCTGGATTTCTTCGGCAAGGTGTCTTCACCCAGAAAAGCAGACAGCAGCCGCGCATGACAGGATAAAATGTGAAGCCTGTCGCAATCTACCGCCTGTAATTTCATCTGCGTCAGGAAGGATAGGGAAATAATAGTCTCAAGCACAGAAGCATGATGTTTATGCCTGGCTTTATTGTGATGAGTCTCTGTTTAATTTGGCTGGGTTGTATCGAGAAGCAGCGGGCGGGAAAGCAAAGGGCAATGTTGTGATGAGATACAATGATTACTGGGCTTGGTCAACCAGAAAATGAAGAAAGACACATTGACACAGGGATGAGAAATGGAAAAGCGATGTCATTTTGTGAGATGACGCTAGAAAAATAAAGGGGGGAGGCCACTTGGCGTATCCATTTGCGAGATGTTCATCTGCGTCTACTCAACAGGATGGAGGACATAACGGCATGCATCATTCAGCTCCTGTGAATAAAGATCTAAAGCAATGTCAGCAAGTCTCACAAAGCCTCATGCTAAAAAAAGTTACACTGCAATGATTTGCATAATTCTTTTCAACCCATATTCAGTTCAACATTTGGAAATAAAAACCATGAAAAACAAGGCTGTGCATCTCTGGTACCTCACACTATTTCATCTCATCTAATTGCTTTCCTATCCTTGAGCTGTCCATGTAGATTCACCATTAAAAGTTTACTAACA
Source organism: Phyllopteryx taeniolatus (assembly GCF_024500385.1). Lineage (NCBI taxonomy): Eukaryota > Metazoa > Chordata > Actinopteri > Syngnathiformes > Syngnathidae > Phyllopteryx > Phyllopteryx taeniolatus. Next base: position 11,547,599 of record NC_084511.1, on the reverse strand, counting down.
ATAAACATATTGTTAAATTATTATCTCTCTGACTATGTCAATAGAAATTGTGTATTATTATGCAGTGAAACTTCTGAAGGACTTTGTTTGACTTTGACAAGTTTTACTCACTGATGAATGCTGTGCTTGAGTTCTGGATGGTTGGCGGATGGCCACCATGATCCGACAAGACTGCGATGTCAGCGAGGAGGTGGCAGGGGGATGTTTTTGGGGAGTGAGAGACAACACACCATGCCATGCAACAAAGGTTTCGCTGAGGCTTTAAGTGACATGGGTGAAGGAAGAAAAACTACTAAAGGGGCCACTAAAATTCCCAGCCGTGGCCCAATGGTTAAGATCATCGCCTGCCAGTGTGGGGGACCCAGGTTCAAGACCCCAACTGGACCATCCGCCAACATCCCCCGGACTCCCGGCTGTGGTGTCCTTGAGCAAGACACTAATACCCTGAAATGCTCCCCGGGCGCTTCAGCTGCCCCCTGCTCCAGTGTATTCCACTAAAATGTGTATGTGTATGTGTCCACTATGATGGGTTAAATGCAGAGAACAAATTTCATGTGCATGCATGCATGTTCATGACAATAAAAGGTGATTCTTGTTCTTCTGAGAGTCTGTGGACTGGTGGATAAGGCAGTATACCCTCAATTTTTGCATCATGAAATGAGACACAGCCAGAAACTATCCATGGACTTACATAGATAAGTGAGTTGTCAAGGTGATACCAAGGACCAGTTCCTAGGTTAACACATAACTCAATCGGTAAAATAGCATTTTTTATTTAAGATGGTTATTTACAATGGGAAAATGCAACCAATCAGAGGAGGGGAAAATGTAGCCGTGACTTTTGTGCCACAGCGAAAGAAGACTGTGATGTGAAAGTAGCGAATCTAACATCTGATTGGTTAAGAAAGACAGCCATTGTGAATATTGTCTATCGTCCTAAGCCAGCGATCGGGATTCTGAAGGCCCTGGGCAATTTACATTGACATGGCAACACACAGAAGCTGAACTCTGATTGGAACTGGAAGCTGGGCACTAGTTAAGACACACGCTATGAAATGAAGACAAAACTGTTGGAAATAATGTATATTATTATATATTGTCTATTACATTATACATCCATCCATCCATCCATCCATTTTCTGAGCCGCTTCTCCTCACTAAGGTCGCAGGCGTGCTGGAGCCTATCCCAGCTGTCATCGGGCAGGAGGCGGGGTACACCCTGAACTAGTTGCCAGCCAATCGCAGGGCACATACAAACAAACAACCATTCGCACTCACAGTCACACCTACGGGTAATTTAGAGTCTCCAATTAATGCATGTTTTTGGGATGAGGGAGGAAACCGGAGTGCCCGGAGAAAACCCACGCAGCCACGGGGAGAATATGCAAACTCCACACAGGCGGGGCCGGGGATTGAACCCGGGTCCTCAGAACTGTGAGGCTGACGCTTGTGTTTCAGCGCTTTCCTAACTTAGACATAAATAAAATCTTGAATTTAAAGCAAAAATCAGTTTAATTAGATTTTGTTTGATATACAGTACAGTACAGTACAGTATGTCACCTTAGTGAAGTAATATTGTAAACTAATATCTATACTGTAGATACTGTATTGGTATGGCTGCAGCGGCTGCCATCTGACTGGGCTCATTTACAAACCCAAAACCCTTTATTTTTTCTGTGTGCGAAATGTGAAACTTCGTATAAATTTAATTGACTGTGAAAAATCTGCGACGACGTGGTGAGATATAATCCGGCCACTGGATGCTTTAAGCGGATATATTTTCTTTGTAGGGATGTGTAGGCATCAGACAGAGGTGTGTTATTTGACTGACAGTTGAAGAGGGCGTGGTTTCACACCCATAGCGTTCAAGAGCAGGAAGAAAGGCTTGGTTTTATGATTTTGAAGTCTCACTTTACATCCTATATTTTTTTTTTCAATCATTTAAATTTGGCAAGATTGTTAACGACACACTTCTCTGGGGTGTGTACAAATTAGAACACTTTTTATTTTGACTTTACAGGGATTCAAAGCTTAAAAGGTCGATGTAGAGTAGTAAAGTTGCCTCCCCTAGTAGTACATAACTATACCTAAAATTAGAAAATTTCACCTACAGTATAGAAAAACTTGAAAGTGTAATGCTGACCATCTTAAATTTGATCCTCGTATATGGTTAACTAAACTGTAAACCATTTGATCCATTGGGTCTAAGACATGACAATATGTGAACATTATGCCTTCCTAACTTTCTGGACCTTGAAATAAATTTTTCTGAAAGTATTCTGCAGTAAAAATGAACCGTTTTATTTTTTGAAATGATTTCTTATTGTGTAATGCAATGTGCACCTTTTAGTCAGTAGTTTTGATTTCATAACTGATAGTCTATAACGTATGTGTACCAGCTACAAATGAAAGGAACGGCATTATTCCCCCCCCACCCCCCCCTGAAATGAACGTCCTTATAACGAAGTTTCAGTGCAAGTTTGCAACCAATTGGAATAATTAAGACTTTAATGGGAGAATGACTGCTTCTTTGCTCGCAAGGTGTATTATTCCTCTCTGCCGTTTATACAAGTCATGAATTGTTGTGGAAGATAAGCAGCTGAAATCTGTGGCCCAGAGTTCTGGTGGCATATTGCCCAAAATGTCCTCAGGCTTGATGGAGACCGTGTCTGGACTGGCCAAGTGCGGTCATTTTCAATAACAAGCAAGCTTTTTCTTTTTGTTAGAAATCAATTTAACTATCAGCACACACAGCTGCCTCTCGGTGTGTTTTATAGACCAGCTCGATCCCATTCTTCTTTCTTTCACTCAGAAGAAGGTTTGAGTTACTGTGCTTACGAGCTTGCTACTTAGTCTTTCATGGAAGAGCAGTGAGTCTCCTCAGGGGATCTGCTTCAACAGTGCGAAGTGGAACAAGCAACAGGCTTGTGCGTGTGTGTGTGTGTGTGTACACGTGTGCGCGTCAGTGTATGTGTGTGTCAGCCTGGCGAGAGAAGATATAGGCGAGATAAAGAAATGTGGACAAATATTATTGCAGATGTTAACATTCTGCTGGCCATTGTAACAGACAAAGACAAGTGAATGTTTATTTTATTTGAATTGAAGGTTTGTCTATTAACATTTCAAAGTAAATAAATAATGTAAGAATCACAAATCGAGCGTCAGGCTTTGTTGTCTGAGGTGCTGCTTGTGCAACCACCAGCACACTCGAGCAGGATTTAGAAATGAAAGGTAAGCTAATGAGTTTTTGCTGGAGACAAAATTGCTACTGCAAAAGCTACAGTGTGAAACAAATGGAGACGGGCTTCTGAATAGTGTTTATACCGCTAACAACTTGCTACTAGCGAATTAGTCTTTTAGGAAAAGAACAAACCCCCTCTTGGGACTGCTTTGAGTGCATTTAAACAGTAAATCGGCTCTTCTAATGACTGTGTGTTTAAGCAGTTATTCCGGGAATTTATGGTCATCCACTCATTCATTATCTGCGCCAATTATCCTGTTTGAAGGGAGCTAAAGCCATTCCTGGCGCAGAAAAGGGGCACGGCCTGGCAGCAAATCACATATTAACATTCACACTTGCATTCAACAGCTGACCTGCATCTCGTTGGTGGTCGTGTTCCAAAGTGTATAATTAGACCTTCACCTGCAGTGTCCACATAGTTTTATTTCTTGTGCCCTACATTTTCAGCAATGCCATTTTAAGAAGTTGTTGTCCTGTCAAAGATGTCTATTGAAGCCCTGCGACTGACTGGCGACCTGTCCAGGCTGTACCTCGCCTCTCCCCCAATGTCAGCTGGGTTATGCTCCAGCTCACATGTGACCTTAACTCTCTGGTGCCTCGCGGTTATGAGAAAATGAGATGGCCCAGCCGGACGCCACCATTGAAAAATCTGAAAATGGCATGTTTAAACATCACATTTTCGTCTCAACTAATACGAAACAAGCCAAAAAGTCAAGGTTTCGGTCACACATTTCCTATTGATTTACATTGATTTCTCGTAAAGTAAATTTGCGCTGATTTAAATCCTTCATCCTTAACCAATTCTTACAAACCAGGGATCATTTTATTTGTGTTTCTATCCTTTAGCCAATGATATTGTCCATTTTGATATATAGCCCGTTAGAACATTTTAGTAACATACCACTACGAACATGGCGCCGGGCGCCAGCTTTGCACATCTACGTCCGTGGTGACGGCGAGCCCCCGACTATATAAAAAGCCTTCCATATGTTACAGAAGCAAACGCCTGTGTAACGTCATCATCCCAAACTATTTTAGAGCGATGGAACAAATACACCAATGAGCCGACTAACCCCGTGTATTTATCAGATATTATTGCGCATGCAAACTTACCTCCAAGGATGACTAGCGTCCTTCTGCAATGAAGCATTACAGCGTTCGATTTTAACAAAACAAGCCTAATCAACGGTATCTAACACCACTATTTTCACTCGTTATTGTCTTAAAAACATCCAGACTTCTAATATAGGCGACTATCATGCTGCACGGCTTCCGCAGAACGAGGAAATAGGCGACAAATCACAACCCTTCTCAGATATTTTGAGCCTTCAAGACCATCAACAGATTTGTTCTCAAGCTATTTTCACCACTTTATATTGGTTAATATTGCGTAAAAACAAAAGACAAAGTGGAGACAAACCAATAGTATTGATTTGTGAAAAAATGTGAAATTGACCATAGTTGGACTTACGAGATTTCCGCCCAACGGCGACTATATACAGTGGTATAGTAGGTATACGTGTTCATCAACTTTTATTTCTAAAAGGTCTACAATATTTAATATTATTGTAAGCTAGTGTAAGATTTTGCAGTTTAAACATTATCACTGCGCTTAAGTATAGTAAAATACAAAAAAAGCATACTCATTCAATTAAAATGTATGGCAAATAAAGGTTGAATGAAAATTGTACCTAAATAAATATTTAAAAACAAACAGTTCTTGACGATCAAATGCAAATGTTTTGAACTTAAAAAGTGAAATACAATTGAACTGTTGTTAGGCAGTGGTTCTTTCGTGTAGACGGAGCACACGTACCGCTAGTGGTATTTGTTCCACACTTTGAGAATCTCTTCTCTAAATGATGTTAAAATACAGACAACAAACCATGATGTAAATACAGTTATCCATTCACTCTTTGAAAAGGCCAATATATAAACATGGTCATCATCGTAATTTCCCACATTTCCTCTTAAATGCTCATGTATATCCCTTCACTTACATGTTTAAAGTCGTGCACCTCGAGAACCTCCTGACTCCCATTTCCAATTCGGAAGATTTCAATCTGCCGAATCGGGTCGATCTCCATTAGGCTGCGTGTCTCGACGCCATCTAGAAGCGCTTTGTACTGGTGGTCGTACACCTAAAATGATGGAAGAATAATCAGCACAAAATCACACACGAATACTACAAGGGTGGAATATATTTTAGGCTAAATAAAATGCCTAAACAATATGTCAATGTTAAAATGTATCATAAGAAAGATGAATGAGATTATTGATCAGTGGTTTCCTCAAGGATCTAAAATAAATAGTTCAAGTGTTCTCTTCACTGTGGCCCGAAATTGGTGCAGACATGCTTGGATGGCAGATAAAATTCCCTTTTTGAAAAACGATTCATGCCCACCGGTTGAAAATATGCCATTAATATTTATGTGAGGGTTGTGTTTGCGCGGTGAAATATATCGCTAAGTCCATCTTCATTTTTCTCTGTGGTAAATCAGACGCTTGCCAATGAGACGCATTATTAATGAATACATTCAAACGGGACTCCGTCAGGATTTATGTACATCAGACACAGCTGACCTCCAATGCTCAAAGACAAAAATTAGCTTTCACTTTATGCTCTCCCACATGCTCATTGTTTTGTGTCTGCCTGCTTACATACTGTCATCAGAACCTTTATTTTTGTCTGGTTAGAGAACAATAGGATGATAATGGGATATAATTCTTAATAGCAGATCACTATTAGAGTGGCATTGCCCTATAAATCTCCATTTAGATGGGTCACAGCAGCATCGGCAAAGAGACCTAGAACTTAAAACCGCCAGCAGAAGCCAAATGAAAATGGCTTTGAGATTTAAGTGTCAATTGGACCGTTATGGATAAAGTCGGGCCTATTAAATAATCCGCAAGAGTGGTGAATTAAACTTCTATTTTAACATTATTTTATATTAGCATAAATGTGCAATTGGGGAAAACAGTGAATTACGATTACTTGTAATGGAAATTCAACAGTGAGAGTATCCCTATGGGATAATAATAATAATAATAGGCGGCACGGTGGACTACTGGTTAGAGCGTCTGCCTCACAGTTCTGAGGACCGGGGTTCAATCCCCGGCCCCGCCTGTGTGGAGTTTGCATGTTCTCCCCGTGCCTGCGTGCATTTTCTCCGGGCACTCCGGTTTCCTCCCACATCCCAAAAACATGCATGGTAGGTTCATTGACAACTCTAAATTGCCCGTAGGTGTGAATGTGAGTGCGAATGGTTGTTTGTTTGTATGTGCCCTGCGATTGGCTGGCAACCAGTTCAGAGTGTACCCCGCCTCCTGCCCGATGATAGCTGGGATAGGCTCCAGCACGCCCACGATCCTAGTGAGGTTAAGCGGCTCAGAAAATGGATGGATGGATATATTTACAGCATATACCTCTTTTGATACTTGGACTGTGGGTTAGAGATAGAGAGAGAGAGAAAGAGAGAGAGAGAGAGAGAGAGAGAGAGCTGAGCTGAGTTGCTATAAGTGGAAGGTGTTAGAACACGATGCAGTATCTTGTCTCGTTAAAGATGGTATGGGTTAATATTTGTTGAAGTGCTAGTTCTCATTATTTCCAATGCGATACTGAAACTATACACTAAAGTTCTAAATATCAAGTGTCACTGGGCTACGAGACATTTAAAAAGCCTTGTGAAAATTAATTAGCTTCACTCGTGACAGTGCAGGCAGGTGAAAGTGCATGGAAAAACTCCCAATTTGTCTTATACTTCCTATACGAATACGTGTCGCTCCTTGTTTAAACAAAGACTTACATTATCCATTTGAAACTCTCAGTGATCTTCCAGTAATATTAAAGCTGCTTGTTTTTTTACTACAGTTTGCAGAAGCCACTTATAGTTGTCCCATTAAAAAAATATATCAAGAACTGGCAACAGGTCAATATAGCTTTTTATAATGAAACGTGGCGGCACGGTGGACGACTGGTTAGAGCGTCAGCCTCACAGTTCTGAGGACCCGGGTTCAATCCCCGGCCCCGCTTGTGTGGAGTTTGCATGTTCTCCCCGTGCCTGCGTGGGTTTTCTCCGGGCACTCCCGTTTCCTCCCACATCCCAAAAACATGCATGAATTGGAGACTCTAAATTGCCCGTAGGCATGACTGTGAGTGCGAATGGTTGTTTGTTCCTATGTACCCTGCGATTGGCTGGCAACCAGTTCAGGGTGTACCCCGCCTCCTGCCCGATGACAGCTGGGATAGGCTCCAGCACGCCCGCGACCCTAGTGAGGAGAAGCGGCTCAGAAAATGGATGGATGGATAATGAAACGTAATACTCTTAATACAGTATGGATACAAACCACACAATTGGGAGAAAAAAATGATAGAGGGTTGGACAAAAATGCGGATGAAATCTATTATAGTCTTAATGTATTATGACTTGTGGAAAAAAAAAATATGTATGTGCTATATTATTCAAAAAATGCTTGAAAGAAGGCCTGCCCCCTAATAAAACAGTTTATAGTACTTGCATTTCAGGTTATATTTGAATGGTGTAAAAAGAGGCTAAAGCAAGCAGGAAGCCATAATTAACAGTGGGTTAATTTTTACATGTGACCCTTTTCCCATTACAAGAGACCTTTTGACCCATTGTTAATTACAATATTCATCATTGTACTGTATTAATTAGGGTATTTACTGCAATGTGTGAATGATAAGTCTCCAGACATCCCGAGCACGTTTGGGCTAATCTACTTGAATAAACTGAGTTTCCAAGGAAACTGACTTGAAAAATGTAATGGTGCGTAGCTCTGAAAATCTCATGTCAACATTCTGGGGGATTTTGACAGTCTCACAATTCAATTTACTGCCACTTTTTCATAACAGACTTTAAGCTGAGGTTCAGCGCTAACCCCATGTTGTCAAGTGTCAATTGCAGAAAAGTCACTGGCAGAAATCTGCAGTTCTTTTTCAAAGATGTAAAATGAATGTCAAATTAATGTTGATGTCCAAAGTGGGTTTGTACTGGGAAATGTCCATGTTACTTTTTATAGCAAATACCTTCCATTTTGTTGGTTATTCTCTTGTACAAGCTGGTCCTTATGCTCATCACACACTGACAAAAAGGAATTTTATGCACAGCAAGAAAACCACATCAGGTGCTCCATGTTGAAACCCCCGCAGACTATACCCTGTTTATTCAGTCAAGGTTTCCATCTGACGTGCTTCTTAACAGCGGTGAGATGCTTTCCGCCGCATACTCACATTGAAAGCAGTGAATGAAAAGCGGCAGGCGCTGCCAAACCTGTGGGTTGTTTGTGCGAAAGGGTCGTGGTCGTACTGAGCCCGGGGACATTAGGAAAAGGTTGTATAGATGTTGTTATAGGTGACTGGATTGCTGGGTGCATAAATGTGTGTGTGTATGTGGCGAGAGACAGCGTGCATATGTTCAGATGTCAGCGATGGCCAAGGCGGCGGCCGTGGGAGTGTGAGAGAGATGAGTTGATGACAATATGCCCTCTTCGTTGTCCTTGAGGGGAAGGAGATCGACGCTGCAGTCAGGCGGAACTAGATGCCTGTCACTCACGGCAGGCGGGTGGTGGCGGAGGCAGTGGCAGTGGGTGTAATGCGGGCAGCAGTGGGAGGGAAAGGTGGCGCGGGGGCAGAGCGGCGCAACGGGCCTCCAGGGAGCCATAGGCAGCCGTGTGATGGATTGAGGTGGGCAGCAGCTTAGACAGTTACACCAGTGAACGTTATGTCCTTTTGGTTTCAGTCCTTATAAGGTCTTCTCCACTTTTTCACACACTCTCTTGCATTTGTCATTCTGCCCGACAACTTGCGGAAAAAACAAGCTGTAGTCCATTTTATAGACAGTGAATCCCCGTTCATTCGGGGTAGACATTACAGACCCACTTGATACAGGTAAAAATCCACGATACAGCGAGACCGTATAAATGTTTTTGTTGTTATTGTTGTTTTTTTTTTTTACCCCTCCCATACACTTTAACCATTTAAACTCCTTTAAACAAGCTTTGTTAAACACATTGTAAGCATATTTGAACACACAAAGAATTATAAGTATAAAATGCTGAGAAAATTCTGTACATATTGTAGTGTTTCTGTGTTAGATCTGTGCCTTTAAGAGGCAGGGCCTGGTAGGGTATTGTGTGAGTGTCTCGGCTAGGGCTATGGCCGACAATAGCTTGAATACAGTAAGTGTGCGTATTCTGTTTATTTATTTTACTGTTCTCCTGGCATTCAATAAATGGCTGAGAAGTGCGTCAGCGACTGTGGTAACTATAGTGGTAGATATAGTGTAAAAACCCATCAAAACAATCATTATCAACCACATTCTGTTGCAGGGGTTTCCGCAACAGACATGTAGTTACATTACACACACCCACACACTCACACAAAACTGCAATTTTGGGAAGCCACGGTAAGTGATCTGTGATATAGCGGAGGAATGGAAAAAACAGCGGGGCCTTGAGAAACAATTTTAGTTCATTCTGTGACCACGTTCCAAATCATTTTCTTCATTGAGAGGAAATGGAATTAATCTGTTCAAGCCTCCCATAAAGCAACAAGAAAATTGTAACGTGTTATTTGAATTATAAAAAAAAAAAATCACTCTCCAATATTGTACTTTAGAAAAACAGGCATTAATGAAGTAATTCAATGGAATTCAAATTAATTAAAACGTTTTAGTCACACTTTCTCTTTTAATTCAATGCTGCCCCCCCTGGGACACCTGGGTGCAGTATCAGATAGATAGACAGATATCCGGTACTGTAAATGGATGTCTGTACGGTATCGACGCCTATGATCTTCCCAGCTTCTTGCAGAACATAATCAATATATGACTAAGTACTGTTATATTCCAAGTCTCAATACATTGTTGCACCATTTGTGCTCAAATTTCAGTTGCATAAAGGGTTATGTATGTGTGTCCCATTATGTGTTAGCATTAGCATTAAGCTAACAGACTAAAGGCTAAAATATGTGTTGTAATATATCTGTAAAATATGTGCGCAATAACATGTAATTCGCCGAGTTTTCTGTTTAGTTGAGAGTAAACAGCTTGACGAAGCTTTTTTTGAAGAATTGCTCACTATTTGCCAAAGACTGTCGGCGTTATGCTTCTGTTACCCCTCTGATAGAACATCATAAACCGGCAAATTCCAGGGCCCATTTCAACCCCACATCCCGCATCGGTACTTTACATACTAGATACCGAAATTGCTGGCTCAGATGGCAAAAGTGACTGATGTGTCTAAACAGAGGAACATCTTTTCAGGAAAAAAATGGCTCGAAAACTTTGAGTTTGAAATGTGGCTCAAGAATTTTAAATAGAAAATTGTGAATACGTGAATCCACGGGTGCCGAACCACGAGAATGTATGCCTTTGGGCTATTTGTAGCTTTTTTGTAATATTTATTCCCAGATTCCCACCCTCAACACTGGGTGGTAAGAGAAGAAGTACAGCTCGGTGAAGACTTTCATTGTTGCTTGTATTCCAAGTTATCTTTTATTGATTTAACTTCTACTTATTAACAGTGGTTAGCTTCTTTTTACACTCGTGTGATGATTAGGGTTGCTCAAATGTCACATATGCTACATGATTCATTCCACCGTGCATTCCGCCCTCATTATGCTTTTACTAATAGCAGTGGTTAACCTCATTTTACCCTAAACTTAAAATGTTACTTACATGTTACAGAGCCACCTGTGCCATAGTGACAGTGTGAAGGTGAGCGTGAATGCTTAACTATCTTTATGATATGATTAACTGCTGACCAATCCAGTGTTTAGTACACCTTTCAACCCTGAACAGGATAATGAATGGATAAATGGATGCATGTACAGTTAATAGAGATATTTCTCTAAGAACACATCCGTATACTCAGTAATGCTTGTAACAAACAAGTCAAAACAACTTTTAAACTGCAGTCATAGAGAAATATTTTCTAAATTACTGAGCTTAAAAGAAAATACAGGGACGACCCTTTGAGCATGTCTGTCTCGCAGGTATGAAGTAGAGAAAAAATATCAACAGACTTAAAGTGGAGTTTGAAATGGAAACAGCTGAGCACGAAGTCAGAATGAGGGCACTTTGTGGCTCCCTCACTTCTACTTGTATCATCAAGTTGCCTGCAGCACGCATATTTAGATAGCACGTCTCTTCACATGGGCACCCACAGGAGAACTACACTCTTCTCGCCCGAGTACCTTCCTTTAGAATGTTTTTTGGAGTATCACAACATGAAAAATGGAACATCTCGACTACATTCTTTCTAAATTACCACTGCAGATTTTCACCTTTGCAAATACGAGCAAGAATACCTATGTTTAGCTAGAACATTAAAGCCAAGCCCTTGTATAATGATGATTAAAGAGACTTGTGCACACTGAAGCTTTATCAGCAAAACAACACAGGATAATTACAGGTAATGAAAACAAACCTGGGTGGAAAGATCGTAGAGGAAAAACACACTCAAACAAGAATAGCAGCAGATTCATCCAAAGATAAGGGTGGAAAATGAGGACCTGCAAGGGAAATAATTCACAGCCCATATAGATTTTCCACCCAGAAACAGAGCAGCACATGGCCTTCGCACATTTACACACCTGTTTGTTGGTGTCAGGCTGTCGGCCCATGTGGGATGAAGATTTGCGGCTCTGCTTTCTTGCACGAGGTAATTTGGATCTGATAGTGTGGGGTCTCCATACCACGGGGATTATGCTTGTGGACACTAATTACCGAGCCTGTCATCTCCCAAGGCTTGCAGGATTCAGATAAATGAAGTAGGAACACTCTGTGGCTAACTAACACATGTGGCCTGCTGTTTGGTGATGCCAGATGCATACAAGCAGCTGGTTCTGGATGGATGCCAGCTACGAAAATTCAATTTGGAGAGTATTGGTCAATCACTAATGTGTCATCCACTTAGTTGCTACAGGGGCTACAGGCTTTGGGCAGTGTGCGACACTAATCTCTGTGAAGACGATGACAGTTGAGTGCAACGCCCCACGGTATGAGGTTCAGTTTGTGGCTGTTGAATTTCATGTTCACACATTGGTGTGTTTCATTGGGCTTCTTAATGTTTCAGATTCACATTCAGACAGCTTTATTGATCCCGGTGCAGGCAATTCGTTTGCAGCTTCCAGGTCCAAGTGCACATTCAGCCTCAACAGACAAACACAGAATACAAAGAATATGTCTATTAAACAGTAGTTCAGTTCGGCTTATCGTGGAACTGTTCACTGCTTCACGATTGTTGAATGCTTTTAATTTCCTTTACTCGACAAGAAGCCCAGTGCCTGTTTTTACCATGAATGAAAGTGCTAGAAAAACTATATGATCACATATGGTAGGCATCCAGCTGTTTGGGAACGTAACAATGTGGTATGGTACCTAAAGGGTGAAGCAAGACATTTTTTACATTCTTAAGGAACTTTGTTTTGTTTCCAGCAGTAGGGCACCATACTGTATGTGATATGGCACGGATCAGTCATTCTAGTACCTTTCACAACTTTTGGACAATAGAAATACAAGAAATTGGCCGCTGTGTCAAAACGATTTCAACCATACTGAAGGTTTTCACCAAGCAGCACAATTCAATTAGCCACGGTAGTACGGTTCAAATCTTGTAAACGCTGATTAAGGCTGCATATCACTGTCAGGGTGGATAGGACGGATGGTTCTAGGCTAACTGCATCAATTACTTTGTGTGACGTTATACCTTAGGACCGAGAGACAATGTTGAAATGGCCAATTAACAAAACAAAGAAAATATGCATGACATTATACATTGGTTTTAAACCTCCTTCCATCATAATCCGCAGTATTTTTTTTTTAAAGGTGCCTGTTGTGTTTATTTACATGCATAACTCTGCATCTGACGCCAAACTGAAAAGATACTGAAAAGTGGGTTGAATAGTGTGGGACACTTTACAATGGAAACACAATAAAATGTGTATCCAGTATGTGGTGGTAATACTGTAAGCCTTTGGTAACATTCAAAAACATTTTTCAAACAATGAATAAGTTAAATGAACCAGACAGTTTGTATATCTTCATCAAGAAAACATTGGAGCTGTATCACAGCAAAAAACTTACTAAAGTAGTTTCAAGTTAAAAGTCCAGAATACCTGCATAAGCTACAAACATCCAACAGGCATCGTGTATCTAGGATGATGACTTTGTGGGCCGCCAAGCACTGCATTACCATTTGCCAAAAAGAATAAGAGACACTTTGCTGGCTGCCCATTTGTGTTTTGTTTTTTGTTGTAGTGCATCAGAGCCTGTAAAGTCAGTCACACTCACAACTCAACTTCGTTATATGTACAGCTGGATAGAAGGACTACTGGTGCATAACAGCTGCACACATTTTATGGAATTGTATTTTATTTTATTCGAAGTGCATAGTACGTCTTTGACTGACTCCACAGCCGCAGTATAGACACCATAGCTTAACCAGTTGGCGTCGAACCGTGTGGTGTTCCTGCTTAAGAGTCAGACCCGACTTCCCAACTCTCGTGTACAGTATAACATCCTTATAGTATTAGTGCTATAGGCTACTATACTGTATATTGTTATGTAGCGACAACAATGAACAATGTTTTTGGCATTATAAATTGCCTCTGATAGACCCTAAATAAATTCCAGCTCTTTTATTCGGCTTTTGTTTAGTTTTTCATTTTCTAGCAAAAGACTGACAGTTTTGTACTAACACAACTACTAAACTGCTTCTTCAAACTTTTATAAATTCCACACAGGCAGGGCCTGCATGCATGCTTGCATGTTCTCCCCGTGCCTGCGTGGTAGGTTGATTGAAGACTCTCAATTGCCAGTGAATGGTTGTTCGGCATACCCTGCATCTCGTCCAGTCAGATGAGATATACTCCAGCTCAAATGTGACCCAAATGAGGATAAGTGGGATAGAAATTGGATGGACTTGACATTCAGGTGTTGGACTCATGTTTAGAAAAAGCATGAAAACATGCTGGCTACATGTGCTGGGTTGGTAATGAAAAGATATGAAGGAAGCGACTAAATATAAACACTTTTAAAGTGTTGCTACAGTGCTACATTGTAATTAGCACCACACTTTTCTGCAGTTTGTTTTTGTAAAGGGGAAATGGATTGCCAGCCTATTAAGTTTATAAAATGAAAAGTTGAAGTTACAGGTTAAGCTTCTGCAATTACTTAAATGTTAGAGACCCCCAAATTGCATTCTGAGTATGTTGTGAATGTAGCATTAAGATAAGGTGGCAAGGGGTTCAAGCGCTTTTGGGACTCCACCCAAACAATTACCGTATTTTCACAACCATAAGGCGCACTTAAAAGTCTTACATTTCCCCCAAAATGGACAGGGGCGCCTTATCTGAGCACCGAGTTCCAAAATCTGTAAATGTTGTTGTGTGACTTCGATGAGCTCTGCGCTTGACTGACTGGGAGCATTTCCTGCTGACACGCTGCTTATATAGAGGAAAGGCGGACGTGACTGAGGACAGCATGCGGACGTAAAGGGGGAAGAGTGCGCGTGACAGAGGACGCTGAAGGCACGCCCCCAGTAGGTATATAGCGCTGGTATGTGCATTGTGCAAAACAACATCGGTTTGGCTAAGGACCCCCGAAAATGGCACCTACGAAGAGACACGCTTACGAAGCACAGTTTAAACTGCAAACTATCAGATACGTGGAGGAACATGGGCATCGAGCAGCCGCGAAAGAATTCAAGATCAACCAATCCAAGTGGAGGAAGCAGGAAAATGTAAAAAAAAAGTCAAGAAGACGAAGCTGAGTTTCCGCGGAAACAAGGCGAGGTGGCCCGAGTTGGAAGACCAACTCGAGCAATGGATTAATGAGCAAAGAACAGCCGGGAGAAGCGTCTCTACAGTCACCATTCGACTGAGTGAAATAACTCGGAGCTTGCCATCATTCCGGGAGGCTTGACGAAGGAACTCCAACCGCTGGACATCCGTGGAAACAGGGCATTCAAAGTGAAGTTGCGAGCGGCGTGGGAGCGATGGATGACAGACGGCGAACACAGCTTTACTAAGACGAGGGGGCAGCGCCGGGCGAGTTACGTCACAATTTGTGAATGGATTGTGGATGCTTGGGCTAACGTGTCTGCTTGCACTGTTGTTCGAGCTTTCGTAAAAGCCGGCATCATTTCTGAGGAGCCGCACGGCAACGAGACTGACTCCGACAAGCAGATAGCAGATAGCCATGTCTTCAAGGTCTTTGATGATTTGCTGGTCAACTAGTTGAAATGACTGTCTGTCTCTATATGTCATATGTGACTGACTGGCGACCAGTCCAGGGTGTCGTCCACCTTTCGCACAGCCAGCTGGGATCGGCTCCAGCTTCCCTTGAGGACTTGCACGCTGCCAGAACTAAGACAAGGGCGTGCAAAATCCTCTCGGACCCTCCCCACCCTGGTCACCAGCTCTTCCAGCTCCTTCCCTCAGGTAGGCGCTACCGATCAATGCAAACTAGAACTAGTAGACATTCCAACAGCTTCTTCCCTCTTGCAATCAACTTCTTGAACAGCTAACTTACAATTCCATTACAACAAGCTGGCAATTTTTTGACTTGAGTTCGTTGTCACATTTCTGTATTATGTATTACTCGTGTACTCACTGTAGTTGTCTCGCCGTGCTGCACTATTTGCATATAGTGGCCACTCATGCCAGAGTAGCATCTGCTCCATTTGCACACTGATTGAGGAGTATCTGTAACATTTGCACAACCATTGTCCCAGATTATCGCAGTACTCGTCACTTTAAACCGCATACACTCCTTGAAGTCTCAGTGCCCTTTGCACAATGGTCATTGCACCGGACTATTGCGATATTAGCCATTCGAACTGAGGACTCTGCATCTTTTTGCACAATTGTTGTTTGTTGTTGTTTTTTGTCAATGTCTTTATGTCTCCAAAGTGTTCTGTAAATTGACTGTCTGTTGTACTAGAGCGGCTCCAACTACCGGAGACAAATTCCTTGTGTGTTTTGGACATACTTGGCAAATAAAGATGATTCTGATTCTGATTCTGATTCTGATTCCAGTGATCCTGAACAGGATAAGCAGTATAGAAAATGGATGGATGGTCTTGGACATACAGTTTTAGAAATGTTAATTTTAAATTCCAACTTTACATAGTACAATGCTCACACTGTCATGTCCGGTCGTTGCTGAGCCACGTAAGTCCTGTTTCAAGGAACGGGCTAAACCAAAATATTTCCGCCAACTGTAGACTAAATGTTAGCGTTAAATACAGTACAAGGCTAACAGAAAAGTAGTGCGACTCTCTTCTATTTTATGGGGTATAAATGGAATCACAATAACCACCCTCCATAACTTGTTTTTAGCTGGCAGTTCCTCCACAATGAAGACAGAAATGAAAAATCAAGTCATAACCCTGCGTCAGCCATGCGAAATGACTGTCACAGGTGACAAAATTTCTATTTCAATTCAATTCAAGATATTGTTGTGCGAGTGGTCGAGAGCTGCCAATCCTCATACACCCTCTATACCGCGCGACTGACGAGAATAGAAATCAGCGACTGAATCAGGCTTGAAATTAGCTTAATTGGCACAGTGTATCCCAAGATCTAGAGTAGCCAGACTTCTTCTTTAGAGGACTTCTTAGAGCAAACAAACAGCAGGATTTCATGCAATCATTGACTGGTTTGACATATCAATTACAACAGCACCCTTGATTGGTCATGCTGTGTGTGTACAGCATCAATCTTTACTGACAAAACCTGATCTACAGCAGAAAAGGTAATTTTTCAAATACAATGTATTCACCCCCTACATTTTTATACATTTTGTTATGTTACAACCATATTCCAAAATGGATAAAATATGTTAATATTATCCACACAATGCCTCACAATGTGAAATTAAAAAAATGTAATTTAAAAAATAGGAAGCATTTCTTGAGGGAGTTGACCTAATCTTACATTCTAATCTTATTTTACCTGAAACAACAGTTAATTGTTTCCGCTAATCTAATTTAACTAAACTATGTTCGTCCCTTAATTGTAGGGACTTAATGGTGGCTATCTAGCTTTACTTGTTACTCTTTTACCTGTTAAATCAAAATACCGTGTGCTTAAATACAGTTTACTGACAACACTGGTCAACAAATGTTTGTCTAATATTTTTTAGCTGATTCAGTACAATTTTGACAATTTTTTGCGCTGAATCCAAATATCACATTGGATTTGCTAAATCAGGTCAATTTTTACAAATTATGGCCACATGTTTTTGTTCACAGGTACAGATATTTTCATTTTAGAGGTTCAAATAAATGGAAGTTCATGCCCTGAATTTTGAACAATGATGGCGTAACATTCAATTTACAGGCACTCACTTTGATCAATGTCTACTATTGAATTTACAGTAGTCAAAGTTTGTAACATTTGCTAAATAAACTGTTCATAACTTGGCATAAAAACCTGATCCGAACAAGAGAAACACGTCATTTTCATTTTCAAAGATGCAAAATTGTCTTAAATCAGTTGAAAAAAAAAGTGTAATAAACCCATTGTAATAAAAAAAATTTTGTCACAAGACCAACGTTTGCACCAGAAACCCATTCAGTACATCTGATCGATGACCATTCCAACCTGTGAGGTCGAGCACAAACATTTGCTGTTCACGGTGCTCTCTCTTTTATCTGCTGCCAAATTTCTTTAAAAGTATCATTCCTCACCAGAGAAACCACAGTTGTTTCAGTGATATATTCCATTCAAGCCGTCCCAGGAATTAAAACACTATTCTGTCGGTTGTACGACTCATTTACTACTCTGAGGCCAAAGGTAATTGAATTTCCGTTCTATGTGTTTTGCATTAAAAAGTTGTATCACCCTCCCCTCAGTTGTTTTCAAAGCTCCTGCAAGTATTTTTTCACATCCTTTTGTGTACTTGGGAAGAAATAACACCGACAGGTGTTGCTTGTCAGTTTAATGTGGAAAAAAGCATAAGGTTGCTTTAAATGTTTTTCTGCAGTGCAATTTAAAAGCTCAAGAAAAGATAATTGGATATAACTACTTAAATTAAGTCAATTATGTTTCTTCTGCGCTCTATATTAGCTTCTAACTTTGCAAGTGTTTTCTTCTGGCTTAGCCTACATAACTACCCTATGTATAGCTATAATAATATAATATAAAGCCAAATATAATATTATCTGAGTAGTTGGCTCCTCACTGGTTGTGGCCTTAGGTTGACAAGTTGAAGACATATGTCCAAGTGCGTCGAAGAGTGTGCGTGTGTGAGGAAGGTGGGGGGTGGGGCGTTTGAACAGTTTTACATTTATTTAAATTGTCTGGCAACCAGTTCAGGGTGTACCCCGCCTCCTGCCCGATGATAACTGGGATAGGCTTCAGCACGCCCGCGACCCTAGTGAGGAGAAGCGGATGGATGGATGGACGTCAGTTATAAAAAAAGAGATGCCACGTGCAGGCAGATGGACAAGAACAGACAGGACACCATGAGTAAAATCTCAGATGCTGAAGCTGACTTCACGTTGAAGATGAGAAACAGAGAGACCGGTACCCAGCGGCAGATGGACAGGCATCAGGAGAGAGGCCTGATGGTGGACACAGGGGATACATCTCATATAATCACCAACGTGACCAAGTTCGAGTATTTCGACACCACGTTCAAAAAGAGAGACATCAAACCAAGGCAGGAACTCCAAAAAAAAACTCCATTCTCATTAAAATGCTACATAGAAATCATTATAATTTACTGTTTGTCCATTTTAATCTTGATTTTCACCATTTGGTTTATAAAATCAAAGTCAAGGTGACAGAGTTGCCACGTTAACACTAACCCTTTAAGGAGCAGCGGGTGCTGCCATAAGCCCCTCCACTATCGCAAAGCACTCACAGAAAAACACGGCTCACAACTGCTACTTGGTCCCAATCCCATTGTTCATGTTAATTTGCCAGTCAATAGATTTGGTTTGTTGTGAATCTTACAGCCCTCCATTCTTTTGATAACATTTTTTACTCTTAGCATTCAACAATACCAAACAAAACTCATTTAACTTTAAAGAAAACAAACTAAGAATCAACAGAAAGTTCATTTGCAGTTCCAATCATACTTAGCATTTTTTAAAACTCACTTTTTATCTCTTCTACGACATTATTCCTCTCTCCTACAGCGTCCATTGCAATCAATTATGCAAATAAGGCTATGACATTATCTAGAGATTTCTAGCAACTTTTAGGACGGCCAATAGCTACTTTCCTGACTGAGGAGTTGGCAAGACTGCAAGGCGAATGGATCTTGCCTTGAGACTTTTCCCTTATCTGAAGTGGAAGTATGTGCCAGACAGAACTAGGGGCCATTGGAGATACTCGTTAAAAACCACACATAAAACATGATTTTATTGTTTGTTGACAATACATGCATGTGAAAACATTAGTAATAGAATATGCAATTTCTGGAAAAACTGCGTGTGAATGCCGAAATGCTGAATGAACTCATATGGTAACGTAGAATGATGTGGAATTATTTGGAATGATGTTGAGTGACATGAAATGACATAGAATGGGCTGAACAGTTTGAAGTTGGAATGGTTTGAATTGGGGGAGAAATGTTGAAGGACGAGGGAATAATATTGAATATGTCTTAATACAGGAATTTTGTTGGTGTGTGGGAATTTTTAGAATGTGGAAAATATTTTGTAGCTGCAATGGTTTGAATTAGTCAAGAAATGTTGAAGAAGGAGGGAATTTTGTAGACTATGTCGTAATACAGGATTTTTTGTTGATAAAAAATTTGTAAATATTTGGTGAAACATAAAATCGTTGGTGTGTGGCAATCTTTGGAATGTTGATAATATTATGCAGTTCAAATGGTTTGAATTGATTGAAAAATGTTGAAGGAGGAGGGAATAATGTAGAATTTGTCCTAAAACAGAAATTTTGTTGCTGAAAAACGTGACATTTTTGGTGTGTGGGAATTTTTGGAATGTTGAAATTGATCCCAAGGTGAACTGAATGAGCGGAACATTTAGAATTTGGGAATTGGGAACGTTGTGAATGTGTTTAGTTGAATGTGTTATTGGGAATGAATGGGGATTTTTTTGGGTGTAAAATATAGAATTGTGGGGAATGTGCAACTTTTTGAATGAGATGAGAAATGCCACGTGCCGTGAATTTCTGGAACATGTTGAAGTTGGAACGATGTGAATTGGATGTAAAATGTGGATGTAGAAAACCGTCAAAATATGGGGCGGAATAAGAAAAGCAGAATAACGCGTGAATAATAACAATAATAAGGTGAACATATGAGGTTATGCCAATTTGGTAAAATAAAAGGAAAAAGATACAACGTTTGGAAGTAACTAACGAGTCAAAAGGCTCTTCAACGAGCACATTTTTGTCTGGAGTAATGAACCATGGACTTATCTGGGTGGGTGTAGAGCCCGGTGGAATATATGGAGCATATGTGCAGCTACTCAAGTTGGATTTTGGCAGAGGCTACAGGCTATCATTCTTCTGCAGTTTTATTTCCACTGCGGAAAAAATCAATTCATTCCACAACCTCTGAATCTTGAAGTAGCCTCTCTCTCTTCCCTGTCAACCCGCTCCTACCTGAAGGGGGTGTAATGACCCACTTTCTCCTTGTCCCCTGGCCACTCTGTTGCTCAACGTGTTTGACCACTTCGTCGTGGTCGACTACAGTGTGCAGCTGCTGTTAATTTACAGGAGCGCCGTTCGCTTTTCTTCGCTCGCTCTGAAGCATATATGACTAATCACAGCAGTCATTTCAAACAACTTGAGCGCTCGGTGGCAATAAATCACCTTGATACGTGCTACTGTTCCGATAATAGAGTCGCCCTCATGGGGCAGAATAGTGCAGCTAACTTTTGAGAGCTGTTGGGTAGCACAGCATCGTGACACTAACTCGAGGACTGGGACATATTGTTGCTCATTGTATAGTTTGATGTTATGATCCAACCAAAATCAAAGTGAAAACAACATATTGTATTGTCTTTGTGCAACAGCTAAGGGGAATAGGATGCTCCTTCCTTGCTCTTTCTCTTTCTTTCTTCTTTTTAAAGCATTTCGCAGTGGTAACATTTTACAAAATTGACAGTGTTCTCCATAAAGGCATCATGTAAATATGCTGTAGGGGATACATGTTTTAAAGAAACATATTATGCAATTTATTTTCACTATTTGAAACATTTCCCAGGTGTCTTCATAACATGCTTTTAACATGCTTTCAGCAGGCTATTCCAAGAGTTTTCCGAGGCGAGTTGTTATTGTTTGAGGAAGAGGGGGACCAGAGTTTGAAGAAATCGATTGTATTTTCACTGAGGGATGCAACATTTTATCACCAAGGATTATACGTCACAACAATATGGCACATTTATGCAAATAGGCAACTCACAAAACATTTACTTGATTGGGTAATTTTTGCACGTGATGGGTGGCCAAGCACTCCTGACATCTAACTTTTATAATTAATCAATTTTCCATGATATAGTCATCATGAGGTGTTTGGCTTTTAGTTTTCGCTGTCTTTAGTAAATGCTTGTAAAGCATCTATTAGGCAAGTTTTGCAGTGATGCTATGTTTAAGGGCTTTATGGGTTACATTTAATCCATACGGTTTGATATGACATTGGTTTCCCTCTGAAATTATAACATCTTAAACTCTTCTGGTAAGGTTTTCTAGAAGCGCATTTGTGAGGTTGCACACCGATATAGGAGAAGAAAGCCTGGCTCTCAGTCTCTGCTCTAATTTATCCAAAAGTGTTCTATAGGGTTGAGGTCAGGATTGTGCAGGCAAGTCAAATTCACCACATCAAACTCTCTCATTCGTGTCTTTAAGGACTTTATAGATTTGTTTACTGATGCACAGTCACCTTGGAACAGGAAGGGGTCATCTTCAAACTGTTCCCACAAAGTTGGAAATGTTAGCCCTGAGCTCCAGTGAAAGGAACTCTGAATGCGAATACTTTTGGCGATATAGTGTATAAAACCTTGTAAAACTAAAACTATTAAGCGAGAATGATCAAAACACAAGTAAAAGACCTAAAAATATAAAAGATGAAATAAATGAAACATAACAACTAGACCTAAGGATATAAAGGCAGGAAGTAGAAATAGAAGCTAAGATAACTAAAAGATAAGTAAATTAAATATTTATTTAAAAGCTAAATTAAAAAGGTGGGTCTTGAGACTGTTCTTAAAAACAAGAACATTCTCTGCAGCCCTGATGTTCTCCGGCAGGCTGTTCCACAAATGAGGCCTTTAAAACTGAAACAATGCACCACCGTAGGTATGTGTCTTGACTTTTGGAATGATTAAAAGGCCAGTGCCGGAGGATCTCAGCGCTCGCAATGCGTCATCCAGTAAAAGGAGTTCTGAGAGATAGGAAGGCCCAAGACCATTAAGACATTACATTTAAAAAACAGAAAAATAACTTTAAAATCGATCCTGTAACACACTGGGAGCCAATGCAGTGTTATACAGTTAACAGCAATGTTGTGTGAAGGAAGGGGCTGTGCCACAGTTTCTTTACTCAGACTATTTGGGAGTTCATTTCCTTGCCCTGGGGCATTTTAACAAGGCCCCAACAAGTGAACTGGTCTCACAACTAGTCCTATTATACAGATTTTCCATCCACAGTGGATTTCAGTCCTGCAATAGACCAGTTGAAAATCAATTCCTTCAAGGGTGAGCTACTATAGCATTTTTAAAAAAAGATTTTTAACGCAAATTCTATGACATCCAAACTCCAATCCCAAGAGAGTCCACATGCCAACACTGGAGAAATACTGTCCACAACTGTCACCGACAAGTGAAAATTAGAGTGGAAGCTCTTTGATAATGATTGATCCCTGATTTGTGTTGTATTGCTTATCAATTTTCCCGATGGGAAATAATGAAAAATGCACACAGTAACTCAGTTACTTTACTGATTACTTTGATTACGTGTGCGTGCTTTTGTGCGTGCATGTACGTAAACGTGAAAGTGAGTGGCGGTTTAATATTGGGGGCATACGCACACACACACACACGCACACACACACACACGCACATGCACACACACACACACACACATATATACACACTCACTCACACACACCATTGCTCCCGCCATCGTAATTTTGATGCGACAAGCGAGAAAAGGTGACAAGATTAGGCAACTCTTTAACTAGCAAAGCTGTGGGTGATTGACGGGGGGAGAAGCACTTACTTACTTGACGTCAGCCGTGCAGCACATTAAACCAGCTCACAGTTCGGACTACAGACAAAGTTGAAAGTTCTCACTTTTCATTGTGAATATTATTTAAGATAAGTACTGTAAGTCCTTCAGTGAGTCAGTCCTTATTGTATGACGATTTATAAACGCGCACTTGGGTATGAATAATAAGCCCTCAATGCGCTGCGTGCTGAACACGCCAGTAAAACTGTATTCTTAATGTGTAAATAAAAAAGTAATAACGATCAAAATGAACTTTTTACGAAGGAAAATAGCAAAAATAGTGTGGCGATAGTGAAATCGTGGATCTCTTTACACTTTTATGGTACTGTACCATCACTGAGCATTGTAGAATCAACAATCACGTCCCAATCGCTTGTTTTTTTTTTTTTTTTTTAATTAGCGTTCCGCGTGAATGCTTAAATGCTATTGAAAAGCTGGACTGCGTAATGGGCACGGCAGTTCTTTTGAGTGTACTGAATCATTAGAATCAGTTCGTAAAAAAGATTTGTTCAAAAATTTGTTCACTGAATCGTTCAGTTCTTTTTCACAAAATCATTAAATCATTCCTCATTCAGTTAATGATCCACACCTGAGGTTCACGTTCATTCAACACGTTTACCGAAGGACTATGCATTGTGGTTGTTACGTACTAGGAAAGGCGGGGAGATTAAAAAAAAAATAATAATAAAATTAAAAAAAAAATAAAGCTAAATTATCACCTATCTATCTCTCTCTCAGCAAGCTCTCAAACACCTGGCTTCGGTTGTGACTCGTGAACATATGTGCACCGAGCTCAGCCAGCGAACATGCTTCCGCGTCTCCTTACATCCAGCCAGGCTCTCGCCGGCCGGCGTGACTTTTCTGCATTCTACCGCGGTGGACAGCGTCGCTGGCATTAGAACCTGCCACCTGGGCTTCCTGCTCACTCATCTTACTGTTATTGACATCTGATGAGTGGAAAGCGTCTTTGAGTGTCTTGAGAGGCATGATATGTTTAATGTATTATTATTATTATTATTACACAAAAAGCTTTAATAATTGCATTAGAGACAGAGAGGGAGTGATATGTATATGTAAATATATACATTTTATTTTACTTTTGTTATTAATCTTTTCAAATAAATCTCCCTCCTTAAATTCCCTGTTGCTTACGCTTCAGCTTGCCTTGCACTGGCGAATCTAACTTGCATGTCGATCCCCTGTCCTCTCATGACTTTATGTGGAGTCTGTTAAGATTATGGAGACGCCATCCGACCCACGCCCCGTGTGTGCGCTTGTTTCTGTGTGCTTGACTGACTCAGCTATCCCTACGAGGACATCAGGATGAGCGGTTAAAAACCACTCATGAGTACGTACACTGCGTAGTACGTCATTCCCTGCGCATATGAATCACTCATCGTACTAGTACATCGCTCCTTCGCGGATCACGAACAAAGAAGTTCAACGAACGAATCACTCGTGTCTAACGGATTGCAAACGAAGATGTTCAACGAATGAATCACTCTTCAGTTCTACAGTTCTTTAGTACACCAATAAACCAGTAAATTAATTTTAATTAAGTCCCTCCCCCACCTGCACGGCGCTGCCTGATGCTGGCTGCTCATTGGTCATTCGCCAAAGTGAGTGACAACGCTGGTGAATCGCAAATCACATGGATTGACTCGTAGAGGCTTAAGGTTCACTCGGAGACTCTTTTTACGTTGGAGTAAAACATGGTGATGCGTAGTTGTTGTCTTTGTTTTTTCTTTTGCTTCAAAATTCCCGCCTGGATAGTCGTGCATCGCGTTCGGCCATAATTTCTTCCAGCTAGAATTTATGGTCTCACTTTTCATGTCCTTTAATGCTTGCTGGATATTAGACAAACATGAGGCAATGTCGTAACTACGCCAGTATGCTTTCAAGGCGACTGCTTCATTGTCGTCATCGGGCAATGGTCGTAGAGAACTTTGGCCTTTGTCCTGATCATATTAGTGTCCAAACTCACTGTCTTTTCCCTGCAAACAGCAATCCACAATGCCAATGCAGCTTCCATTTTCACAATTCTCTTATTACACGGAGTTACCACACGTTTCGCTTCCTTATTGAAGGTTATTGAAGCAGTTTTGCGGATGTTTGCTTACTCTTTCTTGATGTACCGCACTGTAGATTCATTCACGCCATAATGGCGTTCCACAGATGCATAACTTCTGCCCTCTTTGATCATATCTAAAAGTTTCACTTTTTCGCTGATGGTCATCATCTTCTTCTTCCTCTTGGGCGCCCCGGAGGAAGCTTTCACAGAGGCACAGCGCTTTGGCGGCATTGTGAGGGCTTAACTAATCAAAATAAGTTATCGGGAACACAACACTAAGATACAGTATGCGAGACAGTCAACAGCGTGGACGAGACTGGCGAGACACAACGAGGGAAGATGCTGGATGAGGCTGCGGTGATGCGCAGCCAATCCACTCGTGCTCTCATTGGTCGATGTCGCGCCGGGAACCAATCACGCGACTTGTATGAGTGCCCGTGGCATGTACAGTGGAGTCAACTCATCTCTTTGTTTGGCAGGCACGGAAACCTTCTCTCTCGCGCATCAACATCAAACAACGCGTCTTTCCGCAATATGGCTGCCGATATGGCTGTATTTTTTCATTTGTATTTGTTGATGAATTTATTTTGTTTCGATGAATATTTTGGAAAAACCCGCAAAGCACTGAAGCCGCAAAACGTGAACCGCAAAGTGGCGAGGGAACACTGTAAATAAAAATCAAGTCAAGCAACAACAGCAATGACAGTGTTGCAAAAAATTCTCCACCCCCTTCCAGTTTCTCAATTGTTTTATGTTGTGTTTAATGTCTTTCCCAGGCAAGTAAGTATGGCGCCTAGCTGTAGATCAATCTGCTCTTTGTCAGGCGTGCTGAATGAATCCCGGTACTTATTGTTGCTGTAAAGATCTGGCTTTGAATGCCACTCAAAACTGTAATAAAAGTACAGCATCTTGAGAGTTGGATGCATTCAGAGGCAAAGCAGAGAACCTGCGGCAGACCCCGACAAAGATAATTGTAGGCTGTGACTACTGTACATATAAGTTTCTGAGCTGTGTCACAACAAGAGTGACCTCCATTATGAACGCATCTCAAACAAGAACACACTCCAGGATCCAGGAGCCAAGTGGCATTTCAAGAAACAGTTTGTGAGCGCGGTAAGGTTGTAATTTGGAGCAATTAGATACACGGTCAGATTAACAGCATTAATTGCAATTAGCATTTTGTTAGCCTTTTAGTAATTAAGCTTCCTGCGGTTCCGTAACGCAAGAAAAAAAAAAAAAAAAGCTTTCCAGGTTTAAATGGCGGAAATCTCTGCAAATGTGCTCATCTACCTACCTGTCTGTGTCAGATATCGGATGGCATCAGTATCCAGACCTGATGTTGGCGAGTCAAACCTATTCAGCACACGTGCCATAGACACGCTATAGGCTTTAATTGCTTGCGCTGGGACCACTAATAATAACACAGGTTCAATTAAGATATCAACTCTCAGGTTCTTACAGGTGTTTAGACACTATAAAAGCATCCCACTGCACCACTGATCATCAGCACTGCCTTGCTCATTTCCCACATCCTGCCCTGCCCTTTTCTGTCCTCTCTCATCTTGTCCTATTGGTTAGTTGTTGCATGTCCCTCGTCCACAAATAAGAACACGATTTTTGTAACAAATATCGAGACTGTCTAACTGTTGTTCTGCTGTGTTTCGCACCCCTATTCCCCTTGTCTGTTCTGACCCTCTGTCTGTCCCCTAAAACTCTTTTCTGTCCGGCTGCGTTTTCAATAAACGTCATAATATTAAAACATTAAAAAATAAGCAGAGGGAGTGTTTCAAACTCTCCTGTTGCACAGCAAAACTGTTCCAGCACAAAAGGCATATAAAGCCATCATTCTGCATGGCCATGCAGCTCAACAGGACAGGTTAAATAATAAAAAAAATAAACATAGTGAGGGCGGCACGGTGGCCGACTGGTTAGATGGATGGATGGATGGAACATAGTGAGCTCGGGGTGTTTCTTTGGGCAGAGATGAGAGGGAGCGGGGCCGGAGAGTGAAGATTCATTAAAATCTTGGTAGCAGTATGAAAAGAGCATACGTCCCCCTTTATTCAGTTTCTATTATATCCTATGGGGAAAGATGTTGACCAGAACTTATGGAATGTGTTCAACCTGAGAGGCTGCACTGTATTAAAACTGAGGGTACATGTAATATTACACATCCATCCATCCATTATCTGAGCCGCTTCTCCTCACTAGGGTCGCGGGCGTGCTGGAGCCTATCCCAGCTGTCATTGGGCAGCCTGAACTGGTTGCCAGCCAATCGCAGGGCACATACAGACAAACAACCATCCGCACTCACATTCACACCTACGGGCAATTTAGAGTCTCCAATTAATGCATGTTTTTGGGATGTGGGAGGAAACCGGAGTGCCCGGAGAAAACCCACGCAGGCACGGGGAGAACATGCAAACTCCACACAGGCGGGGACGGGGATTGAACCCCGCACCTCAGAACTGTGAGGCTGACGCTCTAACCAGTCGGCCACCGTGCCGCCAATATTACACATATGATCGCAAATAACAGAAACATGGAAGTGAGCAAGATGATCAAAGATGGAACTGCTACAACAAGACCATGGCCGCCTTCACTTATGATGAGGGCACAGAAATCCTAGAACAGGTTAAAAAAAGCTTGTATATTTTTCACTTTGGATTAAACTGTTTAAATTTCTTAAGGACTCTGCACCATTTGCACAATTGTAACTCCATCCATCCATTTTCTGAGCCGCTTATCCTCACAAGGGTCGCAGGAGTGCTGGATCCTATCCCAGCTATCATCCTGCCCGATGATAGCTGGGATAGCAATTGTAACTGTACCAGATAATCGCACGAGTAATCACTTCAAACTGCTTTAAATTGCTTGAGGACTCTGCATCATGTGCATAACTGCCATTGTAGTAGCATTACCACATTACTGGTAACCTTGCTCAATGATTCGTTCAGTAGTGTGTTTTTATGTCCTAAAAGTACATTTTCTCACAGTGGCTGTCTGTGGTCATACTAGAGCAGCTCCAACTACCGGAGACAAATTCTTTGTGTGTTTTTGACATACTTGGCAAATAAAGATGATTCTGATTCTGATACCATTCATCTGATACAATCACAAGTTGTCATGGTCAGATGCAGAAGCACTGGAACATTGAGTACTGATGAAAAGCTTTTGGAGTGAGTGGACTGCTTTTTGTTGTTGTTGTTGTTTTTTTATTTAATAGGCTACTTTGAATTTGCTTTGGGGTAACACATTAGCCTGTGCCCCTAAAAGTCTGTGGCTTGGGTTTTCACGGATTAAGAATGCTTCTGCGTATTCACATCAAAAGCAAACCAAAGTATTATTACATTGCTGTGCAGTACACCACTGGACAACCAGTCCATCCTGACCGCTGCTGAAACAAGGCCTTCAAATTTCAAATGTATCTTCAAAGCCTGCGTATTTGTCACTTTGGATTACTTTACATTTAGTGCGCCTCATTGACTGCTATCTTTGAGGCTTTTTCTTTAACGACTACTTAAGTTCATCTCTGGGAACCTGAGAATGCTTTTTGGCAGATTCGTTCAGATGCCTGATGCACACTGGAGGAAATTGAAATTGAAATTTTGAAAGACATTACTACAAATTTAATCTTTTAATCCAGATAATGCGTAGACTGGACAATTTAGACATGACAGAGACACTCAATATAGGACAAGTGATTTCATGTTGCTCCTGGTGGTCACTTCTTCTGACACATGATCCACATTGCTGCTTTCAACTCACACACATTGGCTACTTCATGTCCGGCACTGGTGTTTCTTTCACGCTGCCGAGATTTAGATTTGATTCGATTCAGTCTGTTGCATTAAGTTAAATTCAGCAAAGGCTTCACACTACAGCAGTTCGGACCTGCCTCGAATTGGGACACCCACCCATTCACAATTGTCTGGTGAGGTAAACTGGAGCTTTGAGTTTAAGTTTTTTTGTTTTTTGTCATAAACATTGTCATAAAGCTATACTGGAAAAAATTTAAGTTGCACATGACTAAAATGTGGTAGACTTCTATTTCCCTCTCTTTTTCTTGAAAATAGTCAAATAATATGTTATATGTTAGTTTAACACGTTAGTTTAATACATTTGAATCACGCGCAACCAAATTCAAAGGACATTTTTTCTGTGTAGGAATTATAGTCATATAAAGTCCAATATGATACAGTCAAGTGTCATCCTGAAATAGAAGAACTTGAATTTTTTCAGAATTTAGTCTGACCAACATGATACCAAAAATTTAAAGGTCCCATAGACCGTCATATGGTGACTCTCTAAGATGGACTTATTCGTAGTATAAAAGTGTCCACTTCCTTTAAAAAAAAAAAACACCTCAGTTTTGTCAAACGAGTCTCCAGAAAAGGCCCCTCTACCAGCTACTTCTGTTTGAACCAGTTTTGTATCCACTTTGTCCATATTTGGCTCAGACTGCCCGCTTTCCTCTGAAAGTTGCCTCTGTGTAGAATCCCCACTTATGACCGCACACGTCTTTGCTATGTTGACAACGCTGGCTCGGGAGCGGAGAGGTCGGTGGAGATCTTCACTATTGACGTAGATAAACTTGAGAAATTCAAATGACCTGATTTCAGGCCTCTCGGCAGAACAACGTCTAGGATTCAGGAATACGTGGGTGATTTTTATTCATATTTCACGTTTATTTACTGAGGCACCATAAAGACAATTTTACATCCCAAATACTAGAAAAAGTTGGCTTAGCAAAATACCTGACCTTTAAATAATTTATAGAATCGCCAGAACCAGCATCTTTTGTGCTTATTTCCTGGGGGTAAAAAACATTTCCGAGTAGATTGAGGGTGGAAAATGGACTGCAACAGCAAAGTAGAGACTCCAGAGTATAATACGTCAGTGCCCCCCATATGGTATCAACTCGACACACTTGGGAGCCAGATACAACAACTTGTACCTTGCCAATGCAAAAGCATTACAACAGAGCAAGGTATTGTGTAGTGCAAAAGAGATGCGCAAAATGCTTCACAATATGTATAAAAACCACGACCAGCTAGCACAGATAAGTTATAGCCGGTAGAGCCAATTTACTGAAGTATGGTTTACTCCAGGACGTTACAGAAAATAAGAGGATCACTGAGGGGAAAGGTTGTTGAATACACCCTGGGGAGAGGTCAGGAATGACTACAGTGTTGTAAAGGCATGGTCAGACTCCACTCAATTACCTCCATGTCCAGACCAACACTTATAGTTACCCAACAAATATCCGAATTTCTTTTAACCTTTCCGGATAAAGGTTCAGTAACAGCCGGTGATTAAGCTGATGATAATTTGGAGGTATAAACGCTAGAAGTCATAGAGTCTCCAGAAGTTCCAACTCCTAATCCTACTCACAGTGGGTGCTTGATATTAATGCCTACTTTATTACAATGTTGCTGTTAATTAAACCCTGCAACATTTCACCTAGGCTATTGTTTGTTCCTGTCAGGCAGCTAATGAGCCCCAAATTATCTCAGCGAGAGACATGCTCAGAGGAACTGAGGAGAAGCTTTGTATCCTTTCACAAACAGAAAAACAGCCATCTTAATTGTCTAACATTAAACAGAATGAACAACCTAAGAGTTATTTTTGCTGAATTTGAAGCTGCAGTAGCTCATCTTTGGCCATTTGAGGGCAGTGGCAACATTATCATTGATATACTGTACAATACCAGCATTGGAGTTCATATGCAGCAGTAAACAATCTTATTTAAACACAAACATAAGGATTCATGGCAGCACGGTGACCAACTGGTTAGCACATCTGCCTCACAGTTCTGAGGACCCGGGTTCAAATCCAACCTCATCTGTATGGAGTTTGCATGTTCTCTCCGTGCCTGCGTGGGATTTCTCCGGGTACTTCGGTTTCCTCTGACATTTCAAAAACATGCATGGTAGGTTAAGTGAGAACTCTAAATTGCCCATAGTTGTGAATGTGAGTGCGAATGGTTGTTTGTCCATATGTGCCCTGCGATTGGCTGTTAACCAGTTCAGGGTGTACCCCGCCTCTCGCCCAGAGTCAGCTGGGATAGTCTCCAGCACGCCCGCGACCCTAGTGACAATAAGCACTACTGAAAATGGATGAATAAGTAAGGATTCATATCTATTCCCATTTGGTCAGGTAAAGTCCAGTATTCATTACTTTTTAAGGACACATCAAGTTTATGCTGTGCTGAGTGTGTCTAATCTAAATCTACATAAATCCGTAGGGACAGCGCTTGAACTTTTCATTTTCACACTTTTCTCATATTGTAAAAGTGTAAATGATAAGATTTTGTTCTCCCTTTCTTTTAGCATTGTAAACCCCCCTTGCTGAACACCTTATACCACTGGAGTGCGACCAAAGCATGCCTACAATAGATATCTGTTCCAATAACACATATGTCTGGTTTACTTATTCCCTGTAGTTTCTTTGGTTCTGAAATCTTTTCTTTAAAAAAAGGACTGATTTACTTTTTGTTTCAGTCTGGTATGTTAAGACGCAATATGTATACGTGTCATTAAAATTCTAGTCTTTGGAGCTGCAGCAATTTTTCTCCCATTAACAGGCTAATGAGCTGTGGTTATTTTTCACGAGGTGTCATATTGAGTCCCAGCCAGAGACCTGTGGTGATGATTTAGATGGCACTTCTCTGCTTGCATATTGAGTGAGGTGACTAATTGGCCTATTTTCAGGATAGAGATTTAATCATTTCCAAGAGACCCATCAGGACTCAGAGCAACATGAAAAACGCCTGCATTCCCACCCCATACTCCCAAAGAAGGCGCGGCTCAATGGTGCATTTCCAGCATGCAATCTCTTGTATGCAGCCTGTTTGGGAATGTGCTGGTCTTGTGTCCCCAGAGGCAAGCGGCGCTGACTTACCGGGTGAGTGAAAGTGAATGTGAAAGCTCAATCACTGTAAATTGTACAACAGAGGAGTCTTGCTTGGCAGTCGAAGAGGGAAGATAATGTGGAGAGAGAAAACAAAGCTTTTGTGTGTGTGTACCCACCACGCTGCACACCCAACATGCTGAACGTATGACATACTGCAATCGGAGCTACCGGCAAAATAAAGTGTTGGTAATTTAGATGCATAATCCTTTAGATGTAAATGACTCTTTCAGGGAAGGGGAGGGGGGGAAAACACATGCCAGCTGTGTGCCATAATAAATACCTGACTGTGGGCTTTGCAGTTCTGTCACGCTCTGCTGTTGCAGCCACCAACAATCAACAATTCCTACCTCAGGCAATCCACTGGCAACAATTTCAAACAACCTCACTTTGTTTTACCCTGCTCTGCACTCCCCCCTCTCCCCCCTCTCCCCAAGTCATCGTGACTTCCCGGTCATCAAAGAAGGAAGTGTGGTGTTCACAATGAAATGTTAGTGGGCATTCACCTACTAATGAACGGTTCTGACTTCACGTTTTACTAATGAACAAATGAGCTTTAAGTGTTAAATCCTACTTGCTAGCAGACAGAGGAGTAGTTCTCCTTAAAATGCCTTGCCCCATCAGATGTTTAAATAAGCACCCTTGCATCCCAATCATCAATTTATTGTACTTTACTGCAGTTCCGTTGCAAGGGTCCGGGACAGAGCTTGAAACATATTCTATCAGACCCGAGACTGATTGCAATTCAGTCACAGGGACAAAATATCATTATTTTGCTAGATTGCATCACAATATTTAATGATAATATATCAATACAGGGCGGCACGGTGGTCAACTGGTTAGAGCGTCTCCCTCCCAGTTCTGAGGACCGGGGTTCAATCCCCGGCCCCGCCTGTGTGGAGATTGCATGTTCTCCCGGTGGCTGCGTGGGTTTTCTCCGGGCACTCCGGTTTCCTCCCACATCCCAAAAACATGCGTGGTAGGTTAATTGACAACACGAAATTGCCCGTAGGTGTGAATGTTAGTGCGAATGGTTCAGGGTGTACCCCGCCTCCTGCCCGATGATAGCTGGGTTAGGCTCCAGCACGCCCGCGACCCTTGTGAGGAGAAGCGGCTCAGAAAATGGATGGATGGAGGGATGGATATATCAATACATCAGCTTCAAATCAATACTGTCTCTGTCTGTTATTCAATTATATTTAGTGATGCACATTTCTAATGTGATATGAATCTCACTGTACTCCATATCCTGTCAACAATGCGTATCTTAATGAACAATGAAAACGTTTTGTTGTATTAAACTGTGGTTTTAACAAATGGGTGATCTGCAACTCGCCTCTTTTGTTTCAATGAAGGCCAATGAAATAATTTTGTTTATCTTTCCTTCAAAGCTGAGAGAAACTTACAGTAATTGGGAAACATTCATCTTATCTGGCAGTTCCTATTCGAACTTGTAAATCAGCTTTAACATTCTAAAATATTAAACACATACAGTAATGCTGCTAAAGGGTTTACAAATTTAGGATTGGGACCCAGAAAAAGGATGTGGGTCTCTCTTTGTTGGGTAACTGATTGTCAATTATGGCAATACATGATGTAATTTTGTAAGTTTTAAAATGTGCAATTCTGGCCTTAAACTAAAACCTGAGCTAAATTTATGTAATGACTTATGTTTGTTCTGGGTTATTTATTTCTATTTACATTAAGTGAATATGGCAGCATTTCATAGAAATCTAGCTTTTTTTCCCATTTTGTGGATAATTATCTAAGACATACACTGATATTGTATTAAAAGTTAATCAGCGATTTCTGAAGACTTCAATTAATGTAACATTTTGGGCCTGTGGAAGAAGCTGCAGTACCCATAGAGAGCAGATCAATTCCACGCAGAATGGTCTGAACTGAGATTCTAATCCAGAGCAATTGCACTGAATGAATTCTATCCACAGGACCCCCCGATGAATGGTAATTAATTCTTTCACACTGTGTAAACAAACACTGCAACATAGGTATGTTGTTTGTTTGTTTGTGTGTGTGTTCATGGACAGAATCACTTCAAATAATGTCCTGCTGCACCGGTTACATGTTGACAACTGGATGCTACGGGGTCTGAAAGGTATGCAGCTTACAATAAATAAACAAAACGGGTCGGGTGTCCAAGCTTTGAGAGATCATATACTTGTATGTGTGACTGGTGGGGAAGCAATGTTTATTACACAAGGAGATCCCAACAGTGAGGCCTTTAAGAGGCCATCACCAGGGACAATCTGGCAGCTACTGAGGGACAGGATGAGTGATGCAATTTTCATTTGAATAATGGTCCGGTTGCCTCTCATTCACGTATTCCTGAGGTTTTTTTTCTTTTTTTTTCTGATCGCACACCATTCAGCAGCACCTGTGAGCCATTCAAGGTTCATCTACAGGTCCGCAATTACTCCCTGCCAGGCTGTCCGTCTGCAGATAATCCCCTTCAAAGTGGTTCTTGAATTAAAAAATAGCATGCGATTTAGCACATCTAATATGCAGTTTTCATTTGTAATGCTTGGCCTCAGACATAACATGCTTAACAAATTTATTATTTATAATATTTATTTTTTACTTATTTACACCACCTGAAATGAAAACAAAAAGAGACTATCCAGCACCATGAAGTGCTTTCATGAAGACTATGCCAATATGGTGGCTGTGGCTCACTCAGTTGGTAGAGCCGGTCGTTCAGTGATGATGGTTCGAATCCCGGCTCTGACTGTCCGCTGTTGACGTGTCCGTTGGCAAGTCATTGAACCCTAAATTGCTTCTGTTTGCCCAGGCAGTGGCAATTCATTGGTGTATAAATGTGTGTGTAAATGGGTGACTGATCATCTGTAAAGCACTTTGGGCATCGTTTATACCACTTTACATTTGAGTAGGAAAGAAGATTTTAAAACGGACTCCACCTTTTTGCAATCAATATTGCGGCAGTTCACCGTGCATTTAGTTGTCGGAAATTAATAAAGCATAACATTCAACCCATCCATTGTAGGTCAAAGACAAAGGAGAGGTGGAGAGCAGGTTCTTAGGCAGAAAGAGCAGAGGAAAGCACAGAGCCTTGAACTGAATGTGGAGACTTCGAATGTTGAGACTATGACAGGAAAACATGATGGTTCGGAGAAAAGTTGATATATTGTGTGTCCAGGAGAGCAGGTGGAAAGGCAGTAAGGCTAGAAGTTTAGGTGCAGGGTTAAAATTATTGTACTATGGTGTAAAAGGCAAGAGAAATGGAGTAGGGGTTATTTTAAAGGAAGAGTTAGCTAAGAATGTCTTTGAGATGAAATAATCAATTGATCATGGGCTGGATGGACTATTTACCTTGAGGATGTTGATGGAGAAGTACAGAGAAGGTCAGAAGGAGCTACATTGTTTCTTTGTAGATCGAGAGAAAGGCTATGACAGAGTACCCAGAGAGGAACTGTGGTACTGCATGCGGAAGTCTGGAGTGGCAGAGAAGTGTGTTAGAATAGGACAGGACATGTATGATTGCAGCAGAACAGCGATGAGGTGTGCTGTAGGTGTGACAAAGGAGTTTATTGTGGAGGTGGGACTGCATCAGGGATCAGCCCTGAGCCCCTTCCCGTTTGGAGTGGTGATGGATAGGCTGACAGATAAGGTTAGAATTGAATCCCCATTGACCATGATGTTCGCAGATCACATTGTGATCTCCAGTGAAAGCAGGGAGCAGGTGGCGGAACAGTTGGGAAGTTGGAGGAATACACTGGAAGGGAGAGGAATGAAGATTAGCCGAAGTAAGACAGAATATAAATGCATGAATGAGAGTGGTAGAGGGGGAAGAGTGAGGCTACAGGGAGAAGAGATAGCGAGGGTGGAGGACTTTAAATACTTGGGGTCAACAGTTCAGAGCAATGTTGAGTGTGGTAAGGAAGTGAAGAAATGTGTCGCATCAGGTTGGAGCAGGTGGAGGAAGATGTCAGGTGTGTTATGAGACTGAAGAGTCTCTGCTAGGATGAAGGATGAAGTTTATAAAACAGTGGTGAGGCCAGCCATGATGTACGGATTAGAGACAGTGATACTGAAGAGACAACAGGAGGCAGACCTGGAAGTGGCGGAAATGAAGATGTTGATGTTCTTTCTAGGAATGACCAGGTTGGATAAATGTTCTATTAGAGTTGTGTGTGAGCTGGAGCCTATCACTGCACAGATCAGGTGAGAGGCGGGGTACACGCAAGCCAAACGCACGGCACATATTGAAAACCAACCACTCACACTCACATTGACACCTACAGTATTGTACAATTGAGTCTCTTCAATGAACCTAACCTGCAAAACCATACAAGCAGGGAGAGAACATGCAAACAACACACAGGAAGGCCAGATCCTGGATTTAAACCTGAAACCTCAGAACTGTGAGGCAGCTGTGCAAACCACTCATCTACCATACTGCTCATAAAATGTAACCATCCATCCATTTTATCCGAGGTCGGGTCGCGAGGGCAATAGCTTTAACAGGGACGCCCAGACTTCCTTCTTCCCAGCCACTTCATCCAGCTCTTCCGGGGGGATCCCGAGGCGTTCCCAGGCCAGCCGAAAAACGTAGTTTCTCCTTCGTGTCCTGGGTCGTCCCTGGGGTCTCCTCCCGGTGGAACGTGCCTGGAACACCTCACCAGGTAGGCATCCGAATCAGATGCCCCAGACACCTCATCTGGCACCTCTCGATGTGGAGGAGCAGCGGCTCTACTCTGAGATCCTCCCGGATGACCGAGCTTCTCACCCTATCTCTCAGAGAGAGCCCGGACACCCTGCGGCGGAAACTCATTTCGACCGCTTGTATTCGGGCTCTTGTTCTTTTGGTCACGACCCACAGCTCGTGACCATTGCTGAGGGTAGGAACATAGATCGACTGGTAAATTGAGAGCGTCGCATTTTGGCTTGGCTCCTTCTTTACCACAACGGACCAAATAAAATGTAACCACTAAAACTCATTTTCAGTTGGATTCAAGGAAATAACTATAATTTGACATCTTAATCAAGAAAAAAAATCAAGTACTTTACTAGTTTCGTCCACTTTATTTTTTGAAAACATCTAATTTGAAAATTAACAAAAATAACAAAAATATAATTTTCTGTGAAAGGGCTTTGCCATACTAGTCTATTAATCACTTCAGAATGTAAAAAGAATAGCTATGGCATAAACATCGGACGTTTAAACAGTGTACAGTATATACGGTACAAACACACATCAACATTTTGATTGTCTATTTGTCTGGATGGATTTTTACAGGGAAAATTTCTCACTCAATCTTCATTTATCTCAGAATCCATTTTCAAAGGGTGCTGATGTAAAACTGGATTTTACCAGGAGGCGCAATCCCCCTGCGAGACTTGTGGCCCAGAACAATAATGAGCACATAGCAAATAGAAAATTCGCCGTAAGCCAAAAGATAATGCACACATAATGCACGCTGATGCAATGGAGTGTGTACGAGCCAGACATACATACACACAAACACACACACAGGGAAGATGATGGACTCTTCCCAAAGCTTGTGTAAGAACATATGTTTGCAGGTAATTAAAAAAAGATCCCAGGCGGTTCTAATGTCATATTGAGATACAATGGACAGAGCAAATTACCAGCCTGGGTTTCGACATACACTGCTGAGGGTACATAGAAATGTGTTGTCTTGGTGAGCTGGTGCTAAAGTACTCATGGCTGTGGTGAAGCTCTGATCTGGATCTCCCATGCGGCAACAAAGTTATATTATGTAATCTTTACCATCAGTTATTGATTTTTTGGGGGGGGACAACGCTGTGTACAAAGTTTTGTTGATCCTGTGGCTTTTGATTAATTGAACAAGCAGTCTAGAAGCAATTGAGTCAGAATCGACAACAACAACCAGGTGAGTGTGCAGGTGAAAAGTGAAATTTAAACCCAACTAGTCCGCGGCCTGAACAAATTTGTGACTGTACAAATCAAAACAGAACTTCACCTGTTGGGACTATTTTGAACTAAAATGCGGAAGAAGTCGTACATTTTGCAGTATTATATTTACCAATGCTGGCCTAGTAGGCATGTCTGCCTCACAGTCGAGAGGTTCTGGGTTCCAATCTCAACTAGACGCTTCGTGTGTGGCGTTTGCATGTTCTCCCTGTGCCTGTGTGGGTTTTCTATGGGTACTTTGTCTTCCTTCCACTTTGCAAAAACATGCAAGTTAGGTCCACTGAAGACTCTAAATTGTCCATAGGTGTGAGTGTAACTGTTTGTTTGTCTATGTGTGCGCTGCTATTGACTAGCGACCAGTCCAGGGTGTACATCAAGATTGGGATTGTTAGTCCACTCATATGGAACGTGAGCTGAAAGGGGACGTAAGTGAATATTAAAAGAGAGCAGGGATATTTTGAGGTCATCGCTCATAACCCTAAGCTTCGTTATTTCATCCACTGTTACATCATAAAAGTACCAACCAATTCAAGTACCTGAATAATTACTAACTTTCTTCATCACAAACACACATAAATCTCTACTCAAACATTGACTTTCCAACACGGGGAAATAACACTCTGGACAATGTTTTTAACCCCCTTCCCCTCCCCCACCTCGGCGGCTCAGACCATCTCACTGTTATGCTAATGCAAGCTTACAGACCACTGTTTATAGTCTCCCAACCAGTTAGGAAACAGGTACAAGTGTGGCCATAACGGTCCCTTGAGGCACTTCAAGACTGTTTCGCCACCACAGACTGGACCGTGTACAGGCTGCCATCTATAACTCCATCACAGACCCTCAGGTGTACACAGAGACTGTTACTACATCAGCAAGTCCATGGATGATGTCACCATCACTAAGTCCATCACAGTCTGTGCTAATCAGAAGCCATGGCTGTCGGGGGAGGTCTACAGACTACTGCAACATGGCTTTTAAATCTGGGGATGAGGAAGGGCTGAGGATAGCCAGGGCCAATTTGTCCCGTGGCATCAGGGAGGCCAAGAGTGAGTACTCCAGGAAGATCACCCACCATTTCAGTGACAGCAGTGACATCAGGAGTCTGTGGCGTGGTATTCAAACCATTACGGACTATAAACCCTCACCACAGACATGCGACAGCGCCACCTCCCTGCTAAATGAGCTAAATGACTTCTTTGCTCGCTTTGAGGCACACAACAGCACCCCTGCACACAAGACTTTACCCCATCCTGGTGACCAAATGCTGACACTGACCCGGGACAGTGTGAAAAGATCTCTCGCTGGGATCAACACACAAAAAGCCCCAGACCCAGACAACATACCTGGTCGTGTTCTGAGGGACTGTGCAGCTGCACCTCCTTGAGTCAGGGTGTTGTCCCCACATGCTTCAAAGCCACCACAATCATCCCGTTCCTGAAGAAGTCGTCTCCCTCCTGGCTCAATAACTACTGTCCGGTAGCGCTCACTCCCATCCTGATGAAGTGGTTCGAGCGGCTAGTCATGAAACAAACCAAGTCCTCCCTCCGCTCCTCCTTGGACTCCTTCCAGTTTGCTTATCGGTCCAACTGGTCAACCGACGACAATGTCTCCGCCGCCCTCACACACCTGGACTCTAAGGACTGTCAGACTGCTGTTCATAGACTTCAGCTCAGCTTAAGCTCCCGTTTTTTGTTTTCCTACATCAAAAGGTAAACGAATGGCCACAAAGTACATGGACCGTTACACCCTGCCATCCTTGTGACTGTGCTTGAGTGTTTGAAGGATATTATTATATTATATTATATTATTTGTATTTTTTTTTTTTTTTTTTAGCAAAAGTGCATTTGCCCGTTGATTGGACACACTAAGACTTCTGTGTGGCTCATTGTAAGTGAATGTTTGCAGAGAGAATCATGACGTCAGCTCTCTGAACTGATCTATGCTCTTTTGTGTCATGGAAAAGCAGACTTATTTAATTCTGATCACAGTCAAAAGAAATGAGCACAATAGTAACATACAAATATTACATGAACATAGAATACTTGTAGTATACAATTTGTGACTTATATACAGTATATACAACAGACTAGCTGCATAGTCAGGAATCCTTCAGGAATTCGGGGGGATGGATGGAAACTTATTTTTGTATGAACTGGAACTTTTCTATGCAATGTCTTTTTCACTGATTCGTATCTCGAAAAGAGCAGAATTGAGGCAACTGTAAAATGTTACATAGAAAATAGAGAAAAAAAGGACCATTCAGTATTTTGTTTGAATGTAGTATGATGGTGGATTCAGACTTTACTACTGTATTTCAGACACAGTGGATATACAGTAACCAAAATATACTGCAATTTGCCTGTACCTTTGTTGCAGAGTCTGAGTGTTTGCAGATGATGGTTAGTTGGATTACTTTGTCGCATCCCGATGGGACTTTGTGTGTCACGTTTATTGTGCAAAAAATAAAAACTGAACTTCCCAAACAATATTGCTGTCTTCTGGTATACTGTAGATATGCTTGACTTTGTTGGGAGTTCCTCCTTTGTGCAGTACACTTAGATAAGCTTTAGGAGACTTTTGTTACAATAAACATCCAGTTTTTGG
The DNA here is from genome assembly GCF_024500385.1 of Phyllopteryx taeniolatus. Classification (NCBI taxonomy): domain Eukaryota; kingdom Metazoa; phylum Chordata; class Actinopteri; order Syngnathiformes; family Syngnathidae; genus Phyllopteryx; species Phyllopteryx taeniolatus. The sequence goes on along the minus strand of NC_084511.1, from coordinate 11,506,600 downwards.
TGCGTTTAGATGCCTTTTGTTCATATTTCAGCTGAACAGACATGAAACGAATTAGAGTTTTTCACACAGGTTTGTATTAAGTAAATCCATCCATCCATCCATTTTCTGAGCCGCTTCTCCTCACTAGGGTCGCGGGCGTGCTGGAGCCTATCCCAGCTGTCATCGGGCAGGAGGCGGGGTACACCCTGAACTGGTTGCCAGCCAATCGCAGGGCACATCGAAACAAACAACCATTCGCACTCACAGTCATGCCTACGGGCAATTTAGAGTCTCCAATTAATGCATGTTTTTGGGATGTGGGAGGAAACCGGAGTGCCCGGAGAAAACCCACGCAGGCACGGGGAGAACATGCAAACTCCACACAGGCGGGGACGGGGATTGAACCCCGCACCTCAGAACTGTGAGGCTGACGCTCTAACCAGTCGGCCACCGTGCCGCCATTAAGTAAATCATTTCCCTCAATTGCGAACACAGTAAGTGTTGAGTGAGTAAGGTTAGGTCTAGAGTGACTCTCTAAAGTTAATTTGTGTTTAAAAACCATTATATAGACTATGTATTTACTCTATCTGAGTAAATAAGCAATAAAATCCAAATTGTTAACATCGACCGAATTCACACGAAGTCTGGTTCCTAATGTTAGCATTTAGTCGAGTCAACGCAAGATGGTTCTGTTTTTGGTGTGTTCCGATGCCTGTTGTTTGTACTGTTTTCATATTTCAGTTTAACAGACCACGCACCACAATTTGCTCTTTAAAGCAGTCTCGGTTCGCTTGTTTGGTTCGCATCTGGGTTTGTCTCAACGTAACTCAAGTGTAAACACACCCTGAATTACCTTGAGTCTAAAGGGACCCTAGTAAATAAAGTTGTCTTTGAAAACCGGAGTGTTATGGCTGAGGACCTAAGCACTGAAGTCTGGGTTGCTTACATTTCCCAAAGTAATTACTATGACACCTAATATTAGCCATTAGCTGTTGAGTCAATGCTAGTTTGGCTTTTGCCGCCTTACCCCTTGCCCAACAAACAAGGTGCTGACTCCATATGTCTTGGACTAGATTTAATCCCTCCCGGCAGATGTATCCGTCCATCCGTCTGTCTGTCTAGTTGTAAATCCATGGCTTTGCCATTGGAATGGCATCCACAATGGTTTCCAAGAGGATTGTGCTTTCATTGAATGTGAGAAGCACCTGTCCATCAGATGGAACAGACTGGTGCTTCGCCTTAAAGTGGCTCCATGTCGCTCAATTAATGAGGCCAGAGAATGATTCCTACCCCCCAAAGACCCCATTAAAGCAAAACCCGGGGTTCTCTGCCATCAACAGCTTGAGATCATCAACATCAAGCCTTGTGAGAAAGGATCACAGCTTATTAAAGGGGAAATAATGACTGCTTTACCTGCAGCATGAAAAATTTAACAAGGACAAAGGAAATTGCTCAAAGGTGATTCGTATGCTGAAAGCAGGAAACATGGACAAATCTGCCAACACTCGAAGTGAAAAATGAGCCTGATTTAGTTTGAGCTTCGAGAAGACTTTTGCATAATTATGTTAATTAAAAAGTGATTGAAGTAATTATATAAGTGTGAAGGGGATCTTCACAGTAATGGCATTTAACGCTCAATATATATGTGCTGTATTCCTTAACCATCGTTTAGTTTAAATTATTTTTCCTCCAAGTGTGCTTACAATGTGTCACACATTTTTGGATGTCCGATCATCGATTTGTTTTCATTTTAGTGTGGGTAAATAAGCTTTTTCTGGCGCCTTGAGAATATTGGGGGGAAGGCAGCCGAGTGAAAATGTTCTCCATCAAGTGTGATTGGATTGGATTTTAGAAGATAAATTGCCAGGACAAGAGTTTATCCTGATTACATTGCCAAGGGGCTCGCGTCTCGCTACAGGCACTCTGGTCAGCTTGACGGTATGATAAAAAAATAGATAAATGCAACAGGTTGAAATTTGCACCAGCGAAACCTCCACAAGACTGCATAAATACAGTGTGTGCAGTACTTATGTAGCTTTGCTTTGATGCAACCTGTGTGATTTTGCTGCTTTTTCTTTTTTTCCATCTGACTTTCATCTCGACATTTACCAAATGTGTCAATGACGTTGATTTCACGTGTGCAAATTTTGATTTAGCTCAATGTTACAGACATACATAGTAATTAGCCAAAAAGAACAATACATTGATTCAGACCCCAAATTAAATTACTGTCCAAGTACTGTTTCAAGATAATGGACGCTTTCCAAAATGGTTTGTGTGCTAAAGATGTCCTTGGCTTCATTGAAACTGCATACAGTATGTCTACACAGTATTTGATTCTGTTTTGCATGCAAAGACACAGAGAGGTTAATGACACATCAACAAAAATACATCTTACTTTTCCCAGAGTGGGGCTCCAAAGATATGCCAAGCTGAAAATGCACAGGCCCAAAAAGAGGAAGACAAACGCCAGAATCAGAGCCATGTGCTGGTAGACACGATACTTGGCCCTCTTCTCTTTAGCCCCTTCAACCTGCAAATGGTAAAATTTACATGAGTACAGCTCTTTTTTATTTTGAGTCAATCGTTTTTGTTATTCCAACGGATGCAAAGCAGCTTGTGAAAAATAAAGTGGAAAATAATGATACAAAGGCAAAATTGATAGATTTTTTTATTTGTCACTATTACAGGATAGTCAGTGAGAAGGGAAAACTCTTGAGGTCGGGTATTAAAATGACATACCATGTTGTGACAGTAATGTTTGTATTGTGGAGAGGAGTTGGGAGGCCCCACTGAATTTAAACCCCGACACAGGAGACAGTAGGTCATTTTACCTTGGCACTCTATGACAAAAGATTGATATATCATATTAGTATTATGAGGGACTAGACTAAGCACAGCTCAGAACCTCTTTTGAAGGTGAATTTAAATGAACCCATTTTTTCCTTGCCTGGACATGGGTCACCTGTGCCCACTCCCCTCTGGAGCCAGGTCTGGAGGTGGGGTTCAATGGTAAACGCCTGGTGGCCGAGACTGAACCCATGGGGCCCAGCTGCGCACACCCTGAAGAGGTAATGTGGGTCCCCCTTCCCATGGGCTCACCACACATGGGAGGGGTCAAGGGAGTCGAGTGCAGTGTGAGCTGGGTAGCGGCCGAAGGCGGGCAACTTGGTGGTCAGATATCCATCTACAGAAGGCTCTATGAATGTGGAACGTCACCTCACTGACAGGGAAGGAACCTAAGCTACTGTGCATGGTCGAGAAGTTCTGACTAGACATAGTTGGGCTCACCTCAACACGGCTTGGGCTCTGGTACCAGTCCTCTTGAGAAGGGTTGGACTATCTTCCGCCCTGGCGTTGGAACACATCACCAGTTGGTGGTGTATTGGCTCCGATAATAAGGAAGATGCCGGTCTGACCCAGCAAACCCAAACGTATTCTTTGCGCAGCCGAGGTGTTGAGGGGATCTGGTTTTGGTGGCCTCAGGTGGCCTCAGTGGCCTCCCTGCTTTTTGCTGGGGAGAGGGAAGACTAGACTTCCCTGCTTAAGCTGCTGTCCCCACCAACCCCAGATAAGCAGAAGAAAATGGATGGATGGAGGGATGGATGTTTGGATAATAATAATAATAATAATAATAATAATATTACTACTAACATATTATTTGAATTCTTAAAGCCAACATCGCAGTTTGCAGTTCAAAAGTATGATTTTGTCGAAAACCATAAAACTAAGCTAAGCAGCTACAGTCTGCAGCTTTAACTTTACAATGTAGCATTAAAGTTACAGTATATCTTCTTTTCTTTTGGCATCTTTCTCTTCTCACGTCCTAACACAAGAAGTGACCTTTCTGACTGTGGCATTCTACAGGATTTATCCACCATTAAAAACTCCCTATGAATGAACTACAGCCACCCTCCTTGAGCAGACCACAGGGACGAGCCGACTGCAACAAGTTCTGTAGAAAGGTTACAATTATTAATTTCTTTCATTTTTTCCCCCTTCAATTTTAATTTTAATCTGCCCGCTGTCAGCAATTCCCTGAGCTTGACGGCACAAATTAATAAAGGCAGGCTTTTGTTCCAGCAGACCTTCTGTAGGGAGAAAATGAAAGCTTCTCATTTGCACTTTGTATTGTGACTGTTCAGCCAGAGTAGTCTGGACAACCTGCTGATTACAAAAAGGCACATGCTTTATTATGGGGGAAATAGTGCTGAAATTGTACAGTTTGGGATTTGATCAACATTTTCAGAAAAAAAACCGTACAAAAGTTGCAAAATCACACAAGTTAATGCCTGATCAACTCTACATTATGCCTGTTATTCATTCATTTCACATGTTTCATATTTTATTAAACACTTGTATGCAGTGTAAAATGTTCAATTATTACAGCACAAATATAGCGGTACCACAAATTTGAGCGTTGAATGAATGATAATGAATGATTTCTATTTCCATTATTGGTTAGGGAAAATTTCTTCCAAGTCCAGTGGTGGGAACTATCCATCCATCCATCCATTATCTGAGCCGCTTATCCTCACAAGGGTCACGGGAGTGCTGGAGCCTCTCCCAGCTATCAACGGGCAGGAGGCAGGGTCCACCCTGAACTGGTTGCCAGCCAATCACAGTGGTGGGAACTAATTAACTACAAATTCTTTGTTATTATAGTTAGTTGATATTTCAGCTGTCTGTGCTTTACTTGAGTATTCATTATTATAATTTTTTTTACTTTTACCCCTACATTTGAAAACAGACATCTGTATTTGTATATCTGTATGTTTTTGGCTCTAAGAATGATTCTGGCATTCAAATATTCACAGCTTAATCTGAGAAAAAAACAACAACAACATGCAGTACAGGTCAGGTGTTTTTTTTCAATTGTTATAATAGTTAATTCAGTATTTTTTTGTTAGTCAGTTCACAACATGGCAAAGCTATGGGAACACATTTTGATAGCATATTTTTTTAAATTTTATTTATTTATTTTATTTTTTTGATAGCAAAAAAGCCCGAGCGAGATTTCTTTTTTCATTCTCAGTAGGAGCACTATGCAAATTAATAAAAGAGGGAAACTATTCGGTGCGAAGAAAAAGATATTTTTTTCATGCCAAAACGGCTATTATATAAAAAACTAACTTTAAATTTTTTTTACCGGTACCGTTTTATTTTTGTACTTGAGCACATTTCAAAGTGTGTACTTTTTAACGTTTTACATAAGTAGTTGATTCAGTACTTCTACCAGTATTTGTACTTCTACTTATGTATAGAATGGGAGTATTTTTGCCCATTCTGTACAAATTGTGATTATGTTTAACCTGAGGTGTTCCACTGTGCTGTATGCAGTTTATATTACACATCGTAAAATTTCACTGTATACTTTGATACACCCCTACTATTTTAGAGAACAGCAGCAAGGTGGGTAGCATTCAATATGAACAGTTTTCTATCTCTACATACACTGCATGACATTTGTAGGAGCATATAATATTATCTATAGTATTTGTGATTAATGCATTCCATAGATGTGACACATCAGTGATAGTGACCATAAAACACATCAAAGTGTCCTCCCGGTCCGCTGGGGAGTGAACGACTCACATGGGGCAGCTTGCATAAGCTCTGGCAACTGAAGCCAAGTGGAAACTTAACTGTGTGCTGTTTCGGTATCAAGAGGGAAGGTGGGGCTCGAGAGGAAAGATTCAGAAAAGGCAGCTATGGCGTCCGACTGAGCAGTGTGAGAGTGTGCACCCACCCCCCAACACACACACACACACACACACACACACACACAGACACACACACCAGCTACTGCTTTAAAGGGTTTGGAGTTCAGAATAAGCCAGGAACTGTGAGGAGAATAGTGCCTGCAGCCCCCCGCTGTTAGTGTGCAAAGAGCGAACGCTTGCTCGGGGAAACAACAGAAGCAGCAAGCAGAGATGGCAGTTTATCACACCAAGACACACTCAAACTCTTATGTACACATTTGCGATGATAATCAGCCACCCCCATCACTTATTCATCATCTTTATGATTTGAATCTGATGTGATCCACGTCTTTGTTATGTCCATGAATATTAATACGACTTCAAGGTTACTCTGTTGTGTGGAAATTCTGCAACAGGTGAAAAGAGCAGGTATTTCACAGCCAAAAAGCCCATCTTCCCTCCTGCTCCATAATAAAGTGAGTGGTGCAAGGACATCCCAGATATAAGGCTAATAGAAGAGTTTCAAGTGGAAGCGAGCCATGAAAAAAAAAGTGAAATGAGATGAACAAACTTAAATTCTGAATAAACTCAAAGCACTCAGCAAAAGACTGAGGTACACTACTTTTCCAGAAGTGGAGCCTTCAGTTTATTCAAAGAGCACACATTCTCTCTCACTCTCTCTTTTTAATGAACTTCTGCTGCCTCCAACATTTTAATTTGTTTTGCTGGAATATTTCACAGGTGTTCACCCTTTCTTCAATTTGAATACCAATCAATTTGAATGACACACAATGTCTTCTTAAAAATACCAAAAGAGTAACAGTTAATATCCATGTGATAAAAATGTCCCCCTACACTTTCCCAAATGAAATAGCTAAAGGAAAAAAAATACTCACATCTTTATAGAGAACCTGATTGCTGCTGGAGTGGCTGCTGGCCTCCATGATGCAAGCCCACAGAAGGAATGCGTTCCGATCCTCTTGGCTGTGGGGTGAATAAAAAAACTGCCTTCTTCTCTGCAAACCAAAAGAGTCGCAGCCTCATTCCATTGCTGCAATTTGGGAGGGGAGGGAAGTTTCTAAGACGGAGTGGAATTACTGCAACATTTGTGATAGCCATTATAAGCCAAGGCAGCGGTCTCCTGCATGTCTGCACTCCAGGTGGAACATTACGAACGGCCCTCTGATGAAAATATCACACACAACAAGCTCTATCTTATGGCACGCCGTTAGCATTTATTATATATCCTTGCTATCAAGCTTAGCAGTAAGCGCCTCTGGTGCACGAGTAGAATGTCTTACTAGTGATATTTTTTTTCTACTACTAGTGGCACTTTTGGCCTACTAATATGCAAATACACCTTAACAGCAAACTAATATGCTCCTCTAGTAATACGATTAAGCCCAAGTAGTAGGCAAGTGCTAGGAACTAGTAGCCTCCTGGACCCTACCAGCAGCACCGTGTCCTCCTCCGGGGGGCTGGCGGACAACCCTGGGTCCCTGGGAGCGGATGGTGCCCTGCCGGCTGGGTCCCACTGGGGTGCGCCCCCTGGCCCAGGCATCCCTCTTGAAGAGGTGAGGTTGGGTCCGCCCTTCCTCATTGTGCCTACATAGCAACTCTGGACACCTGATAACTGATGTGCTGCTGTTACAATGTTGATTTACTAGCACAGGTGATCTCAACCACTGTGCCGTAGCATATTAGTGTCATAAATTGTGCTGTGGGAAATAATCCAAATTTACTTAACTGAGCTGAAAATGATTGGTTTAGTACAAATAATACATCTTTATTTAGCTATCTATGCCAGCGACATACAGTTACAGGCAGAACAATTAAATGCTCTTTCACTCGCTGGCAGAAGGTAAAATCAACCTCTGTAGTCACGTACTGACATTCGTACCACAGAATGAAAGCTTTGTGTTCAACTAAACAGAATCAGACTTTACACCAAGTGAGTAAATTTGTGAGTCAATTGAAACAAGATATTTTTTCAGTTAACTTCCTTTTTTGTTACATTTCTTTTGGTGGTGTGCCATGTGAATATTCTATGCAATATACAGTATGTGTCTTGGTTCAGTTAAGATTGGGAAACTAGGCACTAGCATGTCTCTGGAGGGGATAAGTTGCTTGGTGTGTGGCCACCGCTGAACTACACAGTACTTATGATTACGTTAACTTCTTGGACTGTCCTCATTTTCCCTCAAATTCTTAACAAGTGTTCTGGCTCTGCATAGCCACTCCCACCACACAATGTTAGCACTGCCTGACTAACTACTTTTGTCGTGCCCTTCCCAGTCCAAGTAATATTCTGTAAATCCAAGTCCTATGTGAGGTTACTGATGTCATATGATGTTGTTATAACCCTTTTCTCTCTCTCCGACTGCAATTCCAATAACACAATACAACACAAATAACTTCTGCGGGAGTATACCAGACTCCTCTGCTGTGCAGCAAAACTGTTCCAGTCTATAAATGCATACAGATCCACCATACTACATAACCAAGAGATGTCAGGAAATCTTTTAATTGTTTGTAAATTATTTATTTATTTAGTAACAGCACCACTTTTAGGTACCACTGATTAAAGTTGTGATTATCACCCTTCAACCAGTCATGGAACTTACTGCTGAATATGAAAGGTTCTGGCTGCTCAGTACAATATGAGTGATTTTTCAGGCAATTTGGTGACATAATTTCTACATCACTGCTTCTCTTTGTCATGGAATTATTTTGATTCCAATCAAAGGCGTAGTTAAACACGCAGAGGACATGTCCCCTTCACTGTTTTAGAGGGCAGCTTTGGTCCTTTTTTTTTAAAGCATCCAATAACGATGTAACACGATAATAAACTGAATAGGCAAGAACTAGGACCGCACGAAAAATGTGTCCCAATTACGGCAGTGCATTGAACTGTACAAGCCCTAATCAATTGACGGCCGCACATCTGGCCTGCAAAAGCTTTTCATCTGGCCCGCCAAGCATCACCAAAATAATGTAAATTAGTCAGTCTAGTGAAGCGCTGATTCATGCTGTACGTCCTCTGCAATGGCAGTGGGCAACAGTGAGGCGTATGCGTCACGATGAAGCACTAAACCTATTGTGTCCTCTTCTTCTCCAGAAAAGGCTCGTGTATTCCAACAAACATGCCGTTATCGACCTGAAGGAAAAGATGGACAGATCGACAGAAACTCAGATATTTCAACAAAATATTCATTAACGGAAAATGCAGAGGAAACACCCATGTGTTTGCTTGGTAACGAGGTGAACACGGTTTCGAAGGAATGCCGGTATTACCCACGGAGGCACTTTCAAACAAAACCACAACTTTGATGCAGTTTATCCCCTTGGTTCGGATACACTCACACGGGAAATAGAAAGTTTAAAAGACGACTACGAGAAAAGCCGGATTATCTTCACTCAGTCCTGTATGCAACAAAAGGCAGCTTCTAGCCGGGTGGCACTGATCGTTGCTTAAAAGAAAAAGGCATTTGTCGACACAGAGATGGCAAAGGATTGAATGCTGACTTCTGTTAATTGGGTGGCATCTGATGACCAAATTAAAAACCAGGTTAAGAGCATCCATCAATTTTATACCGTTGTCGGATACAATAGTGGACGTTTTGGCCACCTATTGTATGTTTTCATAACTGTTCTCGATAAACTGAGGGCCGCTGATGTTATGTCGCTGGCAGTGGACAAATGTACGGACAACTATCACACAGATCAACGTTGTTTGTATGTGCATTTTTTTTTAAAATTTTTTTTTTACGGTGACTGCTTTTGAGAGGACATCCTGGGCCTTTTACCACTCGAAGGTCAAACAACCGGGAAAAATACAGTATGTTTAAAATGATTGGTGAATGCATTCAAACTCCTTTTTGTTAGGACTTTATATTTACTAAAAATGCTGGTGTGATGCAACCCATTTTTCTTTGCACTTTATACTTACTTTGAAAAGCTGTGATGCATGTCAATTTTGTTAAAAGCACTTTTGTACTGCTGTTTAACGACAACATGCATTCATCTATCCATTTTCAGAACCGCGTATCCTCACTAGGGTCACGGGTGTGCTGGCGCCAAACTCAGCTGACTTTGGGCAAGAGGCGGGGTACACCCTGAACTGGTCGCCAGCTATTTGCAGGGCACATACAGTAAAAATGAACAACCATTCACACCTATGGACAATTTAAGAGTCTTCAATTAACCTACATGCATGTTTTTGAAATGTGGGAGGAAATCGGACTACCCGGAGGAAACCCAGGCACGAGGAGAACATTCAAAGGCCACACAGGAAGGCTGGATTTGAACCCAGAACCTCAGAACTGTGAGGCAGAAAAACCAGTCTGTGTTAACCAGTCCTTCACCGTGTCACCCGAAACGAAAACTGCTATATTTAAATCACCTAGGTCAATATCCGTAGGTGTGCTACGATGAATGAAAGTCATAAAGTAAAATAAAGGCATTTCAAACGTGGTCACTCGTGTTCAGTGAATTGTAAGTATAATGGCACGTTTTTTAAATGTGGGCCTCTTCATTATGAACTTGAATAGCCCCGGTCTATACTGTAAATGACACTTGCCTGGCCCAATCACGTCGCTTAGACGCTTTAACCACTGACATTAGATGATCAATTTCCCCCGCCAAGAGCAGTCCACATTGCAATGAGTCTTGAGAAAGCAGAACGCTGTGTGCGTGTGAGCACTGCTTAACACAATGCCGCCAGAATCACCAACATCTCCTAACATTACCTACAGTCTGGAGTCCGCTAGTACTAAAAAAACAGGTTGAGGAGCAGCAAAGAGCGGAGGAGAGACAGGTCATGACAGTGATAGAGAGTGTGCCAAGGGAAGTTTAAGAAATGGTAAGTTATAATTCTCAGCAGTGAGTTTAAGAGTTTGTTATCAAGCCCCCTAAAAAAAAAATAAAAAAATAAAAAGATTTGGTTGTATGTGGTTATGGCCAAGTTTTTGTGTTTTAGCCCCCGTAAAAACAATCTTAAGCCCCCTTAAACAATTTGGTAGTTACCTGTGTGGAGTTTGCATGTTGCCTGCGTGGGTTTTCTCCGGGCACTCCGGTTTCCTCCCACATCCCTAAAACATGCAGGGTAGGTTGATTGAAGACTCTAAATTGCCCATTGGTGTGAATGTGAGCGCGAATGCTTGTTTGTTTCTATGTGCCCTGCGATTGGCTGGCGACTGGTTGAGGGTGTACCCCGCCTCCCGCTCAAAGATAGCTGGGATAGGGTCCAGCAGCCCGCGACCCTAGTGAGGATAAGCGGTAAAGAAATTGGATGGATGGATCATCATGTGCATCGTTAACTGATATTTATTCATCAAAGGTACTGATGATATTGGTACTCGGTATCAGCGAGTGTTCATACTGGTATCGGCCTGAAAAATCGCGGTGTGGAACAGCCCTCGTTAAAACTGTTAGTTTCTTAAAAAGAAAGACTATTGATGTTGCACTTTTCTAAAAAGAAGAGATCAGTGCCAAGATATTACATTTTGTGCGGTTATCTTGATCCTCAGTTTCTTAATAAGGTGCTCTGAAAGGCAAATTAAAGATTTTAGCATGAGTATTTTTTATTTAACAATATGATATTCATATGTTCGTGGGCTATTTTTGAACAATATGTTCTTTATTGTTCATAACTGCTATAAAATTGGGTTGTGACTTGCCAACCATAGAAAAATGCGGGCGTGACAACAATTGAGAACCAATGTTATAGTAGGGTAAGTTGGGATTTTGGTGTGGTAATTTCTTTTTTTTTCTCCTAAATGCAATAAGTATTGAACCGGTTTAAGGACCGACAGGGGATGACTGAAGAAGCGATTCAAGCTCTTCAAATAACGCCACCCTTAAATTTAATTCAGCTCTTGGCGAGCTTTATAATGTCAGCTGCTGACATCCAGTTATTTGTCTCATCTGTAATACAAGTGCGCTGTTGAAATGCCATTGCAACTCAACAAAAGGTCTGATTATTATTATTTTTGGGGGGTGGGGGTCGGGGGGGGGGGGGGGGGGGGGCAGAACAGAGGTGTAAAAAAAAGCGTATATTGTATGTTTACCTCAGGCGCACATACAGTAAGCTTGAGGCCTCGTGACAGTGACGAAATGTATACCTGCTCCTTCCTGTAAATATCCTTCTTGGGTAATAAAACTGTGACACACTGTGTCACACTCCATTGTATTTGGAGCCTCAAAACTCAACAGGGTCACAGTTTCTCAGTTGCAATGCGACAGTTGATGTGCTTTTCTCAGTGGCTTGGTGTCTGACAAAGAGTTGCCAGCTGTCATTTTTTTTTGTTAGCAAAGTTCTTCTTCAGTCCCCTTCGACCGCGTCACTCTGTGTGAAGCGGGCCGCAGTTAATGATGGTTAATGATACAAAATGAGAAGTGTGGTTTTTGCTTATTGTCCCTCATTCAATGCCAAAATGTTTCAGTAACCGCTACCTCACAACAAGCTGCCATTGTTCAAATTGGCCCCCTGTCTCCCCTTGAACATCATTTGTTGCACAATTTCATTGGCAGCATCTCTCGAGAAGGACACCTGGTAGATATTACATTATATAATGTATTACAGTTAGATATTATTCATACTGGTGATTGCAGTACAAAGACACACACTAAGTACGATGATCCCTTTAATATGCAAACAACACCCACCTGTGGTGTTTCAGTTGTGCTTTACGTTCTATTTAGAAAAGTGGTGGAGGAATGCACGGTCCATTCGGTCTGAGGGTAACCATCCTTGGGAGAAATTGTCAAGCTGCAAGCCTTTTAGCAGACCTCATTTAAGCCTATATCGTGGTCTTCAAGATCTGATAGTGGAGGAACCTTGTCAGCTCTTTCCCATTGATAGAAATCTTCAAATTACTGTGACATTTTGCTTTGGAAAATCAAGTCGCCTCTCTTTCAGGATTTGTGTTGTGTCAGCAGCAGTGTTGAGCATTCTGGGACATCCTTTGCCTTTGGAAGACCAATCTGTTAAAGCTTTTATTATGTCTACCTGTACAGACAATATTGTAAGTAACATTTTAACATTACTTTATTGTCATAAAATACAACCAGAAGTTAAAAAAACAAACAAACAAAAAACACACTAAATAAAATAAAAACTTTAAAAAATTTAAACACGTTCTTAACTTTAACACTAACAAGGATGGGCTACTCTCTATTACACACACTTTCATGTGAGTATAAAATGAAATCAACCGCTAATGTAACGTTAAAACACACAAAACAATCACTATTTTTGTAAAAGTAACAAGTGCATAGCAGGTAACCAATAGGTGGCTTGATGCTACTGCGCAAAGCTACCGTAGTAGTCTACATATTCACTTGGTGCTCCTTGTCAAACATCACAGACAGATGGATTCGAGTGCACGACGTCAGTCAGCGCAGAGCCAACTCAAAATCATTTGTTCAGCTGCTGGATACCAGCTGAATCTGCGAATCATTCGTTTTTCTTTCAATTGGCAATCAAAAAATGAAAACGTTACTCATCTAGTTATTTGTTTTAAATGTAACACCCCCAAAAAGTTTCAGATTTTTCATAATTAGAAAAAACACTAAATTGTAAAAAAAGGCCACAGGACTGAGTATGATTTTAACATTTAATTGGTTGGGTTAACATGACCTGGAAGTTTGGTAACAAAGCATTGGTTAAGAAATTTTAACATGTTAGCTGCCACAATTAGTCCAGATCACAACCAAGAGCCATCAAATGAGCCATCAGGTTTATTAAAACCTGGACTATTATGTATTGTGAGTAATAAAAGGTGTTACTCTTAAGAAGGAATACATAATTATTCTAACTGCTGTTTGTCTGTGTGGTCGCATTGTTTACAGTATAACTCACTCCTGCCTGCATGAAACACCACAGGTGGACAAGTAGACTTAGGGCAAATCACTTTAACATAGTTATTTTCATTCTTATTTCAACCATTGTGCAATGATACACGAAGAACAGTGTGCAACATGTCTTAGTTGTGGGGTGCGGTTCCAGAAAGCCACTACAGTACGGTGCAAATAGATCAAGCAATAAGAAAACGTTCATTAACTGGTTCTGAATTCAGCAAAAGCATATCTTCCGTGTCAGACGCCATGCATGAAGCCGATTACAATAATGCTTCAAACACTTTTGTCCCTGATGTTGAATAAAATATTAAAATCAAACTGTCTTGTGACCGTTTTTTTTTCTTTCCAATTTTGTAGTTTTGAAATAAGCCTAAAAGTAAACAAGTGAAATTTTTTTATTTTGCGTTAGATTAAACACACATGACAAAATAGTCGTTATTTTGTTTTTTGATTCAAAATTGCCAATTAAAAAGGGGAAGAATGAATGATACACAGATCTAGCTGAGTGTCTTATCAAGCCAATGGCAATGGAACAAAAACAGAAAGTAAAAACCTACATAAATAAAACAGAAGTTCAACCAGAATGCTTTTCTGGTTGAAACTTAAGATGTTCCATCTTCAAAGTAGCACTGTTTTGACTATACACTCCTCATGATGTTCTTTTGTTGGACTCTATACTTGCAGTATTTGCCAAAAACATATTGTGTCGCTGGTAGTGGAAGCCATTGAGTAGGTTTGTTTTCTTTATTAAAAGAACATTGATGTTCTGCTCAAAGGAGTAGTTTTTCAAGCAGATAAGACTTCCTCAAACAAATGTATTTTTTTCCTTTCTTGTTGTGAACATCTGGAAAAAAAGGATCCTTTTCAGCTTGATTCTTTGTGTCACTCAGAAAGAAAGAGGCTCAGATAGCCGCATTCATTATGATACCGTTACAACATGAAGGGAAACTCATGGTACTCAGAAAAAAACGACATGATGATTTGCATGAACAAAAGGTTCGTATAAATTTAGAAAACAGACACAACTCAAGCGGGGCTGCGAATGGTCTATGTGTTTCCCACCTGCGCCACATCTCCTCTGGGTCCATTCAGGTCAAATATGACAAGGAATCCTGTGTGATTTAATCATCCGCTTCCTGCCTCGATGCAGCTACACCTCCTCAGGCTTTCATTAAAGAGGAAACAGAGGTGGGGTGGAATGGGCTCAACCTGAAAAGCCAGTCACCTTTACGAGCATGGTCTAGACAAAGAAGATTTGAGCCTCTCCAACTGTCATCTTTCAGGATTTTTCCTCATGCTCCATTGAAGGTAGAGAAGGAAGTGCAGCTCTGTGCAGAAAATTTACACTGTTCTTGTCCCCAGTAGATGTTTGGGTCTTCAAGTGAAGTTTTGCCACCTTGTGATGAAATACTGCTTCAAAAGTGCAACACTCAACAAAGCCCAGTTCACAAGCAACTTCCACAGGTAATACTCTAACTTATTAAAAAAAAGAATAATAAATGAATAAATAAATAAACATTTCATGATGGTTCTCACCGTTATTTCAGCATATAAATGGAATGTTGGTGACATCTTTCTTTACCATGTTGTGATACAATGGAATAGACACAATTTGTGGATGCCATTTGACTTTGATTTGTTAAATAAAGGTCACACTGTCATCAACATAGCATCTAGATGACAAAGGCATAATTGCATGTATTTCACAGTAATAATTCTCCGGCAAATGTAAGAAGCAATATATATATATAACCTGGAAAAGAGGTAATTTTCGCTTGCACATGATTAAAATGTGTTAAACTGACATAATTTCCCCATTTTTCCCTCAAAAAAATTATCAAATAATATGTTAGTTTAACACATTTTAATCATGTGCAACCATGTACATGTTAATTCAAACGAGTTCTTGTTTTAAACCATGGTTTTAAAAAGGTTCCATATCCCTTCTCTGCTAATTACCACTCAACTGAAACCACAATGCAATATATTACAATTCCAAATCTTCCATGCTTCTAACATACAGTAGCAGTAACCGAAGTCAAAGACAGCATTCATTTGTTAGTCATCTTGTTTTGGTTTGGGTTGTGTTTGGTTTTGTTTCATGTTTTCCTGCATCCACGTTTGTCATGTCTTGTGTGCTCATTTAGTTAGTGTCCACCTGTTCTCGTCAACCTTCTACCTTGTGTCAACCAATCAGCTCCCTCCAGCCACTCGTGTCTTGTCCAAGTGTTCCTCGTTGTCTCGTCAAACTGCTTGTGTTTAATTCCCTAGTTTCTTTCAGCTCGGGTCGGTTCATTGTCGTTGTGAGGTGTCATTGTCTCTGTCTGTGCCACATCATAGTCGCCAGTTGTCTCTCAGTTATTTCACCAGTCATGCTTTGTTTCCAGTTTTAGGTTTATTCAAGTGCTTCTTTGTTACTTTGGTTATCAGTTGTGGGACTTTGTTTAGTTTACTTTTTCCACGTTCCTTGTTTGCCTTTTTTTGGGGAATAAAATATCATTTTATTGAGACTCCTGCACTCCTGCCTTGCCTCCTTGCTTTCCTGCACTTGGGTCCTCCACGTTTTTGCCTTGTCTTCCTTGCCTTCAAAAACCCTAACTGTGACAGAATGAACCTACCAGAACAGGACCCAGCGGGAAGAACATTGCGTCACCCTGCACGCCACCAGTCTGCCTCCCAGCGCCCTCAGCCTGCCAACCATGCCTACCCTCCACCAGTCAGCCCTATCGTTGCATCTTCTGTCCTTTTCACCTGCGTCCCTCACTTTTACTCATTTTACATCATCATTACATTATTACCTAATTTGTACTCATTTTACCTCCACATGTTTTTTTAGATTATGATTTTTCCGATTGTGAAGTTGGCCCCGATTTAATTAACCTCCTGTCTGATTCTGACTCTGACACAGATTTAGATTTTTCTGGTTCCTTTCCTAGTTTTTCCCGTCCTAGTCAGTTTTTGTCATGTCTCCCCTTTTCCGACCCCTGCGAGTCCAAGCCCAAGTCCTTTTCGTCTGACCTTTACTTACCTTTATTTATCCGGGACCGCTGCGTAGTGGGCAATGGAAGCCCCAGAGTAAAGGTCATATTTTGTCCTCCCGTTTTATATAATTTTTCACAAGTTTCCACACCTTGTTCTACGCCTAAGTCACGTCCATCCAAACCAGCCCCCAAGTCACCTAGTTCCGTACCACCTGTTTTTCCTAGTTTACCTTCCCGAGTCCCTGTGGACTCGGCCCCTCTCATTTCCTCTGCTCCCAAACCTCAATGGCGGCAGGCTGAGGAAGCGACTACAGACCCCGTTCCTGCTCCTTGGTAGCTGCGGCAGGCTCCCGTTCCGGCTCTTCGGCACCTCGTTCCGTACCACCTGTTTTTCCTAGTTTACCTTCCCGAGTCCCTGTGCACCCTGCCCCTCTCGTTTCCTCTGCTCCCAAACCTCAATGGCGGCAGGCTGAGGAAGCGACTGCAGACCCCATCCCTAACTGTGATAGAATGAACCGACCAGAACAGGACCCAGCGGCATGAGTGCGCAAATATTGTTGAGATAAGAAGAGATGAAGAAAACTGGCCTTGGGGGCTACACAGGGACAGGATAGACGGACTAATGGTCAGGACAAATTAGGAAAGCCTCTGCCAATGGAACTAAATCTCGGGGAAAAAAACTTCTGGCACACAAAAAAACATTACAACTTTGAGATACAGAGTTGAACGAAAAGATGTTGATCCTGGGTATATCCATGACCACACTATGACCACACTAAGCAACCTTCCATACTGGGCTGACTTTGCTTACATTGTTTAGTTAAGCATATAACAATTTGTAGCTCTCCAGGACAAATAAACAGATAATGGTGGTGACAAAATGAAAGAAGCAACTGTTAATTGAAAGACTGCTTATACATTTTAAATATACTCCGGCATCAATTCCTACCTTTTATCACTAACGTTCAAGGAAAAGACCAAACATGAGAAGAATCACGGAGGCCAATCACAGAGGAATTTCTCTCTTTCTCTCACATCGAGGAAGTCGATTAATAGAAATGTGGATTACGCCACTCCTCATGCCTCCACGCTGAAACAACCATTTCCTCACATCTTACCTTGCCACTTAACAGGGAGTTTTCTCAATTTATTGCTTGGCGAAACAGATGTACCGGTATTTACTTATATAATTGTATTCCCCATTCAATTTCTAATGCAATTAAATATTAATACAATTTGGGATTTGAACACGGGCATTCCTTTGAAAATGATCTCTACTGGAATAGCGGAAAATTGTTCTTTCTGCTTTGCAGCATTTTTAATCACACAAAACTGGAACAGAGGCAATCAGAATCAGAATCAGAATCAGAATCATCTTTATTTGCCAAGTATGTCCAAAACACACAAGGAATTTGTCTCCGGTGGTTGGAGCCGCTCTAGTACAACAGACAGTCAATTTACAGAAAACTTTGGAGACATAAAGACATTGACAAAAAACAATTGTGCAAAAAGATGCAGAGTCCTCTAGCACTTAGAGCAATTCGAATGACTAATATCGCAATAGTCCGGTGCAATGACCATTGTGCAAAGGGCGCTGAGACTTCAAGGAGTGTATGCGGTTTAAAGTGACGAGTAGTGCAATAATCTGGGACAATGGTTGTGCAAATGTTACAGATACTCCTCAATCAGTGTGCAAATGGAGCAGATGCTACTCTGGCATGAGTGCCCAGTATATGCAAATAGTGCAGCATGGCGAGACAAAGGGAAATGCATTTTCCTTCTTTAGTATACCCTGTAATTGTATTTTCACAAATACATTCCTCCAGGTAAGAGATGAAAATATTTCTCTGTGATATTATTTTCTCTGTTTCGCTATCTTCACTTTGTGGTCATTTAGTCAAAGTGCATCAAGCTTCAAGTCCCCGACATCCTATCAAAGAGTGCAACGGAATCATACAATTGAGCCAAACGTGAGTCATAGCCAGATTGTAACTACCTCTGCACCCTGCAGAAGCAGACCAATTGACTCCTCGAGATGAATGACGACAGGTAAAGGGCAGGCATTAGCCATAGGCTTCAACAGTCGTATTGGTGCGAAGGGAGGAAGAATATTTCATTTCGAACTGAATTTATGACTTATTTGTAACATTTATCTTTTTCTTTGGGATTATTATAGACATTCGCAACGAGACGGCTCACTGGTCATGAAAGCCTGTCTCACAAACAGTCTAGTACATCAACCTGTCTGCATTGTGAGCAGTTGTTGCATCATGACCAACTTCAAATTAATGTGTATTAGCTCATCGTCTGGTTGAAGGTAGTCTTATTTTCTGACTTAAAATTTAAGTCTGCAAACACTAACATTCATCAACACAATTACATTGTTGTGCTTGCTGTGATTAATTTTAAAAAGTACTACTTACTCCAATAAGTAAATTAATCTTGTGAATTACAAGGGTGGGGGGAAAAAAATGGTTCTTATACATTGGAACCTCGATAGAAAGGACTAAGTCCGTTATAGCCGATTGTCTGTTCCATGGAAGCACTTTTTTTTAGGCCATATGCAAACATATTACTGTCCAGTACAAAATTATTCCTTAGTGGGTTTTTTCGTGGCCTAAAACGGCAAGTACAATACAAAGTTATTGTAAATAAGTATAATAAAAAGCTTGAAAATGTTTGAAAGTTTTTCATTTTATCCAAACTTACCATGCTGGTGTGCTTGGTAATGGTGACAATGTTGACGTACAGTTCTCAACACATGCGAGTCGCTTTCATAAGCCGCGAGAAATTAGTGTGCTTCCTAGATCCAAATCCGTTGCCAAAGGCGAACGGCTCGACAAAAAAAAACAAAAGTTCAAAATAAATAAAAAAAAATAGCGGCACGGTGGACGACTGGTGAGCATCTGCCTCACAGTTCTGAGGACTGGGGTTCAATCCCCAGCCCCGCCTTTGTGGAGTTTGCATGTTCTCCCCGTGCCTGTGTGGGTTTTCTCCGGGCACTCCGGTTTCCTCCCACATCCCAAATACATGCATGGTAGGTTAATTGACCACTCTAAATTGCCCGTAGGTGTGAATGTGAGTGCGAATGGTTGTTTGTTTATGTGTGCCCTGCAACTGGCTGCCAACCAGTTCAGGGTGTACCCCGCCTCCTGCCCGATGATAGCTGGGATAGGCTCCAGCACGCCCGTGACCCTAGTGAGGAGAAGCGGCTCAGAAAATGGATGGATGGATGGATAAAAAAAAATATCAAAATAGCATGTTCCAGACTACAGAGACTTGTGTTTTGTATTCCTCAGAGTTAACACTGCCACAATGCCACTCTCTCTCTGCTGGTGCTCTACATATAGTAGACAAATAGATATAACCATGACATTTCCACCACGTCAATGTGCCACATTCAACATGACCACCACATAGGCATTGGAGGCATGTCTTTTGGAATTGGCTGCATTGCGCCACAGTGCCAATACACAGCAGCAGCCAATTCTGGAACTACAGTAACAGACTTTGTCAACACCAGTTTAACTGACAAATGGAAACTATTTTTGAACACATTGTTCAGTCCCGACGGTCCATTTGATCCGATATCAGTTATATCGGGGTCCATTTTATCGAGGTTACATTTCTCGTGCAATACCGAGTTAAAAATTATACAGAATGACTACATTGTGCAAAAAGGTTTTGCATACGAGTAATGAAATACAACCTGTAGCACTGGAAATAAAGGTGTAAATGAAACTTCTGTTTTCCCTCCTTTTTGTACTGCAAACCAATTTTATTTGTCAGTCATTAAATTTGAATAAAGTCTGCAGACAGATGCAATTACCGTACTCATCCATTGAAAGGATCAATAATTATAGATTATGCTGATTATTTGCCAAAATAAAGAATTTGTCTTTTGTGACGCAAAGCAGAATAATTGGTTCTTTTTTCAAAGGCATAATGTTTCCAATGTCATGCTTGTTTAGTTGAATAATTACAGGAATAACAGTGTCATACAGCTGCTTATTGTCATTACTATTTTTATTATTTCTTCAGTTTAGTAGGATTTTGTAAAGAATAACTAAAAACAAATAGCAGCGTTGAGAAGGGACAATCTAAAGCAAAGCAAGTTTATTTATATAGAGCATTTCATACACAAGGTAACTCAATGTGCTTTACATGATTAAAAGCACTTAAAAACAAAGAAAAAACAGCTTATAAACATTTAAAACAAAAATAAAAATAAAATTAAAATAGCGTACAGTGCAAGAAATATTCAAAAGTGGAAATGCTCTAAAAAGCATGGGGGAAAAAGAAGAGTTTTTAACCTTGTAGCGTATATGTGTTAAATAAAAATGTTATTAATTTAGGAGAAAAGAATGAGCTGGAAGCGACGCCTGCATTACTTCCGGTTTAGCGTAATTTTAAATGACAGCATTATAAATTAAGCTATTTTATCAGTCTCACAATCTGAAGGTTGCTACACTTTTTGAAATTTTGATAAGAGTTCTAGACGGCCAGAGGTATCTTTCCTCGGACCCAAACACACACAACAATGAAGGTAGAGAATTTTATGGAAAATGTAATGATCTAACATGGGGAATCTATAGGGAAGCAACACAGAAAAACACAAAACAAGCAAAGTACAGAAGAACATTGGCAAAGGAAACTCACTTTTGATGTGAGATTGGTAGAATGAGCATGTGGTGACAATGCATATAGCTGGGGATAGTTTAAAACCCAATATGCACTAATCTGTACTTTTAGTAGACCGCAGGTTTGACTTACATGTTGACCAATTCAGGCAGGCGGGTCGACCTTCTGGGGTTGGCAAGCGCGCTCACGAGGGATGGTTTGCAGAAAAAGGAAGCAAAGAGAAAAAGACACACTTCAAGTGTAGGTCGGCTGGCACGCTGACAGTGGCAAAGCTTGTCAGGGAAAGATCGCAATCCATTCCCAACGTAGCCTCATCCATAAACTGCCCCACACCCAAAAGGATAGCTTTGGGGAGCTGGCAGGTGCTCCCTGCGGTCCACGCTTGGCAGTGCGGCAGGGAAGTTCGGTGTCTCCCAACCTCGTGGTGAGGTTGGGGGCTCCCCGGGCTAGGCCAGGCCTTCGGCAGGTGGAACAACGAGAGAGTGAGAGAGCCAGAGCGACAAAGGAGCTTCGGCCTTTTGATCCGTTTCAGAGAGCGAGGCCGGCCCCTTTTGACCAAATGGAAGGCAGATCGCACCTCTAGAATTGCATTTCATCTTAGTAAAATTTGTGGTTTAAAACTAGTGTAATAAAATATTAATTATTGGTTATTGGCAAGTTCTCAATCAAACACGTCGGGCTCGAACAACAGTGCAAGCAGACACGTTAGCCCCAGCATCCACAATAAATGTACAAATTGTGGCGTAACTCGCCTGGCGCTGCCTCCTAGTCTTAGTAAAGATGTGTTCGCCATCTGTCATCCATGGCTCCCACGCCGCTCACTTCACTTTGAACGCCCTGTTTACACGATGTCCAGCGGTTCGTCAAGCCTCCCAGAATGATGGCAAGCCCCGGGTTATTGTACTCAGTCAAATAGTGACTGTAGAGACGCTTCTCCCGGCTGTTCTTTGCTAATTAATCCATTGCTCGAGTTGGTCGGGCCACCTCGCCTTGTTTCCGCATTTTGTTTTTCTATTTTTTCCGTGGAAACTCAGCTTCGTCTTCTTGACTTGGCGAAGCTCGTTTTCCTGCTTCCTCCACTTGGGAAGCATGGATTAGTTGATCTTGAACTGCTCGATTCCCATATTCCTCCGCGTAACTGACACCCCGGAAATGCTCCCAGTGAGTCAAGCGGTAAAAAAAAAAAACCCCGGCACTATATACCTACTGGGGTCGTGGCTTGAGCGTCCTACTTCACGCACCCTTCCCCTGTCCTCAGCCACGTCCAATTTCCTCTGTGTAAGCAGCGTATCGGCAGGAAATGCTAAAAATAAAAAAAAGGTCAAGTGGAGCGGTCATCACACAGCAACATCTATAGATCTTGGAACTCGATGCACACATAAGGCGTGCCGCATTATAAGGCGCCTCGCCCATTTTGGAGAGAATTTAAGACTTTTAAGTGCGCCTTATGGTCGTGAAAATACGGTGATATGCTCTGACCTCTTTGTTTTGGTCAGAACCCTAGCTGCAGCATTCTGAATGAGCTGCAGCTGTGTAATGCTCTTTTTGGGGAGTCCAGTCAGAAGACCATTACAATAGTCAAGTCTACTTGAGATAAAAGCATGGATGAGCTTCTCCTGGTCTGCTTGACACATGCAAGCCTTCACTCTGGATATGTTCTTCAAAGGTAGAAGGCAATTTTAGTCATTGATTTGATATGACTGTTGAAAGTCAGGTCGGAATCTATCAGAACACCAAGGTTTCGGACTTGGTCTTTGGTTTTAAAGAGAGTGACTCCAGGTATTTACTAACAGCAATCCTCTTTTCTTTATTGCCCAAAACAATTATCTTAGTTTTGAAGAAGATTAATTGAAGAAGATTTTGGCTCATCCAGTTATTTATCTGTTTTAGACAGTGACACAACACCTCAATTGAACTGTCGTCATCTGGAGACACTGCTAAATATAATTATGTGTCATCTGCATAGCTATAATAGTCAAAATTAAAGTTCTGAAGAATTAAACCCAAGGGTAGCATATACAGGCTGAACAGGAGAAACAAGAACATAGCAGAAGATTAAAGTTGCATGTTGGAATACACTGTAGTAAGACATAAATATAGTGTAATTATGCTACATTAATACACAATTATTACAAAAGGGGAAGTATAATATTATTTACTGTGCTATGTAATTTGTATTAATGAATTATAATACAGCAAAATATGCATTTAACATTGAACAATGGTTTCAAACTGAATTCAAATGTAGAGGACTCAACTGTTTCTAATTAAATGGATTTTAGGCCATCTTTTAGTGGCCATGCACATTCGTCCCAGTGGCAGTGTGTTTTGCAGTATTATTGCGATATCCTCATTCTACTGCTAATTGAGTGATTTAATTCAAGAAAATCTAATTATTAATTTTGACATGAGCGATATTTGGACAAAGTGATGCATTTGAAGCTTTTAACCAGTGCAGCACAGATGGCAACCTGAGTGACGACAACACTGGAATGAATGATTAAATGATCTGTGAAAACATCCCGTGCTGAACCATCACTGTACACCTGTTGGCTTGGAACAGCAGTCTGCAAACTGTCACCTTCTATTGTAGGCATTGCACAAATAACTAGAGGATTATTTTTTTATCCAGGGTATCAAGCTGTTTACACAGACAATGAAGGTGTAAACTACTGCCAGTCTGTTATCATTCAGTTTAAACAAAATCAGAATCAGAATCAGAATCATCTTTATTTGTCAAGTATGTCCCAAAAACACACAAGGAATTTGTCTCTGGTAATTAGAGCCGCTCTAGTACGACAACAGACAGTCAATTGACAGAGAACACTTTTGAGACATAAAGACATTGAGAAAAACAGTCACTGAGCAATAAAGGGTTGCTCGTTATCTGGTAATGCCGGTACATTATTATTATTATTTTTTTTTTTGACAATTGTGCAAAAAGATGCAGTCCTCTAGCACTTAGAGCAGTTTGAATGACTAATACAAATAAAACATTCCATAAGAGCGTGGATTCTAACATGCTTTAATTGGTTTAGTATGTGAAGTTTACCTTAATCCCTCGCAGAGGGTGCCTCTCCAGTGATGGTGAAGGTGAACAATTGTCAAATAAACGGTTCTGATAATATCCTGGATACACACATTTAAAGATTTCAAGAGAGCAAAGTATATATTGCATAGGTACCTCAGGGATTTCGGAAGGTGGAATAAATAGGTGAGTAGAAAAAGATGGTTTTGGGGAAGCAGTTCCTAAGCAACTTTGCTGCAGGGACTGTTGCAAAAATGGTTGCCTTTATGGACAGTAATGATGAATAAACCAACATCTTATTGATTTTGTTGACTTTTCAAATTAAGCAGGCATGGTGACTCAAAGCCGCTATTTTTTTGATTGTAAAAGCAAACTTTAGGGTTGACTGAAATAGAACAGGTTGCCTGTTTACTTTTAATGTGACAGGTGGTTTTGCCTTGAACGGGTAACTTGAGTGCTGGAGTATTGAATCAGGAAATATGATGTAAAGGAGGCAAAGCAGAGCAATAAAAAAGTCACTGAGATGGATTAGGAATGATGGCTATGATGGCGAAGCTGCGTAGTACTGAAGGTTGAAACGGCTGCAGGAACAAACAGCTACACAAAGAACATACTTTATTTGACTTTTAATTTGATCTATTGACTTGCTCCTTTGAAGTTTCAACTTGCTTGGACCTGTTTCTTCACTTCCTTACCACACTCACCATTGCTCTGGACTGTTGACCCCAAGTATTTAAAGTCCTTCACCCTTGGGATCTCTTCTCCCTTTAGTCTCACTCTCCCCCCTCCACCCCTCTCATTCATGCACCTACAGTATATTCAGTCTTACTTCGGCTAATCTTCATTCCTCTGCTTTCCAGGGCATGCCTCCATCTTTCTAACTGTTCCTCCACCTGCTCCGTGCTTTCACTGGAGAGCACAATGTCATCTGCAAACATCATGGTTTAGGGGGATTCCAGTCTAACGTCATCTGTCAGCCTATCCAGGACCACTGCAAACAGGAAGGGACTCAGGGCTGATCCCTGATGCAGTCCCACCTCCACCTTAAATTCTTCTGTCACACCAACACCACACCTCATCGCTGTTCTGCTTAGAGCTGATCCCTGATCCAGTCCCAATTCCAATTTAAACTCCTCTATCACACCTACAACATACCCAACCACTCTTCTGCTGCCCTCATCATACATGTCCTGTACTACTCTAACATACACTATATTGCCAAAAGTATTCGCTCACCTGCCCGGACTCAGATATGAATTTAAGTCATATCTCATTCCTAATCCATAGGGTTAAATATGATGTCGGTCCACCCTTTTCAACCATAACAGCTTCAACTCTTCTGGGAAGGCTGTTCACAAGGGTTAGGAGTGTGTTTATGGGAATTTTTTACAATTTTTTCCAGAGGCATGTTTGTGAGGTAACACACTGATGTTTGACAAGAAGGTCTAGCTCTCGCTTTAATTCATCCCAAAGGTGTTCTGTCAGGTTAAGATCAGGACTCTGTTCAGGCCAGTCAAGTTTATCCACACCAGACACTCTCATCCATGTCTCTATAGTACTTGTTTTGTGCACTGGTGCACAGTCATGTTGGAAGAGGAAGGGAGCAGCTCCAAACTGTTCCCACAAAGTTGGGAGCATAAAATTGTCTAAAATCTCCTGGTATGCTGAAGCATTCAGAGTTCCTTACACTGGAACTAAGGGGCCAAGCCGAGCTCCCGAAAACAACCCCAAACCATAATCCCCCCTCCACCAAATGTTACACTTGGCACAATGCAGTCAGACAAGTACCTTTCTCCTGGCCACCACCAAACACAGACTCGTCCATCAGATTGCCAGATGGGGAAGCGTGATTTATCACTCCAGAGAACGCATCTCCACTGCTCTACACTCCAGTGGTGGCGTGCTTTATACCACTGCAACTAACGCTTTGAATTGCACTTGGTTTATGTATGGCTTGGATGCAGCTGCTCAGTCATGGAAACCCATTCCATGAAGCTCTTTGCGCACTGGTCTTAAACTAATCTGAAGGCCACATGAAGTTTGGAGGTCTGCAGCGATTGACAGATAGTTGGCGACCTCTTCACATTATGCGCCTCAGCATCCGTCAATTGACATGGCCTACCACTACGTGGCTGAGTTGCTGTCGTTCACAAATACTTCCATGTTCTTGCAATACAGCTGACAATTGACTGTGGAATATTTAGGAGTGGGGAAATTTCACGACTGGACTTGTTGCACAGGTAGCATCCATTCGCAGTTACACACTGGAATTCACTGAGCTCCTGAGAGCGACACATTCTTTCACAAAGGTTTTTAAAAACAGTCTGCATGCCTAGGCGCTTGATTTTATGCACCTGTGGCCATGGAAGTGATTGGAACACCTGATTTCAATTATTTGGACAGGTGCGCAGATACTATTGGCAATACAGTGTACATCCCTACCAGTCCAGACTTCCTCATGCAGTACCACAGTTCCTCTCTGGGTACCCTGTCATAGGCTTTCTTGCGATCTACAATGACACAATTATCATTTTTATACTTGAATGGTAAATCGAGTGCACTTATATAGCGCTGCCTAAAGCGCTTTACAGAGGCTCACATTCACACACCAAGGAGCAGCTGCTGCTATGCAAGGCGGTGCCAGCCCAATGGTACCAAATTAAGATTCAACATCCTGCCCAAGGGCACTTCGACAGCAGACAGTTGGAGCCAGGATTCAAACTGCCGACCTCTCAGTCACTGGACGACGGGCTCTATCAACTGAGCCACAGCTGCCCCATTAATTACTTGTACAATGTCAAAAGGCAAACCTTTACTTTTTTAGATAATGTTTAAAGTAATATTTCAATGTACTGTAACTGTCATACAAGCATAAAAAGAAGCTGCTGCTTTGAAAACTAAAACATTTTTAAAACGTCACACGCTCTTTGACAAGAGAGAAGTCACTTCACATATGTCTTGATGTATTATTATTGTCGATGTAGCATAAAGTACTTGCAGGCCGGACAGAGCTGCATGTGGTGCTGCTCTGTTATCACTGATACTCTTTAAACAAGACACACACACACACACACAAAGCCAAAGAAAAAGCTAAACATGCTTGTTGAGTGCTTAACAGCAGTTAAAACTCATTTCCAAACTCATATGTAACAAAATATAGTTTGAATTACAAAGTGTTTGATGGATTTGTTTCTGTAGAGGTTCTCTTTCTGCAACAGAATGCTCACTGCAAAGTCAGCCAAAGTGTCAGCTTTAATATCCAACAATAGCCGTAAACATTACCGACTTAATCTTTCAGAGAGCCACACAATAGTGATTTTGATAACCTGGCTTTAAATGACATTCTCGTGCCAATGTAAGTGCTACCTTTATTCAGTATTACCTCATGAATATTTGCTCTGGTACGATTGCAAGAAAGGGAGACAGTGTAGTCCAGAGGCAACAGCAACAGTGCAGCAATAGTGGACCTTGGTGATGCAATACTCAAGACAAATTCAACCTTTAATTTCTAATGCTCACTTTTGACTGACACTGCCAGAGAGGTAGCCATTAACAGTATCTTCTGATTGTTGCAGTTTAGAGTGGTCTTGAACTGCACTGCATTATAGTAAGAGATGCCGCTAATATAATGGTATTAGCAACATAAGAGGGCAAATCAAAATGCCTCTGTTATGAAGACGATAACAGTAAAATTCATTGCAATACAGTATTGTAAATGTCTGCTGCAAAGAGGGAAAAAAAAGAAAAAACGTAATTGACGCACTCCTCAAGATGTATATAATTGCCTATATTAATAGTTTAAACCATAAAAGTACACCAAACTGTAATCCAAAAACAATGATGATTTCAAACTCATCTTTCAACATTATTGAAAAAACATTGTTTTAATAGCCACTCAGCATAGCAAAAACATACACATGCAGGAGAGACTCTCCATTACTTCCGCTAAAATCCCACGCTACACTTGGCTCCTCCCCAATATACAAAGAGCTTAGCCTCTCAGTCTAGCTGTATCACTTGAACATACTTCCATGACATACTATTTACTATGCCATCTTTTGTTATCATGGGCCATTCCAGAAAGAGCACAAAACCTGCAAATGGATGAGTTTTTTAAAGCAATAGCAAACCGTAAATGGGGGGGATTCACTATAGTTTAGTGCTTAGATGTGACATTCACTTGACGTCTTATTTGGAAAATTGCAATGGTCAACATGTACTCGTAATGGCAATTAAGGAAATATTGGTGAGTTCATGGTAATAATAACATTTACAACCTTCCAGTTTAATTCAAGGTTTATATACCACCATAAAGCATGCAATTAAAGAGATCATATACGTAAAGTCTTATGCATTGTTAATTCAACATTAAAGACAACAGCCTAAAAAAGTTGAAAGCAACAAAGTGTCCTTATTTTCCCTGAGGTAGAAAGTTCATTGCTAGTTTCTTCCTCCTTTTCTTCATTCAATCGGTCGTTGATGATGATGGCCGTATGACTGGAGGCAACAACACCTCATGACCACGAAGCAGACGCTGTAACAGCATCGCTAATGTTTGCTACCTTCGGTGCGCCGGCGATAAATTGTTTCTTGGTGTTCTTCATCAATGGTAGATGCTGCCCCAACAACCGCCTGCAGCTCGTCACATAGACACGTGAACATCGTGGGACTCACTAAAAAGCCAATTTTAGGCACAGATGTTTATGCTTGCAGGCACTGGATGATGAGGGGAGTGCAGAAGCAGATGTATATTATTTTTCATGTGAAAAAAATGCTACTAGTTAATCATTGAAATAAATCAAATGGAACTAAACTAATCCAGCTTTATTTCATGTGATGGAACGAAGCCATTCACTTTATGACATTTCTTCACTGTATCAGTTTATAAATAATTTTACTCGCCAGAGAATTTTTAAGTGTAGCGACTCGGATATAACAGAAGATAAAATTGCAATGTCATTTGTATTATTAGACCATAAAGCTGTAAGAATAATATTGTTCACAATAGGAATGCATTTTGCTAAACGAAAACAAAACCCCTGTTTAGCACAAAAATATATATACAAACCCCAATTCCAGTGAAGTGGGGACCTTGTGTCAAACAAAAAACAGAATACAATGATTTGCAAATAATTTTCAACCTGCAGTATATTCAATTGAACACATTATAAAGACAAGATATTGTTCAAATTAATGAACTTTATTGTTGATTCCACAAATATTCACTCATTTTGAATTTCACGCCTGCAACACATTCCAAAAAAGCTGGGACAGGACCATGTTTAACACTGTGTTACATCGCTTTTCCTTTTAACAACACTCAAGCGTTTGGGAATGGAGGAAACTAATTACAACTTGAGTTGCTCAACAGCTCGGGGTCTCCGTTACGGTATTTTGCACCTCATAATGCACCACACATTTTCAATGAGAGACAGGTCTGGACTGCTGGCAGGCCAATTTAGTACTCATACTCTTTTACTACAAAGCCATGCTGTTGTAACCCATCCAGAATGTGGCTTGGCATTGTGTTGCTGAAATAAGCAGGGACGTTCCTGAAAATGACATTGCTAGGATGGCAACATATGTTGCTCCAAAATCTGTATTTACCTTTCACCATTAATGGTGCCTTCACAGATGTGCAAGTTACCCATGCCATGGGCACTAACACACCCAAATACCATCACATATACTGGCTTTTTAACAATCCAGATGGTACTTCTCCTCTTTGGCCAAGAGGACACGACGTCCATAACTTCCAAAAACAATTTCAAATGTCGACTCATCAGAACACAGCACACTTTCCATCAGTCAATCTCAGATGAGCTCAGGCCCAGAGAAGCTGGCGGCGTTTCTGGGTGTTGTTGATTTTTGTCTTTCACTTTGCATGGTACAGTTTTAACTTGCATTTGTAGATGTTGCGACAAACTGTGTTAACTGATAATGGTTTTCTCAAGTGTTCCTTAACCCATGTGGCAATATCCTTTACAAAATGATGCCGGTCTTTAATGCCGTACCGGCTGAGGGATCGAAAGTCACGGGCATTCAATGTTGGTTTTCCGCCTCGCTGTTGCAGGCTAGTGATGTGTCGCTCACGAATGAAACAGCTCTGAGATCCAGATCTTTGAAGTGAGCGATGAAAGCTTGCACACGATTGGTCAGGATGTGTGGCATCTTCTCTCTCTGACTGTGTGAAGCAGATGGGGTTAGGGGCAGCACCGCAACACAGAGCACACAGATGAGGGATGAAGATGAGAGAGACAGAGCAAGGGGCCACAAACATAGACAACAGAAGCATGCTGATAAGGCATAGTTAAGATGATGAGTGACAGCAGGAACAGCAGGGCTGGACACATTTAAACTTTATTGGCAATACAAAGGCAGTGTAAAGTCTGCAAGAAAAAAAAATCTCTTATTGAGCTGGCTCCACAAACAAGGCACCCATCCGTGCAATTGGAAGAATGAACACCAACATTTTAACAGAGGTACCAGTGTGGATACTTCAACTGCTGATGCTGGAAGCTGCATTGTAGCAATGACAGTCCCCTCTGAGAGAATCTTCTCCAAAATAGGGCAGATAATTTCCGACAGAAGAAACAGCATCAGCTCCTCAAAGCTGTGGCACTTGATGTTTCACAATGACATCGCACACTATTGAGTCCGTCACCACAGTAGATCATCTTTAAAACTGTGCAGAAAAACTGTTTAAAACTTTCCATAGTTTAGTTTATTTGAGAGAAAGTGAGAGAGTGTTTATGGGCCTCGGTAGATACTGCTGTTTTGTTAGCAAAACAGTTTAAATGGGCTCAAAAAGTTACTCCATGTGAACTATCTACTATCTTCACAGAATATACTGAGACATTTCCAACCTTTTTTTTTATCCTCATGGGAAAGAGTAGCATTTATTTAAGGGAAGTGTAGATTTGTTTAAGTGGACGACAGACACTGCAACTAATTGACATATATTAGACGGGCAGACAGACAGACAAACAGGCAGGCAGAAGACAGTATGTGGGGAATATTCCGAGGTGTCATAGTAGGGGGCCGCAAAATGGTGTCATACCGCCAGTGGTTTGCCCCAATTTTCATATATTTTTATCCACCGCAGGACTTTAACCTGCATCCTTCGGTTCCCATCTGTGAGCTATCCATGCTATATTATCCATGCTATATGAACAACTAAATGAGATATGTAGCAATAATAATATAGTCTTAGCCCTCAGAGGTATGGTAATTATCTGCTATACTCCTTGATCAATGCTTACTCTCTTGTACACAGCCGGAACCAATTACAGTAATTAACTGGATGAACACGAGCAAGCTCGAATGCCGATGTGTTTCTTCTACCCTCCTTCCACTGTCTTTCTGCACTTATCACTTCACACTTTCAGTGAGTCGTTCCAGACATATGACCGTTGTCTGGAATTCATCATGGCGGTCACCTGTCATGCAGAGGTACACTCGTCATCATGCCGAGCGCCGCACGTTTCGGGGAGTAATCCATCCCTCCAGCTCCTTCCCCCCAGCCTCATCCACATTTGTCCTTGTCCTGAGGCCAACAAACCAGATTTTTGGCATGCACCTTCAACTTCTAAGTAGCTGTTTGACTTTCACAAGTCTCCCATCATCGCAGCGTACACACTCCCAGGCAAGGTTGCCACATCCTTGCTCTGTAATTATATGCCAGTTATAAGTGTCCACTTGCGCATGCAGATGGGACCCTGTCTCCTTAAAAAAGAAATTCACGCAGCAGGTCAAACCTATCTACTGGTTATTTATCATTCCCTCTGAGGATTTAAAATATTTCTCATTACTTTTTGCTCAACCTCCACAAAGGAAGAAAAAGACAAAAATCATTCATGACTGACATTATTTTAAACATATGAGCCGTTTAACCTCAGAGCCATGTACACTATTTTGCTTTATGAGGGACAATTGTCAAATCCAACATGAACATGCTGAAGTTAATCTAAAGCAGGGATGTCAAACTCATTTTTGTTGTGGCCCACATTGTTGGTACGGTTTCCCCTCACAGGGCCAATATGACTGTGAAACCGTGTGAATGTTTCAGCGCCTAGTCAAAGTATTACATATACTGTACACAACAAAATTGATGGATAACTATTTTTCAAATGAGAAGTCAAGGAAAATAGTTTGTTCAGCTATTGGTGGAGTTATATACAAAGTAATTTGGTAACAAAAAAATGCTTGCAAAATCTCAACGTTATTTATTACATATGAAGATGTGAAATTTTGGTACAGATTTTAGCAAGAATCATGGAAGTCGACGGCAATGATTTGCTTTCGTGGGCCACATAAAATGTGGTGGGCTGAATGTGGTCCCCAGGCCTTGAGTTTGACACCTGTGATCTATCCATCAATTTTCTGAGCCGCTTCTCCTCACTAGGGTCGCGGGCGTGCTGGAGCCTATCCCAGCTGTCAATGCATGTTTTTGGGATGTGGGAGGAAACCGGAGTGCCAGGAGAAAACCCACGCAGGCACGGGGAGAACATGCAAACTCCACACAGGCGGGGCTGGCGATTGAACCCGGGTCCTCAGAACTGTGAAGCAGACGCTCTAACCAGTCGGCCACCGTGCCGCCTACCTGTGATCTAAACAAAGTTAAATATTCTCTCAAAACGCTAAACTTTGAAGGTAGTTAATTATTTATTTTGAAGTGGCATGTTTTAATCCTAAATTGTTGATCGCCTCAGTATGAGGTGTCTCAGAAAGGTTCCAGTACTGGTGTCACAAAAGACATTCTGGCGTTTGCTTTGTAGATAGGACAACTTGTGTCTACTTCACAACGACTGCATCTGCTTACAATGCTCTGAGCATCAGACAATTCCTGCTTGACAAGAATATTCGCGTGCTGGATCAACCTCCCTACAAACCTGGCTCCATGTGATTTTTTTCTCTTTCCCAAGCTTAAGGGCTCATCAAGTAGAACCGTTTTGGAGATTACTTCAAAGAGGAAAACATTTAATTTGGATTTGAAATACCGGTATGTTGCGGCACGGTGGCCGACTGGTTAGAGCGTCAGCCTCATAGTTCTGAGGACCGGGGTTCAATCCCCGGCCCCGCCTGTGTGGAGTTTGCATGTTCTCCCCGTGTCTGCGTGGGTTTTCTCCGGGCACTCCGGTTTCCTCCCACATCCCAAAAACATGCATGAATTGGAGACTCTAAATTGCCCGTAGGCATGACTGTGAGTGCGAATGGTTGTTTGTTCCTATGTGCCCTGCGATTGGCTGCAACCAGTTCAGGGTGTACCCCGCCTCCTGCCCGATGACAGCTGGGATAGGCTCCAGCAAGCCCGCGACCCTAGTGAGGAGAAGCGGGTCAGAAAATGGATGGATGGATGAATACCGGTATGTTGTCTGTGACAGCAGTCCCGCAATTTTTCTTACACACCTTGTACTGTATGTTAATCCTTCTTTCACGATTCTCCTAGGCCTGGTTGGTGATCCACTCGCAGCGTGAAGAGAAAAAAAACATCTGGAGTTTGGACAGCAGGTTTAGAGTAAAATACATTATGGGAACATAACTTAGCAAAATTACATTAGACATTGTTTTCTACCCTACGAGCAATCTGAATTTGTTTAGTCACATTTGAAAGTATTTTTCATAGAAAACCAAATATGACAAGATTTATATTGCTGGCAAAAGCCTTAAGGGTCAAAAGGCAGATTTGTTGTCTGTTTATTGAAAAATAGTCACAGGGTTGGGGTTTGGGTCCCTGAAAAGTGTTACTGACAAAGTCTCTTATTAAGCCACCCTGCTTCACATTCCCTCTACATTCTGTCTATGCCAAACACTTTATGGTAACACATTTAGAAGTTTTAAAACGGTACGTAATATCACTATTGTAGTCTCATTTACATTTATTTACACGGTTGAAGAAATTATGAATCGACTGACAATTGGTTAAGCAATAAAGTGAGCAGTTCTGTTTTATCATATTATCCAGGAGTTAATGTTAGAAATAGATCCATGTTTGTTGTCAAAATGGTTGGACATCTGAAAGTAGAAAGATGGCGTGTTTGCTGAACAACAGGAAGTCTGTCTAATTAAAACTGTCATTGAGAATGAATGGAATGATGAAACTGGCAGCGTGTTGTGCATATCCGTACGAAGCAAGCAGACTTTGGGTCAAGAGAGGCAATTTCTGTGCAGGGGATCTAATCAGTAACTTTGTCCCATGAGGAGAGCCCAGCATACATACATTACATTCCAAAGCCCGGTAAAGTAGTCATTACAAAGTTTAGCGCTGTCAGCAGATTTGTGGAATGCTTCCATGTAGCAGCGAAGGCAGCCAAAAACTGAAAAAACGTATAGACTGGATTGTAATTAAAGTAAGTTTATTACTTACCACTACTGCAGTCATTTACATAAATTTTTCGCATCACACTGTGATGAGATGGGAGCTGATTAGTTGAGCGCATTCACTCACACAAACTACATTATACAGTATTTGAACACTTGTCCATGACACCTAACGGAAGGGAAAATTTCACTCCAGATGGATTAATTAATTGATTAAGAGGAAGCCTGTCTAAATATGTTTGTCTACAAAGTGTATGTCCATCCATCCATCCATCCATTTTCTGAGCTGCTTCTCCTCACTAGGGTCGCGGGCGTGCTGGAGCCTATCCCAGCTTTCATCAGGCAGGAGGCGGGGTACACCCTGAACTGGTTGCCAGCCAATCACAGGGCACATATAAACAAACAACCATTCGCACTCATATTCACACCTACGGGCAATTTAGATTTGTCAATTAACCTACCATGCAGGTTTTTGGGATGTGGGAGGAAACCGGAGTGCCCGGAGAAAACCCACGCAGGGACAGGGAGAACATGCAAACTCCACACAGGCGGGGCCGGGGATTGAACCCCAGACCTCAAAACTGTGAGCCCGACGCTCTAACCAGTCGACCACCGTGCCGCACAAAGTGTATGTAAAGGCACCATAGCATGGATAAAAAAACATTGTGCAAATTTCCATGAACAGAAAACTAATAAATCACCTCTCTTGATCAAACTGTGTGTGTGTGTGCATGATGAAGATGTCTCACTGTCAACTTGTTCAAATAGTGACTACATCACTTTGGGGCAACACAAAGTGCCATAAAACAGCACTCTTCATACTTCTACAAACGACTAATAGGGATTTCACCCAAATGAGCCTCAGGTGGAATAACGTATTCTAGACAGATAGGCAATGGAAAGATTTAATTGCAAATATTTTCATTCTGTAGTGACTCAGACCCAGTTGCAAGACCCACCCACCCTGCTGTGAGACTGCCCCAGAAGACGCCTCGTGGACCCTCAACTAATTAACATCTACTCTCGAAGTCTGAACTCCCAAGCATCAAAGGCTCCTAGATGTTTCCACCGGACCACCTGTCTTTGTATAGGAACAATTGCTGGGACAAAGCAACACCCGCTGGCGTGGAGAGGAACTGCAAAGTCAAACTCTCATTTGAGGTTTCACCAAAGGATAAATGTCTGTTTTGATATTTTACGAACTCTGCCGAATTCTTCCAAATGTATACCTTGATGTCTGTGTTAGTGTGTCAACTTTACAAACGCAGCTGCGAGATTTTGAGAACTGTTTGTCTTGATTTAACTCCAAGCAGCATGAAATGTGCTTGAATCATAAGCAGTTGATTTGCCAAGGCTAAAGTACAAACAGTCAGTCCGATATGCTTGCCCTCTGAGTAAAGAGAGTACCAAGTTGGGGTTATTTTATATTAATACACGTATATGATTTTAAACCCATAAAATTGGAGTCTATATTCAAGCTGATGGGTGCGGTCTTCTCCAGGTTTCCTCGTCCCTCTTGCACACACCCCGCCCCCGGGGTAGTTAACTCCTGACTCCCACCTTCTTGCCTCTCTGGTGTTTTTGCTCTGGCTTATTAGTTTTTGTCTTACTGATAGCTCCCCAGCCGCGGGGCAGCTATGGGCCACCTCTCCCCTTTCTTTTGTTCGGGCACATGGGTCGGTAACTGCGAAAGCCGGGATGAGAACAGACTCGGCTTCCCAGCCTATCCGTGGGCGACCGCTAATCAATCAGAGCAGCTGCTACTAAGGTACCAGGTAGGCTTCCAGCCAAGCGTGATCACTCTGGAATTGCTAGCGAGACCCTGAAAAGGAAGGAAGAGAAGCGGTCATATTCTCCCAATGAGGCGTGATGAACAACAATTTTTCTTATTCTGCCTCTTTTTTTTTGGTTTCATTTTTGTGCATCTTTTTCTTCTGCAACCAACCCTGTCTCCGTGATTCTGAGACGCGCCCAGACAGAGACCACTCCCAGAGGCCATCTGATTTACGCTCATGAGTAGACACTTCAAGTGTTTGCCAGATTGTACAAAATTAGGGCCTAATAATTTCGGGGAAATTACTATCTTCAGAAAAGATCTAAATTTTGTCCTCTCGCTCTCCCTCTCGTCCGGAATGGATTCGTTAAACACTTTAGTCCAACACACGATCTTCTATTTCCCTTTTCTTAGGCCCATTTTTCTTTTTATTAGTTTTATTTTCTTTCTTTAGTTAGACCCCTTTTGTGTGTTTCCCTCTAGATCCTTTGTAGATGTCATTAAATATTCTATAAAATTCCACTCCAGGTTGTATTTTGTGTGTGTTCTGAGTTTAAGTAAGTCTCTGTCATCTAGAACTCAAAATTTCATAAAATGTAGCAACCTTCAGATTATGAGACTGGTATGAGACTTGTCACTTTCCCTAAATTTTATACATAAAAAGTGACATGGTGACCCTTTACGAGACAGACTTTTTTGCCCCAACATCTACTTTTCAAGCAGCCAACCTCCTGCAATCTACCTTTTTTTTGGTGGGGGGTGGGGCGCGACCATGTCTCCGGTTTGAGAGCGCAGAGCGCTCCCAATGAGCTAAAATTCTGGGCCGCCGACACAGCTCAGCACCAATGTATGTTGATGTACCTTGCATCACCGCATGAGCCAATCTTGCACAACACAACATAATTAACAATTTAAATGTTTTTGTCAATACCTGAGTTTAGTCCGATGAAATGAAAGATGGGATGCACTGCAGTGAATCAGCCAGGGATGCATAGTCAGTGTCGTATTTTCCATGCACAGTCCTAAATGCTGCTCCACTTTTCCGTTCTTTGGTAATGCGATGGCAGACTGGCAGATGAATCATATTCATTTCGAAAATGTCATCGTGAAAAAATACTCCTCGTCCCATTCCGTATGAAAGTGGCAAGTTTTTGTCTTCTTACTTGGTTCAGCTCCCCCACTCATTTTTATACCCTTTCTTAAGTATAGGAGAAAACACCGAGAGATAAAAATTGGAGGTAACTCACTGACTAGCTTGTTAGTTTTGACACACTTGGCGCCGTTGTTTGCGCATCTGCAGTTACCTTTTAGCAGCGTTGTTTGCGTATGTGCGTGATCTAAGTGTCAGAAAAATTCAGATATCATCGATTATATATGTATATCAATCAAGCAACGGGATGGATGATAGGCTGATGTCTTTTTTTTTATGTCATGCGATGTCATGCGATCTACCAATACTACCTTCGCGGTCGACTGGTCAATCGCGATCGACGCATTGAGCACCCCTGTATTAAAAATTACGCAAAACCGGAAGTAACGCAGGCGTCGCTTCCGGCTTATTCTTTTCTCCTAAATTAATTACATTTTTATTCAACCAATATACGCTACAATACGATTTAAAAAGAAGGGTCTTTGCTGTTGAGAAGAAAACTGTTATAACTTCACTGTAAATTATCATCCACCCATCCATAAATCCAGGGTTGCAGGTGAGCTGAGAGCCTATCCCAGCTATCTTTGGATGAGAGGCAAGGTATACCCTGGACTGGTTACCAGTCAACCATAGGGCACATACAGTATATACTATACTGTATACAAGTATTCACACCCACAATCTCACCAATGGATAATTTGGAGTCTTCAATTAACCCAAGAAGCATGATTTTGGAATGTTGGAGGAAGGCAGAGTACCTGTGGAAAACTCACACAAGCATGAGAAGAACATACAAACTTCATACGCGAAGGTTGGAGCCGAGAATACCGTACCTCAGAACTGTAAGGCAGATGTGGTAACCACTCGACAACCATGCTGACGTAGATTATCATATCACCTAAAAAATGTGTGACATGAAAATTCAAGAATCCTAACTTTAAACTAATTGCACGGTCAGTTTAAAAAATTCCCAAATTTACTTGAGAGACTGCACCACCAGTTTCAGTTCATGTTGCAAATAAACTTGGTGCAAAGGATGTTGGCATTGAAAGAATAAAAGGTATACATCAGGTTTTTGAGTAGATACTTTAAAAAAAAATAAAGGCGAAATGACAATCTGTAAAAAGTTTGCTTGGGACTACTTTGCACTTTAATAGCAGTTGAATGCACAAGAGCGGTATATAAAGCACTGGTTCTCCTCATACGGGCCATATTACCATACTTATCGTGTAGCCACAATACATCTGAAACAGTAAATAATTTATTGTTATTGTGACAAATGGCAATCACTATGCATTATACTGGAGATAAACTCAATCTGCAAAGTCTCTGAGAATAACAAACTGCTCCTGTTGTTAGCAATTATGTGAGCATCTTCATAAACCTGTTGAATAGGGAACAGGTGCATGTCAAAATCAATCATGACCATCCATCTGCTTCTGTTTCTGGGTCATGATGAGTGTGTCTCACAACAGGTAAGATTTTCCTCCATTGCAGCCAATTTTGGGGAGGAACAGAATCTTTTATAAACAGAAGGGGAGAACATTTTTGTAACCTTTTAAAAGGTTGTTGCAACATCATTGCTGCAATCCATGTAATATTAATTACCTAAAGAGTGGTTTCGAGGCGGGTACTTGTTATCCCGAGTTGTTTCTTTGTCGTTGCATCATTCCAGCTCTCACTTTTGGAGCACACCCATGGGGCCATACTATATTTTGTTGCTACGTGCAGCAAACCTTTATGATTAGCATGGAACAAAGCTGGATGTATTAGTGAATGAGATTTTTAGAATTTGTACTCTAAAAGTAATTCGGAGATAATGCCTGAAGAGCACGTAAAAGGTTCTATTGGTGAAATGCTCGTAACTACTGTAGAGAAACCATGTGGTCATTCTCTCTCAAGAGGAGAACAGCTTGAAGAATATAGTGGCAAACTAAGAGAGGGGGATTTAATAATACACTATAAATACCAATCAATGATTATAAATAACTTGATGTACAGTACATGCACTCTGGGCTCTGAAGGCATTGGCACAGTAATACAGAGCACTGATGTAAAGCTGTCGAAAATGTATACAGAATGTAGAAACATCTTCTATAAGTAGAAAAAAATACATTAGAAATGGCTAAACACATTGAACACAAATTCTCAGGAATAAGCTATGTTTTCCAATATTTCACATTACAGGGCTGTGCAAGTCTTAAGCCACAATTGCATTTGTAGTTTTAGAAATGCTGTTAGATAGCTAGCTAGCTTTTCCATGGCTGATCCCTGATGCAGTCGCACCTCCTCCTTAAATTCGTCTGTCACACCAACAGCACACCTTATCACTGTTCTGCTGCCCTCATATATGTCCTGTATTTTTCTAACATGCCACTCCAGACTTCCGCATGTAGTACCACAGTTCCTCTCTGGGTACTCTGTCAAGGCTTTCTTTAGATCCACAAAGACACAATGTAGCTCCTTCTGACCTTCTCTGTACTTTTCCATCAACATCCTCAAGGCAGATAATGCATCTGTGGTACTCTTTCTAGGCATGAAACCATACTGTTGCTCGCAAATACTCACTTCTGTCCTGTGTCTAGCCTCCACTACTCTTCCCCATAACTTCATTGTGTGGCTCATCAACTTTATTCCTCTATAGTTCCCACAGCTCTGCACATCACCCTTGTTCTTAAAAATGGGCACCAGCACAATTTTCCTCCATTTCGCAGGCATCTTCTCACGCGCTAGAATTCTATTGAACAAGCTGGTCAAAAACTCCACAGCCATCTCTCCTAGATGTTTCCATACCTCCACAGGAATGTCATCAGGACAAACTGCCTTTCCATTTTTCATCCTCTTTAATGCCTTTCTAACTTCCCCCTTACTAATCATTGCCACTTCCTGGTCCACCACACTTGGTTCTTCTACTCTCCCTTTTTATTTTCCTCATTCATCAACTCCTCAAAGTATTCTTTCCATCTATCTAGCACACTGCTGGCACCAGTCAACATATTTCCATCTCTATCCATAATCACCCTAACCTGCTGTACATCCTTCCCATCTCTATTCCTCTGTCTGGCCAACCTGTATAGATCATTTTCTCCTTCTTTAGTGTCCAACCTGGCATACATGGCATACATATGCCTCTTGTTTGGCCTTTGCCACCTCTGCCTTTGCCCTGTGTCGCATCTCAATGTATTCCTTTCAA
Source organism: Phyllopteryx taeniolatus (assembly GCF_024500385.1). NCBI lineage: Eukaryota > Metazoa > Chordata > Actinopteri > Syngnathiformes > Syngnathidae > Phyllopteryx > Phyllopteryx taeniolatus. The sequence goes on along the minus strand of NC_084511.1, from coordinate 11,465,972 downwards.
CTCTCCTCGGTTCTCTCAGTGTCCCACTTCTTCTTAGCTAACCTTTTTCCTTGTATGATTTCCTGTACTGTGAGGTTCCACCACCAAGTCTCCTTCTCTCCTTTCCTGCCAGAAGATACACCAAGTACTCTGCTGCCTGCCTCTCTGATCACATTGGCTGTAGTGGTCCAGTCTTCTGGAAGCTCCTCCTGTCCACCGAGAGCCTGTCTCACCTCTTCCCGAAAAGCTGCACAACACTCATAATGTCTCAGCTGCCACCACATGTTCTCTGCTCGGCCTTTGTCTTCTTAATCTTCCTCCCCACCACCAGAGTAATTTTACAAACCAACCTATGCTGTCGAGCCACACACTCCCCTACCACTACCTTACAGTCGGTAACCTCCTTCAGATTACATCGTCTGCACAAGATGTAATCCACCTGCATGCTTCTACCTCCGCTCTTGTAGGTTACCCTATGTTCCTGCCTCTGTTCACTACAGCCATTTGTATCCTTTTTGCAAAGTTTCCCACCATCTGTTCCTCCAAGTTCCTCCAAGTTCCTTTCCTGGATGCCATACTTACCCATCACTTCTTCATCACCCCTATTTCCTTCACCAACATGTCCATTACAATCTGCACCAATCACGACTCCCTCGCTGTCTGGGATCCTCAGAAATACTTTGTCTAGCTCCTTCAAGAATTTCTCTTTCACCTCTAGGTCACATCCTACCTGTGGGGCATAGCCACTAATCACATTATTCATAACACCCTCAATTTCAAGTTTCAGCCTCATCACTCGATCTGATACTCTTTTCACCTCCAAGACATTCTTAACCAACTCTTCTTTTAAAATAACCCCGACTCCATTTCTCTTCCCATCTACACCATGGTAAAATAATTTAAACCCTGCCCCTAAACTTGTAGCCTTACTGCCTTTCCACCTGGTCTCCTGGATACACAATATATCAACCTTTCTCCTAATCATCATGTCAACCAACTCCTGAGATTTACCTGTCATAGTCCCAACATTCAGTTCTAGGCTCTGTGCTTTCCTCTTCTCTTTCTGCCAAAGAACCCGCTTTCCACCTCTTCTTCTTCTTCTTCGACTTTGACCCACAGGAGCTGAATTTCCACCGGCGCCCTGCAGGTTGGCGGCGCCAGTGGCGGACGTTGTTAACCCGGGCCATGACCGATCCGGTATGGAAATTCTTTGGATGAATGCTCATATTTGTTTGGCAAAGTTTTAAGCCGGATGCCCTTCCTGATGCAACCCTTTGCATTTATCCGGGCTTGGGACCGGCCTACAGTTTGCACTGGCTTGTGCCCAACATAGGGCTGCATTAGTTATGCAGCAGAAATACATGATAAAATGTTTTAAAATGGCATTATAAAATGTATTTTCCTTAGTTGTTTAGCTACACAGTGGTTTTGGGGTTCCCACAAAATCCTACTAGTTACTGTCTTATGGTCTCAAAATGAAATTCTATAACAAATCTAGTAGTGACTTTCACAGTAGTGTGTATATATCCACTATTAAAAGTCTGAATTCAAATATTTATTTCAGTACAAACTATAATCCAGTGTGAGATAAACAAAGAAGGTAAAAGGTGAGTGTGCCACTTCCTGTCCTGCAGTACCCGGTAGACAAAATCCTTGTTTCACTGTCTACCTTCCCCATACTTTGAAATTACAATGTCCCTCTGGACTTCATTCCCAGTGTCAGGGACCAAGTGCATAGTTTTTATGGTATGTGACGATCCCCTTTGTCGGAAATGAAAATAAGAAATCAAAACATTACTCTGGCTCTTTTAAAGTTTCTGATCTCAGTGTATAAACAATGTGTCTGGACTGAGTCTGTGACTGGACCATCCGGGTGGCATATTAATATCATGTGTGGAGTTTATATAGGACTAAAGGCTTGTATTTCAGGGGTTCTCAAACTTTATGGGTCCAGGGACGCGAAAGCTTTTGAAGGACCTCCTCATAATCCTAACCAGTGCCAACCTATCTTGAAAGGCACTCTATGCGAGACCCCCATTTATTTTGGGACGCATTGCCAACCCCCAGTTGTGTTGTCCTGTGCGGCTGCACGCCACTGATGTGTTATTCGGAATCCCACCTACATTCCTGGCAAAACACGCCCCGCTGCAACATGATTGGCTCTTGTGTCGCGTGACGGGCAGTCTTTACAGATGTAGCGTGATTACCATCTCAAATATGTATCACATTTTTATGAAATAAAAACAAATAAGTTTGTTATGGTTAGGTTTAGTGCTAGGGTTGGGGCTAAGGGAGTTTAGGACAGGTAAAGGTTAGGATTAACCAGTAATATTAGAACAGGGCGTGTCCTGCCAGTAACACACATGAGATTCCTCCATCCATCCATCCATCCATTTTCTGAGCCGCTTCTCCTCACTAGGGTCGCGGGCATGCTGGAGCCTATCCCAGCCGTCATCGGGCAGGAGGCGGGGTACACCCTGAACTGGTTGCCAGCCAATCGCAGAGCACATACAAACAAACAACCATTCGCACTCACAGTCACACCTACGGGCAATTTAGAGTCTCCAATTTATGCATGTTTTTGGGATGTGGGAGGAAACCGGAGTGCCCGGGGAAATCCCACGCAGGCACGGGGAGAACATGCAAACTCCACACAGTCGGGGTCGGGGATTGAACCGGGTCCTCAGAACTGTGAGGCTGACGCTCTAACCAGTCGTCCACCGTGCCGCCACATGAGATTCCTAATAATAATAATTATTTTTTTAAATGTTTCAACCTAACTATTCACAACCTGTTTACTTGAAAGGAAATTAACCAAATTCTATTCAAAATGTACCCATTGTCACTAGATGAAGTGTACTGCTTGCATGAACAACATAGCTGTGACCAGAGAGGAGGTAGTTTACAAAAGTACAGGCAGTGTTGCCAACTCAGCTATTTGAAACAGACAACATGAGAAGAATAATCTTTACATTGTGTTCATATTACAAGAAAGGAGCCCAGTGGAAGGCAATCACGTAGTCAATCACCCTGAACATCGCCAAAGAATTGGTTGCCATTTATATGCTGCAAAAGCAGTGATCTTTACACACATTGGAAAGTTTTGACCTGAGGTACTGTATGTGCTTCCAAACCTCAAATATTTTTAATTTTTCTACTATGGTTTGTTGTCTCTTGAACACATATTGTAAGTATCGACCGGTATTGACAATCGCTAGAAGTAATCCTGTATGTGACATTTCTATCAAAGACTTTCACTAATAATCTATACATGAAAATAATAAAAGCAGAACTATGTATGTATTATATTTTAAATTTTCTTCTTTGGAGTTAGAAAAGCGTTTTCAAATGTAAGAGCAACTTCAAATAAGTTCAAGGCAGCGGCACCATTTGAGGGCCTCTAATCCCTAACCCCTTGATAGTAAATCTTAGTGCCACAATAAAATAACATTGAGGGGACTTTCTGTAGTCTAAAAACACATTGGAAATGCTCTTATTATTGTTAACTCTTGAGGGTGTTTTGACTAAAAGGTTTTTTGTTGGTGTATCATTTTTGAAATGAGAAGTAGATGTTGATCATTAGTCAGATGGTGAAGGTAAGGAAAGAGTGGTAGTGATTATGCCAAATGTGGGAGGGAAAAAAACTGCTTTACATGCAGCAATGTAATGTAGGTGTGACAAGAGCTACATTTACTCTGTCCTTGAACTATATAATTTGCGCAAGAGCTACTTTTTTATAATGCTTTACCCTTCACAAATACAGTTACTTTGCTTGGAAGCCTCTGTCGTGGTTGCAGGAACCTACAGACAGGATGGCATTTAGGGAGTACTTACCTGTGATGAAAATGAATCTGAAAAAATACTGTATCCCCTTAAATGTTTTCAGCTTTGGCCCAGACTAGAGTCCCTCAAAGAAAAAATTGAAAAATAGCAGTGTTGCATCCAGAAAGACAGGTAAAAACGTTGCAAGAGATATTTATGTTGATTATAATACCATATTGTTGCATGGAAACTGTATTCATCATCACACTGGTAAATAATCTGAACATATTTTTTCAGCAAGGGACACTTGGCAAATGGCAAATCCCAAACTGTATACTGAAATAATGATAATCTCAATTTACTTACAAATCTACTTACGCTGTTTGAAATCTGTGCCTGTTTAGTTAAAAAAAGAAAAACTATTATTCTGTTCTATGAGTGGCAACTGGTGGATATACAGGTTCATTGTACCTTCTGCGGGGGCACAGTGAACGACTGGTTAGCACATCTGCCTCACAGTTCTGAGGATCAGGGTTCAAATCCCGGCCCCGCCTGTGTGGAGTTTGCATGTTCTCCCCGTGCCTATATGGGTTTTTTCCGGGCACTCCGGTTTCCACCCACATCCCAAAAACATGCATGGTAGGTTGATTGACGACTCTAAATTGCCCTTAGGTGTGAATGTGTGCGCAAATGGTTGTTTGTTTCTATGTGCCCTGCGATTGGCTGGCGACCAGTTCAGGGTGTGTCCGAAGATAGCTGGGATAGGCTCCAGAACGTCCGCGACCCTAGTGAGGATAAGCGGGACAGAAAATGGATGGATGGATGGATGTACCTTCTGTCATCTAGTGCAAGAGCATTAAGTTGTTCTGCCTGTCACTATATGACAATGGTATAGATAGATGAACAAAGATATTATAGCTAGAACATTTTTTTCAATGAAATCAGATACATTTCCCACAGCACAGTGGTTTGGATTCACTTCCCTAGATGCTGGTTTTATGTGTGAGCACTGTTTCCTTGCTAAATAGCACCACATTCTTTGCTCAGACAATGTGAGTTGGGTGAGTGGATAGGCTCGACAAATGTGGCTTAGGGCTATACGGCAAGTAGTAGTCTGTGGCGCCACTGATCGACTGTCCACCGGTGGTGTTTACAGCAAGCTTTAAGCCTTGACATATGTTTTGGAAATGAACATCTGCTGAGGCTAGCGATAATCCTATGGACAGCCCATTAAACACTCCAGGTTCACAGATAAGATGAATACTGTATGCTTATATTCCCTCTGTATGGCTATCGTCTTGAAACTGATTTTCAATAACATGCATTAGTCTGATCTCTTAAACTGTCCAAGGCTAATGCTATTTATCGCTGCTAAAACATTAACCAAGGTCCTTATGGAGGTTAACTCCCCCGACGGAAGCCTCAATCACATCACTGAAGAGCCGCCACAAGCCATTGTTTTTTTAAACATGTATCTTCCAAATCAGGTAATGCTGTATATTCCCTAATGTTTATGCCATTTAATCTGTGCAGCCCGACACCAATGACCTCCCACCATTTACTGTATTCAGTATGTTATCGTGTTGGCATCTGCTGCAAAGAATGTCTGAACTCTGATATAAAATACTGTATATGGGTTGCTTTTCACCTTAAGGACCCACAAACCATCATGATAATTAATCAAAAACTATTTGCATTTTTGCAACAAAATAAACAATCCACATACTTTAAAGAGCAGTATTTTTTTTTTTTTTGTGACTAATGTAAGATGGGCGGGCTTACTTGCTCTGACATTTCAGTTCAAACCTTGGAATTGGTTGAAAGCCAAACAAGAGGTCACGCTGATCATTCACCACTTATCACTGTTATGTTTTTTACCATTTCAGATAATAGAACTACTCTTAGCAAACAAGCATATAGCACCCAATCATCAGTACTCAACAGAAATGCTTGTTTTTACTAGATCAAATCTCCAGAAAAAAAACAGAGAAAAATACAATGAATAACTATTAGTGAAGATCAATAAACAATAAACAAAAGCAAAATCAGCACCTGATTCCTCCTTTGACAGCCTGCAGAAGGGGAAAACAAAACCTATATGAGCACAACGTCACTTAAAATATTTTATGTCATCTTGTACAGTATGTTTCATCATTCAAACCATGTGTCAAACTCATGGCCGGCGCTATTGTTTGGTGTCCACACATGGATTTGTTTTGAGTGACATCACCTGCAATTATTATGAGTCAATACCTGGTCAGGTTAAAACAGGACATCCATCCATCCATCCATTTTCTGAGCTGAGCTGAGAGTTGTCAATTAACCTACCATGATTTTCGGCCGATGCTTGTCAGATGTACAGCAACTGCTGGCTGACGCGCCTTCCTAAGGCCGATATTCGTGCTATGTATGTTTGCTGACTGAGGTGTGTGTACGTGCAGAACTTCCTGACTCCGCAGCAGGGAAGATATATCCATAGACATCCATCCATCCATTTTCTGAGCCGCTTATCCTCACAAGGGTCGCGGGAGTGCTGGAGCTTATCCCAACTATCATCGGGCAAGAGGCGGGATACACCCTGAACTGGTTGCCAGCCAATCGCAGGGCACACATAAACAAACAACCATTCACACTCACATTCACACCTACGGGTAATTAAGAGTCTTCAAATAAGATTTGGATGATTCATAGCCCACTTCTTTGTGATTTCTCATTTTGAAATATCAAATACATTTACACTTGACTCCCTTCTCTACTGTTTATGAATTTGAACCGAGTGGAGTGAGAGCCAAGTTGAATTTTTCAGGATTCATGAGACAAAAAATATGTCAGTGAAACTAAGGAGGAAGGTGAGAATGAAAAACTAATCCAGACAGACACTGAGAGAGAAAAACACATAACTTTCAATCAGTATCCAGAGATGAGTATCAGTCTGGTCAAAGAGCCTTTTTGTGTGCCACTGTCGTCCTTGGAACTATTTAATCACAACACGGACCACTGTGGCCAATTGTGGCCTCATGATTGGCTGGTGCTTGACAGGCATGACCATATGGTCGGAAGTGATATACCTAGCTGCTACCTTCCTGTGACTGATGTCTCCAGCAAAAATGATTACTTCATTTAACCACGCATTATTCGGCTGGCTTGAGGTTGGGGCAAAAATAAAATAAAAAAATAAAAATAGTATTAAGCCAGTGAGTGCAGCAGCTGGAGTGTTCATAAATGTGACTTTTTTTTTTTTAAACAAACCCAATGGACGTTCTTCGAACTAACTAAATAAGGATGAATCGAATTATCGTCTTTCAGCTTTACTTCTCTTGTTTGTTTATACAAGTGAAACAAAAAGGCGCTTTTGACAATTGAAAGAAAAAAAACAAATAAAATACAAATAAAATCATACAATGGAATGTAGACCGTTTCATGAATATATATTTGCCTGAAAAGTGTATAGGCCTGGGGCATAATTTTGATATTGCAAGTTACCCCCTATGAAACGGATATCGATACTGCCATTGTCCAACATCTAAGTACTGTGTGGACAATAAGGTATTCAATGAGTTATTAATCTCATGTGGGTCTCCATATTCTCTTCCATGTACTTGCTACTCTGAACAACCAATGAAAAATTAGACTTTTATATTTTACGTTCTTATGTTATGGGCTTATCTCTCTCTCTCTCTCTCTCTCTCTCTCTGACTGCCTGCTTGCCTGCCTAGTTCAGGGGATTGGCCAGTCTTTGTCAACTGTGGGCCTGTGAAGCCCTTTGATACAAATAAACTGAACAGACTTGACAATGGGCCTATTAATCCAGTATACCGTTAAAATTCACCATGTTTGCTTTGGACTTTGTGCTACACTATTTGACTGTCTATTTGAGTCTGCAGATCTCAGAGCCCAACTGGGTTTATATTCCTTTAGTATTTCTTTCATGTATTCAGGACCTAAACCATTTTGTGATTTATAGACCAGTAGCAGAACTTTAAAATATATTCTAAAGCTGACTGGAAGCCAGTGTAAAGACTTTAGAAATAGAATAATATGCGCTGACCTCTTGTTCTGGTCAGGACCCTAGCTGGAGCCTTCTGAATGAGCTGCAGCTGTTTAATGCTCTTTTAGGGGAGTCCAGTGAGAAGACCATTACAATACTCAAGTCTACTTGAGATAAAAGCATGGATGTGCTTCTCCTTGTCTCCTTAATACATGTAAGCCTTGACTCTGGATATGTTCTTCAGATGATAGAAGGCAGTTTTAGTCATTGATTTGATATGACTGTTGAAAGTCAGGTCAGAATCTATCAGAACACCAAGGTTTCAGACTTGGTTTTTGGTTTTTAAAGAGAGTGACTCCAGGTATTTACTAACAGCAATCCATTCATCCATTTTCTGAACCGCTTCTCCTCACTAGGGTTGCGGGCGTGCTGGAACCTATCCCAGCTATCATCGGGCAGGAGGCGGGGTACACCCTGAACTGGTTGCCAGCCAATCGCAGGGCACATACAAACAAACAACCATCCGCACTCACATTCACACCTGTGGGCAATTTAGAGTTGTCAATCAACCTAGAATGCATGTTTTTGGGATGTGGGAGGAAACCGGAGTGCCTGGAGAAAACCGGGGAGAACATGCAGACTCCACACAGGCGGGGCCGGGGATTGAACCCGGGTCCCCAGAACTGTGAGGCAGACAGTCTAACCAGTCGGCCAACGTGCCGCCCTAACAGCAATCTTCTTTTCTTTAATACCAAAAACAATTATCTCAGTTTTTTTTTTGTGGTTTAATTGAAGAAATTGTTGGCTCATCCACTTATTTATCTGTTTTAAACAGTGACACAACACCTCAATTGAACTGTAGTCATCTGGACACACCGCTAGATATAACTGTCATCTGCATAGCTATGATAGTTCAAATTAAAGTTCTGAAGAATTTGACCCAAGGCTAGCATATAAAGGCAGAGGTCCAAGAACTGACCCTTCAGGGACCCCATATGTCATTGCCATTCGATGAGATTGAACACTTCTAATGGTTTCAAAATAACTCCTTTCCTCCTGGTAGGACCTGAACCATTTAAGGACTGTTCCATTTAGCCCTACTGACGTTTCCAGCCTCTTCAGCAGTATATTATGATCTACTGTATCAAAAGCCGCACTGAGGTCCAACAAGACCAGAATTGACACCTTTCCCAAGTCCGTATTCAACCTTATACCATTTATCAATTTGATAATAAAATTCTGTCCTGTGATGAGTTCGTAAACCTGATTGAAATTTGTCAAAAAGTCAATTTAAGTTCAAGAAATTGCTAAGTTGATTAAACATAACATTCTCAACAATCTTGGCTATGAAAGGGAGATTTGAGATGGGTCTATAGCAGTGGTTCTCAATGAAAATTTACTGTAAGTGAATGTGAATTTTGCTGTTGCCATTCCCCTTGGTAAGTGCCACTCTCATATCAGAGGAAGGGACTTCGTTGTTAAAATTTACAACAAAGTCTGTTCCTTTTTTTATGTTATTTCTACGATCCTCGAAAAGGGTTCATTGGTAAGAGTACATTTTTTGGGCTGTTTTTGATTATTGGATGCACTGTCTGACGGCACAGCAATGCTACTCAAGTCAACTGTATCGTTGAAATGTTGTTAAATAAAGATGGTTTAAAAAAGAACAAAGTATTTCAACTCGAGGTGCAGCGCCGCAATGGTAAATGCCAATTTTGACACTCCCTTACGATTTGAACGGCATGAACAAGGCATTCAAACTGCAGTGTAAAAAGGCTTTTACGGATAAAGCACGCACACACACGCGGTGTGTGTCGAGTCCTCAGCCGAACCCCAGTGACTGCCCAGGTGAAGAACCACTGCTCTATAGCTTGCGAACATGGAAGTGTCCAGCGTTCTATTTTTTTTTACAAGAGGCTTAATGGCAGCTACTTTAAGAGCTTTAGGAAACTTGCCTGACTGAAGTGAGCAATTGATTATTTGCTGCAAATCAGCTAGCACAGATGGTATTGAATGAAGACAGCTCGTCAATGGATTCATCTGCTGAATCGTTCTCTACAGTTTTTTGGTCAACTGTATCAAATTCTGACATGGTAATAGAGTTTTTCCTGTGTGGCTTCAGATGTAGTATCATTTAATCATTTTGCTGATTTGTGCTGATATTTAACCTGATGGATTGTATTTTTTCACTAAAATAATAAGCAAATTCATTGCATTTATCAGCTGTTAGGAGTTCTGGAGCTATCTGATTCAGGGGGGAGTTGTGAGCTTCTCAACCACAGCAAACAGAGTGCGAGTATTGTTAAAGTTCTAACTGATGATTTCAGATTTTAACTCTTGGTTAAAATTACCAAGACTTTGCCTGTAGAGGTCATAGTCAATTTGGAGTTTAGTTTTTCTCCACTTGCGTTCTGCTTTCCTACAGATACCATTAGAACATCCACAGATTCTTTACCATAATAGTGCTCCTCCACGGTGTTCTAGGTCGCCTCAAGATTGCCTTAGTTATAATAGGAGCGACAGGATTCATACCATTTAAGATTTTCCAGGTGAAATTATCCATAAATTGTCTCAGCATTCACAGTTTGTGGCACAATCATGGTCTCCATAAACTTAGTGGCGGTCAGTACTCTCATTTATGTACCTTTTCTTAATAGACAGAGGTTGTCTGAACTTTTTTAAGAATCTGTCATTCAAAAAATACACAAAAATGGTCAGAAATAGCCATATTCTTAATGTCAATTAATAGAATTTCAACATCCTTAGAGATGACCAGGTCTAAGATGTGACCTTGAGTGTGGGTTGGACTCTTAATATGTAGCGAGAGGTCAAATGTGTCTAGTACAGCAGAGAGTTCCTTAGATTTTTTTCCCGTTATTGTGAACATGAATGTTAAAGTCTCCCTAATGACAAACTAGTTGTCGTCAGTCCAAATAACTGGCAGCAGTTCTGAAAAAAATCTTCCATAAATTTTCTCTTGTATCTTGGAGGTCTATAAATGATTAAAACAATAACCTCTGGATCACCTTTAGCTAAAAAACAGAGAAATTCAAAAGAGCTAAAATCACCCAGTATTTTAATGATATTGTTACAATGAAACAATGACTAAAAAATAATAGCAATACCACCGCCTTTTTTCCCTATTCGACACTTGTTCATAAAATTACAATTTGCTGGTGTTGCCTCATTTAAAATGGTATTACAGCTACTTTCTGTTAACCATGTTTTATTTAATAACAAAATGTCCAGATCGTAGGTTGTAATGATGCCATTAATCAACATTGATTTATTACCAAGTGACCTGATATTAAAAAGAGCTAGTCTCGTAGAAATAATTGGAGACAATCGTTTGATAGATTCACATTTTATCCTCACTAAGTTTGTGGTTCTACTTTTTTGTGCCATATTTCTTTGACAAACGTTCTGCCCCTTGTAATTACAGGGATGAAAAATGCCTGATCTCCATAGGGGTCTGACTTATTCTGGAAAAGACCCTGCAGATATCAGTCAGATTCGCAGATAAGCTGGGTGGAGGAGAGGCCCATCGCATCTTAGTGGACGGTAGGTTCAGGCGAGGGGGGATGGGAGGAAGATCTTGGCGTGCTGTGGGCTTGACTCCAATATTGACAATAGCCTTCAACCTGTCCGTCAGACCTAACATGGCATTTAGGCTAGTAGAGAGTGAGTTTTGTAGCGCAATATATATATAATGTGTTTTGGGGTCACGCTTTATTTCTTCTGACTTCCACATCAACATAATCAAGATTTAAATGAAATAAAACTGGTGAACCTGTTTAATTTGCAATAATGTCTTTAAATTTTGTGCCTGTCTGATGGTCTGACTTTGTCTGTCTGCTGCAGCGAGCCTGTATGTGCTCCCCTTTCTTCATTATCATGACAATTTAATGTCAGTAAACAGCTAGAACATTTGAAATCACGTATTTCATCTGTACAAGGCCTCATATAGGTTTCATGAAAGGCGTTATATAAGATAAATAAGCATTATGCTAGAATAGCATGCTAGATGCAAATTCCACACAGGTGAGGCCTGACCCCGGGTCCTCAGAACTGTTAGGCAGATGTGCTAACCAGTCGCCCACCGTGCCACCTTATTATTGTATTATTGTATTTTGAGTCACACTGCGATTCAACCTCTAAATTCCATTTACATGTACAGTGTTTCATAAAACCGGCAGCACGGTATGTGGCATTTAGGTAAATGTCAAACAAACAGATACATCCCATTCTACAACCATGCTGCTATTATCCTGACATATGCTGCAGTCAAATTTAATAGATGTATTTTGACATTAAACATCCACCAATAAATGCCAATAAATTATCTTTGGTGACGGTAATCTTGAGATAAATGATGGCAATACGGCTACAAATGAGCAATTATCATTATCGGTGTCATGTGCAGATTAGAAGATATTACATATCCTTGCCTAGTTCACCCATTAAATCACTGGATTTAATAATGTACGCATTATGCATGCACTTGTGGGAGCAGTGTGCTTTTTAAAGTTGAAAAAAAAAAAGATTTCATGACACCCTGTTGTGCAAGAGCACAGAGACATTATTGCATACAAAATTGAGTTATTATTTCAATAAAGTGAATCCCAAGGACTCTTATTACGTTACCTATTGACATGCAGATATACACGGCAGTAAACTGCGTATTAAGCAGAGCATATGATTATATCAATATACTATCAATCTGCTATGGTAATGAGAGAGAAATCAGGGCTCCAGGCAGATCATGTGTGAATATTTGCACGGATCTTATAGCACAATAATCCCAGGCCCAAAATAATTAAAATTAAAAATTTAATACTGAGTCTTTTCACTGTGAGTCACAACGTTCCATGTTCCAGCCCCAGAGATTTTTCATTCTCTTATTAATCAATACTGCACACTATCATAATGCTTTGACCTTGTTTGCTCCAATGTTTGCTAAAAGTGCAAAATGCAGCCGAAGCATCCTTCCATCATCCGCCGACAGCTTCTTTCCACTAATTCACTGTCAATGTGCTCTGCTCAGCGCTGAGAAAAATTGTGACGTGTGACGGTGGAGTGGAAAAACACTGTGCGCTCCACGGTCCTCTCTGATGAGCCACTCTTCAACTATAAATCAGTCATTAAGGACTTGTAACTAGAGTGCTAAGAGACACTGTTGTTCTTGGCCATCTTCATTACTGTGTGTTTTTCGTTTTTGTTTTTAACATCTGACATTTACACTTCCTATTTTATTGTCAATTCATTTGTCTCACAGTCCTCACAGGCACAGCTTCAAAAGTGAAGAGATGGAGTTTTGTTGACATTCAGAATTGGCAGCTTTTACTCATTTAGTTTTTATTGACTATTATATTTTCACTTGATTGCGACATACAGTATATATAACCATTCTTTGCACATGGGAGCTCAAGGAGAGATGTCTGTGATACAGTTAGTACTGATTTTTAACATCAATGAATTTTAATAACAGCAGCGACGCCATATGTAATGAGGAAATATCGGTGTGTGCTTACTGCTCTTATAGTGTGTGATGTACTCAAGATGGCTAACACACCACAACACCCATACCGATTTCTATTGTAGTACCAAGAATGACCTGTGAGTGGCAGCATGGTGCCACAGGGTATCCAGATTGCCGGAAAATACAACTCCAGAAATCAGAATATTTTCTCGATTTGCTGTTTGCTGAAATCAGCCTCGAAACCAGTGGTTCTCAACTCTTGTCACCCACTGCACTGTATTTATTTATGGAGTAAACTAGGAACAAGTGCCCAAGTGAGTAATATTTCCCATGCCTTCCTAATACAGTATGTTACATGTGGGAGCTCGGTATGAAAATGTACTGTACCAAAAAAATCTGAACAAAAATACAAGTAATTTTTTAGAAGCTGTCTGCGACCCACTTTTTGGTCCCGACCCAGCTGTTGAAAATCACTGCTCTAAACGATTATTCAATTATCAAAATAGTTGTTGATTAATTTGATGATCGATTAGTTATCGATTAATCAATTAATTGTGAAACCTCTACTTCCTAATTGGCTGTCGTTCCTGTTCACATCACGCAGCTTGTGTGGCTCAGCCAATCAAATCATATACAGTACTATCAATATAAACATTGAACAGGTTCAATATTTACGATCCGCAGCCTCAAACATTTCCCGAGTAGAATGGGGCAGAAATATCACTGTTAACAGACACCACACCACTGAAGAATCCTTCATTCATTCATTTTCCGTGGCGCTTATCCTTACTAGGGTCGTGGGCATACTGGTCCCTATCCCAGCTGACTCTTGGGCGAAAGGTGGAGTAAACCCTGAACTGGTCGCCAACCAATCGCAGGGAACATAAAACAAACAACCATTTGCACTCACATTCACACCTATGGGCAATTTAGAGTCTTCAATTAACCTACCTACCATGTTTTTGGATTGTGGGAGGAAACCGCAGTACCTGTAAAAAAACCCACGAAGGCATGGGGAGAACATGCAAACTCCACACAGGCGAGGCTGGGCAGATCTGCTAATCAGTCATACACCGTGACACCCCACAGAAGAATCGCTCAGGATAACTATTTTTATGTGTGCACCCTACTTGTAGTGCAGAAGTATGTGGACAGTGACAGTTTTTATACACAACCACAATGGATTTGAAATAAAGAAATCAAAGTATTATTGAGGCAGCACAGTGGGGTTGGTTAGCACATTTGCCTCACAGCCAGGAAATCTCGGTTCCGATGTTGTAAGATGAGTTCGAAACGCTGCTTTGGGATCATAGTATGTGGTGTACTTATGGTTTAACCTACAGGCTATTATAAACATTTTGAGGGGGTGTTAATTCTGTATTTTTTTTTTTTTTGGGTGGCTGGGGTCGATCACTATGGGAAATGTCCACTAAAAATGAATGAACCTGACATAAAATGCAAATGAATGTAATTAAAATATGGTAAATGCCATATTTTTTGTGAAACCTGTTAAATTAAACCTGAAAGTCTACACATCAGTCAAATTCATTTTACATCCACAAGGTGACCAGCCATGCACCCAAACTGCATCCAAAAAAACTATCATAGCAGCTCATCTTTTGCTGGCTGTATGAGAATTGTCCACTAGTGCAGGGTCCCTCGGGGGCATCTGCTGCTGGAGGGAAGGCACTTCAACAAACAGACATGCCATGAATTGTGAGGAGAAAAGGTCTGGCAGGTGAACAGATGGGTTTGGTCTATCAATCTCTCGCTCTCTTCCTGCCAGCAAAGTGAGAAAGGAGGGAAGAAGTGGAGAGAAATGATCTGTGTCAATGCATTAGGCAAAATTGATCCTGCACCTGAAAGCACAAACGAGGCCCAATGGTGTGAGGAATATCCGAGCAATTAGGATACATTTAGGGGTTAGATTTGTTACTGCCTCTAGTCTGCTGATCTCTCAAGAGTGCCCAGCAGAAGATTCACAAACACAGCAACATAATCTTTGGTTTAGCAAGGCAAAGGTAGCTGTATAAAGCCTGAGACTGACTGGGCATTTTGGATTTGAATGAAATAGTATGAGTAAAGGATGGGTGGGAGGGTGAGAGAAAACACTAATTAACATTGAAACAAATATTGACTTACAGATGTATGCAGTTGTACCCCATGGTGACAGTTGGCTTGTGGTTTCAGCCCAACTTGTAATACACCAACTGCTTCATTACTGCGCAATGTTTTAAATTCATGCCTAGTAGTTGCCAGGCACTGGCTGGAGCAAAAAGTACTTGTCTTTTAATTGCCTTGCTCAGGGGCACTCCAACAAGACGCGGTTGTAGAGATGCAGCATGTTCCCTTCCACCTTGGAGGGAGGTGCTACAGTGTCAGTGGTTAAAACCAATAACCTTCCAGTCATGCACCTGTCTCTATATGCTGAGAGGCTACCATTGGCACTAGAATTCTTAGTGCAATTATTGGCCCATAAAGATGGGTCTAGCACAATGTGGAACTCTGTGAGAAATGCTGCATATGCTTATTTTCACCTTTTCACAGATAATTTCCAAGAAATCATGCCAACAATTAAATCAGATTGTCACATATGGCTGTTTTGTGGCTTTTTGACCAGGCAAATGTCTGTAGTGTTGCTGATAAAAAAGGGCTATCAGTCTTAATTAAGTGTAAGAAAAAAGAAGTGGTCGAAGTATTTTTATTTGTAAGTTGTTCCACCTGTGTGTGCATGCGTGCGTGTGCGTGGATGCGTGCATACGTCTGTGTGCGTTTGATTTGCCAGCAGATTGTGGGACAAGGCCTTACTATTTATCTTTTCCGAATACAACCCCAATTCCAATGAAGTTGGGACGTTGTGTTAAACATAAATAAAAACAGAATACAATGATTTGCAAATCATGTTCAACCTATATTTAATTGAATACACTACAAAGACAGGATATGTAATGTTCAAACTGCTAAACTTTATTGTTTTTAGCAAATAATCATTAACTTGGAATTTTATGGCTGCAACACGTTCCAAAAAAGCTGGGACAGGGTCATGTTTACCACTGTGTTACATCACCTTTTCTTTTAACAACATCCAATATACGTTTGGGAACTGAGGACACTAATTGTTGAAGCTTTATAGGTGGCATTCTTTCCCATTCTTGCTTGATGTACAGCTTCAGCTGTTCAACAGTCCGCGGTCTCCATTGCCGTATTTTACGCTTCATAATGTGCCACACATTTTCAATAGGAGACAGGTCTGGACTGCAGGCAGGCCAATCTAGTACCCGCACTCTTTTACTACAAAGCCATGCTGTTGTAACACGTTCAGAATGTGGTTTGGCATTGTCTTGCTGAAATAAGCAGGGGCGTCCATGAAAAAGACGTTGCTTGGATGGCAGCATATGTTTCTCCAAAACCTGTATGTACCTTTCAGCATTAATGGTGCCTTCACAGATGTGTAAGTTACCCATGCCTTTGGCACTAACACAGCCCCATACCATCACAGATGCTGGCTTTTGAACTTTGCGTCCATAACAGTCCGAAGGGTTCTTTTCCTCTTTGGCCCGGAGGACACGACGTCCACAATTTCCAAAAACAATTTGAAATGTGGACTCGTCGGACCACAGAACACTTTTCCACTTTGTATCAATCCATCTGAGACGAGCTCGGGCCCAGAGAAGCCGGCGGCGTTTCTGGGTGTTGTTGATAAATGGCTTTTGCTTTGCATAGTAGAGTTTCAAGTTGCACTTACGGATGTAGCGCTGAATTGTATTTACTGACATTGGTTTTCTGAAGTGTTCCTGAGCCCACATGGTGAAATCCTTTACCCATTGATGCCAGTTTTTGATGCAGTGCCCCCTGAGGGATCGAAGGTCACGGCATTCAATGTTGGTTTTCGGCGTTGCCGCTTACATGCAGCGATTTATCCAGATTCTCTGAATCTTTTGATGATATTATGGATCGTAGATGATGAAATCCCTAAATTCCTTGCAATTGTACATTGAGAAACATTGTTGTACGTACAAGTTGAGAAGGGACCCTGACCTCCCTGAGGCCCCAAATAAAATCCGTCAACTTTGACCTGAGCCAGTTAAACATTTTTTAAACAGTTGCATACAATACCATAGTGTTCCCAGATTTATTTACAGTAGGTTAGAAAAAATACCACTGTAACCTCCTCCACCCCCCAGTGAGAAAAAAATGGCTAGGATAAATTAAAGGAATATTTTCCTCCAAATTATAATTTTTACAATATTGAGGGCATTTGACTTCAGAGGTGCTGCTGTTTTTGAGAAATGCATTGGCCATTACACAAGTCTGTAATGTGATAAAATAGAAACACTGAAAGTAACACAGCCAACCACTGGCTTGAAATCAAATCAGATCTGTTTGTAGGATGTGTTGCCTTTTAAATGCAAAACCTGCATAGAAAATCATGTCATGCAGTCATGGCCTCAGTGAGGTCAACAGTGTGTAAGCGTATTTGGTGTGTTGAAAAGGTCCAGGACTGGTGTCACAAAAGCCATATTTCAAACCCAAACTATGAGTTTTCACCTTTCATTGTGGGCCAGCACATCTACAAAGAGATCCTTCAGCATTTGCTTCGTTCAGTACGCAAGAGGAGAAGAGAGTTGTGGCAGGATAACTTGTGGCTGGTTCAACATGACAACACACCTCCCCACAATGCCCTGAGCATCTGAAACATCCTTGTCTAGAAAAAGATAACTGTGCTGGCGAAAACTACTCACCCCACCTGGCTCTGTGGGATTTTTTTTTCTTCCTTTTTCACAAGCTCAGGGGGTCATCACGGGGACCATTTTCAAGACGTGGACGACATCAAAACAGCTATAATGATGGCACTGTGGAGGATATGAAAGAATCCTTCAATGAGTGCATTAAGGCATAGCAAAGAAGGCTGTGAAAGTGCGTTATACTCCAAGGGGATTACTTCATAGGGGAAACCTTGTAGTTTGGATTTGAAATATAACTTTTGTGACACCGGTCCTGGAACCTTTTTTGACACACCTTGTATTACCTTGTCGGCTACCCGACTTGGACAGGTGGAACTCAGGCAGGGACCTTAGTTTAGGTGGCCGTGCACCTGCCCTTTTGCCCTTGATGCCCCTTTGTCAAATTTTTGTTAAGGTTTTGGTAGGCTTCAGGATTTGAAATTGGGCTCCGGACCGCACTCTTTGGGAATGACTGGGTTAGTGTTTGATTCAAAACATGGCAGAAAATAGGCAAAAATGTCCATCACTTTTTCAAAAGCTGAAGTCCACGAATGGCTTGTTTTTCTTAAAACACAAAAGGTAATTTGTTTGCTTTGACAGAACACTAAGGAAAGATTTGACAAAAAATCTGAGAATTTGGAATCTGAGGAATCTGAGGAAGCATTATGGGAAGCTTGAGGCAAGCTGCACAATGTCAGCGAGTACTGATGGCTAAAACCTCAAAAGACTTAAGAAATGTGTATCATCTAGTCAGGATAAGGGAGGGGGATGAATAGAAAACAACATTCAACACACCAACGGGACATTATGAGTATTTCGTAATGCCTTTTGGACTCACTAACGCTCCAGCTGTTTTGCAAAACTTTCTCAATTATGTCTTGCGTGACATGTTAAATGTGTATGTATTTCTCTATTTGGACGATATTTTGATATCTGGATGACGAGACTCACATTATTCATGTCCGCTTTGTGTTACAGCAGTTACTGCAGAATTAACTTTATGTCAAGGCTGAGAAATGTGAGTTCCACAAGGCGTCCGTTTCTTTTCTGGGTTTCGTGCTGGCTCAAGGTGAAGTCAAAATGGACCCTTGCAAAGTTGATGACGTGACTAATTGGCCCATTCCCACGTCACGCAAGGTTGTACAAAGGTTCTTAGGGTTCGCAAATTTCTACAGAAAGTTCATTGGAAATTTCAGTTCAATAGCCTCGCCTTTGCATGATCTTACCTCGCCACACAGACCCTTTGTGTGGAACCCGGTTTGTCAGTCAGCTTTACAGAAACTAAAATCAAGCTTTACCTCCGCTCCCGTCCTCACTTTGCCAGATCCCAAACAGCAGTTTGTTGTGGAAGTTGATGTGTCTGATGATCCCCCAAGTCCACGGTTCCATCTGTATTGACCTTGGTGAGACGCTGCAGGAGGACCTGGCAGCGAGCGCGCCGAATGCTGCTACGCCAAGGACGGTCCTACAAGACCGCAGCTGACCGTAGGAGGACACCGGCCCCGAACTACAAAGTGGGTCAGCGAGTTTGGCTCTCCACCAATCATGTTTCACTCTGTCATGTTCCAGCATTCCTTGTTTCCACGTCACCGACTCATAGAAAGACTAGACCCTGTTCTGATTATTGACCTTGCCTTTTTGCCTCACATTTTTGGATACTGTTGCCTTTTCGGATTGCCTGCCTATGTACCGACCTCTGCCCGTTTATTAAACCTCTCTTTTTGAAACTGTCCATTTGAATTGGAGTCGTGCATTTTGGGTCCTGTCCATTGTTCCGGTCATGACAGGTAATGGATTATAATTACATAAATGTAATTAAATTACCTAATCTCGTTACATGTAATTAGTTACCCCTCAACACTGGTTTAGCATTAGCTCAGCCAATATTAAGATCAGGAGGAGACACATGGATTGTCGTCCCTTCATCCAGCTGCTTCCTCTGATCTACAAGCAAAGTTCACTTGGTTTGGATGATAACACCATCTTTATATGCACAATCACATATTTTATC
The DNA here is from genome assembly GCF_024500385.1 of Phyllopteryx taeniolatus. NCBI lineage: Eukaryota > Metazoa > Chordata > Actinopteri > Syngnathiformes > Syngnathidae > Phyllopteryx > Phyllopteryx taeniolatus. Next base: position 11,446,029 of record NC_084511.1, on the reverse strand, counting down.
CAGCAGTAAGCCAGAACCTGTGCCATCTGACACAACCTCTAAAACAACTGCAGATTAATAACAGAAGGCCAATCAAATTCCCTCAGCGAGCAGGTTCAAGATTCACCAATGCTCTTATGCTGCGCATATGGTCACTTTTTAGACTTTGAATAAATTATTGTCCCGCACACTTCTACACTGGAGGTCTACTGCCACTGCACAAAATCATTCTTTAGGCATTTGAGTTGAATAAAATCGGACAAAGGGCCAATTTTTAAGTTTGTATTTGCACAATGGCACCTTGACTTAGGAGTGCCCCAACTTACAAGTTTTTTTAAGTCGATGGTTTTGCCTTGTGTTGCGAGCCAAAATTTAAGTTAGAAGCGAGCTTGAGGAGTGAAGTGGAAAAAAACGACAGCGGTAGTCGGCGATGCACTTTCAGCCCTCTAGTGGACAGAACAAACAGTCAAACACACAAATACAAAATGAAAACACTCGGTAGGATCTACAGTAGTCCCAAATTCAAGCCCAGACGCTCACACGGTGACTTAACTGCCAGCCTTGTTCCTGATGTCATTCAAAAGGCCACGCCCCTTAAAGGTACACAAAACAACACTATAGCTTACCTTTGGCTTTTCCCAACATTCATAAAGTAATAACACTTCATAAAAACTGTATATTTCTTTGCGTTCTCTTTTATGTTGTTATATAACACCATGCAATATATATATTTTTTAAAAACAAAAAAATATTTTGGGGAGATAAAACTGATAAATGTAATTTCCTGAGGAATTGAAATTTTTATTTCAATGGAGACTATTGACTTCATATAGGAGTCAATTGAGTTACGACATAGGTCGGGGAACAAATTGAACTCATTATTCAAGGTACCGCTGTATTTGATGTTTGAACATTTGTAATCAACCATGACTTGGTTTTTGAACTTGTTTGTATGAATGATCATTGTCTTAGTAGACATATGAGATGCAGAGGTCAACGTTTCCAATGTACAGCGTAAGCTCAACACTAGTTGTACAATTCAGAAACTGACAAAACCTTAAGGACACGTGTCAGAAGTTGCACAAAAACTTTGGGAGATCAAGAGATGTGAGAAAGGGTCTATCTCAGTGAGCATTGAAAATATGTTTGTAATGCAACCATGGAAAAGTTCCAGTTCTAGTAATGGCAAAGAGGAAACTTGTGAAGATGACCACAGAACAGGAAATGGTACTGTGACATAGCGAGACGCTCCACACATCTCTGACTTGGCTGATTAGTGCAATCAACAAAACATGACATAAGAAAGAGAACAGTATGTTAACCGAAAAGTCATTTATGTTTCGTGTGTTCCTCCAATATATTGATCAATACATAATGTGATAGTTCCGATACAGTGGTTAACTTACTTTTACTGACTTTTTACTCTTGTACAAGAGCTAAGAAGGTTAAAACGTCTAATGCATGCATTGGTGAAGCTTTGTTTTCTGTCCTTTGATTGGTTGGTCAAAGTTGTTACAGCCAACTTCGACGAGTAAATCACGTCTGGAGCAAACTGCTCAAATTAATAATCCGCATATCTGGTGAGTATGATATATTCTATTTATTATTTATTTATTTATGTATTTATTTTCATTTTATGAGATACATTTTGATTCGGAACTCTTCCAGTTGACGTACAGAATGTTACATAGTTGCATGGTGTTACATTGCATTTTTGTATAGTATTTATGGTTTCTATAATTGTTATATGATAGTATGGTATCAAGAGGTGGATGAAGTCAAGTAAATCCTCAATGAAGGCCCAGGTACTAAATGCACACCCCTCCACTGCAGTTTATAAAGGTAGAAGACGGGTGACCGTAAAATGGTAGAACAGATGATTTCTAGCTCCATTATTTCCCATTGGAAAAAAATATTTAAATATGAACAAATTAAAACGAGATTGTGTTCAATTTACACTGTACAATATAAGTGGATTTTAGACCCCTGACGTTGTCCAGCACTCTCAATGTTTCCTCTATCAGTGGCCCCATTCCAAATCGGTCCCATTCAATCAGAACTTTGCCACAGAGTGCCACTCCACAGGAAGTCACACTCTCTGAGCAGCTATAAATAAACATGTTTTAGGCAGCACATGGGGTCTCTGTCACCTTACAGCAAGCAGAAGCAGCCGGTGTAGTCTGTACTCATTCACAGTGTTATCTTAATCTAAATTCAAGGACGTCGCCATTTACGAATGGACTCAACCCACTGTTGTCGAAATATGCTATTTCCTTTGGCTATTGCAGAATTATGAAGCTGCCAGCTTTTAAAGGTATATCGTGATTGTATGTTAGGAATTCTGCTTTAAGAAAGTAAATCAAAAAATGGTGAAAAGTGTGAATGTAGAACCAGTCTTTCATTTTCCTGCATGACAGGCAGTCTCCTGTGGTTTTTGCTGGGTGTCATCATCTTTGCCTTTCTTCTCTCCACCACCTATATACTCTATCTGTCTTGTATCCACTGGTCTGCTCCTTTCTTTATGCTCTCTCACCTTTGAGTTTGCCCTATAAAGGAAACTAGAAGCCTTCTACTATAGCATGGACCTCTGTCAAGGCAGAAGAATCCTGTACAAGCACCTACATGTACACCGACACAGTCCTGCATACACCTGTATTTTGTCATAAAAATGAGTGCTTTGATAGCTGAGAAATAAAGGATAGCGACTGTAAACACTTTAAGACGTTAACATGGGGGGGGAATCCTGGGAATGTGCCACTATTAGAAACCAGATCAAAATTGAAAGGGTTCCTATTTGGCCAATGCCAAATTTTGTGATGATGTGGTTAAAATGCATTGTAACTTGATATGGCATATGTGGTATAATTTTAACAACATTGTATTAATAATGTGGCAGAAAGGTGTGGGAGTGGTTAGCACATCTGCCTCACAGTTCTGAGTTTCAGCTCGGACCTTCCTGTCTTTGCTCCCTGTGTTCGTATGTATGTTAGGTTGACGTTGAAGACTCTAAATTGCCCATAAAGACTGTGAATGGTTGTGTATATGTGCCCTGCGATTGACTGCTGACCAGTCCAGGGTGTACCCTGCCTCTTAACCAAAGTCAGCTGGGATAGGCGACCCTAATAAGGACGAGCATTATAGAAAATGGATGGATGGATAAACAGAGAATTTATTTTATGAGAAAGACAAACTTATGAAACCCAAGTTGTAATTTCATGAAAAAAAGGCATTTGTGTTAATGAAGCTGTAATGTAACAAGGAAATTTTAAAATAAAGTTGTATTTTTACACAAAAGAAAATGAATGGTTCTATTAAGAATGCTTTACATTATTGCGCAAGTCCAAACATTAAAATAAATAAATAAAACAGACCTAATAATATTCGAGTCTCAATCATGTTGATGATGCATCCACTCAGTGAGAGAGCTGTGTTTTTTTAAGCTAGTAAAATAACATCCACTTTGCCTGCTGAGCTGACATACTGGATTTGAATTTCTTTGCTCACATGGGGTCACTCGCATATTTAATCATTCATCCAGCATATGTCGAGACGTCAGTTGTTAAGCTTTGATCAAAACGTAGTAAAAACCCAACAAAAGCCAGTCGGTTTCTTTACAGGGGAATTTCCAATGAACACATTCGGGCTGCACACACCTGCCGCTGAAGTAGAGCTCATGCACAACTCAGAGATTTTTAGATATTTCATATTGAGTAGAAATTAATAGTACATGGCAAAATCTAAAATCTAACAAAGATTAAATAGCTCAACGCAAGAAAATTCCTCATGAATTCATTTTGTTATTTTATTGTAACTTGTTGATTTTATTACTTGTTATGAGTAAGTCTATAGGTGTAGGTAGTAGGAGTAGGTAAATAAACTAGTTTTAAGATTTTCTTTTTTTTTTTCAGGCTAGCTGTGTTTTCTTATTTGAAGAAATCTTGCCAAGTCAAATTGTCCTGTTCATTTGGTTATAATTTTGTTTAAATTATTTTTGTATTCCTCATTTCATCACTCTCTTTTTTTTTATGTCCACATTTTGCAATGTAGTAGATTATCATCATAGGAGGAGGCTATGCAAAGTTGAGCATTAAAACAGAGCAGAGCTGCTGGATGGATGACTTTGAAATCTTCTTGGAAGTGCCTTCTGCTGCCCTCTCGGGTTGTCCGTACCGCTGGCAGTCCTTTCTTGGAGTCTTTTCACTGCCTGAGTATACATGTAGAAGCATTCTTGAAGCTGTTGTGAGGTCAATGTGGGTATACTGTATTGTGTGGCTCTCACTCCTCCATGCTTCTGCTTTTGCCTGCACCACTCTGCTGTTTGTGTTTTAACACAACTGTGATACGTCCTTGGAGACAACAGATTGTACGCATGGCTGCCTGTGGATGGTGATGATCTATCTGGTACGTGAACTGACCCACTTCAACAACGTATTATTGTGCATTTTGAATATTGTCTAGACAGGTGAAAAACACTTGTGTAGGTGGAAAAACTAAGCACATTGTGGAAACTCTGTCTTTGAATTGTATGCGATCAAGAAAAACTTAGTTAAAACACAAGAGGTCATAGCGTTGGTATCGCAATTCTCACCATTAATTGGCTGCTATGGCATGCTTCTCTTGCAATGCTCAAAGTGGCAAAGGTTAATTCTGCTGATTAGAGTGGATTTGCAGCAAACTTGAAATCACAATCCATTACATTCTTTTCACTTTGCTTTCATGATATCTATCTAGCTATATACGTATACTATATATTAACATATTAAATTAGAACATATTCTTCTTAATAAATTATTACATGGGAGTCCAATTATGAAAGGAATTTGTATCTTTTTAATGTACCCTTTCTGACACATTTCCAAGGCTCTTTGAGGGTTTAAAATTAGCACACAAATCTTACAGCCAAAATATGGGTACAACATCCTACCCACGAGGTCTCCAGCTGCTAAACACCATTTGTCATTAACAACAACTTAATAAGTGTGTGTCTGTTGCATACAAAACAAAAGCCACATTACTAACATTTCAGTCAAATGCCACCTGTAGATATGGCACCATAATGATTTTCATGCATGGTGGGAGTGCCATGACCTCTAGGGGGAACCCCAAAAATCCATCCATTCGTCCATCTATTTTATTTGTAGTGCTTATTCTCACTAGGGTCGCGGGCTGCTGGAGCCTATCCCAGCTATCTTCGGGCGGGAGGCGGGCTACACCCAGAACTGGTCGCCAGCCAATCGCAGGCCCCAAAAATTATGTAAAGAAATTCAGATTCAACATACAGTAATTACATTAAAATGAATTATTACTGTGAACTCTTAATTTCAAGTCAAAATGTTTCTGTTAAAGAAAGGAGAATGGGTAAATTTTAATTAATATAAACAATTAAGTAACCCAGCGGCACGGTGGTTCTCCCCGTGCCTGCGTGGGTTTTCTCCGGGCACTCCGGTTTCCAGTGCCGCCTGAGGGATCGAAGGTCACGGTCATTCAATGTTGGTTTTCGGCCTTGCCGCTTACATGCAGTGATTTCTCCAGATTCTCTGAACCTTTTGATGATATTATGGACTGTAGATGATGAAATCCTTAACACAACGTCCCAACTTCATTGGAATTGGGGTTGTATTATTTAAGCTAAGTATTCTAAGTCCTTCAGTGAGTCAGTCCTTACCCTCCATGACCGATTGTGGATCGCGCACTCGGTATGAATAATTAACCCACAACGCATTGTACTGCACCATCACTGTACATTGTGTAATAAACAATCCCTTCCCAATCGCTTTCCTCTATTTGTTGGTAAAAAATGGTGGTCTCGTGAAATACTGTACATTTGTACCGGTCTTTATTTGAATCACCAGCTACAAGTTAGTGTTTGGTGAGAGAAATTGATGATGCAAAAGTAACTATTGATGGATTAAATAAGTAACTGTAGTCTTATTACTCTACTGGGAAAAGTAGTGAGTTACTTCACTCGTCACTCAAAATGGCGGATTTTTCCCACATTCCAAAACCGGCATCCCTGAAAATAAGACAAACAAATCAACTTTCTCATCATTAACTGTCCTATTTATCCTGCTCATCTCTAAATATACACACATACAATTTTAAATATTTGTATTATAATACTTCTTATACAAGATGACTCAGCTGAGCAGTGGGGCGGTGCCCTAGCCCCCTCTACTGACCAGCCGCCGCTGTTTGGAACGATACCAACCCAAGGCCTTGCAGGAGGTCTCGGACCAGTGGATGTGGTCTGCATCAGAATCTGTGGGCCACCTGACCCACAACAAGGGGGGAAACCACTTACAGTTAAAAGGGATTGACTTAAAGGGTTGTAGTGTGAAAACACCTTTCATTTAATTTGCCTGCAGTGTGTGCACCTTTGTAAGCGGCGTATTTATTCGTCCTGCAATGTTGCCTTTTACCTCTTCCACGTGCCGACACCTCAGGCGATTACGCCATTGTTTCACGAGTTACCTAAGGGCCCGCTCAGTGGCGAAGTCACGGGTCATAATTTATCATTTTGATTGTTTGTCAAAGTGTAATAGAGCAAAGTAAGCCCGCCATGGACACGAAGATAGGAATGTGGTGGGCAAAATGTATTAATTAGTCAAAAAGAGATCATAGTGGAAGATACAAGTCAAGGATAAGTATCAAGAGTGGGGTGCTATATTCTGCCATCGCTCAGCACTAGTTTAGAGGTTTAACCTGGACAACCTGAGGTTAATGAGTTCTAGTCGTGGCTTTGTTCTTTTATTGTGGGCTTCTCCCCGTGCTTGTTTTGGTTTCCTCCAGTTTTTTCCCACATTCCATAAAAATGCATGTTAGATTACTTTATGAATCTAAATTCTCCAGCGGTGTGAATGTGAGTGTGAATGCTTGTTTGTCTACTTGTGCCCTGTGATTGACTGGTGACCAGTCCAGGTTGTGTACTTTGCCTCTCGCTCAAAGTAAGCTTGACAGACACTAGCTCACTTGTGGCCTGAAACAAGGAATTTTAGACACTTGTGGTTTCGGTGTTGTGAGAACTACGAGGAAAGCCTTTTTCTGATGGTCATCTGCATATTTGTTCCCAGTTGCACTTCCTTTTGTTGCAATGACCACGTGTCCCAATACTTTTGAACGTCTAAGGAAGATTTTAAAATCAGTGCCCTTTGGCCATTAGAGGAGATTAAAACCTATTTATGTGTCTGTATTGGGGGCAAAATAGGAAGTAAACATTCCAAGATTAGGCCATCTGGCGGGTGGCGATAGCGTTTCAATTTAAATGTTGATTAGTCTGCTTCTAATTTATGTTAATCATAACTATTCGTTACATGGGAAAATAGCTGACATTTTGGGTGTAATAATTTGCAGGTATAATCAATTTGGTGAAGACCAAAAATAATTTGATCAAATAGCAATATCTTATATTTGCGCGACATGAACTGACAAAAGATCCCAATTGGTCAGCTAGAAGTCCAACCGTATATACTATTGTTTTGTTGTACATGGTGTCCTTTTCACCTCTACAAGGCGCGTGTGTGAGTTTTTTGCATGTTATTGACCGGGAACGTTGGAGAAATGCAACATAACCTCGAGCTGAGGCAACGAGATGATGAGTTTTTCTTCTCCCTTTTCATCTTCTCTTTTTGAATGTCAGAACCATTCATTCACAACGTGCATAATAAGCCTCAATGTCCTCAAGAGAATATTGATATTTTTCACAAACATGGAGAAGGGCGACTTTTTCCACAGACAACGCAAATTCAAACTATGTTTCGGTGCACTTCGATTGACCTTAAACTTGTTTTTTTTTTAAAGCTTTCATGTGAGAGCACATCTTTTCTAATGAAGCCTTCATGTTTTGTTTTGTTTTGTAGTCAATTTCTTTTCATTGCCACGTGTAATCTGAATTTCGAACTGAATGATTGGATTTTGGTTATTTGGAGAAATATAATGCCTTCAATGCCAAAGGGAAGAAAAGACAAACTCTTCAGAATCAGTGGAAAAATGTCAAAAAAATTGCCTTAACAATGTGCATCACCTGTATTATATTATTTTTTTAAATTATTATTGTTGTGTGGACCAGATATATTTGAAAGAACAACATGTGCGTGAAAAAAAAAACGCCTCTAAAGTAGCAAAAATCTTTCGTACCAAGCCTTCATCAAGACGATGACATATTGTACCTTGTGAGAGGTGAGTTCAGCAAGCATCAGAGAATGAACCTATGCGCTTTGCCTTTTTTTGGCTCTTTGTGTTTTTTTTTTCTGTTAAAAATTAAGAACAGCCTAGACAAGAGGTGTGAGGAGAAGCACAAGAGAACAATACATACCAGAAATCCTGAGTTACAGACTCATCAGCACCACCATATGCATTGTCACCCATCATATAGTAAATGTTAAGGTAACATTTTTGAACGTCATGTTGTTTAATCAGGGTTTATTTCTTTTGTACATCTGTGTATCAGTTAAGAATGGTACAAAAAAATAGTTTTAAGGTAAGGTTCAATTCAAATTGGGTACAGTTGGGGAACACACACAAAAAAAAGGACGGAATGACTGCTTTTCTTTTGTGGAAACAGGAACACATTTAATTACTTTAAAAATGAAACACAACTGCCAACTGCTATCAAAACACCAATGGCTTTTGTTATTGCTTTCCATCTGAAGAACCTGGGAGATGTTTAAATGCTGCTGGAAGTTGGGTTGTAACTGCACAAGTTTGACATCCTGCCAAAAGCATGTTGTTAGCTAAGACGTCTGCTAGCCTGAGGCTGAGTTGCACTGTATTTGTTAACACAGTAGATGTGTGGCTAGAGCAACAGGCAGTTACAATTCCTGTCCCTTACTTATCTGTTCTGTGAGGGAACTCAGTACACCACTGCGCTGTCCTGACTGACTGAATGTCCTACACCAAAAAACCTTAACACAAGTATGTGCCCTGTATAATGCATATAGAACAGATGTCAAATTCATGGCCTGGGAGCCAGATCTGGCCTGCTACATAATTTTATGTGGCACACAAAATCTAATAATTTGCATCAACTTCCATGATTCTTGCTAAAACTTGTACCATAATTGTAAATGGTCATATTTAATACATAATAACGTGAAGATATTGGAATAATTATTTTCGTTACCAAACCACTTTTTCATTAACTTGAACAGTAGATGAACAATTGTCCTTGACTTCTAATGTCAAAACTAGTTATCCATCAATTTGTTGTGTATATGTAATAATATGATGAGGCGATGAAACATTTATATCACAGTCATAACGGCCCTCTGAGGGAAACCTTAACATTCATTTAGTGCCTAATACGTAGTTTCAAAACCATCTGTTGGGTGCCGAGCACGTACTAATACGTACTTTCCGTTTCTTCACGGGAAGTGGTAGAGGACACTTTGATACCTCCCCACAAAGATTCAACAGCCTAATAATAGTGAAACCACCATCAGAGGACAGCGATGCACCATTTTTAGATTTGACACACAGCCCTGTAGAGCCTGTAGAGCGTTGGTGAGCGACGCGGACAGGATGGAAGTCGGACGAGCTGAAGCATTTTTACATTCAGAGACAAAAGTATATGGAACTTATTCGCAGAGTATCTCTTGTGGTAGTTAGCACAAGTGTGTTTTTGTGTCAGATATGTGTTATAACTGAGATCTTGTATGACGAGGATCACGGTTGCCATGTCAACAGCTAGGAAACAACACAAAGCGTCATGACTAACGTGATATCTGGTAAGTTCGCGTCACTCCCAGCCCACGATATAGCTAAATACGTGATTATTTTGCAATCAAAAGCCATTGCTAGATGTTGTTTTAGCTGGATTATGCAATGAAAACATGTAACGTGACAAAAAGCATAAAAAATATCCAAGCATCGAAGTTACTGTTGCATAAATGCTGCTTTTTACAAAAGCTAATTATCCCCAGAACCTGTGAGACGTGACCAAAAAACGTAAAACTTACCTATGTTTCACTGCACATAACTAAAGAACAGAAAAGGGCAGGATCTAGCCCTTTTTGCTGCTGAAAGTTCATCCTTTAATTTGGTAGATTTGAGATGACTACATATGACTTTAATCATCGAACAAAATATTCTGTAAGCCTTTAAAAGTCGCTCAAAATCCTCAAAAACCTTTCTGAAAACGGCTAGCACTACATGAGTTGATGTCAATGTGGCCCATGACAAAATGAGTTTGACATCCCTGATACATGTAGAAGAATAGATGTCCACCAGTGCTGGTTGGTCAGGGCCAGCAAGGCCTTCTCTGCTGGCCTAAACACTGTCCGAAGCACTGAGCTACATTTACAACATAAATTCTAAATCTGTTCCATTGAATTGTATTCATTTATTCTCAACATTCTATTATCTTCAGTTCATTCACTTGGCTGCACTGCTTTCAGTATCTGTACATAGCTGTTTGATTATTATTATTTTTTTGGTACAACCAGATTCAACCAGCCTTTCCTGCCATCTAATCACAGGGTCTTCAGAATAATTACTGCTGGCAAACGAAATTTAAACGATATTATTAGTGTTAGTGTTAGTGTTATTATTATTGTTTTTTTTCCATCAATCAAATTTGAAATTAGTCCCCACGGTGCCGGTTGGCTGGCTCTCCATGATCTCAGGATTTTACCACCCAGACAGCAAAACTTGTTACAGCTAACTCCGACTAGCAAAACATGTTTGTAGCTATCTTCACACATTGATAGATTTAACAATCAACCATCTTTGGTGAGTATGATGTATTTTATTTACATTTGCGATGCTTTTGACATGTTATTAGATACATTTTGATTCTAAACTGCTTGAGATGATGTACGTGACACATGGTGCGCTGTTATATTGCTTTTTGTATTGGATTGATGGTTTCCATAATCGCATAATCGTGTGATGGTAGTGTTATTAAGAGTTGGTTTAAGGGTAAGAGTAAGGGTAGGGTAAGTATCCACTGTAGTCCCAGGCACCAAATGTAGGGTCCGTCACTGCTGTCCACTGTCGTGAGGAATATGCACGAAAGGATTTAAGGAAGTTGGTGACACCCTCTTTTGAGAGCTGCAACAGAAAATACCTCTTGTAATACAAGTCCATAATGACATCAAAACAAAGAATATTCTTATCTCACCGAGTGTGCTAAATGTATAAAATCAATGATATGGTAATCAACTCAAACAGTCAGGGCAATGAGTCTTCATGTTGAGTGCTTTTTAACTGCCTCCCTCTCATGAAATAGATAATATGAAAAGAATGCTAATGTATGCATCCACCAAGGGAGATGATGCTAAACCAGTGAGCGCTAAAAACAGGGAATTATGGGAACAGGGCTTAGATTAGTGTATTTACCCTACGACCGAATCATTGCTTCCATTCGAGCACTGTTCGTGTTCAGCCAGTCACCGCGGTGACAAAGTGAAGGCCAAACTTTCTCCACTTCACAATATAACCAGATTAGTGTTTTATGCAGTGCTGCAGATGACACAAGCATTGTTCCGAGAGATACTCTTCGCATTTGACAATCCACCTCCACCCCCACACAGCCCGTTTCATAAATTTATTAGGGGATTTGTACCTCCGCTGACACCTGCGCCCTGCCACCAGAGCAATGTAAATAATCCCATCACACAGTAACGACTCATCAGCGACAGGCTAATCCCTTGTTTAAGGCAGTTACAGCGACCCCACCCATTAACAGTGTCCTCATAAAACAAGAGCTTAGCATACATTAAAGAGCTCTAAAGTGGCATTCACTTGCAGCCAGCATGGGGAAATCTGCGGCGAGAACATGTCACTTCTGCCGGCTTCATCAAGTGTGCTGCCATGCTGTATCGCTCACTCCTCGCCTCCTCAAACCCAGCGAATATATACAACCCCAATTCCAATGAAGTTGGGACGTTGTGTTAAACATATATAAAAACAGAAAAAATGATTTGCAAATCATGTTCAACCTGTATTTAATTGAAAACACTACAAAAACAAGATATTTAATGTTCAAACTGATAAACTTTATTGTTTTTAGCAAATAATCATTAACTTAGAATTTTATCGCTGCAACACGTTCCAAAAGAGCTGGGACAGGTGGCAAAAAAGACTGAGAAAGTTGAGGAATGCTCATCAAACACCTGTTTGGAACATCCCACAGGTGAACAGGCTAATTAGGAACAGGTGGGTGCCATGATTGGGTATAAAAGGAGCTTCCCTGAATTGCTCAGGCATTCACAAACAAAGATGGGGCGAGGTTCACCTCTTTGTGAACAAGTGCTTGAGAAAATAGTCAAACAGTTTAAGGACAATGCTCCTCAACGTACAATTGCAAGGAATTTACGGATTTCATCATCTACGGTCCATAATATCATCAAAAGGTTCAGAGAATCTGGAGAAATCACTGCATGTAAGCGGCAAGGCCGAAAACCAACATTGAATGCCCGTGACCTTTGATCCCTCAGGCGGCACTACATCAAAAACCGATATCAATGTGTAACGGATATCACCACATGGGCTCAGGAACACTTCAGAAAACCAATGTCAGTAAATACATTTCGGCGCTACATCCGTAAGTTAAACTTGAAACTCTACTATGCAAAGCAAAAGCCATTTATCAACAACACCCAGAAACGCCGCCGGCTTCTCTGTTGTTAAAACAAAAGGTGATGTAACACAGTGGTAAACAAGACCCTGTCCCAGTTTTTTTGGAACGTGTTGTAGCCATAAAATTCTAAGTTAATGATTATTTGCTAAAAACAATAAAGTTTATCAGTTTGGACATTAAATATATTGTCTTTGTAGTGTATTCAATTAAATATAGGTTGAACATGATTTGCAAATCATTGTATTCTGTTTTTATTTATGTTTAACACAACGTCCCGACTTCATTGGAATTGGGGTTGTATATATATATATATATATATACATATATATATATATATATATATATATATATATATATCCATCCATCCATTCATTTTCTGAGCCGCTTCTCCTCACTAGGGTTGCGGGCGTGCTGGAGCCTATCCCAGCTGTCATCGGGCAGGAGGCGGGGTACACCCTGAACTGGTTGCCAGTCAATTGCAGGGCGCATAGAAACAAACAACCAATTAGAGTCTCCAATTAATGCATGTTTTTGGGATGTGGGAGGAAACCGGAGTGCCCGGAGAAAACCCACGCAGGCACGGGGAGAACATGCAAACTCCACACAAGCGGGGCCGGGGATTGAACCCGGGTCCTCAGAACTGTGAGGCTGAACAAATGAATGGTCTTCTATTAGATGGCAGGAGGTACATACAGTAATTAATGATTTTTTGTGACATTTTTGTTTGTTGGTATGCCGTAAGATTTTTTTAATTTTGAAATATGTTCCTTGGCATCATAAAGGTTGGAAATCACTGCTCTAGTCAGGTCATGTATTCTAATCAGTCAAGTCAAACCAACATTACAACATGACAGAAATAATGGGTGCCAACTTACTGTAATTAAATTACTTGATTGTAATTAAATTACATCACCCACACTGAAACTTTAGAGCAGGATTCAACAGAATGCCGGTACAACCGTTACTACCCGGAGAACTCCACACAGGCGGGGCCGGGATTTTGAACCCCCGGTCCTCAGAACTGTGAGGTTGATGTGCTAACCAGTTATCCACCGTGCCGCCTCCCACCATAATATAGAACATAAAAATAACTCGTGCAATCTTTGGCAATTTCAGAAATGAATCCTCAGCTCTTGTAGTGGTGTACTTCTTTCTTATATTCACATTCTGACAGTTTCCTTTTCTGTGGTCTTTGTAGTGTAAATTGCATGTTTGTCCTTGACGATGCTACCGACTGCTTGTGTCCATATTTGGTCAATTGAAACGCCACTGCATAAAGCTTGCACGCTGTTACGTGACAAGATGAAAACTAATCAAATCTTCCATTTACTAACTCTGGCTTGTTTAACAGTTATTTACTGTATCTTTCAAATCATGAATTTGTGTCAGTCCTGCAGAGAAGAGGAGAAAACAGCTCTGCATGTGCCCACATGCTCGAAACACTCCAAATAGCAAAACACTCAGCAGTCTTTTTATTTAAAAGTTAAAGTTTTTTCCTCACATATGACTTGTTTTCTTACTTTCACCTGCTATGTTTATTACATGCATCGCTACACATAGCCGCCGGCGCCCTTTATTTGATCAAATCGATGCCAATGGCAATGTTAAATCTGTTATATCAGCCTGTTTTTTTTTTCAATAGCTTCCTGCCTTCATCTTCTCGGGGCTTGTCCAATGGAGAGCATCCATGTATCTATACGCTAAAATGAACAAAGTCGCGTTGGAAAAAAGAACAGCACAAAGCCTGTTTTTTCTTGTCTTCGTTACTCCATGTCTTACGCCTTGGGGTTTGTACAGTAACTTGAGGGTTTTCCTGGAACCTTGCATTGTAAAAATATTCAATTTGAATACGCAGCATTATCACTGCCAATCCATAATATATGCTGCATATACCTGAATGTGCATTTTATTGCATTTAAATTGATAGACTTATGTTCACCTCACCACAGTCTCGATTAAAGCTGAAATTCTCCTTCGTAGGAAGTTGGTCAAATGATTGCAAGGGCTTTCAGTAGTATGAGTAATAGCTTTCTCATGTCAGGTTCCTTGTATGAGGGTATTTTAATATTTTAAGTCAATAATCTATCTGTTTAGTGTTCACATTAGAGGCACTCTATGTCAAGAAAGTCCACACACGGGGACTTCAGTTTAATCACGTTAAGTAAGCTGATTGTTTCCCTTTAAATAAAGAGTGGGATTCTGTATCATCTGCCTAAATCACAGTGACCCACTTTGACCCCATGCAGCATATAAACTCCCCAGCAATATTCAATCTCAAGTGACTATCTTTTATTTTGCACTTAACACCCTTGTACATCTTCTTGCTCATGTCACATCTAATAAGAAATTCATTTGAATGCTGCTGAGGTATAGTCAAGGACCTCAAGGATATGTTGTAAGTACTGTGGATATAAAAAGTCTATAAACCCCTGTTCAAATGCCAGCCTTTTGTGATATATATATAAAAAAAGACTAAGATATTGAATTGAATTTTTTTTCCCACCATTCATATGACCTAAGGTATCACCTGCACAACTCAATTGAGAGAACAATAAGTTTAAAATAAACAACTGAGAGAATGTGGTTGCACATTGAACACAAAACATTCCCAATAGCCCACCGATCCATAAAATCCTCCAGAATATTAGTAACCGTATAAAAGGTGTGCTCCACCCTTAAACGGGCTGCCACCAATTGTCTCAAACAGTAAAGCGGATCAGTCCAACTAGCTCCAACAATCTTGTTTTTCCTACTTTTCCATATAGCCAATTTAGCACTTGCAAACATAAAATTCATTAACACCACAGTTTTCTTTCTTTTTCTGGAATAAGTTGGTCCAAAAATAAAAAGATGGAAAGAGAAAACCTCTCCCAACCCCTCCACCCACTCCTTTAACATTTTAAAGAAAACAGCCAACCGGGGACATAGAAGCACTAAGTGGTCCAATGTCTCTGGGTGTAAATAAAATGGACAACCTTCCCCAGTGCCAGGGTCAAAGTGAGCTCTGTATCTGTCCGTAGCTATTATTCCATGTATAATCCTCCATTGGATGTCACCCATCCGTTTTTCAACAGGAGGTTTATACAGGACCCACCAGCTTCCTTTTGGGGAAAATTCTGAACCAAACACCTCGACTCTCTGACTCCAGTGAGCGATCCATTGTTCAGCACCTTTACACAACTCTCATACAGCCGCTTTCCTCTACAAGAGCTGAATTTCCCAAGTTTTGGAGTTTTTAGGGACAGTACGATTCCACATTGCTCCCTCCATTCCCCACCAGCAGGAATCACGCCAAGAGGAGGAAAAACGTACTCAGCCCCCTCACTCCACTGGTGAGCTAAATCACTGTTCCGTATAAATTCCTGGTGTTTTTCTGACAGCGACTGCCACACCTCCTTCACCAGACCCTGTAGAACCCGGTTGGAGTGGACACTAGTCTTCTCAGCCAGTGTCTCTGGGGATGTCCTCATTAGGTGTCCCATCTTCACAATCCCTGCCTCCCTGAAAGCGCTTCTCATTGTGTCAGACAAAAAGGCACTCAAAGGTAGAAAACTGTTATTGAATAGTGGTTCTTCAAACAACCACAATCCAGGCTCTGCAGAGGCTCGAGTAAAGTCCAAAGTCTGCCAAGCATCAAGGACAGAGCTGTAAAAAGGTGACAGTCCATCCAAATCGGAGCTAGAGGACAGCAGAAACAGATGTTTGTCATAACCTAGCCGTCCGGCCCTCCGGAGTAGCAGACGAGGGACGGCTGACCAGCAGATTGAGTCTTTCTACAACAGCCTCTGTGCCGTCTGTAAACGAAAACCAGCCATCCTGGAGGCAATGTCTATAAGGCCCTGCCCCCATTCCGTCACAGGGAGATACAGGACTGACGCTCTCATCCAGTGATGACCAGACCAGAAAAAGTCCACCAGCATCTTCTGTAGCTGTTTAATCAGTCCTGGTGGGGGTGCTAACACCTGAAGTCTGTGCCACAAAAGAGAGGCGACGAGATTGTTTACAATCAGAGTTCTTCCCCTGTAGGACAGCTGAGGTAGCAACCATTTCCATCTAGACAACTTAGCTTGCACTTTTCCCAGCACTCCCTCCCAATTTTTAGCAACCATCTTGTCGTCACCCAAATAAATCCCCAGAATTCTCAACCCACTATTTTCCCATGTAAGGCCACCAGGGAGACCATACGCAGTCGCCTGTGTTGGATTACCAACCCAGCATGCCTCACTCTTTTCCCAATTTACCTTAGCTCAGGAAGCCTTTTCATACAGCGTTAGACTTTCTCTCAGTGCCTCTATGTCCCCATGTCGCTGGACCATTACAGTAATGTCATCAGCATAGGCTGACACGACTATGGGAAGGCTATAAGTCATCTCTGGCAGACATAGTCCTTTCAAAGTTTTCCTAAGTCTCAATAGGAGAGGCTCGATAGCAAAACTATACAATAGTCCTGAAATAGGACAGCCTTGTCCCTCTCCCGACCACGACTGGTCTGCTCAGTCCTCCCCCAACCTTAACTACACAACATGCACTCTCATACAGGAGTCTCACCCATAATACAAAATGCTCCCCAACTCCAAATGCGCGCAATGTGGAAAATAAGAAAGAAAGATCCACCCGATCAAATGCTTTTTCCTGATCAATAGAAATAATGCCGACATCAACACCGTATGCCTTGCACAGATCAAAAATATCTCTCATTAAAAATAAATTGTCCAACAAAGATCTGCCAGGGATGCAGTACGACTGGTCTTCACCATTTACAATGTCCATATAAACTTTTAGTCTAGTTGCCAAAACTTTGGATAACATTTTATAGTCCGTACATAGTAAGGCAACAGGTCTCAAATTCTTGAGCAAAGTTAAATCCCCCTTTTTTGGCAGAAGAGAGATCACTGCACGCCGACAGGAAGCTGGAAGAGTCCCTCTTCCAAAGGAGTCCTTGAAAACCTCCAACAAGTCAATCCCAATTATATTCCAGAAGTGTTTATAGAAATCTGCTGGTATTCCATCCAAACCTGGGGCCTTACCAGAGGTCAACTGGGTCACCGCAGTCATCAATTCCTTCAGAGTAATGTCAGAACCCAGGACATCTTGTACATCAGATCCCAGCTGAGGGACACCCTGAAGTAGTGTCTCTGTAGCCTTTCCATCGCACCTTTCTGCCTCAAACAGGTTGGAGTAGAAAGACACCGCTAGCCTTCTCATTTCTGCAGAATCTGAAGTCAGCGTCCCATCAGGCCGCTGTAGGCACACCATTTGTTTCCTCTGTCCAAAAGATCTCTCCAGGTTAAAAAAGAAGGAGGTGGGTGCATCGATGTCCCTCAGTGTGGTAAAACGTGACCGGACCAGAGCTCCTTTAGCCTTCTCTTGAAGAAAACAAGTCAACTGCTGTCTTTTTTTATTTAACTGCTCGGTATTTTCAGCAGCCACACTCTCCAAAACCTCAATGTCCTCTTCTAGTTTCTCTATAGCCTTCCTAGTATTAATACTAGAGAAGGATGCGTACTGTTGGCAAAACACTTTCACTTGACTTTTTCCTACCTCCCACCACTGAATTAAGGAGGGAAAAAACTCTTTCTTGGCTCTCCAATTACTCCAAAACAATTTAAAATTTTCACAAAAAACAAAATCATGTAAAAATTTGACATTAAAATGCCAGAATGATTTCGGCTTGTCCATGTGGGACAAAATGAGTTCCAATAATACCAAATGATGATCTGTAAACCCAACTGGGGAAATTTGACAATTAATTGCCCTGGTGTTAAAAGCCACAGACATATAAAATCTGTCTAATCTGGCTGCAGTAACCACGCCATCAAAAACTTTCATTCGGGTATATTGTCTGTCGGTCGGATGCTTTGTCCTCCACACATCATCTAAATCCAACTCTTTGGTCATCTTTGACAAGAAACAGGATGACTGAGTATGGAGCTCCTGTCCTATTCTATCTAAAGCGGGATCGGTGCAACAGTTCCAGTCCCCTCCAACTAAAACACATTCTACTTTATCACAGTTGTCCAAATTTTCCTTTAGTACTTGGAATAAACTCAAACGGTCCCGCCCGCAATTTGGTGCATATACATTCACAAATTTAAACATAATGTTTTGGATTTCTGCTTTAACCATTACAATCCTCCCTGCAACTATTTCTGTGATCGCTAAAACATTAACACTAAGAGTGGGACTAAATAATATACCAACCCCCGCACTAAGATTAGAGCCATGACTGAGAACGTACTGACCGCCCCAACATAGCCCCCAGTCCGTTTCATTTAAATTATCACTGTGTGTTTCTTGCAACATAGCGATATCTATTCTTTTTTGTTTTAGGATTTCTAACACTAGCGCCCTCTTCTGTGCATTTCTACCCCCGTTAATATTTAAGGATGCAACACGTAAAGAATTCATATTAATTAAAGAGAGAGAAAAACAACCAGCCAAAAGACAACACCAGAGAAAACACCCAGTGTTGTAGTTCCATTTCTAATTTAATAATCAACTTTCAATTTTTTCTGTCCTTTACCACTTAAAATTTTCCTAGCAGCAGTCACTTGCTTCCTCAGGCGATATCTCTTCTTGTCATCAAGCAAGTCTGTTCCTACCACCTTTTGTAGGGTACTCCCAGTCTTCACAAACTTTCTAACATCTGGAAAATATTCTTGTACATCAACCGTTTTACCGAATGTTTCCTCCAAAAACTCATCTAATTCTTTCAAAGGGTATAAATCCTTACTCTGGGAAACGCTGTCAGCAATTGAAGCACCATCAGAGTCACCATCAGTCTCCAGCCCCATAGCCTGTCTACCATCACCATGCTGAACCTGGTCGACTATATCATCATCAGTGTTTACCCTGTCAGCAGCCTTCAGCTGCTGTCTCACATCACTAGCCTGTGCCATTTTCATCCGATCAACAATACTATTCTGTTCTATAATTTGCATGTCATTCTTACTTTCATCTTTCTCAATAATAGCACGTTGTCCCTGTACCTTCGCCACCGCCACCGATCCACGGCTTTCAGCAAGGGGTACCTCCGCCGTCGAGACGGCATTCACACTCATAGGGCCCACTCCAACGGAGTCAGGCTCAGCCGTCCGCTCCTCAACGTCAACGACCCCGTCCACAACCGGACCTGCCAGGGCGTGATCCTCAGGGCTATCAACAGCAGCAGGTCTCACTGTAGCATTGTTATGCGGGCACGCCACCCGTTTATGACCAACATCTCCACACTCAAAACATTTGATGCTTCCCGAGCTTGCATACACCATATACATTCCTTCCTCATGACGAACACGGAAAGAAACATCCAACGTCTGCGTCTGAGAGTCTAAAAACATGAAAACCTGTCGTCTAAATGACTGAACATGCTTCAGTGTTTAATTCTTACATCCTAACCCAACATTACGAAATCCGCTAGCAAACTTACCAAAACGCTTCAGCTCCCGTTCCAGCGCCACGACGCACGGACAAAACCTTACGAAAAAAAAAACTAACCTCTATTAATACACAAAAGCCTACACCGTGAAGATACAATAATCACACTGTGAGAAAACATTTATTTACATCCATCCATCCATCCATTTTCTGAGCCGCTTCTCCTCACTTGGGTCGCGGGGGTGCTGGAGCCTATCCCAGCTGTCATCGGGCAGGAGGCGGGGTACACCCTGAACTGGTTGCCAGCCAATCGCAGGGCACATAGGAACAAACAACCATTCGCACTCACAGTCATGCCTACGGGCAATTTAGAGTCTCCAATTCATGCATGTTTTTGGGATGTGGGAGGAAACCGGAGTGCCCGGAGAAAACCCACGCAGGCACGGGGAGAACATGCAAACTCCACACAGGCGGGGACGGGGATTGAACCCCGCACCTCAGAACTGTGAGGCTGACGCTCTAACCAGTCGGCCACCGTGCCGCCATTTATTTACATATATATACAAATTTTTCCTTCCAACTCTCCCTCACACTTCTCTGAAACACACCACCACAGAAGAAGAAGAAGAAGAAGAAAAAGAAGAATCACCTTATATTGTCATGAACATGCATGCATGCACACAAAATTTGTTCTCTGCATTTTACCCATCATAGTGAACACATACACAGGTTAGTGGAACACACTGGAGCAGAGGGCAGCTGAAGCGCCCGGGGAGCATTTCGGGGTATCGGTGTCTTGCTCAAGGACACCACAGCCGTGAGTACGGGGGACATACAGTATGTGAAACACATTGTGAGTTCTCTGTGAAAAGTTCAATACCGCATGAATAAGATTTAATTACCGTAATTTCTCGTGTATAATGCGCACCCATGTATAATACGCATGCAAAGTTGACCTCAAAATTCTGGAAAACCCTTCTACCTATGTATAGTGCATTTTTACAATGCATGATTTTGCTTCTACCCATATGATCAAAACATGAAGTATTATTTTTATTTTTTAAGTTTTTTTCAAATAATTATTCTGAAGTTAAGCACTTTATTTGAACACATACTTTCTTTTTAGTTACTGGCTCTTATTTTGAAATTCACAGCCCTACTTTTATTTAGTAAATGAGAAAACCCACAGTTGTGCTCTTTTGTTTGGTTACCCAGGCAGAATTTGTAAGATGGCTACAATTTCTTTAAGAAAACATGAAGGACCGGGCGAAACACATTTAATTTAATTTGAATGGTATTCGAATTATACAGTCAAGCATTTCAGAACAGCATTATCATCAAACAAAACATAACCATAAAGAAATGAATGATGGTTGTTGTTCATTCATCAGTCATGTTAAAAAAAAACAATATTTTACAAATTCTACCAGGGTATGTAAACTTATGAGCATAACTGGACATATATGCAGTCATACATACCCCCTGTCATATTGGAATGAAAGTGTAGCCTACACCTTTTTTATAACCAGGTAGCGGTGGCATTTTGGAATGAAAGCGTACAGCTTTTACATACCCACTAGATGGCGGAATACCTTTATATAATGTGAACGTTTTTTTCCATTTTCCCCTATACCTATGGATAATGCGCACTATTGACAAAAAAAATTTGCATTATACACGACAAATTACGGTACTTGGTTATGACCTATTGTTGAAAAAATGTGTTAGCCAACAAAATGCACCGATTCTGACAGTAGTTGTAAAAAGGCATGGGGTGTTTTATTCACCGTGCTGGGCCATTTACTGTCTGATTTTAGGTACAGAACCACTTTAGCTTGCCATGAGGCAGAACCACAGCCCTCACAGCAAGACAGCTGCATCCTTACAGCTCAAGAAACGTTACATCTCTGCCGTTGGCCCCCTAGTGGTGAGACTTGGTCCTGTGAGTGTGACAATCACGTTGCAGTTTCTTGCCCTCAATACTGGGTGGCAATCAAGCTCTACCTCAGAGCTTGGCAGCAGCCGTCATAGCTCGTGGGGTCGAGTGCGACAGTGAGTTGTGGAGTCTCACGTACGTCTCGCCTCTGTTCTAAAGGGGACGCGGTAGATAGCATTTGAACTGGTGCCAAGTTGAGAGGGCTCGGAGCACTTTTCTTTGTTCTCTTATGAACCCGAGGAGAAGACTCAGTCAGACCGGCTGTATGCCAGGGGCTTTTCTTCTCTCCCAAACACAGCAAAGAATGTGGGTAAGCGGGAGGAGCCCCCACCATCCAAAAGACTGTTGGCCATGCCATGCCAATAAGGCCAGTGAGCTGCCAGCATATGACCCTCCTCGCCAACATTGTGAGCTGGGTATCAAGCAAAGGCCTGGCTTTATCAGTCTATGAGTCTTTGTTTGGATGGTTCCAAACTGAGTTTCTGAAAATGTTACTCTGCAGCGGAAGGACAGACAGTCTGCTGAGGCTCATGGTGCCATTCATCCATTTTCTATACTGCTTTTCCTGCTCAATGTTGTATGTAGATCAAGCTTTGCTCAGTTGAGTATGTTAAAATGTAGACGACAGTACACCCTCAGGTCAATCGCAGGGTGATTGTGAATGGGATGTTGAGCAGGGGTAGGATTTGTGGATAAATTTAATGACATTAAATACAGTGGTACCTTGATTTAGAAGTTGAAATTGTTCTGTGACCAATCTTGTCGCTCAGTTTACTTGAATTTCAAATCAATATTGCCCATTGAAATGAAAGGAAATGCCAATAATCAATTTCAGCCCCCCAAAGAAAAACACATTTTTACATTTTTGTTTTAATAAAGAAAAGTAGGAACAAATTGCGTACAAAACTAATTTAAAACTATAAAAGGCAATGTAAAAAAATTAACTGGCTTATAAAGTGTAATTACTTTCGTTGTGAAAAACAGAGTCAAAACAACAACAACAACAACAGCTGTAGTGTTGTATGTGTGCTTTTAAGGACATGGCCGAGTGAGTGGCATCACCGGTTTTCGTGTGAGCTTCCGGACGTGAGTTTTGGCTTACCCTATCTCTTCGCTAGTGTTCTCGTTTTGTATTCGTGCGTTTGACTGTTTGCATTCAAAAAACAGCTGAAAATACATTTGGTGACTCCTTTTTTTCCAACTTCACTCAAGCGGTGGCAATTTCGGCTCAAAACACTACCAACTGACATTTTATAACTTGAAAAACCTTTTAGTCTCCTAAGTCAAAGTACCCCTGTCCTGTATTTTAACAGTGCTAACAACACAATAGTGTTAATTGTTATACTGGAAGAAAATCTCCTGTAGTAGATCTATTAATTGAAGAAGGAAAAATTTGCACAGAAAAAGAGGCATTTATGTTTGGCGACAACTTGGTAATGAAGCGCTGACTTCAAGACTGAAAATACGATCAATGCTTTTACTGTCAGGATGTCTCTGGTGAGCCATTCCACATGTAGGAGCAGCCTCCCCTCTACTGAAATTTGGCTCATTTCCATGAAGTAGGACCACCTCCTCAAAACAGGCTGAGCTCAACGAGACTTAAAAAAAGAGGTTGAAAAGTGTACTATAATTTTTCATACTTGGGGTATTTTTATGAAAGTACAGAGAGGCTATCCAGGCACCTGGAAACTATTTTGTTGTGATTATTTTTCACCTTGCCTTGAATCATACATGTGTGATACATCAATGATGAATGTATAACAATGTTAGTGCATATCCTTCATGTCACCTAGATGGCACATGTACCACTCATGCACCAATTAGTGCATTGAAAATACACAGTTTATTTGTCGACCATGAGTTCAAATGAGGTTAATAGTGGTTGATTTTCCCAAATGTTTGGCAAATGGCGGAACAGAGGAATGTTAAAAGCCAACGTATGTTTTTCCGTGGGTCGTTATAACATTGACAGAACATGGATTACAAAGTTGAACTTGTCAGCAAGTGTATACTTGATGTTGGTGTACTAATACTGTCACAACACAAAATATCGTATTGGCATACTAAGGTTATATTGCAAGTACGTACGTAAGTGTATTTAAGTATTGTGTAAGTATGCCACGCTAGGAGCATGGAAGTCAGCTCCAGTATGTGAACCTCTACATTGGAAATAGCCCCCAATTTTGTAACGTAACTGCTGACTGACATGTCTGCCAACAGCTCTTCTATAATATGGTTCTCTTCTCTCACTCTGTGTTTATTTTTCAGGCATTTGTGTAGCACAGTGCAATTTAAAATTCCTGTTTAACTGAGAGCCTGAAACTCTGGATCGTAATAGAAATTTGCTACACAAAAGCCTAAATATGAAGCACTGACTGAGAGAAGTACACAATATTATAGCAAAATACAGTAATACAGACAAGTTGCGCAACACTGTAGAATAAGTAGTTAGCCGACTTGCAATGAGTCATGAACCTGTCTCCTTTCCTTATGGTCACACCTCGTAGGTTACAACTTCTTTTTGTTTGAATGCGGAAAGACAAACATTCATACGAATCGTAGCAATGTTGAAATATTGTCTGAGACAGCTCTGATATTGTCAACCCTATTCTGCAAACAGCCCCTAAGCAGCAGATTAGGATACTATTTAGGGATTACTTTATGATGTTTTGATTTATTAACCAGTCATATTAGTGCAAGGTGTATTTATTTCTTTGGCATTTCAGCTCGGCAGCAGCATCTCTCAGCATTCACATTTTCAAGGTAATTGCTAGTCACTTCAGTCTTAACATGGACAGCTTTAATAGCAATATGTGATGTGATTCAACACATAATCAACAGTTAACACGTGATCAGCAAATTAAATCAAGGACAGCGATAGAAGTGAATCTTTTGATCAACTAATGGTGAGTGCTAACACTATTAATAGTGTATGTTGATATGAAAAAAGCCTAAATGCCTTTTTGCTTTGTAATTTACATGAAGTGAAACTATAATAACATCAGTACAACGAAGATGATGTATGTTCAGTATGACTGATGTGGATGCTATTACTGTAATATCCAGCTAGCCACTGTTGTCTCCTATACTTTTTGTTGATTCATAAGGATGCAGGTTGGTGGATTGGTGGATCAAAGTAGTAGAAATAGTCACAAAAGTGTCACTTCAAAAGAGCGCAACGAACCATGACAATACGTGCGCGGGATGATTGATGCCATTGAACAGTAAAAGGAGGGATGTGGAAAGTGCAAGCATATAAGAGACACATCTATTATTTATTGTTATCTATCAGGCAACTGACAAATGTGCTTGTTATTGTTGTCATGTAAAATCACTCGACTGATTGAGAATTGTATTTAAATATGAATTAATACTAATGGAGTGATGATTTATTTGTTTTTAACTTGGCAATGATAATATTACATATTATTATACTTGATCAATTCATTGTTAAGCTCATTGTTTGATGCACCTTAAAGAACATGTTATTAACTAATTCTTAGGAACTGTTTTAAAGTGAGAAAATTAAATCATCTAACCCTTTTAAAAAAGGAAAAAATATTAATGTACAACATTTTTACTGCAGTCACTGATGGTGTAGCGTGGGTTCACTTCCCACTCAGTGACGGTGTGAATGTGAATACAAATGGTTGTCCCTGTTTATATGTGCCCTGCGACTGGCTGGCGACCACTTCAGGATGTATAGGCCGCCTTTCGCCCGAAGTCAGCTGGCATAGGCTCCAGTGCGCCCCAACTCTGAATAGGATAGCTGGTATTGAGAATGGATGGATGGACGGATATTTTTACTGCAGTTTTTTATCCAATATAAGTTGCATATTCATTAAAACTCTTCCACTTGGATGCTGCTTTCATGTGAATTGTAGTGCAAGGAAATTAGAAAATAAATCTCCGGGATACATCTTGTGCGCTGTTAAGTCCCGAGTAATTAGGCACCTCTGTGATAGTTCTACAGTTCTGCTGTGAATCAGAGGACAACAGCACTGATTGGGCTCTGAGGGGAAGGGTGGCGGAGCATGGGGAACGTCGTTTACAAAAAAAAGGGGGGGGGAAAAAATCACAGTAAATAGATAAAAAGTGGTGTTGATTGTGCAAGTGGCTGTTGCATGCATAATGAAATCATGGGTACAGCTCAATTGAATAAGAACACTTTCTTCAAATAGCGAGAATTTGACTGATAATTTTTTGGGGGCCAATAGTCTGTTATAATTTGTGCGTCTTAGGCACTTTTGAGGGTAGATGCTTAGATGCTAGTAAGGCTCTGTCTCAGTGCATCTACTTGATTATTTTGGTAGCTACTGTAAAAGATCCACACTTTGTTTGGCAAAATTTTAATGTGTGGCCGCTTTAAATGATCAAGCAGATGAGTGGAAGTAATTTGGAGACTTTTACTGATGTTTTTCTTCACAGAAAGTCTTCAAGGCACACTGTTAGTTGGTCTCAAGTCCATGCGGATGATTTTCACTGACACGTTGATGTTGAAACCCTGTCCTGCACTGATACTCCCACTGGCTCCTGGTAATTTGTTGGTGTTGTTTATTGTTGTGCCTGTTCCACACCATACAATTTTTACTGACATTAAAGATGGAAGCAAGTCACACTGCATTGCATAAAATGTGTTGAAATGATTCATTTTTACACCATGTTTACATTTTCGCAGTGAAATATATGTTGAATTACAGCTATGATGGGCTGGATTACAGGCTTTAAACGCAGCAACCTGAGATTGTTGTCATGGCGACGGTGAGCTGAAATTCAGAGTGCCAGAGTGGTGTTTACAGAAGTGAGTCACACAATTAACAGGTTTAAAGACACTCATTGTATTAGGACCTAATTTACATTAAATACAAATATTTTCTTTTAAATTTAGGACAATTCTTGTTTCAAAAATTCTTATTTTCGGAGTTAATTTCTTTGTTCTGTCTCGTTTTTAGTCTTGTCCTTGTTATGTTATGAATGTTCTCAAAAAAGATTTCTTGTAAACAATCATGATTTCATTCTCGCAAAAAAAGTCTCAATATATGATGAGTTAACTTTATTTTCTAAATGTTATTATAACTGTGATTTTTTTTTCAATATACCTGTATTACAACTTCATACTTGTATTACAAGAATTTTACAATTCATTCTTGTAATTTTAAATTCAATTCAATTAATTACATTTGTATTAATGAAAAGTCTAGTTTTTCCTCATTAATCTATAAACTATTTTTGGAAAGTAAACCTTTTCATAAAATTTATAAATTTACCTAAACTTAATTTTTGTTGCTATATTAAAACTTTATTTTCATAAGAATTACACCTTTAGTCTTTTAAAATGACAAGTTCTCTCATAAATTGTCGGTCACCAAAAAGACTACTTTTTCTCTTCAAATTATGAGTAAAATTATGACAATATAAAGATAACTCCAGCAGGTCTGATGGAGACATTCTGTAGTTGACCCGCTGGTTCCATTTTGGAAGCGCAAACCGACACAGCTTGTATGTTTCTCATTTTCAAAGTGGAGTTCTTGTAGGTTGAAATGTCGACATTTTAGGCAGACACAGATGACAGCAGATAGCTCTTCTTTTCACAGTGCATCCATCCTTTTTATATACCCCTTATCCTCACTTGGGTTGCGGATGAGCTGTAGCCTATCTGATCTGTAGGTTTATGCTATGATTCAATGGAGTCAAACGTCACAAGTAGTTTCATTGGATTGGTGAAACTGAGTCATGTGACATGTCTCTGACAAACCAAAATCGATTGTGCAATAATAAATACATCTAGTTAAAAATACAAGCAAGCAGGATGTAGTAGCTCAATAAAATTGAGTAAAAGCAGCATTCTTTCTTAACAAAACTACTCAAATAAAAGTAAAATGTACGTTGCATAAAACTACTTGGACAAGTACGTGTCCAAAAAGTTACTGAGTTAAATGTATGCGAGTAAATGTAGCATTACTACCCACCTCTACCTTGCACAGCATAAGAGGTGTACAGTAGCAGAATGCGTTACATCTGAATGTGCATCAGTCAGCAATGTGTCGTCAGAAGCATCGGAAAATAAGATATATGCATTCCCACACAACTACAGTGCGTAAAAGCAGCGTTATTTTATGCAATATTAAATCAAACATTCATCACAAGGACATGCAGCAGATGGAGGGAGTGGAAAAACACTGCACCACAACAAAACATTAGGATGCATTAAGATGATCACATATTCAAAGTCATTCAATTGTTGGCATATGCATGCATAAACAATAGTCCGCTTGCTTTTCATGCGCCACGGCAGGTTGTGCT
This sequence comes from Phyllopteryx taeniolatus, assembly GCF_024500385.1. Taxonomy (NCBI): domain Eukaryota; kingdom Metazoa; phylum Chordata; class Actinopteri; order Syngnathiformes; family Syngnathidae; genus Phyllopteryx; species Phyllopteryx taeniolatus. The sequence goes on along the minus strand of NC_084511.1, from coordinate 11,417,860 downwards.
AAGACTACGAGCAAGCAGTTTGTTTTTTTTATTCATTTATTCCACCCCTCTTGTGTGAGTTGACCAAGGCTGAAAGAACACAAGTGGCAGACATTTCGAGCATGAAAGTTTCTCCACCTCCACACGAAATGCACTAGATCTTACGACAAAGTCACATTCACACACACAACCACACAGGACAAACCGTGACGCTCTCGCCTGCTAATGTGGTCGCACTGTAGTGGGCGAGGTGAGAGGGTTGACCTATAATTCATCACCTCGCACCTCGGACATCTGGCACAGAGTACAAGTGGAGTGAGGGAGGGCGTCTCGGTGTAAGCTTCACACTAGCCGCGTTGTCTGTCTCACCAGCCAAGCCAAGCAATCGACTCATTAGCTCACTGTCAGCTGGGACGTAATACATTATTCATAAGCTATATTGCATGTGTGTATGTACAGGGATTTAGTCACAGTTGGGGGGCGAGAGGCAGGTCTCCTGAGAGGTCGACAGCCAAGAGAGCCACTGAGACGTCGGGCAGATGTTAATATATAAAAGCATATGCACGGACATTTAATTGTTGAATGGAAATATGCAAGTGCAAAGGCCGCTAGGTTGTACATTCTGGAATTCAGTCCAAAAAATAGGCTTCAGTAGTGACACAAATCCTCAGCTAACAGCGTTAAAGTTTTTTTTTTTTGTTTGTTTCTTTTTATGACTGTTTTTATTCTCTATTTCAAAAGAACGACTCGTCTGAACAAAGGGTGGTAAAGCAGACATAGGCTTTTTGTTACAGTTTAAAACAGTTCCCAGTAGTCCTAAAAAAGGTGTGCAATATGCTTAGTTCAAAATATTCAAAGAATAAATGGATATTTTACATTGGTTTAGAACACACTGATTAAATCTCTTGGCTTTGGGGGCGTGCTGGGGTCTTGTCTTGCCGCTCAACCCTGCATGGCCAGTTCATTCCTACCATGACAACGGCTAGGTCATTGTGACTAGTCGACCGGCTATTTGTTGACATTACAGGACATTTAGACAAGCACAGAACAGTATGGAAAAAGGGGGCAATTGCAGAACAACTTAACTACGAGAAAAGCGAGCACCCATAAAGACAGTAAAAGGATCTTACCTGGCCCTGTGTGTGAAAGTAAATCCCTACATGGGTGGACAAGGACGAAAGTTCAGCCCTGGCATTTTCTGTCCACACCCACCCACTAAATTATCAGCAGACACCACGTGAAAATCCACAAATCATCCTGCGTCTTCTGTCATGCAAAAACTCCATCCATCCATCCATCCATCCTCTGTATAGGTGTGCTGGAGCCTATCCCACCTGACTTTGGACAAGGGACAGGCTACACCCTGAACTGGTCGCCAGCCAATCACAGGACACATACAGTATAAACAAACAACCATGAGCACTCACATTCACACCTACAGGTGATTTTGAGTATTCAGTTAACCTAACATGCATGCTTTGTGAATGTGGGAGGAAACCAGAGTACCCAGAGAAAACCCACGCAGGCATGAGGAGAACATGCAAACTCCACACAGGAAGGCCAGAGCCCGGATTTGAACCCACAACCTCAGAACTGTGTGGCGGATGTGCTAGCGAGTTGGACACCACAAATTTGAGTGCAAACGCCAGTGTTCAATATGTGGAGGCAGCTGCTCTGCATTTTTCACCACAAAACATGCAATGACAGTTTTTCTCAGTCGCTTCGGTACATTTCGCAGATCAGAATTGAAATTATCAAAACTACTTGTTCAGTCTTCAAATCATTGTGTCACTCGTACACATAAATAAAGCAGTTTCTCTTTTTTTTTTAAAGCTGCAAAACTTTGGTACATCTATGCCAATGATTACTATGTACAATTCTCTGCTGTTTCCTACATTATTATTTGCTTATTTCATATTGATCACAATGTTTCATAGTGTTCTCTGTTGAATAGTCTCACCCCCACAACCTAAATATTGTCATTAGTTCATCGCAAAGTGTTTTTATGCAAAATGATTGAACAAGTTGTCATACAGTATGTCAAACATATTTCTATACATATCCATTAGACTTTTTTTCCCAAGGTAAATCTTGACTTTCTCCAATGAAAGGAAATGTGAAGCAATAGTTTCAACCAATTTTCTGAAATAGCTCGAAGGTGCATTTCATGAAAAATCAACAGGCAAGAAAACTGTATATACTGTATAGCTGGAGCACAACACAATGTTACAATGACTGAAAATGGAATATAAAATACTGCGATTGGCTGGCGACCAGTTCAGGGTGTACCCCGCCTCAGTTTCAGGAATCAATACAAATATGATATGAAAATGAAAACTTCCAAACTTAACAGGAAATAAAGAAGTGTTACATACAAATATTTACTGTAATAATGACTTTACTATTGCATTAGCGTTTGGATTTACTGATAATACTATCGCATTTTCCAATTTACATGGAAGACGTTTGGGACGACCAGAACCCTTCCTAGAGCTGGCGGTCTGGCCAAACTGAACAATCGGGGTAGAAGAGCCTTGGTGAGAGAGGTAAAGAAGAACCCACAGATCACTGTGGCTGAGCTCCAGGGATGCAGTCGGAAGATGGGAGAAAGTTCTAGAAAGTCAACCATCACTGCAGGCCTCCACCAGTCAGGGCTTTATGGCAGAGTGGCCGGACGGAAGCTTCTCCTCAGTACAAGACACATGAAAGCCTGCATGGAGTTTGCTAAAAACACCTGAAGAACTCCAAAATGGTGAGAAATAAGATTCTCTGGTCTGATGAGACCAAGATAGAACTTTTTGGCCTTAATTCTAAGCGGTATGTATGGAGAAAACCCAGACACTGCTCATCACCTGTGCAATACAGTCCCAACAGTGAAGCATGGTGGTGGCAGCATCATGCTGTGGGGGTGTTTTTCAGTTGCATGAAATGACCCTAAGCACACAGCTAAAATAACGAAGGAGTGGCTTCAGAACAACTCTGTGACTGTTCTTGAATGGCCCAGCCAGAGGCCTGACTTAAACCCAATTGAGCATCTCTGGAGAGACCTGAAAATGGCTGTCCACCAACGTTCACCATCCAACCTGACAGAACTGGAGAGGATCTGCAAGGAGGAATAGCAGATGAACTCCAAATTCAGGTGTGAAAAACTTGCTGCATCCTTCCCAAAAAGACTAATGGCTGTTTTAGCTCAAAAGGGTGCTTCTACTAAATACTGAGCAAAGGGTCTGAATACTTATAGCTGTATGATATTTCAGTTTTTAATCTGCAAAAATGTCAACAATTCTGTTTTGTTCTGTCAATATGGGGTGCAGTGTGTACGTTAATGGGGAAACAAATTAACTTAAATGATTTTAGCAAATGGCTGCAATATAACAAAGAGTGAAAGAATTTAGGGGGTCTGAATACTTTCCTTACCCACTGTACGTGTGATAAGAGGCTGTGTACGGTCAACAAGTGATCAGATTTACAGTTTCAGGGGTTGTAATTACACTGCGGAACCTTATCGCTTTCATTCCACTGGTAATTATGTTTGCTGCTTGAAACCTCAGTCATATTGATTTGTTTACATGCACCCTTAACACCATTGTAATGCAGCTATTGTCTCCAATGAAGATTGCATTGTCATGTCATTAAATCTGGGCCCACCCCAGCCCTACTTCCCCAAGGGTGTCATTATTGTACAGATGTGCAGTAAAGTACAACACATGGATGAGGATAACTTAATTGGCCTCACAAGGAAAGTGAATCTCTTCAACGCAATGTGCGTGCATGTGTGTGTGCTTGTGTGTTTGTGTGTGTGTGTGTCTGTGTAGGTGTGTGTGTGAGTGTTGACTCCTGAGCTGACACTGTACTGACGTAGTTCTCAATAAATCACAGCAGGTTTTATTCCTGCAGTAAAATCCAATTGGTCACAAGACGCAAATACAACTGTAGTCGTCACCTACTTGTAATGATATGATATAAATTCAATCAGTCAATACATTGATTAGCAATTAAGCAGAGGCGGCAGCCGCGCTCATCAAACATTTAATGACTTGAACTGACCATGAAACCAAATAAGCATGTGAACATACAGTGTGTCATATAAAATAATCGGTTCAGTGCCGTGTCCTGATGAGGTCCTGTGATTTCTTCACACAATTCACCACCAAACCTGACCTCAATACAATTATGATTCCTTGAATTTCAATGGTGGCACAGTGAGCGACTGGTTAGCACACCTGCCTCACAGTTCTGAGGACCGGGGTTCAAATCCCGGCCTCGCCTGTGTGGAGTTTGGAGGTTCTCCCCGTGCCTGCGTGGGTGCCTCCCACAAAACACGCATGGTAGGTTAATTGAAGACTCTAAATTGCCCGTAGGTGTAAATGTGAGTGAGAATGGTTGCTTGTTTATATATGCCCTGCGATTGGCTGGCGACCAGTTCAGGGTGTACCCCGCCTCTCGCCCGAAGATAGCTGGGATAAGCACCAGCACACCCGCGACCCTAGTGAGGATAAGCGAAAAATGGATGGATGGATGAATTTCAGTATATGTTTTCTTAATAGCCATGCAAAAAGGCCATTTGTTTTTGAAAATGTGTGACGTGGATATGATTGATGACAACAAATGTACAGGATAACCTCAATGTACAAAATCTTTTGTGGCTGTAATCTAATGAGCACATTGTAGGCATATTCATTTACAAATGACAATGACAAATTGCAAATTCCTCAAAAATTGTGTTTGAATGAAATGGCATTGTCAAGGAAAATCATTGCAACAGCACTGTTGTTTTTTTCTTATGAAAAAGTGATGTGTTTGGACTGAGAAAAACATTAAATTAAATTATAAAATAATTTATTAGCTCGTCATCCATTTTCCATATTATTACAAATGTGTGTATATATACTCATCCATCCATCCATTTTCTGTACCGCTTATCCTCACTAGGGTTGCGGGCGTGGTGGAGCCTATCCCAGCAATCTTCGGGCGAGAGCCAGGGTACACCCAGAACGGGTCGCCTGCCAATCGCAAGGCACTATAGATATTTGCAATTTTAAAAAAATATATACAGGAAAACTATGAATTAATTACTAAAAAATACAAAACATGAACAAGATAAAATGAAATAATGTAAATATGAAGTACATGAAAAATATATAAAATAAAACCGATTACAGTTTTACAATAACACATTCATATTAACATTTGTGTAAACATACACATAATTTGCTATAAAAATACATAAAAATACTAAAACCAACGGTGAGGGATGCCGTCAAGCTGAAGAAGTAGTCCTATCGGGCCTTTTTGGCCTGTGGGACTCCTGAGGCAGCTGATGGGTACCGGCTGGCCAAGCGGAATGCAGCTCTGGTGGTCGCTGAAGCAAAAACCCGGGCATGGGAGGAGTTCGGTGAGGCCATGGAGAAAGACTTCCGGACGACTTCGAGGAAATTCTGGTCCACCATCCGACGTCTCAGGAGAGGAAATCAGTGCACCACCAACACTGTGTATAGTGGGCGCTGCTGACCTCGACTCGGGACGTTATGAGTCGGTGGGGAGAATACTTCGAAGACCTCCTCAATTCCACTGACACGCCTTCCCATGGGGAAGCAGAGTGTGGGTTTTCTGAGGCGGGCTCTCCTATCTCTGGGTTTGAGGTCACCGAGGTAGTTAAAAAGCTCCTCGGTGGCAGGGCCCCGGGGGTGGATGAGATTCGCCCGGAGTTCCTAAAGGCTCTGGATGTTGTGGGGCTGTCCTGGTTGACACGCCTCTGCAACATTGCATGGACATCGGGGACAGTGCCTCTGGATTGGCAGACTGGGGTGGTGGTCCCCCTTTTTAAGAAGGGGGACCGGAGGGTGTGTTCCAACTACAGGGGGAACCTGAGACCATGGTCCTCAGTCGGAAAAGGGTGGCATGCCTTTTCCAGGTCGGGGATGAGATCCTGCCCCAAGTGGAGGAATTCAAGTATCTTGGGGTCTTGTTCACGAGTGAGGGAAGAATGGAACGTGAGATCGACAGGCGGATCGGTGCAGCGTCTGCAGTGATGCGGACTTTGTATCGGTCCGTTGTGGTAAAGAAAGAGCTAAGTCGAAAGGCGAAGCTCTCAATTTACCGGTCGATCTTCGTTCCTACCCTCACCTATGGTCATGAGCTGTGGGTCGTGACCGAAAGAACAAGATCCCGGATACAAGCGGCCGAAATGAGTTTCCTCCGCAGGGTGTCCGGGCTCTCCCTTAGAGATAGGGTGAGAAGCTCGGTCATCCGGGAGGATCTTAGAGTAGAGCCGCTGCTCCTCCGCATTGAGAGGAGCCAGATGAGGTGGCTGGGGCATCTGATTCGGATGCCTCACGGACGCCTCCCTGGTGAGGTCTTACGGGCATGTCCCACCAGGAGGAGACCCCGGGGACGACCCAGGACACGCTGGAGAGACTACATCCTTCGGCTGGCCTGGGAACGCCTCGGGATACCCCCGGAAGAGCTGGATGAAGTGGGTGGGGAGAGGGAAGTCTGTGCGTCCCTGCTGAAGCTACTGCCCCCGCGACCCGACCCGGATAAGCGGTAGAGAATGGATGGATGGATGGATGGAAAAATACTAAAATATTAAATTATACATTTTAATTAAATTTTGAATGCAAATATCATTGAAATTGAAATGGAATTTGAAATCTGGGCCTGTTTAATGGACCACAAAGCAATAGCTTGACGAACCGCTGGACATCCGTGTAAACAGGGCGTTCAAAGTGAAGTGAGCGGCGTGGGAGCCATGGATGACAGGTGGCGAACACATCTTTACTAAGAGTAGGAAGCAGCGCCGGGCGAGTTACGCCACAATTTGTGAATGGATTGTGAATGCTTGTTCGAGCTTTCGCACGGCAACGAGACTGACTCGAACCTGGCGTGTTTGATTGAGAACTTGCCCAGCTGTTCATTTCGGATACAGAAAATGAGGACTTTGATGGATTTGTGGATGAGGATTGATCAAAAAAATAACGTTAGTACAATGTTAAATACTTCAATAAAGTACAATCGAACTCAGTTTTGGTCCCGCTGCCTTTTTAAAAGCATTGTTTTAGCAAGCATGCTTGCTACCGTATGTTTTAAGCTAGCGTATGTTTTACCATGCCTGCGACCAATAATACGATGCGCCTTATGTATGTGTTAAACACAGAAATAGACCCCGTAACTGAGACTGCGCCTTTTAATACGATGCACCCTATGGTGGTGAAAATACGGTATATTTGCATATGCCCACAGTCTACCTTTATGCATTTATTCTCTCCCAGTGAGAAATAAAAGCGATCTTGAACATCCACTTCAACCTTTCAATGCATTCACCATAAAATAAGCCAAAGTCAAACCCTTAATTATTTAGTACAGTTGAGTATTTTTTATGAATTTGCCTTCATGTGCTCCGCCGAGACAGAATCGAAGAGGGAACTTGCAAGCTTCAATTCAAGGGGTTCAGTCAAAATATACTATCAACCTTAACAGACCTAAAATCTCAGTAAAGTAGCTTGACAATTTTTTTAATTATACGTCAAGCAATTAACGTTTTCCCGTCAAACCTGTCTGCCTCAAGTCTTGAACCAAAGGACATCAACATATCTTCACTCAGTGATTAAAAAAACAGCTTCAGGGCAAAGTAATGACTGACATATATATGTAAATAAAATATGTGTAAATATAATAATGGCTTTCTGTGACCAATGGATACACGTATGCTGTTTGCATTCCTTTTAGTGTGTAATATTGTGGGGAAAGAGGAAAACGATACATTAGACTGCTAAAAGAAAAAACTAGGAATCAGTTTGTAATCAGTTTATCAGCAGCTTGTCTTGGCCCTTTTTGCTCGTCAAAACCAAGTGAATCAGGGAATTACGGTTTGAAGAGAAGTATGTTTTTAAGGACAGGTGCCATTATGAAACAAGTTGTCATCGATTGTTTAGTTCACAGTTTTAATAGTACATGTGTAACCGTTGTGTTCATTCAGTTGTATTTTATTTTCAGCAACAATTCATTTTTCACTTATTTGTATTTTTTGGTTAATTTTAAGGTATGCATTCACTTTTATGGTGTACAATTTTTAAAGGGAGCTTTTATTTTGTTTTATTTTTTTCATTGTGTGACGTTTGACTTTGTTATGGTGTCACTTTCTCTTTTTTCGCAACGTTCCTCAGCTGTTGTTGAGATTACTAAAGAGACTTATGTCCCGCTGCTCCTGTGTTTATAGGTATCATGCTAAAATGTGACAGATGCTAAACTAGCAACTTGGGATATACTGTATTATACTAGTGTTTCCCCTCCTGGAAGCCGTCACCTTATCGTGGTGGAGGGGTTTTGTGTGTCCCAATGATCCTAGGAGCTAAGTTGTCTGGGGCTTCACGCCCCTGGTAAGGTCACCCATGGCATGAGGGACCAGACAAAGCACGGCTAAAAGACCTCTATGATGAAAACTATTAATGGATCTAGGTTTCCCTTTCCCGGACGCGGGTCAACGGGGCCCCCCTCTGGAGCCAGGCCTGAGGTGGGGCTCGAGGGCGAGCGCCTGGTGGCCGGGCATGCACCCATGGGGCCCGGCCGGGCTCTTATGCCGCCTGTCGATCTCCCGTTCCATTTTTCCCTCACTCGTGAACAAGACCCAAGATACTTGAACTCCTCCACTTGGGGGAGGATCTCATCCCCGGAGAGAACACGAGAACATGTAGAATCTAATGTTACTAAGGTTTTCACTGCAACAATTGCCCATTATGATGTGTTATCACATTTTTACTTTGTTCGTAGGTTCTTTTTGTCCTCTAATTTAGCCTTGACCTGTTTGACTAGTGTTTCTTCAGAGGCTGTCCTCCTCCCTCCTGCTACTACCCATTCATTCTGGTACCAGCTCTTTTTCATCTTTTTTCATCAAGAGCTGCTTCAGCTGCCCCCTGCTCCAGTGTGTTCCACTAACATGTGTATGTGTTCACTGTGATGGGTTAAATGCAGAGAAAATATTTCGTGTGCATGCATGCATGTTCATGACAATAAAAGATGATTCTTCTTCTTCTTCTTCTTCTTCAATCAAGCCAAATAGAACAATCCAAAGATGCCTCTTCCCAAATTTGACAGTTTTCCTCCAGACTGCTCTACTATCGTATGTAGCAGCGGAAATCCACAGTGTAAAAAATGAATGAATGAATTTTATCACCATGGATTATTTTATGGTGGCACAGAAAATAATTGCCAATTGTGTATGAGGTACACATTAAGTGAACATGGCTTTAGACCCTTTCCTTGGATTTTGGATAATTTTCCAAACCGTTTCCCTGACAAACAATTTACATTCTGAATGCCCACTGTATACTGAGCCCAGGGCAGGTTTATTGTTTTGGGTTATTTAGAAAGTACGTGTTCTGTACAATTTTTTTTCCATTGGTCATTTTCCTGAAAAAAATACTCTGCACTGGGACCTGTAGAGTATAAACTGTAGCTGAAATACAGGGGGGGGGGGGGGGTGAAGGGAAGATGGTTGGTCAGCCTCTATGTTAAATGTCATGGCCTGACACCTTTCTTTATGCTTTTACTTAATGCATCGGTCAATGTAGTTTACTTCACAGTGTAAGCCATGCCTCTGAATGACAGAGGAGATTATTCACTGCCTTTCTCACCTGCAGCCAGATGTGACCCTGACACACACAAAATGAGTTTCAGCGATGAGTGAAGAACAGCTTGGAAATAAAAAGTGACCAGCATATAGTAGCATCTCCCTCAAGAGCGGCAGCTTTCACTTAAAATGACATTGAAAAAGAAGTATCATACAATCTGATCCAGTCAGGGTAATGTAAACAGCCACACATGTAAACAATAGAGAAGTAGCAAGATGAGTGTCTCTTTTATTGTACAAGTGACAGGCTTATGGCTCCTTTTGTGTGTTTCTATCTCTGTGTTTGCATCCTATAAATCTGTGCTGGCTTCATTCCCAAATGAGCGCTCCATCTCTTAGCCACCGCCCCTATCCGAGCTGGATTGACATTAGAATTCAACCCTCATCAGCCTGCCGAGTTATGACCCAGTAATAGTCAGCCCTTGTGGCCTCAGCAAAGCAACAAAAAAAGCCAAGACGAGCGACAGGTGAGGGAAAAACAGGTGTGCCATGCTCTTCACCTGTTCTTCTGGGTGAATGAGGTGATGACAAGACTACTATACCTTATCATTGCCTCGTTAACCTTGGCTCCGTTTTAAGCATCAATCTGAAACACAACACGTCTTTGTGCTGTAATGACAGAGTCAACCACCAACAAGTGTCACTGAGCTTTATGCCTCAAACACTCACATTAGGTACAGTTGCACTGCACAATGCAAGGAGACACAACACAAGACCTCTTGACAGGGGTAAAGTAAGAAAAGCCTTTATGTAGTTTTTGGTCAGCAGTGGTTTTCGCCTTGGAACTCTACCATGGATGCCAGTCTCTTGCTTATTGATGAGTCATGAACACTGACCTTACGATCATTTCTGTAGGCTGGCCACTTCTGGAAAGGTTTGCCACTGTTCCATGTTTTCTCCATTTAAGGATAATGGCTCTCACTGTGGTACGCTGGTGTCCTACAGCTTTAGAAATGACTTTGAAACCCTTTCCAGACTGATAGATGGCAATTACTTTATTTTTCATCTGTCTGACTTTGTTGTCAGACAGGTTCTATTTAAGTGATTTTTTGATTGAATAGGTCTGGAGATAATCAAGCTTGCGCATGGTCAGTGAAAATGAACTCAGCTTTTCAATAAAGTGATTAGCCACATCTAAGTCATGAATTAACAAGGGGGACAAATAGTTTTTCACAAAGAGCCAGGTAGCTTGGTATATTTTCTTTATAAATAAAATCACCATTTAAAAACTGCATTTTATGTTTACTTGGGTTATTTGTGTCTGATATTCACATTTGTTTGACGATCTTCAACATTAAAGTGGGGAAACTATGCAAAAAAACCAAGATTTTAGAGGGGGTAAATACTTTTTCATAGCACTGCATTAAGCCTGGGAAAACAGGGTACAGGGAAAACTTTCCTTTGCTAGTGATTGCACAGAGCAAGCAAAGGCTAGTGGGCTTCTTCTCATTGCTTAGTGCTAGCACGGAGCTAGCAAAGCCCGGTGTCCAGTCGGCAGGAAGATGTGTTGAAACACCCCCATGGCAAAGCCACAGGATGAAGGTCCACGGCAAAACAGCTGCAAGCTTGGCAGCACAGAGAGTGGAGCCTTGCCTTTGTAGAGGCTAGCAGATGGAGCTAGCTGATGATTAACAACATGTTTTGCGGTTGAGTCATGTCCTTTAACTGCTGTCCCGAGAGGCGAGAAACTAACTAACTAACTAACAAATCGAACAACCAACAATCAAATCAATAAAAACATAACTGCTTGCTTCATGCATTGTACACTTAGGTGCCAGTGTCAGGTAGATATTTAACTCAGACAGCAAACATACGTCGCAGCAATGTTGGCCCGTCATAAAAAGTCGCTTCAGTACCTTTTACCATCAATGTGAAAAACAATACTGACTTTTAAAATAATCTAATTTTGTGTTTGTAACAAAGACAGAGAATTCAGGTTAAGAATCTATTTACATTTATAGTTAATGAGCATCAGTAAACAACAGCAAAATCAGCAACCCTCCATCCATCCATTTTCTGAGCCGCTTCTCCTCACTAGGTTCGCGGGCGTGCTGGAGCCTATCCCAGCTGTCATCGGGCAGGAGGTGGGGTACACCCTGAACTGGTTGCCTGCCAATCGCAGGGCACATACAAACAAACAACCATTCGCACTCACATTCACACCTACGGGCAATTTAGAGTCTCCAATGCATGCATGTTTTTGGGATGTGGGAGGAAACCGGAGTGCCCGGAGAAAGCCCACGAAGGCACGGGGAGAACATGCAAACTCCACACAGGCGGGGCCGGGGATTGAACGGTGAGGCTGACGCTCTAACCAGTCCGTCACCATGCCGCCTATCTGTAAATATGTACGTGTTATTTTTTATTTCTTATTAATTTATTAAAATAAATCACCTTGACTTCCTCCTGCTGCCACTTCAGCTTGCCTTGCACTGGAGAGTCTAACTCACACGTCGAGCTCCTGTCCTCTCCTGTCTACAGTAGTCTGTTAAGATTATGGCGACACCGTCCGACCCACAACCCATGTGTGTGCTTGTTTTCATGTGCTTGACTGACTCAACATTAGCTGTTAGCTTGGGGAAACGGATGCCACTGAAAGCTATCCCTGCGAGGACGTCAGGGTAAACAATTAAAACCACTCGTGTATGTTCACTGCGTAGTACGTCATTCCTTGCTCAAACAAATCACTCATCGTGCTAGTACATCATCTTCCTAAGCCTGACTGGGAAGGTTTATCATTATAGTTGTAGTCCACAATGTCAGTTGCACTCCATCATAGAGGATTGCTTCTAATATTGTACAGTCGCTAAAATATACCAAAATATAATATTTGATATTATATACCATTACAAGTCATTAATTCACCTTCACCATTGCTGTTACTGTACCTTTTCCAGAAATGACTTTGTTTAAATTCCTGATTGGCATTAATAGCATTAAGATTATTATTACATTCAATGTCTTGCCATGTAGGTAAATTCATTTTCACCCCACTGTATACACTGGGTGTTATAGGACATAGCCGTTATAGCGCCACCAGTTACCAGTTACTTTTGCACCCCCTTGACAGTTTGTAAATGCGCTTTAATGTGAATAGATGTTTTTTTTTCCTAAACCATACCAGAAAATTCCTCTACATGCATGAAAATAACATACTTTTCTGTATTTTAGCCTGCCGCAGCAATACAATCAATTTTTGTTGGTAAACATTTGGCATGCCTTTCTGGAAACAAATCAAACAATATCTCTTTCATCAAATGAGTGGCATTAGAATTTTATGCGTCATCCACTCACACCTCTCAACCGCCCCTGTTTTCAATGTTAATGTATAAACAACCTCTGATTAAACAATGCATTTTGACAACAGATGTGACCATGAAATTCATGCTAATATTGAATGCTTCAAACACTTGCCTTTTATTGACCTACTTTGTTGTTTTCCATGTGAGGACAGTCTAGTCTATCCAAATAGTAAAAAGATTGAAGAAGCAACCGTGTGTGTCAAGCTTGTACAACTAACAGGCGTCGGGTCACGCATGGATGAGGAGACACAAAGATGCACAGACTCATTAAGCATTATGCAAATGTTGGACTCACATGAAAATCACAAAAAGAATGAATGTGAGCAACGCACGTAGTCGTCGGTCGATGTTGTGACCCCGTCTGGTTTTGTTGTCTGTGGCGGGGACAGCCGAATTATGATTTCCTTGGGAGAGATGCCCCAGCATAGTGAGTGTTTGAAAGGCAAGGGAAAGTTATTGTAAGGTAGAAACCAGTCTGATTGCACGCCACCTGGGGATTTCGCCAGGATCAATATAGGTGGAGTGACAGCCGTACACTTGATTAGAAGTGACTGCTACATTTGGCAGGCTCAGCCATTACTTTCCCACTCAGAGTCTCCGGGGTGAAAGAGCACAAAGTGACAGGCCTCGGTCAGCCCTCCATTACCACCTTTCTGAGGTCCCTCAGCTAGAAGGTGGCCAGGGCAAAAATTGGCTGATGGACAATCCATGGGGAGATGAAACAGAGTGAAAATAAAGGTGCTGCAGGTCTCTTGGCCTACATGCGAATGTGTATGGAAGAATGTGTCAGTATGCATCATTTTGTGTGCGTGTGTTTTGGAATCCGCAAGTGTAGGTAGGCAGATGAATTTTTGAGAATCAGCCAAAGGTCAGGGCTGGGTAGAAGAGAGTAAAAGCTTAAAGTAAATATTTCAAAGACTGTGTGGGAAGTTGTTCATACCGATAGAGACTAAAATTGCTCAGCTACCAAAAGTTTTTGTCGACAAATAAATATTATGCCAACACATTCAAAAGAAGTTTCACATGTCGGGGCATGGACTTAAATGCATTTTGACAAAGATTTGACCACAGTCATATCAGGTGAGTGTGTGCTCAGAGTGAAAATGAAAGTGACTCCACCAGAATCCACAGGACTTGATGACGTTAACATCCCTGACGGAATACAAAATAGATGTCTACTTTGGAACAGCATGAGACCTTGACACACACAAAGCTTTTAACAGAGCAGTAATGAAAGGGGAACATGTCACCGCTAAACAGGTAAAAACAGCCGTCGTCATGTAAGTGCCTGCCGGGCGCTTAGTGGAAATGAGAGAATTTGGTTGGCAATGGATGGATGGGTGGATGAGGGGATGGCTTCGTAGTGACATGTATTGATGGATACAACGGGATGAAAAGAATGGGGCATGCCCTAGATCGACTGTCCAAGAGATGGATGGGAGCGATAAAAGAAATCGATAATTCTTATGGTATAATTGATGTATGGTTTGAAAAGAATGGGTGGATACCATAAATGGATGGATGGAATTATATAACAGTGCCGTGGGTTGGATCAGCGGACGGTTGGATGGATGATGAAAATGCGGAAAGGGATGGGTGGATGCCTTCAATGGATGGATAAATTTATAGAAAGGAAGTGGTGGGACGGTGCCTTCAATGGATGGAAGAATAGGAACAATAATGACTGGGATGTCTTGAATTGATTGACTGATTCATGTGATTAGTAAATGGAATGAGTGCTGTGGATGCTTGGGTGGAAGCGACAAGAAGGTCTGGCATTGGGTGTGATGGATTGATAGATCATTTGAATGGGATATGACTGATGGACGGGATGATCAATTGAAGGCATGTTATGTGGTAAATACATTGATAAGAGTGATAGAAGGAAGGGGTAGGGTGGATTGGTGAATTGATATGAATGGTTGTATGACATTATGGGATAAAAGTAATGAGTTGATGGTTTGAATATACAATATGTTAAAGTGATATTTAGGAGCAATGGAATTAATTGGTGGGATGGATAATGGGTGCATGCCTTGAATGGATGATGATTGATTAGGGGTTGATTGGTGGATCAATTATTTGATGCAATGACGTGGCATTTTAAGATTGAAAGTATACTGACTTTTGAAACCCTTAAATAGTGACAGGTTCAGTCCCACTTAGCACAGTGCAGCGTGCAGTCGACAAACAAATATTTTTTAAAATTATATTTATCCAGGAATTATCCAATTGAAATAAAAGCTCTTTCTTCCAGGCGGGTCCTGGGCAAAGTTGGCACACAGAAAGTTTTCAATGTAGAAAACAGGGCATACATAATATAGTATACATGAAACACACACAAAAAGAGACAAGCAAATAACTATAAAAAAATAAAAACAGACAACCACAGTCGACTACTAGTGCAGTGGCAGTCTTTTTTCTATGTGCTGCCGCGGTGCAACAGCAGAGGCCAAGCCACAACATTTGGCAGCTCATGAGATGGGCACCTGCTACCATAGCTGACATTACCAATTTTAATTTCTTTTTTATTGTTGCTGAGTTGAACATTGAAAAAAGCATGGAAAAATTAAAAAAATTACAAATCCACAACGCCAAACCGTGGCTTACATTATGTTCAACCAGTAGGAAAGGGCACCAGGCAACTTCTGTTCAGACGCTTCGCGACC
Source organism: Phyllopteryx taeniolatus (assembly GCF_024500385.1). Taxonomy (NCBI): domain Eukaryota; kingdom Metazoa; phylum Chordata; class Actinopteri; order Syngnathiformes; family Syngnathidae; genus Phyllopteryx; species Phyllopteryx taeniolatus. Next base: position 11,402,282 of record NC_084511.1, on the reverse strand, counting down.
AGTACAAAATATAGAAACGCTTGTGCCAGGCCGTCTTCATCCCTGTGGTGTCCTGCATCCTACCTCCCAGTATGAGTCAAGAAAACTAAGTGCAGTATGTAAGCACCTTAAAACTATTTTCTGTACTGCATAGAATGAAGCGACCCAAGTAACACACTCACAGCACAAGAAGCTACAGTCTCTTGGAATTATCATTATGGACATTGTGGCCAATGCAAAAAGTCACACGAGGAGGGTGACATGACAAACTAGGAAATAAAAAGGGGAGACAGACAAGATCCTTATCTGCCACTAATCAGTTGTTAGTAGAGCTGCTTGATATTAATGTACCTGAGTTTAGATTGGGAGAGTGGAAACTTTGATTGCTCAGCCACTGATTGTAGCTGCTGATGAGGGCTTTGGACCTTTCCTGCTCCTCTGTGATGGTAACAATACTGACATCAATGATAGGTACAAAGGGTATCACAGTAGGAAAATGTCTTCTAAGGATAAGGTCTCACCTGTTTTTTTCCCCCAACATTTATAAAGGGACAACTGTGGAATATGGCGGTCGGTAAATCCTGCCCAACCTAATTTACAATATCACAACCTTGAACACGAACCCTCACCCCCACAACCATAACCTCCCTAACTCTTAGACAACCCCAACTACCTTTACCCTAAATCTATCTTTAGGAAGACCTACGTAGGCACTGCCGCAGGTCAAGAGAAGGACCTGCGGCAGTGCCTACTCCCCACATGAGGCAGCCATTTTCCCCTAATCTCACTTTACCCTAACACCTAACATTTTACCACAACCCCGAACATTAACCACTAACCATAACCATAATGCTTTTAAACCTACCCCTACCCTACCCCTAACCTTTCCCTAACCCTTTCGTTTAGTTACTTGCCTTTATTCCCCAGAGAGTAGCCCAAATTGCCACCTACTAGGTACACTTACAGTTTGTGTGGTAGATGTGTGTGTGGGCGTGCATGTGCACATGCATGCTAAGCCTCGACTTGTGCTCAATCTCGGGCCCATAATACGCTTTAAAGCAGGCAGCACAACCTGCAGACTCAGCTGTGGCGGGTCATCAAAAATGATTCAAAGAGAGAAATCCCATTTAACCGGAAACCTCAAAGCCTGTGTTCCAGAGAGCCCGGTCCAAATAGGCGCCCTCTTGCCAATGTGCTGCCATAAAAGCCTCACGTCACAGGACAACATGTTTGTCCATCTCCAATCCACTGGGGGACGATAAGGACTGTATTATGTTAGCAAACATCCTTATAATTACCCTTTAAATGACTTTCATTTTGTTTTTCATGCGTCTGACACAACCAAATAGTCTGCCTGAGTTTAATTTTTAGAGCAGATGAAAATAATGAATTAATGCATCATCTTTGAGTGGACCTTGTGTTGTACCTGCACATTACACCCCCCTAACACTCAGTAGGCGTTCATTAATTGCAGCTTGATAAATGTAGCTCTCAAGCTGATGTACAACGATGAATGAAGATTCCATGTTACCTGCGACACAGTGTCTGCTCCTTTTTTTCGACCATATCATGCCATGTATGAAGAGAGTGACGACGACACTGCAGTGTTGGTAGTGTATCAGCGCTTGTCACTGTAATGACACACTTTTTATTGTCATGAACATGCATGCATGCACACAAAATTTGTTCTCTGCATTTAACCCATCACAGTGAACACAGACACATTTTAGTGGAACACACTGGAGCAGGGGGCAGCTGAAGCACCTGGGGAGCATTTCGGGGTATCAGTATCTTGCTCAAGGACACCACAGCAATGAGTCTGGGGGATGTTCCAGTCAGGGTCTTGAACCTAGGTCTCCCACGGTGGCAGGCGATGAGCTTAACCATTGGGCCATGGCTGCCCTAAAGATGTCAGATTTTTCCACGTCTTCCCTTTTCCAACCCCTGCGAGTCCAAGCCCAAGTCCTTTACCTCTGACCTTTACTTGGGCACCTGTTTGGCCATCTATCCGGGACCGAAGCGTGGTAGCCAACGGAGGCGCCCAAATAAAGGTCAAATTTCGTCCAGCCCCGACTGGTGGGGGGCTGCAGTGATGTTAAATATATGAGTGTCACAGCAAAGGGAATGAATACCAAAAAGACTCATGGCTATATTATCTCAAAAGGGTGCTTCTACTAAGTACTGGGCAAAGGGTCTGAATACTTATGGCTGTGTGATATTTCTTTTTTTTTTTTTTTTTAATAAATGTGGAAAAATTTTAACAATTCAGTTTTTTTTCTGTCAATATGGGGTGCTGTGTGTACAACCCCAATTCCAATGAAGTTGTTAAACATACATAAAAAGATAATACAATGATTTGCAAATCATGTTCAACCTATATTTAATTGAATACACTACAAAGACAAGATATTTAATGTTCAAACTGATTTGTTTTTAGCAAATAATCATTAACTTACAACACGTTCCAAAAAAGCTGGGACAGGTGACAAAAAAGACTGAGAAAGTTGAGGTATTGCTCATCAAACACCTGTTTGGAACATTCCACAGGTGAACAGGCTAATTGGGAACAGGTGGGTGCCATGATTGAGTATAAAAGGAGCTTCCCTGAATTGCTCAGTCATTCACAAACAAAGATGGGGCGAGGTTCACCTCTTTGTGAACAAGTGCGTGAGAAAATAGTCGAAGAGTTTAAGGACAATATTCCTCAATGTACCATTGCAAGGGATTTCATCATCTACGGTCCATAACATCGTCAAAAGGTTCCGAGAATCTGGAGAAATCACTGCATGTAAGCGGCAGGGCCGAAAACCAACATTGAATGCCCATGACCTTGGCTCCCTCAGGCGGCATTGCATCAAAAATCTACCTCAATGTGTAAAGGATATCACCACATGGGCTCAGGAACACTTCAGAAAACTAATGTCAGTAAATACAGTTTGGCGCTACATCCGTAAGTGCAACTTGGAACTCGACTATGCAAAGCAAAAGCCATTTATCAACACTCAGAAATGCCGCCGGCTTCTCTGGGCCAGAGCTCATCTAAGATGGACTGATGAAAAGTGGAAAAGTGTTCTGTGGTCCGACGAGTCCACATTTCAAATTGTTTTGGGAAATTGTGGATGTTGTGTCCTCCGCCAGAGGAAAAGAACCATCCGGACTGTTATGGACGCAAAGTTCAGAAGCCAGCATCTGTGATGGTATGGGGCTGTGCTAGTGCCAATGGCATGGGTAACTCACACATCTGTGAATGCACCATTAATGCTGAAAGGTACATACTGGTTTTATATATATATATATATATATATATATGCTCAATTCTAGAGTTCCTTTTAGAGGAATATGAACAAAAATGACATGAGATTGACTCGAAAAAGTTTTTATTTTTTTTACAGCTTCCCAGCTAAAATGTAGATACTATATTTAATTGCTGTTTATGCTCTAAACGTTGTACAGTGGAACCTCGATATAACAGACCCCGATATAATGGATATCAGATAAATTGGACCGTCGGGATCGAACAATATGTGCAAAAACAATTTCCATTTGTCACTTAAACTGCCGTTGACAAAGTCTGTTTGTTCCAGAATTGGACGCTGTTGTTTACTGGTGCAATCAGTGATACCGGCGTTACCCCCAAAATGGCCGGCATTTTGAGTAATGAGCAATGTAACTCCAGGAAAGTAATCACATTACAGTTACCTCATCAATCCAATAATAGCTCCTAATGAGTCACCAATGGTTCTTAGCAAGCAATCATTTATAGCTGATGACTTGAAGGAGCAGCCCCTCTGTCCAGTAGCATTTAACCAAATAGGTAGACTGCTTCCTTACTAACGTATTGAGGAAAATGGCTGTGAGGTCATTATCATACAATCCACATTGAAGGTGCAGTGTATATATAAAAGTGCAAAGAAATGCACGGCTTCACTGTCACCACACTATTTTTGTTATTTTCCTTTGTAAAAAGTGTATTTGATTGTTGCTACTTATTTAAACATTAAGAATAGAATTTTACTGCTGTGTTAATCGCGCAATGCATTGTGGGTTAATTAGTCATATGGGAGTGCACGGTCAGAAATTGCCATGGAGGTAAGGACTGAAGGACTTACAATACTTACAATAATATTATTATTAATATTTACAGTAAAAAGTGAGCTTTCAATGTTGTTTGGAGTCCGGACTGCTCGTGAGCTGGTTTAACACGCTGCACCGCTGACGTTCATGTAAGCAAGTGCTTCTCCCCCTGTCAATCAGCCACAGCTTTGCTAGTTAAACAGCTCCATAATCTTTTCACCGGGAACCAAAAACATTATTCACTCTGCATCCAAATTACGATAGGAGGAGCAAGTGTGTGTGTGTGTGTTTTCCAAATCAATATGCAATGCCTTGTACAGTTAAACTGGGGAGGGGGGTGGGGCATTGTTTGATTTCTTTGTGCTGTTCAGGTGTTTACAGTAAGATGAGTTACATGGGTGGATGCTGGCTCAAAGTTGATTTTAGCTTTTCACGTGCTCTTTTATTTGGGATGTGCAGATTAGCCGAGGCTCATAGAGTAAGCATTGTGGTCTATTTATCAGACCATGTTGCCAAGGCCATAAAAGAGCGCTCCAAATTAGGGGCGGGTGGGTGGCTAAGCACTCCGAATGTTCACTGTGATGATCGTCACACAAAGATGAAATGAAAAGAGAGTCATGTAACCAAATATTGTTTGGTGCAGATAAAAATCTTTTTAGCAGACGACTTGAATCATTTGCATAGTAAGAATAATAATAATGGGATGATAAACTCCAGCTTAAAGCTCATCAAGGAAATCTGTTAATACCCGCTTTGCTTTATTTCAAGTCTGATGTAATACACTTCATTATATGATTAAAAGCACACTGATGCAGTCCAGAGCTGTGATAATATTCCCCACTGTCAACGTAATCTAAGATCATGTTGTACAGGGACTTTAAACACAGGCATATGGTGATGGCTTTATATCATACTAAGCAGTCCTCCTATCGGGCGATCAATGCAGGAAATGCCCTTACTAAATGTGTACAGCTACTTTTGTTTCAAAATACCGCCCTGTGCTGCCAAACATATTACACATTCCAAAAACCACCACTGCCTATAAACTATATGTGAAATGCACTGTCATGGGTGTGTGTTCCGGTTTTTGTCTTCCCCCTGTTTCATACACACCTGCTCCTGAGAGCATCTTCACCACCTGTGCCTCGTTCACCCTAATTACACCTTGCATTTAACCTCGTGTCGCATTCTTTCTTGTTGCCAGTTCGTTGTACCTTGTCGTCGCGTTCCAGCATTCCTTGTTTCCATGTCAAAGACTCACAGTAAGACTAGACCCTGTTCCGATTATTGACCTCGCCTTTTTGCCACATGTTTTTGGATACTGTTGCCTTTTTTGGATTGCCTGACTCTGTACCGACCTCTGCCCGTATATTAAACCTCTATTTTTTGAAACTGTCCATTTGTTTTGGAGTCGTGCATTTTTGGGTCCTATCCTCTGTTCCGTTCATGACATGCGCTAATTCCACACCAGCTAGCATGGAAGCAAAATAGTCAGATTCTTGTGTCTTGTTTTTACTTTTTGGTGGTGTTCTTTTCAAGCAATCCCTACTGCGAGCAGATGGCATCCCCCAAGGGTTTGTCTCACGTTTATATATGTGTGTGTGTACAATCCCAATTCCAATGACATTGTGTTTAACAAATAAAAACAGAATACAATGATTTGCAAATCATGTTCAACCTATATTTAATTGAATACATTACAAAGGCAAGATATTTAATGTTCAAACTGATAAACTATTGTTTTTAGCAAATAATCATTAGCTTAGAATTTTATGGCTGCAACACGTTCCAAAAAAGCTGGGACAGGACAGGGTCATGTTTACCACTGTGTTACATCACCTTTTCTTTTCACAACATTCAATAAACGTTTGGGAACTGAGGACACTAATTGTTGAAGCTTCTCCAGCCCTTTACTGCAGCCTCTTTCCGTTCTTGTTTGTTTCTGGGGGTTTCTCCCTTCAGTCTCTTCTTCAGGAGGTAAAATGCATGCTCTATTTGCTTAAGGTCCGGTGATTGATTTGGTCAGTCTAAGACCTTCCGCTTTTCCCCCCTGATGAAGTCCTATGTTGTGTTTTGGGTCATTGTCTTGTGGCATGATGAAGCTTCTCCCGATTATTTTTCTGGGAAATTGGCCACCCCCCCCAAAGAATGCCGCCATGGGCCGCGGCCTGTATCGCTCATATCAGCGACTGCCCCTGCTCACCATGTGTAAAAAGGTCCAGACAGATGGAGGAGAGTTGCTCCATCAGTAAGCAGCTAGCATACAGGATGGTGTTATGTTAGCTGTGATGGAGCAAATGAAGTGAGGGATTGGTGAATTACATCAATATAAAATGTTGTAATGATTGCTTCACAGCAGTTACATTCAACAGCACGGATCGAAGCTTTTACCACTTGAAAAAAAAATGTCAGCCGTGGTGGGCGGGGGTTACATCAATGCCCACCCCAACCCGTTTGGATGCCCAAGGTGGATGCCTGAGGCCACTCCACCGTTCGCCCCACCCTTTGCACGCCACTGGGCCAGCCTTTTGATAAACAATATTGTGAGCTCAAACTTAAAACACAAGTCACAAAACATTAAAACAAGTAAAGGATAGACTACAGTGTGTGTAGAGGGCGCAGTGGAGGTGAGTTTTTATATGAGGTGGGGGAACACTTCAAGAGTCTTATGTATGGGGGCCCAGGATTTGGTGCTACGCCTCTTCCCTGGAGAGCAATCGTATCTGTGAGGTGTGCTCTTATGGTAAGGATTGCCTCAAGACTTCAAAATCTTGACCAATTTAGATGACCCATTTGGTTGACTATGATGGCAATGTGGACCCATTCAGTAACATGGGAACAACTGTGGTGGTAAATCTGCTTGACCAGCATCCCATACTGTTCCACTATACATCATATGCTGGTTCATCAACATCCCATGCTGGTCCAGCAACATCTCGTACTGGTCCTCCAGCATCCCGTGCTGGTCCATCAAAATCCCATGCTGGTCCACCAACATCCCGTGCTGGTCTATTAAAATCCTATGCTGGTCCACTAGCTTGACCAGCATTTCCATGCAGTAACACCAGCATCTGACCAGCACAAACCAGCATTAATCATCTTACACCAGCAAAAAATCCATACTGGTTGATGCTGGATTTTTCAGCAGGGTGAGCACGTGGCACACCTGCTAATAGATGGATGCATTTGATATAGCTCCTCTTTTGTCAATCAAGTCATCCCGTGATGCTAGGAAACGTTTGGGCTCTTATGTTTTTGTTCATGTATGAACAAGTAGGTCCTGTACAACCGAGCTTAATAAATTGTAGGTTGAATAGACAACGAACGCTTTTGGGATCCTAGTACTCGTGTATACCCTGCTTTAATTTGGTGTGCATGTGTATTTGCAATGCCAGTGAAAAGGGCAACAAATTTTCTTTAGTGTCACCAACTTCGAGATATTGCTGCTATCTTCAGTGATTTTGTTTTTCAGACCATTCTAGCAACTATTAAAAAAATAAAAAATAAAATAAAATTTAAAAACGTATAGCGCCAGCACCAGCTATGGTCCTCGTATGAGCAACATTCTTATTTCATGCACGGTGGTCCTAAATAAGCAGGGATAATATGAGTAAGTGGTTTGTGCTCATCATGTGTTCCACAGACCCCTGTTCAAATGGCAGGTTTTTGCGATATAATAAAATGAGACCAAGATAAATAATTTCAAAATTTAAGGACAAAATATTCTCTACTTCATAATAGAAAGGAACAATTTAAAACCAGTGACAATTTTAAAAGGACAGTGCATTTGAGTTTAGCAGTTGTAATAATCAAGTTAGTGCAAAGAAAAATTAGATAATGTGCAAAGATGTAGGCATTCAACCATTCAACTATTGCAGGTTGCAGAGGTATTGTACAATGTAAACATTCAAGTAAGCAGGATTACAAATGAAAAATATTGCACAGTGTGATGATCAGGCACTGACATCATTTGTATTGTTCATTATTATTGTGTTTTTTTTATTTTTTCCCCTTGAAATATTTTTCTTTAATTGAGTTGAGGTTACAGTACATGGAAAATACTGCAGCAATATAAGATTTTGTGATCATGACTAATCTTGTCCATCTTTTATCATGATCTGTCTTCATGTTGGGTTGCGTAGCGCAGAGGAAAAGAATATGCCCTGCAATCGGAGGGTCACCGGTACGTATTCCCACCCGAGGAAGACACTTAACTCGCATCGCCTTCGAATGAATGTAGTTGGATGTTTGGTGGTGGCCGGAAGGGCCATCGGCACAGAATGGCAGCCACACTTCCGTTAGACTGCCCCAGGGCAGCTGTGGCTACACAAATAGGTTACCACCACCAGGAATGACTGTGGAGTGAAAAATGTGTGTAATTGTAAAGCATCTTTGAGTGTTTAGAAAAGTGCTTTATAAGTGTAATGCATTATTATTATTCTTCTTCTTATTCTTATTATTATTATTATAAATACAGCCTTATGGGGGGCACAAGCCAGTGCAAACTTTAGGCCGGTGCCAAGCCCGGATAAATGCAGAGGGTTGCGTCATGAAGGGAATCTGTCTTAAAACTTCGCCAAACAAATAGCAGCATTCATCCAAAGAATTCCATACCGGATCGGTTGTGGCCCGGGTTAACAATGTTTGCCACCGGCACTGTTAACTTACAGGGCGCCAGTGGAAATTCAGCTACTGTGGGTCGAAGACGAAGTAGTGGTGGAAAGTGGGTTGATAGGAAGAAAGTGAAGATAAAAGCACAGAGCCTAAAACTCAATGTGGGGACTTTGAATGTTGGGACTATGACAGGAAAACTTTGAGAATTGGTTGACATGATGGTTAGGAGAGGAGATGGAAAGGCAGCAAGGCTAGAAGCTTAGGGGCAGGGTTCAAATTATTTTCACAAAGTGTAGATGGGAAGAGAAATGGAGTGGGAGTTATCTTAAAGGAAGTGTTAGCTCCAAAATCTGGGAGGTGAAAAGACTGTCAGATCAAGTGATGAGGCTGAAACTTTAAATTAAGGGTGTTATGTATAATGTAATTAGTGTCTATCCCCCACAGGTAAGATGTGACCTAGAGGTGACAGAGAAATTCTGGAAGGAACTAGCTGAAGTAGTTCTGAGCATCCCAGACAGAGAGAGAGTCGTGATTGGTGCAGATTGTAATGGACATGTTGGTGAAGGAAACAGTGGTAATGAAGTAGTGGTGGGTAAGTTCGGCATCTATTTAAGGAACTTGGATGGTTGTATATTTTGCAAAAATAATGGAAATGACTGTAGTGAATACTTTCTTCCAGAAGAGGCAGGTACATAGGGTGACCTACAAGAGTGGAGGTAGAAGCACACAGGTGGATAAAATCTTCTGCAGATGATGTAATCTGAAGGTTATTGACTGTAAGGTAGTGGTCGGCAAGAGTGTGGCTTGACAGCATAGGATCTTGGTGTGTAACATGACTGGTGGTGGGGAGGAATATAAAAAATACAAAGGAAGAGCAGAGAACCATGTGGTGGAAGCTGAGAAAGGAAGAGTGTTGTGTGGCTCATTGGAAGAGTTGAGACAGGCTCTTGATGGACAGCAGGAGCTTCCATAAGACTGGAGTACTACAGCCAAGGTGATCAGAGAGACAGCCAGGAGAGTACTTGGTGTATCTTCTGGTAGGAAAGGGGAGAAGGCGACTTGGTGGTGGAACCTCAAAGTACAGGAAACCATACACGGAAACAGGCTAGCAAAGAAGAAGTGGGACTCTAAGAGGACCAAGAAGAGGATACAAGAATACATGGAGATGCAATGTTGGGTGAATGTAGAGGTGGCAAAGGCCAAACAAGAGTCATATGATGACATGTAAGCCAGGTTGGTCACTAAAGAAGGAGAGAAAGCTCTATTCAGGTTGGCCTGACAGAGGGACAGAGGATGTCCAGCAGGTTAGGTGATTAAGGATAGAGATGGAAATGTGTTGACTGGTGCCAGTAGTTTGCTGGATAGATGGAAAGAATACTTTGAGGAGTTGATGAATGAGTAAAAAGAGAGAGAAAGAAGAGTGGAGGAGGCAAGAGTGCTGCACCAGGAATTAGCAATGATTAGTAAGTGGGAAGTTAGAAAGAGACTAAAGAGGATGAAAATGGAAAGCCAGTTGGTCCTGATGACATACCTGTGGAGGTATGGAAGCATCTAGGAGAGGTGGTTGTGGACCTTTTGACCAAGTTGTTAAACAGAATTGTAGCGGGTCAGAAGATACCTGAGGAATGGGGAAAAAGTGTGGTGTTGCCCATTTTTGAGAACAAGGGTGATGTGCAGAGCTGTGGGAACTGTAGAAGAATAAAGTTGATAAGCCACACAATGAAGTTGTAGGAAAGAGTAGTGGAGGCTTGACTCAGGAGAGAAGTGAGTATTTGCCTCGTAAGAGTACCAAGGATGCACTATCTGCCTTGAGGGTACTGATGGCGAAGTACAAAGAAGGTCAGAAGGAGCTACATTGTGTCTTTGTAGATCTAGAAAAGGCTATGACAGAGTACCTACAGAGCAACTGTGGTACTGCATGCGGAAGTCTGGAGTGAAAAAGAAGTATGTTTGAATACTACAGGAGATGTACGAGGGCAGGAGAACAGCGTTGAGGTTTGCTGTAGGTGTGATAGGGGAGTTTAAGGTGGAGTTGGGATTGCATCAGGGATCAGGCATGAGCCCCTTCCTGTTTGCATTGGTTCTGGAGGTTGAACTGGAATCCCCATGGATCATGATGTTTGCAGATGACATTGTGATCTGCAGTGAAAGCAGGGAGCAGGTGTGGGAACAGTTCGAAAGTTGGAGGCATGCACTGGAAAGGAAAGGAATGAAGATTAGCTGAAGTAAAACAGAATATACTGTAGCTGCATGAATGAGAGGAGTGAAGGTGGAAAAGTGAGGCTGCAGGGAGAAGAGATAGTGAGGGTGGAGGACTTTAAATACTTGGAGTCAACAGTCCAGAGCAATGGTGAGTGTGGTATGTAAGGGAAGAAACTGGTCCAAGCAGTTTGGAACAGGTGGAGGAAGTTTTCAGGTGTGTTGTGTGACAAAAGAGTCTCTGCTTGGATGAAGAGCAAGGATTAGAGACAGGAGCACGGAAGAGACAACAGGAAGCAGAACTGGAGGTGGCGGAAGTGAAGATGTTTAGGAAAAGAAAGATTATTATAGTTATTATTATTATCAATTATGTTGTTGTTGTGTAGCTTCAGTTACTGTAAATTCTCCTTGGTGAGGTCAAGTAAATTCAGTTTTATCATCTACTGTAATTTCCCACACCATTAAAAAAAATCATAATTCACCCTTTTCACCCGCTGCTAATTACACTAGTTGCTATCGTAGCGTCCCTCATCAAGCAGATAGACAGCTTCTTGCATTATTTTTGCCTCCCCCTTCACAGATTTATTAGACATGCTTTGACTAACAGGAGGCTGGGAGAGCTCCTCCTCGCTGAATTACAGAAATCATCACCCATTAAGCATTTTAATGGGGAGAAGAAATTCAAGGACACCTTCAATGTTATGATTATCACTTCAAAGACAAGCTGTTGACACTCTTAAAAATGGTAACCATGTCATGAATGAATCATGAGCGGTGCTTTTTGGTCAGAGGGCTCTTCCTCCTCCCGGCTGTGCAGTGGGCCCCGTTCGTCGTCCTCTGCAGTGACAGGTGGCCCCACGGATGGAAGAAACTTGTTATCCTGGCAGGGATGACGAGAGAGGGACTTTTGTCGGTCGCCCTTGTGCCTTGATCCCGCGTTGTCGTGCCAGGATAAATGTCATGTTAATCGGCTTCAATACCGCATGCCGAAAGGCGAGTGTCATTGAAACGCCTTGGAGTATTTCTGAAGCCCTTATGAGTCCGTCATGGTTCCACATGATCTCACGTTCACCATCAGAGGGGGCACATATTGGACACTCAAATCCACACTCAAATGAAAGAAAAATGATACTGATCTCGATTGTCAATAACCACTTTTTGTCTCACAAACACCAACTGTATCTAACATTTGGTACCATATCGACAGAAGTCATGATAATAAACCCAACCATCCATGGTCTCGGTTATGATTATGTTCCATGCATATATATATATATATATATATATATATAGGATGGGGTATTAACACATTAGTCATAATTAATTATGAGTGTGGTTTTGTGCAATCTGTGCTAAAAGGAGTTTTCCACAGAAGCACTTTAACCATCCGACATGTGATCCAACTTTTCAACTGCCACGCAGAAACTTTGTAAATGCAATACTGTTCTTAAAAAAATTCTCTGAAAGGGCACTTTAACTTCTGTATAATTTTAGCTAGGGATATTTTGTATTAGTTTTTTTCTGCTCTTTTCTATTGAAATGCTATTAAATGCATTTTTCCAGAGTTAACAATATTCCTGTCTGTGTCAATTATCTGATTCAGTTGTCCACTAAAATCCATATATATAATCCGTATATATATATACACACACTGGATATATATTACATATTATATTACAATTGTTATACACAAAAGGTCATAATATTGTCACTGTTGCATTTTCACCCTCAAATTGTTCATGTTTTGAAAATAAATTGTAAAATTGACAGCTTTACTATGATAATTTTATAATTTCATGACAAACTATTTCATTTATGGGAAGTTTTTTTATAATACAAGAAAACGTTTTTAGAAAAAAGACATTATAAAGTCACTTGATGAGGATATTTTCCAGAAAAGATGGTCATATTTTCACAAAAAGTTGTAAAATTGCAAGTTTTTACAATAATAAATTAGTAATTGTATGGAAAAAAAAGAAATTTGGAGGGGAAAAAACGATATTATGAATAATAGGAGAGTAAAATCCTAATTGTAGAAGAATGGGGTCCCATTGTTTTTTGCCAGGAAAAAAGAATCATGGTATGAGTTTTATGAGAAGCAATCAAATATCATGAGAATAAAACATTAACTGAACAAGAATAAAGTTTTTTGTTTTTTTTTATTGACTAAAATTATGTGTTAAAAATCATGTAGTAAAAACACCAGTTTTACAAGAAAACATGAATAATATTCTGAGAGAAAAATAATATTTTATACAATGGGTACGGAAAGTATTCAGACCACCTTAAATTTTTCACTCTTTTTTTTATATTGTAGCCATTTGCTAAAATCATTTGTTAATTTTTTTCCACATTAATGTACACACAGCACCCCATATTGACAGACATTTTTTTTTCAGAAATCTTAGAAAAGAGAAACTGAAATATCACACAGCCATAAGTATTCAGACCCTTTGCTCAGTATTTAGTAGAAGCACCCTTTTGCGCTAATACAGCCAGGAGTCTTTTTGGGAATGATGCAGCAAGTTTTTCACACCTGAATTCGGGGATCATCTGCCATTCCTCCTTGCAGATCCTCTCCAGTTCTGTCAGGTTGGATGGTGTACGCTGGTGGCCAGCCATTTTCAGGTCTCTCCAGAGATGCCCAATTGGGTTTAAGTCAGGGCTCTGGCTGGGCCATTCAAAAACAGTCCCGGAGTTGTTCTGAAGCTACTCCGTTATTTTAGCTGTGTGCTTAGGGTCATTGTCTTTTTTTAAGGTGAAGATTCGGCCAATTCTGAGGTCCTGAGCACGCTGGAGAAGGTTTTCATCCAGGGTATCCCTGTACTTGGACGCATTCATCTTTTCTTCGATTGCAACCAGTCTTCCTGTCCCTGCAGCTGAAAAACACCCACACAGCAGGATGCTGCTAGCACCATGCTTCACAATTGAGACTGTATTGGACAGGTGATGAGCAGTGCCTGGTTTTCTCCACACATGCCACTTAGAATTATTAACAATTTCTATCTTGGTCTCATCAGACCAGAGAATCTTATTTTTCACCATCTTGGAGTCCTTCAGGTGTTTTTTTTTAGCAAACTCCATGCGGGCTTTCATGTGTCTTGCACTGAGGAGAGGCTTCCGTCGGGCCACTCTGCCACAAAACCCCGACTGGTGGAGGGCTGCAGTGATGGTTGCGCTCTTCAGGCAGTTCCTTTGACCTCATGATTCTCATTTGCTCTGACATGCACTGTGAGCTGTAAGGTCTTATATAGACAGGGCTTTCCTAATCAAGTCCAATCAGTATAATCAAACACAGCTGGACTCCAATGAAGGTGTAGAACCATTTTAAGGATGATCAAAAGAAATGGACAGCACCCAAGTTAAATATATGAGTGTCACAGCAAGTGATGTTTCAGTTTTTCTTTTTTAATAAATCTCCAAAAATGTAAACAATTAAGTTGTTTTTTTCTGTCAATATGGGGTGCTGTGTGTACATTAATGAGGAAAATAATGAATTTAAATGATTTTAAGAAATGGCTGCAATATAATAAAGAGTGAAAAATTTAAGGGGGTCTGAAAACTTTCTGTATGCACTGTGTATGTATATATATATAAAACCCCAATTCCAATGAAGTTGGGACATTGTGTTAAGCATAAATAAAAACAGAATACAATGATTTGCAAATCATGTTCAACCTGTATTTAATTGAATACACTACAAAGGCAAGATATTTAATGTTCAAACTGATAAACTTTTTTGTTTTTAGCAAATAATCATTAACTTAGAATTTTATGGCTGCAACATGTTCCAAAAAAGCTGGGGCAGGTGGCAAAAAAGACTGAGAAAGTTGAGGAATGCTCATCAAACACCAGTTTGGAACATCCCACAGGTGAACAGGCTAATTGGGAACAGGTGGGTGCCATGATTGGGTATAAAAGGAGCTTCCCTGATGGGAAGAGTTTCACCTCTTTGTGAACAAGTGCTTGAGAAAATAGTCGAACACTTTAAGGACAATGTTCCTCAACGTACAATTGCATGGAATTTAGGGAATTCATCGTCTACGGTCTGGGATATCATCAAAAGGTTCAGAGAATCTGGAGAAATCACTGCATGTAAGCGGCAAGGCCGAAAACCTTCGATCCCTCAGGCGGCACTGCATCAAAAACCGACATCAATGTGTAAAGGATATCACCACATGGGCTCAGGAACACAAAACTAATGTCAGTAAATAGAGTTTGCCGCTACATCCGTAAGTGCAACTAGAAACTCTACTATGCAAAGCAAAAGCCATTTATCAACAACACCCAGAAACGACCCGGATCAAGCAAGAATGGGAAAGAAGTCCAGCTATAAAGCTTCAACAATTAGTGTCCTCAGTTCCCAAACGTTTATTGAATGTTTTTAAAAGAAAAGGTGATGTCACACAGTGGTAAACATGACCCTGTCCCAGCTTTTTTGGAACATGTTGCAGCCATAAAATTCTAAGTTAATGATTATTTGGTAAAAACAATAGTTCATCAGTTTGAACATTAAATATCTTGTCTTTGTGGTGTATTCAATTAAATATAGGTTGAACATGATTTGTAAATCCTTGTATTCTATTTTTATTTGTTTAACACAACGTCGCAATTTCATTGGAATTGGAGTTGTATATAAAATCTTGATTTAGTTAAAATCTTGATTTTATAAGATAAAAAATGTCCTATATTCTTTCCAACTCTGATGTGTTTCGTCTCTAATTTTTACCCAAACCTCTAACATATTAAGTATTAGTACCTTTGTTTTGGTAGGTGACATACTTCCAGGACAGAAACAGGTGGTACTTAACATGTCATATTTTAACATGAAAATCCCTCGGTGGAGCATCAGTACTTAAGCAGGATTAAGTTTTTATTGTAAACTTCTGATATTATTATTTTTTGAAAATTCTTTTGGGTATGTTATCATGTATTTTTTTAACATCGCAATATATATCGCAGGGCTAAGGAAAATAGCAGTGTAATTTTTCCCCCCAATATTGCGCAGCCCGAGTTTTAACTTCAAAAAGAGCATAGTCTATTTGGAATTTTCAAAGCTGAGTCACAGTCAAGTGATTGATTTGCAAAAATACAAAATAGGCAGTACACTTTAATGCTAAGATAATAAAGCAACTGAGACTTCTGACTTTCTAGTTTTTAATGTCATACAGTATATGCTTTTGCTTCCATGTTCAAAGTGTTCATGATTGTATTCATTATCTCAAGCAGTAGTTTTAGTAAAAGTGCAAACTGAGCAGTGGGGTAGTGTGCGTGGTTGTGCGTGTGTGTGTGTTTGTGTGTGTGAGGAAGTGGGTATGCTGTCGTGGGGGCCTGTGCCCCAGTTGAGCTTTTGCCTAGCAACGCCCCTGCCCCAGACCCATGGCTGTGGTGTCCCTGAGCTAGACAGATACCCTGAACTGATCCCAGCTAAAGTTAGCTGCTCCTGTGTGCCACTAACTTTGTGTGTGCGTTTGCTGTATTCACTACTGTGATGGGTTAAAAGCAAAGGTCAAATTTCATAAATAATTTGCATATTTATTACACAAAAAATATTTTTCTTCTCCTTTTTCCTTCTTTTTTTTCTTTTTTCAAAGATGGCAGCATGAAGTAGGTATTTCAGCTTCAAAATGTCCCTGTTTGTTCATTGTTTTTTGTCATTTTGTGTTTGTTGTCCCTCGTGGGGACCCGTGGTGGACTGTCTACAGTGGCAACGGGGCATTCATTGAAGGAGAATATCGGAACTTGATGATTGCACTCTCTCGGGAACAGGCTTCCACCATCACCGCTTCTGATGAAGGGAAGGTCGGCGCTCTTTGACTGTTGCCACTTGTTGCTTTTGTGCCGTGATAGGCAGCATTCTTACAACAGCCGTGGAAATGTCGGAGCTGGTGGACTGCTAAGAGCAGATAGATGGGACTGGGGAACGGAGACACTCTTTCTCTGTGTGTACGTGTGTTACTCGCCAACGGATGCTCAAGTTGCTTGTTTACGATGAACTTGGCTTGTAGTGAACGGGAGTAATGTCATGTATGTACTGTATGTGATTGGCAACGTCTAGGTTCCACTGGTGAAGGGAGACTCCAGACCTGAATGGATGTTTAAAAAAATAAAAAAAAAATATATATATATATATGTTTTTGTGTTGTTTTTGTGACAGTGGCCTCTTGGAAAAGTAATTTCGGCCATCTATATGTTCAACATATTGAGGAGTGTAAACAAAATGCTACTATACTGTATGAGGTATGTCAGAAAATGTCAGAAATCTTCAAGGACTGGTGTCACAAAAGATAATAATAATGTTAATAATTTATTCCATTTAAATTACAAACCCAAATTACAAACCCAATATACAAATTAGTTTTCAAGTTTTCTCTTGTCACCTTGGAGTGTATAAAAAAGTTTCACTATTACAGGAATAAAGTCAGAATTTAGAATAGTCCTAACATTGCGAGCAAAGATTTGCCAAATAATAAAGTGAATAGAATTGAATAGAATAAAGTGGTAATGTTAGGTGAAAAACAGAGTTACATAATCTGAAGTCTCAATTTTATAAAGTTATATTTTCTTCTTCTTCTTCTTCTTCAAAAAAAAAAGAACATTAAGAGTAGAAAGTCCTTACATTATTAGAATACACACATTAGGGCTTTATTTTCGTTACCGGCATAAATCTGGCGAGGCGCATGGCGTAACTGCGTGGAGGCAGGTAAAACCCTGTGATGGTAATTTTGTAGACCACTGCACTCCACAAGAGGGACATCTGCCCTGCTGTGGGGTGTGGTCACAGCCAACTTCAACCCTGTCCAATCAGAGCTGCTCCTCTCATTCCCTTTAAATGCGGCACAGTCATTGTCTCGCACGGAGACATCTCTGTTCAGAAGAGGACAGAGCGATCTGTGCATTATCACTGCTCTTGGCCGGTGTGGCAACAGACAACGTGACCAGGTACCCTTATTACTTGTAAATACAGAATGAGCTGGTGATAACCGCTGGCGACTTAAATATGTCCGCATACCTCATGTATCAATATTCCCATCCCCAATCGTTCGTGTGCTCCCCCCAGAGCTGTGTATCACCCAGTGGATTGATTAACATAGTAATAATAATAATAATAATAATAATATATTCAATATATTGATTTCTACAATGATTCAGAGGACCTGTTGGCCGCTGTTCGCTTATTTATCAATGGAATATGTCTGACATCCACCACACATGTCGGTGGACCTCAGAATCAGAGTCTACCTGTGACCTGAACAAATTCACCAAAATCGCATTAGACCAGCTGCGCCCAAAGTTAGACGTGGTATCAGCATGCGTAAGTTTAGACAGACTTTCTGCCACCAAATTGTCACACTGCTGGGTGGATCTTCAAGGGCACACCGTCGCTACGCCGAAACGGCCAGTTTGGCACAGACCACGCTGCCAAATTGGCAAATGTGCAGCGAGCCTTGTGGAAATCAAGATACGTCAGATTTTGCACTTTGTTGGAGGTGCCCCGTCTACGGAAATTGAGCCCATAATGTAACAAATGAAAAGTTGTAATGTTTCCATAAAAATAAAAAAATAAAAAGTTGTTAATGTTATGGGAATAAATATTGTAATATTACAAAAGTCATAATATTGTAATTAAAAAGTTAAAAAGTTATATAAATAAAGTCATCATATTTTGAGGAAAAAAATATTAAGTCATCGACACGCAATATCGGTCAATTCTCTGTGGTGAGGATATATTTGGCGGGTGGTCAAGTGGTACCATGTTGGAGGTCAGTCTTGAACTCCTACCATCCCTCCTTTTTTTTCTCCCATGAGTACTCCTCTTGCAAGCTGGCAGACCATTGAGGTCCCGGACAACGGCTGTGATCTCTGGCCAAGCGTCGTCACCACCAGATCGGTCAGACCGGCACCTCTTGTTCCCCAGCCAACTGGCCTCCTTCCCCTTCCGAGCCGAGGCCAGCGCGTCTCCTCGTTTCGTATGCTCGACACTTCTTTTGGTCCACTGTGGATGCCAGCCGTCCCTGGGTGCCCTCTGAAGCCTCACCAGAGAGGAGGATTAAACAGATTTATCTTTTTTTTTTTTTTTTTTTTTTTTTTTTTTTAGAAGAGCATAATCACCTATAATCTCAAATTCTAGGCCTCTTGATAATGAACTGGGGGCTGTTTGGGCCATTTGGATCAACTCCCTCAGGTCACCTACTTAAACCATGAAATGGTTCTGTCAGAACAGCAGGGCAAATTCTCAGAGAGGAAATGCAGTTATGGTGGACAGCGGGGTGCTTGTAAAGTCTACTTCTCGACTTGCACAGGCCCGACGCTGCCGATGCTTTGGCCTACGACCACTCGGCTATTGATCTTGGCTAAAATGGAAACCCTAAGGAAGTTAAGCTCTCATCCGACATGTAACGGGGAGGATGAAACAGCAGACGCGGACATGTGCTCACTCTAATCTTTGAAAAACTAAGAAGTGGAGCAGCATTTTAATTTACTGGGCTAAGGCAGAAATGAAGGAGGGGGCCCGAGTGTCCATCCCGACTTGGGAAACTTGAACGTTATAATGTTTCAGGGGAAAAGACCATGACGTCACACCAACAGTGGAACCTCATTTTTTGTGATTGATCTGTTCCGAAAAGTCTGACTAAAACGTCATCATGTGAAATCCAAAACAATTTTCCATAAGAAATAATGTAAATCCAATTAATCTGTCCCAGACAGCCAAAAATATTAACAGTAAATACATTTTATAGGGAGTAATTATAGCTTTAAATACAAACAGTATACAATTAATAATTTTAAAAAATGAACATTTAACATCACTTTTACTTTGATTATTGGCACAGACACACTTTTTGAGGCGGAAATGGATAGAACATTGCAGAGCTGACATTAGCTGGTAGACTAGTGATTAGTAAATTACTCAAAGACAACCCAACCAAACATTTTATCCAGAACTATGAGAAAATGCCTCCCACAAACCCAATGATGGCGGTTTAATTCCCAGTCTGTCCCTTTAGAAGTCGCCACTTTGCCTCTAGTCTTGCGATTTTGTCTTTACATCTATTCACAACATCCATTTCATTTTATCCTCCTCACTTGCAGATTCACATTTGTTTTTCTTTTCAGGAAATCAAAAAATACCTAAACCTTTTGGGGTAGGTCTTGCAGTGCGACCCCAAACATACCGTACTCTATAATATGCTATTTGCTAATATGAGAACTTGATGCATGATGAGGAAGCGACACGAACGTGAGGTCTTTTTGCTGTTGATTTAGTTTGTGGCATAACATGTTTCATATTTTTCGCTTTGCGAGGTATAAAAAAAAAAGAGGAAAGGATGGTGGAAGCATATAAGAAACAATTAATCTGACAGAAAGCTAATGTGTTCTGGGAGGTGGGGCGAAAATAAAAATATAAATCAATTTTTTTATTTAAAATGTCCTGACAGGACTGAAAATGTTGTGTTTTTCCTTGTGAATGCCGGCAGTGAAGTGCAGCAAAGTTGTTTATGCCAACATTATTACAGCACCCAGTGAGAATATGAGCGAAGACAAAGAAAGAAAAAGTAGTGAATTAAATGAGTGACATTTGTACATCCATCCATCCATTCATTCTCAATACTTTTTATTCTGTTCAGGGTCGCTGGAGCCTATCCCAGCTGACTTTGGGCAAAAGGCAGACATGAACTGGTTGCCAGTCAGTCGCAGGGCACATATAGAGACACAGACAACCATTCGCACTAACATTCACACCGTCACTGAGTGGGAACTGAACCCACGCTGCCTGCACCAAGTCAGGCTAATGTACCACTATACCTCAGTGACTATGTTTGTACATCCGTCTAACAAGTGTAAAAAAAAATAATTCCAAAAAAAAGTTGAACTACGATGGAAATAAAGTTGTAACCTTAAAGTAAAGTTTCATTTTTTACAAGAAAAAAAAACCCTTCGATTGACTGGTGACTAGTCCAGGATGTATCCCGCATCTCACCCAAAGTCAGCTTGGACTACATATGGATATACTGTACAATTGTCTTTTGCAACTGCTGCAAAACATTTATCGTATTTTATCAAGGCACTTAATTGAATATGCAAGTAAATTGTCATTCCTCTCAGTCAACTTTGTGTTCCCTATAGCTCCATCCTTAGCCTCTTCTTGCCACATCACACAAATACAACACTATTGCTATGTACTTTGTAAAGTACATGAAAAATATGTTTTCAATGAGCACAACATTTACGATAGACAACTGGGAATATGATCAATTTATTTTAGAACAGTTTAACAGCGTATTAAATATCAGACCCGTTTTATATGTATGTGTGCCATCTAAAAATGGTGCACTAATGCGTACCACTCTCCACGTGATGCGTCACATGATCATATTCCTCCCGATGTTCCTCTCTTAATCAAAGGCCCAGTAAGGAGCTCGTTTCGCAATAATGGCCTCACTTGATTACAACGTGTAAAGTACTCCATTAGTTTCTGTGTTCATGAATCATTAAGCGCTGCCAATGATCGGCCAGCTTGATGATGAACTGCGGATGGGGGAAATGGAAAGCCAAAGAGCTGTATGGTGTCACAATGGCTCTGCTATTCCTAGAGGTGGAATAAATATTTGCAAAAAAAAGGTGGTCTTAATACTTGATTGTGACACTGAGGGTTGTTTCGGATATAATAATTGTTTCACAGTTGCGCCTGATTTATCCAAAATGGGGAAAAAAATGTTAATGGTAAAAACCTACATTACCAATCACAGATAGTGTAGTGGACCTACATTACGACAAAGAAGGACCAAAGAAGACATACATAGAAGTCACACATTGTAGAGTAGCTGAAGTAATGTACTAGTCAATTCAATATTTTTATTCGTAATACATATTTTTATGCATCCATCCATTTTCCGAACCACTTACCCTCACTAGGGTGTGCTGGAGCCTATCCCAGCTAACTGCGGGCAGGAGGCGGGGTACACCCTGAACTGGTCACCAGCCAATCACAGGGCACATATAAACAAACAATCATTCCCACTCACATGCACACCTACGGGCAATTTAGAGTCTTCAATCAACCTACCACACATGTATTTGGGTTGTGGGAGGAAACCGGAGTGCCCGGAGAAAACCCACGCAGGCACGGGAAGAACATGCAAACTCCACACAGGCGAGGCTGGGACTTGAACCCCGGTCTTCAGAACTGTGAGGCAGATGGCTAACCAGTGCCGCCTACATATTTTTAATTACTATAATATACCTAAATTATATAATAAAATTCACTATTCCCCAGTTATTAAAACCCTATTGTAGGTGGTATGTATGACTGATAATAATTCTGTAGTCCTTTTTATTTTTTTTAAACTTTCATCAATCCATCCATTTCCTTCTGCTGAGCCGACCGAGGTTGCGTCAGGAGTGTGATCCCCCTGTAGTTGGAACACATCTTCCGGTCCCCCTTCTTGAAAAAGGGGGACCACCACCCCAGTCTACCAATCCAGAGGCACTGTAACCAATGTCCACGCGATGTTGCAGAGGCGTGTCAACCAGGACAGCCCCACAACATGCAGAGCCTTTCGGAACTCAGGGCGAATCTCATCCACCGCCGGGCCATTCCACCGAGAAGCTTTTTAACCACCTTGGTGACCTCAACACCAGAGATAAGAGAGCCCGCCTCAGAGACCCCAGACTCTGCTTCCTCATGGGAATGCGTGTCGGTGGAATTAAGGAGGTCTTCAAAGTATTCTCCCCACCGACTCACAATATCCCGAGTTGAGGTCAGCAGCACCTCATCCACACTATACACAGTGTTGTTGTTGCACTGCATCCCCCTCCTGAAACGCCAGATGGTGAACCAGAATTTAATCAAAGCCGTCCGGAAGTTGTTCTCTATGGCCTCACTGAACTCCTCCCGCGCCCAACTTTTTGCCTCAGCCTTCAGCGGATTATTAAACAGAGAAGATTCAAGAATCTAGCAGAGCTCGTGAAAGAGTGGAATGAGGAGGGAATCGTAGCTTCAAAAACCACCACATTCAGATGCATCCGGGAGATGGGCTACAACTGTCGGGTTCCTCGGGTCAAGCTGCTTCTGACCCTGAGCCAACGTAGGAAGTGTCTCAATTGGGCCAAGGAGAAGAAGGACCGGACTGTTGGCCGGTGGTCCAAGGTCCTCTTTTCCGATGAATGTAAAGTGTGCCTTTCATTCGGGAATCGAGGTCCAAGGGTTTGGTGGAGGACTGGTGAAGAACAGAACCCAAGCTGGTTGAGGTCCAGTGTGAAATAGCTACAGTCAGTCATGATTTGGGGTGCAATGTCCAGTGGAGGTGTTGGTAAACTGCTTTCTTAAATCCAAGATTACCACAAATGTCTCCTAGAATCTTTTAGAGGACTTCATGATTCCTTCTGCTGAGGATCTGTATGGAGATGCAGATTTCATGTTCCAGCAGGACCTGGCTCCTGCCCATCAAATAAAGATGATTCTGATTGTGATACCGCCAGAAGCACCAAAACCAGCTTTGATGCCCATGGCATCACAGTGCTTCTATGGGGTATTATCAAGAGGAAAATGAGGGGCACCAGACCAACAAACAAAGAAGAACTGACAGCAAGCATCAAGGAAATCTGGGCTTCCTGAACTCTCAGGCAATACCACAGGCTGATTGCCTCAGTACCACGGCGCATCGAGGCAGTGATTAAAGCAAAGGGATTCCCAACCAACTATTGAAGATTAACATATCGCTTTGAAAGTACCATATTTTGATTGCTTTCATGTGACCCTAATTTATATCTTTTTTTCTACAAAAAAACTGAGAAGTAAATGGTGATTTCTTCATATTATTCAAATTTTTTGAATTCCTACTTTCATGGGTTTTATGAGCTGGAAAAATAAACAAAGAAATACTTGAAATTGTTTTAACTGTGGGCCCTGAATAACTTTTTGAATGGAATTATGGAAATAAATAAACTTTTCCATCCATTTTCTGTACCGCTTATCCTCACTGGGGTCGCGGGCGTGCTTGAGCCTATGCTAGCTATCTTCGGGCGAGAGGCGGGGTACACCCTGAACTGGTCGCCAGCCAATCGCAGATAAACCTTTCCATGATATTCAAATTTCTTGGAAAGGGTCTGTACATATACAGCAAAATGATGGATAACAGGTTCTTAAATCAGAAGTCAAGAAATATTGTTCAGGTTACTGTTGAAAAAGGGGCTTAAGTAACAAAAATCTTTTTTGCAAAAAAGTTATTATTTACTGTAATTTATCGTGTGTAATGGGGATTCCCCCATATATATATATATATATATATATATATATATATATATATATATATATATAGTTAAAACAACAACTTCGTATGTGTACACTTACTTGCCTCTCTAAGAAAGCATGAAGACAATTTGGCTGCAGATCTTTTTTTTTATCTTTCTGTGTGTAATGGGCCAAAACAAACAATTGTTGCACAGATAAAGTTTCACCTTGAAGGAGTGATAAAAGAAGCAACTGAAGGAGAGTTTGGAGTGGGCTGGGGGAGGCGGTGAAGATAGCGTTGCAGAGGCGCAAACGGCGGCTGTTACCCGTAAAAGCTGTGTGGCGGTTAGCATCATGAAATTGATGAGTTAATCGTTGTCTCATTATTCCCACGATTGATCAGATTGGCGACTTAATGACTCACCAATGAAAAACGTGAGCGACCGGCTTCACCGGTGGCATCCATTAGCGCACATGCTTAAACCTAAATTAATAATAACCAACAGCTTTAATTATTGTAAGGAACTGCATTAATAAAGGGAGGCTTCACATTTAATATTGATGATGCCGTCATTAAGTTCGTGGTAGTTTTTTTTAGCTCTCATTTTTTATTTCTTTGTTTGATGCTACACGGAAACAATAAGACAAAGAAAATGAACTGTTGGAACCATACGTCATGCAATTTAAGCTATAATAATAAGGTAGCAATATTCCACAATCGCAGCTCCTCTTCCTCCATCCATCGATGCATCAACCTGACCTGCTCTCTCTTGCGCTGTTGTTTCTTGCCATTGTTAATGCTCAGTCTCTAATGACCATGGCGTCTACCCTGACCAGACTTCAAAAGGTTTGTCTGCCTCCTACATCGCTGTACTTATTTAAAAATGAGCCCACACAAAGGCAGAGTGTCTATTTATAATGGCCATAAGGGCCAACGGAGGAGACATGTCAGTTGCCATACAAATGGCGGTTGAGTGAAGCAGTGTGACGGCAGAACAGATGAATGAGACCTCGGCTGCTGATTGACTCAATGTGTCAATATGCGTGTTCATCCAAGAGTCATGCAAACATGTTAACACACCTCAACGGCAACGATAGTCTTCTGTAGAAGTTGTTTCTTTTGTTTAAATGTTTTTTATAAATGTTTATTTAAGCCAGAAAGCGACTGAAGTGGACCATTGCAAAAATAAAATTACAGTTGGCGACTTGTCAGCGCTCACCAAGCGACTGAGCCCTTCACATTGACCAACACACTGCTGAAGAAAAACTGTCAAGATGTTGATTTTGAGGTTCCACATACAAAATACTGTACTGCATTATTTTTTTTGCTCCATAAACTCAATGCATCAGTGCGCCTCAGCAATGACGACGATGCACTTTGCTTTCTAGCCACAGATACATCCATGAAATGATAAATACAGTTATGTGTTATTGACCGATATGGATTCCTTTTAGGCCAATGCCATTACCAATGTTTAGCAGGGAAAAAAAAACGATAACCGATTAATCGGCCAATTTATTTAAATGATTTATAATTAATAACATAACTTCTTTTGGGGTTGCTAAATGCTTTCAACATCAACTTTAACGTTACATTACATTTCCTCGGCTCCCACCGAGGAGCTTTTTAACCACCTCGGTGACCTCAACCCCAGAGATAGGAGAGCCCGCCCCAGTTACCCCAGACTCTGCTTCCTCATGGAAAGGCGTGTCAGTGGAATTGAGGAGGTCTTCGAAGTATTCTCCCCACCTATTGACAACGTCCCAAGTCAAGGTCAGCAGCGCCCCATCCCCACTATACACAGTGTTGATGGTACACTGCTTCCCCCTCCTGATACGCCGGATGGTGGACCAGAATTTCCTCGAAGCCTTCCGGAAGTCGTTCTCCATGGCCTCACTGAAATCCTCCCACGCCCAGGTTTTTGCCTCAGCGACCACCAAAGCCGCATTCCGCTTGGCCAACCGGTACCCATCAGCTGCCTCAGGAGTCCCACAGTCCAAAGAGGCCTGATAGGACTTCTTATTCAGCTTGACGGCATCCCTCACCGTCGGTGTCCACCAACGGGTTCGGGGATTGCCGCCACGACAGGCACCGACTACCTTACGGCCACAGCTCCAGTCGTCCGCCTCGGCAATAGAGGCGCGGAACATGGTTCACTCGGACTCAATAAACCCCACCTCCCCCAGGACGTGGGTGAAGTTCTGGGAAGGTGAGAGTTGAAATTCCTTCTGACAGGGGATTCTGCCAGACGTTCCCAGCAGACCCTCACAATACGTTTGGGCCTGCCACGTCGGACCGGCATCTTCCCCCACCATCGGAGCCAACTCACCACCAGGTGGTGATCAGTTGACAGCTCCGCCCCTCTCTTCACCCGAGTGTCTAAGACATGCGGCCGCAAATCCGATGACACGACCACAAAGTCGATCATCGAACGGCGACCTAGGGTGTCCTGGTGCCAAGTGCACGTGTGGACACCCTTATGCTTGAACATGGTGTTCGTTATGGACAATCCGTGGTAGTCCAATAACAGAACACCACTCGGGTTCTGATCGGGGGGGCCGTTCCTCCCAGTCACGCCCTTCCAGGTCTCACTGTTATTGCCCATGTGAGCATTGAAGTCCCCCAGCAGAACGATGGAGTCCCCAGCAGGAGCGCTCTCCAGCGCCCGCTCTAAGGACTCAAAGAAGGGTGGGTACTCTGAACTGCTGTTTGGTGCATAGGCACAAACAACAGTCAGGACCCGTCCCCCCATCCGAAGGCGGAGGGAAGCTACCCTCTCGTCCAGCGGGGTGAACCCCAACGTAAAGGCATCGAGCCGGGGGGCAATAAGTATACCCACACCTGCTTGGCGCCTCTCACCGAGTGGAAGAGAGTCCAACCCCTATCAAGAGGACTGGTACCAGAGCCCAAGCTGTGTGTGGAGACGAGTCCGACTATATCTAGTTGGAACTTCTCGACCTCACACACCAGCTCGGGCTCCTTCACTGCCAGAGAGGTGACATTCCACGTCCCTAGAGCCAGCTTCTGTAGCCGGGGATCGGAACGCCAAGGTACCTGCCTTCGGCCACCGCCTAGCTCGCACTCTCACCCGACCCCTATGGCCCCTCCCACATGTGGTGAGCCCATGGAAAGGGGGACCCACGTTATCCTTTCGGGCTGTGCCCGGCCGGGCCCCATGGGTGCAGGCCCGGCCACCAGGCGCCTTAGCTCCTAGGATCATTGGGACACACAAACCCCTTCACCACGATAATGTGACGGCTCAAGAAGAGGAAGTTGACATACCCAGGCAGAATTTGTGAAATATTGTTTTTTTTAAATACGACTGATGACTGAATAACAACCGTCATTAATTTCTTTATGGTTATGTTTTGTTTAATGATAATGTTTTTCTGAAATGCTTGAAAGTTTAATTTGAATCCCTTCAAAATAAAATTAAATGTGTTTCGCCTGGTCCTTCATGTTTTCTTTAAAGAATAGTACACATCTTACAAATTATGCCTGGGTAATCAAACATATTGAGCCCAATTGTGTGTTTTCTCATTATAAATAAAAGTAGGGGTGTGAATTTCAAAATAAGAGCACGTAAATAAAAAGAAAGAATTATGTATTCAAATAAAGTGCTTAGGTTCAGTATAATTATTTGAAAAAAACTAACAAAATGCAGATAATACTTCATGTTTTGATCATATGGGTAAAATCATGCATTGTAAAAATGCATTATACATAGGTTGAAGGGTTTTCCAGAATTTTTAGGTCAACTTTGGGGGTGCGTATTATACATGGGTGCACCTTATATCCGAGGAATTATGGTACAACCAATAACCAACTTCAGGAGACCATCCTCCCAAACGGACTACAATTAAGGACTGGCTGACGAGTTGAATTTGTAAGGACACTCTCACACCCCACACCCATTCAGCCCAACCACCAATGACCTCCATCGAACCTCTGACTCCCCATTCTGCCTTGATCAGTCATGAACAGGATGAGCAATGGCTCTTCAAGCAACAAAAGATCAACAAAGCATCTGGCCAGACCGCATGTCTAACACCTGCTTGAAAGTCTGCGTAGACTAGCAGATCTTTGGAACTGTGTGAAGTCCCATCCTGTTTCAAAAGCTCCACCATTATCCCAGTCCCCAAGAAACTTGCAATTGAGGGACTGAATGACTACAGGCCTGTCGCCCTGACATCTGTGGTCCTTTGAACGCCTCATGCAGGACTACCTAAAGAGCATCACAGATCCCCTGCTTGGCCCCCCTGCAGTTTGCTTACCGAGCAAACCTACACGATTCTGTTCGTAGACTTCAGTTCTCAACACCATTATCCCTAAACTCCTCTCCTCCAAGATCATCCAGCCCACCGTCTCTGGATCTGTGTATATGCCCTGTCAAGTATCATACTTCTTTTTGGGGCCAAATGCACGTTTTTATTTAGAATTTTTTTTTTGGGAAAATTTTTTAGTGCAGGTTTATTTATAGAAATATTTTCAACATTGGGGCAGCACTTGTCCCTGTGCCTGCGCGGGTTTTCTCCAGGTACTCCGGTTTCCTCCCACATTCGAAAACGTGCACGGTAAGTTAATTGAAGACTCAAAATTGCCCGTAGGTGTGCATGTGAGTGCAAATGGTTGTTTGTTTCTATGTGCCCTGCAATTGGCTGGCAGCCAGTTCAGGGTGTATCCCGCCTCCTGCCCGCAGTTAGCTGGGATAGGCTCCAGCATACCCACAACCCTAGTGAGGATAAGCGGTGTAGAAAATGGATGGATATTCAACAGTGGCTTCACAGTTGTAAGTGGCTGGCGCATGTGCTTTAAAGTTCAGAGGTGGTGGCTTCAAATCTGGGCTCTGTCCTTTTTGTGTGAAGTTTGTCTTTTCTCCCCATGACTGTGTGGGTTTTCTTCTGGTATTCCACAGTCAAATGTATATGTGCCCTGCGATATTGGCTGGTGACCAGTTCAGGGTGTACCTTGCCTCTCGCCGAAAGTCAGCTGGGATAGGCTCCAGCAAACCCGCAACCCTAGTCAGGATAAGCAGTACAGAGATTGGATGGATGGATATTCAACATTTTAAAATCAAGAGGTGTGTTGACATTGCATGAAGAAACCCAAACAACAAAACATAAAGGATTAAGTTGTTCCATCAGTTGTTCCATCATGTTTGGATCCCTGTAAATTGCTCAATTAGCAGGATTATGCAAAGACAAGACAACATATCTCCATGACATACAGTATATACATTACAAAGCTATGTCTGAGCATGAAACCATTGTATTTTGGTGCAAATCCTCAACCATCTGCTGTATCGTTCTTGTCAGAATGCAAGCTGCCGGACAATCAAACACAAATATTTAGTTTTGTTCTTCTCAACACAATTGTACTTTGTGTAAAGATCAATTTGATCTACGTTTGTAATACTAGCTGGATTATTTGGTGTTTTGGAAAAGAAAATACAATTTGTTTGTTGTAAATTATTAGGTTTGCATAATTTCAACATCAGCCAAAATGAATGCCTGCAACTGTCGCCAACGCCATTGCAAGCATTCAAAGTCGGTGTGTGTGTATGTGTGTGTGTGTGTGTGTGTGAGTCACACAAGCAGATGATCAATTACTTTTCTATAATTGGACAGGGCTTTAATGAGGCCAGCGGATGCAGCCTTGCGCACCTTTGTCAACCCCAGTCACTATCGTCGGTGGCCCAATCAAAGCGTGTGGTCATTAGCATATCGCCATACATAACACCCAAAAAGCATTGCAAACAGAGGAGCTCTTTTTTAATTACAGAAACCTTACACTTTTGCCTTTTTTAAACTCACACTAAAACATATTCTTATGTTAAACAATAAGTTAATGAGGGTAATAATCAGATTAAAGATTAACTGCACGGCACTCAGTGAGGTATTTGTACAGTATTTAGTCTTTCTAGTTCATACCTTCCAACAAAAAGGAGATAGGCATAAAGCAGATGCATGCAATGCAGTGTACAAGGTCTGAATAAGGCCTGGTCCACAAATAAGGATTTTTCTATAGCTTAAAATATATTTTATCTGTGACAGACCCCACACATAAAGATAAAAAATAAAAAATTAGGCATTTAACCATTTTGGTTGTGTGTGCTCCAATAATCACAACAGAATCCCACACACATAAAGATTCTGTTCCACTGAAGTCCTCCGAGGCAGGTAAGTTTGCTTTTATTTATAGTTGTTTCAGTCAAGGGTACTTGATTGGCTAAATTCTGTTCTACATCACAATTCACAGCGACTCCACTTTCCCTACACACAAAGATTTTTGGTTGTAAATATAGAACGTGTCCATTATTTAAGATTGTTGGCCCCAACTCGTTTCGGACCCTATAATCTGGACAAATCCACTCTTAATACATAAAATTTCAGAATAATCTTATAGGATAAAAATAGGTTGCCGTTTATCATCCTTGTTTGGGAAGGGTCGAAATAGGGACAAAAACAGGCCATTGTCTTGATGTGTGTATCGGGCCTAATACGGCAGCTGCTGTTCCACGTATACAAAACAAGAAACGCCTCATGATCACAAAGACACACACAAAAATGCAAACACGCGCACGCACACACACACTTAAATAACCTTAGGTAATGGTAATGCTTAATGTGTCTAAAGACAAAGACATTATTACATGATTATAGATAGCAGCCAGTTCTGGTCTGTATTGCAGTAATTATTATACGAGACCATCATTACACCTTTAATCATGCGCACCCTCAGGCAAGACAATGCCGCTTTAAAAAAAAAACAATTCTTTAAAGGAGAATTCACATTTTAAAAAAGTTCCCAGGTGTCTTAATAAAAGGTATTCGACATTATTTATCAAAATACACAAAGGATAGAATTACTGCACACTAAATATTCACTTGTCACACTTTTGCTCAAATCACTCTGTTTCAGGAGTTTTGTCTCAACCAATTGCTGAATGCGGCTTTCGTTAACATGACAACCGGGGATGAAGCTAGTGCTTGCGACAAAGGGAGCCTCCTCAGTGTTGCAAACTAAGCAACCATCCATCCATTTTCCGTAACGCTCATCCTCACTCGGGTCGCAGGTCGTTGGCGCCGATCTCTACTCTGGGCGAGAGGCGGTGTACACCCTGAGCTGGTCGCCAGCCAACCAGTTACCTACCATGCATGTTTTTGGGATCTGGGAATAAACCAGAGTACCCAGAGAAAACTCACGCAGGCATGGGGAGAACATGCAAACTCCACACAGGTGAGGCTGGATTTGAACCCAGGTCCTCCAATTTCCTTAAAAAAATAAAATAAGAAAAGCAATAAATTTAATACTTTTTGTGGTGTTATCTGAGACTTCTGAAGACTCTTTGACTTTTTCCGAAGCAGGAGACTTTTACCCCTCTACGTCCAGACTGCAAATGAAGTACGTGCGCAATGTCGCCAATGGCTAGTATGACCGGATACGCTACACCCCTACGCCCCCAGACTCAGCTATAAAATCAATAAAAAGAAAATTTTCATATGTCCCCTTTCTTATATTTGTCATTACAGTCCCATATTAAAGAAATGTCCATAGTATTATTATTATTAGTAGTAGTAGTAGTATGGTTACACACCTCTTAAGCAATTAATTAATCAGGGTTTGTGCTGAATCTCATAGTGCCTAACAAAGTGATTTGGACAATTCGATCTTTCCCACGATGAGGGAACAGTTTGGCTAGATCCAGAAAGATATGCTTGGATGTGTTTGGTGTGGAAGAGCTCAAGCCCACCAATCACCATTTTTTTAACTCCAGATTTTTGTGCCCTAATACAGTTCATCACATCATGTAAATCTTCAGGGCCCAAATTGACTCACTATCGATGTCGCACTTATTGGTAGCCTCTTAAATTTTGACATCAAGATCATTTTGTTGCCATCCATGCCATTGCAAGTAAACACTTGACTTGTGTTGTGAGTGCACACACTCACTTCACTGTACCACTGACTGTGGCCTCAGCGCCCGCACAGGCGCCGCACATCAATAAAGGAGTGACTAGAAACGACTCTGCACTTTTTACTATCAAAGTGAACATCCTGTGTTGTGTCTGTGCGGCTGACGCCTCATTATGGTTAGATCATTTGCAGCAAGACTGTTGTCTGCGCAAGACGAAGCAGCTTCTTGTTTATGGGGCTTGAAAACATAAAAATTGACATTTCAAACATTGGGATCTCCAAAGGTAGCAGACAGGATATGGTAGCGACATGCGAGTGTGCACTTAAATGATGTTCTTCTCAAAGTCAAGTCGCTTTGCTTGTTATTTACTGGAAAAGCTGAATATACAACACAGTGAGGCTCCACAGAATGCTGTCTGCTATACAAATACCATACAATAAATACTGTAGTTATACTGAATGCATTGCTTTATGACTGACAATCCAACAGGAGAGTTTCTTTTCATTTCAGCAAAAATGGATGACCTTGTACCCCAACAAATACACAGAAGTGGAGTGGACCCTCCATTCCAGTAGACCATAGTGTGAAACCCGAGGCTCAGGGGCCAGATCTGGCTCCCCATATGATGTGATGTGGACTGCGAAGGCAAATCGTGTGTCTACGTCATGTTTCTTGCTAAAATCTGTTCGAAAAGTGCATATTGTCTTCACTTAAAATAACATTGAGAGATTGGAAGCATTTTTATAACCAAACCGCTATTTAAAATATATTGAACAAAATTTGAAAAATTGTTTACCTTGAGTTTGTATTTCAAAAGTAGTTATCTATCAGTTTTCTGTGTATATATAATAACAAGAACATACAATTATATTAGTGCTGCCCGATATACTTGAGCATTGTCATCGTGATGTGCCCATGCACAAGAGGCACATCGCATAGTCCTGCGATGTTGGAGGCAAAAGAACTCGGGTACCCAACATTCACTGCACAGCGCGCATCTTCTCTTTTCCTTTCAGCTTGTCCCATAAGAGGTCGCCACAGCGTGTCATCCTTTTCCATGGAAGCCTATCTTGTGCATCCTCCTCTCTCACACCAAATGCCCTCATGTCTTCCCTCACGACATTCATCAACCTTCTCGGTGGTCTTCCTCTACCTCTCTTGCCTGGCAGCTTCATCCTCATCACCCTTCAACAAATATAAGGTGTTCCCTCGCCACTTCGCGCTTCACGTTTTGCGGTTTCAGTGCTTTGCGGGTTTTTCCAAAATATTAATTAAAAAAAAAATAGAAAAAAAAATACAGCCATATCGGCAGCCATATTCGGAAAGATGCGTTGTTTCATATTGATGCGCGCGAGAGAAGGTTTCCCTGCATGCCAAACAAAGAGATGAGTTGACTCAGAGGCTTTGTACATGCCTGTACATGCCTGTACTGTACAGGCACTCATACAAGGCGTGTGATTGGTTCCCGGCGTGACATCGACCAATGAGAGCACGAGTGGATTTATCCTGTGAGCTGATTGGCTGTGCATCATCGCAGCATCTTCCCTTGTTGTGTCTCGCCAGTCTCGTCCACACTGTTGTGTTCACAATAACTTTTTTTGTTTAAGCGATAATTTCTTTGATTAGTTAAGCAAGCCCTTACAATGCCGCCGAAGCGGTGTGCCCTTGCGAAAGCTTCCTACGGGGAGCCCAAGAGGAAGAAGATGATGCGAAAAAGTGAAACTTTTAGATTTGATCAAAGACGGCAGAAGTTATGCATCTGTGGCATGCCATTATGGCGTGAATGAATCTACAGTGCGGTACATAAAGAAAGAGGAAGCAAACATCCGCAAAACTGCCTCAATCTTCTTCTTCTTTTCCTTTCGGCTTATCCCGTTAGGGATCACCACAGCGCGTCATCCTTTTCCATGTAAGCCTAGCTCCTGCATCCTCCTCTCGAACACCAACTGCCATCATGTCTTCCCTCACGACATCCATCAACCTTCTTTTTGGTCTTCCTCTAGCTCTCTTGCCTGGCAGCTCCATCCTCATCATCCTTCTACCAATATACTCACTATTTCTCCTCTGGACGTGTCCAAACCATCCCCATTAACCGCGAAAAACGAGGGAACACTGTACTCAGTATCTCTCCTCTGGACGTGTCCAAAACATCAAAGGCTGCTCTCTCTAACTTTGTCTCCGAAACGTCTAACCATGGCCCTCCCTTTGATGAGGTCATTTCTAATTTTATCCAGTCTGGTCACTCCTAGAGAGAACCTCAACATCTTCATTTCCGCCACCTCCAACTCTGCTTCCTGTTGTCTCTTCAGTGCCACTGTCTCTAATCTGTACATCATGGCTGGCCTCACCACTGTCCTATAAACTTTGCCCTTCATCATAGCAGAGACTCTTCTGTCACATAACACACCTAACAGCTTCCTCCACCCGTTCAACCTGCTTGGACTAATTTCTTCACTTCCTTACCACACTCACCATTGCTCTGGACTGTTGACCCCAAGTATTTGAAGTCCTCCACCCTTGGTATCTCTTATCCCTGTAACCTCACTCTTCCCCCTCCACCACTCTCATATATTCTGTTTTACTTCGGCTAATCTTCATTCCTCTACTTTCCAGTGCATGCCTCCACCCTTTCTAACTGTACCTCCACCTGCTCCCTGCTTTCACTGCAGATCACAATGTCATCTGCAAACATCATGGTCCATGGGGATTCCAGTCTAACCTCATCTGTCAGCCTATCCATCACCACTGCAAACAGGAAGGGGCTCAGGGCTGATCCCTGATGCCGTCCCACCTCCACCATAAATTCCTCTCTCACACCTGCAACACACCTCACCACGGTTCTGGTGCCCTCGTACATGTCCTGTATTATTCTAACATATTTCTCTGCCACTCCAAACGTCCGTATGCAGTACCACAGTTCCTCTCTGGGTACTCTGTCATACGCTTTCTGTAGATCTACAAAGACACAATGTAGCTCCTTCTGATGTTCTCTGTATTTCTCCATCAACATCCTCAAGGCAATAATGCATCTGTGGTACTCTTTCTCGGCATGAAACCATACTGCTGCTCGTAAAAACTCACTTCTGTCCTGAGTCTAGCCTCCACTACTCTTTCCCATAACTTCATTGTGTGGCTCATCAACTTTATTCCTCTATAGTTCTCAGAGCTCTGCACATCACCCTTATTCTAAAAATTGGCACCAGCACACTTTTTCCGCCATTCCTCAGGCATCTTCTCACACGCCAGAATTCTGTTAAAGAAGCTGGTCAGAAACTCCACAGCCACCTCTCCTAGATGCTTCCATACCTCCACAGGTATGTCATCAGGACAAATTGCCTTCAGCACAAGATTATAGTATTAATCACTTCTTTTAGACAAAAATGCATTTGGGAATTTGCTGTAAAGGCCATTCAAAGTACAGTAGTTTGGATTAAGTGTGAACATATTGAATATGTTAATTTTACTTTGAATTATGCAATTATTGACCAAAATAATTATTTACATAGCCCAGTGGTTCTCAAACCTTTTACATCAAGTACCACTCAAAAATTGCTTAACTCTCCAATGACCACTATAATGTCAAACATAAAATTAAAATACAGTAAAGTGGTAGGCTTAAAAGTTCATGAAAAAAAAAAACGAGACAGAGGGTTTATTCCTAAAAAAGTGCTTTTAATATTGTAAGACATTGTAATATTATATAGTTTAAACATTAGCACTGTGCACAGTTTTCCCCCCTATTTTTAATATAGGGGAAAAAACTGTAAACAATGATTAAATTAAAATGCATTGCACATAAAAGCTAAATGAATATTTTGCCTAAATAAATGTTTAAAAATAAGCATTTAAATTCAAATGGATTAAATTTACAGGTTTAATATAACTTAACTGTCCTCAGGCAGTAATTCTCTCAGGTACCACTAGAGAGAATGCGCGTACCACTTGTGGTACTCATACCACAGTTAGAATCACTGATGTAGCCTACTGTCTAGGATGGGGTTCTTTAAGGTTACCTTAAAAATAATATTTTGTGAAGGTGTTCAAAAGGTCTAATCTGGATCAAAATGAGACATATTTTGAAATTGTTTGTTTTGTTTTGTTTTTGCTATACAGGATCACATAATCCATTTTACTTTTATCCTTGTTGCTTAAAGCAAAATTGGATTGGATCAGTCTGATCCAGATGCAATTTTTTAGATTACCAAATCTGGATAATGAGTGCTAATTAGACTGTATAACACACTGAAGGTGTGTAAAATAAAACAAAAACAAAAGTAGAATAGCCAGCACGGCATCACATAATATTGAAAAAGCACAGAAAATACAAATACACTTCCCCATTTTCCATATATTTTACCCGCCTTCACCAGCTTCAAATTCAAACCTAAGATTTCAACCTTGAAACATTAAAAAAACAAGGTTTGCTGTTGAGCGTTTAAATGGAGTTCTGAAAAGGCGCTTTGCAATCCTTAACTACTTGCGAGTGGAGCCCCAAGGATTGTGCAACATAATACTTGCATGTACTGTCATACACAATATTGCCACAAAGCCGAATGTCCCTCTTTAATGAGCTCATTGATGCACCTCATCAAGCTGAAAATGAAGACATACTGCTGACTTTTTCTCAGATAGAGAGAGTGACTGGACATGCAGTAAGGGAAGCCATAGTCAGAAACTATTATTGAACAATAATTTTTGGAGGCGTCTGTAAATAATAAGTTTCCACTTAGAGTTAATTGAATATTATTGTTTGATTTTTTTCCAACTTTGAGAGGATTATTTCACGGTACTTTAAAGGTGTGCAGTGTGAAGTAGTCTATCATTTCAACTGTCTGGTTTGAAAATCTACTGCATGATAAATGTTATTACTTTGACAGAGTTGAAATCACATTTTGTTCCTGAAAGCCACCCTGAATCCACCTAACTTCTCCGATCAGAATATATATATTTTTTTGACCAATACAAACTGAGGGTTTGATCCAGATCAAAACCAGAATTGGATTATGTGATCTAATCCGATTCCATAATCCGTTTTTGATTTTGAACAACTCATTATCAATAACTGATTCAATCCATTATCCAAACTCCGATCAGATTACTTTAAAAAAAATTGGGCCCTGGTGATATGTCAGAGGTTTCTTGTTGATATGTCACTACCATGAGACTACACGGGAGATATCCCAAATATCAAACATGCTAGACTTTTCATTTTGCCATTGTAAGGCTTCTATGGTGCCAAATCGTTGTTCTACAAAAGCAGTAGAATGTCATGCCCGATCTGGAAAATCGGAAATCTGGAAAAGACAAAGCGCCCCCCGAGCTCCAAGAAGGGGACTGCAGGACACTGACCATGACATTGGGCCAATAACGGGGCTAAAATCTTCTGATCGTCTGATCCAGGCACAAGGTGCGTACAGCAATTTGTGTTGTTTAAACTAACGCACTCAAATATAGAAATACTAATGTGGATTGTTAAAACATCCATCCATTTTCTGTACCGTTTATCTTCACTAGGGTCGCGGGCATGCTGGAGCCTATCCCAGCTTCTCCGGGCGGGAGGCGGGATACACCCTTAACTGGTTGCCAGCCAATCGCTGGGTACATACTGTATAATCAAACAACCATTCACACTCACATTCATACCTAGAGTCTACAAGTAACCTATCATGCATGTTTTTAGGATGTGGGAGGAAACCGGAGTACCCGGAGAAAACCCACGCAGGCACGGGGAGAACATGCAAACTCTGCACAGGCAAGGCCGGGATTTGAACATCAGTCCTCAGAACTGTGAGGCAGATGTGGTAACCAGTCGTCCCCCGTGCCGCCGATTGTTAAAACATATGTGTAAAATTACAGATTGATTAAAAGCAAAAGAATAGTGTTAAGAATGTGCTAATATATGTACTAGATTATAACTGGGCATGAAAAAAAAAAGATTTGGAGTTCATGTCAGGCTGGACCTGTTCAATACTACAGTGCATTTAATTAGAGGTAGACTTCAGACAAATAACTCAGTATACCTGTGTGCTCTATTGAGCATAGTTTATTTTCTGCCGAAGCTATTATAAACTGCCCCAAAATACATAGAGAGAAAAAGAAAATGTGTGCTGTTTTCACGTCAGAAGTATGTTATTCTGTATTTCATCCGATCGCAATATACAGTATATAAAACAGGGTTACAAAAATCACAATGTCATTTTTTTCCAATATCGTGGCCAGGCATGTGGTCAAGTCGTCGATGCACTTTCAGTCACTTTATTGAACATGCTGTAACACAACACGCAGTGAGCACATTGATTCGGGAGCGGTTGTCCGCCACAAATCACATGCAGTCACTCACATGTAGAAGAATAGAAAAGAATAGAGAAGAATGTCTTTTATTGTCACTAAACACGTACGATTAGATTGAAAGCATCTCCTTTCTCTCGTGCAAAAATCTAAAGTATAACAAATAAAATAAGCAAAGGATTCCAAAAAAATAAATATGAAATAAGCTTTTGACAACAAAAGATAATTAGTAATGCAGGAAGATCCATCCATGCATTTTCTTTTACCGCTTATCCTCACTAGGGTCGCGGGCTGCTGGAGCCTATCCCAGCTATCTTCAGGCGGGAGGCAGGGTACACCCTGAACCGGTCGCCAGCCAATCGCAGGGCACATATAAACAAACAACGATTCCCACTCACATTCACACCTACGGGCAATTTAGAGTCTTCAATCAACCTACCACGCATGTTTTTGGGATGTGGGAGGAAACCGGAGTGCCCGGAGTAAACCCACCCTGGCACGGGGAGAACATGCAAACTCCACACAGGCGGGGCCGGGATTTGAACCCGGTCCCCGGAACTGTGAAGCAGATGTGCTAACCAGTCGGTCACCGGAAGATAATGAAAACAATTATTTCTATGTATATGGTAGTATATGGATTATTGCACAGTCACATTGAATATTGTACAGTATAGTTCAGTATAGCTCCAAACATTGAATATTTCACAGTAGGTGGATAAAGGAAGCACAGGGGTCAGTGTATAGACTGTGGAGTCAGTGTGAGTTTAAGGTGGAAATGGCTTTTGGGGGAAAAGCTGTTCTTGAGTGTCTTTGTCCTTGTTTTGATATACCTGTAGTGCAGACTGCTAATACCCAAGATAACATGTCCCACCTGATGCTAATGTCACATGTTAGTCACCAGGCCCCAGCTTTCAAAGACATTCTTAGTTGCAGATATTACCGTTTTGAGATTTCAAGTTCCGTTTTTGCATATAATAACAGAAGTACTGTATATTGAATCCCATCCCGGTAAAGATAAAGCAAACTTCTCATTTGATGATTATGGCCTTTTGCAAAAAGTTTCTGTGTTTGTTCTATTGTCTTTGACAGTTCCTCTTAAGTGCTTTTGTCGATGTCAATAGCAAGTGTTCTACTATAAAAACATTGAGTTCATGCAGAACTAAAAATAAGAGACATTTTATTTTCTAAAAAGTCCTGAAAACATCCAAAATGATTCTAGTATAGTTCTTCTACGCTGAAGAGTGACGTACCCATTGCCTCCACCTGTGTCAGAGTCGAGGTGGGTAGTAATGCGCTTCATTTTCTCCCTTAGATTTACTTAAGTCATGTTTGGGACAAAATAGTACTTGTCAGAATAGCTTTAATGCAAGATAATTTTTACTTTCACTTGAATATTGTTTAAGAAGAAAACTTAGTTTTACTACATTACATTGAACAACTTTCTGCTTGCTAACTTTATTTGTATTAATCTATTAGTGCTTGCTTGATCAAAATGTTTTTTTTTTTTTGTCAGAGAGACTTCCGCCGTGGGCGTGGTCACATGGCTCTGTTTCACCAATAGAACGGAATGGCATTTTCTTTGAGTCCCTTTGACCAATCAAGCTGAACCAGGGAGTCACATGACAAGACACAAAGTCTCCGTAGCCTCACAAAGAAGCAAAGTGTTAATACAAGTCTTTACTCTAGTGTTAGCTTAAGTTAGTGATAAGACTATGGCATGTTCCAACTTGCGTTCATA
The DNA here is from genome assembly GCF_024500385.1 of Phyllopteryx taeniolatus. Lineage (NCBI taxonomy): Eukaryota > Metazoa > Chordata > Actinopteri > Syngnathiformes > Syngnathidae > Phyllopteryx > Phyllopteryx taeniolatus. Next base: position 11,362,237 of record NC_084511.1, on the reverse strand, counting down.
TTTAGATTCCATTGCCCCTACAGAAATTAAACTCATCCTAAACCCCTTGTACATGCATATGCATACTTACAGTATATACATACAGTACATCGACGGTAAGTGTTGTACTTTATGTCCTTGGTTCAAATTCACACGCTTCACTAATGAGCAAGGGCAGGGATGTTGGCAACGTCTGACAGAGCGGAGCAATATAAGAAAATATGGACAGCTTGAGGGACAACACCAAGCTCTTTTTAAAGCCAATCTTCCGTTGAACAAACGAGGTAATCCTTTATTTATTAATAAAAGCAAATTGAACAAATGAGACTCACGCTTGCTGCTGTGGCTATTACACCGACACTTGAAAGCGTCGTCCCTAACAAACTGAAGCCGGGTCTCCATGTTCCCATGCAGGGTATTTTATGATAGATTTAGCAGGGGAATCTCAAAGGCTCATTACATGTCTTCTGGCTTTGCTTTGTGGCGAAAGAATATCTGCATTTCTTGTCAGAAAAGTGGCGAGCTCCCCTAAAATAAGATAAGCGCTGTTATAAAAGTTGCTCTTGCGAAACTTTGAAGAGACACAAAATCAAGAGGAATATCTAATGTGCCTGCGACATTAGTGGTGAGAGGTGTGCGTTAATATCGAGTGTTTTAGCAGCATCTCCAGTTAAACTGCCAGGCTGCTTCATTAACGAGCGTCTCCAAAAAGTGAATGGCGTGTCAGGCTGCTCGGGATCAATGTAGCCCACATATGCAATTCAAATGGTCTGCTGTGACAAGGATGTCCCTGCACTTACTATATCTGTATATCTCAATGTGACAGTAGTTGTAGTGAGTGACAGCAGGAGGGGATGCAGCCAATTGGAGCGACGCCATTGGAGGATGATGAATGGCGCCGGTTTAGAAATGAAGAAGAAAACACAGGCCGGAGGTGCCCACAGCTATCTCCCTGAATGAGCACAAAAACATAGAATGGCTCTTCCATTCAGAATAATGTTATAATAATGTGAAGGCTTTAGTACGCTACCACTGGTCGCCTACTCGACTGATGCAGCCTTGAACTTAATGTAGACACGAGAAGACACTCATGCCACGCAAACATTCACATCATGGACTCTTAACGGAAAGCAGCATGATTGTTTATTGTTAGTGCGTGGAGAAGACACGGTAGTGTGTCACACATTAACCCTTTCCTCACTTGTTGCTAGCCGATACAGCACTGACCTGTGCATGCTTTTATGCTCACTGAAGACAATTTTAATGACAGCATTTATACTTGATTTAATGAAGTAACCACCGTTATTGTCATGCAAATTAACAAATTGTCACATTGCAGGCTGTGTAGGTTTGTTTCACAAGAGTTTCACAAATCCATCTAGGGATTACCTAACAGAGAATGTCAGAAAAATGACAGCTACTGTTCTGTAACATATCGAAGGACACTAATTGGTCCAATCATTATAATTATATTTGAAGCTTGAAGCAGTTTGCAAGTTGACATAAATACTCTATTCATTCATTCATTTTCCATACCGCTTATCCTCACGTGTATGGTGTTTTTGCAGGCAGCACAGTAGAGAGTGGTTAGCATGTCTGTCTCACAGTTCAGAAGTTTGGGGTTCGAATCTTGGCTCAAGCCTTCCTATGTGGAATTTGCATGCTCTGGAAAAGGACTGTCAGGTCTCTAGAGTGCGACCAATTCAGTCGCCCTAATTTCTTGATGGTGTGCCTAAAAAAAATAAATGTCTAAAAAAAATAAATAAATAAGAGGGGGCACCCGTACGGCCAACCATTTGGGGAAGAAAAAAAATCTTTGTGACTTTCAAAGAAGACACATATTAAACCTTTGTGGTCTAAACCAATTGGAGATAGGAAAGGGCGGAACCCCCCCTCTGGTTGGCCGTGTGCGTGAGAGCGAGAGCGTGTGTGTGCATGCGTTTAAAATGTGGGCGCTCAGAGAGCTGCGAACGTACTTAAGCTAAGTTTACTCGCATGAAGCCGTACGATTACAGAAAGTTGAGTGGCATAAATTGAATTAGTTCCAACGCCTAACACCACCGCGACGATGTGGGAACATTTTGGTTTCAAGCCAGATGAACGCGACCATCCAGCTAACACCAATAAGCTTCCATGTCGAATTTGTATGAAGTCCCAACAAAGACAACACAACATAAACTTCAAAGTGACAACGTCCATTGAAGACACAAACATCCCACCCAATTGCTTCAGCTTGGAACAAAAAACACAGTAGAACATTTCCTGTTTTCCATCAGCTTGCAATTAAGGAAGCCTTTGCTCAACTTTGCAAATATAAACGTGACAGTGTATATGGCGCATGTACGCTCACCTCATATACAATATAGGATTACTCACTTTAAGAGATGTAGTCATTCAACATGTTGACAAAGCAGCGTTTAAAGAACTGCTGCAGACCTTTGATAGGCAGTGCGAATCTTGATGTAAAGTGGGTTGCTTTGATCTACTAGTGCTGTTATTAATGTTTTTACTTTGCACTTTTTCTTAACCAACTGGAAACTTGATTGGCACTATATTGCCTGTTAAGGCATGAAGGACTTTTTATACCGCTGTGCCAAATGTTTAATATTTGTTTAAGTGCAACTTTTGTGAACAGACCCTTAGTCTGTTTTATTTATATATTTTTTTTTATCGAACATGTTTTATTTATTGTTCTACAATTCAATGTCACTGTTCAATATTCTTGAGAATTAAGTTAATTCCCCCCCCCCCCCCCAACATTTTCAAAAGTCAATAGTGCGCATTATACATAGGTATAGGGGCAAATGGAAAAAAAAAAACATTCACATTTTATAAATGTATCCCGCCATCTAGTGGTATAAAAAAGTGTAGCCGACACTTTCATTCCAATATGACAGGGGTACGTATGACTGCATATATGTACATATAGGTTCATAGGTGTTCATAGGTTTACATACCCTGGCAGAATTTGTGAAATATTAAAAAAAAATAATAATATGACTGATGAATGAACAACCACCATCATTAATTTCTTTATAGTTAATAAAAGTAGGGCTGTGAATTTCAAAATAAGAGCCAGTAAATAATTAAAAGAAAAGGATTACGTGTTCAAATAAAGTGCTTAACTTTAGAATAATTATTTGTAAAAACTAACAAAATACAGATAATACTTCATGTTTTGATCATATGGGTAGAAGCAAAATCATGCATTGTTAAAAATGCACTATACATAGGTAGAAGGGTTTTCCGGAATTTTGTGTCATGGCCTTGTGTTTCAAGTTGTTTTTCTTTGTGTTGCAGTGTCTGGGTGGGCGTGGACATCGGTGACACACCTGTCATGCATTGTAATCATCAGCCTTTTTAGGGGGCACCGTGACAGTGTGTGGGTGTCAGAATATTCACTAGTTTTTGCCGCCGTTCTGACCGCTGTCCAAATTTAGGCTCACTACGATTATACCACACGGACCGTTTGTCGTGTCTCCCTGCGTTATCTGTTTTTGATTCTCTCTGGTTGTGAGTTCCTTTAGTTTTGTATGTTTCGCCATCACCTGCTCTGCCATTTAATTAAAATTGTTCGGACCTCTGACCTGGAGTCTATTTTTTGGGATCTGCCATTGCCGTTCATGACATTTTGAGGTCAACTTTGGGGATGCGTATTATACATGGGTGTGCATTATACACGAGAAATTACGGTTGTTGAATTATGCCATAATATCATTAAATCAGCAACATTAAAAAACAACATAACAGTAGCATAAAAAATCGACAACAATGATACTATCGTTTATCATTATAGTTTCTGGTAAAATATATCATTTTAATACATTTAATATCGTGACAGGCCTAGGTGAGTGGCTTCGTGGGCCTATCAGATTTCGAGTGGAAATAGCCACGGATGAAGAGACAAAGAGAACGATTGACAACTTCTTCGTGAAGAATGTTAAGACCTGATCCGTCCGAAAGGCATAACCAATGCTTTGACACAGAGCACTTTAAGCACAAGCATTCAGAAAGTCACCTGTCTTGTGGAATTGTGCTTCAAATAAAGAACTTTGTTGACCATATTGTTAATTAATCATTAACCAGTCGCTACTGCCAAAAAATACAAGCAGCTATTTTACTTATGTATTTATTTATTTTTTTAAAAGACTACATGTTTAATGCAATGCGGTCGAACATTTGGGTTCACCTAACTTTTATGCTAGTACACCCAACAAAAAAAGTTGGGCGCACCAGTCCAACCAGTGCAAAAGGTTAGTCTAGAGCCCTGGGGTGTGCCAAGTCAGTTGTGATGTTGATGGGGGTGTGTTGCTTCAAAGGTTTGTGAAAGGCTCGCAATTACTTCATAGAAAGCGTTTGACACGAATGTCACTGAATACAATTATATATGTATCAATGGTTCAACAAAATGTTTCTCTTTTGAGAAAATGCGTTGTGTTGATTGCTGGGTCAGACGTACGTGCAGGTGAGCATATATCTGCAAAACTATTACAAGACATTCCTTAATCCTTTTTCATTGGGGTATAAATGGTGAGGAGAGGAATTTTTGCAGACCACCAGACTATTCCCAGCCCTTCTGTATCATTACATTAATCCCCTGAAGTTTGCAGGGAAGTCATCGAGCTCCCATTCTCCAGGATTATGTTGGATGCCCTCAAAATGGAAAGGATATTTTGCAGGGAAGGAAGTGATGCAGCACACAGTGTTGTACAGGTCACCTAAGAATTCCCTGGTTAGGTTACCGTGCCTTGCATCAGTCACCTTCGAAAGACATAAATGGTAGACATGGAAAGATAAACAGCGCTTGATGAGTTGTGTTGCAGGGGATCAAGTGAAAAACAAGCGCATAAATGAAAGTGAGCCGTTGAAGACATTGCACCATCTGCCGTTTTCATACTTCAGAGCTTGAATGAAACTAAAACTATCAGCATATGGTATATGGAAAATCTCCATTGAACGACCAATACTATAAAAAGCTAAACTAAGAAACAAGCGGAGGCGTGAAATTTACACTGCCCACATTCACCAAATGTCAAACATGACACTGAGCAAACGTGTAATGCCATTTCTCCCTCGCTTCCTCAACAACAAGCTTAAAAAAAAATACCCAGTTCGACAATCCCACACAGAGCACGGCCAGAAAATAATAAGTCTGACGTCTCCATTTTTAAATTGCATTTTGCCTCACCCGAACCACAGGCAAAATAGGCAGGCCTGGTAAAAAAAGAAATACAAACACAATAAACACCCTGCCAAGTAAGAGCACTAACAAGAGTGTTTTATTTATTTTTTAATTTATTTTAGATATTTTATTTATTGTTCTAGATTTCAATGCAAACGTTCAATATATTCTTCGAGTTGATTTTTCTAAAAAAGGATGTACTTGAATTATTATGCTCTAATATCACTCCATCAGTGGCATAAAAAAAATCAATGTTTCTATCATTTGTTGTGATAGTTTTTGGGAAACTATATTATCCTAAAAAATTTTAATTAAAAAACTAAACACATATATTGAGAGAGTGAGAGTAATGGATAACAGAAAGATATTGTACAAACAGTATAAAAATAGAGTAACAACTGTAATAAAAAGGCAAAAACCACTGCTGACCAAAAAGAATATAAAAGGTACTCATACTTTTTTTTTTCTTTTTTAAAAAAAGATTGACTGATTCCCAAGACTTTTGTGAGACTATTATATGGACTGATTAGATGAAAGTCAAGCTCTTTGGAAGGTGTGTGTCTGTTTATAAATGGCGTAAATGTAGCACAGCATTTCAGAAAAAGAACGTGGTGGTGATATGTGTGATGGACTTGGGCTGCTTTTCTCCTTCAGGACCTGGGACAACTTGTCGTGATTGATGGAACCATGAATTCTGCTCTCGACCAGAAAATCCTGAAGGAGAATGTTCAGCCATCAGTTTGTGACCTCAAGCTGAAGCACACTTGGGTTCTGCAGTAGGATAACGATCCAAAACACACCAGCAAGTCAACTTCTTAATGGCTTAAAAAAACAAAATTAAGGTTTTGGAGTGGCCTAGTCAAAGTCCAGACTTGAATCTGATTGAAATGCAATGGCATGACCTTGAATAAGCCCTTCATGCACGAAAACCCTCCATTTTTACTGAATTCAAACAATTCTACAAGGAAGAGTGGACCAAAATTTCTCCACAGAGATGTGAAAGAGTCATTGCCAGTTATAGAAAAAGCTTGATTTCAGTTGTTGCTGCTGAGGATGGCCCCACCAGTTATTCGGTTTAGGGGGCCATTACTTTTTCACACAGGGCCACGTAACTTTGAATAGTTTTTTTTTTCTCCTTAAGAAATGCAATCACCATTTAAAAACAGCAGTATAAGTTCACTTGGGTTATATTTGTCTGACATTTACATTGGTTTGATGAAAATCGCCTGCATGTCAAACCCGAAAAATGTGAATTCCACCTCTCCTCCGTACACTTCCTAGGCTACATCATTGCCAAAGGACAATTGCAACCAGATCCTGCCAAAATCCAAGCAGTTGTTAACTGGCCCACTCCCACTACCCAACCTGGATCACACAACGGCAAACCGGACGCCCTGTCTCGCATATATTCACCCCCTTCCAGCCTAGCAGAACAAGAAACCATCCTCCCTTTCTTGTGGTTCATTGGAGCGGCCACCTGGAAAATCGAACAGGTGGTAAGAAAGGCTCTAAAGACTCACCCGGATCCCAAGACTGGACCTCAGAACCGCCTGTTCGTACCTGATTCCGCACACTCTGACGTCCTTCAGTGGGCCCACAACTCCAAGCTCACCTGTCATCCCGGCATCACCCGCACCATCCAATTCATACAACAACACTTCTGGTGGCCTAGCCTGGCCAAAGACAACCAGGAGTTTGTCCAAGCCTGCTACATCTGTGCCTGAGGGACGTCTTCACACCTGCCCCCAGCTGGTCTGCTGTGCCCCTTGCCTATCCCGAGCCGGCCTTGGTCCCACCTCGCTTTGGACTTCGTTACAGGCCTACCCCCCTCTGAAGGTAACACTATACTTTTTACTATTGTCGACCATTTTTGCAAATATGTCCATTACATACCCCTCCGTAAATTACCCTCTGCCTTTGAAACTGCTAACCTCCTTGTCCAACATGTTTTCAAACTCCACGGAATTCCCATCGATATTGTTTCGGACCGAGGTCCTCAGTTCTTCTCCCCTGTATGGAAGGAGTTCTGTAAAGTAGTGGGCACAGCAGCCAGCTTGTCATCGGGATACCATCCACAGACCAACGGCCAGACGGAGTGGGCAAATCAGTCCTTAGAATCGGCCCTTCGCTGCGTTCCCTCATGCAACCCCACCTCCTGGAGCTCATTCCTTCCGTGGATTGAGCACACTCACAACTCCCTCACCAGCTCCGCCATAGGTATGTCCCCGTTCAGGGCTTGCTACGGTTTCCAACCTCCATTATTTAGGGAACAGGAGCAGGCGGTGGCGGTTCCCGCGGTGAGGGATCACCTCAAGAGGGTCCTGGCTCGAAGGATGTCAGGGTGGCCTTAGTCCGATCCGCGGAGAAAAATAAGCGGCTCGCAGACCTTCATCGCTCCCCTACACCTGAGTACAAGGTGGGTCAAACCGTTTGGTTTTCCTCCCGTGACCTTCCACTCCAGACGGAATCCTGCACTCACTCCGCTCTTTATTGGCCCATTACTGATAACTAAAATCATTAATCGCATGTCTGTTCAACTGAAACTTCCGCAGTCTGTGAAAATCCATCCAACATTCCATGTATTACTACACAAGGCTGTCTCCACCTGTACCCTTAGCCCTGCACCCCCCCCTTCCTCCTCCTCCAAAATGCTTGTGCTCCACCGTTAATCACCATCTCCAGCGATCATTGTCTGATGCCACTTTGACCGAGGCTAATTTATGTGTGCTACAATGGGAAAGCTTAAAAGACAATCCTGTTTGTCATCCACATGATGGATCAGTCACCTCGCTCGCTCCTTGGCGTGACGTCTCATATGTTTATGTCTACTTGCTGACCTCCACCCGCCCGCATTTTAAAACACCAAACAAAAAAAGAAAACCCTCTGACTGACTCCATAGGGAACATCTGTGGGCTAGATTAAGTTAACGTTGACATCTACAGTTTCTTCAGTGCACTTTCTTGTCAAAAAACATAAACAGACTGACTCAAATACACACGCATCACAGAAAATCCATCAGTCCATCCATCCATTGTCCGTACTGCTTTATCTTCACAAGGGTAGCGGGCGTGCTGGAGCCGGTCCATAGAACTGTGAGGCAGATGTGCTAACCAGTCGGCCACCGTGCCGCCCAGAAAATCCATATCAAGTCTTTTGTTCATAACAAAACTGCATGATACTGGCTAAGAGTCCTATAATGCCAACAGCAGTGGAACAAAAAAAGGAGCAAAAGCCAAAATAAAACCAGTAACCAGTAACAGTAAATGAAAACATATTGTAATGACGATGTCTCATATGAGAACATATTTTCTGATTAAGGTTGGTCAAACTCCAAATTATACAACTGTAGGTAGGATCTAATTTCAAGATACCACAGTATTAATCACAAACATTCATCAGACTAACACACATGACCAATTTAGGACTTAAATTGGAGCAATGACATTTCTGTCTTAATACGTCTCCCCCAATAAACTTTGCTCAAAAGGATTGAGATCAAACTAAGTATCACACTGTGCGTCGTTATACAGTCTATTGATAATTGACTGAAAATTATTTTATTATAAAAAGTCTTCCAAAACCTTCCCATCAGCAAATGTCTTGAATTTATATTTCTTGACTTAATGCACACACTCTACAATAAAAGGCACTCTTGTTTTATTTTTGTCAATTGAATGAAAAGACTTAATAAACCAGGATGAGCCAGCACTTCGAAAAAGTGACAGTGACCTCCTCCTTGCAAAATAATGATCCCACATTTAAGTCAAGTATTGTCTGTCTATCTGTCTGTCTCTCTGTGTGTGTGAGTGTCCCTATCTCACTGTCTCTCTCTCTCTCGACAACCAAAAGTGAGGATAAGCGATATATATATATGGGGGCACGGTGGCCGCCTCTGTGGATGACAAACAGGATTGTCTTTTAAGAGGTTCTGAGGACCCGGGTTCAAATCCGGCCTCGCCTGTGTGGAGGTTGCATCTTCTCCCTGTGCCCGAGTGGGTTTTCTCCAGGTACTCCGGTTTCCTCCCATGTCCCAAAACATGCGTGTTGGGTTAATTCAAGACTCTAAAGTGCCCTTAGGTGTGAATGTGAGTGCGAATGGTTGTTTGTTTATATGTGCCCTGCGATTGGCTGATGACCAGTTCAGGGTGTACCCCGCCTCTCGCCCGAAGATCCCTGGGATAGGCTCCAGCACAACCACGACCCTAGTGAGGATAAGCGGTACAGAAGATGAAGGTGTATATATATATATATATATATATATATATATATATATATATATATATATATATATATATATATATATATATATGCGTGTGTGTATATACACAACCCCAATTCCAATGAAGTTGGGACGTTGTGTTAAACATAAATAAAAACAGAATACAATGATTTGCAAATCATGTTCAACCTATATTTAATTGAATACAATACAAAGACAAGATATTTAATGTTCAAATTGATAAAGTTATTGTAAACTTTATGGCTAAAACACATTCCAAAAAAGCTGGGACAGGTGGCAAAAAAGACTGAGAAAGTTGAGGAATGCTCATCAAACACCTGTTTGGAACATCCCACAGGTGAACAGGCTAATTGGGAACAGGTGGGTGCCATGATTGGGTATGAAAGGAGCTTCCCTGAATTGCTCATTCACAAGCAAAGATGGGGCGAGGTTCACCTCTTTGTGAACAAGTGCGTGAGAAAATAGTCGAACAGTTTAACGACAATGTTCGTCAACGTACAATTGCAAGGAATTTAGGGATTTCATCATCTACAGTCCATAATATCAGCAAAAGGTTCAGAGAATCTGGAGAAATCACTGCATGTAAGCGGCAAGGCCGAAAACCACCATTGAATGCCCGTGACCTTCGATCCCACAGGCGGCACTGCATCAAAAACCGACATCAATGTGTAAAGGATATCACGACATGGGCTTAGGAACACTTCAGAAAACCAATGTCAGTAAATATAGGTTGGTGCTACATCCGTAAGTGCAACTTGAAACTCTACTATGCAAAGCAAAAGCCATTTATCAACAACACCCAGAAACGCAGCCGGCTTCTCTGGGCCCGAGCTCATCTAAGATGGACTGATGCAAAGTGGAAAATCATTGTATTCTATTTTTATTTATGTTTAACACAATGTCCCAACTTCATTGTCAATCCCCGGCCCCGCCTGTGTGGAATTTGACGTAGGTGTGAATGTGAGTGTGAATGGTTGTTTGTTTGTATGTGTCCTGTGATTCACTGGCAACCAGTTCAGGGTGTACCCCTCCTCCTGCCCGATGTTAGCTGGGATAGGCTCCAGCACGCCCGTGACCCTAGTGAGGAGAAGCGGCTCAGAAAATGGATGGATGGATATATATATATCATATATCATCATCATCATCACTTAACTATAGGTAAAACTACGGGACTAAATTTGGGCAATCTGCAACACGCATTGGGCCAGCGTGGCAGATTAGGCTTCTATGGGATCTGTAGGATTAAGGCTATATATACACATCCATCCATTTTCTGTACCGCTTATATTCACTAGAGTCGTGGACGTGCTGGAGTCTATCACAGCACACACACACACACACACACACACACATATACATGATGAAGCTACATGTCTGTACCCATGTACACGCAGGCACACACAAACAATAGTAGTTTCAATGATCTCGGACATCCAGTCAGTTCGCTACACAGTAGCACCATGGTTTTAATATTAACACATGCACATGGCAAAAGTTTGTTGCTCTCATTCCAACTCAAAAAAGGACAGTGACCACCTGTATCATTTTCTAGCTAGAAAAACAAAACAAAACTGTTCACTGCTACCTAACAACATAAACATAAACAGGTTAAATGCTGAAAAAAATAGGCATGGTAATGATAACATAATTTTTAATTATTAAAAACAATTAAATACATCCTCTCCTTGTTGTCTCGGGCTTCACACTCCCGGTAGGGTCACCCATGGCAAACAGGTCCTAGGTGAGGGACCAGACAAAGCACGGCTCCAAAAACCCTTATGAAAAACCAAATATATGGATCAAGGTTTCCCTTGCCCGGACGTGGGTCACCGGGGCCCCTCTCTGGACCCAGGCCTGGAGGTGGGGCTCGAGGGCGAGCGCCTGGTGGCCGGGCCTGCACCCATGGGGCCCGGCCGGGCACAGGCCGAAAGGGTAACATGGGTCCCCCTTCCCATGGGCTCACCACCTGTGGGAGTTCGCCCAACCAGTCTACATGTGTTTTGTGGACTTGGAGAAGGCGTTCGACTGTGTCCCTCGTGGAGTCCTGTGGGGGGTGCTTCGGGAGTATGGGGTACTGAACCACCTGATACGGGCTGTTCGGTCCCTGTACGACCTGTCAGAGTTTGGTCCGCATTGCCGGCAGTCAGTCGGACTCGTTTCCAGTGAGGGTTGGACTCCGCCAAGGCTGCCCTTTGTCACCGATTCTGTTCATAACTTTTATGGGCAGAATTTCTCGGTGCAGCCGAGGCGTAGAGGGGTCCCGTTTGGTGGCCTCAGTATTGCATCTCTGCTTTTTTCAGATGATGTGGTTCTGTTGGCTTCATCAGGCTGTGATCTCCAAGTCTCACTGGAGCGGTTCACAGCCGAGTGTGAAGCGGCTGGGATGAGAATCAGCACCTCTAAATCTGAGGCCATGGTCCTTAGTCGGAAAAGGGTGGAGTGCCCTCTTCAGGTCAGGGATGAAATCCTTCCCCAAGTGGAGGAGTTCAAATATTTTGGGGTCTTGTTCACAAGTGAGGGAAGAATGGAACGGGAGATCGACAGGCGGATCGGTGCAGCATCTGCAGTGTTGGGGACTTTGTATCGGTCCGAAAGGTGAAGCTCTCAATTTACCATTCCTACCGTTTATCTACGTTCCTACCCTCACCTATGGTCACGAGCTGTGGGTCGTGACCTAAAGAACAAGATCCCGGATACAAGCGGCTGAAATGAGTTTGCTCCGCAGGGTGTCCGGGCTCTCCCTTAAAGATAAGGTGAGAACCTCGGTCATCTGGGAGGGGCTCAGAGTAGAGCCGGTGCTCCTCTGAATTGAGAGGAGCCAGATGAGGTGGCTTGGGCATCTGTTTAGGATGCCTCCTGGACGCGTTCCTGGTGAGGTGTTCCGGGCACGTCCCACCGGGAGGAGACCCTGGGGACGACCCAGGATACGCTGGAGAGACTACGTTTCTTGGCTTGCCTGAGAACGCCTGGGGATCCCCTCGGAAGATTCCCTGCTGAGGCTGCTGCCCCCGCGACCCGACCTCGGATAAGCGGAAGACAATGGATGGATGGAATTAAATACATAAAAACATGATCATCATCAACATTTTTCTACTTTGAAACAACAATTTGTTGTAACCACACTGAGCTTCCAGAATGATGAAATATTAAAGAGGAATGAAATAAATGTAATCTTGCATTTTCCAGCTGTCACTCTAATATATCCCGGCACACAAAAATAACTAATTTGTTGTTCTCACAGCGAGCGTGATTGATGAGTGCGCCCCATGCTCCAGTAAAGGAGAAAGAGTTCAACAATACCTTTTAAAAACTCTTTAACTGTTAAAGAAAACACACATAAAAAAAACTATGACATTTGTTTCTGCTTTCTCTTTCAGCACAACACAACAAAACATCGACTTGCCGCCTCAAAATCAATAGAATTTATTCCAGGCGAGCAGCGTCTGCATTGCTGTTGTTGTTGTTGACTACAAGTTGTCTATTTTTCATTACGGTTACCTCGCATAGTGCAGATTTTTTCAAGCATTACCTGCAAAAAAAAATAAAAAATAGAGCAGGCCTGCAGCTAAAACTACTGAAATGCTGAGCATGGATTGCATTTGCGATGCATGCAATGTCACATTCTTTCCTCCTCTGTCAGCTCTTATTGGCGTATGGATCCCTCTTCTTAAACCTCCTCTACAGTTGTGGAAGAAACAGGAAATGTGGACATGTAGATGGTATGAACAGTTTATTAATGATTTACAAAAGGTTTAAAAATCACAGGTTTTAAGAATGGATGTTAGTTACGTACTCTGTCTAATGGTTCATAAAACATTTATGCATTGGTTTATACAGTGGCTTTGTAAATCATTGACCGTTATACAAAGCATTTACTAACTTTATAACCTAAAATGTTAAAAGTTAACAGAATAACAAACGTACAGGATTCATACTTATTTGACACATGAATCCTGCTTGTTAAACCTTGTTTTACAGTTTGCGAAAAATCAGGAAATCTGGATTTGAGGTAACCCTTTCAGAGATTTTGAATCATTTATACATTATTATTAATTTGTTTGTCAACACTTTGTAAAGACTATTACATCAACATGTGAAATTTTAATGTATTGATGTGGATTTTACACTGACTTCCTTCAACACATTGATCCAGCTTCCTAAGCCGCATCAAGAGATAAAGAAAAAATGAAAATATGAGGACATGCAGGCAACACATATAACGAAGCAATTATAAGCACATACATTCTGTATGAAACTGAGAGGGAACATTATCTTTCCTGTGCCGACTGCAGAGATATCAAATTGATATTTTCCTTTTGAGTTATTGTGTTGGTGGTCAAATGTCCTCCAGGGGGCGAAGGCACAGCTGAGAGCATGAATGTTTAACAAGACCGCTCAATGCAAAGCCTCCACATCGGGAGCTGAATTATTTATCACTGCAAGTTTGCTCCAAATGACGACACAGGTGACATTCTCAGCTATCCAGTCAATCTAAAGTAGAATATCAGCTTGTAATTTGTTATTTTTCTTCTAACGTTGTAGTCATTGTAGTCATAAAGCAGACTATATTAGCTTTCTTTTGACATTTGTAGGTATCGAACGTTGAAGCCAGGCAAAGGTCTGCGCTTCCTAGGTGATTTTTTTGGAATGATAGGCCTCTATGTCTCATGGTGGTAAAGGGTGGGTGAGAGGTCCAATCAAGGCAGGCACTTCATCACTTTGGAATGATTTGACTTGGGGGGCCAGAAGGCCACACACTTCAATACCAAACACATTGCTCCTCAGAATGCCAAGTTGAAAATGTTTCCCTTGCAGAGAGAAGTTTTTTTAAATAAAAATGCAGAAAGAGTAACAGTTTAGAAAAGAGTCAGTCCAAGTACTTTTTTCAAGAACTAACAAGTGTTTCAGTGTCATGACAATTGTGGATGACTAAGCAGAAGTGTTGCTTCTTATGTTTAGTGTTGTTAATGGTTTCATTCTGGTAGGTTTGTACTTCCTGTTTTTGTTGGGTTGATAGGACTCACTGGGTGTGATTTGCTCAAGATTTGTGCCTGCAAAAACGGTCGCTCACGGTAATGGGTGTTTAAGGACTGTTGGATTGCTTTTTATTAGTGCTGTAACAATTCATTCATATTCCTACAATTCAACAGGATCGATCTGTGCTCGGCAAGTTAGCCTTCCGGATGTAAACATATCGATTTAAATCGTTTCAAAATGTAATCAATTGATTGTATTGATATAAGAAAATAATGGACTCGATTTAAGCATGACAGGCTTTATGTGGAGGTGTGTGTGTGTGCGTGCTGTATTTCCAAGAAAAACGCTTTTAATTCCTTTTACTTTGCTGTATTTTTCAATTAGCACATGGCAGTTAGCACTGTCAAGGTTATTTTCTTTTGTGTGTCGTTTCTTCTTTGCTTCCTTTTTTATGTCCCATATCTAGTCACTCCTCTCCATGCATGCCCCTAGTGGTTAAATGAGACAGTATGTGTGTGCGTGTGTCGTTTTTTTAAGCACTTTTTTTTTTTTTACGTTTAAGACGTCCGTCTGTCTGGTAGATGGCAGATGAGAAGGAGGCTAGCAGGAAATTACCATTAAGGATGCATGTGTGTGACTTGCAGCAAATTGCCGTGCACTTTGAAGCCTTTCAAGCTGCTTAGCTTGCTAGCTGCTAATAACAACAGCGGAGTACCCTCGAGCGGAGTCTTGGGCGAGCAAGAGGAAAATCAACGACAATGTCAACTACTGGACGCTGTTTCAGGCTCACATTTGTGCTCCGAAGAGCAGCTTTGTTCTTTTATTTACCTCTCTATGTATTATTAACTCTATTCCTGAAAGATTTTCCTCATGAAATTCTCAAAGTGCTTTGTTTCTAGCCATTACTATTTAACTGTTTAGAACAGGGATTCTCAAACTTTGGGTCCAGCTAGGGACACCTTACAGTGGAGACACCCCTTCAGCATGATGCTGCCACCACCATGCTTCACTGTTCGGACTGTATTGGACAGGTGATGAGCAGTGGCTGGTTTTCTCCACACATGTCACTTAGAATGAAGGCCAAAAAGTTCTATCTTGGTCCGATCAGACCAGAGAATCCTATTTCTCACCATCTTGGAATCCTTCAAGTGTTTTTTTAGTAAACTCCATGCGGGCTTTCATGTGTCTTGCACTGATGGGAGGCTTCCGTTGGGCCACTCTGCCATAAAGCCCCAATTGGTGGAGGGCTGCAGTGATGGTTGACTTCTAGAACTTTCTCTCATCTCCCGACTGCATCTCTGGAGCTCAACCACATAGATCTGTGGGTTTTTCTTTACCTCTCTCACCAAGGCGCTTCTCCCCCGATTGCTCAGTTTGGCCTGACGGCCAGCTCTAGGAAGGGTTCTGGTCGTCCCAAATGTCTTCCATTTAAGGATTATAGCGTCCATTGTGCACTTAGGAACCTTAAGTGCAGCAGAATTCTTTTTTTAACTTTGGCCAGATCTGTGCCTTGCCAAAATTCTGTCTCTGAGCTCTTCAGACAGTTCCTTTGACCTCATGATTCTCATTTGCTCTGACATGCACGGTGAGCTGTAAGGTCTTATATAGACAGGTATGCGGCTTTCCTAATCAAGTCCAATCAGTATAATCAAACACAGCTGGACTCCAATGAAGGTGTAGAACCATCTTAAGGATGATCAGAAGAAATGGAGAGCACCAAAGTTAAATATGAGTGTCATAGCAAAGAGTCTGAATACTTATGGCTGTGTGATATTTCAGTTTTTCTTTTTTAATAAATAAGCAACAATTTCAACAATTACGTTTTTTTCTGTCAATATGGGGTGCTGTGTGTACATTAATGAAGGAAACAAATGATTTCAGCAAATGGCTGCAATATAACAAAGAGTGAAAAATGGAAATTTTTCCGTACCCACTGTGTATATATGTATATAGCAACCAGTCATGTTGAATTGTATGTTCAATAAAGTACTATTCAGTTGTCTTCTATTATGCGCAAAATAGTCCATTGTGGGCGGCACGGTGGGCGACTGGTTAGAGCGTCAGCCTCACAGTCCTGAGGACCGGGGTTCAATCCCCGGCCCCACTTGTGTGGAGTTTGCATGTTCTCCCCGTGCCTGCGTGGGTTTTCTCCAGGCACTCCTGTTTCCTCCCACATCCCAAAAACATGCATGAATTGGAGACTCTAAATTGCCTTTAGGTGTGAATGTGAGCGCGAATGGTTGTTTGTTTGTATGTGCCCTGCGATTGGCTGGCAACCAGTTCAGGGTGTACCCCTCCTCCTGCCTGATGATAGCTGGGATAGGCTCCAGTACGCCCGCGACCCTAGTGAGGAGAAGCGGCTCAGAAAATGGATGGATGGATAGTCCATTGTGGTCAACCTATGAGTTACCACTGTACATAGCAGTGTTACAACAAGCGATCTTAAAGTCATTTTCATAGTGTTTTCGTTGTCCTTGTGGAAGCAGTTACAGTGGTCCTACACGGAGCGCACATGCACAACACCACACTGCGTTTGGCTCCTTCCCTGCACGATGCTGCTTGTGTTTTTGGATACTAAAAATAAAGACATGGCCCCTTTAATCTGTGTTACTCTTAATAGAGGAAGAGTAAGTGGGCTTGCCCTCACCATCGCACCATGCTTACAGTTTGCCTACAGCTTCACTGGAATCACATTTGTAGTGGGCTGCCGCATTTAATGAACTAAACTTACAGCGTCTAGCACTTATCATTAGTACACATTAGACTGACAGCTGCATGGATGAGCAGTGGAAGGGAGCGTAGCTTCAGTGGATTAGGCTGAAAGCAGCTTCAAAGCAACATGTCCACTCTTGCCTGAAGAGGCAAGAGTGGACATGTTGCTTCATTTCCATGCAAAAGAGGCTTCATTTCCATGCAAAAAACTAAAAAAGCATTTGGATGGCAGCCATTTCCATTTCCAAACAGGAGCGTCACCCACCATCGATACGATGTACGATATTGTACTGTTTTCTGACCCTGAATGTGTTGCCCTCATATGGTAATTGCGAGAGATGTCTGTGAAACAACAGTTAGGAACGTTAGCAATACAAGTGAGGACGGAATAATGGGGGCGAGGCCGAGTGATGCACGTGGACTAAGTCGGCTAGTGCAGTAAGCAACGAGCTTGTGTTCATAAAGCATTCCTGGCTTTCTACGCCGCTGGAAGCACCTTTTAGTGGACTTTGAAATACAGTCGGTTTCCCCAGGCACTGGTTTAAGTGAGATAAGTCGCTGGTTGGCTTCATCAGAAACCAACACACACACACACACACAGTTTGTGCATCGTAAACACACTACCGTGCTTTATTGCCTGCAGGCTTTGCTCTATTGCTGAAATGTGCACTGCAAATATGTTGTTCAATGTAAACTTGGCGTTTTGATTGCTTTAGTAACTAATTTAAAAAAATAACAATAATCCTATCCATACGAATGAAAAAGAGTTCCAAGGTAAAAATGTCACCATATAAAACCTTTATAACTGAACAGGCAATATTTTTTATTACTTTTTTTCAACCTTCGAAAAGGGTAAAGCTAAGTAAACTGCTGTTAAAGGTGCCATATTTGGGATATTTAGACCTCCATAGAGTAACTCTCTGACATGAACGTAGTATAAAACTGGACGTAGTATAAAAGTGTCAATATCATTTTAAAAAACACCTTGGTTTTGTCATACGAGTGTGCAGAAAAGGCCCTTCTGACAGCTACTTCTGTTTGACCCAGTTTTGTATCCGCTTTGTCCATATTTGGCTAAGACCACCCTCTTTCCTCTGATTGGTTGCCTCCGTGTACAAGACTCCCTTGTGAGAGCACACGTGTTTGTTGTATTTACCGCGCTGCCTCGGGAGTGGAGAGGTAGGTGGAGATCTTCGCAAATTACTTAGATAAGCTTGAGAAATTCAAATGACCTGATTACAGGTCTCTCAGCAGAAAAAGTCTGGAACTCAGGAATGTGCGGACGATTTCAATTCATAGTTCACATTTACTGAGGCACCATAGAGCAAATATTAGATCCCAAATACTAGAAAAAGTTGGTTTGGTAAAATACGGGACCTTTAAATTGAAAATATAAAAACAGAGGGAGACCACTGCTTGTGCTTGGAAGGTGAGTCTCTTCCCATGTAGACTTGAGTGTTGACATTTTTCGGGATTCTCACTGGGTTCCGTGGGTCCCACAGGACTCCGGCTGAATGGGAGTGACTTTCACCATCAGGAGTGGGAGGGAAGGTCATGAGGACAGGGTGGGAGCAGGAACTATGAAAACAAAGTCACCGGGAATGGAAACCATGATGGTGGGGGTTGATGGGAGTGGAAACCATGACAAGAGTGAAAGTGATGCAGTTTATTTTTAATCAAATCATTATTTGAACATTTCCTCTCAGCATCGAGTTAAAAATTGTTAAACTAAGGGACTAATATGGCTTTTGTTAATAAATGTATGTTTTGTTTCTTGATCATATCGCAGGCACGGGGAGAACATGCAAACTCCACACAGGAGGGGCTGGGATTTGTACCCCAATCCTCAGAACTGTGAGGTAGATGTGCTAACCAGTCGTCCACCGTCCGCCGTAATAATGTAAACCTGAATAGTTGGTTCCAGCCTTGACAAACGTTCCTGTGAACAAAAAGCTGCACAGTACTGTATATCAAACATTACAAAGGGTGATCAATCAAAAATATGCTTATTAACGAAGACAACAACAAGTGGAACTGTCCTACTCATTTATATGCAGCTGCCCTGCCGACACGCAGCCAAACAGTGTCACGAGTCGCTTTGGTGTGTTCATAGCCAGTTGGAAATCACAAAAACCTTAAACTTTATCAACCAGGTTGCTACAATTATGAACAATAAAAACCTAAATCCACTTTACCTTGACTTCTTGGCTTGCAGCTTCTTATCTTGACAACAAGTTAGCATGTAAGTGCCTCATCTCACAAATGACAGTTTCAGAAATACTATTACTTGCTAGCTGATTTTGGTTTAAACGAGCAACAGCTTTTAGACTTGGTCCAGAAGTTTCTCTCAGCACTTTCGAAGATACTTCACACCCATTGGCCATGGTAGCAACAAAATTTATTTATTTTCCACAATAGTGGCAATTGTGGACTTGTTTCTTCCATACTGTACTGTAGCCGACTTGAGAGCATGCTATGCAATGCATGCAACATTGATATACTACTCACAAATAGTCTTTTTTAAGTCCATAGTGAGTCCCTACCTCTTGTGACGCTTGTCCCTTGCTTTTCTTGGACCCATATTGAGCAAGCAAATGTGAAAATAGAGTTTGAGAGTGGTCCGCCTCCCCACAATGGCTGCAGTATCTGGCAGAAAATGGCTCCACCGTCGGGACAAACGAGATGAATGAAACGTTCGCCCACTGCGACAAGGTGCAACTATCGGACAATAGTTTTGTTTGGTCTGTGGTTTGTACACGGAATAATGAATCAGGGTTCCATTTGTAGTTTGCTGTCTGAAGAAGTACAACATGGTGTCAGATATAAAAAGTTGGCCAGTAAAATACTGGCACGGAAACAGGAGTTTACAACATCCGTAGAGAGATTCTAACATTCGTTTGAAAATAGTATTTTTAAATGAATTTATTGTTAATTTCCCCATAGTGGACAACATTCAATAAAACATTTGGGAACTGAGGACACTAATTGTTGAAGCTTTGTCGGTGGAATTCTTTCCCACTCTTGCTTGATGTACAGCTTCAGCTGTTCAACAGTACGGGGTCTCCCTTGTCGTATTTTATGCTTGATAATGTGGCACACATTTTCAATGGGAGACAGGTCTGGACTGCAGGCAGGAATCAAAGGTCACGGGCATTCAATATTGGTTTTCGGCCTTGCCGCTGACATGCAGTGATTTCTCCAGATTCTCTGAACCTTTTGATGATATTATGGACCGTAGATGATGAAATCCCGAAATTCTTTGCAATTGTACGTTGAGAAACATTGTCCTTAAACTGTTCGACAATTTTCTCACGCACTTGTTCACAAAGAGGTGAACCTCGCCCCATCTTTGCTTGTGAGTGACTGAGCAATTCAGGGAAGCTCCTTTTATACCCAGTCACGGTACCCACCTGTTCCCAATTAGCCTGTTCACCTGTGGGATGTTCCAAACAGGTGTTTGATGAGCATTCCTCAACTTTCTCAGTCTTTTTTGCCAACTGTCCCAGCTTTTTTGGAACGTGCTGCAGCCATAAAATTCCAAGTTAATGATTATTTGCTAAAAACAATAAAGTTCATCAGTTTGAACATTAAATATCTTGTCTTAGGAGTGTATTCAATTAAATATAGGTTGAACATGATTTGCAAATCATTGTATTCTGTTTTGATTTATGTTTAACACAACTTCCCAACTTCATTGGAATTGGGCTTGTACATAATTAATAAAGTATCTAAATACCTACCTAAGAACAGGTACCTATCAAAGAAAATTAAATGTACAAAGTGGTAGCTTCATACAAAGTTTTAAAACCTTGACTAGGTGTTTCTTATCAAGAAAGAAATGGAAAAAAGATTGTAACGCACATGTTTTCGCCAGATGGCACCATGACCCCCAATCTTGGACGGGGCGGCATCCCTGTCTCCGCCCCCCTCGCCGAGACAAACGGTCACGGGGATGCTTTTTTAACTCATACGGACACTAAATGAATGACCAGCTAGTCTGAAAGAGCTCATCAAAAGCAGAGACGAGAAATCATGACTTCTCACCTGGACTTTAAATTAATTAACAGTTACCCCAGAAACCTGGGCTCACAGTCATCAGAAGACCCTCTGTGTGTGCAGGGCTCAAGATACCGACACAAAAAGTTTGAAAATCCGCTGGCCTTCTACCTTCAAATTATGAGAGAGAGTTTTTTTTTGTCACTTTTTTTCCTAATGTTTTACGGATCTAAAAAGAGACATGATGCCCCTTTTTTTAGATAAAATAGCCTGATTTTAAGATTCAAATGTAAATCGGACTAACCCGGCAGTGAACGCAGGTGTTCAACTTCGGCGAATTCATTTCTCAATTAAATTATATTTTATCCCAAATCTATATACGCTACAAGATAAAGCTTTACACTCACGGACACACGCACATACACTCGTAATTTTATAACAATGATATGTGACGTCATGACCGTGGAATCTGTTTTTTTTTTTTTATTATTCCCAGTGACAAGTTTACCAGCTGATATAGGTAATACAGTACAGGGTTCAAATAAGTAAAGCAGTGGGTGACCGGTGACGGGATAGTGAAAGACAGTATTTGCTTAGCTTACTTAGCTGTGGCAGTAGGGCTATGCTAGCTAGCTCCTCCATTACCCTCACCAGCAGTCGGGCTGACTTTGACAGTGTACACTTTTCTTGGACATGTTATCCAAAAGGAACAAATCCTCCAGTGAATATATCGAAACAGCATTCTCTTCGTTTCGCTTTTAAACTGGCCGCGTTTGGGAAACCAGCATGTACATCAGTGGCCTGTGTCATTTTCATGTTGGCCAACAACAAACTATAGGCTACATGCGTTCCATTGAGGTTCATTGTTTCAATTCACCCACTTGTTAGGCTGCTAAACTCCTGAAAAGGTTGCTTGGCCCAATAGTTTGAAAGCAAGAGTTTATTTTGCTTCCCACTAAGTTACATGACTGAATCATGTCCACTGATTCAGCGAATGAGGACTTTATGCACTTCCACCTTTCTCTCTTTCTCCTATGCCGTCCATGCACCCATTTGGTTGTTGTCTTTTAGAGACAGTATTACTACGCAATCATGTAAAATTGCACATTGTTAAAGCAACGTTCATGATTATATTGAAGGCAATATATGTCACCCATCCCTAAATGTACAAGTATTTATAGTTTAGGGCTCTAGCCTCAAAATACATGCAGATTGTCCCAAAACAGATGCAGAAGCAATTATGCTACAATATTAATGATTTTAAACTTTAAAACAAATGGAAGTTTTCTTCCAGACAGATGGTGAGCTGGTCTGTTTATGCAACATAACTTCATATCCAAATATAGTTTTAATATGTAAAACCAGCTTACAGTTGTTAAAACTGTGATTGTGAATGTAAATAATCTCAACAGATCATGATACTTTTCATCAACAGGCAGGGCAGCTGCCACTTCCTTTAAAGAGAACCACTTTGGTGTATCTTGTGGATTCTGACCCATCTTAGCACCTCAAAAAGAAATGTTCTGTGTGCTACCATTTGCCCTGTGGCCAACATCATCTTACATGTCAACACGATGATGATATAGGCCGTCAGCGATTCTCCAGATGTCTCACATTTCTGTCTGCATCCATGCAACTTCCAATGAGCAAGAAAAACATGTTTGATGAATCAGAAAAGAAGAGTGGGGCAGAGTGGAGTTTGGGAATCCAGCGCACTCTTAAATAATTCCACTTGTGCATAATCAAGGCTAAATAGCTGAACGAGGACTGATATTCAAATTGAAAGCGTACATTATGTGCTGATACCTCCATGCTGCGATAGCCCAAGGGTGCTGCTTGGGTGAGCAGCAGATAGTATCAGCATTTAAAAAAAAAAAAAAGGCCTCAGATAGTGTGTGGTATTGCAGAGATAAATAAGAGGTTTCATATCCACTCACCGCTCTCTCATTCTCTTTGAACACAATTTGGGAATGCCTTCACTGACCTAGACCTGAAAGCCTGAAGAGCACAGCACTTCTGACATCTAACAGCTCTCTCCGCGTACCTGGTCTCAATCACTCGTTCGAATGTCAACTTCAGAGTAAAGATGATACAGTGTAATTGATGCATTGCTTCGCTCCAGTAAACAGCCAACCTGCTGGTGTGAAAATAATTTAACCCCAAGAGACAATCGGCCTCATTCACTAACAGGTTATACGCACAAATTTGTGATTCATCAATATGTTCATACTTGAATTTTTGCATCTTTTGCAAACAAATTTCGAACCACCTCAGACCATGCAAAACTGTAAACACTAGTGGTCGGTCTCTCCCCTTAAAAACCCAATCTATATTCCTATTGTCTTTGGCGAGCAATGGTCGGATCCATTCGATCTCCTACTCGTTGTATTATTCCAAAATAAGTACAACAAATGAAAAATCCAATTGGATTATTTGAAAATGATCTATAGCCCGGGGGCACGGTAGGCGACTGGTTGGAGCGTCTGCCTCACAGTTCTGAGGACCGGGTTTCAATCCCCGGCCCCGCCTGTGTGGAGTTTGCATGTTCTCCCCGTGCCTGCGTGGGTTTTCTCCGGGCACTCCGGTTTCCTCCCACATCCCAAAAACATGCATGGTAGGCTGATTAAAGACTCTAAATTGCCTGTAGGTGTGAATGCAAGTGTGAATGGTTGTTTGTTTCTATGTGCCCTGCGATTGGCTGGCAACCAGTTCAGGGTGTACCCCGCCTCCCGCCCGATGATAGCTGGGATAGGCTCCAGCACGCCCGCGACCCTTGTGAGGATAAGCGCCTCAGAAAATGGATGGATGGATGGATCTATACCCCCCTGTTGAAGTCCTGTTCGCAGCTTTTTGAGGTTACGGATTTAGTCACAACATAAAGAAAGCGGGCGGCGGGCGCATTTCCCCTCTGGAAAAAAGCTGTTTCCAAAACCTTTCTTGTTACTATAACATGGCTTATTTTAACCCTCGCTGTGGCCAAGGTCTGTATCAGCAGATCTCGTTGTCGAAAAATGCGAACTCCACGCTGCCTGGCAAAATCTTGTCAACTACCAGGTAGTTAGCTTAGCTGCTAGTTAGCGGAAGCTGTCGTCAATCATCTGCCACGATGTGTCGAATAAATCTTGCATAACTTTATCCAATTCATCTGCCGCGGTCGCAGTCTGCCATGAACATTCGTGCAAGTTCTCATGGGGCGCTTCGTTCTGCAGAGATTTGTGTCTCAGTGGAGACGGCTCCATG
This sequence comes from Phyllopteryx taeniolatus, assembly GCF_024500385.1. Taxonomy (NCBI): domain Eukaryota; kingdom Metazoa; phylum Chordata; class Actinopteri; order Syngnathiformes; family Syngnathidae; genus Phyllopteryx; species Phyllopteryx taeniolatus. The sequence goes on along the minus strand of NC_084511.1, from coordinate 11,337,910 downwards.
ATACGTTACATATTATACATTAGAGCGACCAGTCGGTACTGTACAACTGCGCATGCTCAGTAGGTCATACGCACCAGAAGTAAACAAGGTCGTGGCCGGATGACTTCATTCATTTCAGCTCCTGTCAGAATAAGATAGGTCAGTGAATGGGATTTTAATACAATATCTTTTTTTTTCATTGATAATTTGGGAATTTATTTGAATAGAGAATATATTTCCTAGCCCTTGTAAACACACCTTTTACCCAAGATGCACAACGTATTGAAAACACAGTCTTTCATAAAAACCTTAAAGATGACAACAGAAACCCATAATAATAATGAGTTGACTAAATGTACTAAATAACAGTGAAATGGACACTTTACCTTTGCAAGGGTGAAAGTGATCAAAATGCGTGAAGGTGAAATCGCGTGAGGGTGGAAGTGTCCAGAATGCGTTCTGTTTAAGAGCTATTATGTGCTGTATGTGTGTGTATGTACAGTTTGTATGTAGCCAGGCACGGGGAGAACATGCAAACTCCACACAGGTGGGGCCGGGGATGGAAACCCCACTCCTCAGAACTGTGAGTCAGACACCCTAACCAGTCATCCACCGTGCCTGTACTTTGGAAAATTATAGTATTTAATTTAAATTAGTTTTTATTTTAGTTCATTTTTCAACTTTAATTCTGAATTTGAAGATTATGGTCCTCCTGTAACATTCATCTTCTGTTCCACTTCTCCTCACTAGGCAAATTCTAAGTTAATGATTATTTGCTAAAAACAATAAAGTTTATCTGATTGAAAATTAAATATATTGTCTTTGTTGTGTATTCAATTAAATATACGTTGAACATGATTTGCAAATCATTGTATTCTGTTTTTATGTATGTTTAACACAACCTCCCAACTTCATTGGAATTGGGGTTGTAGTTTGTTTGTTTTTCAAATGTAATTCTAAATTTGAAGATTATGGTGCTCGACGAGACCACAGACGTTTCCAATCTAAGCCAGCTTGCTGTATTCGTGCGTTATGTGAAAGGAAGATTTTTATTTTGTAAGCCTCTTGCAACAACAGTTAAGGCAGCCGATGTTAAGAAACTTGTGGATGACTTTTTCAGAGACAACAATCTTTCGTGGGATATGGTTTCTACAGTTTGCTCAGATGGAGCTCCAGTCATGCTGGGAAGAAAGTCTGCTTTTGGTGCGCTAGTGAAAGCCGATGCACAACACATAATATTTATGCATTGTGTTCTGCACATGCATGCGTTGGTAACAAAAACATTGCCTCCAAAAATGGCAGAAGTACTAAAAATTGTAGTGGAATGCGTGAACTATGTACGAAATAGTGCTCTGAGGCACCGCGTCAGTGAGCTGTGTAAAGAAATGGGCTCTGAATTCGAGGTACTGGTTATCCCGGGGACAGGTGCTGAATCGTGTTTTTGCAATGCGTTTCGAATTAGCCCTGTTCTTGCAAGAGCACAAACATTGTCATGCAGATTGCTTTAAAAATTTAGTTTATTTTCATTTTAGCATACATGGCTGATATATTCGCAGCTCTTAATCATCTCAATCAGCAGTCAACATCATCGAAGCGGAAGAAAACCTGAAGGCGTTTCAAAAAAAGCTACCATTATGGAAGCGGCAAACAGAGAACAATAACTTCGCAAACTTTCCCCTGCTGAACGACTGTGTGAGTAAGGCCGAAGTTCTGTCTGGAATCGGAGACATTTCTGTACCTGCAGAACTGAAGCAAGCAATTGCCACGCCCTTAGATGAGCTTGCAAAGTCTCTCGATGGATACTTCCCTACACGAGAGTCATATGCAGCATGGGTGAGACAGCCGTTCACGTTTGATGTTGAGACAGCAGATGTCAATGATGTATACCTCGACGAAATCATTGAAATTCAGCAGAGCCAGATTCATCAGCAACTCTTCAGATCAACAACGCTCTCAACGTTTTGGTGTTGACAAATGGTAACATACCCTGTTATTGCTAAGAAAGCCCTACAGATTTTTTACGTTTGTTACGATATATCTTTGCGAGCAATCATTTTCAAGGATGCTGGACATAAAAACAAAGAAAAGGAACAGACTTTGTTGCGAAAACGATCTGAGAGTGGCACTTGCCAAAGTGAAGCCCCGCATTTCTGAACTGGTTTCTCAAAGGCAACAGCAGAAGTCACACTGATTTGGCATAAGTATTTATTGTTATGTTTTTGTTTTTGTGTGAAAATCCTGTTTTGTCTGTTTTGTTCTTTGAACACAGTGACGTTCATGCACAATTCATTTTGTGCACCAGTAAAACATATACCTATGTCTTGAATTTAAAAAAAATAATAATTCACATTTTATTGTTCAATAAAGAAGGGTTCGGTGACTGCGCATATGAAACTGGTGGGGTTCAGTACCTCCAACAAGGTTAAGAACCACTGCCTTAGAACTATAAGGGGGCATATGATAACCACTCATCCACTATACCGCATTATCAACTAATTTGAAATTATTTGGAGAGTTATCAAAATAACATGATGTGGAGAACATAGTAAAAGGAAGCTTGTACAACATTTTATCAAGTGCCGTCTGTGGAGGAGTTGTAAGTAGCCTCCTAGTAATGACGCCCCTAGTCGTCTCCTCCCTTGTCTATTCACTTCTAAGCGCCAAGCAATCTTAAGAGCACACTTGTCTCCTCGTCGCTTTTTAACAGAAAAGATTATACAAGACTTTAAAAGGGAGGCCTTCAGAATTTGGCAGGTCTGTTTTGTATTTCGTTAAAAGAGCTTAGAATCAAAGGAGATGAATGTTTCTTTTACTTCACTTCTTTAAATGAATAAGAAAATTAAGGGGAAAAAAGGAAAGAAAAATCCCTTTGACAGATGATTATGGATTCCGGGGAATCTCGCTGTTTGAATAGGCCGAGCTGTGGGATGATCCCACTGCAAAGAAGAACAGAGGAGATCAGTTGTCATTGTCAGGCCTGACAAGATTAAGCCGCCTCAAAAAAAAAAAAAAAAGAAAGATGATTAGACTGGGACACATTGTGTATGATGAGGCTAGAAAGGGGTGGCCAAAGGTTGTAAACAAACTTGTGTCATTGATACAGATGGATACTTCATCATCAGATGGAGGCCAAACGCTCCAGCAGCACTGCAGACATACAATGACTTCAATTTCGCTACTGTACATCGTGGCATGTTTGCGAAGAAAAAGATCCCCCAATCTTTTTGATACATTTCTATTTGGCATTAACTAGTGTTGTGTATGTTAATGATTGGGTGGAAGTAGACATGCTGGAATCCTATGATTGGACAACTTAATGGAAAGAATGCAGAACAGACAGAACACAGTAGAGAGGAATCAAAGCCATATGTGTTCTTGTCACCAAATATTGTTGATAGTGGTGGTAACTAAGACAGCAAAAAGACCCAATTTCTCGAACCACATTTCTAACCATCTGTACATCTACCCATCCAACCATCCACGCAGCCATCTAGACATCTATACATCTGGTTGGTCCCTGGTGAGCTAGAGCCTATCCCTGCTGACTTTTTGGAGAAAATGTGGGATAAAACCTAACCTGGTTGCCAGCCAATCACAGGGCACATATAGACAAGCAACCATTCACAATAAACAATTTAGAGTCTTCAATTATCCTAACGTGCATGTTTTTGGAATGTGGGAGAAAGCCGAACAAGCCTGCGGAGAACATAACAAAGGAAGGCAGAATCTGAGATTCGAACCACAAACCTCAAAACTGGCAAAAGTGCAAAGTACTAGACCAGCATGTTGCCCATTTTTAATCAAATTATAATGTTGCCATAACTTGTTGTTAAGTAAACTTGTTGTTCTTGTTCATGACCTGCACTCTGCCCTTTAGAATTTGTTGCTGGTATTTTTTTAGGGACTCTCTTGTTTCTGACATCAACATCTGTTGCTTTTCTTGGCCTACTCATTCCATGTCTTTTATTCAGTCCACCAGTGTTCTATTTCGTCTTCAGGGCAGTCAAATGGTTGTATTGGCTATTGTTAATGTTTGTCCAATGTCTTTGACAGATTTTCCAGTTACATAATCGCTCCCCTCCTCCATCCTTTTTGTGTTGCTTACACCTTTTACGTGTACGAGGTGTGTCAAAGAAAACAAGCCTTGCGAGCCATATCGTATTAAAAGTATGTGAACATACCTCAAGCCTTCTTGAATGGACAGCCAAAACGTCCTCTCCCAAGCACCCAGTGACACCACGTTTTTTTTCTTCTTTTTCTTCTTTTTTTTGCCAACATTCCCATGGCGATCCATTGTTTGACAATAACTTGTTGTCACCACGGTAAAGGTTGTATCCGGTTGTGGTGAAAGGTGACACGTTTTCTGGTCACGCCACAGTGTTTGATTTGACAAGATAAAGGCCAGTGATCGTAAAAGATGGGATACGGTGGTATCCAAATACATAATACACAAGTATTGTAGTGTTGCTACTGTCTGACCGAGATATGGCAAGATTTTTTGGCAGTAGTAAAATCGTGAAAGACCAAACTTGTCTGATCCAGGCACAACACAGCAGCTACTCTCCCACTTATACTCCTCGTGATCCTAAAAATTATTTATAGTTACTTGAAAAAAGGCATGCAAAATCATCATGGGTAACGGGGCATACACTGCTTTACCAAGTCACTCTGATCACAAAATCTCCATTAAAATATAATGTATATGATTTGTGTCCACCAACTTGTGTTTTTTCTCCCCCTTAGTTAATAACTGATTCCTCATCCATCCATCCATCCATCCATCCATTCATTTTCTGAGACGCTTCTCCTCACTAGGGTCGCGGGAGTGCTGGAGCCTATCCCAGCTATCATCGGGCAAGAGACGGGGTACACCCTGAACTGGTTGCCAGCCAATCGCAGGGCACATACAAACAAACAACCATTCACACTCACATTCATACCTTAGGGCAATTTAGAGTCTTCAATTAACCTTGCATGCATGTTTTTGGGAACTCAGAACTGTGAGGCGGACGCTCTAACCAGTTGTCCACCGTCCCGCCTGATTTGTCATAACGAATGTTATTAAAAATAAACAGAAGAATTCTGCAAACATAAATTGGAATTTTTGCTGCGACAGACAAGTCAATCATTAGCATAACAACTGAACGCATCCTATTTGAAGCGTGTTCTCACACGGGCCTGCCAACACCCATCTTTGATTATTCAGTTTTATGTGCGGTCTTTTATGAGCAGCCAAGCTCGTTGATTATAACATTAGAAGACATGCCCGCTCAGCAGACAAAAGTATTAGAGGCTCCGCTACAGCAACAGCCATGCGTCTTCCTTCCGACATTTTCATCTCCTATGCAAATACATACCAAATGGAGTCAGTAATCATTTATCAGGAAACCGTCCTGAAATGGTAACTGCCTCTGTCCTGCTCATTTATTATTCATCACTACGGCCAGGTCAGGTGGCAAGAGGGTCCACGATGACTACAGTCGGCCTTATTCAAGTGTTTATCGGCCACATTGCTCCACCAATGTTCTTCATCTCTGGCACCAGGTGGGCTTTAACGTGGCTGTAGATAAAACACCTCGCCTTCTTTACTACAGCTTCTTTACTGTGTTTAATGAGAAACTGCACCACACGGAACACATAGCCGCTTCACATAAAAATAGTTTTCAAATGTGACAGGCAACATGACGTAGAAAACACTAGATGCAGATGCATGTGTGCAATACTCTTCAGCCCTAATGTGCAAGGTTTGATTGAAATTCCACAGAAGAGGTGAGAACATCAAACTATCACCGAGCATGGGAAAGAAAAATTAGCTGCCACTCCAGTGTCTTTGTGCTGTTTTGTCTTGATCCCTGCATCAAAGTGAATAGACCTGAATGCGATGTGCTTGCATTTAGAGGTCTATCTTCCTCTCTTATGATCAACAGCAGCACACACTCCTGCTGCATACCCCCCTGGAGGCTGGATTCACTTTGAGTGTCTACGTTTTTAGGTTGAAAAATAGTTTTCCAAGCAAGAAAAAAATCCTCAGTGTTGCCAGATGCACGATCATTCTCAATGATACTTCTATGCTAATTTTTCCCTTCGTACAATCAATAATTCCCCAAATGTACAGTAAATTAAGCCTGTTATGTCACTTAACACAACCACATGCCTGTTGTCATTATACTGCACAACAGGAGGCACTGACGGTAATACACCGTCACACTGTCCTAAGAAGGCACGAATGAAGGCAGCAATCTTTTTTCCAGAAAGAACTTCCCAAGTGTTGTGAAACATTCAAATGGTAACATCAAACCAAAAAAGCTGTCTTCCAGCATCGGTGGCGGGCTACACCCTGAACTGGTCACCAGCCCATCGCAGGGCACATAGAAGCAAACAACCATTTGCACTCACATTCACACCTACAGGCAATTTAAAATCTTCAATCAACCTACCATGCATGTTTTTGGGATGTGGGAGGAAACCAGAGTGCCCGGAGAAACCCCACGCAGGCACGGGGAAAACATGCAAACTCCACACAGGCGGAGCTGAGATTTGAACCCCGGTCCTCAGAACTGTGAGGCATATGTGCTAACCAGTCGCACACCGTGCCGCCAGTACTCAGATATGTCATTACAAATACAGATGATAAAATAATAAGGAGAAACAAATTTTTTTCGCATGAAACAGTTGGTCTATGTAATACCTGTGTAATTAGTCTGCGATAATTTTGCCCTACAATAATTCAGTGCTGATGATCTGGCAACACCATTCAGCTCCAAGTACAACGCAAAGAATCTGTAGAGAGAACCTTCCTGATTTCCCTTGCTAATAAACCCATAAATGTCAGATGGTAGTTGTCATGGGAACCGATAAGCTCATTGTACAGTACTTAACTTTTTAGCCTAAAGCAAAAGCTTCAGCAAGCAATGGCAAGGAGTTCTTAGTTAAGATGTGAGTGTTTTGTGAAATCTATGGAAAAAGGCCCAAGGTACATCCCCTTTGGTCTGTTATCATACTTAAGTGAAGCATAGTCTAGGCCCTGCAGCTTACCGCCCCTTGATGAAACCGCCGTTGGTGCAAATTCACCAAGACCCCTTCGAGGCTCATTATTCTCATTGCAGGTTGTCTGAGAATTTGCTGTATATGTAATGCTTCTCCATATTGTGTTTATCAGCAACTTTGACTGACTTGTCCGTATATCCACAGTGGGTACGGAAAGTATTCAGACCCCCTTAAATTTTTCACTCTGTTATATTGCAGCCATTTGCTAAAATCATTTAACTTGATTTTTTTTCCTCATTAATGTACACACAGCACCCCATATTGACAGAAAAACACAGAATTGTTGAGATAGTTGCAGATTAATTAAAAACGAAAAAACTTAAATATCACACAGCCATAAGTATTCAGACCCTTTGCTGTGACACTCGTGTTTAACTCGGGTGCTGTCCATTTTTTCTGATCATCCTGGAGATGGTTCTACAAACAACAAGATTCTGCAACAAACAGTTTGATCAGATCTCTTCAAGTATTCCATCTTTCCTTGTTTATGGTTAAAGACAGGTATGGGATCATTTCATATGTTATGCATTTTTGGACTGCAACTGTTAAATGAGACCTGATTCAGTTCAAGTCTTGGTTTACACATCTGTTGAAAGCTCTTGTGACTTCTGCAGCCTCCTTTCTTTCTTTCTTTTTTTCTTTCTTTCTTTCTTTCTTTTAATGTTTTCATTTATTTGATACTCTTCTGTGGTAAATATTGCATAACTAAAATTCCTGGCCATATGCTGTAAGACTGTCTCCCTCTTTCGCTCTTTCTGTTTGTCATTGTACGTGACCAGAATAAAGAAGGTACAGGGGAGTGAGAGAACAGCATTTGTTGACAAGAGATTTAAAAAATATCAACATAATATGCCAAAATGAGTGTCATTGCATTTCAAACTGTACCTGTTTCAGTTCTCGCTACACAGACATTACTTGCATTGTAAGATTCAGATACTTCTAAAAAAATGTTCACCATTTTTGGAGTGCAGCTGTTCAAAGCACCTCTAAATTTGCAACTGTTATGTTTTTAATTATATTTTCATTGTTTTATGAATTAATAGATTTGTGATCAAATGTTATTTGTTAAAAAAACAAAACAAAAAAAAAACGTAATGTCTTTATGTATTCCACTCAGTCATTTTAGAAAATAAGTGATTTAGTGGACCTGACAAATAATGCGATTTGGAGGTATTGATCACACTTAAGATTGTCAGTGAGATCAACTTTTACTGAAACAGTAACCTGGCTGCCTTAAAATCTTATGCTGATTCGACTAATAGGCTTACTTGGAAAAATTTATTTTTCCTTGTTTGAGAAGCAAATGTAGAAATACATGTTTGTTGGTTGGACTTGTCATGCAATGTCACCTCAACTAGGCATTTAGTGCATACCACTTAAATGTCCTTAAAATTCCTTGTTAGTAGAACTTAGAATATCAAGTTGAGCTAACTGTTTATCACTCATATTAATCAATTTAACTTATTATTGTAAGTGGCATCAACTCAAATGGAAGTGTAAAGAACTAGAAATCCTTAGCTCTGTAGCAGTAAAATATATTCTTTATGAAACGCAACATTTACATAAGGGCATTTTTTGAGTGTGTGTGTGTGTGTGTGTGTGGGCGGGGGGCAAATGATCATTGGAAGATCAATGGTTTTTTTTTTAACCAGCTGTCAGTCAGCTGCATGGCCATGCAGAATAGTGGCTCTGTATGCCATTTATGCTTGAACACTTTTGCTGTGCAACAGGGGAGTTTGAAATAGTCCCTCTGCTTATTTAAATTTTTAAAAAATTATTCTAATGTTTATTGAAAATGCAGCCGGACAGAAAAGGGTTTTAGGGGACAGACAGAGGGACAGAACGGACAAGGGGGAAAGAGGTGCAAACCACAGCAGAGCAATAGTTAGACAGTCTAGATATTTGACCACAAGTAACATTACAACAGTGTAGCGACTATGGCCCGGTTGTCATGGCAACCCCAAGAACCTATCAACTGTTGCATTCCTGCCTCCTGAACCTCAACCAGCCAGGTTGTTTTCATAAGACACAGGAAACCTCATTTATATCATCTGACGCCATAAAAGTGGTTGCAAATGTCTGGCACAGCAAGGGGGGCGGGTGGGTGGGTCATTTGCTGACTGTTGAACAATGGAAACAATCAACGCCCCCAGTGGTGGTTAGAGACACTGCCATTGAAACTCCACGTTTGTAACAAACGAACCTACAGGAATATTCTGAATGTATGCCTTGATGTCCGTGTCATTAATGTGTCAGTTTAAAGGTTCGGCTACGAGGACTGTAGATAATGTAAATGCTTGCTGGCCCAGATTAAAAAAAACTGTGGGCCGTAAATGCCCCCCAAGCCATACTTTGCCCACCACTGTATGAATTATACAATCTCTATATGAAGCATCCAGCACCAAGATGTTTAGTGGTAATCATCTAAGAGTCATGACATTGTTATGCGTTAAGAAAAAAGAAAAACTTTGACAGTCTCACTCCATCTAGTGCTTTCTGGGCAACCCAAATGTAGATGTGTCGCATGCATTAACGTGAGTCACAAGTTGCACAGAAGGAAAGGAGGTTAGTCGGCCCAGAGCAAGAATGACATGCATTCCGTCTACATAATGTGCTCCAACTGTACGTCAAGCACACAAGGCAGCCAAGTTGCAGACATAATTGTGAGGGACACAGACTTGCTGGGGAGGAACAGGCCATCTGCAAAGGTGCAAACTATCACTATGATGCTCACAAGGGCATGAGTGCCACTGACATGACCAATTTATGCAAAAATCTGGTGTGCTGCCTGGAAAGAAGTTTGTATCTCTGATTTGAATGTGAGAAGGCGCACAGCAGGAGCCAAGGCCAATGTGTTCTATGTTTTTTTTTCAATATTTCAAATAGCATATTACCTAAGATTTTGCTTTTCTTTCCAGAGACAATGAGTCTGATTGATTGTGAGACTCAAATTGCCTGTTAACATCCGCTATGGGGTTGGCGCCAGGGAACTAAATTACAGATGAGAGGACAGGATGAACAACAGTACTTTAATTCACCACGACTAATTTGATAATAAAAGTCCATTTCCATTTCACAGAATAGCCAATTGCAATATGCTGTCACCGAGCTTGGCTGCCATGACTGCAGCTGTAGCAGTAGCAGCCAACGTGCACTAGTTCCCTGGTGCACAATGTCTTTGATGTTTTTCCTTCACTTTTGTCTGCGTGTGTGTGCGTGTGGGTTTTTTTCTACTGTGTATGTAAGATAATGAAACCATAACACACACAGGAACGAAAGGCCAAGTAATCGCTTATTAAGAGATGAAAACATGCGTTATAAGAACACTAAAAACAAAATTAACCGAAATACAGCATCATTCAAAAATTAATTGGAGTCTTGTCTTTGACATTGAACAAAACCACTGGATGTTCACAAAGGTTACTTAAAACAAAATTGTGACTCAGGATGCTGTGTCAATAACCTAGTGTTTGGCTCTTTGACCTCACCTGCCACAAGCATTTTGGCTCAAGCATCGTTTAAAATCAATAGTAATCTTGTTTTGACAACAAAACAAAAAATCCCTGAAAATTTGAGGAAGGTCAATTGAAATGTGGGTCGATTAGTGACCACAGCTACACTACAGGCGGTGCTGGAGATTGAAACCCGGTTCTCAGAACTGTGAGGCAGACGCTCTAACCAGTCGTCCACCGTGCCGCCAATAAAAAAATCAATCGAATCTTTTTTTTAATTTTAGTTTTTTATGTAGAACAAATCCTTGAATGTATGGTGTTAAGTTGAAATGTGTTACTCCTACAGTGGTGACAATGAATGCCACTTGATCACTGAACCCAGCTACCTTAGCGTCTTCGATTTAATATTCAAAATCAATAGCAATCTAATATTGACAGAAGTAAAATTCCTGAATGTTTGAGGAAGGTCAGTCAAAAATTGTGACCAACTAGAAGTGGCATTTTATCTTTGATCTCAGCTGCCTTGCTATGGGTGACTTGGCTCATGTAAAAACCTAAATCAATAGGAATCCTGTTTTGTTTTGCACTAGAACAAAAATCCTTGCATGTTTGAAAGTAAGAAATATGTTATTCCTAGCATGGTGAAAATTAATTAACTGTACTTCAATAGTCATTTGATATTTGAACCCAGCTACCTCAAGCGTCTAAATTCCATCACTCCATCCATCCATTTTCAATAACAGTTGTCCTCATTAGGGTCGACCACAGTATGTAGCATGTTCAGTACATTGTATAATGCAAGCTATTGTGCTCGCTTGCTACAGTCGGATTAAAACCAGAGGTCAAATTTTAAAATTGTCCACTCTTGTGTTCAGTCATAACATTTTACCTGCACTGTAATGTTTTACATACAGTGTCAGGGTGTGCACTTACCATCCATAGTGCAAGCTCAATTCATGACCATTTTTCCAGAAGCGCATTTGTGAGGTTACACACTGATGTTGGATGAGAAGGCCTGGCTCTCAGTCTCCGCCCTAATCGATCCAAAAGTGTTCTATAGTGTTGAGGTCAGGATTGTGCAGGCCAGTCAAGTTCATATCTACCAGACTCTGTCATCAATGTCTTTATGGACCCTGCTTTGTGCAGTGGTGCACAACCATGTTAGAAATGGAAGAACTGTTCAAACAAAGTTGGGAGTCAAGCTAAGCAAAGCAAAGCTAATTTATTTATGTAGCACATTTCCTACACAAGGTAACTCAATGTGCTTTGCATGATTAAAAGCATTTAAAAACAAAGGAAAACAAAGACAGCATATAAATATTTAAAACAAAGAGAAAAATAAAAACAAAACAGCGTACAGTGCAAGAAAGATCATTTAAAAGTGTAAATGCTTAAATAAATGCTCTTTTAACCTGGACTGAAAAACATGGAAACATGGAATTGTCCCAAGTATTGGCTCCTTCGCTCCAGAGAAAGGAACTCTGAAGCATTCAGCATACCAAGAGCTTCTCGATAATTCATTGCTTCCGACTTTGTTGGAACAGTTTGGGGATGGTCCCTACTTGTACCAACATGCTTTGTGCACCAATGCACAAAGCAAGGTCCATAAAGACATGGATGAGAGAATCTGGTGTGGATGAACTTGACTGCACAGAGGCCTGACACCAACCTGATAGAACACCTTTGGAACGAATCAGAGTGCAGACTGAGAGCCTTCCTTCTCATCCAACGTCACTGTATGACCCCATGCGCTTCTGGAAGAACGGTTAAAAATTCCCTTCATACTCCTGAACCTTTTCAGAAGAGTTAAATCTGTTATAGCTGAAAAGGGTGGACCGATATCATATTAAACCCTTTGGATTAAGAAGGAGATGTCACTTCAGATCATGTGAGTCAAGGCGGGTGAGCGAATGCTTTTGGCAATACAGTACTATATATAGTGGCTGTATACTGTATCTTCTTCTTTCTTCTTTTCCTTTTGGCATGTCTCATTAGGGGTCGCCATAGTGTGTCGTCCTTTTCCATGTAAGGCTAACTTCTGTATCATCTTCTCTAACACCAACTAATGTCATGTCTTCCCTCACTCCATCTATCAATCTTCTCTTTGGTCTTCCTCAAGCTCTCTTGCGTAGCAGCTCCATCCTCATCATCCTTCTACCACTTGTACTACTCACGATGTCCAAACCATCGAAGTCTGCTCTCTCTAACTTTGTCTCCCAAACATCTAAACTTGGCCGTCCCTCTGATGAGCTCATATTTAATCCTATCCAACCTGGTCACTCTTAGAGAGAACCTCGACATCTTCATTTCCGCCACCTCCAGCTCTGCTCTGCTGTCTTCAGTGCCACTGTCTCTAATCTGTACATGATGGCCTCACCACTGTTTTATAAACTTTGCCCTTTATCCTAGCACACCTGTCACACAACACACCTGACACCTTCCTCCACCCATTCCAACCTGCTTGGACCCATTTCTTCACTTCCTTAGCACACTCACCATTGCTCTGGACTGTTGACTCCAAGTATTTAAAGTCCTCCACCTTCACAATCTCTTCTCCCTGTAGCCTCAACTGTCCCTTTCCACCCCTCTCATTTATGCACATATATTCTGTTTTACTTTGACATATCTTCATTTCTCTCCTTTCCAGTGCTTGCCTCCACATTTCTAACTGTTGCTCCACCTGCTCCCTGCTTTCACTGCAGATCACAGTGAAACATATAGTGTATATACAGTATACTGTATATATAGGGTATATCTAGGGGTGGTTTCCACCAGCCTACCAATTGTGTCCCGTGTGTCGCAGCGGGACTTTTATTCTTCACCAACAGAACTCATGTAGAAGGCGTCAGTAAAAGAAGTGCATGGGCATAAATTATAACGGGAGTGGAGACAAGTGAAGGAATCATAGGTGTCAATCATCATTACATGTCATCTGCTCCCAATCGAAATTCCAAATGATCTCTCAATTAAGAAGAAAAATGAAGGCATGGATATGCTTAGTATTTGACATCCTTATTAATTACTGCATACTCTGTGAAGGACGGACTCCTGCTTTGTGTCACCTTGGAGTCCTTCTGTGCGCTTCGCTACATTAGCCAAGAGAGCAATGCAGTAAGATTAAATTGCAGGTGAGAAGTTTTGATAATATTTTTAAGATGTGTATGATGTCATAAAGCTGCACCATGAAATAGTGGTTACCACATCTACCACACAGTTCTGAAGCTCAGATTTTGAATGTTTACTCCAGCCTTTGTTTGTGAAGTTTGTGTCTTCCTCGCACATTCCAAAAACTTGCATGTTAGGTTAATTGAAGACTTGTCCATAGGTGTGAATGTGAGTATGAATGGTTGTTTGTTTAGATGTACCTACGACAGTCTAGTGACCAGTGCAGGGTGTACACTGCCTCTCAGCTGTGATAGGCCTCTAATGAGGACAAGCCCTATAGAAAATGGATGGACGGACGGATGATATCATCATGCAAAAATAGAAATGCTTATTGTCCTGTGATTGTTGTGACTATTGCACCTGAGCTTCACATTTTGAAAGATTTATTTTTTTTATCTGTGTCAAAACAATAATCATTATGATTTTGAATAATGATCCAAGACGGTTGAAAAGAAATGTTAATCTACAGTATACATGGAAACCAGGACCAGGCCAGTAAAATGTTATTTGATCCAAGGGGCTCTATTTTCGTGGACTGCGCAAAGTGCGGCGGAGAGCAAATGGTGGCATATCTTGATATTCATGGAACCGCAAGGATCGGTGGTGTGTTTGGCAATTTGACGGAGCTGCCCCAACAAGGGGTGTGTCCTTTTGTGACTATTTGGTGACTGAAAGTCAGTCTGAACTTCAGCCTGGTCAGACCATGTCTAACTTTTGGCACATCAAGTCTAATATGATTTTCCAAAATTATTTTTTTTCTTTCTATTACCATTATTATTTTCTTTTCAGTAAAATCCCTGTACGTTTCCCTTTTAAAACCCCAATTCCAATGAACTTGAGACATTGTGTTAAACATAAATAAAAACAGAATACAATGATTTGCAAATCATGTTCAACCTGTATTTAATTGAATACACTACAAAGACAAGATATTTAATGTCCAAACTGATAAACTTGATTGTTTTTAGCAAATAATCATTAACTTAGAATTTTATGGCTGCAACACCTTCCAAAAAAGCTGGCCCAGGTGGCAAAAAAGACTGAGAAAGTTGAGGAATGCTCATCAAACACCGGTTTGGAACATCCCACAGGTGAACAGGCTAAGTGGGAACAGGTGGGTGCTATGATTGGGTATCAAAGGAGCTTCCCTGAATTGCTCAGTCATTCACAAGCAAAGATGGGGGCGAGGTTCACCTCTTTGTGAACAAGTGCATGAGAAAATTGTCGAACAGTTTAAGGGCAATGTTCCTCAACGTACAATTGCAAAGAATTTCGGGATGCCCATGACCTTCGATCTCTCAGGCGGCACTGCATCAAAAAGCGACATTAATGTGTAAAGGATATCACCACATGGGCTCAGGAACACTTCAGAAAACCAATGTCAGTAAATACAGTTTGGTGTTACATCCGTAAGTGCAACTTGAAACTCTTCTATGCAAAGCAAAAGCCATTTATCAACAACACCCAGAAACGCCCCCGGCTTCTCTGGGCCCGAGCTCATCTAAGATGGACTGATGCAAAGTGGAAAAGTGTTCTGTTGTCCGACTAGTCCACATTTCAAATTGTTTTTGGAAATTGTGGACGTTGTGTCCTCCGGGCCAAAGAGGAAAAGAACCATCCGGACTGTTATGGACGCAAAGTTCAAAAGCCAGCATCTGTGATGGTATGGGGCTGTGTTAGTGCCAATGGCATGGGTAACTTACACATCTGTGAAGGCACCATTAATGCTGAAAGGTACATACAGGTTTTGGAGAAACCAATGCTGCCATCCAAGCAACATCTTTTTCATGGACGCCCCTGCTTATTTCAGCAAGACAATGCCAAACCACATTCTGCAGCGTGGCTTTGTAGTAAAAGAGTACGAAAACTAAACTAAGCTGCCTGCAGTCCAGACCTGTCACCCATTGAAAATGTGTGGCGCATTATGATGCATAAAATACAACTATGGAGACCCCGGACTGTTGAACAGCTGAAGCTGTACATCAAACAAGAATGGGAAAGAATTTTACCTACAAAAGCTTCAACAATTAGTGTCCTATTTTCCTATTAAATGTTGTTAAAAGAAAAGGTGATGTAACACAGTGATAAACATGGCCCTGTCCCAGCTTTTTTGGAACATGTTGCAGCCATAAAATTCTAAGTTCATGATTATTTGCTAAAAACAATAAAGTTTATTAGTTTGAACGTCCCAACTTCATTGGAATTGGGGTCGTAGATTTAATTAAATTTTCTACAAGATTCCATTTCCTGTTGTGTTTTGTGTGTGTTTGAGTATAAGTGGAAAACCGCTGTAATCAAGAACTCTTATATCATAAATATAGCACCGTTCTAAATAACAGAGATTGATAGAGGTTTTTTGTCACTCTTCCAAAATGTTTACGAATATCAAAAGAGATGTGGTGCCCTATATGAGAAAATGATAGTTTGATTGTAACTTTAAACATACGTCGAACTAAACCGGAAGTGTTCGTTTTTCCAAATTAATTACTTTTTTTATCCAACAGTCAAACCGTCTTCTTATTTGTCGATGAGGAGACACTCGGTGAGGGCATGCAACAACTAACCAACAGAGCAAGATGAGAGACGACAGAAAAGGGCAGGACAGGACAGGATGTGGGAAATGAGCAAGGCAATGCTACTGATGAGTGGTGTGGTGGGATGCTTTTTATAATGTCTTAACACCAGTAAGCACCTGTGGGTTGATATCTTAATATAACCTGTATTATTATGAGTGGTCCCAGCACAAACAATTAAAGCCTATAGCGTGTCTATGGAGCGTATTAGTGAATGAAAACCATATCACATGCATGTTAGTCAACTGCTGTACGGAGTTGCTGAGCCGACACATTGAGGAAGGGTGGGCCTGGTGCCCTCCACCCGCAATTGGGGGAGCAAAACAGAGCTCAAGAGCACAAGAATGAATCAGAATCAGCTTTATTTGCCAAGTATGCCCAAAAACACACAAGGAATTTGTCTCCAGTAGTTGGAGCCGCTCTCGTACGACAGACAGTCAATTGACAGAGAACACTTTTGAGACATAAAGAGATTGACAAAAAAAAAAGTCACTGAGCAGTAAAGGGTTGCTAGTTATCTGGTAATGCCGGTACATTTTTTTTTTTTTTTTTTTTTGACAATTGTGCAAAAAGATGCAGAGTCCTCTAGCACTTAGAGCATTTTGAATGACTAATATTGCAATAGCCCGGTGCAATGACCATTGGACCAATAACTACATGGCAGTCACGGAATACGATAAAAAACTCTATCAAGCATACGGGGGTGAGGAAGTGAATTGTCTGACGCTGCCTAGTGTCACAGCTCTCCCTAAAAAACAGCTGATTGCCAATTCGTGACCGGTGCGCTGCCGGTGTTCAGTCAGGTACTGAAACTCAAACACAAACTGAAAAAACAGGCATGACAGTTTATAACGAATGCCAGTGGACAAGAATGGACTCTGCAGTTCCAGCTCTGTTTGTTGGTCATATAATAAAAAATCTGCCATATTTGTAAAAAAAAATTAATTGTTCACAAATGAATAGTTGTGAGAATGGACTCTGTATCGACTCCAGTATTACATCAAGTATCGACATTTTAGGACTGGTTTTCCCACCACTCCAATGCACACAATCACGACAACACCTCCTCACCTTTCGTTCTGTAGGAAAACCTCATTGTATTTGTGCGCAAATGCTACATCAAAAGCCTTCGTTCTACATATTCATTGTTGTCTGTATGACATTTTTTGGGGGCAGCTTGATAGGGTTAAGCATGAGTGGATTAAAAATGCCGGCACACATCCGTTTGCATACTTTAATCCTCTTAGTGCCCACTCCAAATACGTTTTTATATCTTTCCCATCTCTCGTTGAGGTGAAATATCAGATTAGTTGCTCAGGCTCGATTCGATCTCATTACAACCTCATCTAACACCGAGGGCTTGTTAGGCCGATGGCGGCGAAGGGCGGCTGCTTTGGTCATAGAAATACAGAGCAGCTTGCAATGATCGCGTTAGTGGGTTATCATCTGAGTGTGCAAACATGGCACACACACACACACACGCACACACATGCACACACACACACACACACAAACACGTGTACACATAGTGGAAACATATTGGGTGGTAATCCATCTTCTTGTCCTTTTGCATATGGAGCGGCACTTTGGGTTCATGACGAGGAGACATGATGGCTATTGACTCTGACAAGCACATACACACATATCAACAAAAGCTACTAAATAACCCATACCTAGAGTAAATACTGTAAGTAAATTGCCTATCAACCAGAGACCTACATTAAATTTACTTGCCGCCCTGAGCTGGATCAGATCTCATAGTGCTAAAATCAATCATTTTGTTGCTAAGGTTAATGAAACGTAGTGCAAGGGAGCTAAATCAATGAGCGTGTTTTACCCACACGACTCTCTGTGTTGGTGTACAACACAAATTGTCCATATTTCAGAACTATCTTGCGTTCACAGCAAGAGCAGCGGCCATTGCAATTCACTACGTGGTTGATGGAAAATACCACATTCAAGAGGAGAAAAAAAGTGCTTGCTGCGAAGTTGTTACTCTGTTTTATGCTGCGAGTGGAGAAAACTTTTTATTTATCCCAAAGATTATTTGGTGTTTTCGAACAGAAGGAGGCCCAGCTGGCCAGAGGCCCAATGAAAATAATTTAATTCAGTCATGATTAGTGCCAAATAAAACCCCCATGCTGACCCTTTTGTTTTGCAACACCACTGGAAGTCCTAATGATGGCTGGACAGATGGATGGATGGAAGGATGGCTATCTGTAGATGATGTACACGAATATGAGGAATAACATTTAAATTTTCTGATACAGAAGTGTACAAATTATACCGTAGTCCAGTCTTAGGCTATCATTAGTGCTCTTGTTTTATTTGTTTTATTTCAGTTTAAACTACAAAACTGTCTATTCGCGAATCAAACGGGTTTACTTTAACACAACACTCTATATATTTCCATTCATATTTTCCATTCTATAAAAAAAGTTAAAATAATGTGTTTGTATTTTATTAGCCCATGACAATTTAAAAAATAACACCAATAAACACAACCAACATGTCTTCAATTTTGCCTCTCGTTACCCTCATGACAGTCACCCTAAAATAGTATTTTACAAGTGAGTTTACCCTATACTCCGGGAGCACCCTCCACAGGATTCCCCGAGGGACACGGTCGAATGCCTTCTCCAAGTCCACAAAACACATGTACACTGATTGGGTGAACTCCCATACACCCTCGAGGACCCTGCCGAGGGTGTAGAGCATTTCCACTGTTCCACTGCCAGGACAAAGACCACACTGCTCCTCCTGAATCTGAGATTCTACTTCCTGATGGACCCTCCTCTCCATCACCCCTGAATAGACCTTAGCATGGAGGCTGAGGAGTGTGATCCCCCTGTAGTTGGAACACATCCTCCGGTCCCCCTTCTTAAAAAGGGGGACCACCACCCCAGTCTGCCATTCCAGAGGCACTGTCCCCAATGTCCATACGATGTTGCAGAGGTATGTCAACCAGGACAGCCCTACAACACCCACAACCTTCAAGAACTCCGGGTGGATCTCATTCATTCCTTCGGCCTTGCGAAGGAGGAGCTTTTTAACCACCTCGGTAACTTCAACCCTAGAGATAAGGGAACCTGCCCCCCAGTCCCCAGATTCTGCTTCCTCATGGGAATTGCTCGGTGCCTCTCACCGTGGGCAACTCCAGAGTGGAAGAAGTACAACCCCTCTCGAGAAGACTGGTACCGGAGCCCAAGCTGTGTGTTGAGGTCAGCCCGACAATATCTCGTCGGAATTTCTCAACCTCGTAGACCAGCTCAGGCTCTTGCCCTATCAGAGAGGTGACGTTCCACATCCCAAATGGTTTCACATCATTAAAGCAAGTTCATCCACATCAGCTGCGAGGAACGACAAAGGCTTCAAGCTGTACGTGTCAAATTATAGTCATAACTAAGAGTATGTCCTGCATGTACGCGGTAAAGCTCACAAGCGCTGAACTTCAACTATGTTGTCTGTATCGGTTTTCAATATAAAGCAACTTTAAAGTAACAACAAATGCATTAATTTTATGCATGTTAGTCATATTAACTGAACTTGTCTTACCTGGTGAAGAACCGTATGTTTTTAACCAAGAATGTAAAACATCAATGATTGCCTTTTAGTCTTGTCTCTAATGCTGGCGCGCGTATATCCTCTTTTTTTTTTAAATGCCAGCAACATGTGATGTGTTATGCTAAAGTTGAGTTAGTGTTTTAGTGTACCATGCTTCTTGAAAATAGTCCAGTTGCTTTGTTTTTGTACCATATCCTATTTAAGTCTAACCTCATATTACGCCATTCTCAGTGTTTTATACTATATAATTTGTGTGACTGAGTAAAGTTGTCGTTTATGTTAATTTTATATTTTAAAGTGCCATGTTTCTTGAAAATCGTCTCTATTCTTGTATCATTGTTCTGCTATTATCCATTCAATTCTGACCACATTTGTTTGATCAATTTGTACTTATTCCTATTAAATTCCAACATGACTTTTGCACAGTATGAGCATGTTTAAGGTTCAAGAAGGGAATACTGTATTATAATCAGATTAGTTTGTGGTAAATGTTATTTCATTGTACAATTTAATTTGATTTGACTCCAGAAAGTGTATCAAGTAACCTACAGTACAACACGGCTGCTCCTTTTTTTCTCCATTTTTTAACAAAGAACCCACTGAACATATCATAACAGTCAACTGACTAACCAAACATTGACACAATGCTGCACAATGTCACCCATTCATCCATCCTCATTGGCCAACAATGAACGTCGCAGTTCACCTCCTTATCAGCGGAGAAAAGGCAGTGGTTAATCCACAAGGGTTAGGACTGGCAAAGTCAGTCTTTATCCACTTAAAGATGATCCCGCTTTTGCAGCCCTGCACCCTGCAGATATAAGTCGGAGCACGGAAAAGTGTGCGTTGAACGTGCGCCCTGATGTAGGCAATGAGCCATGATGAGTCTCCCGTGAACAGTGTTCCACACTGAAGATTATTAAGGGACGTAGGACAGGTGGACTCAGTAGGTGGCATTCACAGCAGTGTGAATACATATTGATGGGCCCGATTACCAGCAGTGTTGATGCTGGAGGGTAGGTGGCTAAACAAAGCATGTGTGTCATGAGCTATATTTAGGAAATGATATGAAAATCAAAACTTTATTACTTTCGAGCTGGACTTTTTCAGCAAACAAATACATTTCAAGTAACCCACAAAATGTGTACGTTTTGTGCTGATTATAGCACAATACTCTGTAAGAAAGCCGACTAAATTCTTGTGAGAAAGGTCTTGGGACTTGTGAGACAGAAATAAGAAATGTTTGAAAAATATGATTGTATTAGTCCGTGTTTGTCTGTTTGTTGTTGGCAAGATTACACTTTATTAATCCAATGGTGCCTTGAAATATGAGTTTAATTACCTCCATAAATACGCATCTTGAATCATCCATCCCTAATGAACTGAATGCAAATACCATTAATCCGTTCCACTGCCCCCCCCCCCAAAAAAACCCCCACAAAATTCAGTTTGTGTTTTTAATGAATTCGCATTCCATAATATTGTACTTTATAAAACCATACAGTAGTGACATAGTTAAATAGAATGTAAAGAATTACACTGCTTTTGCCACATTTGTTTTGCTTCAATCCAAAGGACATTATGGTGCTCCTTCTAGTGTGCGCACCTTGGCCATCTGGGAGCAGGCTTATACAGATATAGAGACAAACAAAGTAGATTTCACAACTGACTCAGTAAGGTGCAATAATATTTTTCACAAAAGATAATGAATATATGCTCATGAGTATTGTTATATTGTTTTTCTACATGTGTTGCTCCACCATTTCTGTTCAGATATCCGTTGCTTAAAGTGTTATAATATTGACACACAGATGCTATTCATTAGCCCTTTTATGGTGTTTTACATTGTTTGTTAGCATTAACCTTAATGGACTTTATTAATTCAAAGTTATGTGGTTGTTTTGACAGTATACTTCAACTGGGAGTGGTAATGACAGCTTGAAGCATCTTTTTTTGAATAACTATTCACTAGCTGCTAAACTACTACTTATTGTGAAGTGAATTAAATTGAGTTCACTGCCGCCATATGGCTCTCATACCTCTAACATTTACCCGGAAAAAAAAGGCTCATATCACAAAAAAGAAGAAACAAATTCTGAAAATCCACAATTTTAAAGCAATTAGGGTTAGCCAAGGTGATCAGAGAGACAGACAGGAGAGTAGTTGGTGTATCTTCTGATAGGAAAGTGGGGAAGAAGACTTGGTGGTGGAACCTCAAAGTACAGAAAATCATACAAGCAAAGAGGATAGCTAAGAAGAAGTGTACCAACACTTGAAAGGACTAAGGAGAGGAGAAAGGAATACATGGAGGCGCAACGTAGGGCGAAGGTAGAGGTGGCAAAGGTCAAACAAGAGCCATATGATGAACGGCAAAGTTTATAAGACAGTGGATTAAATTAGAAATGAGCTCATCAGCGGGACGGTCAACGTTCAGTGTTTTGGAGGCAAAGTTAGAGAGAGCAGACTTCGATGGCTTGGACACGTCCAGAGGAGAGATAGTGAATATATTGGTAGAAGGGTGATGAGGATGGAGCTGCCAGCCAAGAGAGCTCGAGGAAGACCAAAGAGAAGGTTGATGGATGTAGTGAGGGAAGACATGAGGACAGTTGGTGTTAGGGAGGAGGATGCAGGAGATAGGCTTACATGGAAAAGGATGACACGCTGTGGCGACTCCTCACAGGAAAAGCCGAAAGGAAAAGAAGAAGAAGAAGGGTTAGTTCTTGTCAGGATGCATGCTGTTGATTGAAGAAACTGTAGTTTGACACAATGTTGGTCAGAAAAAATGTGCATTACAATTTTTTAGTGTTTTAAACTTTTCAATGCTAGTACAATTGTGTGTTTTTAGTGAATCGTTTCTAAAGCACATCAAATCATAACTATGTTGTGTATACAACCTTTATGCTCATTCTTGATTTCAACATGAATGAGAAACAGAAAGCCAATCAAGAAACAGTATTACCCCAGTATGGTCATCTCCCTCTCTCGCTTTCTCTTTCTACTGCAGCGGCCGTGAATGAAATAACTTGACACAGAGAATTATTTTTCTGTCCTTGTGCCACTGTATGGCCAGTGGATTACGAAATGCTGTGATCACCCTCAGTCTTCAGGCCTGGGTAAACATGAGCTGACACACGGGGGGAAGGAATGCCCTCTGCCTCGGGCTAGATCGCCTCCTGCCAAAATAAGCAGCACCATCGCACTGACTACATACTAACCAATGAGAGATAGTGAAGCTACGGGCCAAAGCCTGGATGATGGAGAGGCACATGCATGTACTCACACACGCATCAGGAAAGGAAGCATTCAGCAGCAGCAGCCTGAAGTTTGAAGCTGATAGATAGTGAAGAGGAAAAGGCGGAAGGAAGGCTGCCCTTTAGTCATCAACGGCTCAGGGCTTGAATTCAGGCAGGGGAAAGGACTGTTTTTTCAGGTTTTCTTCAGCACTCTGCTCTTGTACTTTGTCACACTCTCACTCCATGCTTCTTTGTTGCTTTTTTTTCAGACATTTATGGAGCACAATGCTGTGGCAGTTTGTCATGCACCAGTAAAGGTTATAAATTCAATTGTATTACCCCAATTCCAATGAAGTTGGGACGCTGTGTTGAACATAAATAAAAACACAATACAATGATTTGCAAATCATTGTATTCAGTTTGTATTTGTTTAACACAACATCCCAACTTCATTGGAATTGGGGTTGTACTATACTATGCATATACTACAAATTTAACTTTTGGATGTACTTTCAAATACAGTCTGGGTAACTGTAAACATAGTTTCAGTACTGTTCACAGCATATTCAACACTGCATAAGGGCACAATCTCCCTATGAAACCAAGAAGTCCTACATTTTCACTTCGAACATCAGCAAATGGACCCGTCACCTCTGCGTAGTGGCTCACGCCACCTCCAATGCTAACGTCTTAGAAAAGCTAATTTCCATGCTAATTTCTTTCTTTTCTCCCTCCCATGACTCTAATTCCAGACCAGGCACGAGGCGGGGAGACATGCGTCGCTCGATCTAATGGCTGAGGACTAATTGCATTCTGAGATACTCGCGTGGAATTCACAATGTCTATGTGCAGGCGGTATTAGTGCAATTAATAAGCCTCCTTCAGGGGGGAGGAAACATTTGGAGTGTCCAGTCAGGAGTTGCACTGCTGCCTTTGCTGTGTTCAGATAGAGAGACAGAAGCGCCATCCCCGGGCAGCCCGACTCCTCTGGGGCTCCACTGTGCTTGGACTATTATGAGGCCAACTTAGCCAGTCTGCTCCAATCACAGAAGCACAAACAAGCCCCTAACCGCACTGAATGCTAAGCCAGATCAGTCTCGGGTGTGGTTTGTCAGGTTTTTGCAGGGATAACATAGCATGAGATTATTTTTTTCAGTCCGTCTCGGGCTCTCACTCTCTCTTTCTCTCTGTATTTTTGCCTGTGTGCCTGTTATTTTGAATTCACATTTTTCAGAGGAGAATTGCTTTTCGACATATGCCACTGACATGCACGCACACTCACACAGTGCTGTATTGTAGACACAAATACACACAAGAAACCCTCTCACCACTTATCTCCCCTTCGACACAATCTGCCAAAACAGTGTGTGTTTATTTGTTGCAGACGGGAGGGTAAAATGAAGACGAGGTGTTGACAGCTTGCAAATTCAAGCCGTTAGAATGGGATGTTGCTGAGCCCAGTGTTATTAGATGATGAAGTGCAACATTTTAAATGGGTCAATCCCTGAGCCAGGGGCACCATTACGGGGTTGCCAGAGGCGGCCACGGCCACCCCTAACAACTAGGTGGCCACCCACTCAACAGTCAGTCACGTAAATCTTAGCGTCACTTATATTAAACAGCGGTTACGGTTGTTATGTTATGTTAGGTTTAGGGCAAGGGTTGGGATTTAAGGCGGTTTAGGATGGGTTAAGGTTAGGATTAGGGTGGGTTAGGGTTAGTGGGAAACATTAATGCCGCCACACTTAAGTCACATACTTCTTTTCTTATCTGGAAGCAGTAGGGTGTGTTCTCCCGGGATTTATCATATTTTCATGTCAATGTGAACAGTACAATTCCGTTTTTTTTTCATATCTGACCTTTCATATGTGGATATAAATTGGATATGTATCCTTGAAATTGCCACAAATGCTTGTTTGTGCACATGCGCAATGTGACGTCCTGTTTTCTGAGCATGTGTGTGACATTACGGACACGTTGCGTCCACAGTACATTGTTTTTGTTATGTGAATGACTACACAAAAAGATCGGATTTAACAAAAAATCAGAATTGGGCATTTTGAGATCTTCAGATTGACTGGCTGGCCTTGTAACAAAGGCAACTGATTGGGAACAAAAAGGTAATCATCCGTATTAAAAGCTCCAGTGTGGGATTGTCTCTGAGTTGTCCTGTTGTGCTTCACACCACACTAAAAAAAAAAAGAATCATTTGAATTGACTTAATTTAAATAAGTACATTTGTTACACATGGTTAAAATGTGGTAAAGTAATTTATATATTTATTTAGTTATTAATTAGGAGAAGAGGTGAAAATTACATCAAGTTGCCATATTTTAAGTATATGCAACCGATGTATATGATCAAATTTAGTACTTTGTTTCAGTGCACCTTTGGGGGTGGGGGAGATTGTAGTTAAATATCATATGCTGAGAAAATATGTAGCTCAGTCAGATAATGTTCACTTCGCGCTACAAAAAATATGAGCATTTTATTTTAACATTAAGCAATAAGCATTTGTTATCAACAGTATGCAGTAGTAATAAGATATCGTGATTTCACTCCTATATGGAGTGCATGTTCTCCCCTTGCATGTCTGAGTTTTCTCGAGGTGCTCTGGCTTCCTTCCACATCCTCAAAAGATGTGTGTCAGGCTCATTGAATACTCTAAATTGTCCGTTAAGTGTGAATGGTTGTTTGTTTATATGGGCCCTGCAATTGACTGGCGATGAGTTAAGGGTGTACCTTGCCTCGCACCCTAGTCAGCAGGGATATGCTCCATTTACCCGTAACTTTAATTGGGACAAACGAGCAAAAATCGATGGATGGCTGTTGTTTGGTTGGCTTTCTTGTTTGGTTAAAATGCTGACCAAAACAACCGAGTCACTGTCCTAGATCCCATGCCAAGCCAATTATGGAGCAGTTCATTTGTTACCTTGCAAACAACCACAAAAGCCTAATTCTTTAGTTTGAGTAGCCAGTTGTAGTTTTTTTATTTAAAAAAATAAATAAATAATTAAAATTAAATTTAAAAAAAGCTGTTCCAGTCAGAATGGAGACCTAGGCTGTCCAGTGGCTTGAATATTTAATATTAGAACAAGCAAGGGCAAAAAATGTGCTGATATGTTTGCATTTGGGCGACATGGTGAATGACTGGTGAGCACATCTGCCTCACAGTTCTGATGACCGAGGTTCAAATCCCGGCCTCACTTGTGTGGAGTTTGCATGTTCTCCATGTGCCTGCATGGGTTTTCTCCGAGTACTGCGGTTTCCTCCCACATCCCAAAAACATGCGTGGTAGGTTAATTGAAGACTCTAAATTGCCCGTCGGTGTGAATGTGAGTGCAAATTGTTGTTTGTTTCTATGTGCCCTGCGATTGGATGGCGACCAGTTCAGGGTGTACCCCGCCTCTCGCCCGAAGATAGCTGGGATAGGCTTCAGCACACCCGTGACCCTCGTGAGGATAAGTGGTATGGAAAATGGATGGATGAATGGATGTTTGAATTTGTTTTCACCAACACAACAAAACATTGAAAATGTTTTATAGCGTTTTTGTAATCACACATTCATTACAAAATGAGAACAATTATATAAGCAGTCTAAAGCCTAAATTACTACTAAACTAATGTGGAGTATTGTAAAATTATCCAAGAGTCATTAAAAAAGAACCAGCGTGATAGATGAGTGAGCAGCATACAATGTCTGTTAATTATAATTTAAAAGCAGCAAAAGCGGTAACAATCATGCACAAATGGATTAAGCTGCTCCTTAACATGTTTTTATTGGAAAGTCAAATGGGTCATTGGGTAACTAATTATTAATTGTTTAAGTGTCAACAAACTGCATATTAAATGAGAGGGGGATTTTGATGTTCAGGGACCCCATCAATCATGCAACTTCAAATGGTCCATTCAGACATTTCCTTTTCTCTATTAACATGTGTATGGAACACTCAATCAATGCAAGTGCATCGGCTTTTTTTTTTTGCTGCAAAACGAGGTGGATGTGCTCTAATGTTACTATTGTGCAGAAGCCTTGACCTCATGAAAATTGATCCAACTAAAAAGTCACTGAGAAGAGGTCAAACTTCGACTAAGGCAGAATATCTCTCAAACTGTACATCCAACTCCTTTGATACAAATTCATGACGTTCTCGTTAATATTGGTTTCACTCCAGTCCAGTAGATGGCGATAATCCACATGACTGCGATTCCAGTTTACATTACGTGCTTAGCTCTACTTGAAGCAGTTTGGGATGGTAGCTTTTCCCACTTCAAAACAATTGGAATCTGTGAAATCTGTTTCAAGCATTATTTGATGGAATGACACATGCAAATTAAAAAAAAACAGTGGAAGAGAAAAATGGTCTCCTGTATTTACTACAAAAGGTGTAGTATAACTGTATGGAATTTACATTAGACAAAAATGGATGAACAAATGAGGCTCCCACACTTGCACTTTTTTCCTCCAAATACTACTCCTCTACCGTTTCCTCAATAGTGCACGTTTTTATTACCTGCGCATAAAACCTTGCAAAGTTTTATCCACATCTAGATTTTATTCTTTTGTTGGCACTGAATGGGATCTTGTGTGGTTGTCATTCTCCTTGAAACCAGTCACGACTTCTCCTTGAAGCGCAACTTGTGCAGTTTAGAAACATAACTATTACTAAAAAATGCATTGTTGAAATTGCTGTTGTGAGACGTGGAGAAAAAAAAGCTTTCAATTACCTTTTTTTGCTGCACTGCGTACTGGAATGGGCGTTGAATGTCTGCTGGATGCAGACATTGGATTGAAGGACCGTGTTTGCTCGCTAAATGTAGCTAACACGAGCTGCAAACGAGTTACCTTCGTCTCCATATCATCCGGAGGAAGCTCCTAATGAAGCTCGGCCGCTTCCAGGCGATCCAGAGGAAGTTCACTCATGTGACGATCTGGCAAGCTGGCAGCTGGCACTTGACCCCCTATGCAAGTGGATGATACCAAAGATTCTTCATTGGTGTCTACCTTGGTTTGTGTTTTGTCGAAATAATAAAAAAGATTGACCTTTTTGCATAATCTGGCCTACAAACCAACAAACCAATTTGGTGGAACCTGGGTTCCAGAACGACCATGTTCACGAACAAATCAGTTTACAAAGATTTGCAAACAAATACTGCTTCAGTTAACAAAGCATGCTTCAGTTCATCCACAGTTACAGCATCCTATTTGTGATTTTTTTTCTCTTGCAGTGTGAACGTCGCTTACTCTGTGTGTCGTATAGTTCATGTACAGACACATATTTTTGTTTTTTGCTCTGAATTAGCCCTCACTATAGCTTATTACTGTTGGAAAATGAATAAATAAATAAAATAATAGATAAAAATGAGAATGTTCTTGTTTCTGATCTCTGTGCCTGGGCATGTCAGTTCTGTACTATGCTTAAGAACAAAGAGGCAATCAAGTGTTCATTTATTTCTATGTTTCTTTTTAATAAAAAAATACTGTAGGTAAACATGGTTCTGGGGCTGGAATGTATAAATTCAATTTCTATTCATTTTAATATGAAAAATTGCTTTGATTCGCAGTCTCTGTAAAACTTAAATCTGTAAACTAAAGGTCCATGCTAAAAACAAATGCCTTGATGGTAAAAAAAGCAACTCTTGATAAGTAAAGGAGGAATAAGCATGAGAAAAATCATGAGAGAAGAGGGCTCACTGTTCAGAAGAGTACTATACACAACGGCATCCACCAACACAAACATCCATCTTTTATTCACTCAAGCGCAGCAAAACTACCACGAGTAAAATAAATAGTGTTGAGTCTGATTGATATGGACTGAACAAAACAAAGCCAAGCAAATGTACCAATGTAATTTATTTTCCAACATAGCCAGTCCCACCAAGCTTGTGCTTTGGGGAGATTTGGATTAAAAACGGGTCAAGATTAAAAGTGGCAGATTAGCAAACACTAGCCCAATAATGAAAAAAAAAACCTAACAAACAGAAAACTTACTGAAAAGCAGAAAGAGAGGCCCATTTTGCTGCTGAGCCCTGAGGGGGTGAACAGTGGAAGACCAAGTGGATGCTTAGCGTTGATACTAATTGATGCATCACAGAGGGTGGTGGCATGGAATGGAGTGAAGGGCGTATCGTCATTGACGAGAGGCGGTAGAGTAAGCCTGTTGGTTCCCATTTCTTTCTTACGCCTCTGGCAAAACATGCATATGGAGGATCAATTTTTGAGAAGTTGTATCGATGAGGATCACAATGACACCAATGTCATCTTTGGCTCAGGCAAGAGGTGTGTCGCACAGGCTCTGCTATTCCATCCTGAGCAAGAATGGCACTGAGTGGAGCGCAGACCTCAGTCAGGGCCGCATAACTCACACCCGTCCAACTCTTTGGATGAATTTCAGTAACGATATTGTATTGTACAGTACACACTCAGCTTTTCTTTCATCAGTTTGGGGTGGGTGCTTTACTACATTAAACCATTTGGTACCGTTAGAAACAGAAATGTGTATATATATATATATATATATATATATATATATATATATATATATATATATATAGTATTTTTTTGGGCGGGGAGGGGCTAGAATGGATGAATGGCATTTCTGGTCATTTCAAGGGGGCAAATAATTTGAGAGATTTGTTTTGAGCATGCTCACGGAACATTAAAATCGTATTTCAATGGGCCATTGTATTGTTTCTCTGAAAACATTTAATAGAATACATTGTTATCATTTTGATACAGTATATTTCTATTTTCTTGCGAAGCTTGTCTGTTTTGTCACAACGTTTTCTCTACAATGACAGCTCTCTTTTTTTTAAATCATCCTATTATACCACAATGGAGAGTTCCTCAGCATCAGGTGTATGGTTTGCTGTTACAAATCCATTAAGGCAATATTATCATGAAGTGTTTATGGGCTTATTGGTTGATTGAATCAAAGTGAACTGACTTTTGCTCATTTATTCAGCCCATTTACAGTATAGAGTACACTTAATTGATTGAACATAAGAGCATCTGTGGTGAAAAGATGGCGGTTACTAATTTCAAAATTAATTCCCAAGAGAAGAAGACCAAGTTAATTAAATTCATGCTATATCATCTTCAATAAGTCAAGAATTTGAAAGTTTGATGCTACCTTAATTTACGAATTAAATTGGTTCTGTCACCAAGCTGACAATTCAATTTGCTTATACATCAAATCACTTTTCCCCATTTGAATAAATTGAAGTGCCATTTATCCATAATTCAGAACGATACGCAAACAAGAAACAACAGAGAAGAACGAGGCTCTCCTGTATTAACTTCTTTTTATTCAATAGGAGACTGAGGGCAGGAAGAAAACGAAGTGCTGCACCAAAGTAGAGACTGAGGAGTACAAACTGCAGCATCCAGAGCTCAGCAAAGGTAAGCTATCATTAAGATTCGTCTGTCTGTCCCTTCGTCCATCCATCCATTTTCTAGTTTCGCTTGTCCTCATTATTGTGGCGGGTGAGCTGGAATCTATCCCAGCTGACTTTGGGCGAGAGGTGGGCTACAACCGTACGTGTCCGACACCTCTTGCCCAGTGTCCAAGTTCCATTGCCAGGCGGGCCACAGGGGTGATAATGCCAGCATCTGTCACACAGGCTCAGCTATTCCATCCAGAGGAAGCTTCAGGGACAAGACCGCAGCCGCATGTGCCATTCCTCGGCAGGAGAGCATAAGAAAAATATGCGATATGAGATAAAATTCCGTGTGTACTTTGAGCTGCAACGGTTCAAGCTTTCTGCCACAAGTGCTTCAAACAACTTCAAACCCCACGCAAACTTGTGAAATTCCCATGGACTTCAATAGCCTCGCGCTGCCTGTCGCCTTCAAGTTAAAGAACAAACCTTGAAGTGCACACAGCACCATGCGGAGTATGTGTCAGGAAACCCAATTAATTATTCACTTCCTATTATGTCAGTCTATGTTTTATTTATCTACAGTCTACTGGTGGACAATCATGTGGATTTGGATTATTCACTAATCTAAACTAGTGTCAGTTTCCTGCATGTTTATCATCCACAAATCAATGCAAAACTGTGATAAGTTTTCCCTTAATCAATATTGTTTAATGTAATTTTCATGGTCTAAAGTCAAAAATGTATATAAAATGTTCCCAATTGGAAATGAAACACATGGATCTGTTCCAGGATCAAACTGTGGCCACCATAAAAATATTTATTAACTGTATAGGTATACCTTATTTAAACCATTTCATAAGTATAACAAGAACCTTAATAATAAACTAATCTTAGCACAAATATGGTGACAAACATGCTTAATGCATCTGCTTTGTCTTCACATTAAGACAAAATATATCTTACGTTTTGGTGTATATTATGTCCCTTTTCCAATTATTATTATGGTTGATTTAGCCTATTGGACTGAGCAGCCAGGACACTGACATACTGTATGTAACCTATGTTCTACTCTGGTAATTAAAAAACTGCAAATGGGAGAAGCTATCATGGAATGGAAAAGGGGCATAAGTGGATCCCAACTGACAAGCACAACAAACTTTTTAACCAGCGTTCTTTCTGCGAAAGGAGAAACGCATTGTAGCGAAATTATTAAATTATTATTATTATTGTTTATGTTTAAGTCTGCCGCTCGAGGCAAGACTGCTACTTTTTTTTCCAATTTTTTTCGTTTCTTTTCAGACTGCACTCGACTGCGGGGGTAAATATACTGTATGTGGAACAATTTGATCCACCTCATGCACTGGAGCAGCTCAAATTGGGTCGAAACTTGCAGACCACAGCTTGGCCCTGAGGACATTGAACTCTCAGTTACGTTGGTTAGCAACACACAGCCTAGAAATGAAGTTTGTGTGTAACACCTTTGAAACATATTCGTACCACATGGGGGGGGGGGGGGGGGGGGGGGGGGACATACTATGAGACGATACAATGAAATACAAGAAATCTTGTAAGTCTGTCATTTTGGTTTATTAACATAATTAGAAAGTCAATGTTCTCCAGTATGTACTGTTAAAAGTAGTTTGACAAAAATTAAAACATGTTATACAATATAATCTTTAACAAGTACCTTCAACCATCCATTCATTTGAGTGCTTGTCCTCATTAGTTTCAGAGGTGAGCTGGTGCCTAGCTGACTTTGGAAGAGAGGCGGGGTACACCCTGGATTGGTCACCAGTCAATGACAAGGCAGACAAACAAACAACCTTCACACTCACATTCACCCCTGGACAAATTCCAGTCTACAGTTAACCTAAAAAGACTGTTTTTGTATTTATGGTAGGAAGCTGTCACACCCGTAAGAGAACGAGGACAAGATGGAAACTCTATACAGGAAGGCCTTAACAGAGATTCAAAACCAGAACCTCTCAACTGTGAGGCAGACGTGCTAACAATGCACTACCACAGTTGTTCTAAACTCTTGTCACCCTGGAACCCGCATATTCCTTCCTTTTTTTTTTTTTTTTTTTTTTTGCAGTCGCAAATTTTAATTTTTCTAGAAGTTAAGAACAATAAATAATTGTAAATTATATAACCTATAACCTTATATAAATTAAATAACCTCTGACAACACATGTACAGTTTAAATTTTCAAAAGCCGTTTTAAATTAGTTTGATGTACTGCCAAAAACTTGCCATAAAATCCATGAGGCAGAGGCTGAGCTGCACTGTATTTGTTTACGGAGTAAACTAGCGACTAATGCGTGAGGCAGCTACACTTCCAATCCTATCGCTTACATAATATGTTCCATGTGGGAATTTGGTACATCTCTGTCCTGTTATGGAAAAATCAAAATATGAATACATGTAATTTTTACTAGCTGTCCAGGACCGCCCCAAAATGATTCTTTGACCCACTTTTGGGTCCCGGCCCACCAGTTGAGAATGACTGCACTACCGTGCTGCTTGAGTATTTATATTGTCCTGTCAAAGCCCGTATTTCCACATTAGACAGAAATGAGTGATGATGAATTTAAGGCCAATCGCCACAACTTTGTTTGAATAAACCAAGTATCAGTAACCTTGCAATGGACTGATACAATCGCCTGACTTCAGTGTAGGCAGCGTTGGTTTAGTTCCAACTCAGTGATGGTGTGAATTTGAGTGAGAAATGCTGTCCGTCTCTATATGTATGTGCCTTGCGACTGACTGGCAACCAGGTCAGGGCGTAGTCCGCCTTTTGCCTGAAGTAAGCAGGGATAGGCTCTAGCACCCCACGACCCTGAACAGGATAAGCAGTATTGAGAATGGATGGATGTTTCCAGCAGATGATTAACAATAAATGTATTGACGTATACAGATACAAATTGTGTATATAATTCACCATTAAACTATGACTAATACTGTTTTCAAATGAAATTAAAGCTGAAAACAGCATTGAACAGGCCCTCATGCACTGCACCAGTCAGCATGAACGTATGTGTGCTGGATCGGGTACTCGGTACAAAAATACAGTTACGCAAGAAGCTCTGACCTCGCACGCTCAGAAGTCAGGTGATTAGATCACTTTACAATCAGTGACAAGATGTGATCATCAGAAATGATTACAGTTTGATTGTCAAAGGTGAAGCCAGCTCTTGTCCGCCATTCCACAGCCACCACGTGGGGGGAAAACTCACATGCCTGGCAATTTAACATCATCCATTGTGCATTATACCTGTCTGAATATGGAAGATATCCAGTAATTCCCCTATAGAAGAAAGCTATCCCTGTAAGTTTTAGCTACTGGGTGGACCTCTTGATGCAGGAACTTCCTCACCCATAATAATTCTGGACAGGATCGGAGCTCAGGAGGCAAGTTAAACTTTCATGTTTCGTAGTGAGTCATCAAACTTTGTGGCCATGCTCCGCCTACACTCTGTGATGAAACTTTCACAATTAAGTGTTGCCCATCTGTCTAGTACACGTCGCTGAAATTTGGCAGGGATTCCGCAGAAGAGTTCATTTAGGTAAAAACCATGGAAATGGCCCCCGGAAAATGGCACTTTCGAAACAGAATTGCTGATTACCTGTGCATTTCACAGCATTGATCCTCCATTGATTTTCGCGCATCGTGTCATAATGAACATCTGTGCCAGATTTCGGGTCAACGGGATGCACTTTTGGAGAGTGCCAATATTTTCTGTAAAATGTTCTCAAAGATCCTTGTGTTTAAAAAGTTAGGTGGATTGTTAAAGGCTGCAAAAGGCGAAATAGCTGATAGACAATAAACAAAGCGACTTCATCAGGTCCTCACACCTTCGTTCTCAGGCCCTATATATCAATACAGCTGCATAGATCCTTTTACCTTAATTAGAAAAAAGATTTTTCTGGTGTAGTCTAATACTATTCGTTTGTGGTGTTTTTGGCGGCACGGTGACCGACTGGTGAGCACATCTGCCTCACAGTTCTGATGACCGGGGTTCAAATCCCGGCCTCACTTGTGTGGACTTTGCATGTTCTCCATGTGCCTGTGTGGTTTTTGTCCGAGCACTCCGGTTTCCTCCCTCATCCCAAAAACATGCATGGTAGGTTGATTGAAGACTCTAAATTGCCCATAGGTGTGAATGGGAGTGTGAATGGTTGTTTGTTTATATGTGCCCTGCGATTAGCTGGCAACCGGATCAGGGTGTATACCTCCTCCTGCCCAAACATAGCTGGGATAGGCTCCAGCAGCCCGCGACCCGAGTGAGGAGAAGCGGTACAGAAAATGGATGGATGGATGTGCTGTTTTTATTAAGTACTTAGCGGTAAAACATGTTTTTGTCCCATTACATACAGGGGGTGCTCCGTTTATTATGATTCAAACATGCGTTTGGAGTTATGACTAGTTAGGGCAGTGGCATAAGAATACATTGTTGCGAGGCAAGAAAAGGCAAACTCAGTTACCGCAGTACTTACTGTTTTTTATTTATTTTTCAAACAAATATTTACTGTAATTATGACTTAATTACAGCAGCAAAGTGGCCTATTTGTTAGAATTGCCTCACAGTTCTGAGGTTGCAGAATTTGAATCTCAGTTCAGAGCCTCCTGTATGGACTTTGCATGTGCTCCCTATGCTTTTGTGGGTTTACACCTGGTACTCTGGCTTCCTCCCACATTCCAAAAACATGAATGTTGGATACACCCAAGACTAAATTGTCCAGAAGTGTGAACGTGAGGGTGAATGGTTGCTTATGTGCCCTTCGATTGGATAGAGATCAGTCCAGGGTGCGCCTTACTTTTCGTTAAAGTCAGCTGAGATAGGCTCGTGTTCACCCGTGACACTAATGAGGACAAACACTACAGTGGACTTGGATGAATGACCAGTAAAACGGAACTCTGTAGTAAACCAAGACCTCCTATATTTGGTTGTTATCGAACACCCATAGCCGGCACTATGACCGACTGGTTAGCACATCTGCCTCACAGTTCTGAGGACCGCCTGTGTGGGTTTTGCATGTTCTCCCCGTGCCTGGGTGGGTTTTTCCCGGGTGCTCCGGTTTCCTCCCACATTCCCAAAACATGCGTGGTAGGTTGATTGGAGACTCTAAATTGCCCGTAGGTGCGAATGGTTGTTTGTTTCTATGTGCCCTGCGATTGGCTGGCGACCGGTTCAGGGTGTACCCCGCCTCCCCCCCGAAGATAGCTGGGATAGGCTCCAGCAGCCCGCGACCCTAGTGAGGATAAGCGGTAAAGAGAATGGATGGATGGACGGACACCCATAATATTCACAGACAAGGGAAATATTGGGAACACTCGTGGACATTTCTTACAACCCCAATTCCAATGAAGTTGGGACATTGTGTTCAACATAAATAAAAACAGAATACAATGATTTGCAAATCATATATTTAATTGAATACAGTACAAAGACAAGATATTTAATGTTCAAACTGATAAACTTTATTTATTTATTATTGATGAAATCCCTAACCTCCTTGCAATTGTACGTTGAGGAACATTTTCCTTAAACTGTTCGACTATTTTCTCACGCACACAGCAAAGATGGGGCGAGGGTCACCTCTTTGTGAACCTCGCCCCTTCACTCCTTTTATACCCAATCATGGCACCCACCTGTTCCCAATTAGCCTGTTCACCTGTGGGATGTTCCAAACAGGTGTTTGATGTGCATTCCTCAACTTTCTCAGTCTTCTTTGCCACCTGTCCCAGCTTTTTTGGAACATGTTGCAGCCATAAAATTATAAGTTAATGATTATTTGCACAAAAAAAATCTACTTTATCAGTTTGAAGATTAAATATCTTGTCTTTGTAGTGTATCCAATTAAATATAAGTTGAACATGATTTGCAAATCATTGTATTTGGTTTCTCTTCTGTATTTATATTTAACACAACATCCCAACTTCATTGGAATTGGGGTTGTACTTTGGTATCTAAACAATCAACATGTTTGGTAACGTTTGGCAACATTGGACTTGGGGTTGTAGACTAATTATCTTGATCCCATTGGGTGAGCACCAAAGATGGCCTCCCCACCAGAAAAAAAGAACGTCTCCAATCGCTCCGTGCGGTTTTTTAACTTGCTGAAGTTAAAAATCTATGAGGTTCAAGACTCCTGTGGCGCGCGACCCCCCCCCCATCTTATGCAGACACATCTCGAAAACTGTTAAGGAGAAGCAAACAAATTGGTACATACTTGGTTGTCAAGGTGACGCAAGAAATGAGATCAATACTGTATATACAGTCCCCTCCAAAAGTATTGGAACAGCAATGTCAATTCCTTTGTTTTTGTTGTATACTGAAGACATTTGGGTTCCAGATCAAAAGATAAATGTGAGACAAATGTTCAGAATTTCAACTTTTATTTCATGGTATTTACATCTAGATGTGTTAAACAACTCAGGACAGAGCACCTTTTGTTTCTTCAGTATACAACAAAAACAAAGGAATTGACTTTGCCGTTCCAATACTTTTGGAGATGACTGTATATCTGTGTGTCTTTGGCAACTAGGATTTCAACAGTGTGTCTGTAGCACAAAGGTGGGCCATTCTTCAGATATGCTTCACATGCATTATATTGAATACATCATCCCCATTACATCCCCATTAAACATGTCTGTAAATTCACCACACTAAGGCCTAACTTAATGATACCCCGTCTGTTTGCATTTTGACAATAGAAGAATTGAAAGCCATTTTTTTTCCTTCTGCCGCAGCCGTTGATGAACAATGATTGGCCTTGGCTCAGTCCTCAATCACCTCTTGGACTCCACATTAATTGTACTCCAACTGTCCAATACTATTTCAATATAAAGAGCAAACTGATTGCGCCATTGTTATTCTCCTGGCTTGGAAGGCTGTCATTTTCTCTCTTTTTCCGCTGCAGTGTGAACTATCAATGCATGCAGCTGCAGACACTAGGTGTCACCCTTGTGACTTTGAAGACGGTCTGCCTCTGCATAGCGTGTATGCGTGTGTGGCCTGAAGTGGAACTCGACATTCACTTCCTCAAAGTCAGACTGAAGACGAGACAGCATTGGTATTTGCCGCTTGAGTGTTGCACGGAACGGGGATTTGTCATTCTTTACATTTTAAAGTTTGACACGCTTCAAAAGTGCTGAAATCAATCCCATGACCAGAGAATTTAACATACAACACTGCGCAGTATTTTCACGACACCTGCCTATTAAATAGAAACCTTATGTTTTGCTCCTTTTGAAGTCCTTCGTTTCAAGCAAAGGCAGCATGATATGATGTGATGTGATGTGATGTGATGTGCAGAGCAGCAGTGAGTCTACGCACAGATAATGATGGTTGGTCATCATATAGAAAGTATATCTTTTAATGAGGTAAATCAATGAATCAGGGATTGTTTTTGTCAACATAAAGGATATACAGAATAATTAAAATGCCGTTTCTCTCTCTCTCTCTAGTAAAAAAATAAACACAAATATAAAATAGAATATATAACATTAGACTGAAGAAAGAAGTAATAGCAAGTACAAATCTCATTTAGATGTGGAGTGCAATATCTTACCACTATATATGTACTCATTATTCCTTAGTATTCATTTTAACAATACGTGTTTTATTGTGGTTGTAGAGTGCAGTGGTGCATCACAACTACTACGGCAAACAAGAACCTCAATATTACACTAAATTTTGTGGGAAATGAACTCATGATGGCAAAAAACTGAGCATTATTATTGTAATTTTTGGCACTGTGCAGGTGTCATTAATATTGGGTCTACTTTTCTTTACCTTGAGATGGACCACCATAGCTGTAGTGCTAAAGCATGCAATGCTGGAGTATGCATGTCGTAATTGCAAGTAGAGAAGAAGAGCAGGTATATATCTGCTGGCAGTCGTGCATGTTATTTTTTGTTTTTTTGCTCCACCCACAAGCGACTCCAGCCCCGGCTGTGTAACCCCTGATTGGCTGAGGAGGGGAGTGGATGGGCGAGGTGGGGGGCGGTATACTGCAGGTCCGTACGCACTGAGCGCACGCAGCGGCTCTGGCGCTACGCGGCGTCTGCCAGTGTGCGTCAGTGGAGCCAGAGGAGCGCATGTTTGAGTCGGAGTTCTTTTACTTGGGATGATAGGAGCTGCTGGGTCCTCCGCTGTGCACTGCACTCGCTTCGCATTTACGGCCCTACGTCTGTTTTTCTCTTCTTTTTTCTTTTTTTTTTTTTTTGGGGGGGGGGGGGGTGGGGTGGGGTGGGGGGTGCATTTGTAACGGATTTCTTTAATGACGTGGATATTTGGTGTTTCGCAGGGGAACGTGGCATCCGCAAGTCTTGAGGAGGGGACTTAAAGAGAAAAGATGTGCTGGAATTAAAACAGATCTTGGACTTTAATGTGTGAAACATTAGCAGGCGACCAAAATCGGACTTGAGCTGTTTATTTTCAGATATTTGAGCAAGGAATTCGAATTGAAGTAGAATCTATGCAGCAATCAAGGGACTTTTGAGCATCATCACTTGGGAGAATTTTAAAAATATCAATTTGATTTTTGGGGACTTGCAACTAACTGGATTTTTCTTTCATTTCGGACGAATTATGGACTTTGCTCGTGTGAGACAGTTCTGCTCTGTGAGGACAAGCACAGCGGCACTTGGATGAAGACGTGCACGGTGAAATCACTGCAGCCTCCCCTGACACCGTGCGCGATGCATAGCCCCGCCGTCACCCCTCGCCTCTCCGCACCGAAAGAAGGACTATACGATAGATGTTAAATGTGCATGCACACAAAACCATTTGTCTCATCATTTTTGTTCTACGTGACATGCTTTTGGAGGCACGTGAGCGCGCGTGTTAATCAAGACCTTTTCTTAAGGCGAACTCAACAAGTCGGGAAGAATGGAATTAATACATTTAATTGTGCTGCTGCTCTTGTGTTGGGTCGGCGGAGAGGCTGTCATTAACCTCAAGTATGGAATAAACGAGGAGATGAAGCCCGGCTCTGTGATAGGGAACGTGACAAAGGACGCGCTCAAACAAGGCTTCCAAATCGCGCCACAGCCGCCCTACCTGCGGGTCATCTCCAATTCGGAGCCGCGCTGGGTGGAACTCAGCCCGGCCGGGATTCTTACCACGCAAATGAAGATCGACCGGGATATCGTGTGCCGCCAGAACCCCAAGTGCATTATTTCTCTGGAGGTGATGTCCAACTCTATGGAGATCTGCGTCATTAAAGTTGAAATTGAGGATTTGAACGACAACTCGCCTAGGTTCCCGACGAGCCACATTGACATCGAGATCTCGGAAAACGCATCCCCCGGGACCAGGTTTCCCCTGGAGGGGGCAAGCGATCCAGACTCGGGCGTCTTCGGAGTGCAGTCCTACTCCATTACCCCCAACGAGCTCTTCGGACTGGAGATCAAAACGCGTGGGGACGGCTCCAAAATTGCAGAGCTTGTCGTGCAAAAATCATTAGACCGAGAGACCCAGTCCCACTATACTTATGAGATCAGCGCGGAGGACGGAGGAGACCCGCCAAAAATAGGTGCGGTTCAGTTAAACATCAAAGTCATTGATTCAAATGACAACAACCCTGTTTTTGACGAGTCTGTGTACACTGTTAATGTCATGGAGAATTCCCCAATCAACACTCTAGTCATAGATTTAAATGCAACAGATCCCGATGAGGGCACCAACGGAGAGGTGGTGTACTCTTTTAACAGTTACGTCACCGAGAAGACGAGAGATGCGTTCAAAATTGATCCCGGGACGGGTATCATCACCGTCAGTGGCGTTCTAGATTACGAGACTGCCCAGATCTACGAGATCGACGTGCAGGCCAAAGATTTGGGTCCCAACTCCATACCGGCACACTGCAAAGTCACCGTGAACGTGATGGACACCAACGACAACCCGCCTGTCATCAGCCTGCTCTCTCTCAACACGGAGATGGTGGAGGTGAGCGAGAACGCGCAGCGCGGGTACGTCATTGCCCTGGTGCGTGTCTCCGACAAGGATGCGGGGGCCAACGGCAAGGTGCAGTGCCGGCTGCAGGGCAACGTGCCCTTCCGTCTGCAGGAGTATGAGAGCTTCTCCACCATCCTGGTGGACGGTCGGCTGGACCGCGAGCAGAAAGACACATACAATCTGACCATCCAGGCTGAGGACAGTGGCGTCCCACCCCTGCGCGCAACCAAGTCGCTGGTGGTCAAAGTGGCGGACGAGAACGACAACCCGCCGCACTTCCTCAAGCCGCACTATCAGGAGATGGTGATGGAGAACAACCTGCCCGGCTCATGCCTGCTGGCGGTCTCGGCAGAAGATCCCGACCTAGGCATGAATGGAACGGTGTCATACACCATAGTCCCTGGTGAGATTAAGCACATGGACGTTAACACGTATGTGAGCATCAATCCATCGGGCCGCATTTACTCCATGAGGTCCTTTGACCACGAGTACACAAGGACATTTGACTTTAAAGTTCTCGCCCGAGACAACGGCAATCCCTCATTGTCGAGCAATGCCACTGTGCGAATCGTGGTGCTGGACGTCAACGATAACACACCTGTAATGACCAACCCGCCTCTGGTGAACGGCACCGCCGAGGTGTCAATCCCTAGGAATGCTGGCGCGGGCTACATGGTGACCCGAGTGAAGGCGGATGACTACGACGAAGGCGAGAATGGCCGGCTTACCTACACCATCTCCGAGGGTGACCGGGCCTTCTTTGAGATTGACCAAGTCAATGGGGAGGTGCACTCCACCCGCATGTTCAGTGAGAACGCCAAGTCCACCTACGAGATCACAGTGGTGGCCCGAGATCACGGCAAGCCCTCGCTGTCTGCCTCGGCCTACATCGTGGTATACCTGTCGCCGGACCTGAATGCTCAAGAATCCATTGGAGCCGTCAACCTGTCCCTCATCTTCATCATCGCTCTGGGCTCCATCGCTGCCATCCTCTTTGTCACCATGATCTTTGTGGCGGTTAAGTGCAAGAGGGATAACAAGGAAATCCGGACCTACAACTGCAGGTACTGACCCACTTTTGTATGTGTGTGTGTGTGTGTGTGTGTGTGTGTGTATGTATTTGTATTGCAATCCCCTGTGTTGCATTCTGGGCCTGCAGATTTTTCTCCTTTGGTTTAGTTTGAGGCTGCTTTTGAAATAAAATTAGTCCATTTAAGGGGCATTGTTGCTGGTGATTGACTGATGTAATCTTTCCTTTGTGACCAACTGCATCATTAAGAATGAGTGTCATGTTAAATTTGTGGGTGTGTTTCTGGTAAATTAACGCCCCACTAGTTCGGTGGTAGTCGAAGACGTTTCTTATTTAACCATGGCTGATTGGTTGTTTTTAACTGTACTCTTTTATGATCATGGAGTTGGTCAGGTTTAAGCCACATTTAATTTGGCTCCCTTCTTTGACAGGACAGCAAATCACAAATAGTTTCAAACGTGGTCTCGATGAGCTCAAATAAACAACACTCAAACGGCAATTTTAACAAATTTCCTGGGAATTGGCACATTATTATTTATTTGCACATCGAATGCTTCGTTTTTGTTCATCAATCTGCAATCAACCCTGTTGCCATATTAACATTATGCATTTACATATAGATTGGATTTGAGACTTCACCTGCAGCCATAATCATATTTTGCTTCAAGTATTATTGGAAGGCAAGTTTAGATGTTTTTTTGGCCCATCATCATTCTAAAATGGTACATTACTACTTTTACTTGTTGCTGTGCATTGTCTGGTTTAATACACTCTCTGGAAACAACATTAGGTACACCCATACAATATAATGGTGATTTAAATACAAGAGGCGTATTAAAACATCTGTCTTTACAAAGCTGATAATACTCAGTTTTGATTGACACACTCCGATAAATGTTTATTATCTATGCTTATGTACAGTATTAGAGCTTACTAGACGGTACAAGCGTACCTAATGCTGTGGCTGCTGAGTGCATATAACCCTCTTCCTAGCAGCTTTGAAGAGGTTAACATTAACCAAACCGTTTTGAACTGAAGCCAGATTTACTGTAGATGGTTACACCTGCGGCATTATCTTAATGGAAAGGGTTTTGCAGGTTAAAATCGTCCCTTCTCTTGCCCCGTTACAAATCTTGTTCAAAGTAGAAACAATTATGAACTATAGATTCCAAAACGCAAGACACTCTCCCCCTTGCTGGGTGTTATAATCAGCAGTGATGAGTTATGTGGCCTTCTTACTCAGTCCCCCACCTTGACTATGAGGAGCAGTTATCTCCGATTGATTGCTTGTTCTCAGTCAGCCTGTCTCACTCAGAACAATCCACTCTCCCTGATTTGCATATTGAAGCAATGTACAGCTGAAGGCAGCATGCTAAATGATGAATGAAAACAAGGCGGAAAACGTTCTGCCTTTTGTTTGCGGCTGCCCATTTTCTTTTCGCTAAATCAAGGGGACTGGGGGGGCTAGAATGAGGGCAGCAGCTCTTTTCAAGATGCAATCTGAGAGAAAAATGAAAGCAAGGCAAAAACAATGCTGCTTCTTAGCCTGAATGATTGTAGACGTGTTGGGAGGATTAGAGCTGTGTTTTAGTGAAGAAACAGAGGCCAGTGGGGACAACAGTTACACAGATATTCCACATGCAACTGAAAAAGACTAACTCGCATTTGAACAATATAAACCATATGCTCCACGCCGTGATGACATAAATGGCATTACAGTATCGCAAAGAAAAGAAAAGAAAAATCACATACAATAATTTTGTCTAATGACATTTGGACATAGCAGCTGTTTTCCTGCGAAAATCCCCAAGCCTGTGAAAAGAATTTGCTATTTCCCAATCTCGGAGAAGCCTTTGATGAAACATAGCACAAGTTATGCTGCTCATTTGCTCTTATTTCAGTCAAAATGCTCTCTTAGAGTTTGTGGAAAACACAGAGGAGGTAAATTAATTTGAATCTGCAGTACCCACCAGCCACCAGCCTATATTCAATATTGCTAGTATGCTTGCTTGATAGTCAAAAGAGTGTGGTTTGTGTGCTTTGGATATGATTGCATAAACCGGTGGTGCTGCGCTGAACCAGTGTCATTTGTATCTGTGGTTTTTGGCATGTTTGCATACTGTCTGCCTGTTTGTGACATGTCCAGTGTTGAGCATGCAAATCCAAACATACAAGAAATGGCAACTCCTTTGCTGTCTCAGGGTGGGGAGTCCCTTAAGTGGGCCTTGCCACTCCTGGACAATTTGTTTGTCTGGCAACCATGGACCCAAACGTTATCCTAGTTGGCATGATGGTGGGAGCGCTTTGACTGTGTGCAAAACAAAGGCCAAGACAGAGCACTGCTTTATTGAGTCTGTTCAGTTT
Organism: Phyllopteryx taeniolatus; assembly: GCF_024500385.1. NCBI lineage: Eukaryota > Metazoa > Chordata > Actinopteri > Syngnathiformes > Syngnathidae > Phyllopteryx > Phyllopteryx taeniolatus. The sequence goes on along the minus strand of NC_084511.1, from coordinate 11,294,155 downwards.
CTTCTACTTGCGCAGGGTGGCTGAGTACTCCTATGGCAACCAGAAGAAGTCAAGCAAGAAGAAGAAGCTGAGCAAGAACGACATCCGCCTGGTGCCGCGCGATGTTGAGGAGACAGACAAGATGAACGTGGTGAGTTGCTCGTCACTCACCTCCTCGCTCAACTACTTCGACTACCACCAGCAGAGCCTGCCGCTGGGCTGCAGGCGCTCTGAGAGCACCTTCCTCAACGTGGAGAACCAGAACTCGCGCAATGCCGCACCCAACCACGGCTATCAGCACCCTTTCACCGGGCAGGGCCACCAGCAGCCAGACCTCATCATCAACGGCATGCCACTGCCAGAGGTGAGAAACCGTGCACAGTAGCTCTGGACTATGTCGGGCGACGAAGTAGGAGAGCAAAGCTGATCGATATTGGATGAACAAACCCTGAAAGCAAAGTTTTTGTAAGACTTTCTTCATCAATCAAAGGCTCTGAAAGGTCTGTTTGATATCCGTTGATGGTCTGATTGGGATAGCAAGATGCTATTTGACACATTTCAACACATCTCAAGTTGTGGTGATATTTAGCATTCCATCACAATGAAGATGGTGCTGTCAGTGAAATGTCTGCCCGTCACTGATGGAAGGTTAAGCTATTTGAAATGGCATGTGTGACATGTCAATATATCTGAGTGAAATGTTCAAAGCATTTCAAGACATATTGAAGTAGACCAGAGACTGAAAGCATTTTGCCAGCACAACCTGGAGAATTGATGGAAGGAATAATTTGCCCTTCTTCTTACATCTTCTTATTTTTGTGCTTCATTTGTGGCAAAAAAGAACCCCTCAGAGCAATGATATATTGATCCAGCTAATCAGCTCCATCACGTGTAATTTCGGGTGCTAGCGGAAAGAATAATCATTGCCTAAATTACCTGCCTGCCGTCCATTTGGCCAAGCAGGCGTGCAGTGTGACCGCATGGCTGCCCTGTGCAGCCAGCCATTGAATTATCCTGACAAGCATGCACGGCTTCAGCAAAGCAGAGGTCTGATGAGAAAGCCCTTTTCAGCTGACAGCGTATGCAGACCAGCTGATCTGTATTTCAGTTTCCAATGTATGAACTGCTTAATTGGATTTCTTGTACAGCCACACCTCTCTGTTGTCATGACCTACTTCTCCTGAATCCTGCGAGAGCAGTCAACAGTTTTGTGAGTGACAGCAATATACATTTTTGCTTTGTTTGCGGAGGAGGTTGTGTGACGCTCACTCCGACATGCAGCACCGGGAAAGGTTCTGCGGCCACACACCCTATCAGACAGAAGTAATTGATGACTCCAATTTCTCTTTGACATTCATGGAAAGGAAGGTGGGGTGTTGGGAGTCTTACAACAGGAAACACAAGATGGATATTGATGTATTGAGCAGACAATCCAGAGATATTCAGGCACCCGTGGATGCAGAGAGGTCAATGAGACCTACTTACAGGCATGCTGATTTACTGAGTCTCTATGAGTTGGTTCAGAGGCAGTGTGTGAGTAAGATAGGGAATAAGAAGTGATGTTTGGGGATGGTTTATCTATCTATGCTAGCGACATACAGTGACAGGCAGAACAATGAAATGCTCTTCCACTGGAAGGCAGAAGGTACAATTAATTTGTATATCTACCGTTTGCCATTCATACAACAGAATGATAGCTTTGTGTTCAATTTAACAGGCCCAGATTTCATGAGTAAGTACATTTCTAAGAAAAGTGAGACAAGATAGCTATTATGTTGGCACGCGTACAGTACTTTTTGCAAAAGTTTTGTTTGTTAGTGTGCCGTGAGATTTTTCGAATATAAAATATGCGACTTAGCTCAACAAAGGTTTTGGAAATGCTGTTCTAAATGGTATTCAACGGACAGCAACTCCAATCTTCATCCAAAAAAAACACATCAGCCTAGTTTGACTTTCGCACTAGCTCCTGAAGCATCCTTCGTCTGTGTCTTAATCATCCAATAAAAGCACATTTGCTGCCGGATTAGCCAGGCCTTGATTTGCCTGGGCTAATGAAAAAGTAAAGAGTTAGACAAATTAGGTTCGATTGATTCCGATAATCTTATATGCAAAGCTCTGAGCCGCCTTGGTGGAGCCTTGCGAGGGGCAAACAGAGATGCGAGAAAGGAGTGAAGACTGAATGAGTGCCAGTGCCAGGTGTCGAGGCCAATGTTGTCTTAGAGCCACTTGATTGGCTTGATAGAGGCCAGGCCTGCTTAGCACGCAGGCTCCATCGCCAGCCACTTCTCTTGAAGTTGACAAGCATCTCTTTGAGCTAGCCAGCCCCCGTGTCTGGAGATGCGAACGAGACTGCGCTTTAACCTCCGACGCGTTTACCTCGACGGCACAGTTGCTGTTGTTTTTCTGCTTCCCGTCGTGACATCTGCCGTCGACAGAAGTCCCGCAACGCACACAAATGTCGCGCTTAAATAAGAAATGCTGTGGGTAAAATGACAGCGCTCCATGTAGCGCTAGCAAACAGGGTTGAAATGTCTCATAACTGATAAGGAGACAACTTAAACTGGAAACCACTTGAGTCTGCCCTTGACCTTTGGACCCTTCTCTATGATTAGGATAGGTGCTTTCGCTTATGTTGATTCATTCACCCTGTTCAAAGGAGTTTTATTGTTTTTTTTGCCAACCAATTGTTAACTAACTCATGCTAACATTTTGGTAACATTGGGCAACATTTTTGGAAACTGTGGTAACTAACTCATGGTACATTTTGCCAACTTTTTGTAAATTTTGGGAAATATGGTAAATGAAATTTGGTTAAAAAAAGGGATACCTTTTGTCAACAAACTTGTGCTAACATTTTGGTAATTGGCATTTTTTGAATTGATGGTAGCTAACATTAAATCATTTCAGTAACTAGCTAAATGTTTTGGAATATTTTTGGCAGCTAGGATAACTGACGTTTAGTAGTTTATTTTGGCAATGTTTTGTTAACTAACCAATGTTGACATTTTGATAGCTTCCAGCAACATTTTTGGAAACTGATAATATTAACTTTTTTGGAAACTTTTTGTGAACTAACTTTTGATGACATTTTTGGTAACTATTGTAAATAACTTGTGGTACATTTGTTAATGTTTTGTAACATTTTTGAAAACTACGGTAACTGAAATCTTATTTATTTAAAAAATGGCAAGCTTTTGTTAACTCACCTACAGGTATGTTGAAATTTTTTGAAATAACCCATTTTTAGTAACTAGTAATGAACAGTCAGTAACATTTTGCAAGCTAACGTTTGACAACATTTTGTTAACTTTTTGTGAATTAAAGGTAAATAATAAAAAACAATTATGTATTTAATTAAAAAAATTTAATGATTTAAATTTAAAAAAGTAAATGCTGTGAAAAATATTGTAAAGGATTGGAATAATGTTTTCTTTTTTTACACAATGTCACAAGAATGTATCTATTTATTTTCCAATCATGTCCTTTTGATCATTTCCTACGTGGCTACGAGGCTACTAGCATTTGTTGTGATTATGCTGACAATCAATGCACTTTGACTATATTGGTTGCTGATGTGAGCCAATGCAAATCTTGCTCATGGCAGAGCAGCTGGTGACAAAGCATTTCCTGCTTCAGAAATACACATCCTGTACTCAAACAGCAGACCAGGTCATGATAACAGTGACAGGTCTCCCCAAAGGCCTTATATCTGCAGTTGTGTATATTGTATTCTCCCTTGTCAGAGTAGTATATACCTCCCTCTACATCCCCGCTTGTCCATTGTTTTGAAGCACTTCAGCTGCAAGATGTTTGTTAGAGCTATATGAGGATATGCGTGATCACAGGACCATAGAGATGTCTTCCATGACTTAATTAAAGTGTATCACTTGCTCGGAAAGACAATTATACAGTCAAAGAATGGCCTTTGGCTACAATGTGTTTTTGAATATGTTAGGAGGCTTTCGCACCTGTGATTCCAGATAATTAGCACGTAGTGGGAAGATAAGTTATTCTAAATGTATTGATTCATCTCAGCCAGGTGTTCCCCCTCCCCGCCCTCCCATATAATTCTGGTAATTAATGAAAGAAGATGACAAATGAAGCAGAAAGTAGGACTTCTCCAGCCGACTGATAGTCAATACAAGTCTCAGTCACTGCACCGTTTCATCCAAGTTGCATTCCCTCCTATTTTATTCCAGATATGTCATATTGAATTATACAATTAGTAGGTAAACCACACTTTGATAAGTAATATAAGACATTTGCTCACTGCAGCTGAAATAGACACGTTTCAAGAACCGTGTGAACCATGTGATTCCTCTCAGCCAATAGGCAAAAAATTTCACTTTTTAACAACAAATGACAGTTCACATTCACATTCCCACCTATGAACAATTTGGAGTCTTCAATAAACCTAACATGCATGCGTTTGGAATGCTTGAAGAAGACGGCGTACGTGGCAAAGAAAACAAAAACAACAACTATATTTGTGCTGAATGTATATGAAGAAAAATCTATACAGGCACAGCATTATTTTAAATATGACGGTCATTATTGAAATTAAAACATAATGAGGGACATTGTATTTATTAATTACTACATATATTTTTAAACAGTGTCAAAGAGAAAAAATGCATCCTGGAAATCAAAGATCACACAGAAAATAATTAATTTAACTCCAGAACTATTACAATTCGTTACATGACTCGTTCTATTTAGCAACCTTCATCATCATAAATATATACATTTTTGTTGTTATTTTCTTCGGCTGTTGACTGGGATAAATCACATGGTTTACCTGCCTTATGTATTGTGGCATTCATTAATTTACCAAATCTGGTGCCTACATAACATTAGCAGATTCTCAGCATCACACCGGGATGCATGGCAACAGCCAAACATAATATCGAGCGAGAGGCAGACGTGTTGCTGTCATTAACATTGTTGCAGGTGGCCTTATATACTCGTGATGAATACACATGCACAGACACAAAACATCTCCTATGAATTGTCTCATTTATTTGAAACGTGAGCTGTGACATTATCATTTCAATCCAAGAGGCTGACTCAGGGAGGAGCGGCATAGTCAATAATCAGACATCATAGTGATCCTGTGTTTAAAGTGGCCTTTTAATGCTTCTGTAGTTAATATTATTGTGTTTCATATACGGTTAGACGTAAATGTTGCTTTTATCGCTGTGAGCGTTATACAGTACTTTAGAGCAGTGTTATTCAAAATATATGGTTGATCTCAGAAGTGCTTCAAATCGATTTAAGCATTACCCAACTGTACATTGAAATAAGACCCTTTTGTAAAATATTAATGACATGAGTTTTTAAAATGCAGTGGCTTTGTTAGCTTGTCGAGATAATTAGCAAAATAACATTTTTCTCACCCCATGAACTTGACAGGATGGTTGTCTTACTTTTCTAATTTTCATATACATTTCAAGGCTTCGTACTTAGTTCCCTTTGGAAATGACTTTGGCTGTCGTTCCACACGTACAAATGGGAACACACACACACACACACGCTGCTAATTTTACTGTTCCGCCGCATCCACAGTCGAAGCCCACCCGGGGTGCCGCCCCTCACGTGGACTTTGGCGAGGGTTAAAAGTCACAGGCGGCGGGGTCACTCAAAAAAAGTCCACATGCCAAGATATTTCTTCTTAATGTGCACATGACATGCAGCGCTGAGGGCACAAAAAACTGGGGAGATGGATCTGTTGATACAAATTCCATGACTTTCCACAACCTGAAACTTATTAACTCCACCAAGGAAGATTGTAAGTTTCCTTTGACGTTTATTTGTTTGGTGCCCGGGGTTACGCTAAAAGTACTCAACCAACGCCTTTGATACCGCCAAATAAATGAGTCTATCTAGAGTTTGGTAACTTTTGGTACCATTTTTGGTTACAATGATAATGACCTTATTGTCACATTTTTGTAATATTTGTTAACATTTTTGGAAGCAGTGGAAACTGGTACCATTGTTGGTTGCTCTTGGGATCTAACCTTTGTTAACTCTTGACATCTAAGCTTTGGTTTCTATTTGGTATTGGTGTTTGGTAACTATTTTGAAAGGTCTTCTAACTTTGGTGACTAACCTATGGTCACATTTTCCTAATGTTCGGTAACATTTTTGGAAGCTATGCAAACTTTTTGGTACCATTATTGGTTACTTTTGGCATCTAATCTTGAGTCAAGTCTGGCATATGACCTTTGGTAACAATGTTTGGTAACAACTATCTAAACCATCTTTTTGTCGTACTTTTGGCAACTTTTGGCAACTAAACTTTGGTTACAGTTTTGTTGATGATGTAAACTAACTTTTGGTAATTTGGTATTTTTTTGTTGATTAACTTTTGTTAAATAACTATAAAAACTGACATTTGGTAAATTTTGGGTAAATTTTGGCATGTACCTTTTGGGAAAAAATTGAGTAACTACAACCCCAATTCCAATGAAGTTGGGACGTTGTGTTAAACAAATAAAAAACAGAATAGAATGATTTGCAAATCATGTTCAACCTATATTTAATTGAATACACCACAAAGACAAGATATTTAATGTTCAAACTGATAAACTTTATTGTTTTTAGCAAATAATCATTAACTTAGAATTATATGGCTACAACACGTTCCTAAGAAAGCTGGGATAGGGTCATGTTTACCACTGTGTTACATCACCTTTTCTTTTAACAACATTCAATAAACGTTTGGGAACTGAGGACACTAATTGTTGAAGCTTTGTAGGTGGAATTCTTTCCCATTCTTGCTTGATGTACAGCTTCAGCTGTTCAACAGTCTGGGGTCTCCATTGTCTTATTTTACACTTCATAATGCGCCACACATTTTCAATGGGAGACAGGTCTGGCCTGCAGGCAGTCTTTTGGTACGAAGCCACGCTGTTGTAACACATGCAGAATGTGGTTTGGCATTGTCTTGCTGAAATGAGCAGGGGCGTCCATGAAAAAGATGTTGCTTGGATGGCAGCATATGTTTCTCCAAAACCTGTATTTACCTTTCAACATTAATGGTGCCTTCACAGATGTGTAAATTACCCATGCCATTGGCACTAACACAGCCCCATACCATCACAGATGCTGGCTTTTGAACTTTGCGTCCATAACAGTCCGGATGGTTCTTTTCCTCTTTAACCCAGAGGATACGACTTCCACAATTTCCAAAAACAGTTTGAAATGTGGACTCGTCAGACCACAGAACAGTTTTCCACTTTTCATCAGTCCATCTTAGACGAGCTCGGGCCCAGAGAAGCCGGCGGCGTTTCTGGGTGTTGTTGATAAATGGCTTTTGCTTTGCATAGTAGAGTTTCAAGTTGCACTTACGGATGTAGCGGCGAACTGTATTAACTGACATTGGTTTTCTGAAGTTTTCCTGAGCCCATGTGGTCATATCCTTTACACATTGATGTCGGTTTTTGATGCAGTCCCGCCTAAGGGATCGAAGTTCACAGGCATTCAATGTTGGTTTTCGGCCTTGCCGCTAACATGCAGTGATTTCTCCAGAATCTCTGAACCTTTTGATGATATTATGGACCGTAGATGATGAAATCCCTAAATTCCTTGCAATTGTACGTTGAGGAACATTGTGCTTCAAACTGTTTGACTATTTTCTTACGCACTTGTTCACAAAGAGGTGAACCTCGCCCCATCTTTGCTTGTGAATAATGACAATTCAGGGAAGCTCCTTTTATACCCAATCATGGCACCCACCTGTTCCCAATTAGCCTGTTCACCTGTGGGATGTTCCAAACAGGTGTTTGATAAGCATTCCTCAACTTTCTCAGTCTTTTTTGCCACCTGTCCCAGCTTTTTTGGAATGTGTTGCAGCCATAAAATTCTAAGTTAATGATTATTTTCTAAAAACAATAAAGTTTATCAGTTTGAACATTAAACATCTTGTCTTTGTAGTGTATTCAATTAAATATAGGTTGAACATGATTTGCAAATCATTGTATTCTGTTTCTATTCTGTATTTATTTTTAACACAACGTTCCAACTTCATTGGAATTGGGGTTGTACTTTGGTATCTAAACAATCAACATTTGGCAACTAAACTGTTAGTATTTTTGGTAAGTTTTTGTTAACTGTTAGTAACTTTAGTAACTACCTTTTCTGGTAACATTTAAAACTATGGTAACTGAAACAATCGATCGATCGATCTATCTATGCATCAATCCATCCATCCATCCTTGTTGTTGCTGATTCAGTTCATGACTGTTTGACCTTAGTAAAGGTCTGCGCCCTATTGAGTGCTACTGTATTTATTTTTCTTCCTATAAAACCTTCAGATGAGGAAGCATAATTTTCTTTTCATCACACTACCATTTACAATGTCCCATTTCAAATTTTAGAACAGATTATTTCGTACTGTGGCACTAAATATTACTTGAGTGTATCACACAACACAGATGTGGCATTAAGTGAAGATAGTGGTGTCAGTGGATTTTACACTGTATCCATCCATCCATTTTCTGAGCCGCTTCTCCTCTCTAGGGTCGCGGGCATTCTGGAGCCTATCCCAGCTATCATCGGGCAGGAGGCGGGGTACACCCTGAACTGGTTGCCAGCCAATCGCACTCACATTTACACCTACGGGCAATTTAGAGTCTCCAATTCATGCATGTTTTTGGGATGTGGGAGGAAACCGGAGTGTCCGGAGAAAACCCACGCAGGCACGGGGAGAACATGTAAACTCCACACAGGCGAGGCCGGGGATTGAACCCCGGTCCTCAGAACTGTGAGGCTGATGCTCTAACCAGTCGCCCACGGTGCCGCCATTTTACACTGTATGTGATATATTTTATTCAGCAGAGACAAAGTGGTTACCATTTACTACTACAACTACTATTTATCCAGCTTTGTTCAAAACCACTGAAAAGGAGGAAATGTGGAAATGTTTTGTAATATAAATCACAAAAACGGGAGTAGGATTCAGTCACACAGCTGCATAAATCGCTCTAAAGACTTCATAAGGCTACAAAAACTTCGGACCAAGGTTGATTGGTCCACATGTAATTTGGAGGTTAAATGGAGTGAAGGAAATGGACGTAGTGATGATGTTTATCACTGGGGAACAGGACATCATGACGCACCTTGTTAAGCCCTGCAAGCAATGCTGCATGGGCGTAATTACCCATTTAAATGAACATCCTTTGGCGTTTTTTTCACCTGCCCCACTCCCGCTTTTAATTTCTCAAATTAAACTCTCAGACATAAATATGCTACATTGTGTTTCCTTTCATTGAAATCATCTGACTGTTTCAAGTCCCAAAAGAGCACATGAATATTCAAATATTTACCGTCAAGCGCATAATGATCAGCATTACTAGGAGGATATGATGGGAGAAGAAATAGCTCATCTTCTAGTAATGGGACTTGGTGTAGCCCCTGAGAATAGCCTACATTCATATAGGGGGAAAAAGGTCAGCCTGCATATTAAAAGCACAAAACCAAATATTTGCAACAGCCAAGCGAGAAATGTCTTTGCAATACAACTCAGCAGTGATAGCCTCCAGCATACAGTACCTGCGACCCCAGTGTGGACAAGCGGTTAAGAGAATGGATGGATGGATGGATTAATCTCCTTCAATATCACCAAATAAACTGGGTGTCTCTCTCTCTCTCTGCCTTATATGTCAAATAGGGATTTAAAGACAGATTGGCAAATCTAATCATTGGCATCTAACAGTGTATGTAACCCTTAATTGGGTGAGCAGCCATTGTTGGTGACTGACTTTAGGTAACATTTTGGTAACAAGTGCAACTAACCATTGGTTACTAACTTAAGGTAACGTTTTGGTAACAGTGGTAGTTAGTTACTTTTTGTAATATCTATGGTTACTATGTTAAGTAACGTTTGATAACATTTTTATGTAAATATGGTAAATAAGTTCAGGTGAAAGATATGTTAGGTTTTGGGTCAGTCATTTTGGTAAAATTTTTTGGAACTTTTGGTTGGATTCTTGGTAGATTTTAGTACCGTAACCAACTTTCTTGCGAGATGTTTGCTAACCATAACTCTGGTAACATTTCTGACCATGTTTGGGAACTGTTTTGGTAATTTTGAAATGGAGGGCAGTAAAGGCATTTGATTTATCCCAGCCAATAACCAGAAATTTAATAAAGTAATTTTAGAAATATTACATCATCATTGGCCTATGAAAAGCTATATATGTTATACAAAGCATAATGCAAAGGTTAGACAGTTAACATTGATTGTTCTATATAAACATTTTAAGAAAGTGCCAATTTGTGTTTTCTGGCTACTTGGTTCATGGAGAATGATGAATGGCGTTAGGATGGCAAATAGCGCCTGGCAAGTTCATGTTTTGTTGTTGCTATATTTCATTTTGTGAAACTGTTGTATCGTCTTTTTTTTATCACAACATAGAGGCACAGACATATTTATTTAATGCTCACTGTGAATGGAAATTTCCTCGAGCAGCCAGCTCTAACACCAGGGAAGGGTGACCTTTTAGTGGAGGCCTAAAACAAGGAGGTTGCGGGAGGATGTTTGTTAGCATTTCACCCATCAGATTAAATGCCAACTTCTGCATGCATTATTGTAGAATAATAAGTAGGAAGACTTGTCAAACAATTTTCCAGAGAGGGTAGAAAACCCCCCCACTGCATTGCAGTTATGCTGCTGCGCTTTGCCACGCTACTGCCACTATATTTGGATGTACATTGGTACCTTGATTTACAAGTTAATTTTTTTCGTCACCAAGATCGTAAGTGAATATATTTGTGCATCAAATCAAATTACCCGATTGAAATTAATATCCAGCCTACCCCAAACAATGTTTTTGTTTTTGTTTTGTTACATGCTTTTAATGAAGAAAAATGGCAGTCTTGTAAAATATAAAACTATAAAAATATATATAAATATGAACACATAAAACAATAAAAGAGAATTTAAAGTGCAATTACTGTACATACTGTACTATTTATGTGTTGAATGTGTGCTTTTAAGGGGTTTGGCCTACTAAGTGACATCAGGAGCTGGAGTCGGGTTGGCCAGCTCCTTGCGAGTATTCTCATTTTGTATTTGTGTGTTTGGTCATTCATCCCGTTCGATAAACGGCTGAACGTGCATCAGTGACTGCGATTACAGTGCCTTAATTACTCTTGTAATTTTTTTTCACTTAACACAGTATATGTAACGAGCTTGTACTTCAATTTTTGTTTTGTAATGCAAAGCAAAAAAGTGACTAAGCGACAACCTTGTAACTTGAAAAACTCAGAAATTGGAGCACTCCTAAGTCAAGGTACCACTGTACTATAGAGCTATAGCAACTAGAATTAGCTTGAATCATTCTATTGTCCCATGCTTTTTAAAAGTGAGAAGGTGTTAAAAGAGCAGCACCGAAATAGTGAACAGACACATGCAATTGCTGCATTGTTGTTGTTTTCTTGGCCCAGTGGTACAAAGGCCGTTCATTTCATTTGAGAACATTCAAATGGCGCTTTTGTTTCAAGATACAAACTTGCAGGGACTAATATATAGAGTTTTTTGCAGTAGTGGTGGCAGAAATCAGCTGACTCAGAGGCGCAGGGCGGCATGGCCAGCAGAGCAGCGGGGTGGCGTAATTGTGCATTGTGCAGCCACACAACAGAGGTAGAGCATGTAATGAGCTACAGCACTTGCAACCAGTCAGCTTAATGGGCTATGACCGAGTGTGGAGGCCTCACATTCCCCCGGCCCTGTGTGGCTGCCATTTTTTTTCTCCCATACCCCCCACCGTTACCCCTGTTATCCCCTTCCTTTATGTCTCCGGCTTCGTGTGTTTAGCTCCTATTCTCATTCATGATGTGTGCAAATCTCAGAGCAGTTGGTGTGATTGAGTTTGACATAAAGCGGAGGAGCTGCGAGATGACATTACGAATCAAGCAGCACAATGAAGGCTCTGGGAGTGAATTTTGCTGATGTTTGATGTCGGGGATTTGTTGTTTGAAAATCTCACCTTTCCATTAAAGAGTATTTTGCATTTTTGCATTCACACGCAGAGATGCAGGTTTCTGCCCGGGCTAGTGTTCCTGGGATTATACTGTAGGTTTCTAGAAAAGGGCCGAGGCGTATTATTTACACCAAATGGCGGCTTGAAGAGGGATGAGAATCCATTTCTTTGCCCGAGTAATGCCAGGTCAAGTTTATAAGACAGGAATGTGTGCCTGGAATAGATGATATCGTGTCTTCCCGGGCTCAGGACACAAAGGATGAAAACACCACTAATGATAATATTTATGACTCCGTTGCTTCGGAATTAAAAATGACGACGCCTCCTCCCGCTGCTCACTTTCGGCATTAGGAAATAATATTCAGGCCGTGGCGCACAATGGGCCGCCGCGTTTTGACTTTCCCCTCATGCCTGACGTTTGACGCGCACCCAACTTTACAGCCAACTTTATGAACAAAAGAAAAGCACTTAGCCTCGCTATGGCAGCTTCGTCATCTTTTTTCCACGCTAACTGCTTTAGTTCCACCTGAGAGCTGCTCACTGTTCCAGTCAGAAAGGTAGAACGGAAGGTCTTGTGCTCCTTAGAGAAAAAGCCTCCATTTATAATCTCTGGGCTTGAATAATGTAAATTGATGATTTCTTTGGTGACCAAAGCAGGAAGGTCACCACAGAGCAGTGTTCAAGAGCTCTTACCGTTTTGCATAATTTTTCTGCACTGAAAATAGTTAAAAAATAGAAAAAAATAATGCCTCACCTTTCGGTATGCTTTCCTTTTGGTACCAGTTGTAATACAAATGCATTTAGTATGGTAATTTATTTAACTGCTTTCATGAAGATTGATGAAGATCCATCCATCCATTTTCTATACGCCTTAGCGCGTTCAGGGTCACAGGTATTACACATTTACAAATCCTGGTGTTGCCTAATAAAAAAAAACGTACGTTGGTAAACCGACATGTACTGAACCGCTCAGCTGCAAGCTAACATTAGCATTTAAAAATGGCTGACTGTCTTAAAAAAAGGCTAAGAAAAATAAAACATTCAACACACGTCAGTCGTCCAACACTGTCACACTTTCACAATGACACATTAAAAGTGTATAATTTATAATTAATATTAATTCACTAGCAGTTATACGGCCATAATTTCCTTCTACTCTATATATTCTTTATACCGTGTATCCTGTTTAGTGGTATTAAAAATGTGTTTACTTCAGTTGCACGTCCTACTGTTGTCTACAAAATCTCGCTCGGAAAAGGGCAAACCAAAATGAACTGTGCGGCTTGGTAGAAACAGTTTAGTTGCAAGCAGAGATTACTTTCCCAAATTTAACCTTTTAAAAGATAAAACAAATTATAATAGTAAAAACACTTACACACTCATAAATAACAGATATTTACTGTGTTCTCGGTAGCTGCTGTGCTCCTCACAGCCTGTCCTACCGTCGGTATCAGTATTGGGCCAAAATGTCACAATACAAGTGTGTGTTTGTCCAATATAGAAATCCTCGTGATGTGTAGTTGCCAAAATCTGAATGTGTTATTAAAAAAAGATATATATATATATATATTTCCACTTTGGAAACCCACAAAATACAGAACTCAAGCAATGGGGTTGGAAAGACATGGTTGTGGTGTTGTGACTTTTGATTTGTATGCTACTCGCTGATTATTATTTGAGCCTCTAAGCTGCAGATTTGACGTTGTTTTTGTTGGATCAGGATAGCTTGGCTTGAGGAGCTTGCGTGAGGATAAGCCGGTTGAAAAAGAGAATCAGGTACATGCATCATGCAAGACATTCTGGACATCGGTACTGACGGTCAGCTAAATGGGTAGAATTAGAGTTTGGTGGCTGAATGAGAGCATATTTCTAACTCTAAACCGCCATCAGTTTCTTTGCTAGCAGCACTGGTAGGAAGCCAGTCTCCCATCTTGAATGAGCAACTGGGGGAATCAGATTTCTTTGGTTTAATTTGGGGGACTAGCTCTAATCCGGACTAAATCTCTCATGGATGAAGCCCCCTCCCGCCTCCCACCACAGTCGGATTACGGGAGTGTCTTTAAAAGGATAAGGGTCCGCTTATTGCCGCTTCCCTCAACATTTGTTTGGGATTTAAAGAAGCGGGGGAAGGCGTTTCAGCGTCACCTGATGTGGCCAGGGCGGAGATGAGTCAGAGATTACGCATCTAACAAATGAGATCAATGGTAATCACAAATTGTATTTATTTAAACCACCCCACCCACTCCCCGCCACCAAACAGACACAAAGGCAAATGTTGTAGTGTTGTTAATGGACTGAAAGAGGCAAAAAAAGAAGTGGCTTTAATCACTTTCTTTCGGTTATTAACGCCACAAACCACAACATGACAAACATATCAGCGCTGTAATGAAAATAATTAACCAATTTGCTCACATTTAGCGTGCTCAAAGAATTTATCGTTGCCTTTTGAAAACTGCCCATAGTCTTGAATAAATACATCAAATAATATTAAATAAACCTTCTCCCATTGTCTTAAAACTCTCGCGAAACTTGTCAGTTTAGATTTAGATTTTAAAATCGAATCGAACCATGTCGAATCAAATATATATGTACGTTTGTCGCCTTTTAATGACGTATAGGTCGGATGAGCGCGACCTTCCGCGTCCATACTGCCCTTGTCACATACGAAAGAGATCTGGGTCAGATATGAAAAAAAAAAAAATAATAATTTTACTGTTCACATTGACATGAAAAAATCTGATACATGTGACATTGGGCACAAAATTTGGAATTGACCTGCAGTGTGAACAAACATAGACTAAGTTGTCCATAGGTGTGAATGTGAGTGTGAATTGCTATTTTGTCTCTTTGTGCCCTGCGACTGACTGGCGACCAGGCCAGGGTGTCCCCCTCCATTCGCCCAAAGTCAGCTGGGGTAGGTTCCAGCGACCACCACTATAGAAAACGGATGGCTGAATATCTACAAATGCTACCAATTAGATCCACGTAGCTGTTTTCTTCTGAAAACTAATAGTCCACTTACCAAAACAATGGTCGCTCATTGCGCATCCCACCAAGGCAGCTAAAGCAATTACTGAGGTCCGAAGTACAAAGACAAATTACAAAGTTCATCTCAGTTGAACTTGAGTGCACTGAACCCAGCAGTGAGCACAGCATGAGCTCGCATAGGGTTTATTTGCACACAGTCGACACATTGATTGACACACATATAGACGACTGACCTCCTGGATCTGCGTTACATGGTTTCTGATATACTGCCCCTGTCAGGAGATGACAGGCATAGACACGAAATTATGGAAATCTATTTTAGGCTCAAAAGTGACATCTTTATTAACTGTACAGATGATGTTTTCAGGTACACTTTAACAATCTTAACTGTAAAACAAGTGTAACAATAAGCTAAAGGAACTCCGTGTCCTGTTCTTTGGCTATCATCCCAATTGTCATCTTTGCAAATAAAATGTACTGCTACATACAAAGTGGTGAGATCATACCCCCCCCCCCCCTCCCCAACTACCCCCCCCCCCCCCTCCCCCTCCACACACACACAACCACACGCACTCTCCTCCGCTTTAAATGCTCTCTGACCCTAACTGTCACGCAATATGAAGTCTAGTGAGATTTCCTTGATGGCAGTTTGAAAATCTGAATTTTTTTATGTCAAATTTCAAATTGTTAGACTGGAGTAAAACCTTACAAATTTTCATAGCAGCTTGTACTGGTGTTACTCTTGTTCATTTTGCATAATTTTTACATAAATTTCATAATTACATGCTTGTTGGGGTTTATTAGCACACTGACTACACATTAACTGACATGCACACATCACACCATCACATCAAACAAGTGACTCCCAGGATCTGTATAAAAAATGTGATAACTGTCGAACCGCAAATGAGCAACAAAGGAAAGCGAGAAAAGTCACAGACTTTCAGGCACGAGTAAATAGAACCTTGTAGCTAATCCTTTAAATGCTCCGAGAGCTGAATTGGCATGCTGAAGTCTTGTGAGGTTTGTTTGATGGTGGTTTGAAATCTGGAGTTTTGAGGCATTTTTTAAAGTCCAACAAACAAGCTGAGTTTGGACGAGAGGCAGGGTACACCGTGGACTGGTCGTCAGCCAGTTGCAGGGCACAGCTAGACAAACAACGATTCGCACCCACATTCACACCTAGGGACAATTTAGTCTTTAGTGAATCTAAAATGCATGTTTCTGAAATGTGGGAGGAAGCCAGAGAAAATTCTAAATCAAATAAAAGTTGGGAAGAAAAACACACGACTGCACGGCTAAAGTGGTGTGAAAGAAAGAGTTCACCCTCCCAGTTGCATTTAATAGTTGCGACAGTTGAACAGACACCAATCTGGCACACTAAAGCATATGTGTTGCTTGAGATATGTAAGTGTGAGGCTGTTGCTTATTTCTCCACGGTGCGACGGTGACAAGGTGACTGTAAATTCATTGCGGATGCCGCCTTTAAAAAAACCCTGAGCTCTTATCTCGGGAGGCAGCCAGGGAGTTAAGATGTCGCCAAAACCACATAGGGAAAGCGAGGCTGGTGTGGAAATAGAAGCACCTCACCGGAGGGAGTTGTTTGCCACGGCGCTTTTGTCTCAGCCTGTAAACACCTGATCGCAGTTGGCAAAACAAACCTTGCCCCTTCACAATTAACAATGGGACCTATACAGTTAGCGTAAAGGCATTAGACGGCAGCTATGCAAAAAATGGGGGAGCGCAGCGATCTCACCTCCAAAGGTACAAAGACATCCCGTGTAGCTTTTTGTTGAAACAGAGTTCTGCTATGCATCTTGCAATTAAATCAGTTTTAAAAGCAGTTCTAAAAGGTAACAAAGAAGAACGCCATCATCTCCCCGCCCCTTACTTTCTTCTCATTATCCATGCAGCCTGCATCCTCTCTAAATAGTTTTGCATGACCTTTGCGACAAAAGCTATAATTATTAGCAGCACATAGGCCCTGTAAGGCACACGGCTAATTAGAGTGGATTTATCTGAGGGGACATTGCCGCCGTTCTTCACAGGCATGACTGAGCTGCCATCAGTGCAGGTGATTTAAAACCACCCCTAAGGTTAATCTGGGTGACACAGTAATAGTAATTAAAATCATAATCATGACAAACACAATTTTGATAGCAGCGCAGAGCAGATCAGTCACAGGGTTCGTGATTAACAAGCCAACTTTATCATTTCTATTGTTTTTTTTTTCTTTTCACTACTTTTGACTGATGTTTCACTATACTTGTTGAATGCTATATGACTACAAAAAAACTCCACTGCCCTTTAATATAGGACTTCTTGTCATTGCGTTTCATAAAGAGTTGTTACTGGAGAAATCCGTATTTTTCAAAGCTTCGACATGAATGGAGAGGGGCAGCAGGAGTTATCTTTTGGCTGGCGGGCAACTCGTGTAATGAGCCTAAGAGGGTTCCAATTATTCCACTTGTGATCAAAAAGGAGATGGAGATTACTTCTCGCCTCTTTTTTCCCTCTCTCTCTCGCTCTCTCTCTCTCTCTCTCTCTCTCTCACTGACATTTTGCACAGTAACATCTTTTGATAGGGGCCAGGGGAGGGAAGGGGAAAAAAAGATGATTACTAGAGAGCGTCTGATAGTCTTGAACAGGCAGTTCTGGCCTCTGCGTTAAGACAAAATAAGATTTTTGTGGCTGTCATTTTATTTTGTACTTTCCTGTCAGGATGGCCGATTTAAGACACAACCCAAAAAAAAAATGCATTAAATATTATTCTTTTTTAAAATATCGATTTCAAATGGTGTGCCTTGTTAACTGCCTTGTTTAAAAGGGCAAATAGCGAAACAGAAAGATCCTGGAGTTGGAACTCCGAGATAAATGCCTTTGCAGCCAAGCCAACTAGTATGTTTGCAAACTCAGAAACCCCATTACGTTTTGAGAAATAGCAACATATAAAATATGCAAACACCTAATACATGCGCTGACTTCGCCAGCTAATTTTATACACTTTGACGCAGGTTTTCCACAATTTAATTAGCAAGTGAACAGGAACCACACTTTTTTTTGAACCAAAATAACAAAATGGAAAGCTCAGAGCTAACAACTGTAGTTAACTTAATAATTCACACTTTCTGTTACTTTTTGAGAAATATGAGCATAAAACACCTACGCCTATGATTCAGACATACCAATATGCTAACTTTACTTTTAACCGATTTCATACAATGTGATGAAAGTGTGCTTTTCGCAAAATTGATTTAGCAGGTGAACATAAACTGTCTTTTTAAAAAACAAAACAACAGAAAGCCAGGAGAGTAGAAGCTCTGAGCTAAACGTCTTGGCAGTTAAACGTATAACTGCAGTAATAATACTCGCTGTTACTTTTGGACAAATATGAGCATCTAAAACACCTACAATACTCTTGACGATTCAGACGTACAGAATCTTGCGCCATTCACTTACACTTGCTGATTTTATACCATTGTGCTTTTGCACAATTGAGTTAGCAAGTAAGTATGAAGTTCCTTTTTTAAACAAAATTAAAACAAAATAAAAATACGGGAAAGCTCAGAGCTGGCATTCAAATGCAATTCGACATAACCAACGGAAGTGATTCAGATGGCCTGTTACTTTATGAGAAAAACACCTGCTCAGAGGATTCAGACGTTAATGCAGAGACAATGACATGCTAACTTCACCAGCCTATGGTGAAGTTCAGTCCATTTACTTTGTGTATTAAGATTTAGTAGACAAACATTTCAGTCCAAAATGGCCCCACACCAAAGTGTGTTAGTTTCTTCTTACATGCACTTATACATTAGCCCATTTAGGCAAACAGGGCTGGATGATTAGTTACGACTGTTGAATTCTGAAACCTTGTAAAAACCATTACGCCTCACTTTCTCTCGGCTGTTGCTACACCACAACATTACCTCATGGACACGTTAGATCAAATATTATATGATCTAAAACAATAGTAATGCTTTGTTTGCAATCAAAACTACAGTACTGCTTCGAGTGCACATATTACAAAAGAGGAGCTTGACTCGATGGCCGAGCCCTGCGCTGTTTTTCTCTACACTGTAGCTGTCAGGAGGAAGGCGTGTTGTGTTGTTTGTGTACTCGCTCGCTGCAGCTGTTTCTCCTCCGCTTAATAGTGACAGCCATGCCTCCCACTCGCTGCAGTACAAAAGGGAGTTGAAGCATTTGATTGTGTACAGATTGTTTCCTCCCCCATTTGATTTATTAAATTCACAGATTACAAGTAAAAGTACATTAGACACCTGGGGGTGACTAAAGGGATTTCTCCACCATTGACTATCAAACTATCGGGGCTTGGGAGAAATGGAGTGATGAAACACAAAAGATAATATTGTGTACTGTGGCACGAGGACAAGGCGAACTCTTCCAATCCATCCATCCATTTTCTGAGCTGCTTATCCTCCCGGGTCGCGGGAGTGCTGGAGCCTATCCCAGCTATCATCGGGCAGGAGGCGGGGTACACCTTGAACTGGCTCCCAGCCAATCGCAGGGCACACATAAACAAGCAACCATTCGCACTCACATTCACACCTACGGGCAATTTAGAGTCTCCAATTAATGCATTTTTTTGGGATGTGGGAGGAAACCGGAGTGCCCGGAGGAAACACACGCAGGCACGGGGAGAACATGCAAACTCCACACAGGCGGGGCCGGGGATTGAACTCCGAGGCAGACGTTCTAACCAGCCGTCCACCGTGCCGCAATTCTTCCAATCAGCCCAGATAAACATCCAGCCTAGAGATATGTTCTTGCAAGATAACAGCTTAGCACACGCGCTGACATACAAACACAAACGCGCACAGAGCGGCGCTTTTGATAAGCATCGAAAATGACTACATGTTGTTTATGGCGGCAGAACAAAAGGATTAAAAAAGACTTCATTTTAAGGAATCAAACCTGTGGAAAGGTGGATGCTGTAGTGTAAGATGCATTTCAAGGGGTTAGATTAGACTTCATAATGGAAACATAATTACAGGGAAACAAGATATGTGTTTGCGTATGTATGTATGTGGCAATATACCAGCACATCGGCTTCCCCATCAATGCGCTGCAGCGGGAAGGAGGCACAGACTCACCGTCTGTTGCTGTTTTTCATGACCCCCGTACATCCCCCCACGGTGAAAAGCTGTTCACCCCCCAAAGTCAGACAAAATACAAATTCAATTAAATGAAGTCAGTTCAGCTATTCCCCCGACACACACACACACACACACACACAATCACTTCCCCCCAACGAGCAACGAGTGGGTCATTGTTATTGCCCACTGCATCTGGCCCTCTCTTTCTCTTCCAGCAGGCCCCTGCTCCAGTTTCTATTCCCATTGTAACTGTGTGTGTGTGTGTGTGTGTGTGTCTGGGTCAACACATTTCACTGCAGATTCCTGTTGCGTTATTCCCCATCCTGACTCATCAGGAATGCACAACGTTTATTCCCCGCCTTATTTATTCTTTCACCCGCTGTATTTTTTTTCCATTGTAAATGGATTATAAAAAGAAGCACAGCACTAGATGTTATTCCCATTGGAGAGCGCCCGATCCTGTTAAGAAGCCGGATTTGCAGATGCAGCGATGATGTGAAAGCAGTTAATACTCTGCTGTCACTCTGACAGCTGCCTAGTAAAACCATTGCCATAGATGACCAAACAGATGTGCATCTCATTGATTTACCAGCAAACAGGATCAAAATCATTACGCAGTATCTGCTTATCTGGATCACTGATAGGCGTGGCGTTGTTGTGGCGTTATCTAAAGCAGTGGTTCTCAATCTGGGGTCCTGGGACCCCGGTGTCCAAGAGCCATAACTTGGGCTCTGCAAAATGATGATTATGTTGTGTCATTTGTCAAACATATATCCAATAGAATAAAATAACATAACATAACACATAACATACTTTACATTACTCATTACTACCTTAGCTTCGGGCCATTTAAAAGCTCTGATGTGATTTTGACGTATCACATAAATGTGACATCCCGACAAGCGCACTGCATTTCTAGCACTCTCACTTTCTTTTCTCAAGTATATTTGGCCAGTTAAGGCAAGGCCACCTATTCAAAATCTTTGCAGCTTGGAAGCACATTGCGGGTCAAATGTTTTGAACATGTCGCTAAACCACTGCTTTTGCCATGTATAAATGGGCACTATGTCTATGTATAATCAGCAAAACTTACTATAGATTAGTATGGTATGGTATGGTATGGTATGGTAGCATTTTATTCACTCAGTATTGAGTCAGTCCTCAATATATGTGGAACATACAGAGGGGTAATATTACTTTTCCAAGAGGCCACTGTCACAAAAAACAATCCCAAAAGAAGACAAACAAATGAAACATCAAGACAGAGAAAAACATCCAACATTTGTTGTATCAAGTGGTTTTACTGTAGGTGAAAGAGGAGTTCTTGATTCTACCTTTACCAGTTGATCATAGATGTTGCAATCACAGCATGCATGACGTCACTCCCGTTTGCCACAAGCTCAAGTTCAAACGACAAAAAGCAACTGCAGCGTTCGTTTCTGAGTAATATACATACAGAAAGTGTCTCCATTTTCCAGTCCCATCTAGCTCAGCATCGCTCCTCAACTCATCCTTTGCCTACGCTCCTCGCTTGCCTCAGCTCACCTGTCTACCTGTCCAGTCGTAGAGCACCATCATAGGCGGTCCACCAGCTCCGACGTTTCCGCGGCTATTGAAAGAGCTTGAAAGTGCTGCCTATCGAGGCTCAAAAGCAACCAGCGGCGACAGTCGAACAGAACCGACATTTCCCTTCTCAGAAATGTTGCTGCTCCAAACCTGCGGCCGAGAGGGCAACCAAGCGCAAGCACCGACATTCTCCTTCAGCTACTTAATGGCACCATCTTGAAAAAACAACAACAACGAACACCGGGGTCTTTTCCAGTCTTACGTAAAACAATGTGAAAAGGATTCCGCTCATGTTGTTTACTTCTTGACAGGATTTAAAATCTATGGTTGCCTTTTTTGAGAAATAGTCCGGACAGTGGTCAGAAAAATCAATAAAATAGCAACCAAAAAGCTAAGATTGCAGGACTGACTGTGCTTCTGTAAAGTAGCTTCTCTCTGTTCCCAGCCCTGTTGTTCGTGGAAGCAGCGCACATCATCTAGTGACGATGGATAATTATTCAATTTAATTTGGGTAAGTTCCTTTCTATTAAACAGTGCATGAATATTAAGGTTGAAACTGACAGCCCCCCACCCACCCAATACAATTCTCTTGGCATTTAGGTCTACAAATGGTAGTTATGTTTATTTGGAGGTTGGGATGATGAAAAATTTCTCCCTTTTAAGGATTCCCTGGACTCAAACGGTTTGAGAACCCCTGATGTAGCGCATCAGTTTTTGATCTTTGGTTTGTCAGACACGAGCTGGGTTAAGATGCCGGTGCGCACAGATATTGTAGCACATGCACCTGTGCTGCGTTCCCTTTAAAAGGTTGTGTCGCCTCTTCACCCGAGCAGTCCAGAGTGTAAACACAATTTGTTTGCGAGACTGGCCCGGGGTGGTGGGATTAGTGAACGCTGATGAAGTTCCACTCGTATACTGGGCGCTGCCGCCCTGTTTGCCGGAGTGGCTCGTGATGGTGGAGTATGCCTCGAGGCGGTGACTAATTCCCTTTACCCAGTGTCAGATTAAGGCATGTCAATAAACAGACCAACTCAATCCATCTCTGAGCAAGTGCATCCGCTTGCCGAGACTTCGCGCTCTGTAATGAGCTGCTGCAATGGACTGAAATGTCTGGAAGGATGCCTTGTCACAGTGCAGGGGCGGGGCAACGTGTGTGTGTGTGTGTGCTGCAGGGAAAGATGGAACTGCTGCCTTACACTACATGGTTTTATCAATTTTTTTTTTGCTCCCAAGTGGCACAATTGGGGGAATGTGGCATGTAATTAGGCTTCTTCCAAAAGTACATAAAATCAGATTGAATCGGATACCTGCTGATGCATCTGCAGCGAAAACGGACAGATAGGATGTGTTAATGGGAACCAGATGCCATTGAAATAAAATTTGTATTAGGGTTGCACAATTAATCGAATTTTAATCGTCATCGCGATTTTAGCTACCACGTTTAAATGAGCCTGATCATCGGCGTTTTTTTACATTTAATATGCGGGCACTGCTGCATATGAAAAGTGCTTCATTTGTAGCAGTGCCCGCAACCTAGTCAGCCAGCCACCAGGGGGCGAACGTACAGTTAAGTGTTTATTAATACATATGGTTAAGGCCTTATCAAGGACCGGCTCCGTGGCCAACTTCAAAATAAAATATTAAAAAAATAAAATGTCATTGATGTCCACTGTAGTAATATATGAACCTTTTATTTTGAAGTAGGCGCTCTCAGCAGAGACAGCGTGTCACGGTAAGACCCTATTAACAATGGTTCTAGGGGCTGCCTTGAATTCAACCTTTTGGCTGACCTGACCACAGCAAAAAAAAAAAAAAACAGCAGAAGTAAATAGAGGGACATCACGGCTGTCGAGTTCTTTGCAGCTTGCGACCGTGCACGACTGATCAATGGTCAAGCAGAACGGAGACGTACCGTCCTCGACAATTCATTATAGTGATGACAGAGATTTTTTAAATGAAAAGTCGGTGCATACAGCCTAATGTGATTGCCTTTTATGCATTGACTGTATTTGCTTCTATTAAGTTGCAATTTGTGATTTCACTTTGTAAAAACATATTTATTCAGTTAGCCCTTGGTAGAATTATTTTGGGGTAGATTTATTTTTTATTATTATCTATCATTTATTCTCGTTTAAAGATTCATTTTGCACTGAAAACTGTTGCATATTGTTTGTTGAAAAGTAGTGCAATAAAAAGAAAGATTTTTCCCTTACATGAGGAACAAATCGTGATTACAATATAGATCAAAATCATTGTGACTATTATTTTGGCCATAATCGCGCAGCACTACTTTCTATTATTTATTAACTTAAAGGCCCTTTTGACACTGCTTTGTTTCTTCAGTTATATTATTATTAAAGCAAATAAAAGTTAAAAGTTTTCCCATACTTAAAATGTGTATTAATTTTGGTAAGGGCTCGCAGGTGGGACCCTCAAAAATTGGACCATAATATATGTTTTTTTTTAATTCTACCTCCGAAGCCAGTTTTACTTAGCAACATGAAGTTTGGTCAGCATGTTATGCAAGAGTATACCCACAAAAAAGTCTCAAGAACCGATGCCTGAAAAGACACAGGAAGCCATTATAGGTTTGAAGCAGGCATTTTTGAGTCACTTCCAGGCATCCTTCAAAAACGAACTTGTCCCAGAGATTTTGTTCAATTGCTCCCAAACTTGTATACGAGACGGATGGATGATGCTAAATCGCAAAAGAAAGCAAGTTTCTGTCTTTGTGTGTTGGCAAAGCAAGATAACTCCTAATAAACTCATTAAATCAACTCTATAAAGTCCAAGCTAGACCTAATATGCAGCCCTGAAGATATTCATAGAGGCCCCCTCCTGTAAGAACTCTGTATACTCATATCTAGTCCTCCATCCAACTTTCCCGTGTCCCACGCAGATGTGAAGGTATGAGGTCCTGTTCATTATTGCATTTACGGTACTTGGGACAGTCAAATATGTCAGTGTTGCTCTGGTAATTACTGTGACAATTTACAGATACTATATACGGTACTGTATCCACATCGATCATTCAAACTCTTCACTTCCTTATTGCCCGGTGTGTTATGACCTCGGCTTAAAGGCTGCAAAAAAAAAGCGAAACACTATGTATAAAGATTACTCATAGTTTATTGAAATACATAAATAAAAAATAAATACAACTGACCCAAATTAGACCAAATTACGATTTATAAATAAAGTACATACATAGAGTAGTAGATGCAGTCATGTAGTGAGTTGATGAGTGGAAAATCTGTGGGTGATGTAAGGTGTAAACATATTCTAAGGATAACAAAACATAATCAAACGCAAGACCAAAGGAGTGATGTGCAGGCTGGACGGGCTGTCCTGGAGCCAGGGGTGGACAGCTAAGGAGAGAATCAGCGAGTGAAATATTCTCCACACGACTTATGTAGACTGGGACTCCTGGGCACCACAGGTGTCCAAAATCAGCCCACTCACGTAAGACACATTCAGCCAGCGACATGGCACCTCGCAGAGGATCCCGGGGCCACGACATGATGATACTTCAATAGTTGTGCATTGGGTTTGTCTCAGGTGTTACATAAACGTGAAACTAAAATAATTAATTAATAGATCTCGGATTTAAGCTTTAAATTTAGAACAGAGCCCTTGAAAATCCAGCCGAATGTATAAAGAGGAGATTTACAAAGAGATGCTCCATATGTAAGGGGGAAGTTTAATCACCACTCTTTCGGCTAATTTCTCTCCTCCCAGCATGAAAATTAGTTAATCAGATGCTCGCTAATTTCTGTCCTGCTTCAAAAGTAACCTAAAGTTATGCTGTTTACTCAGTCGCCAGTGTTTACGTAACGCACACTGGTGCAGAATGTGTGTTTGTAAGGCCCGGCCCAAGGGAGGTGATGGAATCCTTTAGGGATATCTCAATTCGTGTGCCTCACTTCTCCCCACAACACTGGCTAATGTAGGGCACAACCGAGAGGAGACAGCGCGATCTCATAATTCGCTCACCAAAAAAACAAATAAGTGACTGCTAATTATTTTGTGTGTAGTGCTTGGTCCTAAAGGGTCAGAACCACAAATCCTTTTTAGAAAAGATGCAAAGCTCATCTTTTCCTTAATCCAAACCTTGCTCCTTCATGGCAATTTACATATTTTTTGGTGGGGATGAGCTGACTAAAAACGTTCTGGTCTGAGATCCAAATGAAATCAAATCCCCAACGTCTTCCCCTCAAGAGGGAGTTCTTAAAGTGGCACTAAGCGGGCCCAAAAAAATGGCATGTAAATTCGACACACCACAGAGAAGAGTAATGTTAACAAGCCTGCCAAATTGGAATGAATAAAACAAATCACTAAGTATATAAAATCAGGTTTCAAAACATAAAAAATAAGGGCCACCTCTGAGCTCTCAGACACTGTGGGCGTGTCGAATGGATGCGCCAAAAGGACTCAAACATACTGAGGGGGTAATAGCTTATACAATTTAAAATCACGTTAGGAGGCTCAACTTAAAAAGCGAATGGTTAATGTGGAGTATAATCATAAAAATAAGAACACAAGTCAATTTACCCTCGTTGTTGGTGACATAATGTCACAGCCAAACACTAGTGATGTTACGAGATCTGCCGAGTCTTCGAGGTGTGTGTCCAGTAATGGAGGGGGCGTTTCCGCAAAGCGCGTATCGAGGCTTGCTTCATCCCATAAGTGATGACGTCCGAAGCCTCGCTGTTGGATAAAGACTGTGCAGTTTGTATCGGCTAATAGAGTTTGGAGTGTTGACAGCAGTTTGGACATAGCTTGGACAGTCGATAGCAAGCGGATCCATTTCACTCCTCGGAATCCTTGGAAAGAGGCCGCTGCCCGCTAAGCGGTTGGTGCACTCGACTATCAACATGGGGTATGGTTGACGCCTGAGTTCGAACCCCAAGCAGGGCTGCGTAGCACAAGGAAATATCATTGTGGCTTATCAATTACCTTTGTTTATCAAAAACTGTTTCTTATTTTATTCATGGGGAAAGTATATATTGTGTTCACAGAAAGCAAGGTAAAATAAAACCTCACTGGGAAAGGAGAAATGACTGCACCCGAATTTTTAAATCTTGCTCTTGAATGAATCACATCAAGACAAAAATGATGATAAACTTTTATTTCTAAATAAGCAATTTCAAAATCCTGTGCCCTCTTAAGCCCATGCCATTCTCCCAAAGTGACAGAAAAACATTATACAACCTGCCATACCAGTGATGATGAACATTTTAAGCACACAGAATACGTTAAAAAATATATATATTTTACACTTTAAGTTGGGAAATTACTTGTTCAAACATTGTTTTGTAATACATTGTCATTCACAAGAGCCAAAAAGACGCAAAAATGCAATGCAGCACACACTGCCTGTGATTATGCACATCGCCAGCAGGTGGTTTCGTGTGCAATGAAGCATCAAGAAATGAACCATTACTCGAACCAATGGCTGAAGCGTTACAATGCTTCACGAAGCTTCATCTCGCCATCACTACCGAACACAGCACCTGACGACAGCGGGAGGGTAGGAGGAAGCCCAGGGAGTTAGACAGTCGGCACTGCCCCGTTCACTAGTATCAAGTTACCCACGAAAGCATGTTGTCGCCGGTCAAAGTTTACAAAACCATCCGTCGTAAAATGCGCACTGCAGAGTTGCGTTGATGTTCAGCTCGCCATCCGCGTGTCTTCAAAAAGTCAATCCATCAGTATCAAGTTACCCACAAAACCATGTTGTCTCTGGTGAAAGTTTACAAAACTATCTGTCGTAAAATGCGCACTGCAGTCACGTTGATGTTCAGCTCACCATCCGCGTGTCTTTAAAAAGTCACATTTGTTTCCCGCATTTTTTGTGATCTTAAAAAAAAATCGTCACCGAGCTGTTCTGTAAATTGAGGCATCCAGCGAAGACGCATTTTCGGGGTATAGCCATCGATGGTTTGCTAACTGCGTGCTTGAGTGGTAAATGGGACTTGTTATGGAAGCTAAGCACAGCTAACACTCAGCTGAGCAGCCAAACGGAATGACATCACTTTTGTCTTTTATAGTGGGGGAGGGAACTCACACTAAAACGTATACGCCCCCGCCCCATGATGTCACGGGGCTGTGTTTTAGCCCGGCCCACAAAATCAGGAAAATTCAAACGGTGAAAAACTTGCTTAAGCTATTTCTCAACATTCCAGCGCTATATTGTTATGTCTTTGCCTATGTGTTCGGCACTTATCTTCAAACATATTTAATGTATTTAGAAACAAAACACAGATATCTGCTTAGAGTCCCTTTAAGCTGATTTGTTATAGGAAACTGCGCAGATACATTTTTCTCCCACAACCTTCCAGCCTCATTATTATGTAAAACCGTAGAACCTTATCTTATACTCTTCTTTCTTACTCGGAGATGGAAGTCTGTGGGCACGTGCGGTCATGAATGCTGAACAGGTGTTCAATGAAACCCTTACGCGGCTTCAGGAGTTTTGTGATGCAGTACCAAGATCGCTATTCAACTGACGCCGACCAGCCTTGTCACTCGGGACAAAGGCGACACAAAACAACCACTGCAGGAAGTCACATGGCCACCAAAGTTAGGAAAAAAATGTCAGAGGTGAGCGACGACCCCCTCCTCAACCAGAAAGACAACAGACTTAAGCTGCTTAAGCGTCGCTCGACTACACTGGAATGCAGATGTCTGCAGAGGGGGGCCTATTATTTAAGAGCTTTTCATCATGCTGAAAGGGGGGGAAATGGCTCTAAAACACATGAATAATTAATGCAGTTTCTATCAATGTATGTATAATTAATCACATCTCTTCCAACTGGACGTCTGTGGAGCCTCTAGGCCTGAGTGACATGGAGACAAGTCTGGACTATTGTCTGTGTCTGACAGTAAAAAAACAAAAACTAATAGGCATCATCTGCACTTTCTTGATGTAGGCAGTGGGGATGGGTGTAGAAACTGATCAATCGATTAAGCGATTGTGAAAATTATGTCGATTGTGTGGAATTGAATTTTGATCGGTGGTGAAACGGCAAAATTGAGTGCACCATTTGACTGTGAACAGCAGAAGCAAAGCCTGCATCTCTGAAGAAGAAGAACACGATGTCAGATTTGGGAAGTTGAGCTGCATAGAAACTGTGTCACAAAACTGAAAAGGAAACTGGAGTTCCAAACATGCGTAGTTGATCTCGGAAGTTTGGTCAAATGCTTACGCCACAAGCCCCTTTCATGCTGGCGATCGCTGTTCATGTGTATCAGGTATAGATTCTAACGTAATAACTCGGGCGTAACAGAGGTGGATGACCAATATGTGTAGTTTAACACCCGAAAGTCATATGTGTTGAAAGAAATTGTCACCTTGCCTGGCACTGGTGTTACCACGCATCTACTCTAATTATCTGAATACGTGAAGCTGTAATAGCTGTGTGAATGTGTAACTACAGACACAGCAAAGTTCTGTCGGAAAGACAAAAGTGAATAAATGTCACCTCTTGGAATAGAGATAAATAAAGGCTGACTTCTCCAGCCTTTTTTTGGAGGGGGGAAATTTTTCAATTGATTGTCTTTTTAGACAAGAGTGGGAAGTATTTGTTCACTTGTCTTTTTAGACAAGAGTGGGAAGTATTTGTTCACCTTCACACGGGAAGGCTAAACGACAGAGACAGAAACGTAAGCAGGAAGTGGTATTGTTTTTACCCGCAAGTGTCATTGTGTTTGAGAGGGACCATTATTTGGCTTGCTGGGACAACACTCGACATGTACCGCACTATCAACACAGACTGTTGGCAATTGGTTTGTTTTTGTTTCTTGCTTACAATTGTTATTGAAGCCCAAGAAAAACGGGATGATTTTTAACACATTTCCTCACCCACAATTATTCACTGGTAGGAAAATTGTTTCCGGGACAGGGCCGCAAGTTTTGGACTAAATTGATGGGTGATGGAGTGTAATCATGTGGAGAATGTGGCAGGTTGTTTGTCACGTGTACCCCTCTGTCAAAATTGATTGAATATAATTTGAGCGTGCGAGGAAGCCCGTTGATATTAAATGGTAATAACTCTGTATTCATCAGGAGCGACTCCCCGTAGCAAGCAGAAATAGAAAAAGTAATCTCATCCACAACCGTGGCTGTGGCCTAAAGCTCTATTCCATGCTTTTTCACCACTGATCCTCCCTGAGGGGCCCCTGGCCTCTCAAGGAAGAGGGGAATCTATAATCCAGCAGAGGGCGGAGGATCTATGGGAAATTCTGTTATCGGGAAGAAAGTGGAATAGTTGCCAGCGTCCGGGGCAGAGGGGGCGGGGGTTGCAAGGGGTCATGGTAGCTCAGCGGTGTGGGGTAAACAGAATATAAACCCTTTCACTGAGTTGGAGGGGTCTTTGTCTTACGTGTCACCGCAATGGGCCTAAGCGGCTCGGCGGGGGGGCAGACCTACAGGTGAGCCGGTCGCCTCTTTGAAATTACATTTCTGCCAAGTCGGGGGATTTTGGTGCTAGAAAAGCCCAACAATGGGAAGCATCTGTGTCTGCAAAAATGTGCATTAAGACTCAACGTTCAGCTTGGTTGCAGTCACAGGGGGATGCAAACGTAGTCGTCTACATCCTCACAAGAGCAGACTCAGAACCCAAATAAGATCCCGGGTCAGTTTTATTAGATAGAATAACCCCTAATGAGTCCCAAAATGGGGACATGCTAGAATATTGCATTATGTTGGGTTACTAATTATTATTTAAAAAACCAAAAAAAAACTATTTTATTGATCATCTTCTTGGCAAATGTCTTCCATTCCTGTTTGTGGTAGGAAAAAAAAGGGGGGAAAAAAATGTCTGCTGTGTTCTTTAGCAATAATGTATGTTGATGTTGACGTTACAGTTGAACAAACACCAGTCTGCCCTCACAAAACCCCACAGCTACATTTCAAAGTGATTTAATTCAATCACTCTGGTTTGTCATTGTTTTTTTGTTGTTGTTTTTTTTAACTGCACTTTTTAGCGCGGACGTTTTTGTCCACCAAATTGACAACTAAATTGTTGCAACTCTGACAGACATAAAACACTCGTGTCTGTCATTGATTTTCTACTTTTTAAAACACACAAACCTCAAGTGCCTGCTTCAGCATCTCACCCTTAATGAGAGATGCAACACATGTTCATATCTTCATTAAGGGTTTATAAATTGTTTCTACACAGGCTATTACACGAGACCTAATAAACTGAGAAATAGTTAAGAATTAGATCTGAATATTTGGAGTCACCTCCTCCATGCCAAATAATTTAGTATTTTGCATTTTCACTTTACTTCACATTTAAAAGCTTATTAATGATATTTTAGCTTCACACTCGCCAAATAGGGAGCCAGGTGGACAGCATGTATGGTTCTTTGTCAAAGATTTACACTTGCCAAATAGTGTAGACATTTGATTTTGTCCTACGATGGGGAAATTTTGATTATTCTGTTATAGTGGGTCTCTGATTGGTTGTAGTAAAATGGTGTAAGCTAATTTATTGTCATCAGCACACATTGATTCCTTTTGTGATTTTTAACAATTGCCTGTTTGCATTTATTGTTTTTTTTAATTCAATTATTAACACAAATAATGTTATTATTCATGACTTCCACACGCCAATTTGAATTCAATCTTTTGTGCAATGTGCACATTAATTAAACAGTATAAAAAGACATGAAGAGATGCTTGCACCTGGTTTAGAAGAAAGCTAATTTCCATCTGTAGTCCATTGCACAAACCTGCTGTGTTTGGCAATTTGCACTGATGTAAGGCATCCATCCATCCATCCATTTTCTGAGGCGGTTCTCCTCACTAGGGTCGCGGGCGTGCTGGAGCCTATCCCAGCGGGGTACACCCTGAACTGGTTGCCAGCCAATCGCAGGGCAGATAGAAACAAACAACCATTCGCACTCACATTCACACCTACGGGCAATTTAGAGTCTCCAATTAATGCATGTTTTTGGGATGTGGGAGGAAACCGGAGTGCCCGGAGAAAACCCACGCAGGCACGGGGAGAACATGCAAACTCCACACAGGCGGGGCCGGGGATTGAACCCGGGTCCTCAGAACTGTGAGGCTGACGCTCTAACCAGTCGTCCACCGTGCCGCCTGATGTAAGGCATTTATGTTTTTTTTTCTTTTTACTGACGATTCACACTTTTCAAATAACTCTTACGGTTGCAAGGAATTTGTTTTCACCCTGCAATGGGAAAACTATATATCATAAAAATATATTATTGGGTAGTTTCATGTTGTTGTTTTTTCAGACAGCCAATTCTCACTGTTGTCAGGCATAATGTTGTTTCAAATGGTTTACATTTGCCAAATAGTGAGCCATGCGGTACACTTGTTTATTGTTGTGTATTAATGCTGCATTAATGTTTTAATATTGCATTACTAGCCTAATTTATAAACAATTGATTTTCAATAGGTACCCTTCATTCTAGTTTTATCTTTGCACAAGTTAATGGCACGAGCGTCACTTAAATTTTAGCATTCTACCCACGCAGCGATGCCATCAGCCAAATGATTGTTTTATCAGCATCATAGCGTTCCCTTTTATCGCTGCTTTATTTTTAAACTGTAAATTGTCACGGTCGGACAAAAGGGAACATGACAGAAAAGTCTTTACCCATAAATTGAACAGATTGGCGGTGACTCCTTTTACGGTTCAGTTTTGTTCGCATCTTATTAGTGCCTATTGCTCCATCTGCCTCTGCTTGCTTCAACTTAAGCGTTGCCGTTTGCCGCCACCGCCTTCATAGAGTGAGGTATCTGTGACATTCTGTCTTTTCTTTTTTCTCCTTGTTATCTTGTTACAAAATCTCCTGAGCTTGTCGGATGTTCACTGGCACCCTCACCCTCGCAAACCACCGCCCACCCCAACCTGTTCCACCCTTAAGTCCTCTCTATAGTCCCGCGATCGCGCGGACGACAGCGTCCGCATTCCATCATGTGATCGACACATTGAGCCGCGCGCCCCTTATGCGGCCCCTATGCGACACAAATTGTCGCCGCTCGCAGAATGCCGCGGAGATAATCCCTTGTGATTGGTCCGTTTTAGTCACATGCTGTGTTGACATACTCAGCTTTCCCCTACGTTCCATCAACCACCTACGCTGCCGCCTTCTGGATTGATTTTGCAATATAATTAAACGCATCATCTGGTCATCCAGGCGGCACGGTGACCGACTGGTTAGCACATCAGCCTCACAGGGTTCAAATGTTTGTTTATATGTGCCCAGCCATTGTCTGGCGACCAGTTCAAGGTGTACCCAGGTAGCTGGGATAGGCTCCAGCACGCCCGCAACTCTAGTGAGGATAAGCGGCACAGAAAATCGATGGTTAGTTTGATCTGGTCATCTAGGTCCATTCATTCTAGCAGGCACTGTTCCACAGTCGCCATTGTTGTTGCTTTGTTCCTTTTCTCGGTAAGTAAAAATAAACGGCTACTGGAACTGGCCACTGCGATTGGCTGGCAACCAGTTCAGGGTGTACCCCGCCTCCTGCCCGATGACAGCTGGGATAGGCTCCAGCACGCCCGCGACCCTAGTGAGAAGAAGCGGCTCAGAAAATGGATGGATGGATGGCTGGATGGAACTGGCCATAAAATGCAGAGGAAACTCCAACCCTTGGTCTCCTAGCCAACACCAACCGTAGTGACACACCCGACTCGGCGTAGAAGTGCAGCACACTTTCAAAACAGCGCGCGTGGGTTGCGCTCGAGTATAAAGGCAAACTGTGCCGCAGTGACCTCAGCGCGGTCGTGGCCCGCAGAAGTATAAAGAAACCTTTACTCTTTTCCGACTGTGCGTCCAGTGCTGCAAGGAAGGCAAATCAAATCTTAGAGGAGATTGCGTTTTCTTCTGATGGCAAAAGGCGAGTCCATTGTCCCCGGGACCCTGCTTTTATTGAACAGAAAGATGCAAAGGCTTAAAAAAAAAAGAAAAACAGGGAAGAGGAGGGCGTGATGCTTCTGTGTCCTGCAGGTCAACTCTTGCCTGTTTCCTCCCATCTTCAAGCCGCTCCCTCGACTCCCTTCCCTACTCATCGTGACACAGCGATCAGTCACATTCCTCCCTGCAGTCCTCCAGATGAAACAGAACAATAATTATGGGAATAGAGTGGCTCTGGCCGCCAAACCGGGGCCACTCGGATCACAACAACACATTGTCCAACCTGATTAAGGAGCCGTTTGCAGCCTCCTCCTCCTCCTCGGCTGCTCTCGGCTGCAACTTGACCCCTCGCAGCAAGACGTATCGATACGCCCTCCAATTTGAGGTCGGTCACCAACGTGGGAGGAGGCGATGTGTTTCTGTGCTTAGCCTTCGACGGAGTGAGTGTCTCATCAAGGTCGCTCCTTCTTGTTTCGAGAAGAAGGCAACGTCGGTCATTTCCTGTTAAATCCTATGATTAAACATGTTGCGAGTTCGCAACAAGCAGGATGTTTTCTATCCACCAAATTGATGACAGTGTTTATGGCAGATAATAACCATCTGTGTAATAGACTTTTTTCTCTTCCATTTTTGAAATTAGTGAGTGATTTGAATAGGATGAAGAATTGTTTGTTCAAGTTGTGCAACGTGAAGGTGCAGCTTGCTGCGGTCAGGGCAATTTCCACAATATGTGCTCAAGCTGGTCTTTTAAATGACATTTTGTCATGTTAGTCGTGCTTTGTATTTGTATTCGGCTATAACTGGCACGATTGCTTGTAAATTGCAATGCATTGCCATGTGATGATATCCACTATTAATAATTTGTCCATATATCACTTTTCTACTGCAGGAAATCAACTTGGACTGAGCTTGACTGACGAATCTTGAACTCTTGTGGGATTTGCTGAAGTCCCACGTTACATCACACATTATTGGTTTTTGTTTGATTTTTTGAGCCATACTTTCTCCTAAAATGTTAGCGGGAGTTCCACTGTAGATTTCCTTGTCACTTTTAAAGCAAGGTTAATTCTTTGATGCCAGCTGAACTGAGCGCTGGTGAGGAACACTAGTGTCGTGAGACACATTATCAACCTCCAGGGTTTTGCGCTTTTTGTGCACCTTTTGAGGTATACTTTTCTGGAAAAAACAATCAGGCGAGGTTTTGAGGCTGTGTGTGAGGGCCTGCATTGACTTGACTTCCTCATAGGGGTGTTTTTTTTTTTTGTCTTGGTTTTGTTATTATTTCAACTTAGCTTCAGTATCTGCACAGCTGCTTTCACACAGAAGTCATGGGGTCGACCCACAGTGTCTTATCACCGCCTTCTATCTCCACTCTGCCTCTGCTTTCATTCCGTGGAAAAAAAAACCTGCATCTGATCACACTTTGCATGAAGGGTCACATGCTGGCTTTTCACCTGGGTCTCCATAATTCTTTTGAGAAGCCTCCCTTTATTTAGTGGGAGTTGATTGATGCGGGGGGGGGGGGGTGTCATAGATCCTCACCAAATATAAACGCTGGGCGAAATATGAATGTGGTATGCCTTTGAACTTTACGCTGTAATGTGGGTCAGAGATCTATCGCATGCATATTCTGAAAAAGTCTTTTCATCTCTGATTGCGGCGTTAAGATTTCCCCCGGTACGCTTTTAATTTCATCTCCTTCTCTCGCTGTTATTTATTTCATTTTCTCCACATTAATGTTTAATCTTCTCAAATGTGTTCGAAGTGAAATGTTCGCATGAGGGCAGAGGAGGGAAACATTTTTTTGGAAGGAATTCTTCTTCCACCTCTTGCATGAAAGAATGGCCGTCCTGATGATGATTCCGTTTTAAATATGGTGTGCTGACCAGCAAGGGAGTGAATGAGGACAAGGGCTTGAAGAAGCTTGTGTTCACTGCGCCACTCAACTCCCAGTCAGCCTTAATGTGTTTGTGTGTGTATGAGCTTTAAAAGAATAGGGTTCAACTGTTTCAAAGCCGAGGATACTCTCCTACGTGTAAAATAACATTCCTTCTGAAAACCAATTCCTGCTAACATTATTATAGTTTCTTCTCCTATTAAACGTATCCGTCTCTCTGTTTCCCCCCTCCCGACCCATATCCCTGACTCACTCACCCCACCTCCCCATCCCGCTCTGTGTTACAGACGGAGAATTATTCAATTGACTCCAGTTACGTGAACAGCAGAGCCCACCTCATTAAAAGGTATGTTCATTAA
This sequence comes from Phyllopteryx taeniolatus, assembly GCF_024500385.1. Lineage (NCBI taxonomy): Eukaryota > Metazoa > Chordata > Actinopteri > Syngnathiformes > Syngnathidae > Phyllopteryx > Phyllopteryx taeniolatus. The sequence continues at coordinate 11,258,367 of NC_084511.1, read as the reverse complement.
TATTTTTGTTCCAAGCACCTTGTTACCATTGTTATCTGTAATTGTTTTATCTAATGAGAGCACAGGAATCCTTGCAGCGGTTTGTATGAGTTTGTTTTGGAGTTGGGATAATAGCGATTGGAAGAGAATATGCAGAATAAAAAAAGGAAAGCCTCAAGATAAGTCATTAGGCTGATGAAAAAAGATGCATAGAAATGACTGAATTAGACATACTGGAGCTTACGATTCTCCATGTACCTGATAGGTATCAATTCCATACTTAAGCAAGACATGATGCAAAGCTGTTTTTTTAAGCAACAGAAAGTAACATTTGTACTCACCCTATAGTTGGGAGGAATAATACAAGAAATTGGACATAATGCATGAATAATAATAAGTAATAAGTAATCTTTTTTGCAAGCAAGCACTGATGCTAGTTCTAACACAACATGAGAGGGGTCCAGGCACGTCCACCATATCAATGACCCACCCAAAGTAGGAGATCCAGGTTCACTATGACAATTAAAGATATATTATTCTCCTTTATAGAATCTATATTTATCTGATATTAATCAACTGTGCTGTCAATGGTGTTTGTGGTGTTGTGAATGGTGATTCACTTTGGTGCATAATATAACAAGCCATAAAATCAGTGTCTTGAAATAAACTTGTAAAAATCCTATTTTAGTTTTTTCGCAAACTAGTATCCTTGGTTGCACTAAACAACGGAGAAGGCACCCAGGCAGGTCCAACAATTAAAGACCTTCCAGAGTAGGAGATCTGTGGTCGCCATGGAAGAGCTTTCTATTACCTCTTTTAGAATCTACTTTTGTCTTATGTGAATCATATGTCACGTAATATTTAAGCAAAATATGATAAAACATTTTCTTTTCTTTTTTTTAAAGCAGAGCAAGTAATACTTTCAATCATGTGCTTCCTCTTAAGTGGTGAAGTGAATTTTACTTGCGTTAATATAAGCCATACCATCAGGATCTTGAAATCATTACATTGAAATCTAGCGGCACGGTGTCCGACTGGTTAGAGCGTCAGCCTCACAGTTCTGAGGACCCGGGTTCAATCCCCGGCCCCGCCTGTGTGGGGTTTGCATGTTCTCCCCGTGCCTGCGTGGGTTTTCTCCGGGCACTCCGGTTTCCACCCACATCCCAAAAACATGCATTAATTGGAGACTCTAAATTGCCCATAGGCATGACTGTGAGTGCGAATGGTTGTTTGCTTCTATGTGCCCTGCGATTGGCTGGCAACCAGTTCAGGGTGTACCCCGCCTCCTGCCTGATGACAGCTGGGATAGGCTCCAGCACGCCCGCGACCCTAGTGAGGAGAAGCGGCTCAGAAAATGGATGGATGGATGGATGGATGAAATCTATTTCAAAAGGTAGAATTGGCAGTAGCACTAAAGCATTGTGCAGTTTCTTGAAGTCAACATCCTCATACAGAGATTTAGCAAGGTAGCACTAATGCTAGCTAGCATTTACACAAAGTGTCCAGGCAGGTCAACCATATGAAATACTGTCCAGAGTAGGAGATATAGATATGGCAATGAAAGAGATTTTATTCTACCGATTACAATCTGTATTTTTTTTAAAATAATTTCCTACTTAAAATTTTATCCAAAGCATATTTTTCAAATCAAAAGTAAAAGTATTTTTGCTATCACTGTAGTTGTGAAGTATAATAGTCATAGAATACTATGCATGATCAGGATCTTTTTAGCACTTGAGCACCGAACATTACAATGTCCAGCTAAATCTGAGAAATTAAAGACCCCTTGAGTGATAGAAAAGACATTCTAGTCTCTTCTACATTCTAGAAGTCAGTGGACCACCATCTTGAAAATGGAGCTGTTACTTGAAAGAAAAAAACATGACTTTTGCTTTTAAGTATAGGATTGAGAAAAGTGTTTTAAACAATGTAAAAAAAAAAAAAGTGCCTTATGTGCATTGTATCTATTAAATATTTTACTACTTGTGAATTACTACATATCACAGCAGAATATGTTCAATGACCTCATCATTGTACGTGTCAATATCGTATCGATGACATGAGTGCTAACTTTATACACATTTTGCAAATGAAAATATGATTATTGGAGGTGTCAGAATACATCAACTAGATACTTGCTGATGCTTTTCAAGGTTTCTGTTTGGCTAAATAACAGCTGGCCAGTGTTGTTTCATGTGGAAGTAGAATAGATATTTTGAAGCAGCCATGTACAGTATGTATAAACTCACAAAGTGGATATCCCATCCATCTATTTTCTATAGCATGTGACCTCATTAAGGTTACTGGTGAGCTGGGGTTTATCCCAGAGGTTGGTCACACCCTGGACTGATTGCCAGTCAATCAATCCAAGGGCACTTACAGACAAACAACCATTCACATTAATACCTAAGCACAATCAATAGTCTTCAATGAACCTAGCATGCATGAATGTGGGAGATAGCCAGAGTACCCAGAGAAAACCCACACAAGGACAGAGAGACTGTGCAGTCTCCTGAGATTCAGACAGCGAACGTCTTTGAACGTGAGGTACATGTGCTAACCACAAGTCCAATGTGCTGCCCCAAATGGCATTTCTATTTGTGAATGCAGTGTTAACAAGTTGGCATGGGGGTCAAAATAATTCCATCCGGCTGTGGAATATTTTTGCAAGGGGGCTCTTTTTGGTTCCACAATTGTCCTTTTGTTACCTGCAGCCTTTTCAACAATGGAGGCTTTCTTTTGTTTGCCCCCAGCTTCCCCCGTTCCCTCCCTTAAGTCCCATTATGACAATTTCCCCTCCAAAGATTTCCTGCATTTATGTAAACAAAGAGCATTGAAGTGCAGATTCCCACAAAGCAAGCCCCTCAGGAGCCAAGTGAGCCCCCCTGGTCCGGGACAGGTGCAATTACAGTGATAACATCAGAGGGTCAGCATTAGCCGCCGCTGCAGCCCCACAATGGCGAATGTTCAGCCAGCGTTTGAGAATGCAGCTACCTTGGAATGTCCTTCATTGCTACCTCACACACTCTCTCCCTTCCACTTGCTCCAAGAACACATGTTGATTTATTCCCCTGCTCTTTAGTGTTGTGTATAAATGGGAATTTGTTCCAGTGGGATGGCACTCAAATGAGGGGAAATCACACTGTTACTGTGCAGCTGTTGATTGTTTCCCTATCCCCCCACCCACCCTACTTTATTGACTATGAGCCCCCAGCGCAAGGCAGATGCTCCGTTTGCACGCCTCCAGCGTTTCCGACATCCATCGTCCTTCCCAGAATTTCTGTTTGCTGCAGTATTTGTTTGATTGAAGTCAGCGAGCACCTCCCTGTTTGTTCAAGAAACCCTTGAAGGCAGCACGTCCGTTCAAAATGTGTGTGTCTTTGCCCCCAAGGAGATTCATACAAGCTCTTTATATCAGGATTATTTCAAGTTGATTATTTCTCGAGGATTTATTCTGAAGCAAATGGCTTTTTATGTCCAGAATACATGGGAAATGGCGTCGTAAAAAAAGGGAGGGGAAGGTCACTTGAGAAAAAAATGCCCGAGAGAGAAAAATATGGACCCCTCCAAAGCGAACATGTGAGTGAAGGTGATGTGACAGTTAATCAACATCTTTCTCGGCCCTCTCTTGTGCAGCACGTCGACATTCAAGGACCTGGAGGGGAACAGTCTGAAGGACAGCGGCCACGAGGAGAGCGACCAGACCGACAGCGAACACGATGTCCAGCGAGGCCACTATGTTGACACGGCTGTCAATGACATGCTCAACATGACCGTACCTCCCAATGTTTGCCAGCTGCCGGATCAAGGTAAGACCACAAGACTACAACATAATGAGTAAACCATTTTTTTTTTTTACAGTTTAGTACTTTTGAAATCGGAATGGTAACTTCAAATCTTGCTTGTGTTCCCACCATTGGGTTTGATGTAAAATATTGGGACATCTTAGCAGTTGGACACAGTGCCCATGTATTTTGTCAATTTTCTCTTTTGTATTCATAATCACTCTTTAACCAAGAAAAAATGTAGTTTATCCAAATACTCAATTATTCAATAGAATTTTCAATAGGATACTTGAATTCTAAAATATTTGATAGCCGCAGCCCTACATTGAACTCCACTATTTTATTGTCATATTTTTTATTGTTTAATACAACTCAGTGGCACGGTGGATGACTGGTTAGAGCGTCTGCCTTCAATCCCCGGCTCCGCCTGTGTGATATTTACATGTTCTCCCCGTGCCTCGGTGGGTTTTCTCTGGGCACTCCGGTTTCCTCCCACATCCCAAAAACATGCATGGTAGGTTAATTGATGACTCTAAATTGCCCGTAGCGGTGAATGTGAGTGCGAATGGGTGTTTGTTTATATGTGCCCTGCGATTGGCTGGGAACCAGTTCAGGGTGTACCCCGCCTCCTGCCCAATGATAGCTGGGATAGGCTCCAGCACTCCCGCGACCGTTGTGAGGATAAGCGGCTCAGAAAATGGATGGATGGATGGATAATACAACTCTTGCTTTAGGCCCCTGTGGGATTTACTTACAAAATTAGCAAGTTGGTCCTCAAATGAAGTCATTGATTAGCAAAACTGCAAAATTTATTTTGACCCTTGTTGTTGTTGTTAGCCTGTTAACTGTAACACGCCTTCTGTGCGAATCACAATGACAGAATTTATAGGTTTACCTAATATTGCGGCCAAACATTGTAAGTGTGGTCATCCATTTGTTGTGCGGCACTTTGTGGAATGGTCAGGGCTCTTTTTTAGGCTCATCAGGCTGGCCTCCTCTGCTTTAGGTGATCCTGGGGGGCACATGATAATGAACTACTAATCTCCACTCTAACATCTTACTACTTAATTATATCAATAAGACACTGTTTAAATGGTTGCATATTGTTGCTTTCAATGTTGAATAAAGTGGTTTGGTCACCTGAACATGGACATTGGATATCCGTGGCGATGGATTGTTTTGCAACCATGCTCCTTGTGAAGCTACAAAGTACTGAATAAATATTTGGAATGCCCCAGCCAGAGCCCAGATTTGAAGGAAGTCTTACACATGAGACGCCCTGGCAGTCTAACAGATTTGGAGTCCTTTTTCCTAAAAATTGAACATCTTGAGGTTGGTTTAAGGTAAAATTCATGCATACTGTTGCTTTAAATATTGGATAAACACAAGTCATTTGTTGACAAGAACATGGCTATTGAAGGAATTACCATCATTGATTCAGAGCACCTGACTTATTTTGGTACCCACTATCTACACACCCAACTTTTGACAGTTGGAGAGGGAAATAAAACACTACACAGTACCGGTCTGACGCAACCTCAGACGACACACATTGATTGACAGCAGCTATGTTTGCGTTTGAAGGCTCGTTGAATCCCTATGAGCTGGCGTGGCAGCAATTAGGCTGACAAAGGTGGACTTTTACATATCTCCACGAGCCCTGATCCATTATTCAGAGGAATCATTTAGCCAGCGAGTTAATGTGGATGTTTCATATCTGACTGGATCATTTAAAAAGACATCCCGTTGTCTGGCAGCAGTCAGTGTAAGGGGTCGTGTTGGTGCTTAACTGCTGCCAATCACACTGGAGGAGGATGAAGACATCTGCAGATGTTGCCGTGCACCTGGGAGCTAATTCAGGCTTGCAGGAAAACACCGCAAGTGTCCGCTTTGGGGAAAACATTTAAGATGTTTCCGCTTTTTAACACAGCAATAAGGGTTTATCAATTGCTGTGTCTTCCCTCAGTGGTGTTATTTTAACTCAAACCCTAATAAGCACCTCACTTTTCTTCTCCCCCTTCGTCACGTACAAAATAATTTTTTAATGAGCGCGACAGAACAAAAATACGCTTTTATGTCAATGAATAATAAGGCTTCCTTAAAGTTGATGTAGCTGGGAGCAATTTTGGCTGAAGGTGTTGTCTAAGTGGGGAATATCAACATCAGGATACACACTTAATGACAGACATGCAAATGAACACCACCGCCGCCGCCCCCCCCCTGGCTGCTCGCCCGTCTTTTGTAACGACTTGGCCGAGTGTTTTGAATGTGCGGCGCATGTTTAACAGTGTCATTTCACAGTGTTGTCTGTCCTTTTAAGCAGAACAGAATAGCAAAGGAGCTGTTTTGAATTACAATCAGGTCATTGTTTTTGGGATGTTTTCCATATTACTCCCCAAAAAAACAAAATAGTTTGTCTTCGCTGTCACAAGAGAATTATGAGAAGTAAGATAATGACCGACCAAGGCTCCACACATATAGTCTAGTGTTGGGGACCCCTGTTTTTCATTATAGTCTTAGGCCAGCATTAGGTTAGTCATTTTAGTAATACTATAATGACTTTAAGCACACGTCGGCAGATCTTTGCTAGCCTATCGTTAAAGAAAGACTAAGTCACAATGGTCACTGATATAATTTGAAACTGACTGGCTCGAATTTACCAAAATGCATACTGACAAGCCACAAGCCTCCGGGAGAATTTCCTGTGGAGAAAACTGGATTTTGGGGGAGAAAGTCACATCAACTCTAGAGTAACTGAAACCATAATAATACCAACAAAGAAATAAACACTATACCTACTGTGAAACATGTTCCTGTACATGTTGCGAATGCTGCATTGCTACATGTGGCACAGAAGCAGGGTACGATGAAAATCTGAAGAATATCAAGGCATTCCGGAGCAAAAGGTGCTGCCCAGTGTCAGTCAGACAGATTGGTGTTAGGCACAGGTCACGGGTCCTACAACAGGATAAAGACCCAAAAGACGAGATGTGCTAAAACTCAAATATTTCGACTATTCTGAAGGTCCCAGGTCTAAATCCCATAGAACATATTGTTCTATGGGATCCAATCCAATTAGAGTCATCAAATCATCAAAGCTAGTAATGGAAAACTTGGAAACAGAACAGCCGAGGCAGGTTTGACCCCACTTTGAGTCCATTTAATTGACAAAGATTGGACAGTGTGCAGGTGTTATTGCATGTTGGGTGAAGGGAAGGGATTATCAGAAGACAAATAGTTCACTAAACACGCTTGTATGTCTACTGGGAGGCAAAGCTGCAGCACAGTACAATGACAGACAACGCTGAGGATTCATTCTCTCCATACTCACTTTGATTGTCGTGTTTTCTTGCGTTGAAGAGGGCCGGGAACCAAATAACCAGGAAGGTGCACGGGTTTAACTCCAGGGTTTTAACAGAGCAAATGTTTATCATTCCCAGTGCCAAGCAAAGGTGCTGTTTGCCCAGGAGACGTGACTTACCTTCACACAAAGACCCTCCACAGACTATAAATATGCAGGCTGTCTTTCACGAGAGTATCCCTTTGTGCTCAGCAAGCCCCCCCACTGCTCTCCATCACAATGGACAATCCTTCTTCTTTCTCCCTCACTTTTATTGTTCGTCACCACTGTTGCACCTTTTTTCATTTTTGGGTGGGTAAAATACTTTCAATCCAGGCAAACATCCGGACGAACAATGTAAAGGGAAGCAGTAGCTTGGACGAGAAGACAAAAGGATTAAAAATAAATACATTAAATAAATAAATAAATACATTTTTCCCCACCGCTTCTCCTCACTAGGGTCAGCTTCCTAGTCTCCTGAACAGTGTCAAAGTACCCTCGAGCAATCAAAAGATCCCTAACCTCCATTCTATCCACCCAAGCTCAGGTGTGTGGTCTGGTTGTTTGTGGGTTGTATTGCATGCACAAATAAAAAGAGAGGGAAGTGTATGCAATGTAAAAATACTTCAGAAATAGAGAAAGGATGCAAGAAATAATTGGGAAAAGGGTGCTAAATCATTAGAACACAAAAGAAATCAAATCAAGGAAGTGAATGTTTAATTGTGTAATATATACACACACACCCCTATATAGGGATGTGTGTTTGTGTGTGTGTGTGTGTGCGTGTGTGCATGTGTGTGTTTAATTATGTGTAAAATGCATTTCAGGACATATGATTAATAACAAAATTAATTAGGCAAAAAAAAAAAAACTTCACTACCTGTGCTCTGAGCATAAAAGATAGGAAACATGTCAACTGCATGTATAAAAGTCTATAAATATAAAAACTGCACAAATTAAAAACACTGTGTACTTTTTTATCATCAAAATAAAAAATATTTATTGTTTACACTTCGCCAATACAAACAAAATATGTTGTACTTCCTGATCTCATCCTTTCGAAACAAAATGATTTTCAAACTTAAAGTCCAACATCAGCTGTATTTGAAATCTTTATTTTATGTTGTCATTCTTTTTTGACGTTTTCAGTGTCCCACCAGCTAAAGAATCAGCATTCTAGATTGTCTTAATCGTTTGCTGAATCCCTGCCAAGATTCTTAAGAGGACCTCTTTTTGAAAACCTCACTCCAGCCAATTTGATTCTTGAAGTATGTACAGAACAAATCACATTCAATCTCTTAAAATATATACAGGAAGGGCTATCTCTAATATGACTGAAACCACAACCTCTCAATGTGGAATGTTTAAGAAATTATTTATTTTTCTACTGAATTGGAGGGATTTGCTTGAATGGAGCTTTAGCAGTGCCAAGCCGTGACTGTCATGATAGAAGCCAGCTAACAGACAGCTAAATTAGTTTTTTTTTGGTGGGGGGGGGGGGGGTCTTCCTTTGATTGTCAGCGCTCTCGCGTAATGCCTGGCGGATATGGATGAGCCGCTGTGTTTTTAGGGATTAACATCCATGTTTTGTCGAATTTCTTCATGTAGGAATAAAGTAGGGAGGGCGACGTTTGTTAGATTTTGTGGTTTTGCAGTTATTTCAAGTTCATTAGAGTGGGGGGGATTTTAAAAAAAATCAGTCCTTGTGGCTTTTTTACACACCGAGGAAATGCAAGTGTTCAATTAGCCCGACCAGGGAACAGGCTTCTTTTATTTTTGACATATTCCTCGCCAATCCCCCCCCCCCCCCCCCCCCCCCCACACACACACGCCCTTCCCCAGCCCCCACCCCCAGCTCCCTCACCTCTGGAGAATTTCTCTCATCTATGTGCTGGCTCCCTGTGGGGGTGTGCCTGAAGCGCGGTGCCCAGGAATGGTTGTCTCCACCGAGGGCCGCAGATTCCTCCATATTCCCATCTTCCATCAGCGGGATCCACTGGGTCTCACTGCTCCTAATTGAATCGAGCGTCTCCCCCTTCCTCTCTCATTGCAAACGTCTTTTTCTGTCTTCCCTTAAACTTTGTGCCACTCAAGCACTTCCCTTTTTTTCCCTGTTGAATTTGAAATGAAAAAAAAAGTAAAAGAAACTCGTATGTTTCTGCTGCAAAAACTTGCCCTAAATTCAACACGGGAACATTTCTAGTTTGCAGTTCTGTGATCTCCTAAGGAAAATGCTGACAGGTGTCAGAGTGTGCGAGGCGGTGGGGCTGTGCTGACAGCAGGGAGAGGAAGAGCAAGAGGAGGAAGAGGAGCAGGCAACGCGAGGCAGACAGAGATGGAGAGATGAGCAGAGAGTATAGTAAGCAGTCTTAGTGAGGGAAAATGGAAAAAAGGAGAGGAAACAATCTATCTGACAGGTAAGAGTGATTTTTTTCGGCGACTAAAACTTTGACAACATCGAATCAAGTGAGCAAACAACAAATCTTGTTTGATGGTATTTTTTTGATCACATCCACAATCCAGACTCCATACAGGGACCATCCATTTTGATTTGCTTAATCTAATGTGGGAGCCATGGAGGTGAAATGGCCGACAATGACAAAGAGCGGTAGGGAGGTGCAATACGAGTTAAGGGAGACGAAGTGCACCACAGAGCGCGAGTCCGATTGGAGGAAATATGAAGGGGAATGAATTGGAATTTCAAGCTGTGTCCATCTGTGCTCCAGTTTTCTCCATCGTAGAAAGAACAGACAAAAATAATTAGTGAAATTAAGATGACCACCATTTTAGAGGGCCGTCTTTTAATTCCACACTGCACCGTTAATCACCAAGCCGACAGAAAGTGCTCACACTTTTAAGTTTTGGTCGGTGCTGTTTCTCTTAAATCCTGCGGATGGCAGTAATGATACCTTTTTATCTGTTGTCAACTGTCAAGACAAATTGTGAAGAAGCCTGAATGCTGATGTTAAAAACAACGTGAACAACTTCTCATTTGTACATCAACTGTGTGACTGACGCAACAAATTCCAAATCATCATATGATCGCGCCGTAGCTGATTGTAATGACTAATAACACCCTATGTGACTTGAAATCAGCACCAATTGAAAAGTGAGTCAAACGACTGAAAACCGGGCTTGTAAAAGGCATAATCCGCACCTCCGACAAGGAGGAAATGTTTCCATCTGAGTGAGGATTAGGCAAAACATACTTCTCGGTCATCAAACCCATTTAATTTAGTTTTGGATTGTAGCCTGTGAAGGACATAAAAAAAATTCCAGGCATTTAGAGCTTTTTTTACTGATGTAATTGGTTATTGAATAATGCACAACATTTATGACAAATTTAGTCATACTCATTCTTGTTTATTTCTAAATATCTGAAATGTACTTTCACACTGCCGTTGCGGCTTTGCGCATTCAGATAAATACATTGGTGACGATTGCTTTCGATGCAAAAGCTTGTGGGCAGTGAGTCACGGGTGTTAAACTCTCCTCTGGAAGCATTTTGCCTCTGATACTACGTCGGAAGTTGGCAAATCCATCGACTTTAACTGCAGATCCCGCAAGTGTGTTGTGATGTGTTTGTACACCATTGCAAGTGCCTCTAAAACTATAACATTAGTGTCATCCGAATGCTAGCAGCATGAGGAGGTGTCTGGGCTGGTCCACTATGTATCTATGTATCCGTCTATCAATGTAAATAGTGTACTCCATCTCGTTATAGAAGAAAAGCTGACCAGCGTTTATTTTACCCTGTGGAAAAAAGGCTGCCATTTCTTTCTTTGTTTTTACACATCTGAATATGTTAAGCAAGCGTGTACGCTGCTTTCATGTTTATAAATAGCCGCGGTCTCTTGGTAGTAGTGTTTGTTTGCTATATTTGCATAAGTAAATCAACAAATTCTTTTAAAAAATCCCGCCCCGCCCTTCCTTTTCCTGTTAGTTCTTTACTTAAATCCAAGCGGGAATAAGTCGAGGGATGTGAGGATGGATTTAAACAAACTTGATGTGTTTTGATGCTGTAAGTTTTACAAATGTCTTTTGCTGCTGGGTTTTGCACACGGGGACAAACTGAGAATGTAGATTATCTCTGCCGTGGAATGTCGTAACACGGTGGGAGCATCACCTGATCCCGGCAAAGCTTCCCTGAATACAGTCGGTGTGTTTTAATCAGCTCAAGAGGAAACTGCTTATCTCTGTGCATTTGTTATAGATAGCGTATGGAACATATCAAAGTGAGAAATGGGAATAGTTCATTATTTCACAATGTGTCTGATGTATTTTATAGCGGGCCCTCTGCTGACAGCTCATTTTCCACACAATCCTGGCATTCAGCTTGCTGTGTCAGTGTGAGGAGAGACCGAGAGAGAGAGAAAGAAAATAGGCTACCGGATCTGCATTCCTTATTCATGACGCTGTGGCATGCTAGGTGTGTTAATAATCTAGACAGAAAGTGAGTGAATCACACTTGTTTGTCGAACACTTCGTCAATCCAGGTCTCGCTCGGTGGACGGCGGGTGGGGAAACAAGGCTTGATCAGGGGTTAGGAGGTGGATTAAAACAGGTAATGGGCTGGAGTTTGAAGGCCAGGAGTGGATCAGATTAAGAGTGGAATGTTAAAAAAGGCCACGCACAAACATTGCACAGCGTGTCGAAGAGCTTGTTTTTAAAGGTTAATCACAGAAAAATGAGGAGATGGAAGAATACCTGGCGAGCGATACAGCATTTTGAAGGCCCTCTTGTGATGTGATAAATGAATCACCTTTTGGGGGCCTCAAGATGCCCAAAAACTCACCAAATGTTGTGTGCGCTGGTGAAAATATGGGTTATTTTCTAATTAGCACCCACTGGAAAAGTGGAAAAAAAATAGCCCCGAGCACAAGTGCCACCAATCGACACCAAATTGGGTGTATATCTCTCATAACAAGACAAAAAGGTCTCAAAGACCCATGCCCAAAATTGAGCTGGAAGTCCAACATATTGATTATCGGGCAAATTTTAGAGCTAATACGATACATATGAACTCCGAAATTCACCCAAATGAGCCCCAATCGAAAGAACGGATCCTAGACAAATAGGCAACGCTAAACTGCCAAGCAGTTGCCTATGCCGTCTAATCAAAGCTTCAAAGTTTGATCATTATCATGGGATGTGACTGTTCATTCCTCCTTGCATCTTAAATTGTGGTTTTAACGATTCAGGGTCAACAAATGGGGATATTTGACAAGTACAACAAAAAAAGCATTGATACATTGATTGGAAATTTAAAAAAGGAAAAACTAAAGAAGAAAATATGTCACCAAATGTGTTGTCAGGGAATTTTCATCTGTTTGTTCAGAAGGTCGAGAGTTGCAAAGGGGAGGGACATTTTCTGGGCAATTTCCATAAAAAGTGCATAAAATGTAAGAAAGTTACATGGGACGTAATTAGTTTGTTTCTTTTTTATCTTTGAACTATGTGAATAAAAAAGTAAATCAATTATTTAATTGTACAACATTTTTTTTTGTTTTGCTGTTTTGTTTACTTTATTTGTGAGCGATAATTTAAAAAAATGTTTTAATTGAAGAAAAATCTGGATAGATTCCATCAGAATAAATAAAAATAAATTTGCAAAACTTTTACATTGGATTGTTTTGTTTTGTGAATATGTCCTAAATCAACTTCGTGTACAAAAACAAGAATGTTAAATTAACGTTACCTCTCGCTTTTTAGATCCCATGTAAAGTTTCTGCAAAGATAAACATGACTTGAATAGAACTAACATATTAATTGCGATAAATGTCCGTTGAGTTGTTAAAGTAAAAAAAAAAAATAAAGATTCAGCTCTAGTCTAGCTTGTAATTGATTAATTTAGATGTTTTTTTTTTTTTAAATATTTTTGTCCATAGAGTGTATAAAGTGAGCACCAACAAGTCAACATGGTTTTAGAGCCGCTATGTATTGATACTCAAAGGACCTTAGGATGTGAAAACATTGCTTTTGATCATTTCTCCCTCTTAGAGAAATGCACACAGTTACCCTCCCATGCCCTTGCAATGCTTCTTTTGCATATATGATTACATTAGCCCGGGTCATTGCGGTAGCAGAGCTACATTCACTACCACTGGGTGGCAATTTGCATGATATGCGTGATGCACATTCAGCATAAGGAGAGTTAAGATTGTGGGCCATACCCCACCGCTCGGTATTTAGCGGCTTCCCGCCCACACGCACAATTACTTGTCAAGAGCCGCTGGAAGGGCACTTTTTGTCTTTGTGACATGTGTGGTGAGCTCAAGTGACGAACTATACCACCATGTAAGCACCTTTTTAAATCAAATGTGACATTTCATAGATGAGAAAAGAGGGTGATGTCTGTCAGGGAAACGCTTCTTGAACTGATTAGTCACTGTCATTCTACATTTCAGCTGTGCTATTTGTTTGCACACCACAAAGGTTTTCTTGACCAGTGGTCCCCATCCGCCAGGTCACAGACTGGTACCCGTCTGTCGGACATTGGCTGCAGAGGGCGACTTGATGCTAAATATTTTATTGATCATCAGAGTCTGAAAGACGTTTTATCCGATTATCAGGTGCTTCCGTCTGTGCCTCTGTTCACGTCAAAGCGCTCGTCTCGGTCACATGCTACGGTCATAAAAACGAAAAGCCGCAAGCACGCAAACAATTTGTTAAAAAAAGCACTTTTTCAATTGATTCTTTGGAAGGGGGAAAAGGCTGAATGACGACACTGAAGACGAGGCTATAAGTTCAGAAGGTGATCACTGCATTTCAGAGACAGTATCAGCAGTTCTACTTAAAATGCAGGTTTGTTGCGAAAGGTGATTCTCAATGGACTCACTCAATTCTCGTCTGAATACCTTGCTTCTACTTCCAACATCCTATCTTGTGAAGCTGTGTTTGGCTGACGATCAGGGACCTTAATGAGAACAAGCCCTATAGAAAATGGAATGATGGCTGGCTGTCTTTGTGAAGCTAGAGTCTCTGCAATGATGGCACCCTAAACAAAATTACAGAGTAGACTGGACATAAGTAACACACTGCTGGTCTCATTGTCTCCCTTTTGGGACCGGCTCATTGAAGAGAAAAATTTTGCGTTGTACTTTCAATCATTTGTTTAGGTGCTAAAATATTGCTTCATGAGTAACTTGCCTGTGGCGCAAAAAAGGTTTCAGACCGCTGATCTAGTTTCCCTCGCCCACAACACCTCTCCCAAGGACAGAAAATAGCAGTTTCACTCCGGAGCCGTAAACACAGTCACAATGGACTTGTGGCATCATTGTTACTGGCAGAGGAAACAAGCTGATATAAAGGCACACACATATAGACATGGACCGGAGGAGACCTGCGAGTGGGCAGGATAGCCGCCGAGAGACTGCCAAGCCGGGCTTGTATTACAGGGATCCCAGGATATGAGACACCGAGCGGGCGGTCTGCGCTCCCTCGAGGGAGCTGGCCCGCGGCCCAGCTGGCTATAATCAGCTTCATTACCTGTAGTACTGACTCACATTTAGGAGCACTCATAGTGAAGTCATGAAACGGGAAGTATTAACATGCGAGAAGCCGCTGCACAGCACAGCACAGAAAGGCATGTGTTTTATCTCCTAAGAATATAAATTAAACACTCTGTTTAAATCAGTGGGAATAATCAGCCGGGGACCAGTACATTGTAGCTCACACTTTTCTGTCCAGAATACAAAGAGACACTTATCACTGCAGCTGGGGTGATGAGGGAGGGGTAGAGTGAGAGGGGGGGGGGGGGGGGGGGGGGGGAGTGCCTTAAGGCATTTTAACCCCTCTCACTTCCTTTCCTTTTCCGTGGGAAAAAGCAACACCTCTATCTCCATTAATCCATTTGAGTTTTTTTCTTCTCATCAGTCCGTCACATTGATGTAGCATGGCTTGACTGGGACATGGAGTAGCATGCGTTTTCAACTGCGCAGTACATGCCTTGCTTTGGAACGGAAAATGCAAAAAAAAAAAAAACATAAATCAGTCTAAACAAGCTAACAAACAATGAAGGACAACCAGGGTTTCATTTGTCTAACTTTCAGCTTTGGTGACTCGGGGCTGAACTGCTGCAAAGTGGAGATTATGGAGTATAAACTAGCAGCGATAAGGCATAGCCAAAGGGCAAGACAATGGCAAATTTGGCTCTAAACATGGTGAAGCAGCATTTAGCTATTATGCTGCACACAAATGGAATAAGTTGCCAACAGAACTAACGTCAGCCCCAAGTGTGCATGTTTTTAAGTGAAGGTTAAAAACTCTTTTTTTTTTCCCCATGCTTTTTAGAGCATTTCCACTTTTATAATATTTCTTGCACTGTATGCTGTTTTAATTGTACTTTTATTCATTTTTTTCTCTTTGTTTTAAATGTTTATATGTGTTGAAATTTTTTAAAATGCTTTTAATCATGTAAAGCAGATTGAGTTACCTTGTGTATGAACTGCGCAATATAAATAAATTTGCTTTGCTTTGCTAGCATTGAGTGTGCAACAGTTGTTTACATCACTCTTACGGTATTGACTACATGCTAGAAATTCTTCCAACCAGTTTCTAGAAAGTGCCTTGCGTGTCCAGGTAGTAATTTGATAGCCAGTATAACTGCAAAAGTGTGCTGTTCCAGGGCGAAAAAATATCGTCTTAAACACACACGCAGGCGTTCCTTGGTTTACAACAGAGTCCTGTTACTATGGCTGTAACATTACCCAAATTTGTACGCAACTCTGGATGTGCCGTAGTCCACCACCAACCTACGCTAACGCAATATTGAAGTCATGAGTACATTAGATATTTATATTATGAAACGTGCAAATGAAAAATAGTAAGTGCAGCAGTAACTGAGCGTGCCTTCCTGTGCTGTGACACTCTGTACAGTGTTCTTACTCCGCTGCAAAAACTGTTTCATTGCGCACCATTTGGAACCTGGAAATGTCGCATGGCGGGACCGCCGGGACTGTAATTTTATCCCATAATCATTTGATAGCTATTTAAAAATCAGATTTTGCCACTAAAGACCCTAACTATTCAGTAGAGCCCTGCAGACACTATCACGACTATCTTTCATTCAGCGCTCAGCATCGGGGCTCTTTCGCTGTCCCCCAAGTGACCTTGGCGAGCTGCGCTCTAATTCGACATTCAGCCTCAGCAGCGAGCAGCTCGACATGTGACTCGCGATATCAACTATTGATGAGGCTGGACCTTTTTTTCTTGGTCAAGGCTCTTCAAGAGATCTTGGACGTTAACTCAAGTCACAGACAGATTTAGACGTGGGCTGCATCGCCTCTTGCCTCATTGCATAGTTGTCATATGTGAAATAGAAACTACAGTTCGAAATTGTGTGTGATATTAAAAAAAAGCCGAGAAACTGTCCAGAAAATATAAAATAAATGTTATAAACACCCAAAGTTAGATATTTGAAATGGGAATTCCTTTTTAAATATTCATATTTTTTTACTTAATAATTCAAACACGTTTTAATTGATCAAAAATTCAAGTGAATTTGTAAAATTTACAAATGTGGATCCTCATCATAATGAACTCATTCACTTCCATGGATGTTTATACTGGTCAGCTAAAATCCAAACGTTTTCTGCCCCTGGTGAATATATTCGTCAAGTACGTTTTTCAATGGGTAGGCATGGAATAGGGTCCTACCAAGCTCGTATGTGAAATATAAGCTTCTACATAACTGTACTGCCAAACAGACACCAATAGAGGGTGGCATTTCATTACTATGAAATTGAGATCGAGACAGTTTTGGAGTGTAAGGGGGTGAGTCTCAGCTTGTCATGTCGATTATGAGGGAGAGAAATGCCAAAGCCCTTTCATAGTTTGTGGTGTCACAAAAGCAAAAAAATATAGTCAAAGCCCCTGTTCTGCTTGACATTTCTTTTCAGAAAAAGCTTGTTTTCTTCTCTTTTTGATGCACAATCAAAAGAATAGAAAAAGCTAGAACCAACCTTTTTTTCCCAGCGAAAGAAGAGAGTCTACACTCTCTTTTGGTAGATTCAGTGTTTATATTGTGACAAAACACAATATTCGGTAGGTCTTGAAAGATCTGTCAAAATACTCTAAAATTGCTGGCAATGTGGGGACTTCTGCTTTAAAAAATGGATGGCAGTGAATGAGTTAATGAAAGCTTAACATAAATGTTGAATGAACATATGAACTTCGTCCCACTCAGTTAACTGCATTAAATGTCTGTTGAATCTCGGTATCCAACTTTTCAACACTCACAGAGGGTCGGGGTTTCGGTCAAATTCTTTTACACTACAGTCATTCATACATGCCTCAATGGACTTTATAGAACAATCCACCGCTGACATGAAAGAAAATTACACCCTAGATGCTATGAGTGGTAAGATCGGAGCAATCTGATTGGATGCTTACTCTGCACGATGATCTTTTTGGCAATGCCATGATATCATTTTCTGTTGCCTTCCTGCAGAAAAAAAAGTCCAATATCTTGGGCTGACAAAATTAAACCAGACCTTTTTTTTTTTTTTTATTGTCCCAATTCAGTGAAAAACGAAGATGCTGTATCATGTTGCTAAAGCATTTTTTTGTTTGTTTGTTTTTTGTTTTGTTATTGCTGTAGCTTGTAAACAATACAGATCTTAAGTACAGTGTGCATGGTTGTAACAGTGCGTGGATGATTACTACCAGTAGTCACTCTGAAGTGTGTTGTGCTATATGCTAGTTTCCGCTTGTTTTTCACCCACTTGAGCGTGAAAAAGGTCAGACGCATGAATGTGTTTTATGCATCATGGCCAGCGGTGGTGCATAAGCCAATTAAGTGAATTAATCAACATTAACAACATTATTCACAAAGAGCCATTTGTACAAAAAAATGATATTTCCTTCAGGCAAATCTTTCTGGCCATTAGCATAATTATCGCATTAATGTAAAGTCAGGCAGATCAGTTGCTGGTTATTTACAGTCTCGAGCTTAGAGTTAGTGAGGGGGAAAAAATGCACTGTAGCGGCTTTATTGTCCTTGCTTTCATATAATAACTAAAGCAAGGGATTCAATCAATGGGGGCCAAATTTAACTTTTCAAAGCCCCTGTGTCCCCTGCCTCTTAAAGGGAAGGATAAAAGGTAATGGGAGAGGTCGGCTGTTAAGTTAAATGGCAGACAGGCAAGTCTCTGATGTGCCTCTTCTCATGCCGCGCTCGTTAAAGGCGAGGCATGAATGCACGAAGATTCGTTAATGCATTCGTTAAATGCATGAAGAGGACAGACACACAGCTCTGCGTTACCCCCTTCGTCTCAGAACTGCACCACAGGGGCAGGGGTGGGCTTTTGTGTGTTGTGTGCACCTACTCGGCTCACATTAGCATCACAAAATAAATAAAGTAGGCACGACTTCTTAATTTCTCCACATAGTTTCAGCCATGTTGCATTTAAAAGTCCACGGAAAGCCTCGTGTGACTTTACCACAGGGGGAAGATCGCTGCTCGGCCGCCGTCTTCCGAGAGAAGGAAGCGGAGAAGCCGATGGCAGGAATTGGATCTTTGACACCTGCCACTTCCACTCTGCTGCACCTTGACCCCCCACACACACACACACACTTCTTGCCCACCCATTCCCCATCGCCACTCGTTTACGTGTCAGAGCACAGCATGTTATCATGAGTTGGCGCATGCAGGGAAATCAAATTACTTCCACTGTGTCAGACCCCTGCCATCATCCTTATGTATGTAACACAAATTAAAAAAGATGTGCCTATTAGACGGCCCTTCCGTTGACCAGTCTCCTACTGGCTGCCACCCCCTTTCCCACCCGTGCACATGTTCAGATCTTTTCGCGGACTTGGACACTGTTAAAAGTGCAGCACTGGATGGCAGGTGGTAATGCTAAGCCTATTGATTCTGACTCATATTAAGTAGTATTGTGGAGCAGCTCTCGCTGTGGTGAATAATGTGGAGCTGGAAAGAGATCAGCACGTCTATTGCTGTTTGACAGGCAGGATAGCCTTTTTGATGAGGAAATACCGCACCTTGTAGCCAAAAAAGCTTCTGCATTCTGTGTCCTAGGTGTATGTTTGCTTGTTTGATTAAGAGCAAAGACAGTATGTTTACATGTCATTAGAAAAAAGTGGATTATTCAGAAAGTCCAATTTTAACTGGATTTACAGTACACAGTTGAAGTGTGCGATTCAGACGTGGACCAGTGTTCATCACCATCATACAAGGAAGGCATCACTAGAGCAGAGTTTAGTGAGCGTCAAATTATTAATTAAGGTCATGGGTTTTGCTGTTGCTTTGGCTTATTGTGTTTTTTGGAACACTTTTCAAAAGAATGAAAAGACTATACAGTTGATATAAAGTCTACACAAATGCCAAATTTTTGAGATTTGAAAAAATTACACTGAGATAAATAATTTCAAAGCTGTTTCCACCATTAATCTAACCTATAACCTGCACAACTCAGTTGAAAAAATAAAATCTTTTTGAGAAGTGAAGTAAAAATAAACAGCAGTAACTTGTAACTGGGGATGTGGCTGTGTTCAAAATTAACCAATCACATTCAAACGTACGTTACATGGCAGTCAGCACACACCTACCACTATTTCAAGTACCTCTGATTAACCCCAAATAAAGTTTGTTTGCTGAAAAAAGTGATGCATGATGCAAAGCTAAAACTGTTTGTCTTTGTTTTCATAGTAACGTTTAACTGACTTTTACACTTGTATGGCAGTTATGAATGTTAAAATGTAACTTGACAAAAACTAGTGGGCCTCTTTTTACACTTGACATGAAATCATTTTGATTTACCTTCGCACTATTCTGTTGTTGAAGTTGACTACAGTATTTTGTTCATGATTTACTGAAAAAAATGCCTGTACAGTTTGAACCTGGAACAGAATTTTCAGCATGTGTGAAAATGGTTTATTGATCCAAGAACACAGCACGATATCAACCACAGGAACAATGCAGGTAGTGCAGTTAAATGTCCAAATTGCACATGAGCGAGCATGTATTGACAGTCTCTGGTTCCTTGAGAAAACAGAGGGATGTGTCTTTTTGAGCACTGATGGCTAATTCAATGTGAAGCACTCCATCTCATTGTGTGCTTTTCTGCTCATGGAGCTCAAGCTGCCCCTCATACTTCATACCGTCACTCACCGTATTACAATGTCCTATTTCGAGAGGTTGTTAAAATTACCTCGAAGAGACTTTTCAAGGGAAGGGGGAGGAAAGAAAAAGCGGAAGGTAAAGGGGGAAATGAGAGCGTGGGTACCTCACCGGGGCTCAGTGACAAGATAAAATGGAATATTAAACACATAGTCCTGCCTGACACAAAGTGAATGTGACTGAATGAGAAGGCACATTGTATTAATTATGTAAGGCTGCTTTTTTGAGGCAAGTCGGAAGCAGAGAGAGCGAGAGAGAGCGTTTGGATTTTTGCTATGCTGTCCTGGTGTGAAGTCCAGACACATATAGTAGTAGCGCGGAGGTTTTGTATTTGTTCCACATGTCAAAATAAAGCAGCACTACAAAGCAGCGAAATAATCAAGAAAGGAAAGAAAATAGACATGTTCCCCTTTTGTGTGATCATGGGATATAGTAAATGATGATTTCAAATGATTTCAATTACACCACACCTTTATAGCACAAACCCATGTGTGCAACATTACTTGGTTTGGGTTTGTTTACTGAAAACCATCACTAACATACAGTATCTAACTTATTACGTGCGTACAGTAGAATTGCAGTGATTTATTCCAATGCTTTTGTACTAGAAGTAGAAGTTTATTTTGTTCAGCATTTCACCTTTAACAAAATACATTCCATCTATAATCGGGTTGAGCCAATGGAAAAGGTATCAGCTGAAGCTTAATCATTTTATTTTACTCTCAAATGACATGGTTTAGCTCACATTTCAACACCAAAAAACAAACAATGTAAACACTTTTACAGAATCAAAACATACTTTAGTCTCATGACAAAATTCCTTGCATGAGTTGCTTCAGTATTTTCACAATTACTGTTTGTCATGCTAGGCAGCACTTTGGATTTGTGGTTAGTGCATTATGCGAAGCGCATATTTTCACAGGTGATCAAAATCCATTTACCCACCCCCCTATGGCTTTCATCTCTATCCCAACACCGACCACTGATGTAATTTAAAAGTCTGCTTCTGCCCCTCCTTTAGGTTTCCCCCCCAGACTCAGGGGTTTAGGAGGAAATTAGCTTGTGAGCTCGGTCAGGCTTAAACACCTAATTGGTGCATTCGTTTTGGTTATATTTAAAGATGTCCTCTGCTAAAAGCTGTGCAGAGTTATAATGAGTCAATCACATATGCGGAGGCGGGCGGTCCGCTCTGCTGTCATGGCAGGGTTGGCAGGTGCGCAGGTGGGATACCAAACGCCTGCTGTGTGGATTTTTGGTGAGGGCGTCGTATTTTCCACATGGATCAGGAGAGCAAGGACACAGGTTAATTTTGAAGCTTACCATAAGGAAGGCAATTTGGAAAGTTGCGGAAGCGGACAGTTGGCAAAGGTGAAATTTGTTGTGTTACAGTAGTGAACACCAAACAGCATACGGTATTGCAAACGTTGGAAAGAACCCTATCTCACTGGCCTGGAGCCTACTGGCGACCTGATGGCAACTTTTTATATGTCTCCGAGACTGATCAGCCTCAGCAGTCTCTGCGACATCTCCGCTTAGGCTATGTTTCATTCCAGGGTCAAATAAACTGTATATTGTAGTTTTAATTTGAACTTTGATTGCATCACTTTACATACTCTGACTCAATTATTTTGGCTTTCTTTTCAGCAGGTTGGACTAGTAGTTAGCACGTCTGCCTAACAGTTTTGAGTTTCTGGGTTTGAATCTGGGCTATCGTCTTCCTATTTGCATGTTCTCCAAGTGCTTGTGTTCGTTTTCTCATGATTCTCTGGTTTACTTCAAGACTCTAAATTGTTCATTGTTGTCAGTGGTTGTTTGACTATATGTGCCCTATATCACGCCTCTCAGCTGGGATAGGCTCCTGCTCAGCCTCATGAAGACAAGCTGATGAAAAACAGTACGGCCATAAATGAGTGACGCTTGACGACGTATTCTTAAAACACACTTCCAATACAAACCAGTTCAGTGCGCACTTGTAACCTTGGACCGTTGTAAACTGAGGACCCTTTGTATTGGCTTAACTTCTTTTTTTCTTTTCTTAGCTATTTTGACACAATTGGACAACAGTGTTGCATTTTTAAGACATTTGAACAGTGAAGGATGTGTCATTTTCAAGTCTAATTAACACTTCATTTTGGGAAATTCTAATACTTACACCATTATTTTGCTATTTATGTAGCTGTACCTTTTTTAATTGTCACAAAAAAAAAAAAAGGAAAAGCTACTCCTGGCCTGTGCGACTGATGGTTTTCACTAGGTACAATAATGTGGAAGAATCCCATCATTGCTGGGACATTGGAAAGCACCCACCCACGTATCATTGCAAAAACTGGTTTATTTGTACTTCACACAGCAGTTCAATAGCCAACAGTCCTGCCTTTGAACCTAACAATGATATAATGATTTATTAACAGCACGCCCATTGTTAGGCGATCGTTCCACCCACCTGTCGCTGTTAAACAGCTGCTGTTTGTACCAATTTAGAGGCAAGTTCATTGTTTGTTAACACGGGTTAGGTAATTCATTCCTTACATCAAAACCTGCTGGCTCGGGATCGCCGGAGGCCAAGGTCAAAACCTGGAGTACGGTTTGACCCTTTTTAAACAATTGGGCAAATGCAGCTATAGAATAGCATATACATTAGATACTAGAATTAAGTTGAAGTGACATATTTTAATAGCCCTGGGGAGGGCACAGCCATGCGTGCGGCAAGTGACAAGCTGTCAGACATTCCGCCGCGTGATGGATTCAACGTTGCAGCCGTTCTTCATAAATTGAATGGTGCTAACGTGCAAATCGAGAACCGTGTGAACCCCTGACTTCGCTGCATGTATCTAGGAGCTAACAAGACCAGTTTCTTTCACAATTAACATTTGACTGGCAGATTTCTTCATTTTCATTGCAGAAATTAGAAGAAATTTGTTTGAGGGATAGGTGTAATTACAGCAATGTTCGTCAGACAGCAGCTCTGATGAGATGAAAGGGGAGGACAAGAGGAGGAGATGTATGAAGGATGGGCTTTGGGGGGTAGCTGCAAGGGAAGTGGGCTTTCTAGGGGGTGTTCTAGAGGTGGTGGTGATTTAGGTTCATATGAATGAAACAGATGCTGCGGGAAGGAGAGGACTCAGTGCTGTGCGGAGAATGATGGTTTGCCCGGCGCACTAAGGGTGCCCCTCTACTGTTTGTAAAAACAAGACCATCACATTCCATCTTGCCGCTCCCGTTGGAGCCGAGCCTGCGGACTGATTTATGGGACACACACTGAATTGGCTCGCGAGGTTGACTGCAAGGCTCAGACTCTCCCGGGTAAGTGGTAGATGAGGCTGCTTGTCCAAGACTCAGCTGGCCGGAGCTCCCGTCCACTTCTGTGGTTAGAACTGACTAGATGACCACATGTGAACTTACTAGACTCCCAAAACTGAATATCAGTCTCTCCTGCCTCTGCATTGCTGGTGTCATTTTTCCCCCTGAATTGTTCTCCCCCTTCTATCCGCTTCTGTGGCAACAGCTTCATCAAGGCCCTGTAGTAACAATTTGAATTTAATCAATCTTTGCTGTGTGGCCGCCAGAATGGAAAATTAATACGGAGTGCAATTACAAAACAGCCATTTCACTGTCAAAGATACAATGCACCGCCATGATGAGACCAGTGAGTGGATGCTATCACGCAGCAAATTTTACCACTTTCATGCAGACATGGCAATGAGTTTCGGCTGCCAGGTTGTACTCATAACAACCAAGAGTACTGCAAGACACTCTCTTTGAAAAGATTTAGGGATTCTACACAATCTCCAGTCACGAGACAACAGGGTGAAGTAAGTGCTAGTGCATTCACAGATTTGCGAGGAAATTTTGTTTGAAATTGCAAACTGTCTAATAATGAAAAGATAAGGTACTGAATACAAGCATCGTGATCAAGTATTGTGTCTCAATAAATGTACCTTTCTCAAACTTTTAAAGCCACACACCCCTTCCGCATCCCAATAGAGCTGGTTTACCCCTCACGAGCGCAAATGCAAATGACACAATAAAACACCCTGTCTTGGTAGCTTGAGAGATTTCATCAAGTTAATGCGAACAATCTTTAAATATTTAAATATTCAAGTTTTCATTGTGTTTCAAACATGTAATGGTTTTACCAGTCTGCCATTACACTTTTAATGAGGTGCATCACAGTTTGGATATATAGGAATAACAAGACCTTTTGCCCTTTGACTTCAACTGCTGTGGCCATCGTCTGTTGGGTATAATTTGAATTGAATCATTACATCATTGCTGAGAGTCTCAGTTGAAAACCGATATCGGTCAGGGTGATTACAACCAAATCTAACTGATCATTAAAATTAGCAGTGTCGGCCAACTTGTTTCAGCTGTCATTCTAAAGGACACAATCGTCTCTTGAGTTTAAGGACAGTGGTTTGAAAGCTGGATGTGGACGAGTGACCAGGAACATGGACCAAAATGGTTGTTAACATCAGCGAACTTGTTTTTGGTATCAAAATCAAACTAGCCGTAGCATAGACAAATATCCGAAGGTTTACAGATGGAAAGGTGAGAATTGTGGTCAGTAGACTGAAGACAGGAAACCACGATCAATGTGACCAAATCACTTAGCTTTTCGGTTGAAGAAATCTTGGCTGGCTGCCTCGAACACATTCAGTTGTTGTCAAAAAGTGCTATTTAAATGCAGCTGATTTGCCATTACTTGTTGACAGAGTAGCTTTTTGTTCTCTCTGTCGAATAATTGTCCTTTCAAACAGTACGATAGATTTGTCGAAGCAGATTCATTTGATAGGGTTTCATTTGAAAAGCCGTCACAACGGAAGAGAAAAGTGGCGTATCAAAGCAAAGTGTCGGTTGAATTCTAGCCGCACCTATAACATATCAAGGTGTAAATTGCTCTTAATTATTCCCTTTCGTAGCACCAACATCACAGTGGCATCAACATGTCTTCCTGTCAGCTGCAGAGCGTCTATTTTCATATGACAAGCACAATGCGGGCACTCGCTGCACCAACAACAAAAGTGTCAGTGCAAAGTGGAGAATACAAAAAGGTAGTTTTGAGCCCAAAGTGGCAGCTATTCTCCCCATAAAATGATTTATCACACCACAGTGCTGTTTCAGGTTCTCTTTTGGGTTCATCATGCTGTGATAGCAGACTGACTAAATGTGTCACTCTGCATCACCCAATTGCCTTGTGAATTCTTTTTAAAATAAAGTTGAAGCAACTTAACTTCACCTTGACAATCACCACCCGTCTCTTTGGCGTATGTGATAGGCTAACATGACTGTTTAAGATCTTCTAGTCTGTTTGCTGAAGTGGTTGCAAAATAACTTACAAGAGCTCTGGTAGTTTCTTTCACAAGCTTGTCCTGACAGTGAACGCACCCTCTCCTATTCCCGTCACCTGGGATTTTTAGTCTTTTGATTTTTTTTTTCTCATCTTCCCTCCATTAGCCACACACAAACATTACCTCCAGTTGTATGACAAGAGGGGATCATTTTGTGCAGCACACGAGGCGACGGCAAATTTAGTGATGAGCTTGTCAGGGCTGAGGAATTCCTCAAATCTCTGTGCCAGGAAGTTAAGATGTCTTCATCAGATGGCGGGAGGCTCAGAATTTAATGAGAATGGTGACTAACTATGAGGAAGAAATAGTATGGCATGTTCGGGTTTTGCTCTTTTATGCGACCATAAACAGTTAAACTTGGACAAAAATAACATTACAATTGGCATTGAGGTATTTGTTAGGGTGTCACTGAGGCTGTAGTGGTTCATTCGCCTGGCTTCAGTGAAGACAGCATGGGTTTATTGCTGATTCTGATTCTGATTTAGTTTCTACTCAGTGATGGCTTGACTCTATGTTTGAATGGTTGTCTCCCTCGATGTTCCCTATGATTGACTAAAAACCAGTCCATTGTTCCCAACATGGCGACTTTCTTGCTAAATCTAGGACTTTCCAACTCCTCTTAGAGACTTTTTTCTCTCAAAAGTGACTAGCAACAAATATAGCCTACTTTTTTTTTTAATGTTTTGGAGACATGAAAGCACGAACCCTGTATCTGTCTCCAGTTGATGCCCTCAACGAGCAGCGGATGCTGCCGATGAGCCCCTACACCATCGCAAAGCAATTGCAGGTGCTCAGGTTCACAGTAGCTTGCACTGCAGTCAACACACAATGATTAAAAACAAAACAAACAAAAAAAAATGTCTCACAGCGGCGCCTCGGTCCCAATCCCATTGTTCATATTAATGAGCGAGTCAAAAGATTTGGTTTGTTCATGAATGTCACAAACCTCCAGTTTTTTGATACTCTAACATTTAACAATGCAGAGCTAAATTGATTTAAATTTGAAGAAAACTAAGAATTAACAGAAGAAAGTTCATTTGCAGTTTTTGTCATACTAAGCGTTTTTGAACTCACTTTTTATCTCTCCCACGACGTTATTCCTCTGTCCAACAGCGCGCATTCCAACCAACTGTGCAAATGAGGCTATGACATCATCCGGCGACTTCAAGCAACTTTCAGGACAGCCAATAGCTACTTTCCTTTCTGAGGAGTTGGCAACACTGATGTCAAGTCAGCCTTTCATCCAAAGTCTACTAAAATAAATTGGATGAATGCTATTTCTTCTGTTTGAAAGTTTGATGCCTTACCTGACTTTAAATCCGTGTCCTACTACCTGCACTCACATTAAGAGTGTTTGAGTATTAACTGACAAGAATCCCACTCCTATGATCGGAGTTCACTGTGTAATTATTGTAGTTTTCAATCCTCTATATTGTGGCCTATTTTAAGTCTTATCTTAAATTTGATGGGCCAGCTTATTTCTAAAAAAAATCATAGGAGGTGCCTCCACCGTTTTTGCTTCTGCACTAGATGCTCACAAATTTGAGCGTGGTTCTATGAAGCCCGCAATTCATCTCTGAAGAGCGCATTTTTTGGGGTGAGAATAGGAGAAGATTGTGCTTTGTCGGAGGTCACTTCTTGATTTAAATTCTGACTCCCCAATTTGTTGCAGCTCTTTAGAGCAACATCTGCGTTTTTATGAAGCTCCACGCTAAGGCAGGATGTGTGGGAGTTAATGGCACTTTCACAACAATGACTTTTACAACCCCGGTTGCTCTCCCATAGACCCCAAAGGGACTGGGAGGGAGTGAAAAAAAAGAAAACATTCACCGGAAATGCATGCACTGCTAAATAGGGAGCATACAACTTGTGTGTTTCTCTTTATACCTCAAGGGCTTTTCATGCTTTTGAAATTGCTTCAGGCTATAGGAAAAAAAAAAGCAGAAATAGTCGGCGGAAGCAGCATTAATTACCAAGAAGCTTTGTTATCTTTTATAAATTGAGAGATTTACTTTGTCAACCCTGTCACATGAGACTTTCTGTAAAGACATCTCGTATCATTAAAGGCATACCCTGAATTTGGTAAAAGAATGAACCAGGTGACGGTAATGTCAGAGGTTGGAGAAAAGACTCAACAAATATTCCCAATACAGCCGGTATGAATGACTTGGACTTTTGTTGCAAATGACATTATCTAGCTGTGTCAGCATGTCACATCCATTCATTCCAAATAACTCCCTATGTTTTGTTTGAGCTCAAAAAGGCAGCAGAGAGGGGATGGTAGTCCAGATCCCCATTCCCCATAGCAGCAACACCCAAAATTACGCTGGAGATGGCTTTTAGTTTAATAGGCATTCCAGGTTCTGCTGAATCCAACCCACACGTCATCAAGAGCGTTGCGTTGATGAAAACAACTGTCCGGTTCATTTCATACATTTTTCACATGCCATACCAGCCCTGTCTGAACATCTTAACAACAACCAGTTTACATTGCCAGGGGATTGGTCTACTTTAGTTTACGACTTGCTTTACCCTTTAACACCAACCTTCTAGGTGTCTGGTCAGACCCATAGACAAAGTCCTAAACATCCAAAATACCCTCCTCCAAGGGTTACGGCACCCTTTTTCGTCAGGTAGCCAATTAAAGACGCTGCTTGATGAAGGTTTCAGGAATCAACCGCTATTGTAGCTCGAGTAACACTCGAGAGACTGTTGGCTGTGATTACGTTTTATGGTCTGATTGGATCCCTCATCTCGATATACAAATACCATTTTGTCCCCTTAGTCTGCTTGATTGCCACCAGTGCAGCAACTCCAATCAGCATTCATGCAAATGTAAGAGTGGAAGTTGTGAAAAATAGATTTAATTTTTTCATTCTGACATGTTTTTTTTCTGGTTATAGTGACAATGGTATTGTACTTTTAAAATTCTTTTTTTATTGCTGATATCAAGATGACCGCATCTACGTATGTCATCCTTTGGACAATGGTCACTCGTGAGCTGTTTTCTTGGTGCCAGTCTTGCGGGTAACTTGATTACGCCGCAAGGTACATTTCTCCTGATATCAGGATTTGTTTGGGCATTCCCACATTGTCAATTTGATTGAACGGTATTGTAAGAGGGAAGTCTCTAGTAAACTGTCACAGCCACATCTGCAGTCTTCAGCTATCGATCCCCAGAGCCTCCGCTGAGGTGCAAGGAACGAAGGAAGAAAAACAGATCATTAATGATTTTAATTAGGTGATCTGTCAGGTTGCAATTGCCAGATGTAAGTGGATGCATTTGGGTCGATGGCAAACAACCACCCCTCTGAGATCCTGTCTTGTCACCTTGGGCCTCTTGAAATGGAGGTTGACTTATGCTCAATGAGAAGAGTGGAGCTCCAAAATGTGTCAGCGCATATCTGTGTGGCACGACGGTCCACCACAGCCCACTGGAGAAGACATATTATCATCAATTATACACTATGGCTCAATCATCTTTAAAAGGCATGCTGTGGCCAACATTTTGTACTCAATCCTATGAGGTAATTTAGTGTGCAGATGTCAGGAGAGCATGACACCTTTGTTGTAAAGAGCTGTTCTGAAAGTCCTCCCCTTTTTGAAGATAAAGAGAGAGAGAAAGTGCATCTATAGACTGCAGACAAATCTCATATTCACTACAGTGTAAAACATCATTACACATTTATGAGTCGGTGCCAGATGACAGACGCAGCGAGAGGTAGGAACCGGGGTGACAACACCGGAACCTGTCTGGTGTCTTTTTGTGAAATATCTGATCGCACTGCTTCAAGTCGCCTCTGACGATCGAGAGTTGTCACCCCCCCCACCCCCCAAATATATATATAATTACATAAAACATGTTAACAGAGTTTTTATTAACAATATAGTCATTAATCAGCAGTTGCTGCAGCCCTCATCAGATTCCAACATTGAGGCTTGAAGTTCGCATGGGTTCTTTCTGACAAGAATTTGGCGCACTATAATAATATGCTATAATAATAGAGCATCTGCCTCACAGTTCTGAGGACTGGGGTTCAATCCCCGGCCCCACCTGTGTGGAGTTTGCATGTTCTCCCCGTACCTGCGTGAGTTTTCTCCGGGCACGCCAGTTTCCTCCCACATCCCAAAAACATGCATGGTAGGTTAATTGACAACTCTAAATTGCCCGTAGGTGTGAATGTGAGCGCGAATAGTTGTTTGTTTGTATGTGCCCTGCGATTGGCTGGCAACCAGTTCAGGGTGTACCCTGCCTCCTGCCCGATGACAGCTGGGATAGGCTCAAGCACGCCCGCGACCTTAGTGAGGAGAAGCGGCTCAGAAAATGGATGGATGGATGTGTTTGCATGCTATAGAGCAGGAGTGTCAAACTCATTTAAAGTAAACCCAGTAGGTTGCCATAAAAAGCTGAAAACACAAACAATGAGTCGATATGAGGTTAGCATTAGTTTGCACAAACAATTAGCAACCCCTCTCCAACTATTAGCATGCATCAAACTAGCTTGTAGCTACATTTCACTAAAGCAGTGACTTTCAGCTTTTCCCTATCAGGGGTCTCCGCCACTCGGATGGTTTGCTTGTCTGACGTAAAGCCAACCTTTTTTTTTTATCTTGGCTTTAACAAACCCATTTCCCAATAAACTTCCCAAACTCGTTTTTAACTGCACAGTCTGCACATGTGCACATTTGCACATGAAATTAATTAAACAATACTCCATATGAAACATATACAGTTTATAGGCACTGCTTCACTCACTCTCTTACGGCATATGGATTTGAGACATGCACCGCCACGCCAATCTTTTCCCTCTCTCTCAGCTTCGTGCATGTCACATCACGCGACTCACAGCACTTCCAGTTCTACGGTGCTTGTGTCAAAATAAAAGCATGGGTTTCAAAATAAGAGTCTATATGTACAAATGAACTAAAACTTGCCTGATGGCAGAACAATGCCTGTGGGGAGCATTGGACCCCCTGACGGGCCGGTTCAGGCCTGCGTGCCATACGTTTGACACCTCTGCTCTATAGTAAAGACTGTTCATTTTACCTGCAAACACAACATAATATCTTAATATGAATCTATTTTTTGTATCATTTCCCAGTAAATTGCAGCATTGTGTTTTTCAGTGATTTCTTGTTGACATAAGGCATTTACAATTTAAAGTGAAGTGAAGTTTATTTGTATAGCCCTTAATCACAAAAGAGTCTCAAAGGACTTCACAGGCCCACAGTTGGCAATGATTGACGACATCCCGCCCCCTCCCAATCGGGCAAGGAGAAACTCAAAACCCTATTGTGGAAAACAGAAACCAAATGGGGGTGGGGGGTGTTGGGGGATCCCCCTTCCAGGATGACCAGAATGCAATGGATGTTGAGTGGACAACATTTACGGTGTCATATAGTTTGGTGCTGTACAATGTTCATTGCGTTGTTAAATTCTAACAGTCTATTTTCCTGTGTTTTTCCAACTGGAGAGCCCGCTGAAGGCTTCCACTGCCAAGACGAGTGCCGCATCCTTGGACACTCCGACCGCTGTTGGATGCCTCGCGTCCCCCTGCCGGCACGCGTCAAGTCGCCCGAGCATGCCCGCAATGTCATCGCTTTGTCAATCGAGGCCACCACAGTGGACGTTCCCCACTATGAAGACGGCACCACTAAGAGGACTTTTGCCACTTTTGGCAAGGACGGGCCCGAGGATGTGGAGCGGGGCGACGTAAAAGCGAAGCGGACTCACGAGTCTCAGGTGTGCAGCCCCAAGGCCAATGGTGGCGCCGTGCGCGAAGCCGGCAATGGGCGAGAGGCGGCCAGCCCCATCACTTCGCCCGTGCACCTGAAAAGCCCCATGTCCAAGCCCTCGTCTGCCTACAACACACTGAAATGCCGTGACGCAGAGCGCATCGCCAACCACAGTCTGCTACGGCAACCGGAGGGCAAAGACAGTGAGCCGTCGGTGCGGGAGTTCAACACGCTTCTGCACGACGGCCGTGACAAGGAATCCCCCAGCAGCAAGCGCTTGAAGGACATTGTGCTTTAGCAAGCTTCTCTGCCACACGCTTACAGCTCATGCAACGTAAAACTCACGTACCATATATAAATATATATATCCTGCAAAAGCTGTACGTACACACAAGAAGAGTCCGGCCATTGGACGAGACCAGGCACACTCATTTGCAGTATGCAATATTCAAGCGTGTGCTGCAGCTAATTGTGTGCTCATGCCAAGGTAGTGGATGTGGCTTTGTTGTAGTCGCAGTACTTTCTCCTTGTTTGCTTTCTTATTATTTTTATTTTTTTTTCTATGTGCAGTGAGCTTACAGGCAGGTTACTGTTGACTGCACGGACATGGCTAGCGGAGCGCTCCAGCTCTCACGCCAAAGCGGGACATATTGGACACCAGAGGTGCCGACACCCGAGTACAGTTATGCTTTTTCGATGACTTTTTGTATCACAATACAATATTTGCCTTCTTTGGTTTTCACAGTTTGTTTCAAGCTGCGAAAATCTGCTGTTTTTTCCTTCGTAAAATGAGCTGTCAGTGTAATAAACACGACACACAGAATTCATCTCAAAATCTACTCCTGGATTCGGGGAGACATAAAATGGTGACCTAGGCGTCTCGTTTGCACCCAACCCCACTAATAGCCTGTGAGCTCTTTACAGTATTTATACTCTGTCACAGACAGAGCTAAATGAACTGTTGCTATCTGCCTGAGCCTCTCTGAAAAAATAAAAACTGGAAGCGGGACAGATGGAGCCATGTGTTCTCGCCCGGGTGTATGATGTTGTGTCTGCAATGCTCAACCTTGAT
This sequence comes from Phyllopteryx taeniolatus, assembly GCF_024500385.1. Classification (NCBI taxonomy): domain Eukaryota; kingdom Metazoa; phylum Chordata; class Actinopteri; order Syngnathiformes; family Syngnathidae; genus Phyllopteryx; species Phyllopteryx taeniolatus. The sequence goes on along the minus strand of NC_084511.1, from coordinate 11,225,966 downwards.
TGTAGCCAGTGGAGCACAAGTTAGGACCCTATGCTCCATGGAGTCTTGTACCTTTTTTCTGAATTTTGACTATGGGGCTAGGATAGAAGGGATCGTCACTCTTGTCTTGCTATGTGGAACTCTGTATAGAGTTTACTATTATCATTTTTTATTAACCTGTTGTTATGTGACAATCCCTTTAATGTTTTGTTTCAACAGATTAAAAAAATACAAATGAACATAAACATTGGTGTTCAACTGAAGCTACAGTAGCGTTTGTAACACAAACACAAAAATGGAAAAAAACATGCCAAAATATATTTTATAGATAATTTAAAAATGTATAATGAGAATATTTAATGCTGTGTAGTTATTCTATGAGTAAGTTATACTTGAAATTAACTTGCTTTTGTTCATTGTTTTGTCTTTTGCTTTTATATGGAACCTGTTTTTTGTTTTTATTTTTCAAAATGAACTTGGATTATTATTTTTCTTTTACTGTGCTACCCCTGGTAACTGTTGACTTGCAGTCTACCTTGTTGTAAAGAGTTTCTTATTGGTCATTTCTTGTGCTATAAAGTTTCTGTGTGAGCTACTGGAAATGTTAAAAAAAAAAAAAAAAAAAAAAAAAAGAAGAAGAAGAGATTTCAGCACCAACGTTAGTGTGTCCGTTCAATGAACATTAGAGTGAGATAGCAAAAAATAAATGCATAATTTAAAAAAAACGTAAAGGAAAGCTGATAATTGGGGTTCTAAGGTTTTGTATTTTCAATGGTTCCACCGAGGGTTTCAGTTTACCCAGCATTTTTGTCAGACATCTGTTGATTGACACAAAGTTTAGATCAGAGTGTTATAAACAGGACCCCCCCGGCCTCTACAAGCAGCAGGCAAGGCGGAATTGTGTCTGACATGACAAACATCTAAGGCACATTAGCAATGTGGTTTTATGTTGCTTTGCAGTAAACTATGTACAATGTGGTTCGTGTGAATGAAAGTGGTCAGAAAGCATACAAAAAACAAAAAAAAAATACAAAATCTAGATCTTGTAACTGAATGTTTTGCTGGTCTCACCTTAGCTTCTGGCAAAATGAACATCGGAATAATCACTGAATGTATACAGCAGCTTATAATTAAACTATTAAATGTGCTCTGCCTTGTTGCCTGATCTTTTCTGCACACACAAGTTGTTCAAAGGAGTCCAAAAGTGAATTTGCTCATTAGGAGACAATTTCTGAGCATCAAGCCACTGAGTGAGGATTTTGGCTTGGCAAACCTTTGAATTACATCAAGGAACCTGATATTGGAAAAAGCTTACAATAAAATTTTGTATCGTTACAGGAGCAATACATGGACTCTGCATCACATACAAACTGTGATAAAAGGCACCCACGGGTGAGGAAGATCAAGAAGCTCACTTTGACAATTAAGAAAATTCTTGGTGTCTTTGTGTTGTGTTTCAAGTATCTCAACAACACTGGTCCTACAATAGGCATGGAGTTTACTCACAACTAAAGACACACAACTATTCAACATGACTTGTTGTGTTACTTCACATCATATAGCTTTGTGGTCCCTGCAAAAAAAGAACTAGCCTTCAATCTTTGTGTCTGCTATCTCTTTAATTACAATCTTCTTTTGGAGAATCATTTTTATTTAATCAGGAATAGTTTCGTTGAGATTTGGAATCTCTTACAAAGGGGTCCTGGCCAAGACAGCAGCACAATAGTTTCAAGTAAAATACACATGAAGAACAAATCAGCAGGAGTTAAAGTATGCAAATTACATCAATATATCATCATCGTCATCATCATCAGTCTTTGGTGCGAAAACAAAAGCATTCAGTACTCAAATGCTCCTTAACTTTTACTTTAAACCGCTTTATACCAGGCAAATAATCCAATTTAAGATGACATTGTAATTTACACCACGATGAGGGTGCAAACAAAGATGCAATTTCACCGAAGACCGTCCTTGTCCGCAGAATGACAAACACAATTTGTCCATCAGATTGCAGATTTGTTCTATTGGTGACTTTTAGAATCAAGAGGGAACATAAACAAGGAGGGAAGTCACACAGAATAGCCTTATAAAAAAAACTAGACCAATTTTGAAGGGTTCCATGTGCTGTCACAAATTTCATTAAGATAAAAATCTGCTTTGGCTTTACATATTTGAGAGACACTTGTTTCTTAGGTACCTAAAATGTTGCCAGTCTGTGTTATGTTTGGATTTTCTTCTAGTTGTCTAAGCAAGATCTCTTTCATGAATGATGTCAACCAGTTGCTCTGAGAACCACAGATTATCACGTCCCTTTAACCTTGTATTTCCTGAGAGGAGCATGTTTGCTTATAATGCCCCAAAATAATTATTTAAAATACCCAAAAACTGTTTCATTATCTGGGATAAGATGTACCCTGGTCCAGTCACTTAGATACGGATCATTAAAAAAAAAAAACATCCCACAAGCAATAACACAGTGATCGCAAGCTTCATTTCAAAACACAGCAGTAGCTTTTTATTTCTGCGGAATTCTGCATTTGTTAAAACCAAATCCAGGAGCGTTGACTTCCCAAGATGTTTTGTGTTTAGTGTAGTTGGCGAGTCTATAATTTGGGTCAAAAACGCTGAGTCACAGAAGCATTTCAAAGAATCAGAGGCACGGGTTAACTAGTCGCAGTTTAGGTCCCCCATTAAGAATAATTCATTGTAGCTAAGAGATAATAAGCAGCCAGACAACTGTCATAACAGCTCTTCGGAAATTCTTCTTACAAGCCAAGCAATTCAAATTATTTCGACACAGTCATGTACAATTGTAGTGATGCCTGAAATTTATTTTTGACACAACTGTATGATCACGATTACTGATCGTGAACATTTTGAGGTCAATTACTGGAATCAGATGTGATCTTATTTACCCCATCAAACATGGCAGAAATGTGCACGACAACAGCTAATCAGTTTACTTTTTGCTGCCACAGCTTCGTTTACAAGTTGTATAAAGTTAACAGAAAGTACAAACCCCAATTCTCATGAAGTTGAGACATTGTGTAAAACAAAAACAGAATACAATGATTTGAAAATCCTTTTCAACCTACAGTATATTCAATTGAATACACTACAAAGACAATATATTTAATGTTCAAACTGATGAACATTATTGTTTTTTGCAACTATTCTCTCATTTTGAATTTGATGCCTGCAACACATTTCTAAGAAAGCTTCACGAGATAGGCCATTCTCTTTGTTATAATAAAATGGAAATTCACAGTTGGAGTTGGTGCCGGCTCCACAGCTAGCCATTAATATTCACACCACTCGCTGTTGCCATTTCCCATTATTTCCTGAGCGGACCTTTGGGGGAAAGTTCCAACAAGAGCGGTGAGTGCTTGCATGCTCGCGTCTATTTCTGGTGGGAAGTGTTCTTTTTATTTCCCAGAGTGGGTCACAAGGTGCAATTTCTGTGCCAAAAAACAACACGGCAAGAGTCACTGATGAGCCCTGTGTTACATTCACTCTGACGCCCCTTCCCAGTCAGCAGTATGATGTCAATAATGACTCGTGTAAACTTTTTTTCTTGACTTTGTGTGGAAGGATGGAGGAGTCTGCTACCTTTTCTATAATGCTCCCACTCAATAAATGATCCAGGTTTCACCTTTCACCCACACACGGAACAGGCAAGCTTATTCAGGATAAGATTCCAGCGCTGGTCAGTGGATGAGGGAGGAGAATGAGCAACAGGAAATGCGCATCTGCCCTGTCTGATAAGAGGCTGTCTTCATTTCTATAATGAATTTGCCATTGCCTCTATATAGCCTCTGGTGGAGCCAACATGAAAGCTGGTCTGAAAGCCCTCTTGCCATAATGTGGCCATTAAATCCATAAAGAGGATCTTGTTTCTTCAAGCTAAGTTGCAGGCAGCATTGGGACACACAGATGAATTACCGCTGGAGGGCCTAGTCCCCCGAGTAGACAGAACAAACTAATATAAACCCAGTGCTATGTCTAGCCCATTTTTAGTGGTTAGGGTAACCCTAACTCTAACACTAACCACCTAACCCTAAAGTGAATAAAACCACCCTGAAAATTTTTGTTTTTAACTGTCCTTTTTTGTTTGTTTTTACAAGCTAGAAACTTTAAGAACCATATAGTACTTGGTTGAAACGTAACAACAAAAATACAGTACTCCCCCTGCCTCAAAAATGTTTTTTTTCACCCCATCCCTACCACCTGTCCTTGACTGAAAGCAGCGCACGGACTAAAAGTAGAATACCTTTATCACCTTCCTTCCAGTGAGATAGTGACGCTCATATATACCTAGGTTGCTTAAACCACTCAATACCAATACATTGTTATCATTACCAGGCTTAATTTCTTTCTGCATTTAACCGTAGGTCTCTGTTCAGTTGTTAGGTAGGAGTTAGCTGATGTTTTTTTCTAGTTAGGAAATGTTACAGGTGGTCACTGCTCTTTTTGAGCTATGAGAGTTGTGAATGAGAGAAATAGGCATTTGCCATGTGTAGGTGTGAATATTAAAGCCTAGGTGCTGCTACAGAAATAAACCCTGATAATTTTCTTTCTACCGTTGTTAAAAAGTGTAATTATTTCAATAATAGTGTAAAACTGGAAGGGAAACTGTCAATTATATATTTTAACTGTAGGAGCATATACTCAAATTTCAAATCTATCAAACAATATTTGCATAATTTACCTCACCCATTTAGTATTATTGCAATCACAGAAACTTGGTTCAATATTCATAAAGGTATTCATGATTTTGGATGAATCAAAATATACTGTATGAATAGAGAAAAGAAAACGGGGAGGGGTTGCATTATATACTCACCGATCAATAAAATTCAATGTCATAACAAATATGACATTGGCAATTGAGGGAATACTGGAATGTTTAACAGTGGAAATTCTAAATGTAAAAAGAAAAAATTTAATTATATGCTGTGTATATCGGACAAATGGGTCAGGTATATAAACGTCCTCTGAAGTTTGGTAAAAAACAAAGCAAAACAAGAAGGGATCAAAAGTGTAACGAATGGAGTTAAATGCTCTGTAAATCGTTGATTTCCTTTACCTACCAACCGATGAGGCACAAGGTTAGTGTTTGTGATACTGTGAAACGTTTTGTGAAATTTGTCCCAATTAATTGTGACGTAAAGTTGTTCGTTTGACCTTTGGTGAAGTTTTGCCTCAATGTTAAGCTTGTAATGCAACTGTTTCTACTTTCTTTCCAGTATGGTAATTTATATATATATATATATATATATATATATTGTTTTCTGTCATCAAGTCTTACGTTGGTTTGAAGACTAAAATAACGCTACAAACCATCAGTGGAAGAGTGCAACCCAGCGTTTAACTTGCCTCAGCCTTTAACTGCCTCAATGTTGGCATAGACGTATTTGATTGTTTCACTCACCCAATTGACTTGACTGAGGTTCTGTGTGGTGTAGGCTAATCCAAGTGTATCACTGAGGTGACTGATCATTTATTTTAACACAGTTAAGACACACTTTTGTTCGCCGCTGCCGTTAAGCACAAGCACATCTTTGTGCGCGTGCTCACGCACACACACTCATTGAATCAGTCCTGTGTTCTTCTATCACAGTCTGGTCTGGTTTGGTAGACATCAAAACTGGGAATCGAAATGTTTTAATTTGAACGATTGCGGAAGAACCGGAATGTTAGTCCCAATTTGAATCGGTTCTCGATGCCCAACCCTAAATATAAAGATATACAGAAATAAATTTACAGACATTATTAGAACTAGAAAAAAAGCTATATCGTAAAGAATAAATGACAAGAAAAAGAAAACAATACAAAAGGAACTTGGGATACACTAAATAGCTTAATTAAGCAAGGATCTTCTAAGTCCTCATATCCTGACTATTTTATTGATAAAAATGGTCAAAAAAAGACCAACATTCTAAAAATGTAATGATCTTGTAAAATACAACACATCAATGATCATATTCAAAGCATTCAACAAATTATTACTGACTAACCGACAGCTACCTTTCACAATAAGAGCAAGATGTAGATGTATATGGAGTAGATGTGGAATGAAATTTTGGAATAGTCTCGTAATGCTACACAAGCAATGCCAAAATATTCATAAATTCAAACGTTTTTTTTAAACGTTTGGTCTGTTCTCAGTATACAATATAGAGAGAGGGTCTTAAACTTTTACTCCAATACTCTGTCTTACTAGTGATTGTTTGTGCCTCTTTAGCGTATACGGGTTAAATAAAAATGTAATTAATTTAGGAGAAAAGAATACTTCCGGTTTAGCGTAATTTTAAATTACAGCGTTATAAATCAAGCTATTTAATCTTTCTTTCCGCGAACCCAAACACACACAATGCAGGTAGTGAATTTTATGGAAATTTTAATGATCTAACATGGGGAATCTACAGGGAAGCAATACAGAAAAACACAAAACAAACAAACTACAGACGAACATTGGCAAAGGAAACTGACTTGTGATGTGTGATTGGTAGAATAAGCATGTAGTGACAATGCATATAGCTGGGGATTCCTGTTCTCGTTAATTTAAAACCCAAATATGCACTAATCTGTACTTTTAGTAAACCGCGTGTTTGATTTACGTGTGTTGACCAATTCAGGCAGACGGGTCGACCTTCCGGGGGTTGGAAAGAGCACTCACGAGGGATGGTTTGCAGGAAAGGGAAGCAAAGAGAAAAAGATGCACTTCAAGTGCAGGTTGGCCGGCGCGCTTGCAGTGGCAATGCTTGCCACGCGGTTAGAGAAAGCTTGCACCGCAATTCCTTCCCAACGGAGCCTCGTCCACAAACTGCCCCACACCCAAAAGGGTAACAATGGGGAGCTGGCAAGTGCTCCCTGCAGTCCACGCTTGGCAGCATGGCAGGGAAGTTCGGTGTCTCCTAGCCTCCGCCACCTCGTGGTGAGGTTGGAGGCTCCCCGGGCTGGGCCAGGCCTTCAGCAGGTGGAACAATGAGAGAGTGAGAGAGAGAGCGAGAGGGACAAAGAAGCTTCGACCTTTTTATCCGGTTCAGAGAGCAAGACCAAATGGAAGGCAGACGACGCCTCTAGAATTGCATTTCATCTTAGTATAATTTGTAGTTTAAAACCAGTGGAATAAAATATTAATTATTGGATTTAGGATAACGAGACCATTTTCCTGCTTTGCTTAGTCCCGCGCCCATCATCTCTAATGCCTGTAACAAATGTTTCAATTGTATGTTTGTTGAGAACGCTGTCATATTTGCAATGTGGCATTTGCGTGGTGTGGAGTGAAACATTTCATCCGGTTCAGTTGACAACAGATTTGACATAAGACATTCAGGTTTGCAGAAATACAGTCACTAGTGGCGTTCATGTAAAGTTCTTAGAATATTAGATCCCAGTCAAGTCCACTGACGACTGTGGTTAGTGAAGCCATGTTTGCATTGGGCTTTCCACCACCTGTGGGTGTCGCGAGTACCCCTTCCATTGTCCCGGCTTGACTGGCCAGGTGTAGCACCGGCGCAGCAGGGAGGAGATGCCTTTGTTGGTGAGGCTCTCCGGGCTGGCTGGTGGTGGAAATTAATTAATTTAGCCTTCTGGTGCAAAACCAGGTGTCTTTTGTCTCCGCTTTGATGCTTCTGGTGCTGGTAATTCACCTAGCGTCGGCGTGCAAACCAGATGTCTGTGCCTCACTTTAATGCTCCTGGGTTGTAATTCACTTAGGGTCTGTATGCGAAGTTGAATCTCTCCACTCCGTGGTGGTCTACCTCGGTGGGGAGATTGCGGTAGCCGGAGACTCTGGTGCTGGGTGTCATCTTTTAATCGCATGTCCTCTACACCTTGTTTCCTTACCATTGTTGGTATATTATCTATTACCCTTTGCTGGTATAGTTGTTCTGCACTGTTGGCATGTGCTTAATTTACCATTGTTGGTATAGCTTACTTCCTTTCCATTGCTGGTAAAAAAACACTGTTACAATGTCACAGTCTATCCGTTGTTTATGGTAATGCCACCATGAAATAAGGTTTTTGTTATTTCAGTAATTGATTTGTGAACTAAGGTCTATACTAATGTGTGGAACAACATTAATGATTAAATACCTGCTCTAGCAGTATAAGTCCTTAATTTGTTGTTAGCTATATTATTGTTTATATAAATGAGAAATGGCGGCACGGTGGACGACTGGTTAGAGCGTCAGCCTCACAGTTCTGAGGTGCGGGGTTCAATCCCCGTCCCCGCCTGTGTGGAGTTTGCATGTTCTCCCCGTGCCTGCATGGGTTTTCTCCGGGCACTCCGGTTTCCTCCCACATCCCAAAAACATGCATTAATTGGAGACTCTAAATTGCCCGTAGGCATGACTGTGAGTGCAAATGGTTGTTTGTTTCTATGTGTCCTGCGATTGGCTGGCAACCAGTTCAGGGTGTACCCCGCCTCCTGCCCGATGACAGCTGGGATAGGCTCCAGCACGCCCGCGACCCTAGTGAGGAGAAGCGGCTCAGAAAATGGATGGATGGATAATAAATCATAACTTCTATTCATATAGCGCCTTTCATTAACACGAGTGGACAGAGAAAAACACAGAACAAAGGAAACTACACTGTGTGAAATAGATGCGTTTTAAATTTTTGTTTGAAAATGTCCAACGAGTGGGGGCTGCAGGTCTGCAGGAGGGGGGAGATTTCCAGAGGGTGGGGGCTGCCATGCTGAAGGCTCTGGACCCAAAGGTTTGCAGGCGGGTGCGGGGAATGGAGAAGAGACCAGAGTTGAAAGACACCAGGTCCTGGGATGAGGTGCATAGGTCGAGGAGGTCTGACAGGTACTGGGGGCAAGTGCATGGAGGGTATTTATAGATGAGGAGCAGGTTTTGTATATGATACAGGACTTGACCGGGAGCCATTGGAAAGTCTTTGGCAGTTCTGTTGTTGCTGTCCTACATTACAAAGTGCGACGTAATGCTAAGTACTGTTTTGAAGGCAAATTCTGTCGCCCAACAGAAATAGGCGTACTAGTTTTAAACACAGAGTAAGGAAGAGTGTTTTAATAGTTTTTGACAATTACTTTCTATACATTCCCTTCACCCTTTGAAAATTTGTTTCGGAGTTGGTAAGTGTTTCACGTTTTGTAAATGTGTTTGCATTTTTGACAGTTTGTGTAAATTTCTCTAATCACACCATAATCTTCCCACCCCGGTGAAGGTCTGCGCTCAATTTATTGAGCTATCATTGTAAATCCCCCGCAAAATGGTCCTTGTTCCACAATGTTTAATCACTTCTGATTCACAATGGTAATGGAGAATATTTCCCCCATTATAGGCGAGATTTATATCAAAGGTTACCGGGACACACATCCTATTAACACCCTATTAATGTTTCAATTATCACGTGTTAAGACAGGAATTCGGAGAACAATTAGAGTGATTTATTTACGAACGGGACGAACACAAGCAAAGCCTGCTGCAACCTTCAATACAGAATATAGATTGAAGGTCCTTTTGTGTTCGACCCCCATACTAAAAACTCAATCAACCCTCCTTCATTCAAAACACTGATCTCTGCCTCTTTGGTGACCTCATTCTATCAAATGACGTTGCAGCTGCTCCTTCCTCCAAAAAATATTTTAAATGTTGGTGGCCATTTGCTGTGGATTTAAGTAACAGCATGTTTGACACTGGGTACACTGCTTATTCACCATTGTTAAAAGAAAATCATTGGTACTGTTGGTCAAATACTACCCTAATTTATGCATTTTAACATACTCAGTTTTGAATATCCAAAGTTTCTCCTCCCAGAACCTATACATTCCTCGCTCTTTCAGCCCATATCACAAAAAATACTGAATAGTATTAATTAGTAGAGATTCACTGGTGAGTTCTAAATCCTGAGCGGATGTGAGATTCCGCCACTTTTAAGCACATCAGCTATTTCTTTGAAGACACTTTCGGCCCGCGTATTAAACGATTAGCCAGCAACCCCCTCACCTCTGAAGAACAGTCGACCCGGCGACTTGAAAGAGATACCGCTGCCATCTTAGCGGGCAGATATGAATAGGCTCAGTACTTAAGAGCCTTGGTGAAAACAAGTTTTCTTGTCGCTCATAAGCCCACTGAAGATTTTCTATAGAAGCGAAAAACTGAGAAATGTTGCCATTTGCTTCATCACATTTGTTTAATTTCCACTGAAACAGTACACAATACAATTTCATGCAAAAAGCAATAAACTGTACATGCAAATGTAATAATTGTGCACACCATTTTTTAAATATATATAAAAATGTTCTCCCGGTACTCCGGTTTCCTCCCACATTCCCAAAACATGCGTGGTAGGTTGATTGAAGACTCTAAATTGCCCATAGGTGTGAATGTGTGTGTGAATGGTTGTTTGTTTCTATGTGCGCTGCGATTGGCTGGCGAGCAATTGAGGGTGTACCACGCCTCTCACCGGAAAATAGCTGGGAAAGGCTCCAGCACGCCGGCGACCCGAGTGAGGATAAGCGGTACAGAAAATGGATGGATATTAAAATGTTAAATACCAGGACATAAACCCCCAATGTCTTCATTTCGGAATAATAAAGTACTGTATATAAAGGTAGCCAGCTGTCCCGAAACGTATTCAATCCAGTAATCAAGCAGCAATTCCAGAAATGTATTTCTTTTCCAGTGTGATTAAAAAAAAAGATCACTATCTAGCTAGCTTTCCAGAAATCAATGCACATTTCTGGCGAGATCACAAAAGTTCTAGTCTTGCTATCCATCAACCTATTCAAGCTAATATTATCAATTTGGTGAGCGCCTATGCTGATATATGCTTTTTTTTTTTTTTGCAGGGTATGCTCGTTATCTATCCAGTAACTTATCGAAAGTCTTGTTGGTGGGGAAAAAGGACCTAGCTAGATATCAAGCTAATTTACCAGTTAATTTTAACTACCTGGCTAGCTATACAGAAACCTATGCTAATTTCCAGCAGAGGACAAAAGTATCAAGTAAGCTACCTCGCTAATGAACCTAGCTATACAACAACCTACCACTCAACAATATACAGTCATTGCGAAAAACCCCAGTGCTAAAAAAAAAAGCCATGACTGTAACTAGTTAACCATCAGTCTCTCTATGCTAGCTATACATCAAGACATCTGCACTGATTTCCTGCGGGGTAAAAAGTACCAAGTACCAAGCGAGCTAGCTCGATAATTTACCAGCAAACTATCTACACTAGCTATCCAGCAAACTACCAAAGCTAATTCGCAGCAGGGTAATAAAGTGTCAAGCTAACTATCTGGTTAATTTACCAGCTGCCTATCTAAGCTAGCTATTGGCAGAGGGTAGTAACGTGCTATAAATACTCCGTTACATTTACTCAGGTAGCCTTTTGGATAAATTCTCCTTGTCAAAGTAGTTTTGGATGAATTCTACTTGTCAAAGTAGTTTTAATACTCTATATATTTTACTTTTACTCAAGTATTTATGTTAAGAAGAAACGGTACTTTTACTCCGTTACAGTGATCTCGCTACTCTTATTTATCAATTCTTGCTTATTTATTAACTATTTTGTCCGCGACCTATCTGTTTAGACTACGACTACGACTTCTGAATTGGGTGCCGTTTGCTCCAATCCAATTTAAGCGCATTTGATGTTTAGGTCTAGTTCACCAATCAAACGATACAATGAATTCACATGACCACATAGAACGTCCTCTATTGGGCTTCCCAGGCATAGTGATGAAGACTAGATAAGCCAGCCGGCTAATCGGCGTGCCTACGTGGCGACCATGTTTGTAATGTCATCGTTACCATTAACGGCAACGGTACGCTACTCGTGGTTACATTGAGACAAAGAAAAGCAACAGCTTTCTTGTATTGTAGTATTTTTCTGGCACTATCTGCCCAAACGTGGAGATTTCAGCCCACTTATAACTTGAGACAACACCTTGCGGCGGCACGGTGGCCGACTGGTTAGAGCGTCAGCCTCACAGTTCTGAGGTGCGGGGTTCAATCCCTGTCCCCGCCTGTGTGGAGTTTGCATGTTCTCCCCGTGCCTGCGTGGGTTTTCTCCGGGCACTCCGGTTTCCTCCCACATCCCAAAAACATGCAATAATTGGAGACTCTAAATTGCCCGTAGGCATGACTGTGAGTGTGAACGGTTGTTTGTTTCTATGTGCCCTGCGATTGGCTGGCAACCAGTTCAGGGTGTACCCCGCCTCCTGCCCGATGACAGCTGGGATAGGCTCCAGCATGCCCGCGACCCTAGTGAGGAGAAGCGGCTCAGAAAATGGATGGATGGATGGACAACACCTTGCAGTAAATTGCAGATGTTTTTTGTTGTTTTGGCTGTGCATATTCGGCCAGATTAGTCCTATTTTATCACAAGTAAGTGTAAAACATGCATGTCTTGAGGTACGCGCTAATCTCGCTCACACGTTACACACTCGCATGCGTGCAGAAACACACACACACACACACACACGATATCAGAATTTGCACAATCACATTTTATTTTGTTATTTTTATTTTATTGATGTTCATGCTCTGTTTTAAAAAATAAAATGTTATTCACCATTTACTCAGTACTTGTGTACATTTTACTCTGACTCAAGTAATTTTTTTGGATGACTATTTTTTACTTTTACTTGAGTCACATTATTGTCAAGTAACAGTACTCTTACTTGAGTACAATATTTGGCTACTCTGCCCACTTCTGGCTATCGGTAATCCTCCATCCATCTGTCTCACCATCCATCCATCCTCTGTACTGCTTATCCTACCTAAGAAAATTATTTTGTTGTAGGATAAAAGTACTAATTACAATTTCTTAAGCAATGTTCATTAATAAAACAAATAATACATTTAATTTAATTGAATTTATTGTGTGATAATAAAGTACCAAGATAGCGATTCTACTAATTAGCGCCTACCTAAGGAATCTTGGTAGTAACCTCCATCCATCCATCCTTTCGAACCGCTTATCCTCATTAGGTTCACGGGCGTGCTTCTCCCATCTCAGCTGACTCTGGGTGAGAGGCGGGGTACACCCTGAACAAGTCGCCAGCCAGTCACAGAGCACCTACAGACAAACAATCATTCACACACATGCACACCTATGGGTAATTTAGAGTCATCAATTAACCTACCATGTTTGTTTTTGGAATGTGAGATGAAACCGTACCAGGAGAAAACCCACGCAGGCACAGGGAGAACATGCAAACTCCATACAGCCGAGTGTTGGATTTGAACCCGACTCCTCAGAACTGAGACAGATGTGCTAAACAGTCGCCAACCGTGCCACCTTGGTAATAACGTATCTAAGCTAATTTCCTGCATGCTATCTATGCTAGTTATCCGGCAACCTACCTAAGCTAGTTAATCAATTATATAATCAATAATCAATTATAAAGGCATTATTATATAACCTACCTAAGCTGTTATGGGATATTAAAGTACCCATTAGAATTTCTTGACAAATAATAATAACTCCAGTAGCCCAAAAGACATGGAAGTTTAGTTTTCTTCAGCCCTCACATTGTCACACATTTAAGTGAACCGATTCGCATCCCTTCTGGACGGGAATCTAAGCGACCTGGCATTGTATGAGTCCTCACACTACAACTGCACAGCTCCTACACTGAGACCTAATGGAGTTGGACTAGTAAGTGATTACAACACTTTGTCACTTCAACAGGGTTGCTCCCAGTCCATGTCGTTATTAGGCAACAGAGGAGAAATTTGGTAGAAATTATGAAGACTCTCTGGGATGGATTCTCCTTGGCCGACAGGCAGGACTTTCCATACAAGAAGAATTGCCTTTTGTTGGAGCTTTGTTTTGAATTGAAAAGGTTAGTCTTTGTCACACTGAGAAGTGGGCTACTCATTGCTATCAGTAAGAAGACTACACAGATTACACTCTTCATCTCCCAACCACAGCTACATATCTGCCCGCTGACCACTTCTTTTTGTGGAGAACACAAAGGAACTTTGATCACCAGTGAAATGAGTTGTACAGACAATGCTCTTCATTCACACAGGGCCACCAAGGCCTGTCTGGAATGGAGGAGCAGCAGGAAACCTCCCTCGCCACATTCCCCCAGCAGTCGTTAATTAGGAGTGATGCTGGACAGATCATATCATAACCATTAGTGATGCCCTGATAACACTGCTCCATAAAGCAGCTTTGTCTGAGATGGGTCCGCCGAGCTTACTGGGACCCCTCGGGCCGCCAGCCTGACCTCAGCCACCTTGCTCGGACATCCGATGTTGGATATGGGGGCAGATAACCCCCCACCGCTCTCCACTCTAAGGAGGATAAATTGCCCGATAGCAACAAGAAATGAGGGAGTGTAGCCTTTGAAATCCTCTGTTTTTGTCAACAGGAGCCCTGGATCTCACCACCTCGTTGGGTACCTTCGGATGAATGGCGTCGGCGAGACTCCATAAAATATCCACACCCATGCTTGTATTCTTACCCACGTTCACTGTCTTTAGCTACCCGCGTCTTCCTTAACTATTGGTCTCTTTTTTATGGTTTAAGAAATGTGATAAATTCCAACATATTGTCTATACAGAATCAAACACCTATACAGGCTCGCTATTCAGGGCATCCATATAGCCAATCGCTCAATGTGCAGGGCTGCCTCAGTAACTCTTATTTTTATGTGATGGTCGAGTCCAATTGGGTTCGACCGCATCGCACAGTGTGAGGCAGGCTTAATGCGGTGCAAAAGCAAATTTCAATGGCATTTAAACAATTTGAGGCACAATGTCATGATCCATGCACTGCAGTTCCTCTTTTAGTGTGCCTTGTCTCAATCAGCGTTACTTGCGTTACTTCCGGTTTACCGTAATTTTAAGTTTACGTTTAAGTTAAAATCAAACTAATGTCTCGAAAGGGCACCACGTCACTTTTTATGTATAAAATGTAGGAAAAATGCAGAGAAGCCTTTAATTAGAAGGTTTAGGAAATTTTGAGTGCTAGATGACAGAGGTTTACTTAAACTCAGAACACACACAAAAAATACAACAAAGAGTGGAATTTTATGGTATATTTAATGACATATAAATGGATCTACAGGTGAACACACAACTAAACCAAGAAAATAACACTAATAACGGTAAAAAGGAGAAAAATCGGCATATGAATAGGGGAATAGAACATCGTGTGTTGGACTACAGTTGGAAATGTCAGCGTTTACTGCGTCCAGTCCGGACGGGAGAGAGAGGGCAAAGTTGAGATTATGTCTGAAGCTAGTAATTGCCTCAAATTATTAGGCAGTAATATTGTAGTCTGGCAAAGTTGCCGTGTTTACTCACGACCGTAAATTCAAGATGGTGGGTGGTAGTCTTTCTTTTTGGAACGGGCTCAGGAAGCAAGGCGACAGATTTGGTTGCAGACGAAAAAGATGTAGAAAAATAAAAAAACAAAATAAAAGAGGCGGGAGAAGAAAAATGGCTGGTCGTCACGCATTCTTGGGAGAACTGGACATCTCACTTCCTGCCACTTTTTGTGTCTCGCTGGCAATTTCAGAGCAATCCCGCTTGGCTGTGAGCGTACCTGGTCCTTCGTAGTAGCGGCTCTGATCGCTCAGCGGAGGCCCACGGTTAGGCTAGGAAGCGATGTCAGTTCTATCCTGGCTTGCAGTTACCAAGCCGTGTGCCCGCACAAGAAAGGGGAAACGGGGGAGGGGTGGCCGAAGGCCAGCCCGGCTGGCGATCTGCCAGCAAGGTAAGAGGAGAGGAAAATAACTAGGAGAGGAAAATAACTAGGGGGAGAAGGTGTGAGTTAAGAGTTAAATACAACAGAGGTGGGGCGTGGGCAAGAGGGCTTGCCGACTGGGAGAAGACCACACCCATCAGCCTGAATCTTGTCTACAAATTAGATCAAATGGGTTTAAAATCAAATTAATCTAAAACACTCCCAACTTTGTACTCTCACGCAGAGAATCATTGTTTAAACTTTGGTCGTGGCAGATCGGTTGCTTATTGTTCAATACAACATTTCGTACTCAAATCACAAGGAACAGAAAAAAAATAAAATAAATAAAAAATCAATTAATTTACAGTTATTGGACAAGTATAGATCAGTCTTACTGTTCACATTTTTCATTGCCTAGATGCAAATTATTCCATTAAATAGTGTGCAAGTGTAAAAAAAAAAAAAAAAAAAAAAGCTGCTCAGCTAGTAAAGCTCAGTACTGTGGCACACTGCTATAATGGTGAACAATGATGAGCGTAAGGTCATCACAAGGCAAGGTTTTTTTGGGTTTTTTTTTTGGCAGCATTGGCTGGAGCTCATCAGCAGTCGACCTGCCTATTCAACGTGCTCAATTGAATTACTCACGGAGAGAGTCAATGAGAGAGCTGTGCAGTTGCGTGTTCAGCCAAGCAAATCAGTGAATACACATTCAGGGCTGCTTTGCCCTTATTTTGCTGCTTGTTGTAGAAAAAAAAAGTGATGGTGAATATTCACTTGAACAGAACATTATCTCAATACAGTGTCGTGAAAAAGGATTTGCAGTCTTCTCTTATTTATTTTTTGTTTTGCATTGTTTCCCACTTAAAGGTACCATATTTTACCAAACCAACTTTTTCTAGTATTTCTGGCATAGTATTGGCTCTATGTTGCCTCAGTAAACATGTGAAGTATGAATTAAAATTGTTCACACATTCCTGAGTTCCAGACATTTTTCTGCGGAGATGCCTGAAATCCGGTCATTCGAATATCTCAAGCTTATCTACGTCACTAGCAAAGATCTCAGCTCCCAAGCCAGCGCTGTCAACATAACAAAACGTATGCTCTCACAAATGCGTCTTCTACACAGAGCCAACCAATCAGCGGAAAGGGGGTGCTCTTTGCCAAATATGGACAAAGCAGATACAAAACTGAGTCAAACAGAAGAAACCCTTCTGGACTCTCGTATGACAAAACCAAGGTGATTATAGAAATAAAAAAATTACACTTTTATACAAAGTACATTTTAGAGAGTCACTCTATGGAGGTCTAAATAGCCAAAATATGAGACCTTTAAATGTTTAGGATCATCAAACAAATGTAAATATCAGACAAAGATAACCCAAGTAAATATAAAA
Organism: Phyllopteryx taeniolatus; assembly: GCF_024500385.1. Classification (NCBI taxonomy): domain Eukaryota; kingdom Metazoa; phylum Chordata; class Actinopteri; order Syngnathiformes; family Syngnathidae; genus Phyllopteryx; species Phyllopteryx taeniolatus. The sequence goes on along the minus strand of NC_084511.1, from coordinate 11,208,915 downwards.
TGCAGATTTTAACTGGTGATTTTATTTATTGAGGGGAAAAACATATTCCAAGGTACCTTGCCTTGTGTGAAAAAGTAATTGACCCATTGTTAAATCATGAACTATCTTCTAATCAGGTTTTTTGAAAGCTGAGTTGATTTTCACTCACCACACCCAAGCCTGATTACGTCCAGAAGTGTCTGATGAAGAAATCTCTTAAATAGAACCTGTCAGACAAAATGAAGTCAGCCCAAAAAAAAATCTAAAAAAGCTTCAACAAAATACCAAAGAAAAAACAAACAAACAAACAAACAAAAAAACAGATGAGAAATAAAGTAATTGACATCTGTCAGTCTGGAACAGATTTTGAACCCATTTCAATAGCTGTAGTACGATGGCCTGGAAGTGCAAAACAATATAACAAATTGTGAAACACTTTTACATTTCAGGAAACAAATTAACAATAGCCGAAACACTTTTACAAAAGACGAAACACCCGGAAAGGGAAGGACACATACATTCTTAGAAATCCCACGCCCTTTCTTTGCAAGACCCACCCCGCTTTGACATGATTGGCTCCTGTATCGCTCTTATTTCGAGCCTTACGTAATGCCGCATAACGGCGGCTCTGTGAATGAAAAAGTAAATACCTACAGAGGCCTGTCAACCAATCAGTGTTCGTCAGCACAGCCCGCGCCCTCAAAGAGTTCCTGGTAGCTCTAGGAAAACCCAATCCGCCAAATCTTGCGCGTCTGCTCACGAAGTCTCACGATGATCTATCGTAGGAAATGGTAAGTCTTATCTCCTCATCAATCATCAAACATCACTCGCCTCCTTCCATCCCCACCCACCACACTGCTGCTGTCTTTGTCCATAGCCTCCTCACTTCCTTCCTGGATTGTCTCTCCTGATTAGTCTCCCCCACAAGTAACTACAAAAACTACAGCTTCTCCAGAACTCTAAATTACAAGGAACCCCTCAACGAACCACATCACTCCATCAATAACCTCTATATCTTGCTGACCTCCTTCATGTTGCCATACACTCCTGCTCTCTCAGATCTTCGTCCTCCATCCACCTCACCAACCGTTCTGCCTGTCTGTCCACCGTGAGGGACAGAGCCTTCAGCCGCTCTGCCCCCACCCATCTTTACAACTCAATACCACCTGACCTCCGAAACGTAGACTCATTAACCCTCTTCAAATCCAAACTCGAGACACACCTATTCCGGACTGCCTACTCACGTTAACATTTCCCATATCATTTTCCATTTTAATTGTTGTTTTATGTTGTGTTTTTATTGTATTGCTTGATTTTGATATTTGTACGGTGACCTAGAGTGTTCTGAAGGTTTGCCAATAAATAATAAAATAACTGAATTATACATTCATCCATCCATCCATTATCTGAGCCGCTTATCCTCACAATGGTCTATAGCCTATCCCAGCTATCTTCGGGTGAGAGGCGGGGTACACCCTGAACTGGTTGCCAGCCAATCGCAGGGCACATATAAACAAACAATCATTCACACTCAAATACACACCTACCGGCAATTTAGAGTCTTCAATCAACCTTCCACGCATGTTTTGGGGATGTGGGAGGAAACCGGAGTACCATGAGAAAACCCACCCAGCCACAGGGACAACATGCAAACTCCACACAGGCGATGCCCGGATTTGAACCCCGGTCCTCAGAACTGTGAGGCAGATGTGCTGTTCACATCTTGGGAATATGATTGCATCAATCAGATCACTATCAATCAATCAGTCAATCAATCAATCAACATACAATCATACACAAAGTGCAAAATCTGGACATAGAGTCATCTATGATTTATGTTTGATATTAAGTGAAAATGGATATGTGCGCGGCATAATTCACCAACTCATTAACTGTATTGCTAAATTACCGTCTCCTAAATGCGCTTACTCATGTGTCAGAGTTTCCGCATCGGTGTGTACGTTCTTTCTCTTGTGAAGTCTATAGTATTTTCATAGGCCACACACATACCTTGGCTGGTAGTTGCGTACACATCTTTCAAGCCTAGTGTTGTGTGTCACGTACGTGGTTAGGGCAAAGGAGAGTAACGCAAGGCAAGAACATGGTGGACCCAATTGCAGGGAAGCAGGGAGGCAAGGCAGGAGTGCGGGAGTCTCAAAATAATAATATTTAATCTTCAAAAAGGGAAAACTGAACGAAGTCCCACAACAGATACCAATCAAATCAAAGTAACAAAGAAACACTCGAATATCTAAACTGGTAACAAACTAAGACCTGTGAGTAACACGTGGAATAGAAAGGGAAAATGACACCTGACAATGACATACCACAATGATAAAGACAACTGGCGATTATGACATGGCAAAGACATGTGACAACGACAATGAACCGACAAGAAGTGAAAGAAACCAGGGAACTAAATACAAACATTGACGAGACAACGAGGAACACCTGTACAAGACACGAGTGGCTGGAGAGAGCTGATTGGTCGATACAAAGTAGACGAGAACAGGTGGACACAACAACATAATGAGCACACGACAAACATGGAACACAGGAAAACATGGAACAAAACTAAACACAACCCAAATCAAAACACAGACCATGACAGTTGTGCATACGCAAAGTTGATACGTGAGGCCCCATAAAAATCAATAATATTGTTGATTGACACTTTCAGAGAGGCATTCATTTAACATTATGTTTATTGTTTATTTATTATTCTCGATTTATCGGTCGGTTTACCTACCCTCACCACGGTCAAGAGCTGTGGGTCATGACCGAAAGAACAAGATTGCGCTTACAAGCAGCCGAAATCCGTTTCATCCGCAGGCTATCCAGGTTCAACCTAAGCGATAGGGTGAGAAGCTTGGCCATCCGGGAGGGGCTCAGAGTAGACACACTGCTCCCCTGCATTGAGAGGAGCCAGAAGAGGTGACTTGGGCATCTTGTTAGAACGCCTCCCGGAGGCCGCGGGAATGGCCCAGGACAAGCTGGAGAGACTATGTCTCCTGGTAGGCCTGGGAAAGCCATGGGATCCCCCCGGAAAGCTGGACAAAGTGGCTGAGCTTCCCTGCTTAAGCTGCTGCCTCCGGATAAGTGGAAGAAGATGGATGGATGGATGGACTTATTATCATGGCCAAAGCACCAGGCGGGGCTGCTTAATGCTTGTGTTTATTCTTCCAACGATTGAAATGCCTTTTGGGGGCCTTAACATTCGAGAAAACTCACCAATTTTTGAACGCATGTGTAAATATATACTACCGTTTAAAAGTTTAGGGTCACTTAGAAACGTTCTTATTTTTAAAAAGCAAGATATTGTCTGGGCGACCCCAAACATTTGAAAGGTAGTGCATATATTTTCGTGAACAACACAATCTCACCGAAACTCACTTTGGAGTGCACCTTGAAAATTTTGAAAATATTTGTCCCCAACACCGATCCTGCTGATTGACACAAATTCAGTGGTTGATTAAAACAGGATGCATAAAAGTCTCAAGGTCCCATGCAAAAACATTTTTAAATGCAGCAATTTTGTTTTGATAGGCTATTTGGGGCAAATTTTAAATTACAGCTCGTGCTTTGAAGAATTCCGACTGGGGAAATCTCCCAAATGAGCCTCAATCAAAAGCAATTATCCTGGAGAGATGGGCGACACTATACTGCAAAGCCCTTTTGTCCACGCCATCAAATTTGGGCAAAGTTTGATCATCAGAATCATCTTTATTTGCCAAGTAACGACCATAAGGCGCACTTAAATTTTCTCCAAAATGGACGGGACGCCTTATAATGCGGCACCCCTTATGTGTGCACCGAGTTCCCATCCATCCATCCATTTTCTGAGCCGCTTATCCTCACTAGGGTCGCGGGCACCGAGTTCCAACATCTATAAATGTTGTTGTGTGACGCTACGCTTGACTTTTTTTTTTTTTTTTTTTTTTTTTTTTAGCATTTCCTGCCGACACACTGCTTACACACAGGAAAAGTGGACGTGGCTGAGGACAGGGGAAGGGTGCGTGAAGTAGGACGCTAAAGCCACACCCACAGTAGGTATATAGCGCCGGGGTGTTTTTTTAATTTATTTTTTAAATTTTAAATACAGCTTGCCTGACTGGGAGCATTTCCGGGGTTTGGCTAAGGACCCCCGAAAATGTCACCTACGAAGAGACACGCTTATGAAGCACAGTTTAAACTGCAAGCTGTCAGTTACGCGGAGGAACATGGGAATCGAGCAGCCGCGAGAGAATTCAAGATCAACGAATCCATGGTTCGCAAGTGGAGGAAGCAGGAAAACGAGCTTTGCCAAGTCAAGAAGACGAAGCTGAGTTTCCGCGGAAAAAAAAGAAAAACAAAACGCGCAAACAAGGTGAGGTGGCCCGAGTTGGAAGACCAACTCGAGCAATGGATTATTGAGCAAAGAACAGCCGGGAGAAGCATCTCGACAGTCACCATTCAATTGAGTGCAATAACTCGGAGCTTGCCATTATTCCGGGAGGCACAAGGTCTGGGCCTGCCGGATTGTTGAACTTTTGTTGTTTGAAGATGCGTCTCACCTCCTGTTTGTAGATGGTCAACGAAGAAGGGGGAGTCAGAGGTCAAATGGTGGTCGGTGGTGCGGCTGGGTGGATGTGGGGTGTGAAAGTGTCCTTTTCAAATCTGCAGTAGAAGATGTTCAAGTCGTCAGCTAGTCTTTTATTGTTCTCAACTTGTAATTGGTATGCGATTGTAATGCATGCCAGACTGATTTTGAGTCGTTAGCTGTTAACTGTTTTTCTAACTTGACTGCATAATTTCTCTTTGCAATGTTAATTTCTTTAGTCAGCTGGTTTCTCGCATGATTATACAGGGCCCTATCCCCACTTCGATATGCATCCACTTTAGCCTAGCAAAGTTGCTTAAGTTGGCAGTGAACCACGGCTTGTTGTTATTGAACATGCAAAATTACTTTGTTGGTACACACACCTCTTCAAAGAAACTGATATAGGATGTGACAGTGTTCATATAGTCATCCAGGCTGCCAGCTGAATTTTCAAAGACACTCCAGTCTGTGCAGTATAAACAGCTTTTAAGTAATATATTTGCTTCGTTGGTCCACGTTTTCATTGTTTTCACCGTAGGCTTCGCGCATTTAAGTTTTTGCCTGTATGTTGGTATTAAGTGACTTAAGCCGTGATCAGATGATCCCAGAGCTGCACGATGTATAGCATGGTATGCATTGATTTTTGCATGTCTCATAGTGAGAAGAAAAACACAAAGAGGTGGTGATTGACAAAAAGTTTTTTGGGCTTCCAGAGGAAATAAAGTGAGTCGCAAGATGAAAGGAAGGCAGCGTGGATGTAAAATAAAAAAGAAAAAGAAGAAAAAACACGTCACTGTCATGAATGTCAGCTTATTACTTTGCCTGTGATTTCCCATTACACAACATGAGAAATTTTTGTGAACAAAACATTGGGTGCATATTTCGGAAGCATTATCACTCATTCTTATTACAAGAGACCAATATCTGCTTCACCTCCATAATTTATATTCATCATTATTTGAACAGCTGAAGTAGAAGAAGATTACAACCAACAAGGACCTCATATTTTATCATATATTCAAAACAGCAGGGTTCTTGGTAGGACAAAGTTTTAAAATCTATGAAAAATGGCTACTATTCTGATACTGATGCTGCATTCCAGACTGCTGAGAAATCAGGAGTATCCCACTTGGAGTTTACACAACGTAGACAAAAAACATGCACAACGGCGGTGGTCAGCCAGCATTTGTTTTGTTTTGTTTGTGAAGAGACCATTTGACTCCAACAAACCTTTTTTTGTCTGGCTCCTTTGAGTGTTTTTTAGGACCAAATAATGCCATTTGTCGTTGTAGTTGTTATATTATAGTGGAGTACAGTCTTGACTGGTCGCCAGTCAATAGCACCACTTTTAACTTGAACAACAAATATACTTTTCATCTGGATGGATAGTGTGGCACTTTGCGTGCCAACTTGTGTTAAATCAGATTGCTGCTGTGAAGATGGAGTACATTGATTAGCCTCGAGTTCACATTTAGGACGCAGACATCTTTTCCAATACACTTTTCGGTGACTCACACTCAGAAATTGTCCCAGTTTTCTGTAATACAGCCTAAAATCCACGTTTATTTATCCTCTACCTCATTGTGTTTTGACCATAGTTGATGCTTTAACACGGAGAGAACGTTGAAAATTTTGAGCGACTTGGCCTGGTGGGGGCCTGGCAATAAACATGAAGCTAAAGAGCTGACCTTTTACCTTACTTACCTTGACCATTTGGGGTAAAATGGTGGGATTTACATTAGAGCAAATGAGATGTATAGCTAGTAATGACTTGACTCTTGACCTAAGCATCCCTCATTTGGTCATGTGGATAAACAAAACTGGTTTCAGGACGGTGCGGCACGGTGGGCGACTGGTTTGAGCGTCAGCCTCACAGTTCTGAGGACCCGGGTTCAATCCCCGGCCCCGCCTGTGTGGAGTTTGCATGTTCTCCCCGTGGCGGGTGGGTTTTCTCTGGGCACTCCGGTTTCCTCCCACATCCCAAAAACATGCATTAATTGGAGACTCTAAATTGCCCGTAGGCATGACTGTGAGTGCGAATGGTTGTTTGTTTCTATGTGCCCTGCGATTGGCTGGCAACCAGTTCAGGGTGTACCCCGCCTCCTGCCCGATGACAGCTGGGATAGGCTCCAGCACGCCCGCGACCCTAGTGAGGAGAAGCGGCTCAGAAAATGGATGGAAGGATGGATGGGTTTCAGGACGCATTTGTCTATGAAGAACCATAGGCAAAACATGATTGTGCAGACATTAAAATGAGAGCTCTTCAAAAATTGTTGTTTAAAAGCTGCAATAGAGTAAATGTATCTTAATTTATAAAAATCTGAGTTACCAGCCCATTATTATAATAAATGATCTGTAAAGCACATAAGAGTTTAAATGATCACATCTAAAGATATGCAAAAGTGATGTAACCAAAAATATTGTATGCAAACAATAAAATATTTTTACATGTACCATCCAACTTTGCAACTGTGCTGTAAATAACTGCTATAGTATTTTTCATAAGAGGCTGTGGCAAAGAAAAAGAATGTTGAACGGGTTTCACTCTTCTGCACAGAACAATAAGAGATTACGCTGTACAGAAACTGGAGCAGTGTGTGTGTTGAAAGCGTGCAATTTATTGTTCTCTGTGTTATTTAAATCACTGAACAAAAGAGAATGGATTGCACAGAGCTTTGCTTCAACTACAGGTGTTTGTGTGTATGCTTCGAGTGCAGCTGGTGAAAGAAATTGGACATGCTTGTTTTTTTTCTAAGTTGTTCAAATCGTACAAGACACATTTTTTCTGCAACACAAAAGGGAAATCATGGAATTGTGTTGTAAGGGAACGACTTCACTCCGGCCATGGTGGCTTAAAGCTGCATCAGCAAAAATACATTTTCACTAGCTCACTTGTAGGCGGTTTATGTAATTTGTTACAAGACATGCTGCTGCATTGCGTCTATTTTCTCTTCCTGAATATTGTGTTGCTCAAATCTTTAAGTCAAATTTAATTCGACATAAAATGGCTATTTTGGCTGTAAAATGGCTACTTTATATAAAGTTGCGGGCGGCACTGGCTCAGTCTGTGAGGAAGGGTTGAAAGTTAAAATTCTGCTCTGTACCCGTTAATCTAAGCGACGATCATTAAGATACTCCAGCACGATTTACTCCATTTAAGATGCAATCCGAGGTGACATAGCGCATAAAGCATATGGTGAGCACTTAAGGAAGACATATTAAGACATTTTTTCCAAAATTTATACAGGTGTCTTTATAGAATCTCTTGTGACGTGCTTCGATCAAAATGATCCAAAATCAACAATTACAACACGCTCATTGCCCTGTCTAAACAGGCCTGTTTAGAGCAGCGGTTTTTGGGAACGATCCTGTCTCATGCCAAAGAGCCGCTGTTAACCCCACCCCCTGTACTGCTGGTCATGCAAATGTGATTTGCAGTACAATGACAACTATTAAGCATGAATCCTAGAAGAGACAAGGCTGAAGATGGTACCACTCAATAGCCATACAATGGATGGAAGAACTCTACACACCCCTGTTAAAAGGCTGTTTTTGCGCTACGTATAAAAAAAGTGACCCAGATAAAATCATCTCAAAACTTAAAGTTATAACTTATGGAATTAAACATGATCTTTTCGAGATAGGAAGTAAAAATAAACAAGTGAGATAATGTCGTTGCACATAACTGGGATGTCACAATTAAGTAATCACATTCATACTCAGTTAAATGGGAGTCAGCTAACACCTGCCACCATTTAAAGTGCCTCTGATTAACTCCAAATGAATTTCGTCTGTTTTCGTTGGCTATTCCTGACATTCGTCTTGCTTTCAAGCAGAAGCCTGAAGGTTTTGTGCTACCATTCTACCTATTTCGAACTGTTCATAATTCCCTGCACCTTGTCTAAGGTGCCAGTTCCAGCTGAACAAAAACATCCCCAAAGCATGACGTTGCCACCACTCCACATCACTGTAAGTATGGTGTTCTTTCAGCGATGAGCAGTGTTGTATTTACCCCAAATTTACCTGTTGGAATTATGGCCAAAAAGTTCAACCTTGGTTTCATCGGTCCATAAAAAATTTTCACATGTTTAGGAGATTTTGTTGTGATCCAAGAACAGCAAAAGGATTTCAGAAGACAACAGTTGGTTAACAATAGTACAAACAACTGGCCTGGCATGCATATGCCAGGGATCTTTTTGTAAGTACTGTTCTAACAATGTCACTTGGATCTGAAGCTTTTCAAAAGCAAAGTGTAGATGTACCTTAAATTGAGAACGGTTGTGAGAATTTCTACTTTACTCCCCCAAAATATATACTATTTAAAGTACTAAATACTGTATACACTGTATGCCCATTCATCCACCCATCCTACAAAATTGTATTATGTGTAAGCTACAGGTATCAAACTCAAAGCGTTAAAATAATGGTTGCTTGGTTTGCTTTATTTCAAAACTACACATCAATGTATTAGTTAAAAAAACTGGTGTGAACACGAAATTAGGATAAAAGTCCCAGTCCGTTTAAAAAGTTGCATTATCACTCACCTTCCCACTGCTGCTCAGCCCCACCATACAATTCTTTGAGAAGTCCAAGAGAGGCCTTGGGGAATACGTGTAGTGACCTCATGAAGAATAAGTAGCTCGGTCTGAGGTTGTGCCCCTGAAAACTTCAACAATAGAAGGCATTGGTAATGGCGCCAACAATAGGGGACGGTGGGGAGGATGTAAGTCACTGTGAACCTCGCTCTCGCTGACTCACTGGGGAGCATCTGAAATTCAACAGGATGACTTGTAATAAAGCTACAGCTTGCAACATTTCCAAAGCCAAGCAGCATACTTATGGAGCTTTATGCCACCATAACAAGTAAGTCCCAATGGAATTCAGTGGTACACAAGCTTCAATGGTGCACTTCATAACAACCCTCCATTGGCACACTAGCAGAGAACTAGCAGCATGTTGCAAGGGGGAGGAGGAGGAGGTTTGTAGTTCTTGCAGTGCAATGCTATATATGGTTGTTTTACCTGGCCCTTCCTAGTCAACACACTGTAACAACAGAACATTTGGGGATTATTTTCCTATATCGAAGCAATACAAGTATACATTTTAAATGAGATCCTATATAAGAAAGCTGAGGAAGGGATTCAGGTTGAATCCACCACAATTTCCGACAGATCTTCTTTAAATGGTCAGGGATAATGTTTCTACTTCGAAACACATTTGGAAAATGTCGAACATAGTTTTACAATTCAGAATTAAATCAAAATCTTTTGATGACAGTGTACAAGATCTTGGTTCAGAAAGTATGATTAAATGATTAAGTCTGTTCATGTGTTTTGCTTTTTATTTGCTTTTTTTTTTTTTGCAAGAGCCACCAGGAGTTAATGTACGTGATGTCTACACAACACCACTAGTTAAAGGAGTCTATTTATTTGTTTGTATGCTTTACAGTGGTTAACTTATTTTTCCATAATTACACAATCACATTTTGACAATTAAGGATGTTAAAATCAAGTGTTACACGTTTATATTCATAATCACCTTTGCATTATGCATTCATCCTTTAGGATTTATGAGTGTTAAAGTAGACCAGAGTAGCATCTGCACCATTTGCACAATCGACTGAGTAGTATCTGCAATATTTGCACAATTGACATTGTCCCCGATTATCGCAGTACTAGTCACTTTAAACTGCATATATTTCTTGAAGTCTCGACGCCCTTTGCACAATGGTCATTGCACCGGACTATTGCTCTATTAGTATTGTATTGCTGCAAACTTGAATGTCTGATGTCGAATCTATTGTCAACTGAAGCAGATGAAATGTTTCATTCCACACCACACCACACCACACAAATGCCACATTGAAAATAGTAGTCTTCTCAAAAACCAGATAACATTTGAAACATCCGTTGCAGGTATTGAAGAGGATGAGTGTGGGACAATGCAAAGCGGGAAAATGGTCTCGTTATCTTAAATCCAATCATTAATATTTTATTCCACTGGTTTTAAACCATGAAATAATACCAAAAGTATTAATGATTAATTATTAACACTCAGATGCGGTCCAGCTCCCCTTTTGGTCCCGAAGGTGGTAAAGGAAGGCGGGAGGGGGTAAACCACCCCTTTTTGGCTCGCTTCGGCCATAAAAAGGCCAGAGCTATGCTCTCTGAGCAGCTCTTCTCACCCGACCCACTTGCCGACGACTGGCCCAGGCAAGATGCCCACCATGAGGTGACGAGGACACATCGGAGCATTCCCTGCTTCAGAGGATCCTGCGAGCACTCCGAGCTACCCTGTTTGGGGCCCTGAGCTCACCCCAAGGGAACGGAAGCGGGCACAACGCGCCCGTTCTGAACGTTTTGCAAGCCGAGACACCCGGGCTCCTGCTGTCCTGCCTGGGAACTTTTTTTTTGCCATACTTGGCAAAATAAAGATGATTCTGATTCTGATTAGTTCTCAGGTGACCTAACATGTCGATGAGATGTTTCTGTCAAAATGCCCCTAAGGTCACGGATTATAGTACATTTTTCGCCCTCTTATTCTGGCCCCAGTGAAGTTTCTGTTTTTTTAGGGGGCGGTGCTTCCTCGTGCAAATGATCCACTGCTCACCCCGTCCTCTCTCCGGCAGGGCCAACAGCGAGTACACCACTCTTCAAATTTAAACGTTGTGGATTACTTGCCCTGACAAAATCAGTTAAGGCTTGATTTAACACATCGTTTTTAGTGATACTATGACCATAGACATGAAAAAGACCATGACTGAAAAGTATTTAAAAAGCTTTACAGCACTAATACTGCCAACTGTTCATGTCATACAAACTAACATGAAATTTAAACAGCCGGATTTGCTACTTTTGTTTGACATGATGATACAACTAACAATTGTTTCAGAGCATTAGGCCATTGAATATTACACTGAGAGACAATAATACCACCTAAAAATGTCAGACCCCATTAAGTCAATCAGTGTGACATTGATGACAGTCCTCAAAAAAGCAACAAATCAACAAACGCTCCAAACATAAATGAGTGGTAGGGGAACGCTCATTGTTTTTGTCACACGACACAGAATGTGGGCAAGGAATACATTCTTCAGGAGATAAAAGCTCAGGCACAATTTTCTACAAAAAAAATGCAAATCAAAATTCCCTCACAATGCTCTCTTCCAAGCAGTATTTGAGCCCGAATAGAAGCATTTTATTTCCGACTGCACATCAGTGGATTATGCTGAGCAATGGAGAGCAAGACCCCCTCGCTACTGCATAATGTTGCCATAGAAATATATTTATTCTAATGATTAAAAATTAAGGGGAGCAGTGCTGCAGGCGATTACATCATTATTGAGAATTGGGCGGGGGGAGTGAAATAAAATACGAAATGTATATTATATCTGGTAGCCGTCAGGGTTGTGAGTTTTATAGGCCTAAAACATCTTTGGAAGAGAGATAATGAGGGGCATATTTTGGAAAAATTGCTTAATCGTAATATTCAAGTGTCAAATGGTTGCATAAAACTTTCAACACAATTACAGTACAGCGAAACCTCAAAGATAAAACACAAGGCTATTTTAAGAACGCACATTACACCATAGGAAATAATTGAAATAATCTGTTCCAGGGTCAGCAAAAAACTTGTATGTATTTTAGTAGAATTCCAATGTTCTTAACTCATACAAACAAGTGGGAGAAGCAGAGCGTTAATAAATGGCGTACATTTTGTTTACTTTTATACTTTTCTTTCATACAATTTAGCCATATTGTACTGAGGAGCCAGGACAGATGTGTGTAGTGTTTTCCTACCTCACTCAATAAGGAATATCTTTTCCTCTTTGCCGTCACTGTGTTTGGCCTTGCAGCCGAGGGCAATGGGATAACAATGGCTCATCTGGATGAGAAGGGACCTCCCCCTCAAAACAGGCTAACTTTCTCGAGGCAAGAAAAAAAAATTGAAAAACACAATTCTTAAACCATGTGGTATTTTGACAAAAGCATGTCACAGACATGTTATTACGATCCTGGGAACTTATAAAATGCATAGAATGCTTCCTTTAAAATGTATCCAAAAGAAGCATGTTTCAAGTCTAACTAACTAAAGGCAGGTGTTGATCAAAGATTCTGACAGAGTGGTTCTGTCCTTGAGATCCCAGCAAGGATGCCACAGTCAATCCACAAGCTCATCGGACGCCTAAAAAGCACATGCTGCTGTAGCAGAGAGAGCTTGGAATAGTTGGAATCGGGCCAAAGATTGAATGCAGTGAGAATCAGTTTTATGTGCAACCGTGTGTAAGTTCACTTGAACACCCCGAAGACAGAATCAGTCCCAGTTTCCTCATAAAAATCGGATCGGGGCAACGAGAGGCCTGTTTCTACAGTTTTATAGAGACGCAGCAGAGAGTTGTTGTTTTGTGCAGATCTGTTGTCATGAGCGACTTATTTCACTTTATTTGTTTCCGAACCACAAATGTGCTCTCCAAACGCATGCCACCATGAAACTAGATTCTGGGGGTTGTAATCATTATCATTTTAGAACTCACACTCTACTTCTCCAGTGCAGCGGCCTAGTAACAGGGTGGTACCACTACACTGATGCAGACATTCATTAAAACTGGTATTTGGCATGTTTAATGATTGTTGCAATTTGGGGAGAAAATATTCAACTTCAGTTGGGGTTTGGGGAGGATAATTGGACTGAGTTGCGGAAAGAGGTTGGTGGTCTTCCTCAATATTGAGTCCAACTTGCCCTGTCATGTTGTGCTGTGCTGAAATGTCTCTTAGGGACCAACTCTATGGGACGTGCTGACTACATTTCCTGCAATACACTGCAATGTTTCCTTTTACTTTTCCTCTTTTTTTTTCTTGGTATGGTTTTCCTTCTAATGCCTGACTATAAAATACAATGGTTGGTAGTCTTTTATGATACGTTTATATATTTTAAACTTACACAAACGCTACAAGGGGTTTTGTTATAGACCACCTTGCACTCAAATCTGGTATAAGGGCAACTTACTTCCGCATACGGCAAAACAGGTCTAGGCACTTCCTCCTGCTGTTTCAGGTGAATGGCGAACCAGACTGGATCAAAACAACCGTACTTTAAACGTCTATAAAATATTTTCTTAACATAAGATGTCACCATAGAACCACGTAAGATTACAATAGTCAATGTTTAGGCTTCGTTCATCTTTACAAATACCATATCATGTGTTTATAAATAAATTATATACATGTATTTTATTTTTGTCCAAAGACACCAGCCATAACGAAAACATAATTTTAGTTTGGTTTCAAAGCATTTGTAATCAAACCGTAGTCACGCTAGTTAGCGTAGCCTACACAGGAAGTCTACTATCCCATTCTCTGGGTTTGGTCACGTTACGTTCCACAGAGAGCGGATTGGCATAAGGGTGCCACAAACAAACAGTCAAGTTTTTGGACTCAAAACCCACAGTCATATGTCACAGATAGTGATGTTACGGGTTGTGCTGAGTCTTCGTGGCGAGTAATGGAGGGGGCGTGTCCGCAAAGCACGTATCGAGGCTTGCTTCATTTAGGGGAGGAGCCGGAAGTGATGTCTGAAGCCTCCCTGCCCGGCTGTACCACGTGACCGATTGGGGAAGCGCTTCAGAGTTTGCCACGAGATTTGACAGCAATCTAAACCCCTCATGCAGGCTCCATTCAAAATGTGTGGTTTTTTTTTTATAGAGTTGCGGTCAGCTCAGAGTTTGGATAAAGATTGTGTAGTTAGTATAGGCAAATAGAGTTTGGAGAGTGTTTACTGCCTATGCACCAAACAGCAGTTCCGAGTACCCACCCTTTTTGGAGTCTTTGGATGGGTTGCTGGGGAGCGCTCCTGCGGGGGCTCCATTGTTCTGCTGGGGGACCGGCACGCCTTCCCATGACGAAGCAGAGTCTGGGGTCTCTGAGGCAGGCTCTCCTATCTCTGGGGTTGAGGTCACCGAGGTGGTTTAAAAGCTCCTTGGTGGCAATACCCCGGAGGTGGATGAGATTCGCCCGGAGTTCCTAAAGGCTCTGGATCTTGTAGAGTTGTCCTGGTTGACACGCTTCGCCCAACCAGTCTACCTGATACGGGCTGTTCGGTCCCTGTACGACCAGTATCAGAGTTTGGTCTGCATTGCTGGCAGTAAGTCGGACTCGTTTCCGGTGAGGGTTGGACTCCAGTGAGGGTTGGACTCTGCCGAGGCTGCCCTTTGTCACCAATCCTGTTTATTACTTTTATGGACAGAATTTCTAGGCGCAGCCGAAGAATAGATGGGTCTGGTTTGGTGGCCTCAGTATTGTATCTCTGCTTTGTGCAGATGATGTTGTTCTGTTGGCTTCATCAAGCCGTGATCTCCAACTCTCACTGGAGCGGTTCACAGGCGGGTGTGAAGCGGCTGGGATGCAAATCAGCACCTCCAAATCTGAGACCATTGTCCTCATTCGGAAAAGGGTGGCGTGCCCTCTCCAGGTCGGGGATGAGATCCTGCCCCAAGTGGAGGAGTTCAAGTATCTTGGGGTCTTGTTCACAAGGGAGGGAAGAATGGAACGAGAGATTGACAGGCGGATCATTGCAGCGTCTGCAGTGATGCGGAATTTGTGTCGGTCCATTGTGGTGAAGAAGGAGCTAAGCCGAAAGTGAAGCTCTCAATTTACCGGTCGATCTACCTTCCTACCCTCACCTATGGTCACGAGCTGTGGGTCATGACCGAAAGAACAAGATCCCGGATACAAGCGGCCGAAATGAGTTTCCTCCGTAGGGTGTTCGGGCTCTCCCTGAGAGATAGGGTGCGAAGCTCAGTCATCCGGGAGAGGCTCAGAGTAGAGCCACTGCTCCTCCACATTGAGAAGAGCCAGATGAGGTGGATCGGGCATCTGATTAGGATGCCTCGTGGACGCCTCCCTGATGTGGTGTTCCGGGCATGTCCCCCCGGGAGGAGACTGTGGGGACAACCCAGGACACCCTGGAGAGACTATGTCTCCCGG
The DNA here is from genome assembly GCF_024500385.1 of Phyllopteryx taeniolatus. Classification (NCBI taxonomy): domain Eukaryota; kingdom Metazoa; phylum Chordata; class Actinopteri; order Syngnathiformes; family Syngnathidae; genus Phyllopteryx; species Phyllopteryx taeniolatus. The sequence goes on along the minus strand of NC_084511.1, from coordinate 11,193,375 downwards.
CTGGCCTCGGAACGCCACGGGACCCCCCGGAAGAGCTGGATGAAGTGGCTGGGGAGAGGAAAGTCTGGGCGTCCCTGCTAAAGCTACTGCCCCCGCGACCTAACCTCAAATAAGCAGAAAAAAATGGATGGATGGATGAGTGATAATATTGCTCAGGGGTGTAATGATCTTACATGTACATACAATACATACAAGTATTGGGGCAAGTACAAATCAGTAGCAAATAACATCATTCAATTATCTATCTATTATTATCCATCCATTCTCTGTACCGCTTATCCTCACTAGGGTTGCGGGCGTGCTGAAGCCTATCCCAGCTATATCTTCGGGCGAGAGGCGCGGTACACCTTGAGCTGGTCGCCAGCCAATCGCAGGGGACATATAAACAACCATTCGCACTCACATTCACATCTACGGGCAATTTAGAAACTTCCATCAACCTACCGTGCATGTTTTTGAAATCCCATACAGGCACGGGGAGAACATGCAAACTCCACGCAGGCAGACCTGGGATTTGAACCCCGGTCCTCATAACTGTGAGGCAGATGTGCTAACCAGTCGTCCACTGTGCCGCCATCTATTATTATTTTCAACAAAATTATTAAATGACATTTAAATTATAAATGGTATTTCTACCTTTTTAATTTAACATAGCTGACACATTCTCAATCACAAATAGCAACTGTCTGACAGAGCCACGGGGCTGAAACATCACTTGTGTTGACAACCAACCCTGTATTTGTATCTGCAGTCACTGATTGGGAGCTGAGCACACTAACCATTGGGCTAAACTTCCACCCTCCTGACACACTGAAAAGTGCACTCCTTTTCTGTCATGTGCGGAGGTTGACAGGTTATGAGCCTATTTTGACAAAGTCAGAAGGACAGATTTCTGTTTTCAAATGTAGGGAGTAAAAGTAAAATGTCATTAGAAAAATAAATACTATAAAATACTCGGTGGCATTCTCTTTCACACTAAACAGTCACACAGAGAAAGACATCACTAGATAAAGTCATTAACCAAAGGCATTCTAATTGTCTTAAACAAGAGCAGTAGTGATGAGAGAAGGATCAACAACAAACACATGCACACACGCATTTACATTTACGAAACCTATATTTTTTTCTTATTGCATAAATGCTGTATGGTTTCCATGATTCAAACTTGATCCATTGGGATTAGTCATTTTTACCAGATGTGGCAACTTTTGCTTTCCTTTTTAAGCCAATTAAGCATGTTGTATGTCCTTCAATGCCATGCTGCTTCATGATATACAGTACACTAGACATTTGGAGAGTATATGATCAAAACAAATGATGTGAAAGTCTTACATTGACATATTAAACAATTTAAATGAGGACAACCAATACAACATAGTGATAAGAGTAATTACAGATCTTTTTACATGTTGTATACACAGATATAGGTAAGCATTAGGTAGCGTTCATAAGGTCAAATATTCACTTGACACTCAAGCACAACAATGTATACATTGTGTTTTGGCCTGTTTGTATGGCATTTGCGATTATTTGCACTGCCCCTCATTCCAAAATTGTACCAATTATGCTATTATGTTATTAGCGCTGCTCCAAGGAGATCGCAAATAGCGTTCAAATCACTTTGACTTGCCGCTCGTTCGTGATTGGTCATCTGTACAAACGATCAGGCTGAATACCAGTGTGGTGTCAGACAAATTATATTTATTGTTGATGCGATCATGTAGCTTTCAAGTGGGAATAATCGCAACGTTCAGCGCTTCACTTTTCCATGACAAAGCTATTTAATAAAACAGCAGCGGAATGCACAGAAGTCATTAGACGTTTATTTAAGTCCGGCAAAATTCTAGATTAGAGCACTGAGAATGTTGGGAATTCTGTGATTAATAATTTACCAGCTTCTCTGTTTGCTTCAATACAGAATGAAATAACTTTAAATGAGCTTGCTTGAATATTATTGTAACAATTCGTGACAAGTATTGAAATCATTGCTACTACCAATTGGAGCTGAAAAAATATTAATTCACTTATTTTAATTCATGTATTTGCAGTGCCAAACTCAGTCAAAGAATTATTAAATGCAACTGTTTGGATGAGTTACTTCTTTATACCATTCTTATACCAAACACACTGATTCCATAATGATGGATTTTTAGCAAGAATATCAGAAGTGAAGTCATGGACGGAAAAGCTATGATGTCACGACAACACACACACACAAAAAAAGTTTCCCCTTGCGCTGATGTTATTCCTTTACAACTCAAAACCTTTACAGGGCATATTTACATTGTGTCTGAGGATCCTTGTGACATTTTATGATGTATTAATAGATGTGATAATCAATTTAGCCACACAGTGTCTTAAAGTCAGATCTTATTGTTCTTATAGTGTGTGCTGTATTTGACAGGATGACCAACACAGTGAACCTCACGCTTTTCACTAGGGCCGCACAATTAATTGAATTTTAAACTTGATCGTGATTTTGGCTGCCACGATTAAATGAGCCCGATCGTCGACGATTTTTTACATTCAAAATGCAGGCACTGCTGCATGTGAGAAGTGCTTCATTTGTAGGAGTGCCCACAACCCAGTCAGCCAACCAACAGGGGACGAACGTATGGTTCTGGCTTCATTAAGGGGCGGCACCACGCTCCTTGGCCAACTTCAAAATACATGCTTAACAGGGCATTGATCTCCAATGTAGTAATATATGTAGTTTTTATTTTGAAGTTGGCCTTCTCAGCACATTGGAAGAGAGGCGGCGTGTCACGGAAAGACACTCTTAACAATCATTGTAGCGGCTGCCTTGACTTCAACTTTTCGGCTGACCTGACAGCTGTAAAAAAAAAAGTAAAGTAAATGGAGAGGGCAGTCACAACTGTCGAGTTCTTTGCAGTTTGTGACCATGCACGAATGACCAATGGTCAAGCAGAAAATGGAGACGTACCGTCCTTGACAAATCAATCTATTGATGGGGATTTCCAAATTAAAAGCCGTTGCTTACAGCCTGTTATGGCGTCTTATGCATTAACTGTATTTGCTTCCATTAAGTTGCACTTTGAAAAAGCATAATTATTCAGTTAGCCCTCGGTAAAGTAGAATATGTTAGGGTACATTTATTTTGAATTATGATCCATCATCCTATTTAAAGATTCATTTTGCACTGAAAAATGTTACATATTGTTTGTTGAAAAGTAGTGTAATAAAAATAAAGATTTTTCCTGAACATGAGGACTCATCGTGATTAATAATCATGATTGCACTATTAGTCAATTTAAATTGCTCTAAATTGCTTGAGGACTGTATCATTTGCATGATTGCCATTATATCAGCATGACCACACTAGTGGTACACTTTCATTGCTCAATGACTGGCTGCAATGCGGGCCCTGCGGTTTTGGGGGGGGTCTTGCTCTCCTGGGGGTGGGCTGGCGGGGCGTGTGGGGCGTTGGTTGGGATGGGGGGGGGTTCCCTGGGGGGGTGGCATTGGGTCCCTGCGGCCCCCACCGGGTGGCCAGTTGTCGGGGCACCTCGGTGGGGCCGTCGGACCGCTCTGGGTCCCTCGGTGTGGGACGTGTCCCGTCCGCCGGGCTGCTCTCGGGTGGACCCCTGACCCTGATCCCGCCCCTCGATTGATTGGGTGGATTTCATCAGCCGCCGCGGTGCAGCCACAGGAATTACAGGACACTTCTGTCAGTCTGTGCATGTAAAAAGGTATCAATTCACTTGCATTTCCACCATAATTTGCTAATAAATTATTTAAAAATCAGACAGTGATTTTCTGGATTGATTTTTTTTCTCATTTTGTCTCTCATAGATGAGGTATACCTATGATGAAAATTACATCTTTTTAAGTGGAAGAACTTGCACAATTGGTGACTGACTAAATATTTTTTTGCCCCACCGTGTCTGTGTGTGTGTGTATATAAAAGCAGTAATCCCCAAACTGTGTGATGGTCCTGAAACATTCAGTGTTCCTTTCACTGGAGCTCAGGGGCTAATATTTTGGACTTTTCCAACTTTGTGTGGAGATGGCCAATTACTTTTCCAACATGACTTTGCATCAGTGCACAAATCGAGGTTCATAAAGACATGGATGAGGAAGTTTGATGTGGATGACTGGCCTGCACATAGTTCTGCCCTCAACAGGAGAGGAGACCTTTGGGTTGATTTTGAGTGATGAGTGAGCCAGGCCTTCTCATCCAACATCAGTGTGTGACCTCACAAATATGCTGCTGGAAGAATGGGCAAAAATTCCCATAAACTCACTCCCAAACCTTGTTGACAACCTTCCCACAAGAGTTGAAACTGTTATAGCTGCAATCTACCAGATGGACATCATATTAAACCACATGCATTTAGAATGGGATATCACTTGAAATCATACGTGAGTCAAGGCAGGTGAGTGAATACTTTTGGCAATATCGTTGTATATGTAGTGGCCAAAACTCCACCAGTCGCCACTGATTAGTACCAAAGAAAGAAACATATTACATAGCAGCTTGTCTAGTTGACTGTCAAATTTCATTGAAAAAGTCTCTCTGATCCTAGTCCAGCTGTAACTAGTTGTACAGGCACATAATACTGGACAGTCACGGTGATCGCTCATTAAAATGCTCCACGACGCCCGGAGAAGTATGACAATGAAGCTACAAGGCAGTCGTGAGGGTCCACGCACCGTTTTAACAGCGGTCAGTGTGTTTGTGCATGACCACACTAATTAGGGGAGCTGACTGCCTTTCTTTCTTTCCTTCAAATAATTTAACCATCAGGTGTCAGATCCCATTAACCAGCAGAACCTCAAGTCTCCCGTGTGTGTTAATGACGCTACATATGGACAAGAAAGCCCAAAGGAGGAATAAAGAGACAGAGCAACACAACACAGTGTGTTTGCTGCAAGTCACATGTATCCCCTTTTAAAAAAAAATAAAAATTGTTCCAGGAGATGAGAGGCCATTCACTGCCAATGTGGTATTCACACGCTGCTAAGGAGGGATTGGAATAAATTGGCTCTGCTGATTCTCAACAGATTTAAAATAGATTAGAAAGGTAAGCTTTTGAATGAGTGTAAGATGAACCCCTTATGCTTAAGTGAAGTTTTATTATTGGTACTGATATTTAACCGTAAAAAGAAGCGACTGTGGCTGCGGTGTGGAGCCTTCAAGAAGGCAGTCTTTTTAAACCAATTATAGGTAATTTCCCTGTGTATTTATCCTTGAAACCCATTTTATTTGACCTTGAACATTCCTCTGCAGTTATCTGCACTGAGGGTATGTAGCTCCCTGTTGAGAAGTCTGTGTATTCTATAATCAATAATTCATCAGCCTGGTGCCAAACAGACAGTAGGTGGGTGGAGGCACAGACATTGTCAGGGCCAGTCTCCTTTTTCAACATTGAGGAAGTCCTCATAGCTGCTTAGATGATAATTGTACAATCATCAACATCATTGCTGACCATTGTGCCAGAACCAAAAAACATTTTCGGAACGCACTTTGCATCTGCATTGATCAAAAATAATGACATAACTAATTGCTTTAATCATCCAAATTTGTTATCAATTCGTATCATATCACTTGGCTGTCAGTGAGTGATTAGCTTGGCACGGTGTTAAATGCTACATCACAGACTGCCATGCCTTTCCCCCTCCTCAACATCATCAGCTAACACATGTAGTTTTTTTTACTACAACAATGGACACTGGTAAGTGTGTAGGGTGGTGAAGAACAAACAAACAAAGCAGGTCTATTCTGTTAGAAGTGGGCTTTTAAAAATGCATCCGAATTAATCTGATCATCCACAGGAGATGATCTTTGTAAGATGGCAGACATGCTGTGTTAAAATATACAATTTCTCAATAACAGTTAAAAAAATATATACATGAATCTCATTTCGCCACAGTCAATACAAAGGGTCTTTGTAAACAGATATGAAAAGATCCTTTGTGAGGTGTTTTTTTATTGGACACAGTGCACGTGCTGAGGTAGGGTTCTGCCAAGTTAATTCAACATTGAAACAGTTTCTGTTTTTCACATTTTTATTTGTTCACATGGAAGGGATGTTAAACACATGACAGATGTAGCGATAGGCCCAGACCATAAAAGAACATTTGAGCCAATCAGAAGCCTGAAGAAAGTCATTTGTGGGAAAAATGACACAAGAACAAAGCTAATTGGCCTTTTGTAAAGACCGCCCAGCCCGAGGGCGGGAGAGTGTCCCTTGTTTGTTGGAAAGGAGGGCGGATAGGGGCACCCGACAAGGGAACGATAACCCAGGGAGCAGCCGTGGGCCATGAGAGGGAAGCCCCAACACCAAGCTGTAATCCAGCTCGGGGGGGCCCGGCCTCAGGAGCACCGCCATGCAACTAAGTGAGAACCCACCTCCCCCCCTGTTACTATGACTGCCAGGTCCCCGACTGGCAGTCATTGGCCCTACTCCGTTTATCAGTGCCCCCCGAGTGGTGTGGTGCATTAAAATCTGGAGTGGTCAGTGAGCCGAGGGGGGTGGCAGGGCTGCCAGGCACTGCTGCCTAACAGCCAAATCCTCCCCACCCACGACCCACCGCCCCCCAGAGATGGGTGTATGTGGTGCCTTAAAACTTGGGAAGTGTGATGCATTTAAAATCCAGGGGGGCAGGCAGGGTGGATGGGCAGGCCGCATGGATCGGGAAACAGCACAGACGTGCTGAAACCGGGTCCGAGAAAAATATATACATTGAGTGGTGTGAGTGTGTGCGAAGTGAGTGATTAAGAGGCATGGCTCGTGCAGGTCGGGCCCATTAGGCCGGACAACCACCGACAAAGAGGGCTACCCCACCCAGAACCGCAGCACCACCCCCGCCCACCCTCCATATTCTCGCCAGCACCCACTACCCGCCCCCGAGTGTTTTATTATTAATTAATATTCAAATACCTGCCCACTGAATGGTTGGTACCCACCCACTCAAGTCAGCTAAACAGCAACACGGCATTTCCAGGTTTTATGCGAGCGAACCTCAGTCGCTCCCGATCCATCAAAATACAATCTATAAAGCATACATATGTTGTGTTTTATAACACGACTTAACTATATTCCTAATTTGTTATGTAACAGTGGTGGATGAAAAAGCAAAGCCTGCATTCATTGTCTCGAGGATCATCTCGGCACGTTCAATTCCAATGAATGGGAGCAGATGATGAGCTCAAAATATCTCCCTCTGTTTTTATTTTCACCCACGTCTCCTTTCAAAATTAAAAAAGAAAAACTGTGATGGAAGGGGACCTTTAAAGAACAAAAAGCAATAGGCACATACAAATGTTGCGACTAGGAACATGTAACTAGCCTTGTTAACTTTACTGGTTTTGCTTGTTAGTGCCAGTGATTATAAATTACACAGTATGTACAACGGGTGATTGAAATGTTTGTGGCCAATAGTACTAAAAAATAGGACAAATTGTAAGATTTGTTTTTCAACGTGAGTGCCATTGTAAATTTAAACACTTCGTCGTGGACTTTAGGGATCCACTCTTCATAGAGGCTCGAGTCTTGGGCCCCCAAATACTCCTCTACAGCATCCATGATCAATGCATCATCTGTAGTAATATACTGGTATGTCCACCTGATTTGCATATGCCAAATTCACCTGATTTGGCTCCTTCACATTACTATCTATTCCCCAAGATGAAAAAAGAGCTCAGCGGTCATCAAATCGCCATAGATGATGACATCATTGCTGTAGAGGAGTATTTGGAGGGCCAAGACTCGAGCCTCTATGAAGAGGGGATTCGTAAACTCCACGACCGCTGGAATAAGTGTGTAAACTTACAAGGGGAATATGTTGAAAAATAAAGGTTACAATTTGTCATTTAAAAATAATTTCTACAAACCTTTCAGTCACGCTTGTACACACAAGGCGTCACATTAGTCACGTAAAGTTAGCATTTTGGTCAACATCAAAACACTGTAATATTCTGTGTTGTTTTATGGATAACACAAGTACATTGCTTACCTTGGAGCAGATCTTGAAATGAGCGTGCACTTGAACACACAGCTTTATGCAGAGTATTAATCTGGTTTACTTTGGGGTTTTTGGGAACAAAACAACATTTCCGTTCAGCATCTCTGGATAACACTTGTCAATTATTTCATTATACTTAGTAGTGTGTAATGGTACATATATTCCTATTTTTTGGTACGGAACATTCATACACTGAAAAAAGTATAACAAAGCTGTCACTCGTTTAATTTATTTATTTCAATTCAAATTGTTAAACAATTTTAGTTTGTGATTTGAATGTTGCTGTTTTTTTGACTTTACTGTAATTAAAATTTACTGCTTGGTACCGAACTAAAAGATTTCATTTTAACCAAAGGATTTTCTTTAACTGAATGTGATTTGGACATGCATTGCGGACTTGACATTGGTAAGTAAAATTAATCCATTTTGCATTTTGGTAACGTTACAGTTAGTTTAAAGTCCTTTATGTTATTAAACATGCATCTGTCCTTGACTGGTTGTAATATTCACCCCACAAATCCGACCCACTATTGTCTGGAGAGTGCAGGCCCGGTAGATGTTAGCTCCTGCTGCTTAAACATATTCGTATAACCCAGAAAGCTGCCATAAAACGTTAAATAACAACCGCAAAAGCCTCGTGTGACACATGTACGAGCAGTGAACGTCGCTGCCGTGCTTTTAAACTAAACTACGGTAAGTTAGCAAGAGCTAACGTTTGTTCTAACATTTAGTCATGCTTTATATGAAATAAAAACTTTCAGGTTAAACTTTCAGGGTATACTAAATTAATCATTTTCATTAAATCAAATCTAAACTATTAAATGTGACTAATTGCTTCAATTTAAGTAGAATTACTTGAAACTAAGTTATGCAGTGTTGATTTTTTCAGTGTATGCAAACGTATGTCCCCAGGTAAATGGAAACTACTATAATCTCTGTCAATTTAGTATGCAGCTGTGACAAATGTGAAGTTGTTTAAAGTCCTTTAAGTCCTTTTTTATGGACCGAGACACAAAAAAAAAATAACAATAATAATAATAATAGGCGGCACGGTGGACGACTGGTTAGAGCGTCTGCCTCGCAGTTCTGAGGACCGGGGTTCAATCCCCGGCCCCGTCTGTGTGGCGTTTGCATGTTCTCCCCGTGCCTGCGTGGGTTTTCTCCGGGCATTCCGGTTTCCTCCCACATCCCAAAAACATGCATGGTAGGTTGATTGAAGACTCTAAATTGCCCGTAGCGGTGAATGTGAGTGCGGATGGTTGTTTGTTTGTATGTGCCCTGCGATTGGCTGGCAACCAGTTCAGGGTGTACCCCGCCTCCTGCCCGATGATAGCTGGGATAGGCTCCAGTGCTCCCGCGACCCTTGTGAGGATAAGCGGCTCAGATAATGGATGGATGGATAATAATAATATGATCAGATGCCAGAAAGACACCATGTGGGGACTCCTCCAGATGCTGCCTGAGTGATTGGATGACAACATGTTCTCGCAATTGTCTTGGGTGCATTTAAGTCACTGCTAAAAGCACCCAAGACGTGCATCACTGAACAGCTGAATAGGACAAACTATGCCTTAGAGGCATTGGTTAGCATGCTTACGAGACAGAGCTTACGGTAACAATCTTGTGGCTGATGATTTATATTTAAATGAGCACATTACTGATCCTCTCTTTGCAAAACAAAGGCTATTAATTCCCCCAAAAAGTCTTACCGTTTGTTTCAGAACAAAATGCTTTTATAGTGGAACCTTGTCATTTGGATGCTTGTTCGAATTTTAACATTTTCAGTAGGAAATAATGGAAATTTAACTAATTGGCTCCAGGCTCAAACTGTTGCATGGCAAGCAAAACCGCCTAAGCCAAAAATACTTTGAAGGTATCTCGTTGCTTCTGGTCTGTTTATCACCCAGAGAAACAGTCTGAGATGCTGGATGTTTTTGCTGATCTGCGACTGGATTTGCCATGCCTGGTTGCCGATGTGACTGGTGTCAAGGAAATTAAAAGTGGGCTCTGGCAGCTGTCGTAAATATGACCCTTGTGGCTGCAGTCACTATTTATAATCGTTCCAGAGATCAAGGTTGGATGCACAGAGCTCCTTCATCTTCCCTTCGCCAGACTGTTTTTGTCACTTTGGTTCAAGAGGGTAAATAAATATTGACATGCATGCCATTGTGTTGTGTGTAGGTGGTGAACATATAGATAGAATCTACATCTTGAATGTTGGAGTTTTTGTGCCACGAACCTTTGTAAATAAGGTGTCAACAGCACTATACTTGTTATCCGAGCGCATGTATTCCTGCTAGAAAGGATCCTTTTGAATAGACCCTATTAAGCTCACTCAAGAATCAGTGGCTGCACCCTCCAGACTGACGACCTCGTTCTGCCGCTGCGGCGTCTCTTCTGAATGACATTAATATTCATTTTCTTGGTTTTAACAAAGGAGGCAACAGGCACGGGGTGCCCCGAGAGCACCTCGTTTAGCATCAACGGAGATACAGCCAAACAAGCAAACACAGAGGAAGGAAGTTGGATGTCTCCTTCCTCTGGGCTCCATATTAATGAGATAATGCCACACTGCAGCCAATTACGGACACTCCCAGACAGATGCCATTGGTCCAAGACAACCTCTCACCGTAGACTCCGTTCCCCCTCCTCCACCCAGTTACCATGCCTTTACATGAGAAATACCCACATCATTGCCACAGACAAAAGATATGCAGGGTTGCCTTATAGTGCATTGCTTTGCAGATAAAACAACAAGTGACTTTAAAGGGACAAAACTCCATGACGACTCATATACAGACTTGACATAGTCAGCTAGTGAGGGCTTAACATTTAAGACACAATTGCCCATAAATATCACATACATATTCTGCACCTGGCGGCACAGTTGCCGACTGGTTAGAGCATCAGCCTCACAGTTCTGAGGACCCGGGTTCAATCCCCGGCCCCGCCTGTGTGGAGTTTGCATGTTCTCCCCGTGCCTGCATGGGTTTTCTCCGGGCACTCCGGTTTCCTCCCACATCCCAAAAACATGCATTAATTGGAGACTCTAAATTGCCCGTAGGCATGACTGTGAGTGCGAATGGTTGTTTGTTTCTGTGTGCCCTGCTATTGGCTGGCAACCAGTTCAGGGTGTACCCCGCCTCCTGCCCGATGACAGCTGGGATAGGCCCCAGCACGCCCGCGACCCTAGTGAGGAGAAGCGGCTCAGAAAATGGATGGATGGATGGATATTCTGCACCTCATTGAACATGAAGAGCAATCAATCAGTCAAACATTTAGGGATTGTGGACCTGTTAAAACAAGATTGAGCTCAAAGAATATCAAATCCAAGATGGCTAAGGCAAGCTCAGACCTAAAGTCAGATCACTCAATTCATGTTGTTTTCTAGCACTCTATTTTGCCAAACGTTCAACTTATCTTCAAACTCCAAGCCACCTTTCCTTGATAAAGGTAAGAACCAGCTTAGTTTTAAGTAAAATCCGACAAGATGTCTGAGTTTACTAGGTCAAAGTTGGTACCTTTGTCATCGTTCTATAAATTCCCATCCCAGTTGTTGACCAATTTTCATTCTTACTATTGGTCAGAGATCTTAATACAGGTAGATTGTAACCAAAATTTGCTTCATTATATATATTATCCCAGATACAAATTTTGGTCTATTATGGTTCACTGAAACAAGATCTCAAGTGTTCAAGTTTGGATTACTGCAGCAATTAAAGATGTCATCCCTCCATCCATCTTCCTTACCGCTTATACTCACGCGGGCGTGCTGGTGCTATCCTTGGGCGGGAGGCGGAGTACACCCTAGCCTGGTCGCCAGCCAATCGCAGGGCACATATAAACCAACAACCATTTGCACTCATGTTCACCCTCACGGACAATTTAGAGTCTTCAATTAACCTACCATGCATGTTTTTGGTACGGGGGGGAAACTGGAGTACCTGGAGAAAACCCTCGCAGGCATGGGGAGAACATGCAAACTCGACACAGGATTTGAACCCGGGTCCTCAGAATTGTGAGGCAGATGTATTAACCATTCGTCCACCGTGCCGCCCAAAAGATGACATGATACGCTAAATATGAACATATAACACTTTATGCTCTTGGTGGCCAGTGTGGCATGACAAAATACTCAGAATGCGAGTGCTCATTTCAAAGGCCTCGGGTGAGATCCCTCATCAATTGTGCATTACAGAGCTGAAGAAGTAAAAACAGGCGCTACCTACCGGGCATCACAGCAGCCGCCGCGGCTCTTTCAATAGGCGGTCTTAGCGGCATCACTGTAGAATGGTAGTCATCAGCTGCTGTTTTACCACTTTACTTTGAATGGAGACTATAAGCTTGGATCAGACAAGGACCCAAGGACCAGTGGAATGCATATCAGAATCCGAATCAGAATCATCTTTATTTTGCCAAGTATGTCCAAAAAACACACAAGGAATTTGTCTCCGGTAGTTGGAGCCGCTCTAGTACGACAACAGACAGTCAATTAAGAGAGAACACTTTTGAGACATAAAGACATTGAGAAAAACACTGAGCAATAAAGGGTTGCTAGTTATCTGGTAATGCCGGTCCAAATTTGTTATTTTTTTAAATTAATTAATTAATAAAAAAATGTTGGGACAATTGTGCAAAAAGATGCAGAGTCCTCTAGCACTTAGAGCAGTTAGAATGACTAATATAGCAATGACCATTATGCAAAGGGCGCAGAGACTTCAAGAAATGTATGCTGTTTAAAGTGACTAGTGGTGCGATAATATGGGACAATGTTGATTTTGGAAATGTTGCAGATACTCCTCAATCAGTGTGCAAGTGGTGCAGATGCTACTCTGGCATGAGTGGCCAGTATTGGTCAACAACAGATATGCAAAAAGTGCAGCGTGGCGAGACTACCACAGTGAGTGCACGAGTAATGTATAATTGGCCCGACAGAAATGTGACGACAAACTCAAGACAAAAAAATTGGCAGCATGTTGCAATGGAATTGTAAGTTAGCTGTTTAAGAAGTTGATGGCAAGAGGGAAGAAACTTTTGAAATGTCTGCTAGTTCTAGTTTGCATTGATCGGTAGCGCCTACTTGAGGGAAGGAGCTGGAAGAGCTGGTGACCAGGATCTGGAGGGTCCAAGAGGATTTTGCACGCTCTTGTCTTAGTTCTGGCAGTGAGCAACTCCTCAAGGGTGGGTAGGAGGCTACCGACAATCTTTTTAGCAGTTTTGATTGTCCGTTGCAGTCGGAGTTTGGTATATGGTATAAATACTGTAAATACTGTTATTAAACATCTGTTTTACTGGGGCATGCGCATGTGACCTCCTACAAAAATGCTTGTCTATTGATATGCATCTCCACCCCTAATGTTAACAATACAATACATTTAAGAAATTAAAGATCTTGTATTTTGCCAAACCAACTTTTTATAGTATTTGGGATGTAATATTTTCTCTATGGTGCCTCAGTAAAACATGTGAAATATGATTTAAAAACATCCACGCATTCCTGAGTTCCAGACATTTTTGTGGCAAGAGGCCTGAAATCAGGTCTTTCGAATTTCTCAAGCTTATCTACATCACTAGCGAAGATCTCTGCCCACTTCTCCGCTCCCGAGCCAGCACTGTCAACATAGCAAACACATGTGCTCTCTCAAGTGTGTCTTCTTCACTGAGGCAACCAATCAGAGGAAAGGGGGCGGTCTTAGCCAAATATAGACAAAGCGGATACAAAACTGGGCCAAATGGTAGTAACTGTCAGAGAGGCCTTTTCTGGACACTTGTATAACAAAACCAAGGTGTCTTTTGAAATGAAATTGACACTTTTTATACTAAGTCTATGTTAGAGAGTCACAGCAATGAGGTCTAAATAGCCAAAATATGCGACCTTTAAGCGACTCAGGTCTCTGGGATTGATTGCTGCTCAGTGACTGTAGTTGTGCACGTCGGTTGTCTGTCTCAATATATGCCCTGTGATTGATTAGTGACCAATCCAGGGTGCACGCTGCCTCTAGCCAAAGGTCAGCCCAGATAGGCTCCAGCTCACTCTTTTATGTGAACAGGGTAAGCGGTACAAAACAGATGAAAGGATGGCTAAATCAATTTCCAATACAGGAAAAAGTTGTTGCTTTTTCTTTCAAGAGGTACCAAATGCGGAGCGGCGGGAGAGGCAAATGCCATGTTTACATCGTGCAGCCATTTCAGTTGGTTGCGTTGTCAGTTTACACCGTAGTAGCACGTCATATTATTGTCCAAATTACATTCTTCCTTGATTAATCCAAAATGTGGCCAAATTTGTCAGTCCAGTGTAGTTCTGAGACAAATACAGGGGCTCTACTTTTGCCATGACATTCTCTGTTTACACCTTGACAAAATTTGTCCGCTGACAGCAAGGAAAAGATCTACGATGCAACATATGATGAAAACATCAGTTATTACCACATGTCTAAGTAATAACACCAATGGGATTTTATATCAATTACCTATGAAAGGAAATCCGTTTTACTGATTGTAATGAATTTTGATGCAATGTGTCATGATAGTAGTTCAAATTATAACTGACAGTTTTTAATTTAGAACGACTACATTTTAAACATAAATGACAATGTGTATTGCTTATTATTCCCTTCGCTATCCCCTATATTTTTTAATCAACGGTTATGTAACCAAAAGTAATAAAGAGGAGAGTTGATCATCATTTTGTGATGGCAGCAGCCGATGCTGTTTGCATTTAAGGTTAACACTCCCACAAGCAACGTCCATGGAGATATAAATCTAAAGATTGAAACTATTAAAAAATAATAAGAAGAAGAAGAATGAAAGTGTTGGATTTATACCACATCTTACACCAAGCCTTTCTGTGTCACAATGATTATATTCAAAAATGCATCAGTTAAATATAATGCTTGATGAAAGAAAGATGGGGAAATTGTGGGGAACAGAGGCTCTAAACAGTACAGAAAAGACAAGACTGGATTGTGCGTTTGTGTTCAAAAAGATGAGCCCATTTGGAGGGTGGAGGCAGTAGAGGCAGCAGATACCAAAAAGGGCCAGGGGACCAAAAAATAAAAAAGAAATCATTGAGCTTGGCTGGAATTCAGCATGAATCTGGCCCGTTGTACACCGCTACAATTTTGGGGAAGGGCAAGAAGTCGCATAACTACAATAAATTGTGTATGATTTAAGCAATTGTCAAGGTTATTGAAAAGAATCAAGCACTCTATATCATAGGAAGTAGTATTTTTACAGTCACGGTATCCTTGGTCACAACTCACACCAAGTAGATGCTATGATAGCTTTACCCATCTTTTTGAAAAATAGAGAAAGATATTCTCCCACGGTCCCATGGGGCAAAGCAGTCTCTCCTGTGCAAGAAGCAAATTTTAAAAGTAAATCCCTCTCACGTAATGGACAGCTTTTGTGGGTGTGGTGCAAAGAAATAGGGGAGAATACAGGGAAATCCTTATGCATTAAAAGAAAAGATGTAAGAGACAATTTACTCAAGTACGATTCCCATTCGCAAAACAGCCATCGCGTTTTACTAAACACACTTTACCTATATGTCAAATATCTAATAGTGTGACCAAACAGCTATGTTGATGAGATAAAAATCTATTTTTAATTTGTACCAACTGTTCAGAGGGTAACATCTGATTTCCACATTAATGATGGTGGCACTGTTGATGCATTACTGAGACTGTCTCAAGCAATGGAATTACTGTTTGCTCGACATTGATCTTAAAGACATCTCAGTAGGTGGTGGCAAAAACAACAGAAGAAATGAGATAGAGGAGGGAACACTGTGTGCCATGGAAACATGGCACACCGAAAAAACCAAGACTGAATTTTTATGACTTTTGAAACTTCCATCTACAGGGTTGCTAGGTCTATGGTGGTTCCGACATACGTGGTTTCAAGGTTACAGCTCGTAATGGACTAGTTTGTGCAGAGACATATAGAATATGTCATTAAGCAGAAGAACAAAGCATGCTCAGTTACCGCATGTGTTTTAATTTCATTTGATTGTTTTATATTTGCTGCGATTGGCTGGCTAAGAGTTCCCTGCCTCTCACCCGGAGTCAGCTGGGATAGGTTCCAGCACAATCGCAACCCTAAGGAGGATAGGCAGTGTAGAAAATGGAAAGATAGATGGATGTTTTATATTTCGGGTCTAAAAGCATTTTCCATTCATCTATTTACTGTAATTATGTCTTTACTACAGCACTTTTTTACGATAGTCATAGAAATAGAATAGATCTTTTTTTTTCAAGATGGCGCCTACAAGGGTGGACGTCTCGGTAACACGCTCTCTAGTATTGTCCTTGTCTTGGGAGACATTACGCAACTTACTTACACTAGGGAAGACTTGCTAATCATTGGGGAGTACCCTTTTTCTGACAACTTTTGCAAATGAACAATGTTTTTTCTCAGAGTTACTCACGAGCGGCGCGACTGCACTCAATGGCGCATGAAGACGGCAAAGACGGCGCCACAGAGGGAAGCGTGCCAGAGTACACGCTCAGCTCAGACAGCGAGGATTTCGAATGCCACTTCTGTCAAATGCTGTGAAGAATTTTCTCCTTGAACATCTGGAGAAAGAAAATCGGAAGGACAATTTGGTCATTATTGGCTAACCGGACCGGGAACCCACAGAGATGGCCCAATGTAAAAAGGACATGGAAAAAATAGAAGGGTATTGTTGGAAGTTGGACATTCCGCCAGACGCTAGCCAATCCACATTTTGTGAAGGCAGAAGGGGAAAATCTATCAAAGGGGGAAATCTATCCTCAAGGTCTAATTCAAGCGAAGGTTTGTAATGGAACAGCGTTTATTCCTGTTGAGGGGCTCCCATTTTTTGAGGGGTGATCCAGACTGCACAAATCTACCAAATAAGCTGTTCGTCAGACTGGAACTTACAGATAAGGAGCGTGAGCGGGATAGAGTTCTACGTCAAGAGCTGAACAAGCGGCGTGATGATGGTGAGCGGGATTTGGTTATTCGCAAGGGGGAGATCATTTCTCGTCGTTCACCGGGCCCTGTCACAGAAAACGAACCTTAGCCAGGCAACATGAGATGATCCCATTCTTTCTATTCAATGCCTAGAACATCAGAACCAATGAATCAATTGCTGAACTGACATTTCTGCGTTCACATAACTCAAATTAATTGTTCTGTAAAACCAAAACCTTTTTGTCTGTGGTATTTTTTGGGGGGATATTCTAAACTCCCACAAGCCATTAGGTCCATCCATCCATTTTTTTTAATGCTTATCCTCACTAGGGTCGTGGGCGTACTGGAGCCTATCCCAGCTATCTTCAAGCGAGAGGCAGGGTACACCCTGAACTGGTCGCCAGCCAATCGCAGGGCACATATAAACAAACAACCATTCGCACTCACATTCATACCTACGGGCAATTTAGAGTCTTCAATCAACCTACCATGCGTGTTTTTGGAATATGGGAGGAAACCGGAGTACCCGGAGAAAACCCACGCAGGCACGGGGAGAACATGCAAACTCCACACAGGCGGGGCCAGGATTTGAACCTCGATCCTCAGAACTGTGAGGCAGAGGAGCTAACCAGTCGGTCACCGTGTTTCCATTGCACTATTAGTCAATTTAAATTGCTCTAAATTGCTTGAGGACTGTATCATTTGCATAATTGCCATTATATCAGCGTGAACACACTAGTGGTACACTTTAATTGCTCAGTGACCCTCCATACTCATGTTTTTATGTCCTAAATGTATATTTTGTCATAGTGGTTTTTTTGTTGTAATACGAGAGTGGCTCCAACTACCGGAGACAAATTGCTTGTGTGTCTTGTAACATACTTGGCCAGTAAATCTGATTCTGATTCTGCCTCATTGCTACTCGTGTACAAATTCGCGTAATTTCATCATAGCAGAAAATTACAGCAACAGAGATCATAGCACAGTGTGGATAAATGATAGAGTGCAACGCATTTGGTAGGAATTGATCACACTCTACCTCCAGCTTCAGTATTTGAACCACATGAACAACTGCCCCTTTTCACTCTAGTATTTCAGAAAACTGGCATATCGGAGGTGGAACGGTAGAGCCAGTATTTCATCACCTGTACCTTCCAGTTGGAAATTACCCTGTTCATTGTGTGCATTTACACAGTTGTGGCAGCTTTGTGAGTTCCAATAATTAGATGCGTGGCAAAGTCAGACTTTCACAAATACCTGAGGCCAATGGGTCTCAGGGAGTGTTAAATGTCACAGCTTCCTACTATCCCCTGTTACACTTTTGATACTACATTAGAAATGAGCAAATTTGTTGGTCGACTTCAAGCCCCCATCCCGCCTCGGCACCTTACATAGTGGGGTTTGTTACAACTGAAGCAAACTCGAGTGCAATATTTGGCTTTTTGCTAAATCTAAAGGTTAAATGTTAAATCTAAATGTGAAATATATGTCTAAATCTTAAATCTATATCTAAATGTGAAGTACATTTCTAAATGTTAAATGTTAAATCTAAAAGTTAAATATATATCTAAATGTTAAATGTTAAATCTATATTTAATTGTTGAATGAAAATGTTTAATACATAGCTAAATGTATTATATATAGCTAAATATATATATATATACTGTAAATAAAAATGTTTAATCTATATATAAATGTTATATATATAAATGTTAAATATATATCTAAATATAAATGCGAAAGCTAAATGTTTCGTGTGGAACTAAATATTTAGCTAAAATGTAGATCCAAACTGCTGACCGCTGGAAGTACCAAAATAAAAGGTCAAGGTCAGACTGCGTCTCTAGGCCCCAAAAAAATAACATATAAAAAGCATCTTATCTGGGGAAATGGACTCAAGGACACAGATATAGTTATCATAACTACATGAAATAACAAACATGTTTAGAAGATATTTAATTGACGTGTACTTTTAGTGTTTAGCCTTCACTTTTAAATAGAGCAGGAGGATTTCGGACCCGTGTGAGCCTTGGCCGTCCACCTCCAGCAGGTGGCAGTGCACGCCACTGTTAGCCGATATCCATGGTGCTCATTCTGCAAACACGTCCGGTCAAACGGCGTTAGCAGAGAACATCGGCAGAGCCATTGCGTGCAATACAAAATTTTTCCATGGCGACGGTCACAGCAACCACCACAGGGCTGCCACAGACCACCTCAGTAAGTGACTTTCGTGCGTCTAGTGTCTAATCCTGGTGGAGGTGGACGGCCAAGGCTCCCACGGGTCTTAATTCCTCCAGCTGTTCTCAAAAGTGATGGCATCTAACATTTAGCTAAAAATTTAACATTTTCATTCAACATTTAACATTTAGAGTTAGAATTTACCATTTACATATATATTTAACATTTAGAATTAAAAGTTTACATTTAGATGAATATTTAATATTTATATTTACATTTAACATTTAGATTTAATTGTTATATTTAAATTTACATTTTCATTTACATTTAACATTTAAATTTATGATTTCGGTGCAACATTTGATATTTGAATTTAACAATAGAGATGACATAGTTCTAAATGTGCAGAAGTGACTCGAAAATGCACCAGTTTTTTTTTTAAACACTGTTTGAAACTAAATGTGACAATATGTTGCAGTTATTTTCAGAGCGAGCCGCTTTACAAACAGCATCCCATACCTCCATGCTGGAATTAGATGTGATATAATAAAGTTGCACGGCCTGCATAGTTTATACATCTTTTATATTTAAAAGACTGCAACCAAAGCTTGATAGACTCATAAAGTCAGAACAAAGGATAGATGATGCGATATGGGGATGAAGTATATTATTTTAGCGAAACAGACATAATGTGGAGAAACTACCTGAAGGTGAAAGAAAAGGTTTCTTTTTGAACATTTGCCAAAGCTTTATGTTTAGTGTATGGTTATTATACCTGCCCGTTGTTATCATTGTCTCCGTAATCTCAATTTCAAGCCTATGGGAGCATTAGAATTGAAGTATTGATAATTCAAGCTACAAGGTTCTCTAAAGAAAATACTATAAGTTCTGAGTCTTTATCGAGCCAGGCTGCTATTTAACTTTACTGTGCTTCTCGCATACCTAACGGACGTTGATTCATCTTTTCGTGATGTTGCTTTCATAACCTGCCCGTAATAGTGTCAGTGCCACCCACTGTGCACAGAAGTTGATCCGATTGCTCTTGACGTCCTTTTTGCCTTTGTTGGCGCACCATAAGTGTAGTGCTTAAATACAATAGTTGAGGGCTGCAGCAGTCATTGAGACATGAAGAAGAGCGTTAAAATAGCTATTGAGTTTACACCTGATGGATTCGAGACCTTAGTCACATTTGAAGTGTCATGTCGCCATTTATGTTTTTAGATTATTAATGAGAATGCAGTGTGTAGACCTGAATTGTGTCATTCAGAGCATTAACCTGATGCTTGTCAGGTTTTGGCTACCTTGTTTTGTTACAAGACGGTCGAAATATTAAAAAAAGCTCCCAGTATGATGCAGTGCAGTTTGACCTCTCTGACAGTGTCATCTAAAACTAAGTACCATCATTTGTCGAGTGCAGTGGTACTGTGAGATACGACTGACCCGATTTATGACTTTTTCAATGTATGAGCCGTCATTCGGACAAATTTTTGCTTTTACTTGCGAACACAAACTTGAGGTACGAGAGCTTGGTGGCAGTAAACACAATTCAACTCACTTCACAATAAGCAGCACTTTAACAAAGGGTGAATATTTCACCAAAAAAGAGAGGTTTCAAGCCGTTTAATACCACTACCTGTTGAGGTTTATAGTCAAACTAAGCATAAAAAAGAGAATTACAAGTTGTGTATGTAAAATAACCTTAGCTTTGCCATAGGAAGTCCGCTATCTTAATGTTAACAAACAATATTATTAATTAATTAAATTATTCATTCATTCATTCATCTTCTGTTCCGCTTATCCTCACTACGATCGCGGGCGTGCTTTTGTGATGGAAAGTAGGAAAAATATAGATGTTCTATAGGACAGTGCAAGATGACAAAGATTGCTTTGTGCTTTTTTCCAGAGTATCAGAACATCATATTGCATGGGTGATGACTAAAGTGATTCATGCACTAACTACAACTGCATTTTGGCCATTTTTTCCTGAGAATCAAATACCTCTAAATTTTGTAAATACTGTTTCTCAAAAGAAATAAACTGGTATTTATTCCTTACTTCAGATGCATCTATTTTTAATTGTGCCTTTCTTTGCTTGTTTATCCCTTAATCATCTGACAAAGTGAAGAACATGGCAGTTACCCAGTAGAGTAGTAAACTGGACTTCAAAGTGAAGGGTTTATTTTTAAGATGAGAGCACAAGCAGTCCAGATTCAGATGGTTTGTGAATACATACAAAGGCTCCATTGAAAGAATAAAATGATGCATGCATGCGGAATGGATAAATGTTACAATTTGTTCAGAATGATAATAATCATGCGAAGATCTAAGAGCAATGAATGAAAAACTGAAACTGTGGATGATGTAGTCGCTTGTGTCGAGTGGCAAATACAACAGCGGTGTGTTCCAAGTAGAATATTTGAAAATAAGGTCTCAAAGGTCAGTGTCTCAGTGCTGCTCCTTTCACTGTATAGAAACAGAAGGCACAAGGTCAGGTTTGCCCTCACCAGGATCAGTCAGTCTTTGTTCCACTGAGATACTAGGCTTTTCCCACTGGTGCTGCTGGTTTATTATCCTCAGGGTCTCAACGGTTCACGGGCTTTCACGGGGTGAAAAGACAAGGAGGATGTCCTACAGCTTCTCAGAGACCTGCAGTCCCGTGAAAAACTTTTGGCCCCATTCTCAAATTCTTATATTTTTGCATAGTTTCCCCACTTAAATCTTTAAGATTATCAAACAAATGTAAATATCAGACAAATATAACCCAAGTGAACTCAAGCTGCTGTTTTTAAATACTGATTTCATTTATTAAGAAAAAAAAAAACTATTCAAAGTTACCTGGCCCTGTGTAAAAAAAGTAATAGCCCCCTAAACCTAATAACTGGTTGCGCCATCCTCTGCAGCAACAACTGAAATCAACCATTTTCTATAACTGGCAATGAGTCTTTCACATCTCTGTGGAGATATTTTGGTCCACTCTTCCTTGCAGAATTATTTGAATCCAGAAAAAATGGAGGGTTTTTGAACATGAATGGACTTTTTGAGGTCATGCCATTGCTTTTTAAGGTCTTGCCACTACATTTTAATCAGATTCAAGTCTGGACTTTGATGGGACATAGACCTTAATTTAAAAATTTTTTTTTTAAAGCCAAGTGAAATGGTTCTTTGAACTTTATTTTGGCATGCTTTGAACAGCAGATTTTCCAAACTTTTGGTCGGTATCTTGGTTCTGCATACCGGGGGTGGGGGGTGGGTGGGTCTTTGATGACTGGAAGCCCAGGTTTCTAGGGGAACTGTTAATTAGTTTAAGGTCTGGGTGACATAAACCAGGCTTCTTGTGACCGACTGTCTCAGCGGGGCAGAAGGCAAGAATGCAGAACTGTCAGAGGTTGTGGGTTGCTGGGGCTGTCTTGTTGATGGCGTGTCCATTACACCGGAAAAACGGGATAGCTGGCTTCCTGTGTATGATCCGTAAATGAGCATGACCATGGTTTGATTACAGGATTGTTTGAAGCTGAACTTGCTAAAATGTTGTTTTCTTTATGTCTGGTGTCTTCGGACAAACGTTAAATACATGTACATCATTTATGTATACAAATATTATATATGTAATATATATGGATGTTTTGTGATATTTGGGCTGCAGTGTCTCTCCCGTGTGCCCCCATGTGCAGCATTGCGAACCTGACGACCCCGCCACCGCACACCAGCTCGGTAACCCACCAGCGGCTAGTTAGTAGCTGCCAGCGGTCCGGCGTAATGGGGTTTGAGCCACACTCGCCACAGCATTGCCCTGCGCGGGCCATCACACTTCTGGGAAAGTTAACTGTTTAATAGACACAGCAACTGTCAGCTTGTGGCTGTGTGAGCCCCAGAGACTCAGACCCGTTCTTGATTCCGTGGACACACGGGCTTTGGGAGCTTTATTTTATATAATTGACTATGTATTTTTTTTAAATCATTCAAATCATCAATCAGACTTGTTAACAACACTCTTCTCTGTAGTGTGTCAAATTTAAAAGACAATTTGTGGTCCTTTTAAAGGGTCTTTAATGTTTTAAAGTATTTAATTGTCCGGAATGTTCGTGTCTGAACAACAACTTATATGTTATTGTGATAAAGGCTTAGACCTGGAACATATGGATAACAAAGCAAAACTCCGTTTCCATAAAACTCACAATGTCATTAAATCATTGCACTGATATTTCACATTGAAATAAACACAAATCATAGTTTAATGGATAATTTGGTTTTACCTGCTAGCAATTATTCAGACTCAGTCCACTATAAATATACTCATAATGATCTGGTCTTTATTCTGTTGGAGAACCCATAACCTGTGGCTAAGACCAAGCTTTCACACATTTCGCTCCAGAATGCCTCTTGAGAATTCACTGTACCCTGCACAAATTCAAGGCACCTTGTCCCAGAGCAGCAGAACATAACCGAGCCTCATCCATGTATCACAATAGGTACAATGTTAAGGCACCAAAATATTAAGTTAAGGGTATAAAAATTACAGGACGGTTTCATCAGTTGTTTTTTTTTTTTAAATAGTTATAATGGACTACTATTCAAAACTTTTGATTATTTTTGCATGTATATTTTTTTTAAATGTATTGTTACTTTCGACAACTTCAGTTCATTTCAGTGGCTCGGCTTTCTGTAATGAAAGGGGTACCAACACTTCTGGTAGCCGATGAAGATGCTTACTAAAAGCATGGTCTTATAAAACACTAATTGTTCATTAATTGTTAAGCTGCACACATTTAGAGTGCACACAGGATACACAGAGAATCTCTTCATGATAAAAATCCAAAATCGTCATATGAAGTAGAGATACAAGATTTTCATCATTGACCTTCAAGGAAAATGCACAAGCGCAGTGCTGACCTTCAGAAAAGGCAACAGCCCGGCTATCTGCTTAGCACCACTCTATCTTTCTATTAATCAGCCGTTTTCTCCAAATTGGTGCACACAGGAGAAGAAGAGAGAAGGTCTCACACTCGAAAGATTACAGCCTCTCGTCGAGTACAATACAGGCTGAAACATTGCCCATTATCGACATACTTTCATCGGCAGGCAATTTTGAGCGGCTGCCCAAATTTTACAATTGTGACGTCGGCTGACAAAATCAGCACTCGCATCGTGTGAAAGTCAACCGCGGCTGTAACCCTAGCGATAGGGTGGGTGGTCGGTATTCAGATTTCTCTTGGCTTGACTCCTGGGGACTGGGGAGACAGAAGAAGAATGCGCAATGCACTGCTTTCGGAGTTTGTGTAAATGCATCAATGAGTTCAAATGTATTTGTTTTTAAGTTCATAGAAAACATCCATCCATCCATTTTCTGTTACGCTTATCCTCACTAGGGTCGCGGGCGTGCTGGAGCCTATCTTGGCTATCTTCGGGCGACAGGCGGGGTACATTCCAAACTGGTCGCCAGCCAATCATACGAAACAATATGAAAATAAATACGAGCCAGAATGGACAAGTCAAATATATATTTTAATGCATTTGTAGTGTATTATTATCACATCGAAATCAGCAAAATTCATAGTTTAATTGCTAATTTAGCAATCTGATTTTGACCTGCACCCATCAATCTATTTTAACCATGCTGTTCATTATTCAAGGTTATCAGCAGTCATTTAATTTTATTTTATTTATTTTTATTAAGATAAAATAACAGTGATCACCTTTGGACTTGAGTGTGTTTTCTAGTGTTCAACATGGTGAAAGGCAGATGTGTGGTCCAAAGCGGAAACGTGTATAAAACTCTTCTGGTGTCAAGTGGAGATACATGTTTAATAAATAAATAAATAAATAAACATGTTTCTACTACACAAGTCAAAAATGTGTTTTATTTCAAAGGAAATCTGCAGTATTATGCCTCATCAGCCAATCACAACACGGATTTGCAGGGGCTTGTTGGACGCGCCAGCACTATTGACACCAAAATGCTATTAAGCGGTGAACTCAAATCACCCGACTGACTGCAGCAAAGTGCTTACAGTCTGAGCTCAGAAACTGCAGTGTGCATAATAGCAAACAATAACACGGCTGTATTCAGCTCGGTCCCCAAATTGGCATTGGTTGCAACGCTCTGTCTGTGACAGTTGGTGGAGAAAAAAAGAACTGTCAGTGATTAATTTTCTAACAAAACATTTTTTCCTACAATTGACAGATGTGTTCTCGTCATTGCAAGAACGTAATTACACATTTTTTGAAGTGATATTACAAATTGGAGTTATTTTTACTTTATTTTCATGCTACTTAAACATCTATACTACTTTTCAAATAAGATGACCACTACTTCTATACTGCTACCCAGAGGTGTGCACTCGAATCACAAATTTGATGACTTTAGACTTTGACTTGAAAAAATGACGCAAGACTTTCAACTCAACTTGGACTTGAACAGCAGTGACTCCCGCTTTCACTCAGAATTGAGCCCACTGAGTTGAAAAGACTTGCCACTTTTCCTCCTAATATATTGAGAAACACTCCTCTGCTGGCTCTCAATAGCTCAACATGCCAGTATTTACTGTATTAATGGAACATCACGATGTAATCCTAAAGATGGTGTTCTCAACTGGTGCCACTCAGGTGGAAGTGTCCCTTCATTCTCAAGCTAAATTAGAGCTTCTTTATTTTGAATAATCATTGCCCTATAGGGCATGTTAAAGGAGAAGAATTGACATTCTTTCAGACACTACCTAAAGTAGTGGTTTTACTACGAAATGAAGCACAGTGCAATATAAACCAACAATAAATGTGGCAGTTACATAAGCTACACATTCCATGAAGTACAGTTATCATACACAGAAACGACAACAACAATTATCGTAACAATAAGGATGCTTTATTTATTTTATTTTAATTATTCGATAGAATTGTCAGAACGATACTTGATTACTAATGGCAGCTCTACTGGATGCAAATTCTTATTTGTGACAAATCTGTTTAATATAACTTCAGCAATAAAGTGAGAAAAATGAAGTCATAGTGTAGCATTTTTGTAGAATAATCGAAACCGTATTCTCGTTCGGTTTTGAAGGGGCAAAAACTAAGCCACCCTTGAAGTTTGTTGACATTTTGAACAGCCCTCTGGTTTTCTTATAAAAGTTCAATGCAGTTGTTTTATGCAATTTGTTTGGATAAATGAGTATTGATTTTAAAATAACTAAATATATAAAGATTATATATTAAATATATAAGTATATAATAAAAAATATATAATGCATCATGGCGGCACGGTGGCCGACTGGTTAGAGCGTCAGCCTCACAGTTCTGAGGAGCGGGGTTCAATCCCCGGCCCCGCCTGTGTGGAGTTTGCATGTTCTCCCCGTGCCTGCGTGGGTTTTCTCCAGGCACTACGGTTTCCTCCCACATCCCAAAAACATGCATTAATTGGAGACTCTAAATTGCCTGTAGGTGTGAGTGTGAGTGCGAATGGTTGTTTGTTTGTATGTGCCCTGCGATTGGCTGGCAACCAGTTCCGGGTGTACCCTGCCTCCTGCCCGATGACAGCTGGGATAGGCTCCAGCATGCCCGCGACCCTAGTGAGGAGAAGTGGCTCAGAAAATGGATGGATGTATGGATAATACATCATATATAATATCAGAAAAAAATAAAATATATTACTACTTTGTTGTTAAAATCAGTTGAAATGACTCAAAACACTCACTCATCACTTGAAATGACTCAAGTCGAAGTTTAGGACTTGCGATTTGACTCTGGACTTGTTTGTCTTGACTTGAGGACTTACTTGTGACTTGCAAAGCGATGACTTGGTCCCACCTCTGCTGCTACCAACCATACCTAACAATTTTGAAAAACACCTTCATTTTAAAAATGTGAGGGACCTCATACATGGCGAGAATTTTTTTTTAATACGTACGTGTTCTCACTACTCTTATAGTGCATGAGATTACCAACTCTGCACACTACAAACAAAATGATGTCTCTGCAATCGTGACCCTCCAAACCAAACCAGATGTCTCTAGTAGTACCAAACTTAGCTGTGAGAGGCAGCGTGGTGTCACTGGGCATCCAAGCTGGTGGAAAATACAATGAAGAAGCGAGTAGAGGAAGAAGAATTACCGGTACTACAACAAGTTGGCCAGTCCTGAAAGATGTTAAAAAATGTGATATACTGAATCTGATTCTTATTGCGGCTGCGGAATCAAAACAGACTGTTGTCAGGCAAAGGCAGAGGGGCAAAATAAACACATGTAGAAGTGAGAGGGTGTTTTGTTACATTGCATATCCCTGGGAATCCCTGGGAAGAGATGTCAAGCATGTTTGCGTCCAGTCTGGAAAGAAAATACTTTTGTTTTCTCAAAAACTGAATGGGAAACCTTAATCAATTATCCATCCATTCCATCCATTCTCTACCGCTTATCCGGGTCGGGTCGCGGGGGCAGTAGCTTCAGCAGGGACGCCCAGACTACCCTCTCCCCAGCCACTTCATCCAGCTCTTCCGGGGGGATCCCGAGGCGTTCCCAGGCCAGCCGAAGGATGTAGTCTCTCCAGCGCGTCCTGGGTCGTCCCCGGGGTCTCCTCCCGGTGGGACATGCCCGGAACACCTCACCAGGGAGGCGTCCGGGAGGCATCCGAATCAGATGCCCCAGCCACCTCATCTGGCTCCTCTCAATGCGGAGGAGTAGCGGCTCTACTCTGAGATCCTCCCGGATGACCGAGCTTCTCACCCTATCTCTAAGGGAGAGCCCGGACACCCTGCGGAGGAAACTCATTTCGGCCGCTTGTATCCGGGATCTTGTTCTTTCGGTCACGACCCACAGCTCATGACCATAGGTGAGGGTAGGAATGAAGATCGACCGGTAAATTGAGAGCTTCGCCTTTCGGCTTAACTCTTTCTTTACCACAACGGACCGATACAAAGTCTGCATCACTGCAGACGCTGCACCGATCCGCCTGTCGATCTCCCGTTCCATTCTTCCCTCACTCGTGAACAAGACCCCAAGATACTTGAATTCCTCCACTTGGGGCAGGATCTCATCCCCGACCTGGAGATGGCATGCCACCCTTTCCCGACTGAGGACCATGGTCTCAGATTTGGAGGTGCTGATTCTCATCCCAGCCGCTTCACACTCAGCTGCGAACTGCTCCAATGAGAGTTGGAGGTCACGGCTTGATGAAGCCAACAGAACCACATCATCTGCAAAAAGCAGAGATGCAATACTGAGGCCACCAAACCGGACCCCCTCTACGCCTCGGCTGCGCCTAGAAATTCTGTCCATAAAAGTTATGAACAGAATCGGCGACAAAGGGCAGCCTTGGCGGAGTCCAACCCTCACCGGGAACGAGTCCGACTTACTGCCGGATATGCGGACCAAACTCTGACTCCGGTCGTACAGGGACCGAACAGCCCGTATCAGGGGGTTCGGTACCCCATACTCCCGAAGCACTCTCCACAGGACTCCCCGAGGGACACGGTCGAACGCCTTCTCCAAGTCCACAAAACACATGTAGACTGGTTGGGCGAACTCCCATGCACCCTCAAGGACCCTGCCGAGGGTGTAGAGCTGGTCCACTGTTCCACGGCCAGGACGAAAACCACACTGCTCCTCCTGAATCTGAGATTCGACTTCCCGACGGACCCTCCTCTCCAGCACCCCTGAATAGACCTTACCAGGGAGGCTGAGCGAGGTAAGGTCTTAATCAATTATGCTTTTGCAAACTCTTATATAGTGGAATGCCGCTGATGTCATGCAATTCGGAATCCAAAACTAACCTTTAAAGTTGCTCAAAAAAGTTGGTCCGAAGGGATGTCAGCATATTTCACGACGCGTGACCTTTTCAGTAAGCTTTAAAATATTATTTTACTTGCTTTATCATTGGCTTTTTGTGACACTCATTCCAATGGAAGGAACGGCCTCAACAAGGAGTGTTAGAGAACCAGGACGCATCATCCCTTTTCTTTTTCATCGTTTTCCCATTTTATAGCATTTAACTTCTTTTTACACTTTTGTGACTGTTAAGAGTGCGAGTTGGATTTGCAACTCACCTCTCCTTGGTGGTATAGCTTTGATGTTAAAGTTGAGGCTAAGCATTTTATTGTTTTTGAATCTTGATGTGAGTAGTGGTTAACTTATATTTACATTTGCTTGGCAGTCAACAATGTTAAAATGTTACATGCACTCTGCTGCTGCAAAAAAAATGAATCTACCCATTGTTGGATGAATTGAAGGTATAATGTATTCTAATCTGTTAAAGTGTGCATCATATTTTCCACTTTCAGATCTGTTATTTTAATGGTACAGGTTTAAGGTGTGGTTATATTACTGTTGTTTGTGTCAAGGATCCAACAGAGGTCCTAATCAACTCATCTCATCTTAGCATAGCCTCTCTATGCCATTGTGGAAAAGGTGGGTCCCAAATCTCCTTTGACCTCCACTGCTCTCAGGTGGGCTTGACATTTTTAAAATTATGATGTTTATTTTATTTTTTTTTTGTCAAGAGGGGAAGGGGGGGCAATCAGTAAAGCCAGATGACATTTCAGTCAAATAAAATGTAATTTAATTTGCGACAGCAAGCTACGGTAAAATAGCAACAAAACCAAAAACATCGTCCAAGATGTTATGCAACTAACAATAATTACTCATTTTGGTCCTATAATAACTTTAACCTATATTGTTAGTTGTAAAGAATATACCATAAAATTACTGTTGTTTTAGTATGACATACGAAAAAATAATTCACCTTTAAAACTGTTTTTTACCCAAGGTGGATGATGGCAAATTGCACGTGGTGAATGCGCCCACAAGCTCATGACCACTCCAATCAAATGTCTCAGTCAAGTAGGAATAAATAGTAGTAGAAAACAGATTGAACATGCCAGTAATTATCAATCTAGGTTTACAAGTTAAAAAAACCAACTCTGTGATACCCAAGAATTCCAACTGCCGGCTATTCGTTCCTTTAAAATAATGAACCCATAGTTCAGAAATGGTGGAAATTAAAAGTTAAAACCAAAAAAATGTAGATTAGACAATTAAGATTTGTCTTTAGTTTTCACTTTTTATGCTATTGCAACATAGTTGGGAATTCCTGAGTAATAATAACAATAATAATAATAATAAATATTATTAATATTATTATTATTATTATTATTATTGCTCTATTGTTTTTGTATTTACTAACATTCTACAATGTGTAAAACTTCATTCAAATTCATACAGTAGATTGTCCCAGTGAATATTTCTAATTAGTCTGTGTTTTTTTTTTCATTTTGTTTACAGCGACACAAATTCAAATATATCACAAATAGATCCCATAAAAGTACAATGTTGTATAGTTCAACTTTATGAGTCTCCTGTAAGTTCAAAAGGCATAAAAAGAGCAGAGAAAATTACATTTATATTGATTAGCCACAATGCACCAAACATTAAGGCTAAAACATTAAGTGTAGTTTCTTCGGTGTGATCAATTACATCATTATCATTGCAATGACTTGGCTACCAGCTCCTATTTCCACACAGTTATCTTGTTACCCCTGATGTCCTGTACTTGCACGGGCGCCACTTTGTCTGGGCTCTTCCCCCAAGACGGCAGTAATGAGGGATGGGGCCCGGCCGACCCGATCTGAAGCGCCTGCTGAGTTTAGGGACCCGCTGAGCGCCGCAGGGATTAAAATGTTGGAAAACTTTCCTGGGGAGAGAGAAGCGACGGAAGTTTATGAAAAGTCATTATCACTTGTTTATTTCCTAAAAATATGAATGAAACAAAATCAATAAATACTTTTTCTAGTTAATGTTGAAGTCATGTCCAGTCTGTTTATTACCTGTAGTTATTTCACCAATATGCCATGCAATTCACATCTAAAACCTGCACCTCTTAGTTGGTATCATATTCCATGTAACTAGCCTCGTTAGCTAAGTTGGTTACCCGTACAAGCTAGGCCTTACGTCTGTAGCATAAATTAGCATTTTGGTTAAAGAGTGAACAACAGCATATTAATATTTTACCGCTAATACATTCCATTAGGAACCTGTTCAATTTTGAGGAATTCACCCTGTCGATCACATACGGTAACTTCATCCATACAGGAAAGAGTGTGTCACTTAGCACATCAATTTACAACAATTAGCATATAAAACAGCAATACAATAGTAAAAACGTAGGTAAGAAAGCAAGCAAAGTTCCCAACCTCTGTTTTGAGGTGTGCTGTGTGTGTTGTGATTGGCCAATCTGTGTTTCAGAAGTGTGGCTTGGCAAATGGTGAACACTGATTTGTTCAGAATTAAATGGATATCTAAGCACAAACTGAATTTATTGGGGATTGTACTGTGACCTAGAAGAGATGGGCTCCAATTGGTTAGTTTGGTCCAAAGCCAACGGGATTTAACAATAAGGCACCCTAAACCTCAAGAGGGGCTAAATAACACTTGTGAAGTGCTCCTGTTAAAGCAGACATGACATGGTGACTTGAATTTTGAGGGATTCAAATGACTATGATAAAGACCGCGTAGCTTGAGACAGAGCCTGCCATTACTTTTTTTGTGTGTCTATGCCGAAAAAAATAATAAAAAATCTTAAAATGTATCATGTATCAATTTAAATATATTTCCGTAGAAGCCCGATCTGACCTCAAGACTGAAGAAGAATTCGTTATGAGCAATTCAATGGAAAACCTAGCTAGACAACAGAGGATTATGGATTAGAAGCGAGGAAAATCAGTTGAAATTGTCAGAGCACTCAACAACCTTTGACACCAGTCTAATACATCTCGGCCCGGCCGTCATTCAAGATCAATTGGAGAAATAATCCCTGGACATTTGAGGATGAAATTGAAAATAGTGTGTGACGTGTAACCTTTAATATCTATCTCCAAACGTTATACCCAATTACCAAAAGAGACACTGACCCTTTGGGCTAACCATCTTGTTTTAAATGGAAGACTTTTCTTTAGATCTTGCAAAAAAAAAAAAAAAAAACAGCAGGAAACCTATGACAATTAAAAATAATGATTAGCATTTAAAGCCATCAATGTCACGACTGTTACACAAGCATAAGAAAGTGATAATTTCCTGAATAAAACAATCTCAAGTGAAGGCAGGTGGTGACCTTAAATGTGAGTGATGACAGATTGCGACCTAAACGCATCAAACTGAACATCTTGTAAGCTCACACACACTAACAGACCTGCCATCTTTACCCTTAAGCGATAAAGCCAGCAACTGCTATAATTTACAGATGGGAAGATACGGAAGCATTACCATTGATTTGTTTCTATCCTCACAATGCCTTAAAACTGAACATTTTGTTTTTTTTTAATTATTATTTTGGTTGGTGGACTCAATTATCTCCCAAGGGAGGTGCTATCCTTGTGAAGTAGTTTGGATGAAGTAGTTTTGGACTGTGAGCCCTGTTGAGCTGTGTCATCAGAGACCTTTGCAAAGGCTTAAACATATGTCAACTTTAAAATCAATAAGTAATTGGATACGAATATGAATTAATAGCTTTAAGGAGCTAAAGTGTCATATATATATATATATATATATATATATATATATATATATATATAACTACTTCATCCAAACTACTTCACAAGGATAGCACCTCCCTTGGGAGATAATTGAGTCCACCAACCAAAATAATAATTAAAAAAAACCAAAATGTTCAGTTTTAAGGCATTGTGAGGATAGAAACAAATCAATGGTAATGCTTCCATATCTTCCCATCTGTAAATTATAGCAGTTGCTGGCTTTATCGCTTTTTAAGGGTAAAGATGGCAGGTCTGTTACTGTGTGTGAGCTTACAAGATGTTCAGTTTGATGCGTTTAGGTATGTGTGTGTGTGTGTGTATATATATATATATATATATATATATATAGAGCGTCAGCCTGACAGTTCTGTGAGGACCCGGGTTCAATCCCTGGTTCAATCCCCGGCCCCGCCTGTGTGGAGTTTGCATGTTCTCCCCGTGGCTGCGTGGGTTTTCTCCGGGTACTCCGGGTTCCTCCCACATCCCAAAAACATGCATGAATTGGAGACTCCAAATTGCCCGTAGGCATGACTGTGAGTGCGAATGGTTGTTTGTTCCTATGTGCCCTGCGATTGGCTGGCAACCAGTTCAGGGTGTACCCCGCCTCCTGCCCGATGACAGCTGGGATAGGCTCCAGCACGCCCGCGACCCTAGTGAGGAGAAGCGGCTCAGAAAATGGATGGATGGATATATATATATATATTTTTTTTTAATGTGGGTTCAGGGGAAGGAAATTTAATAAAAGTCTACTACTATTTATATGAGATAGCGATGTGAAAATCGACATCGAAATATATAATAGAAATAATACACTTTATATTAGATAGAAATTAAATATATTTTTTTATATGATCGAATATATATACGCACACACACACACACACGCACACACACACAAACACACACATAATGTAACAGTATATTATAGTAGGAGGCACGGTGGAAAACAGGTTAGGCCATCTGTCTCCTAGTTCTGAGGACCCGGGTTCAAATCCAGCCTCACCTGTGTGGAGTTTGCATGTTTTCCCCGTGCCTGCGTGGGTTTTCTCCGGGAACTCCGGTTTCCTCCCACATCCCAAAACCATGTATGGTAGGTTAATTGAAGTATCTAAATAGCCCCTAGGTGTGAATGTGGGTGCGAATGGTTGTTTGTTTATATGTGCCCTGCGATTGGCTGGCAACCAGTTCAGGGTGTACCCCGCCTCCTGCCCGATGATAGCTGGGATAGGCTACAGCACTCCCCCAACCCTTGTGAGGATAAGCGGCTCAGAAAGTGGATGGATAGATGGATTGGTGCTCTGGTTTCCTCCCACGTTTGTCTATTTGTGCCCTGCAATTAGCTGGCGACCAGTTCAGGGTGCACCCCGCCTCTCGCTCTAAGTCAGCTGAAATGGACGCTCTTGTAAGGGTAAGTGGTATGGAAAATGGATGGATGGATATATTATAGTATACATGAATTTACTAGGCTTTACACGATCAGGATTTTTGGTGCCGATCACCGACCAGCAAGTTTAAAAATCGACAACCGATCACCGATCGGATCAGAAGATGGAGCAATGTGTCCATTTACATGACTTGTTCATTTATTGTATATATTTGTGTACTGTATACTGAGTACTGTATCCATCCATCCATTTTCTGTACCGCTTATCTTCACTAGGGTCATGGGCGTGCTGGAGCCCATCCCAGGTCAAAATTATTCTCTAGCATTTTAGACAAAAGTTAAAACGTCAATGACCTCTAGGGGGCATTCAAGGATTGGCCACTGAAATAAGTTTAGGTCAGATCAACATCACAACATGACAGAAATAATGGGTGCTAACTTACTGTAATTAAATGACATCATTGCAATTAAATTACTTTAATAAATACTGTTCATGACATGCTTACTCTAACTTTGTCACTGTCCCGGCTTTATGGACTGTGTTGTCCAGGGTTTGCGTCCGTTTGGCTTTTCCTTTTCTTTTCTTTTTTCACGCTGCGTTGCTTGAAATGCTCCTCCTCGTGTACATTCTTCAGGTGCCCGATCCAGTTTGTATTGAAGCATTTATATGACGTTCCCCACAACGTACTTCAGTTGTGCACAGACTGCAAATAACTTACGTGTTGTTTGTCTGAGACACCGCAAAATAGTCCCACACTGATGACGTGCTTTTTAACCGACAAGATTGAAAAAAACTTTATTGACCGTCAGATAGTTATAGTACAGCCCCACAAGATACATGACAAGGCTAAAAATAAACTAGCTTTTGGATTCATACGCAACGGCAACGCGGAGTTAAATGTCTTGTGCGGAGCCGATTGACGACGTCATTGATTGGATCGGTGAATTATGACATTTAAGACGATCAGCCGAACAGCATAAAATGCTAATTATAAGCCGATACAGATCACACCGATCAGATCGGCGTAAAGTCTAGTATTTACTTATCTTCTAGAGCAATCTTTTATTTATTCATTTAACCTTTATGTATCCAGGTAAGGCAATTGAAAACTGATTTCCATTTGTAAAGCTGAACTGGCATTGAAAACGTATTACTTTTATGTAATAGAAAAGAACTAAATACTCCATCCATCCATCCATTTTCTGAGCCACTTCTCCTCACTAGGGTCGCGGGCGTGCTGGAGCCTATCCCAGCTATCATCGGGCTGGACACCCTGAACTGGCTGTACACCCTGAACTGGTTGCCAGCCAATCGCAGGGCACATACAAACAAACAACCATTCGCACTCGCATTCACACCTATGGGCAATTTAGAGTTGTCAATTAACCTACCGTGCATATTTTTGGGATGTGGGAGGCAACCGGAGTGCCCGGAGAAAACCCACGCAGGCACGGGGAGAAGATGCAAACTCCACACAGGCGGGGCTGGGGATTGAACCCCAGCTCCTCAGAACTGTGAGGCAGATGTGCTAACCAGTCGTACACTGTGCCGCCACTAAATACTCTCTCTCTGTCTCTCTCTCTTTCTCTCTCTCTCTCTCTCTCTCTCTCTCTCTCTCTCTCTCTCTCTCTCTCTCTCTCTCTATATATATATATATATATATATATATATATACACACAACCCCAATTCCAATGAAGTTGGGACGTTGTGTTAAACATAAATAGAAACAGAATACAATGATTTGATTTACAATGATGGTCAACCTATATTTAATTGAATACACTACAAAGACAGGATATTTAATGTTCAAACTGATAAACTTTATTGTTTTAAGCAAATAATCATTAACCTAGAATTTTATGGCTGCAACACGTTCCCAAAAAGCTTGGACAGGGTCATGTTTACCACTGTGTTACATCAGCTTTTCTTTTAATAACATTCAATAAACGTTTGGGAACTGAGGACACTAATTGTTGAAGCTTTGTAGGTGGAATTCTTTCGTATTCTTGCTTGATGTAGAGCTTCACCTGTTCAACAGTCCGGGGTCAATTATACATTTTATACAATTATACATTGACCTAACCAGGTAAACAAACATTGTCATGAAAATCCCATGAGCAGATAAGGTGACAGCAAAATAAAACAATATACATGGGTAAATGTCTGTAATAAAAAATAACTTCATTATCCTGAAATAATACATAATTATACTACTGCTACTGATATGTGTGTGTGTGTGAGTGTGTGTGTGCATGGGGGGGTGGTGCTTGCCCCCTGGTTCTGTCGCCTCTGACCCTAGATGTCCAAGCATGATTTACATGTAACACGTGTAAAGATACTTTGCATGACCCTCTTTAACTTTGCATTGAAACGTAACATGGGTGAACAATGGCTTCAATGGCTAAACTGAATCACCTGGTATAATGTCAGTTATCTACACTTGTATACCAAGACCACCTTGTAAGTGAACTACTTGTTTGACACATCCCTGACAACAGGACAGGGTGTGTGACCCACAAAAAATGCGAAGGTCACCTCAGGGGGAATTAAATGAGGCATCTCGAGGTGAGATTCACCTGGGATTAGGGTCGTCGTGTGCACAAATACAGGGGGCTTTAACTTCCCTTTACCCATCTGATGTTCTCTCGGAATCCCGTCCGCTGGCCGATGTCAGAAAGGTTCACTGCACTGCCCCTTTCCTGTACGGAATCATTTGAATATAAAAAGGTGAGCTCCTCCAGGTATTACTTCTCATCCAGGCCTGGCAGCGTGTCGAGAATGTCAATATCTGCATAAAACACGGGAATGGTTAACTTCCTACACTTTCTAAAGGTTATTATGGAGTAAGTTTGCAGCTAGAGTGTATGTTTTCAACTGTGCTACCAATTTAAATTGCCACTGTAGGGGATTTAATAAGACCAGTCAATTGAAAAGTTTATTCACTGGAATTACATATCTGTGTTGGTGATGGCCAACGTTTGTGCAATGGCTCTGATTGATTTTCCAGCTTCTCTCCATTCACAACTGCTTTTTTCCTCCCATCGACAGCTCTCTGGTTTTCATAATGGTTAGATCAACTCATGTGAAAGGTCAAACAAAACCTGTCAAACACGTTTTCAGTCTAAAATGAAAGAAATTGACCTTGTTGTTAAAATACTTTAGGAGTACAGTGTAAATGCTTTTTTGGCCAATGTCAAACCAAAAAACTTTGGAAGAACCCAATATAATATTGTATACATGTAATAACATCGCTTGCACATGTTGTATCGTGTCTTCTAATTTAAATTCAGGGAAAATGCTGCCTCCCTTTGGGGTCATACACTCATAATCAAATCAACAGCCTGAAAAAGGAAATATCCTTCTTGGTTTGAGTCTGTTTGAATAGCTCATCCTTATATGTACAGCTTACCAATACCCTGGATGCAGCTTTGTGTAGGCTTTAAATGGTAAAAAGCACGATTAGATTCCTGGGTATAATAAAAGTTAATTCTACAAAAGGAGGACCACCGGCATACCTGGCATGCATTGGCAAAGCAAATACTCTAAATGAACACAAAGAGCATTATCAGGCTGGAGACAAATCCAGACACAAATAGGGAATGACAGCGATACGGTTTTAGCAGACAAAACCATTAAAATTCAATTTGAATCCTAGCGGTGTGTGTCGGCGAAAAAAATGCACAAACCCAAGGAGAGACTGATGCTTAGGCCTGTGTGACTCACTCCTCCCATGAATTAAAAAATGCTACTCCTTCCTGCGATCAGTCAGCCTCAGGCCAAACTGGCACAGCTGGACCGCTAGAGAGGGAGAAGAGAGTGGGTTCGAGTCGGAGCTGAAGGCAATGATACCAAACTCCCTTTGAACCACTGTGGGCTGCAGGACTTATACCAGATTATATAATATTTAGTGATTACTTTATATGCACAGGCTAAGGAGAGGGCGCCTTATATGCAGCACATCTGAGAAAATGCACTAATAGACAATTTGGCTAGTTGCCCTCACTGTAATGCATTCTTACAGTCTGACTCCAATAATAAAAGCTGAACATAAATCCAGCTTTTTAAGAGCCGGTTATAAATGAGTGCAATGTCAGCACAATTAGAATGTCAAAGTAAAGTTTTGTGTGTGAACTTACAAATATCATAGATCTGAATATTCGCTTGAAACAATCTAACAGTTAAACTACAGCAAAGATGCTTCGTAACTAAAATTATAATCAGAGAAGTTAAAACTAATTTACATATTTCTGTCCGTGTCCATTTTTTTTTTTTTTTTACTCGGTTGTAATCAAACTAACATGCTTTTAAGATTTAGTAGTATCATAATCATAAGTAATTATGATTGGAATCTGATGACTGTTGTGTATGTATTGAACCCAAAATAACAACATAATATAAAATAAGACAAGACTACATGGTCCTAAATACCTACGTGGAGCAGGTAGTGAGACATGTTAACCCTCCTATTATCTTTAGGGTCAATTTGACCCCAATTAATGTTTAATGTCTTTAAATGTATGATTGACATAATTTTTTATGGCTTCATATTTAAAGTCCCTGTAAAGTGAAAATAAAAATGTCTAATAAATTTGACACATCACAGAGAAGAGTAGTGTTAACAAGTTTGGATGAATAAAAAAATTGTCAAATACATACAGTAAGATGAGGCTCCAAAATTGTGAAATATAGAGAAATCCTTCAAGCTGTCAGACGCTGTGGGCGTGTCCGCTGAATGCATTGAAAACGCGCCCGCACGACTCCTACCATTCAATCAAATACGCTCCTGTACCTATGTGTTCAAATGTATAAAGTGGAAGCCACAGGCTGAATAATGTGTGCCGCTTTGTTTAATAAACAGTTAACAAATACTACAGAATGCATTTTGTACACAAGTAAAAAATAGATTTCCAGATTATTTGTCATTGCAAATACATAGCATATGAAATCAGTTGCTCATTTATAACCTTTCTTGCCATGCTTGCCAAAGTGTCAATGCACTTGTAATTTCAGATTACACAGCATCCCCCAGCCGAGCGGTGCATAGATCAACTCCTGAAGTGAGGCCCATAGCTCATCTTTCCCTGAGCTAACCACAATGCAGAATTGTTTTTAATAAAGGTCGATGCTTTAAACGGGGTGCATAGGACAACTTAGAAAACAGCTGATAAATTGGCAGTCGCTTAAAACGTGTCATTTATTTATTTCCATAACTTGATCTGTCTCTGTGTGTGTTAATCAATTTTGGATGCTCTTCAAGAATAAACAAAACCAGACTAGTGTTTTTTTTCTCTCTCTCCCAGAAACAACTGCGGCACTTCATAACTAATTAACTGCAGATTACTATAGTGATTTATACTGTATATACAATAGCTGTACCCACAACAAGTTTGCTCAATAATAGATCAGGTTGCCTAGCAACTGCTGAGTGCCATAACAGTACAGTACCTGGTACTG
The DNA here is from genome assembly GCF_024500385.1 of Phyllopteryx taeniolatus. Taxonomy (NCBI): domain Eukaryota; kingdom Metazoa; phylum Chordata; class Actinopteri; order Syngnathiformes; family Syngnathidae; genus Phyllopteryx; species Phyllopteryx taeniolatus. Next base: position 11,153,924 of record NC_084511.1, on the reverse strand, counting down.
GATGCAGACTGCATCTTGTAGATTTCCCTGCCTTCTAATTGGCCAGGTGGGTAAACATTGATCCATTGCTACCCTCCTTGTCTCACTTTCAGTTGTGGTCTTAAGTGGAAGATGGCACTGGTGTTATGCTAAACTCCTGATGAAGAAGGTGTGTTCACATACTGAATACCGCCTTAAGAAAAGACCATCAATTTACTGCAGAAAATGTAACCCGCTGAAGTATGCCTTTATTAATGTCACAATCAATATTACAAGGTCATGCATGCATTTTTTATATATGCATACCATTGGTTCTCAACTGTTGTAACCCAAGGACCTGGATTTATATATTGTCGTTAAGTTGCAATCCACTTACAAAAATTAGGAACAATAAAGAACATGTTGCTCAAAAATAGCCTTTGAAAACACAAATATCATATTTTTAAACATACCTACTCATGCTGACATGTTTAAAGTGCCTTTCATAGCACATTATTTTGAAAATGAGGATAAACATAACTTCATGTATGAACATTTTTAAATCTTGCCACCGATCTCTTCTTTTTAGGAGAAGGCTGCAGACCTAAGCAAATCAAATAGTTCTAATAGTCTGAATTATTAAGATATACATTTTTTTACTACCTGTCTGGGACCCACTCAAAATGGGTCCGTGACCCACTTCTGGGTCCTGACCCACCAGTTGAGAATCACTGATGTATAGAGTATACTGTATATATATGCAGGTGCTATAACTTCATGTACCAATATTTCTGTCCATGATACACAGTAATGGGGAATGTGCTACATAATGAGGAGACTAGGCCTTGAGTGTAAAGTCCCCCCGTGTATCATCTACCATCTATCTTGTATGGAACAGCCTGTTCCAAAGTCAGATTGTGTACAACATCCTGTTTCTTTTTCAACTATTAATTAGTCTCCTGTACATGGCGGATTGTTTACATCAACGTACATCACTGGACTGACGGAGCGTCTCTGGGGTAGCTAACCAAACATACACACACACGCGCAAACCATCATGACTTCAGGTGCGTCCGCCCACGTTCAGTGGGCGAGTTGAAAAATGTGCCGAAGTCTTGAGACACTGGACGTGACTACTGGCTTATATTCAACTCTCATTTACAAATACATGAACTCATCACAGTGTAAGGATTTAATTTATTGTGCAGAGTATACAAAAATATATTCCAGCAGGTGTCTTTAACATGACAAAACACTGCACACAAGGCATACGTGTTACTGGTAAAGCTGACATCAAGTATGGAGTTTAAATAAAAAGTGAAGTTGTATTCAGTGTGTTGCATTACCCCACTAAGAAAAAAGTATTTTTTGACTGTTATTTTGTAGCAATATTATTAACTTTTATGAGAAAAAAATAAAAAATAAATGAAGCAGGTAAAAACAATAAAAAATGCAGTTTTAACTTTATTGATGCATGGCCAAGGCAAAATGTGAAGGTGATTTGCAGGAAGTATAAACGGAATTTTCAATGCAAGTCCTCTTGCACTGCACATCTTTTGGTCTATATTCTTCTTAGAACGCCTTGTTGAGGCTTGTACTGCCACAAAACGCCAAAGAAAAAGAATACCTACAGATTTAATGTTTTAATGATCGTTGAACTTTGTGTGTACAATCAAACAGATATTTTTTTGTTTGATGGTGGCTGTATCATGTATCTGTAACACATCCGGCTCACAGTTCTAAGGTTCTAGGTTTGAAACTGGGGTTCTCCCCATGCTTGCTTAGTTTTTCTCAGGCTTCTCCCATATTCCCAAAATAAGTTACATTAATTAAAAACACTAAATTCTCCATCAGTGTGAATGTGACTTAAGAGTTTCTTTGGTCAATATGCACCCCTGTTCCTGCAATTGGCTTGTGATCAGTGCAAGGTGTTCCCCACCTTTCACCCCAAAGTCCATCTCCCTTATGACCTGAATGAGGACAAGCACTTTAGAAAATGGAAGGATGGATGGACAGCTGTGTTGCTAGACATAAAGCTGTACTTGGGTACAGGTCCCCTACTACAACATATCCCCCTCCTCACACACACAGATGTGGGAAGAAACCGTAGTGCCCGGAGAAAACCCACCGAGGCACGGGGAGAACATGCAAACTCCACGCAGGTATGGCCGGGAATTGAACCCCGGCCCCCAGAACTGTGAGGCAGATGTGCTAACCAGTGCCGGCTTAGAACTTAACAAAGAAACTTAATAAAATCCTAGTTTGATTTGAAGAAGGTTCCAAAAACTTTAAGCACCTTGAGGAAGTCAAAGGAAATGAGCATAATATATTTGCTTAGCTTGTTATAATATGTTCATCTGGATGGAATAATTTATGAACAGCCATTTGCAGTAACAACTCCAATACTTCATGTTAACATCTTGTTGAATGTAACATATAGCTTCTACCAGAAAATTCAAAGGAAGATAAATAAGAAATAATAACATATATATATATAGGCACGGTGGGCGACTGCCTCACAGTTCTGAGGATCGGGGTTCAATCCCCGGCCCCGCCTGTGTGGAATTTGCATGTTCTCCCCGTGCTTGCGTGGGTTTTCTCCGAGCACTCCGGTTTCCTCCCACATCCCAAAAACATGCATGGTAGGTTAATTGACAACTCTAAATTGCCCGTAGGTGTGAGTCTGAATGGTTGTTTGCTCATATGTGCCCTGCGATTGGCTGGCAACCAGTTCAGGGTGTACCCCGCCTCCTGCCCGATGATAGCTGGGATAGGCTCCAGCACTCCCACGACCCTTGTGAGGATAAGCGGCTCAGAAAATGGATGGATGTTTGTTTTGTTGCTTTTTTGTTTTGTTTTGAGGTTGGTATAAATTTTTGCATTTGACAGCTAATGTATCATTCTGCTAATAGGATTTTCAGCGCAGTACTAACTTCTTGCAACATGGCTAATAATGGCATACACCAGTTCAGTGTTAACAAATTCAAACAGGTGTATGTTGTTGTGCCAGTCTCGTACCCGCAGTCCTTTACTACGAAGCCACACTGTTGTAACACGTGCAGAATGTGGTTTTGCATTTTCTTGCTAAAATAAGCAGGGGTGTCCATGAAAAAAACGTTGCTTGGATGGCAGCATATGTTTCTCCAAAACCTGTATGTACCTTTCAGCATTAATGGTGCCTTCATAGATGTGTAAGTTACCCATGCCTTTGGCACTAACACAGCCCCATTCCATCACAGATGCTGGCTTTTGAACTTTGCGTCCATAACAGTCCGGATGGTTCTTTTCCTCTTTAACCCAGAGGATACGACTTCCACAATTTCCAAAAACAATTTGAAATGTGGACTCGTCGGACCATAGAACACTTTTCCACTTTGCATCAGTCCATTTTAGACGAGCTCGGGCCCAGAGAAGCCGGCGGCGTTTCTGGGTGTTGTTGATAAATGGCTTTTGCTTTGCATATTAGAGTTTCAAGTTGCACTTACGGATGTAGCGCCGAACTATATTTACTGATATTGGTTTTCTGAAGTGTTCCTGAGCCCATGTGGTGATATCCTTTACACATTGGTGTCAGTTTTTGATGCAGTGCCGTCTGAAGGATCGAAGGTCACGGGCATTCAATGTTGGTTTTCGGCCTTGCCGCTTACATGCAGTGATTTCTCCAGATTCTCTGAACCTTTTGATGATATTATCGACCGTAGATGATGAAATCCCTAAATTCCTTGCAATTGTACGTCGAGGAACATTGTCCTGAAACTGTTCGACTATTTTCTCACGCACTTGTTCACGAAGAGGTGAACCTCGCCCCATCTTTGCTTCTGAATTTGCAATTCAGGGAAGCTTCTTTTATACCCAATCATGGCACCAATCCATCTATCCATCCATTTTCTGAGCCGCTTATCCTCACAAGGGTCGGGGGAGTGCTGGAGCCTATCCCAGCTATCATCAGGGAGGAGGCGGGGTACACCCTGAACTGGTTGCCAGCCAATCGCAGGGCACATATAAACAAACAACCATTCGCACTCACATTCACACCTAGGGGCTATTTAGAGACTTCAATTAACCTACCATGCATGTTTTGGGGATGTGGGAGGAAACCGGAGTTCCCGGAGAAAACCCACGCAGGCACGGGGAGTACATGCAAACTCCACACAGGCGGGGCCGGGGATTGAACTCCTCAGAACTGTGAGGCAGATGCTCTAACCAGTCGACCACCGTGCCGCCTTCATGGCACCCACCTGTTCCCAATTAGCCTGTTCACCTGTGGGATGTTCCAAACAGGTGTTTGATGAGCATTCCTAAACTTTCTCAGTCTTTTTTGCCACCTGTCCCAGCTTTTTTTGGAACGTGTTGCAGCCATAAAATTCTAAGTTTGTGATTATTTACTAAAAATAATAAAGTTGATCCGTTTTAACATTAAATACCTTGTCTTTGTAGTGTATTCAATTAAATATAGGTTGAAAATGATTTGAAAATAATTGTATTCTGTTTTTATTTATGTTTAACACAACATCCCAACTTCATTGGAATTGCGGTTGTACTAATTGAGTCACCACGTCTATTGATGTGAAATTATTGTTCACAGTCAGATAACAAAAGATCAAGATGCAAGATTTCATACTGTATTCTAACAAATAAAATGTCCTTGCAAATAATGGATGAAAGCACAAGGCTATAGACATGTTGCTGTGTCATTTCCCATTGTTTGTCATACAATACAGTACACAGTGATCCTTTTTCTCCATTGCAATTGCATGACATTTACATGAACTGAATCTCCCTTCATATGTGCAACATATAATAATTACCCATGAAGGCATCTGAGGTAGTGAAAATCCTGCAGAAACTTCACACATACAACCAGTTATGTCTAAGCTGTTATCAGCGGCCCCTTGACACCCGTCACAGCAAGTGAGGACTTTGATAGTGGTGTGTCACTGGAAGGGACAAGGAGGAGTTGGTTGACCATCAAGGGAGCGGAGTAAATTCATTTGCTGCGCAGCTGATGATAAGGTACGTCATTTGTACACAGACTGAACAGAGGTCTCTCCAGAGGGGGCACGTGAAGCGAGGGAAGGAGAGGAAATGGAGCATGGGAAAGGTAGAGAGTACGCTAGGCCCCTTCTCACACTGAGCTGCGAGGCGGGAGGGTAGGGTGGTGTCACGGTGGCAGATAAAAGAGGCTTTGAGCTGAAAACACTAACAATCGGTAAAAAACAGACAGGAGACATGTCCCAGTGCAGTCTAGCATGTACAGAAACAGAGGTCTGTACCCCCAACTTTGTTTTTTAATTCATTTGAAGACATACTGTATCACTGAAAATTATTAAATTGTGATACACTGGGCGGCACGGTGGCCGACTGGTTAGAGCATCAGCCTCACAGTTCTGAGGAGCGGGGTTCAATCCCCGGCCCCGCCTGTGTGGAGTTTGCATGTTCTCCCCCTGCATTCGTGGGTTTTCTCTGGGCACTCCGGTTTCCTCCCACATCCCAAAAAACATGCATTAATTGGAGACTCTAAATTGCCCGTAGGTGTGACTGTGAGTGCGAATGGTTGTTTGTTTGTATGTGCCCTGCGATTGGCTGGCAACCAGTTCAGGGTGTACCCCGCCTTCTGCCCGATGACAGCTGGGATAGGCTCCAGCATGCCCGCAACCCTAGTGAGGAGAAGCGGCTCAGAAAATGCATGCATGTGATACACTGGTATTAAAGCTATCACAAGATACTATACAGTTCCCACCACTAATACCTTTATCATTGGTGTGTGAATGTGTGAGGCTCTGTAAAACGCTTTGGGTACTGTGATGGTGTAGATAAAGCACTATATATACAGCTAACTCGAGGCGAGAAGCGGGGTGCACCTTGAACTGGTCGCAGGGCACAAACAAACAACCATTCGCACTCACGTTCACATCTACGGGCAATTTAGAGTCTTCAATTAAACTACCATGCATGTTTTTGGGATGTGGGAGGAAACCGAACAAAACCCACACAGGCACGGAGAGAACATGCAAACTCCACATAGGTGAGGCCGGGTTTGAACCCAGGTCCTCAGAACTGTGAGGCAGGTGTGCTAACCAGTCGTACACCATGCCTGATTTCAGGCATTTCATCATAAAATCCTGTTTGCAGTCAACATTCATAAATGTCCTGGTACTTCCTGCACGACCGTCACAGTGCAGTTTGAGTGTTTAAACATGGAACGGGATCATGAAATGTCTCCGTCTCATCGGAATAATTTATTTGCCTGAAAAATGCCCACACTGTGACAACTTGTCAATTAAAGTCAGGATCATGGCAGCTGACACCTGACACTTCTAATTTCGGTCACAGGCTCTGATGGGGCACCTCTTCACATTCAATGACAATCATCCATAGAAACCTTGAAATGTTATTAATTGATAATAGAGCATGCTATTTTGACTATTTCATTCATTCATTCATTTCCCACATCGCTTATCCTCAATAAGGTCGCTGATGTGCTGCAGCCTATCCCATCTGACTCTGGGGGAGAGCTGGATACACCCTGAACTGATCGCCAGCCAATCGCAGGGCACATATAGACAAACAACCACTCACAGTCACATTCACATCTATGGGCAATTTAGAGTCTTCAATTAACCTACCATGCATGTTTTTGGGATGTGGGAGGAAACCGGAGTACCTGGAGAAAACCCACGTAGGCACGGGGAGAACATGCAAACTCCACACAGGCGAGGCCGGATTTGAATCCAGGTCCTCAGAACTGTGAGGCAAATGTGCTAACCAGCAGGCACGGTGGTGTGGTGCCTGTCTTTATTTCGACTCTTTATAAGCCACTTTGCTTGATTTGTTCAAATTAATGAAACTTTTGAGGAAACGTATTGGCTGGAATCACTTTACTAAATGATTCATTCTTTCTTCGATTCAGTTGCGTTTAGGTGCAAACTTGCCGGTCATGGGAACTTAAGTCTTGGGTTGTCTTGTCTTCTGCGAATTTTGCAATCTCCGTGTGGGTGGGCAGGGGGTGGGGCTGGACTGTTGATGCCTGAGCAAATATGACCCGTAATCCGTTCACTTCAAATGAATGTGTCACTCAGTGAACGACCACAACCACTGATTGATTATGCCTTGAGTCATTCATTCTCTCCAAATGCACAACAATTATCACTCAGTAAATTATTCTGACATGTGTGTGATTCACTGCAAATGAACGAACTGTACCAGTGAACGGAACGGTTCAGCGCTGATTTTATTTATTTATTTATTTTTTACTGCAAATGAACAACATGTATTACTCAATGAACGACGCTGCCCTTAGTGATTCTAACGATTTCCTGCTTGTGGGATACACTTTCAGTGGCATTTCTCCAAGCTAATCGCTAATGTTGAGTCCAAGCCACATGAAAAAAAAACACACGTCCTCTCACCATTATCTTAACAGACTACGCATACAGTAATGAGAGGAGCGCAGACAATGGTTGATGAACAAACCGTCCCTCAGTCAATTAACTTGTTACAGGGTATATGTGAACCTCAGGGCTGAATCATGAACTGAATAATGAAGCACTGAACAATTTAGTGATCAAATATTTTGAACAGATCACTTTGTGAATGGATTGCAGTGATTTGGTGCAGTCAAACCAGCTGCCATTCCCATCAGTAATTGTTTGGGGTCTCTATTCAGAAAAATATTCAACACATACGGGGGAAAAAAGCAACCTATTGCTGAACTCTTTGTTCCAGCAGGAAGCGCATGAGAGCTTCTTAAACGCACATTGGACTTTTATTCCTTTTGGAAGGCATGTGTATGTGGTATACAGAATGAAATGCAGAGACCTCCTCTGAGATTGTGAATCAAAGGTTACGCTCGCAGTTGTTTCAAAGCATATAACGGTTCATTGGCAAAGATGAAATGTCGCAAAGAATTTGTTTTGTTTCAGGCGAAAACAAATTCAATGCAGTGGGAGTGCAGTAAAGTCATGGCCATGAGACAGGAATAAAAAGCGGCTTCAACCCAATTCACTGCCAGTACACAGAGCTGGAGTTCATTGTCAAGGGTAAACCGTGTCAAGAGCACCTCCATTGAATAATGCAGGTCGTATAGGCATGTGTGGGGGGATCATTATGTGACATCTGCAGTGCCACCAAGTGCTGGCAAATTATGTCTGTGAGTAGCGGGTGATTGGCACTTAATGAGCAAATGTGAGCGACAATGAGCTTTAGCCCAGGGGCAACAACAGCATGGGGCAGCGGTAGGTCATGAATCTGGAATAAAAAAGTAAATGGTCTCCATCACTGCTATTGATTTCCCTTAGCCACACGCTATGTTTTATATCTTCGATTGGCCATGATGCAGTGACAGACACGAATCAGGCAAGAAAAGGTAGCCTGGGATGAATAAATTTCCCATCCACAAGGGACCCTTTTAAACAATCTCTCACAGAAGCATTCAACATACTTTATTAGCCATTTTATACCTCGCTCCAAATTAGACCAGTGAAAGCTATGCAAAGTCCACGTTGAGGTCTGTTTGTTGTTTCTTTGAAATGGGAAAAAGGGTGTAGGTTTGGAGAAATTATGCCTTACCAGAGGACTTGCACTTGACCCCTCTGTGCATTTCCCGCCCTCTTCTTCATCATTAGCACGCCGCTATCAGAGTGCCTCATAAATGTGGCTGCTAAATCGCAGGAAGTGCACCCGCCCACCCGCTGAGGCCTTTTCCTCACCGTCCCGGCTCATTATGCAACTCATCATGGTTGCGTGACTCCTCTCAGAAGCCACCTATCTGCCAATCCACACCCCCTCCTACCTGCCGCTCTCAAAATCATGACAAACAACCGCCTTATCTAGCTCTCTATCGCCCCCGCTCACTGACTTTTTACAGCGCTTCATTTGGTTGTAACGGAGATACACCGTTCATTTTGACTTCCATCTTTCGGTGTAAAATTAGCCGTGAGTCACATTTGCACATAGTATTTCTTTCACTAAGAGATGTGCCCAGGGCGATATGATATTCTAACCAGTCTATTAAGGTTGAGTGCCTCGTCAGTAAGCAAGGAAGAACAATCACGGTAAGGTAACAGTTCTTGCCAAATATGAGTTTAATTCATCGTTACAAAAAAAAGATGTAATTTTGTCATTACGGCTATGGGATGTTAGTTGTTGTGTTTTTTACACTGTTTCCTTGGTAAAAGTTGTTCCAACTTATTTTTGCCCAAAGGTTGTACAAGGTGAAACACAATGTAAGGTTGTAGAATCAATGCCAGGACAAATACAATGTGGGAGAACGGAAGCAATTGCATTATGCTCACTTGGCAACACCTAAGCCTTGTGGGAGCCACCAGTGTTTCTGGAAGGGTGGGAGTCTCTCTTTGCATCCAGCATGACAACAGAGAAAGAAACTCGTGTAATTTATGGATTATTACAGATGTGAACAATCTGCTTGAAGCCGTTTATAATGTTGCATTCTATGATGGGAAAGCGAGTATAAAGGAATGAGTTTAAAATCTTGCATCCTTCTCCTTTCAACCCAGTCAAAGACATTTTACCTTTCCCCATTCACACAAAATTACAAATAAAGTCCTGGAAAAAAGAGAAAGAAAATGTTTTTAGAGAAAACAGGGGATTTGGACTGGACTAAGGAGTAACCTACTTCAACTATAGTTATATGCTCACTTGCTTTGCCACCATGCATCTGTCGGATTTCCAGATAACTTAGCTACATTGTTTGTTGGCCAATCAAGACGACATAATAATGTAATTCAATTTTCCAAGTTCTTGTTGGTTCAAACAGACCTGACAAATGGATCTACTTTACTTTTTAAGGGCCCCCAATAAAGGTCTATAATTACCGCTTTTTCACTGCACAGTATCTCGAGACCACATTTTGAATGTATTAGTCTCGTCTCGGACTCGACCTGCAAAAGTCTTTGTCTTATCTTGGTCTCAGACCGGCCGGACTAAGGATTTTCTGTCGAGACCGGTCGAGATCAGCACTGATCTGCTATTCTTCAACTCCATTAATCTGATTATACCTTTAAGTCATGTTTTAATGAACCCACTCTTCTAACCACAAAAGTATATATTTTTCCAGTATTCATACATTTTTAGAGATTCAAATAATACTTGGGAAGATATTTTTTAGAGGGCAATTTCCTGCCCAATTTCGACAATAAAAATGGTATACATTTTTTCTTACGTTATATCATCAAATCAGTCCCAGTTCTACACAGCAGGAGTCATCGAATCAGTGCTGTGTTCATCCATCACAGTCTGGTTTGACGCTGCCACAAAAAGGGACAAACTCCGACTGCAATGAACAATCAGGACTGCTGAGGACTTACACGCTGCCAGAAGTAAGACAAGAGCATGCAAAATCTTCTTGGACCTTTGATATCCTGGACACCACCTCTTCCAGCTCCTTCCATCAGGTATCGAGCAATACAAACTAAAAACAGCAGACATTCCAACAGCTTCTTCCCTCTTGCCATTAAATTGCTAGAGGCTAAGTGACTCTCCATAGTGTGATTTTATGTTGTTATGTCTCAAAAGTATTTATTCTCAAAATGACTGTCTATTGCCGTACTCGAGCAGCTCCAATTACTGGAGACAAATTCCTTGTGTGTGTTTGACATATTGGCAAATAAAGAGGATTCTGATTATGATTGTAGATTCCTGAGATGGTGAATTTTGGGGTTTTCGTTTGTGGTAGGCTATAATCATCAAAATTATACATATATAACAAAAAATAAATAAATAATAATTTTCTCAGCGTGTGTGGAGTGCATTCTCTATAATGAGTTTTTCTTTTTGAACTGAACTATAACAAAATTAAGCTTTTGTACACTGTTTAATTTTATTGAGAAGTACCTGTAAATACAGACTATTGAGTACAAAAACAACCCAATTTTTTTTATGCAAATGGGAGTGAGTTCTCTGCACAATTTATTTGATTTGGGGGATTTATCTCTTAGACTCTAAATTGCCCGTAGGCATGACTGTGAGTGCGAATGGTTGTTTGTTCCTATGTACCCTGCGATTGGCTGGCAACCAGTTCAGGGTGTACCCCGCCTCCTGCCCGATGATAGCAGGGATAGGCTCCAGCACGCCCGCGACCCTAGTGAGGAGAAGCGGCTCAGAAAATGGATGGATGGATGGATGGATTTATCTCTTGATGGTCATAATGTCATGAGCTGTGCCCCGCAGTTCTTTTGTTGGAGTTTGCATAGCGCTTTGCGCCCCTCTCGCCCTCCCTCCCTCCCTCTCTTCCCAGTAATCAGCACCACCTCGGCCCCGCACCTGTCATCAATCAACCTTCACCATCACCTGCATAAAAGCCTGCCAGATCCCGGAAACTCTCACCAGAGTGTTAACGTTCTCCCGTGGTACACCGGCTCTCTAACCAACACGTAAGCTACGCCAGTCCTTGCTATCCTTCTGAACTCTGTGTTTTTCCTTGTCCTCAGTGCTCCTTCCGTTGTCCTCAGTGCTCCTTCCGTGTTCCCCGCCGAGTTGACCTCTTCCACCACGCCGCGAAGCCATTCATTAACCTTTCACCACAAACCTCGTAGCCTCCGCTTGCTTCTGGATCCAATTAAAATCGGACTGTGACACATAACATTTTTGTTCTTCTTTGCTACTTGAATTTAGGTTCCTGGAATACAAGGCGGGACAACAAAAAGATACCAGCCATCTGTAGCATCCTTTACACAGAATGTGCTGCGCTACATTCCTCACTCCCCAAGACAGCTGGCCATCAGTGAAGCCATTGTCAAAGACTTGGATGTTGTCTCATTTATGGACAATGCACACTTTAGACACTTTATTGAGGTTTTGGACCATAAATACGTACCACTCTCGAGGAGAAGAATTTCTGAGAAATGCTTACCGGAGTTAGTAAAACAAGTCAAAGAAACAATTTTGGAGAAGCTGGCAAAAGAGTCAACCGTGTCCTTAACAATTGATGTCTGGTCTGATCACAGGCTTTGGTCCTTCCTTGGGTTAACTGCCCAAGTGTGCAACAAGTCAAACGACTCTTAAGCACTTGAATCATACTTGCTGGACTGTAAATATTTTACAGGCACACAAAGTGGAGAACGAATTGCTTCTGCCTTTGAGGAGATCACAGAGGAATATGGCATCCATCATAAGATAAGCTACATTACAGACCAGCTCACCGTTTAAAGACAGGTTTGAGGCCACATTTGATTGTAATAAGACTATTCCAGCGGCAAACAATACAAGATGGAACAGCAGTTTTAGACAAGTACAGGCTCTCACAGGTCTAAGATGTCCCCATCTTACAAATTATGCCTGGGTAATCAAACATATGAGCACAGCTGTGTGTTTTCTAATTTACGAAATAAAAGTAGGGCTGTGAATTTCAAAATAAGAGCAATATATAAAAAACAAGTACAACCCCAATTCCAATGAAGTTGTGATGTTGTGTTAAACAAATAAAAACAGAATACAATGACTTGCAAATCATGTTCAACCTATATTTAATTGAATACACTACAAAGACAAGATATTTAATTTTCAACTGATAAACTTTATTGTTCTGAGCAAATAATCATTAACTTAGACTTTTGTGGCTGCAACACGTTCCAAAAAAGCTGGGACAGGGTCATGTTTACCAGTGTGTTACATCACCTTCACTTTTAACAACTTTCAATAAACGTTTGGGAACGGAGGAGACTAATTGTTGAAGCTTTGTTGGTGGAATTCTTTCCCATTCTTGCTTGGTGTACAGCTTCAGCTGTTCAACAGTCCGGGGTCTCCGTTGTCGTATTTTACGCTTCATGATGCGCCACACATTTTCAATGGGAGACAGGTCTGGACTGCAGGCAGGCCAGTCTAGTACCCGCACTCTTTTACTACGAAGTTACGCTGTTGTAACGTGCAGAATGTGGTTTGGCATTGTCTTGCTGAAATAAGCAGGGGCGTCCATGAAAAAGACGTTGCTTGGATGGCAGCATATGTTTCTCCAAAACCCGTATGTACCTTTCAGCATTAATGGTGCCTTCAGAGCTGTGTAAGTTACCCATGCCATTGTCACTAACACAGCCCCATACCATCACAGATGCTGGCCTTTGAACTTTGTGTCCATAACAGTCCGGATGGTTCTTTACCTCTTTGGCCCGGAGGGCACGACGTCCACAATTTCCAAAAACAATTTGAAATGTGGACTCCTCGGACCACAGAACACTTTTCCACTTTGCATCAGTCCATCTTAGATGAGCTCGGGCCCAGAGAACCCGGTGGCGTTTCTGGGTCTTGCTGATAAATGGCTTTTGCTTTGTTTAGTAGAGTTTCAAGTTGCACTTACGGATGTAGCGCCAAACTGTATTTGCTGACATTGGTTTTCTGAAGTGTTCCTGAGCCCATGTGGTGATATCCTTTACACATTGATGTCGTTTTTTGATGCAGTGTCACCTGAGGGATCGAAGGTCACGGGCATTCAATGTTGGTTTTCGGCCTTGCCGCTTACATGCAGTGATTTCTCCAGATTCTCTGAAACTTTTGATAATATTATGGACCGTAGAAGATGAAATCCCTAAATTCCTTGCAATTGTATGTCGAGGAACATTGTCCTGAAACTGTTCGACTATTTTCTCACACACATGTTCACAAAGAGGTGAACCTCGCCCCATCTTTGCTTGTGAATGACTTAGCAATTCAGGGAAGGTCCTTTTATACCCATTCATGGCACCTACCTGTTTCCAATTAGCCTGTTCACCTGTGGGATGTTCCAAACAGGTGTCTGATGAGCATTGCTCAACTTTCTCAGTCTTTTTTGCCACCTGTCCCAGCTTTTTTGGAATGTGTTGCAGCCATAAAATTTTAAGTAAATGATGATTTGCTAAAAACAATAAAGTTTATCAGTTTGAACATTGAATATCTTGTCTTTGTAGTGTATTCTATTAAATATAGGTTGAACATGATTTGCAAATCATTGTATTCTGTTTTCATTTATGTTTAACACAACATCCCAACCTCATTTGAATTGGGGTTGTATTACGAAAAGTATTATTATCAAATAAAGTGCTTAACTTCAAAATTATTCAAAAAAAAACAACTAACAAAATACAGATAACAGTTCATATTTTGATCATATGGGTAGAAGCAAAATCATGCATTGTAAAAATACATTATACATAGGTAGAAGGATTTTCCAGAATTTCGAGGGCAACTTTGGCGGTGCATATTATACATGGGTGCGCATTATACATGAGAAATTATGGTACATTAAATTAACTAAAACAATTTATTTTCCCACACCTCCTTTCTCCCTACAAGGCTCACAAAAGCGCAGCTCAGGACAGGACTAAAGCATTCGAACTTAGATAACCAAATATTTTGATGCCATCTATGATTCTGACACTGACAATGCACTTGTCTTTTGGGACAAACACCATGACAGATTCCCACAACTCTGAAAGTGCTCTCACTTCCTGCCTCATCTGCACCAGGTGAGAGGGTTTTTAGTAGAGGGAGCATTATTATGAGACCGCATGGTGCACATTTAGGTTAGAAAATGCTGCAGTCTCTTATTTTTCTTAAATGCAACCAAGCACTTATTTAAACCTTCATTTTTAAATGCACACAAGGATTTCTTTTTTGGAAGTATTGAGATTTTTTTTTTTAATTGTTAACATTTGACGTGTGCATGTTCTGTTTTGAAAGAGTTCAAGATATGTTTTCGTCTCTCAAATTCATTTAAAAAAAATTCAAATTATTAATAGAATGGTCGTTAACTATTCAACTTTGTCATGTTTTAAAAAAATTTAATTTATGGTCTTGGTCTTGTCACAGTCTTGACTTGTCACAGTCTTGGTCTTGTCTCGGTCTCGGCTTGTCTCTGTCTTGGTCTTGACTCAGTCTCGACTCGCAAAAGTCTTGGTCTAATTGTCTTGGTCTCGGTAGCTCTAGTCTCAAGCAAGTCTTGGTCTCGGATAGTGTGGTCTGGAGCACAACACTAGTATCTACTTGGCTCTTGTTGCCTCGAATTGAGTCAGTATTCCACTTCAAAATATCATGACTACGACACTGTAAAAACTACTCCATATTGAGTGCCTCGGTCAAATCATGACACACAAGCAAACAACAATGAAGGAGGGTCTCTTGTATTTACTTCTCAGTTAGGAGAACACTTATATTAAACAGGAGTAGAAAACGGAGACTGGAGTATAACACTTCAGTGTCCAGATCTAATGTACACTAACAAGGAGAGCTAACATTAGCATGTGTGTGTTTGTTTTTCTCTTTTTTAGCCATGTATCTTCTAGCCGCAAAGGCACTTTTGCAAGACCAAGTGGTTCACGTCATCCAGATGATATTTACCCAACATACTTGGACCCCAGCTAACCAGGCACTATAAATAGTTCCTCTGTTTTTGCTGATTGGACTTGGTCCAATAGAAAATAGAGGTGTGTCTGGACTGTGACGTGGAAAATGGGCAACAGTCCTACCACTGTATTCTTGAAAAACATTTAAGGTATTTAAGAACAATTTTCAGATACAACAGCATGGTGCATTTGTTACCATGTCTGCCTGCCACTAAAGAGGATCTGGGTTTGGTTCTAGTCATATTCATGCCGGGCTTGCATGTGTGAGCGCCGGGTATTTTGGCTTCCTCCTACAATCTAAAAACATACCGGTGCATGTTTTTTCTTTGTTTTTCTTTTTTTAACTCAGGGATCTGGAACCTTATTGGCTAAGAGAGCCATGAAAGCCACATATTATAAAATGTATTCCTGTGAGAGCCACATTTTTTGAAAAAAATAACTGAATCCCACTAAAAGCATTTATTTTAAAGCGAGACCAACAATTTTAGAAAAAAATAAGTCTCAGAATGTATTCTTTTTAATAACCTTGTAATACTGAAGCTAACCAATAATAAAAACTATAGTTATTATTATTAATCTGACTTCTGATGCTGCATGGTTTTAATCATGTTTTTGTAGTCTAGTTGATACGTGGTGAGGTTAAGTTTCAATGCAGGTGTTGAGGCTTCCATCCGTTACACGTGATCGCAGGTTGGTCTTGATGGTTTTTAGATGTGAGAACGACTGCTCACATGCATACGTAGAGGCAGTTCAATATCCGGGATAAAGAATTCCAGCTTGTTTTCAAATGCAAACACTGCTTGTTGAAGGAATAAGACTATTTCTCATGCCTTCCATTTTCACATTGAGCTTCTTCAGATGTTCAGTCATGTCCACGATAATCAAACTTCAGGGGCCACTCAGTGTTAGCTTGCTCAGAATGCACGACAGCTTTCATTTTAAGAAAAGTCCAGATTTTGCTCAGACAAACCGCAAAACGGCTGAACAACTTCCCTCTTGACAACCAACTCACATTGCTGTGCAAAAAAGGACCAGGATAATTGTTCCCAACTTCAATGCAAATGGAGCATGGTGTGTGGTGCTTTATATTTCCCCGTTTCATAGATGGAATTTTATTACTCCATATTAGACACAGCACAGAACCTGCTCTCTCCACAAAGATACATTCCTTTGTCCATTCGTGCTGAAATGTACGGTACTCCTCATCTTTCTTTTCACCATCTTTTTTGTCAAAAGCCACCTGACTGTTTGATTAAAAGGAGGGAAGTTTACTTCTCAACCTCACAATGACCCAGGTTGGCTCCTGCATTATTTAATAAAAATAGTCTGACCCTACTGTACCCAGAAGGACAGCTGGCATTGTTTCCAGCCACCCACATTGTGGTAGAAAATGGATGGGTGGATTAAAATGCATGAGAATGTTTTAGATTTTGAACGTTACTTTTGACAGTGTGATAGTGTTGACAGTGTAATGTTTTACTTTAAAATGTCCGCGAATTTGTTTATGATTTTTCGTGTTAAGAATTATCAGCTAAGATTTATCTGCATGCCAGATGCAGTTCTCAAAAGAGCCACATGTGGCTCACGAGCCAGAGGTTCCCGACCCCTGGTTTAACTGATGACTCAAATTGCCTATCGGCGTGAATGTGAGTGACTAGTTGTTTGACGATAAGTGCCCTGGGATTGGCTGGTGACCAGGCCAGGGTGTACCCCGCCTAAGTAAGCTGGGATAGGCTCAAGCTCACCTGTGACCCCAATAAGATTAAGCAGTATAAAAAATGTATGGATGTGTGGATGGATCAAGTAGTTTTTGTGTAGTCTTGCTAACACACGGATTAATCCACAGGCAACAAGCTTTGAGCCTGACAGCTGAACATTGCCCACTGATTTGAATGTCAGTGGATGGATGTGCAGTACAACTATAATGGTTGTATACAAAACTCAAAGCTAGTTTGTAGACTGTGAACACCATCTGGCCTTGAGAACATTTTTAGCATAGGTGTAGCATGTGTTGTTAGGATTCAGTGCAGAAGTACATCTGTTACCTATTGTATTGTGTGACCTCATGTTGTGTCTATGTGGACTCAGGCCAGCTTCACCTCAAATCACACTCAAAACACATTTTGTGTGCATGCTTCTTAACAAGATTGGACTCCCCAGCCAATGATGAAACACATGCTCACGTAAGAAAAACACACAAACTGTGTTTCAGGAACAAAGGCACTGCAAGGTGGGGGTCCAAGTTTAGAGAGCTGTGAGAGGATGGATAATAGAAGACAGTATGTGCCATGGGATCATTGGATGGATCCTCCATTTCGAGAGCGATGAGACCTGAAGGGCGACAGGGAGACGGACGCATTGAGGGAAAGAGAGACGCCGCAGCCCGGCGCTCTGTTAGGCGCCTAATGGAGGGGCGGCAAGGAGGAAAGCAAGCACTACGGGGCTCGCTGCTCACAGAGGGAACAGTGGAGGAACGGGAGTTTGCAGAGAGAGACAGAGGAGGGAGGAAAAGTTGAGTGGTGCAGGCTGCTGCCAGACACAAGCAATTTCCTCTGTTCGGCATTACAAGAGGCTGTCAAGTGTGCAATGTACCTTTGTGCACAAGTTAAGAAAAAGTATCACTTTACTTGCTCAGGGCACCAAAAAAATGTGGTAATGAACACCAGCAACAGCATTTTGACTATATCTGCTGTTTGATTAAAGATGTGTGGTTGTGGCTGAAAGAGAGATGAACGATAGGAAGTTGAGTCATGTTTATTATGTTTTCCATTTTATTGGACTTTTTCTAGTTGTGTTTCAGGGAGGGATGGATGGATGGATGGATGGATGGAATGTCCCAAATAAGGAGTTGTGACCTCCAAAGTTACTGTGATGAGGTTAGTATGAGACTGTCTTGATCCCAATGGACATCCTGTGTAGTTGAGTTTTATTTTGCTTTCAATGCTTCCTTCAGAGGCGGCACGGTGAACGACTGGTTAACACATCTGCCTCACGGTTGTGCGGACCCGGGTTCAAATCCAGCCTCGCCTGTGTGGAGTTTGCATGTTCTTCCTGTGCCTGCGTGGGTTTTCTCCAGGTGCTCCAGTTTCCTCCCACATCTCCAAAACATGCATATGTGTGAATGCGAGTGCGAATGATTGTTTGTTTATATGTGCCCTGCGATTGGCTGGCGACCAGTTCAGAGTGTACCCCGCCTCTCGCCCAAAGATAGCTGGGATAGGCTCCAGCACGCCCGCGACCCTCGTGAGGAGAAGCGGGTCGGAAAATGGATGTATGAATGATTCCTTCAGAAAAATTCATTTGTGCCGGGCCGTCACAAATGAATTTTAGTTGCCACAAATAGATTTTGGATTTTGCTGTGCGGCGATTCATCAGCTTTTGTGCGTGTACTAACCAATTCTACCGCTTTTCCTTTCTGATCGAATACTGCAAATACAGCACCTCAAATGACTGAAATATCGGAAGTATCGATATTTCCATTTTATAATCCATTTTCTGGTATCAGAGGCATCGACATCAAACCGTGTCGATCTCCACACCACTTTAGCAGGCGTAATGGCCATCTTGTCACAGCATTGAGTGCTGTTTTTGTTGTATTTGTATCTATTTAAACTTGAAACCCCCACTCCACGTTGGGCAAAGCTTATGGACCGTCGTCAGGATTTTCTGAGTGAGTTTACGCTGTGAAAAGACTATTACAAGCTATTGTGGGAAACTAACCAAAACTGCAGCGCTGCAATCCATTGTCCACAATTATACAGTTTACACAAGGTTGGGAAAGTTCATTTTCTACGCGAACTCGTTCAAAGTTTAATGGACCATTCCAAAAATGAACTAGTTCAGTTCATAGTTCATAATTCAAAACTTTTAACTAAGTTTACCATTCCAAAAATGAACTAGTATATAGTTCTTTTTTGTTTTTTCTCAATATGTTGCTGACGGGCTCTTCCCTTTAAAATACTGACATTTCATTTTCCCATTGTTGCCACTCATTCAGTCCACGCAGTAGAGCTTTCACCCAAAATGTTTCTTGAATGGTCTTTTTTACAATGAGGAATTACAACTTGCAAACAAAAACACGCAATAAAGTATGACAGGAACGATGGTGAAAGGACATTGCTAACTCTGCATTCGTTGCAGCTCTGGCTAACTTTATTAACACATTTTTTTTTTACTATCTATTCTTATATTACAAAACAAAATTAATTCCTTGTCATGTCTGTGTGGTCATACAGAATTTTAACTAAAGCATTCTGATGAAAATAATTTCCTAGTAATAAATTTTTTTAATTATATACTGTAATGCAAAAGAACCACCAAAGAACACATTCACTCCCATTTACACAGTGTCACTGAACGCACTTCGCATTCTCACGCAGCTGCGACGTGCCTGCTATGAATGGTGGCTGTGGCTGCACTGAATTGGTTACCAAATACAGTGTTTATCCGCCAAAATATGAAGGCTCATAAATAGTGTGTTCAGAAGGGTTTGTCCTGGAAGTCCCTAACAAAATGTGGCACTCTTGAATGAAAATGAACTTTCGTTCGAAAATCGTTCTTTGATGCCAGAATGAGCGTCTCATCAAGATTGCGCCTAACCTCATGGTCGCCTCAGTTATGTGTTCTCTAGTACTGTCAATGTTTTTGTGTTTTTAGTTTGTCTTTGGAGACATTACGTGAGCCACTTACACAATGGAAGACCTGATAAACATTAGGGAGTCTACCCCAGACTTTTTTTCACCAACTTTCACACATCCACTCAGTTTTTTCTTTGAGTTACTCACCAGTGGGGCTGCTGCGGTGTACGGCGCATGGAGGCGAGCTGGGGTGAGAGGATTTCGAATGCCGTTTCCATCAATTCACCTCACAAATCTTCACTCCCCACCCAACAAAATGGACGAGCTTCATCTTCTCACAAAGACCACTAAAGATTTTCGATGTTCCGCCGCCCTGTGCTTCACGGAGACATGGCTTTGTGAACACATCCGTGATGGCCCCGTAATGCTTCCGGGCTTCCAACTACACCGGGCAGACCGCGTCACGGAGTTCTCGGAGAAAACAAAAGGCGACGTGATATGCTTATATATAAATGAAAAACGGTGTACACACACTGCAGCCCGGACTTGGAGTCGCTGTTTTTGAACTGTAAGTCATTCTAGACGCCTCGCGAGTGAGCTTCATTCATACTGGCGGGGGTCTACATTCCTCCTCAAGCTAACACGAACGCCGCACTGCTAACGCTCGCTGAACAAGTAAATAAACTTGAAAAAAAGCACCCAGATTCACCCCTCATTATTCTTGGGGACTTTAACCAAGCTAAACTCAGCCATGAGCTCCCTAAATATAAGCAGCACATTGACTTTCCTACCAGGGAAAACAACATTCTAGACCACTGCTATACCACGCTAAATGACATATACCGTGCTATCCCTTGCGCAACTCTGGGCTCTGAATTTAATTAAGCAGTGATTGACTGCAACCGATCCAGTGTTTAAAAAAATGTATGGATCCTGTCTCTGAGACATTTCAAACACGCATCCTAATATGTTTGCCTGCCCCAGTAACATGGACATGCTATTTCGAGAGTAATATTGCTCTTATAATGACTATATCAGGCCTCCAGTCCCCGTGGAACCTTTTAACGTCGGTCTACATATGCTCAAGAAGCATATTATCATTCGGTCTAGTAAACCTCTTCGCTGCCAGGGACATGTCTGATTTACAGTAATTGAAGCCCTTGATAATTTTAATGCAAATATTCATGCATCACTAACTGTAAGCAGTCATTTCAATGTCTCACTACAAACAGTGTTGCGTAATGCTCTTCGCAATGAATTTATCTTGTGATGTGAAATTCAATAAATAAACTGACATCAAATTAAAATAATTGTAGCCGCCAGGCAAAGGTTGAGCCCCCCCCCCACCCCAAAAAAAAAGATTGTGAGCAGACCTATTTACAGTTTCCTCCATCACTTGGTGCTTGTACAGTATGCAGCTAGTGGGAACTGGTTCATTGAAAAGACACAGAGGGGGGAGGTAGGTTAGAGAAAAGAAGAGACCAGAAGGACTCTGCAACAGTCCACTCAATAAGAAAAGCCCTAAACGGATTTCTGTGAGGGAACTGCTCAGGGAGAAGTGAACAGATTGATTAAGACACATTCTGCATGCTGTTCCTAGTGGGGCAGCAACACTAAAAGCTGTTCATCAACAATTATGGCAGTGAGAGGTTGAGCCGAGAGGGAGCTACGGCCAGGGAAAAGCATGCATTTCACAGAACTATTAATTTTGTTGCAGGAGAAAAAAAAATACATCCCCACAGCTTTAATCTGATCTAAGCATCCTGAAACCTCACATTGTGTTGCTGAATCAATACATGTCAAGGTCACGTGAGTCACCTGTAAATTATTGCTACAAAAATGGAGCAAAAGACTGACACATTCTGTTGGCCATCTGAACAACAGCTGTCCTTTTCACTGGCAATCACAAAAATATAGGTTTTTCTTTATTACTTTAAGTTATTATAAAATAATTGTAGATTTGCAGGAGTATTTTCTTCATTGAATAAGACAGTATACTGTATAAAACAGTGGTGATGTACGGATTAGAGACAGTGGCAATCAAGAAACAACAGGGAGCAGAGCAGGAGGTGGCAGAAATGAAGGTGTTGAGGTTCTCTCTCGGACTGACCAGGTTGAATAGGATTAGAAATGAGCTCATCAGAGGGACAGCCAAGGTTCGATGTTTTGGAGACAAAGTTAGAGAGAGCAGACTTGGATGGTTTGGACAGGTCCAGAGGAGAGATAGTGAGTATGTTGGTAAAAGGATGATAAGGATGGAGCTGCCAGGCAAGAGAGCTCGGGAAAGACCAATGAGGAGGTTAATAGACGTAGTGAGGGCAGTTGATGTTAGAGAGGAGGATGCAGGAGATAGTCTTACATAGAAAAGGATGCCGCGCTGTGGCGACCCCTAACGGGACAAGCCAAAAGGAAGAGAAGATTTGGGGATGGGGGGACATGTCTCGGGCACTTTTTTAGAGGGCAGTTTTGGTCCCCTGCAGTGAAGAAGTTATACTATAGTTCTAAGCAGTGAGTTCATGAACAGGCACCCATGTCTTTAAAATATCTGGCTATAACTTCTTTGTAATTTATAGCCTCTAGGGAAGTGCTTCTCAAACGTTTTACCCCTTTACCACTTGAAAGAATACTTGGCTCTACCAAGTACCACCATAATGACCAATATTAAAATACAGTAGCAGAAAATGAGGCACAGGTTTTATTCCGAGAACATTTAAGTATATTTAATATTGTAAATCAATGTAATATTATGCACACTGTGCTTTAATATAGAACATTTAAAAAATGTACTTAGTAATTCAATTAAGATGTATTCCACATAAAAGTTAAATAAAAATTTAACCTAAATAAATGTTTGAAAACAAACATTTCTAAATGATTAAATGCAAATGTTTGGTATTGACACTGGTTGACACGCCTCTGCAACATCGCGTGGACATCGGAGACAGTGCCTCTGGATTTGCGGCAGTAAGTTGGACTCGTTTCCTGTGAGGGTTGGACTCCGCCAAGGCTGCCCTTTGTCACCGATTCTGTTCATAACTTTTATGGACAGAATTTCAAGGCGCAGCCGAGGTGTAGAGGGGGTCCGGTTTCGTGATTTCAGTATTGCATCTCTGCTTTTTGCAGACGATGTGGTTCCGTTGGCTTCATCAAGCTGTGATCGCCAACTCTCACTGGAGCAGTTCGCAGGCGAGTGTGAAGCAGCTGGGATGAGAATCAGCACCTCCAAATCTGAGACCATGGTCCTCAGTCAGAAAAGGATGTCGTGGCCTCTCCAGGTCGGGGATGAGATGCTGCAGACGTTCTAACCAGTCGGTAAATATATATATATATCCATCCATTTTCTGAGCCGCTTCTCCTCACTAGGGTCGCGGGAGTGCTGGAGCCTATCCCAGCTATCATCGGGCAGGAGGCGGGGTACACCCTAAACTGGTTGCCAGCCAATCGCAGGGCACATACAAACAAACAACCATTCGTACTCACATTCACACCTTCCGACAATTTAGAGTCGTCAATTAACCTTCCATGCATGTTTTTAGGATGTGGGAGGAAACCGGAGTGCCCGGAGAAAACCCACGCAGGCACGGGGAAGAACATGCAAACTCCACACAGGCGGGGCCGAGTAATTGAACCCAGGTCCTCAGAACTGTGAGGATATATATATATATATACGGTATATTTTTTTTGCGTTCAAATAGGTATACAAATGTGTTGTAAAAGGGTGTTTTTAATAAATGTTAATGTTTAAAGCGTGTGGGCAGTGTGAAATTATTTCAAAAAATTACTGTAGCGGGTAAGACTGCGCCCTGATGGATGGAAAATTGATGAATTAATCTGTTTAGTTCTTATTCCAAGAAAACAATATTAATCAGAATACCGTGTTTAGACTAGTGGTGGCACAAAAGAAAAAAGGGTTTAGTTCCCCTTTAAGCATCTATTAGATTGTAAGTAGTACATTAATAAAATAACATGTTTAATAATAAAATACTATGATTCTGCAGATCTTGTTAGTGTTGAAACATGTCCTCTTTCAGAACGCTGACATACTTTGTGCTATGCCAAAGCACCTTTTGCACCTTAAGGCAACATGGTGTGTATCCATTTTCAACTCCACTTGTCCTCAGTAGGGTCATGGTTAACTGGAGCCTATCCCAGCTGGCTTTGGGTCAGAGTATTTCATGGACTGGTCACAAGTCAATCACAGACTGCATTGTAAATTGTTTCAAATCTGAATTCTGCACCTCTGACTTTTTTGGTATATATGGTCATAATTGTTTAAACAACAAAAAGTCTCTCCAACGTCATGGCTTCACAGTGTAGTACAACAGGCTGCAAGAGAAGCTACCTCACAATTCAAAAGAGGATTCAGTACTGTGTCACAGCTACAATCCGATTCAAATGGCAAAAATAACATGCGCTTCTGGGCGACTTTGATAAGAAATCTTTTTTGTTTCTCATCGGCTTTACCGCATTTCTTCCTTGCGTAGCGGAGAGGGTTTGAAGTCTGTCTTGGCCGCGCTGCAAAGGAGAGGGTGGCAGGTGTTGATTAGGCATCATCTTCACTTTGGTAGATAAGTTGCGTCATGAGCAGGCCTTTCTTGATTTTCAAGGGCATGGGATGCATTTGAGCCAGCGCCAAAAGGGAGCTACACCTCATGGAGGCATACACACCAATCGCACCATTAGGGGAATGATTTGTAATTTTTATGTAGGCTTGTTTGATGATATAGTGAGGACACTCAAAACAGACCCTCTCAATATAGGCATACATTTGCTATAGGGTTTTTTTTCTTTAAAGGGATGGAGGGAGCTGGAGTCTATCCCAGCTGACACTGCGGTGAAGAGGTGAAGTTGCACCTGGGCAGATCGTCAATCAACTGAATTTGAATATTTTAATATTAATGTGCAAGAGACTAAACGCTGGTGCTGAATTATGTCTTCGAATTAAATGTAATACCTGTAAATCAATCTTAATCTGATGTTTTTACACATGATGAATATGTACGCTTGCAATGCCAGTAAGGTACAACCCCAATTCCAATGAAGTTGGGATGTTGTGTTAAACATAAATAAAAACAGAATACAATGATTTGCAAATCATGTTCCACCTATATTTAATTGAATACACTACAAAGACAAGATATTTAATGTTCAAACTTATAAACTTTATTGTTTTTAGCAAATAATCATTAACCTAGAATTGTATGGCTGCAACACGTTCCAAAACAGCTGGGACAGGGTCATGTTTACCACTGTGTTAGATCACCTTTTCTTTTAACAATATTCAATGAACGTTTGGGAACTGAGGACACTAATTGTTGAAGCTTTGTTGGTGGAATTCTTTCCCATTCTTGCTTGATGTACAGCTTCAGCTGTTCAACAGTCCGGGGTCCCCGTTGTCATATTTTACGCTTCATAATGCGCCACACATTTTCAATGGGAGAGAGGTCTAGACAGCAGGCAGGCCAGTCTAGTACCCGCACTCTTTTACTACGAAGCCACACTGTTGTAACACATGCAGAATGTGGTTTGGCATTTTCTTGCTGAAATAAGCAGGGGTCTCCATGAAAAAGACGTTGCTTGGATGGCAGCATATGTTTCTCCAAAACCTGTATGTACCTTTCAGCATTAATGGTGCCTTCACAGATGTCTAAGTTACCCATGCCATTGGCACTAACACAGCCCCATACCATCACAGATGCTGCCTTTTGAACTTTGCGTCGATAACAGTCCGGATGGTTCTTTTCCTCTTTGGCCCGGAGGACACGACGTCCACAATTTCCAAAAACAATTTGAAATGCATACTCGTCGGACCACAGAATACTTTTATACTTTGCATCAGTCCATCTTAGATGAGTTCGGGCCCAGAGAAGCCGGCGGCGTTTCTGGGTGTTGTTGGTAATTGGCTTTTGCTTTGCATAGTCGAGTTTCAAGTTGCACTTACGGATGTAGCGCCAAACTGTATTTACTGACATTGGTTTACTGCAGGGCGGCACGGTGGACGACTGGTTATGGTGTCTGCCTCACAGTTCTGAGGACCCCCCGCCTCTGTGGAGTTTGCATGTTCTCCCCGTGCCTGCGTGGGTTTCCTCCCACATCCCAAAAACATGCCCGGTAGGTTAATTGACAACTCTAAATTGCCCGTAGGTGTGAATGTGAGTTCGGATGGTTGTTTGTTTGAATGTGCCCTGCGATTGGCTGGCAACCAGTTCAGGATGTACGCCGCCTTCTGCCCGATGATAGCTGGGATAGGCTCCAGTACGCCCGCGACCCTAGTGAGGAGAAGCGGCTCTGAAAATGGATGGATGGCTTTCTGCAGTGTTCCATAAAATTCCAAGTTAATGATTATTTACTAAAAACAATAAAGTTTATCAGTTTGAACATTAAATATCTTGTCTTTGTAGTGTATTAAATTAAATATAGGCTGAACATGATTTGTAAATCATTGTATTCTGTTTCTATTCTGTATTTATGTTTAACACAACATCCCAACTTCATTGGAATTGGGGTTGTACATTGAAGTGAGCTCTGTTACTTAAACATCTGACATATGGCCTACATACTTGGTCTTTATTATTAAACTGTTTATACTGGGCTATGTGGAATATGCAGAATACCAACTAAATCAGTTCTGTGCAGGCTTCCGAGTGAATTACTTGAACATGAACCCTCACATTCTACATTTTGCAGCAGGAGCCAAGTCCAGTAGCCTAACATTAAGTGTGAGATTCAGCTGCCGATGATGTGGTTGCGAGGCAACACGAACTACTTGATTATTTTGATGGACAGAATACAATGAGCATGCATGTGTGTTCGTAGATATTTACATCCCTCTGTGGAGGAGAGAGGCTATGTGATAGCAGCCCTTCTCTGCCTATCGAGATGATCTGCAAGGCTGACAGAGCTCAAGGCTACACTGACAAGTGCTCAGCCTGCGAATATGTTTCTACATCTACATCGCACAGCATGCATGTGTCAGAGTTTGCCTATTTGGTAAATAATCTCGCGAATTTCTGTCTAACACCCACTCTATTAGCCAATTTGTTATCGCACACATCGAGGAGAGAGTCCAACCGCTGTGTCATTAAAGCCGTTTCTACAGTTGACCTGAGCTGAAGTTTAAAAGTAAAGTGCTTAATGCATGCCACATCCATTTCTGGAGTCAGCAACCTTATTCGGCAGCACCCGTGTCCTCAGTCCCCGCAATTGAAACAGTTTTGGTAGATGTAGGTCATACCACAACCAGCGTCCTGCCCCCCCAACCCCCACCCCACACACACCCTTGCTCAAATTATTAGACGTAAGCGAAGTCTCAGGCGATGTGTGCTAATCCTTTCAGTCATACTAGGTTTCCAATTCTATCTCACTTTTCTCATTATATGGAGACACAAAGACCCCATATTGGTCAAGATATAGTCCAGCTAATCTGATAGGGTTCTGTAGTTAGCAATAATTCTGGATACTTAGGGATAGGGATATGTACAGAGCTGAGCAGCTGGTGAAACCCGGGTAGTTAGACAGAGGGCCAAGGATCTAACCATACTCATTGTTATTTGCCTTGATAGATAAATGTCAAACCAGGCAGGGTCAATCTGCTTTTAGAATTTAAACTATGAATGTCTAATTTTATTTTATGTACGTAAGAAGCAAGCAGTATGGCAGTTACCAGTGTTGTAAGTAATGTGCCAAAAAGAAAGTGCAGATATTCTATATATTTTTTCAATCAAAATCTTAGTATAGTATGATATAATACATTTTAAGCTTGCGGTGACCAAACCTTTTCTTCCTCTATTTTTCCATTTTGAGGGGGTTGCATATCAGTCCCATATTCCTCCATGGTCAAACTCCAGAGTCTATAGTCTGTTTTTCAGTCACTGTTTCTATTGGGCCATCTACAGTAACTTGAATCTTCAACTTCACTCATCCATCCATCCATTTTCTTTACCGCTTATGCTCACTAGGGTCGCGGGCTGCTGGAGCCTATCGCAGTTGGGAGAACATGCAAACGCCACACAGGTCCCCAGAACTGTGAGGCAGATGTGCTAACCAGTCGCCCACTGTGCCGTCAACTTTACTCATAATTAAATTCAATCAGAGTACGGATTATGGTCAAGAGACACTAATAACAAGAGACACTACGTGACAAATAGTAGGGGTGTAACAATTGGTTTTAGCAACGATTCGATTTGTAGTTGCTGATTTGATTTAAGAACGATATTGGTTCATTTAGCATGATAATATCCAAAACGATTCAGTGGCTTGAAATCTATTCAATAACTTTCTGGAACTTAATTTTAATGGACCTTGGAAAAAAGGTGCTTCATTTAACAGACAATTGGCTGTAACGGACGACCAATTAGTCCGTCAAATCGAAGTTCCACTGTACCTCGATACTGGACAGTGCAGGTAAAATCTCAGAATCCTGTCATTTCTTTTCAGGGAATCTGGTAAAATTAATTATGGTCATCAAATAGAAATATTTTCTTGATCCCCAATTAGCTGGCGACAAGTTCAGGGTGTACCCCGCCTCTCGCCCATAGTTAGCTGAGATAGGCGCCAGTATGCACGTGACCCTAGTGAAGATAATCGGTACAGAAAATGGATGGATGTATTTTCCTGACTTGTATTGCTTTGTAATCAAAGAAAGATGAACAAATAAAATAAAAGGGAAACAGCAATAATAATAATAATAATAATAATATAGTAGTAATAATATATAGTATAGTGTAGTAGTAATAGTAGTAGTATAATAGTATATTAATATAGATTTTTTTTACTTTGCAAAAACAAGTTACAAAGTGCTTAACATAAAACAGATACACAACAAGGGGAATAATACAACAAAAATAGATAAATATGTCAACAGCTAAGAAAAGCCAAATGATAAAAGTCACACTTCAAACTCACATTTGAGCTCCACTGGGCAATGTGTTTATCACAAAATGCGTCTCTATGTTAGCAAATAGCAACCTAAGCTAAGCTTGCTTGAAAGGCTTCAACATGCACCGAGGTAAGTCGCTCACACACTTACACACACACACACCCACGCACACACACACACACATCAATATTGATAATTTCTCGCTCACCGCTTTCTCATCAGCCATTGTAGAAAAGTATGTTGGTAGAAGCTGACTGCTGTGTGATACCTGAAAATAAAGCTAAGTAAAAGGAATTACAAGCGTGACGGAACCATTACACCCCTAATAACTAGTTTTGGAGTAATTTGTCCAGTACTAATCGCTACATCCATGCATTCATTTTCTATACCTCTATTTCCTCATGAGGATCCTGGGTGAGCTGGAGACTATGACTTTAGGACGAGAGGCGGAGAACACACTGGACTGGTCATGAGCCAATAACAGGGCACAAATAAGATATCCATTCACACTTACGTTCACACCTACGTATAATTTTGAGTCTTCAATTAACCTTACATGCATGAAGTTGGAGTACTCGCAGAAAACCAAAGCAGACACGGGGAGATCATGTAAACTCCACACAAGAAGGCCTGATCCAAGATTCAAACCCAGAACCTCTCAACCTTGTGACAGAAGTGTGAAACATTCCCCACCGTGTTGCCCCTCCTGGTTACACGTATAGGACATTTTTCAATTACACAGATAAACTGTGTATTAAGTTGTTAGAGGATTGTGAACTTATCATGCCATCTTGTATTTTCTATTAAAGATTACCTATGAAAGGCTACGTAATATTTCCATCCAAAAATGGTCAAAAGCCTTCATATTTGGTGGGATTCAAACTGGCAAAAAAAGTCAGAATGAGTTAAAACAGGTCAGGAAATGCTTATGAGACTCAACATCTCACAAAAAAATTGACCGAGAAGTGTGTTCCAACAAGCTGACAAATAAAAAAATGTATGACAGGCACAAGCCTGGATTGCACAATCTGAACAACTCATTGTGCCTGGCTAGAGATGTTCTGTGATGTTCTGTCTCTGGTTATTATTTTTCACAGTCAATTTAATATACACAAACATTGCAAGAGCTGGGCAACATCTGCAGCTCAACACGTGAAGTACACCACAGAACACAAGCAGTGATGGGAAAGTGTTTTTGGAAAGCCCTGATGAAGTTATGGCGTACAGCTGTTCTGCATTCACATTACAAATACTATTTAATCAATTTCATTTGGTTTCGTGCACGCAAAAATAACCCCCAAAAAAACCTCTAAAGTTCTTGCTTTGTATCCTCATTTGTAATTACAGTCTCTGGGGCTATCAGGTTTTCCCTCTCTTCCTGTCGTTTCAAGCCTTCCGGGCTCATTTCCAGCAGGGTTCTGACCCATTTCGGGGAATTTAAGGGGAGGCGTGATACACATCAGTGGGCTGTTGAGCGCAGGCTGACAGACCAAAAACTCTCCCAAAATAGAACCACATCTAGGTTTTCACATGGAGTTGATTTAAGATATGTCCCAGGCGGTAAAAAGCTGAAAGTTGTGTATCGCAGCTGGACATTACTGGGTAGAAGGTCTCGCAAATCGGAGATCATGCAGATACTCTGGGAGAAATGTGAAATACTGTGTGAGTACAGTAAAATTACAAAAGACAGATCCACAATGTGTCATATCAGTTTTAGGAAATGATGGATATGCACAATTTCTCAATTTGGCCATTTTAAAGAATTGTTTTAAAATAATTTGACCGTCCTTGAATTGAATAATAATAAACTTCCATTCGCGGCACGGTAACCGACTGGTTTGAGCGTCTGCCTCACAGTTCTGAGGACCGGGGTTCAATCCCCGGCCCAGCACGTGTGGATTTTGCATGTTCTCCCCGTGCCTGCGTGGGTTTTCTTCGGTTTCCTCCCACATCCCAAAAACATGCATGGTGGGTTAATTGACAACTCTAAATTGCCCGTAGATGTGAATGTGAGTGCGAATGGTTGTTTGTTTGTATGTGCCCTGCGATTGGCTGGCAACCAGTTCAGGGTGTACCCCGCCTCCTGCCCGATGATAGCTGGGATAGGCTCCAGCATGCCCGCGACCCTAGTGAGGAGAAGGGGCTCAGAAAATGGATGGATGGATGGATAAACTTCCATTCAACCATGCATCCATCCATCCATTTTCTGTACCACTTATCCTCCAATATTACAAAAACATGTTTTTTGTTTTGTTTTAAATAATGCTAGGCGGCACGGTGAACGACTGGTTAGGGCGTCTGCCTCACAGTTCTGAGGACTGGGGTTCAATCCCTGTCTCTGCCTGTGTGGAGTTTGCATGTTCTCCCCGTGCCTGTGTGGGGTTTCTCCGGGCACTCCGGTTTCCTCCCACATCCCAAAAAACATGCATGGTAGGTTAATTGAAGACTCTAAATTGCCGGTAGGTGTGAATGTGAGTGCAAATGGTTGTTTGTTTGTATGTGCCCTGCCATTGGCTGGCAACCAGTTCAGGGTGTACCCCGCCTCCTGCCCGTTGATAGCTGGGATAGGCTCCAGCGCTCCCGCGACCCTTGTGACGACGAGCAGCTTAGATAATGGATGGATGGATGGATAAATAATGCCATGCATAATGTCTTACATTTTGGAAAGCTCTCAGTGCTTGGAAAAAACACAAAGCATATTTGGCAGTGTTATTAAAATGTGCATATTGTGGAAATGAAAGGGGCCTTCGATACTTAACTGGAGACACGTTGCTGTTATTCCACCATGATGCTTGGTGTAAATGCAGGAAACCATTAAAACGATTTGGCCATCATATGGAAGAGGATCATGTAAGGAACTATATATAGCATACTCGACCTTTTTAAAATTTTCTGTCATAGTACAGTATTGCGGTGGACGACTGGTTAGCACATCTGCCTCACAGTTCTGGGGACCCGGGTTCAAATCCGGCCTCGCCTGTGTGGAGTTTGCATGTTCTCCCTGTGCCTATGTGGGTTTTCTCTGGTTACTCCGGTTTCCTCCCACATCCCATGAAAAAATAATAATAAATAAATAAAACATGCATGGTAGGTTGATTGAACATTGATTGATTGCCCGTAGGTGTGAATGTGAGTGTGAATGGTTGTTTGTTTATATTTGCCCTGCAATTTGCTGGTGACCAGTTCAGGGTGTACCCTGCCTCTCGCCCAGAGTCAGCTGGGATAGGCTCCAGCACTCCCGCGACCCTAGTGAGGATAAGCGGAATGGAAAATGGATGGATGGAAACAGAGTGCTACATATGAATATGCAACACTTTATTTCTATAAATTACTGCAGATGTTTAGATTTTTTAATTATCACATCAACACCATTCCTAGGAAGTCACAATGTACCATCACTGGTGAGTTATTTATCGAGGCCTGCAGGCTACTCATGTGGTCCTTGAGAGCTACCTGGTGCCCACGGGCACCATTTTGGTTTTTGATATATAATGTATATATCCGACCTTGTTAAATAATTCTTGACGGATATTCTGACATGAAAAATGTCTTCACACAGATTGTCATTAAATATTAATAACATTTCCAGTAATTTAAGCAAATTTGTTATTTCAGAAGTGTATAACAAAGTGGTAGCCCTTTACATTAATCAGTACCCAGTTTCAGGTTGGCGACCCCTGATCGAAAGTATCTTTTCAAATATGTCCTCGTGATTAATTAGAAATAAATGATTGTTATTTTTCAATCCTAATTGAATTAAATCACAGTTGAGAGGGATATTTTTTAATATTATTATTATTATTTTTTAAATAAAGATTCTCTACTGAAGAGTGAAGACTCCAAAGATAGTAGCAAGAAAAGTTTCTCTTGTTCAGCAAAGTTTACTGTCATGAGTACAGCCTGTCTCTTTATCAACGTCATTGGATCCCCTTATTTGCAGTTGAAGACTTCCAAATGAACAGTTAAGCATGATGTATAGTGTTGTGGCAGTAATTTCTATATTACTGTTATATCCCCCAAATTTTCCTTTGTCATTTATTCCTTGTAAGAAAGATAAGTTGTACAGAGCAGATGGACAGAATGCAGTAAAGAAGTTCTTCTCACCAACATGCCAGCAGCTTTCTAACTTCCGACTAATACTAAACATTGAGCTATGTCACGTTTACAAACATGATTGTTTACAGTTCCTTGGAACAGGATATCCGTCTTTGACTCCTCATCTTTTTCAGGGGTTCTGCATGAGCTGGAGCCTATCCCAGCAGACTTTGGACAAGAGGCTAGGTAGAACCAGGACTAATCACCAGTTAGTTGTAGGGCACAGATAAAAAATAAAAAAATACTCGTTCAAGCACACATTCATGCTTAGGGACAATTAAAGTTTTCAGTCAACCAACAGTATCACCCATAATGATATTATTGAATGTCAGTCACATGGTCTCCAGACATGCCCTCATCCAAAGTGCAGCATAACGCACCTTTGTAAAAGGTATTGTTTTGCCTTTGAGTAAACTCCTAACCATCCTCATTCAAGACAAATTACTTGTTTGTGATTTGCTGAGCGTAGTAAGCACCGCATTAAAGTCTTATCTCCGAGAGGCTGGCCCTGCTGATTAAAGGGGGGTT
Source organism: Phyllopteryx taeniolatus (assembly GCF_024500385.1). Lineage (NCBI taxonomy): Eukaryota > Metazoa > Chordata > Actinopteri > Syngnathiformes > Syngnathidae > Phyllopteryx > Phyllopteryx taeniolatus. Next base: position 11,120,559 of record NC_084511.1, on the reverse strand, counting down.
TTAAGACAATCACCTGTTGGAGGCTAAACCCTGTTTATGAGCAACCTGCTGATGTATGCAGAACTGTGTGATTTAGCACCCACAAATCCATTGTTCCATGTTGACCGAGAACAAGTAATGGGAGAAGAATTCCATTGGTATCGAATCCGGTGTGCTAAGTGCACCACTATGGATTCAGCCCAGCAGTATCCCATGATTATGCACTCTTGTGGGGACAAGCTAAGCATGACTCCAATATAATTGACTTGTTAAACCAACCAAGTTCACACTTTTCATTATAGTGCACATGAAGACTTTTGGATCTGTATCGGATGCATGTAAAAGTAAAGTGCTATTTCACTCCTCAATTAACGGACAGAGACTGACCTCCTGTAGGTTGAGACTTAATTAACACCAAATTTTCTTTTTTCTCCCTTACAGCACTGACAGTATCTCACTATGGTCTTGGGTAATTCCCAATATGTTTCATTTGTCTCTCGGTAGAAAGTAGTATTTGTTCATGTTCTCTGTTCTTGTGTTAGTTCCTAGGCTAGAATAATGATGGTTTCATGGCGATAGTACATGGCATGGTCCAAGAAAGTCATTACTTGTCTCAATTTGCAACACCAAAACTGCAAAGCAAATGTGTGTTCAATGAGACAGATTTAGTCCTTGACTGACTTCCGCAATTGTAAGGTAATGGTTGCATAGCTATAGTTATGCATTTCACCAACAAATACTCACTCATGTGTCCGGAGAAGAATTTAATTTGTCATTCAAATGCCCATGACCCTTCTTTCATTGATTCCATTTTGCATCTTAGCTGATTTGATTTTCTGACGAGGGTGAAGATTGTGACGTTTGGTGACAACCAACCTTCATGACTTGTTTTGGATGAATCTAGGCCATGCTCTTAGAGGTATAGTTGTCTAGGCAGAGATGGTGGAGTGGTGGTTTGCTAATAAATGGGAGTTTTGAAGGCAACCTTAGCTAAAATTAAACAAAAAGGAAATTTAGCTCATCCGTACTGTGTTGGAATATTCCTCCAAACATTATGGATTTTCTGTGGATCTAGTTTCGTAATGTTCATATTCCTAAGCCATCGAGAAAATAACGCCTTTGGTATTGGGCTGTAAATAGGACATTTCAATATGGTGATGATGCTCTGATTTCATCAACTAATTATCTACATTCCTCAGCCTTATAACATTTTAATTGGCATATTATTCAATTCCCCAAAGAGCACATTCCAGATGCAATTCTGATTTAAAGTCCTAAATATACTACAAACTATAATGCTGAAATATGGTTGATAGAATTTTGATCTGTGGCCATCATCAGGAGGAGGCGGCTGTAATGCATTTTGCTCATCTTGCGTGATTGATGATTGAGTCTTGCTCCCTGTGGTCTATGATAGGCGCTCGGTGGACTAGTCCCAAAGCAACTACTCAAATGTGACAAGTAGTCCAAGCTGGCAGACCCTGACCAAGGTGAAAGCAGATGCAACACCTCTCCCCAAAGTCCTTAAAAAAACAGGACCACATCAATCGCTTTTGAATTCACTTCGGATTCTTTTTCCATGGAGCGGTCATCAGCACTAGAGGACATATCTGAGAGGTTATGTAAATTTAGGAATGAAAAATGATTCTATTACATAGAGTAGGGGAGTTAAAGACATGATTAATTTATATAAAAACTATTTTCAACCCTGGGACATAGGCATTGTTAGATTATAGCAAAGCAAAGGCTTACTTTTGATAACTTCTTAATTAATTTTTACAGTTATGTTTTCTAACACGGTGTTGAAATAGACTATATCAAAAACAAATACTGTGAAATCTGGCCGTCCTGCAGGAAGTAAAAATGGATTAAAATATAGAGTTGGTCTGCCCTTTGCAAATAGAGTACCTTTCAGTTCAAGAACCTTGCATTGCACATGCTGGAACATAAAAGGGCCTTCCCCAAACTATTCCCACAAAGTTGGAAGTGGACAATTGTTCAAGTTTCAGTCAGAGATTAAGGGATCCAGCCAAACCCCAAAATAAAACCTGACCTTTGGTGAAATTATTAAACCGTCCATTCTAATTTCATCCATACATGTGTATGTGTATCCTAAATCCATGACATCACCAGAGTCTGTAGGGTAACAGATTTTTTTGCCCACATTGTCATTGTACCGACGGAAGGCCAACCTGATTGTTGTAACAGTAGAAAGGGTGCAATATTTATAGCGAGCATTCTGAAAAACGACGACGTCGGAAATTTCAGACTTCAGACTAAGAAACATGCAATTGAGTGTCACAAGTTTGCAGGTTTGTTTAAAATTTGTGTAGATCTACCTGGACTTGACATAGATGAGGTAAGCTGACATCATATGATGACAATTAGGCAAAATAAATTGGCATTTGGAAGGTTTTCGGGTAGTCACAAACTTACCATTCTTTGCCAGCATGTTCGTCTTGGTGAAAATGTATGCCTGTAAAAATTGGCATGATAGCACCCCATGAACTTTTTAAATAGTCAGCCATTTCACTTCGCAACATGAAATTTGGTTGGCATGTCTATCATGAAGATACATAAATCATCTCAAGAACACAGGAAAGCTGACATTTTGGGTTAAAGTGGTCATTTAAGGGTCAGTCTGATCAATTTATTCTAAGGGTGAAAAAAATCTAAGAAATTTTGTGTAATTGCTATCAAATTTCAACTACAGATACAACTTAGATTTCATTTCACATTTCAAGATTTCATCATTGCATGTGGCTGCAATGACGTTCGATGAGTCATTATGCACTGTTTTCGAACTGTATCTAAACTTGTGGTTGCCACTTGAGTAGCTATTTATTTATTCCTTCGCTGATATTTCAGTTCTCCAACACATTTGTACATTTGTTCAGAGACCAGTCCTCTTTACACGCTCTTTCTGCTCTTAGTCTGCAGGGCGGAATCTGGTCATTTGTGTAGCCAGCAATGTATCTTTAATCTCAAGAAAATGTACTGCATATCACAAGAGAAATGTTCAGTCTCTCCTGTGGTTTTGTAACACTCTTAGACAGAGGGAGCTCTCCAATGATTTGCTGTCAAAGTTTACAGCAGTGGAGAAGCGTGTGTGGGCAGATGGCAGTCACCTGAGAGGATGGCGCTGCCCCTCACGCCACCAGTCAAACAGGCCCAACTCCTCTTCTTCACGCATGAACGGCACCCTAAACATGGCTGTGCTGACCTTGTGAGCAGCCATTAACCACCTGGAGGAATTCTCCCTATCTAATTACATTTGCTGCTGCCAGCCCTTCAGTGAAAGCAGACAGCTCCCCGTAGAGGTATTCAAAAGGTGAATGGTGTCAAGTTGAGTTTAATGTTAATTATTCTGTGATAAATTGTGGCTGGTGCACTTTTGGGGGGTAATTTATAAACAGTTTAAGTCTTTATGTTTTGAAAGACCTTACTGGCACAAAATCATATTACTGTACATACTTTGTGGGTGATGACGCTAGAGATAGATTTAATTAAACCAAACTACTCATAGTCTATGTAGCCTTACAAAAAATTTATTAATTTGTAGATCATTTCATATTTCCTCATCAATTGTCATTTGCAACATAGCATCTGAAATTACCTTTACTTACTTATGAAATCTCATATCGAAACGTGTTGCGTTATAGAGGTGGTATCTGTAAAGCTGAAGTTTACAGAGGACAAATACAATTGAGTGGTGTCAAAAAAAATACTGAGAAAGAAATATAGCATATGTACAAATATAGAATACATATATATATATATTTTATGTTATGTTTATTGTACTGTGTATTATAGTTAATATACACTATTTTAATTCAGCATCAATATGCTGTATAGGAAAATGTTTAACTGATGACAATAGCAAAAAAGGTAATCTATAAAATATATACAGCATAAAGTAAATGAATTGTCAGAAAAAAAGATAACACGGATGAACAAAGTTGCCCGTTCAGCCATTCATGTTATATACTGTTTATCTCATTGGGGTCGCAGGTGAGCTGCAACGTATCCCCCAGTTAGGTTTGGTCGAGAGGTGGGGTACACTTTGGACTGGTCGTCAGCCAATCACAGGGCACAAACAAACATTCACCCTCACATTTACACCTTATGGACAATTTAGAATCTTCAATGAACTGAACATGCATGAATGTGGGAAGTATCCGGAGTACCTAGAAAAAATACACACACTCAAGCAGGGTAAAAAATGCAAACTGTATCCTAGATTTAAACCCCGAACCTCAGAACTGTGAGGCCAATTTTCTGACCACTTGTCTTTTTTTCGTTTTGTTTTAACAAACAAATGTGAGAATCCATCCATCCATTTTCAACACCGCTTATCCTGGTTAGGGTCGCGGGACGCTGGAGCCTATCCCAGCTGACTTCGGGCGAAAGGCGGACTACACCCTGAACTGGTCACCAGTCAGTCGCAGGGCACATATAGACACGGACAACCATTCGCACTCACTTTTACACCGTCACTGAGTGGGAACTGAACCCACGCTGCCTGCACCAAAGTCAGGCGAGTGTACCACTACACCATAAATGGCAAAAAAAAATTATTATCGTAAAACTGTAATGCAAAAGTATCAAACAGCAGCATTTCTAAATCCAACTGTTATTAGTCACAATAGGCCGCTCCTCTTTATCCTTCACATTGCATACAGGAAACCATTTTCATTCAGTAGGTTAATTAAAAAATATGCAGGATGAAAAATATCATTTTTCTTACTTTTTCACATAATATTTTCCAGCTATCATTTTCCCATCAAGCTGAAATTATCCTAGTTTATATAGATACAGTATGGTATTCATATGAGCCAAATCAATTCAAACATAAAATAATATTAATGAAATTGATGTGCATCTAAGCGGACTCAATACATGCTTCTTTTGATTGCACAATTAAGGCAGAAGACTCGGGCTGATGTGGCGCAACGCCACTCCCGCGTCTGACAGTGGCTGAGCAATTCCAAATAGACCTCATGGTTGACTGAACGAGTGGCATATGAACAGGACTTCTTTGTAGACAGACAGGATGCTCAGGCGAAAGGAGTGCATGGGGGAGCAAGGGATGGGTGTGTATTTTGATATCATTTAAAAGCTCAGTCAAAGCAATTAGTACAGAGTCATTGCAGAAAAATGGGATGTCAAAGTCCTATCAGTAGAAAGAATGCAATTACACCAACACCTGGCAGGAATGACAATAGCTTCTTTTTGTTAACACATTGTCGGGCAGGTGCCTTTCATTTGTTTGTATCACTAAAAACGTTGACCGACTTCAGGTTAATTGAATAAAGAGTGGATGTTACGTTATCAGTTGAATGTTCCTTTCTAATGGTTATTATTAAGACCGTTAATTAAACCCCTCTAGCTAGGTAAACATTAATCTTATGCTGGTGTGCTGATGTATTATAACCACTAACTGCCTTTCATGTAAACACAAGAGGCTACCCTGCTATTTGATGGTACCACGATAAATTTTTATGATTAGAGGAATGGGCTTAATCTCTTTAAGCCTCCAGTTGGTGAATTTATCAAAATATTTCAACATTCAGAGGAACAAGTCTGTTTGCAGAGTGGGCAAAAGATCATCAATGTGGCCAAGACATTCCCCAATTTGTGTACTACTCCACTTAAAATGGGTGTCTTGCTAGGCACCTACAGGAGTATGAGGAATGAGCTCATAAAATATAGAAACTAACAATATGTCAGGTGTGTGCTACAATAAATTATTCAAGCAAGAAAAAAACTCCAAACAAAGCAGAAAAATTCAGTTCACTTACACTTGCAAGGGTGACTACACATAGTCAAGAGTGTAAGCCAAAGTATGTGCACTACTACTGTATAATGTCTCTTTTCTGTAAAACTTTATGAAAACAGAATTCTAAAGGACCTGCTCTCTATTTTTTTTAAACATTATTTGAGAATAAATAACGATGGAATGCAAAGGGGTTGTGTGGCAGACGTATGACTCGAGTCACATGAATTGACTCGAGCCAGACTCAAGTTACCATTTTTAGGACTTGCTTGCCAAAAACATAGCAAAGACTTGACTTGACTTTGACTTAGTATCCAAGACACTTGACTTTTACTTGACTTGACATGTCATCTTGTTAATAAACTCGACTTGACTTGCTTAGTGACTTGGGATTTATTCAAACTTGAAACTCACGACTTGAGCCTTGCTTGTGACTTGCACATATTGTATATGGCAACATCACTTCTACATCCCACAGTATATTGTCAAGATTGATGCAGAATTATTTCTGGTTGTTATTGCATTGATTTTTTTCCTTGTTTGAGGTAAACATAGCATAGACAGAATTAGGATGTTTCAGCCAGTGGATAGATGGATGTAATTTGTAATTTCCAATTTCTACATCGCTTATCCTCACTAGGGTCATGGGTATGTTTGAGCCTATACCAGCGAACTGCGGGCGAGAGACGGGGTACACCGTGAACTGGTCGCCAGCTAATTGTAGGGCACATATAAACAAATAACCATTCACACTCACATTCATACCTATCGGCAATTTAGAGTCTTCAATCAACCTACCACGCATGTTTTTGGGATGTGGGAGGAAACCGGAGTACCTGGAGAAAACCCATGTAGGCACGGGGAGAACATGCAAACTTCAGACAGGCGAGGCCGGATTTGAACCCGGGTCCTCAGAACTCTCAGGCACATGTGCTAACCAGTCGCCCACCGTGCTGCCGAAATATATATCCATTATTTGAAATTTTTGAAGGTCCATCCATCCATCCATTTTCTGAGCAGCTTCTCCTCACTAGGGTCGCGGGCGTGCTGGAGCCTATCCCAGCTGTCATCGGGCAGGAGGCGGGGTACACCCTGAACTGGTTGCCAGCCAATCGCAGGGCACATAGGAACAAATAACCATTCGCACTCACAGTCATGCCTACGGGCAATTTAGAGTCTCCAATTCATGCATGTTTTTGGGATGTGGGAGGAAACGGGAGTGCCCGGAGAAAACCCACGCAGGCACGGGGAGAACATGCAAACTCCACACATGTGGGGCCAGAGATTGAACCCGGGTCCTCAGAACTGTGAGGCTGACGCTCTAACCAGTCGTCCACCGTGCCGCCATTTTTGAAGGTACAACAGTTAATTTGAAAGTAGGCCTTACAATATTATTACATATTATAATGTGTATAATTTTGTTTCTGGCATGTTGTCTTGCTCAGGGCTATCAATGTGTTCAAATTAAATGTGTTTTCAAGTCATACTGATTGCCGTTTGTATTTTTTTCACATTTTTTACATTTTACTTTTTTTTTTTTTATATTGAATGTCATTTTACAAAGACTCTGGTCACTAGAGTCTAGTGAAATAAAACAGAAAAGCAGTTTCCTCTGCAGTTCTTCTGCCGAAAAACTCAATGTAACCTCCTATTTTATCAGTCCAACTTATTGCTGTTTGTCTTCTCTTAATACTGTCTTCCAGGCAAAATGAGACACCGAATAGTAATAAGGTCAAAGGACACAGTGGACACAATAGCAAACAGAACAGTCTGACGACAACAATACCATGATATGGCCACAAAGTTAAAGCCAAAAAGGGCAAAACTGGGGGTGGACACATGCGATATCTAACTTATGACAGTGAATTCCTCCCTCGGCCAGCATGACTCGCATGATTTGGACTTATTCACCCTCTACGGATACGACCAACGGGGATATGACCAATTCACTTGCAATTTGGAGTTACTGATGCGTTGATGTAAAACAGCATTTTCCCTGAAGATAGGCCTCCTTCATACCTCACTCTCTAAAGAGAATTCAATGAGGATACACACATGGACAAAATTGATGGTACACTTCCGTTAAAAAGAAAAAAAAAAAAAAGAAATAATCACAATGGTCACAGAAATACAGTCATGGCTTAAAACATTTTTGATTTGCTGTTGTATTTAGTTATTTGCTGTTGTGTTTTTTTAACTTGCCGTTGTGTTTAGTTTTTCTCTGTTGTGTTTTGCACTTCAGGGCCACCATAACTCAGTACCTCACACAGTGCACACAATAGTGAGATGGTATTAAACAAAGCAAACAAACAAAAAGACGTTGAATTTGAGTAATATTTCTGCATACATAATGATCTATTCAAGCATGCAATAAAAAAAAACAAAAAAGGTCATTTGATTTTGAGTAGTTATGCAATCATGCTAAAAACATTCGCACCCCTCACTGTATGTTTCTATCAAGGTTCATTATTGTAAATATGCTAAATTGGTGTTTTGGAAGGCATAGCCCCTGTTAATGATAATGTTTTTCAGGTTGTTCCCTGGTTGGTACACATTTGCAACAGCCTTCGTTCTGTGCCAGTTCCGCCACTTTATAGCCTTGGCACTAACGTCCTTGTGTTGTAAAGACAAACTGGCTGTTTGCGTACTTGCATAGAATCTATGTGGCAACAATTTTAGATTGTGAAATAATCAGAAAACCTTGATCAAGCTGAGTTAACTTGTAGGCACCTTGCACGGAAATAACGGAACTACTAATTAATTCAGTCATTCAACAATTTGACCTTTACAGAGACTGGCAAATTAGCATGTGCTGTTAGAAACCTTCCTCAAGATGCCCTTATGTTCGTAACACATATTTTGTGTGAAATATTATCATGTCATCAGCCACACTGTTTCTTGAATAGCCTGCAAAATATCAGCAGGGTGACCAGTATTATTACTATTATTATTATTCTTTTTATTTTTTTATGAACACTTGTTTCCCAGAGTCCAGCTTGTGTTTGCGAGCAAACTCTGATTGCCGATCCAGGTGTCATAAAGAACTGAATGGCTTGTGGCTTTGTGTATTGGCACGCTCGCTATTTCATCGCATTCCCCAATGGTCAATGACTCTGTCCATCATTGTTCCGCGCCATTGTGCAGCCTTTGATGGGGACAGCTGCCACCTGCCCTCAACACAACATTATCCAGCCAGGGAACAACATTTTTACACTATTACAGCAACCAAACGACAGGCATTCGATAAGCTATTTCTGACCCAACGCCTGCAACTTTTGGCTTATGTCCTCCATTCATAAGAGGCACTGTCAGATAAGGCATTAGTGGTGGGAATCGCACACTGCGTTGGCAACAATAGCAATAATATCTTCGCGATAATCCAAATGATGTTTGAGCCTGAAGTATACCGCACATATGTAATAATTATACTTTGGGGATTGATTGTTGAATTAGACTGACGTTGGACATGAAAGACACAGATACTGTACACATCATTGTATAATATCAGCAGCATAACACACACTTAACATTTCAGTAGCAAGGCACCCATGCAGAAAACAACACAGAGCGGGTATTCTCAAATGGTGGTCCGTGGCTCGTGTCTGGACCAAGTCAAGGTTTCATCCGGATGGAAGTAGGTTGGAAGAAGTATGTGCATTGTCATGCGACTGTTTTTTTTTCTCACACACTGTAGGCCGCTGTCAAACCTTCGTTATCCCACCGACCACGCCGGGCAACAACAGCAACACCCCTTTGTTGACCACCCCCAGGCACCCACTAAGGCATAAATAGGGAGTTTCCACTTAAAAATTTAGAACTGAAGAACCTGAAGAGTTTTTTGGATGACAGCTGAAATGGCTTTCAAAAACAAGAACAAGTCCCCTTGTCTCGATTCAACCTTGGCCATGACCACTCCAAAGATGGCTTGTATATATGTATATATAAATATACACAAGATAAATGTGGGATCAAACGTGACATTTTTCATAATTTTCAATGGAACGTTTTGCATAACTTCCAAAACAGCTGGCGAACAGAATGGCACAAAATGTCCTTAGGATGTCTTTAGGGTTAATCAGACTTGTGCAGTACATAATAACAAATTCACATAAAGTTAAAAATCGTTCTAGTGTGTCAAAACTGTATTGCATGTGAAAAATGTAACATCACAAAATCAATATATTGTATCATCCCAATATAGAATGAAGTGTGTTTCACTGGAATTCTCAAAATCAGAAAAAATGTCCTCCACATGACTTCTCAGTGGCAGTGGGCAGCACATTTGCATTAATACTAAATCGATCACAGTGATCGTGACCTCCTTGTGTGAAATAACAGAGCGTCTGCATTTTAACTGTTAACATTTGCCCAAAAAGCCAAGACATTTGTATTAACGGCAAATTGACATTAAATTAGTTTCACGTGCAATAACACTGTCCACATGTTTAATTGTCACCATCTTGAGGTTCAGTCCTGAAACGTAGAGCTTCATTTAAAAAAAAAATCTAAACTATGGATTATAATAGTTAAACCAAGGGTTATTGTTTCATTACCAAGAAGGAATATCATAACCATTTGTTCCAAATGCATGTGTATTACTTGCTGTAGGAGCAATACAGCGACCTGCAAGGAGCATCCAGTCGGAACTTGACTATTAACCAAGATTTTTCTCTGTTAATTGGATTGTATTATTAACTTGAAAAACAAGTCAGCATATAGGGTATGTAACACAAGCTAGGGAATAGGTGAGTCGCCATGAATTCATCCACTCCACTGAGACTTCTTTTGGGGATTGAACTGCCATCCATCTATCTGTCCATCTTGCAATACTGCTTGTCCTCACTGGGATCTAGTATGGCATCACTGCAGAAAAATGGCTGGAGTCTATTCCAGCTGACTTTGGGCATGAGGCGAAATGATTAACTGGAATTAGTTTGATTTAGAGAAACAATACAATTTAATATAGACAATTTCTTAATTCTGCCATTGTTGTCTTGTTACCAACTTATAACATCAATACGATCATTGTATCATTTAGTTGCACATGCATTAATATTATTTTTCCAGTATGAAACTTTCGTAAAACGATAACATGGCTAACTTGTGTGATACCAGGCTGTTACGACAGTGCTGCAGCCGCAATGCAAAGTGCCCACCTTTTCTTAATACCTCAGACACTTTGAAACAGCATTAACACCCTCCTATTCTCTGCTTATGTCAGCAGGTGATTATCATGTTTCCTTCCATTCAGCAGTCAATTAGCTAACAGTACATGCTGCTCTCTAGAGGATACACCCCGCTTCGCTCATTATATCTTTTACATTGTGACCAACTTCACAAATCAGTGTATCAGTAGGTTTTTTTAGTTTGTGAGAAGGTTGTCTAAGTTCTTTGTATTTATTAGTGGTACTTCTAAGGATGGTGGACGACTGGTTAGCACATGTGAGTGCAAATGGTTGTTTGTCTAAATGTGCCCTGTGATTGGCTGGGGACCAGTTCAGGGTGTACCTCGCCTCTCGCCCGAAGATAGCTGGGATAGGCTCCAGCATGCCCGTGAGGATAAGCGGAACAGAAAATGGATGGATGGATGGACGGACTTCTAAGTAATGAGGCATTTTAAATTGAGAAGTTCATTCTGGTTGTGCCTTTGATTTTAAAACCCTATGAAAAGCTGGTTCTCTTTATGCATGCCTTGCAGTTTGGAATGCCAACAGATGGCCATCTTCTTCACCAAAAGAAGATAGTCATGAAAGAATGGTCCATTATCTTGTCTTTTTTAGCCTCTGTCAAGGAGTTTATGTTTTTATGTGGTTTGATTTGTTCTTTACTTTTTGGGGGGTTGGGCAATACTTCAAAGCACTGTAATTCACAGAACTATCCAATTCAGGGAAGAAACACTTCCAAAAAACATTTTTTTTTTCTTTTTTTTTTTTTTTTTTTACAGTAGATCTGTTATTCAAATGTACTGTCTGTGTCCATCTGCCTGTGAATAAAACAAATCTACAGTTTGTGCATTTTATTTTTAAAGGCAACAGCAATGGAACAAACATTGTGAAATATATATTCTCGCAGTGAGTAAATGTGCTGTTTTTGTGCATACATTACAGTATTTAAGGGGGTTAGCAGTCAAACCTTTCTGATGATACTAAGGTTGCCCGACAATTTAATCACCACCCTGTCTGATAGAACATACAGATTTATACTATATGCTGTGGGTCTTGAACCCATGCCCCCCCCCCCCCCCCCCCTTACAGATCAAGCTATAAATCCTAAATGGTTTTTGAGTGGTTTTCAAATTTATTTAATGTCATGTTTTCATGTGTGACATGCTTAGTCAAAAGTAACAGTGGCAGTTTAGTGTGTGTATGTATTTTATAACCTCCATTGGTATTTGTGGCTGCTGCAACACAGCGATTTTTGTTTTATGTGTTTCAGCACCTGGGCAAATAGTTGACAGTTTGTTTTGTGTCAAGTTCATGTTTGTGAAAGTCAAAGCATAGAATGTTAGAATTGCAGAAAAAAAATGCAGAACATGCGCACAGCAAACTAATCTCACTTCAATCTTTTCCACCCTGGTGCCCAGTACCTTTCTATGTTTTATAGAAATATATATTTACCTTTGAGACCAATGTTGTAATCAAGACCATACAGCAAGTAATAAAAGCTGCAAAAGCAACAGTGCTTATGCACTGTATGTGGATGAGGCATCTAATATTCACTTAGAGGAAAGGTTTTATAGCATGTGCAACCCTGAACTGCTCTCTCCTGATCTCAGCAGGCCGGTTAGAGCTTGTTTAGATGGGTACCGAAATGACCCAAATTAGGTTGTTAGAAGAATAGCTTCTCTGTGCCAAAGTGCCCCCAGTGGGAGACGCATGAGCAAATGCATGCACACATTTCAATCTGGGCAATAGAAAGTTTTCCAATATATCATCTGGTCTGTTAGGCGTGCCAACGGCTCAATGGGGGCTTCGATTCACTGCGCTGCGACAATGAAATCTGAGCAGACAGACAAGGCTGCCGTCTAACTAATTAATGTGTGTTACATTTTTGATGTCAAGTGTATTAAGTTTATTTTTGTAATCAAACCATGGGACACAACAGTCGGCATCTATATTTCATATTATCACTGTTGGATGAAAAACTTGTATTCATGACGTTTTTTACTTTTTAGTTTCTCCACGTTTTCCACCATGCGTATGTACGTAAAATACAAACTGTTAATGCTGTGTTTTTAAAAAGTAGCTATGTTGACTGCCAGAACTGTCCTTTATTCACACTCTGGACCACCCCTCCCCCCATTCACTGTATTTTGAAGACAATTCACAAGACAATGAAGCAAATGCCGATCTCCCTAATTTTGTTTTCGTAAACAGATAAAATTGGCAATATCGGATAATTATTGACTGAAGAAGATAATCCATCTGCAGGTAAAAATTGAGTAGCTAAATTATCCATTCAACAATGAAATATTCCACTTTCTGTCATGGGTATGTGTTCTGGTTGTTGTCTTTCCCCTGTCTCATACACACCTGCTCCTCAGAGCATCTTCACCACCTGTGCTTCATTCATGCTAATTACCCCTTGCATTTAACCTCGTGTCTCTTTCTTTCTCGTCGCCAGTTCATTGTACCTTGTCGTCGCGTTCCAGCATTGCTTGTTTCCACGTCACCGACTCACAGTAAGACTAGACCCTGTTCCGATTGTCGACCTTGCCTTTTTGCCTCACATTTTTCGATACTGTTGCCTTTTTGGATTGCCTGCCTGTGTACCGACCTCTGCCCGTATATTAAACCTCTCTTTTTTGAAACTGTCCATTTGTAGTGGAGTCGTGCATTTTTTGGGTCCTGTCCTCTGTTCCGTTCATGACAATTTCAAAGTAGATTAAAGCTGCAAGCAGTTATGAAAGGGCTCTCGTAACCCCGAGCTGGATGGAGGACTTCATGTGAACATACAGAAGCCAGTAGGGCCTATAAATCTGATCTCCATCTTGACAAGTAGAGAGGAAGATGAATGATTCACACGAGGAAGCCATTATAATCCTTGTTCAAAGATCTTCTCATAAATCCACTTAAACATTGCAAAACAATGAAGTTACAACTGGAAAAAAAACAATAATATGTAATTGGACAGCCATGATATACAGTACAACTAGTTTGGATGCGGGCAGCACAGTGAAGAAGTGGTTAGCATTTCTCCCTCACACTTCTGAGGTTCAGAGTTTGAATCTTGGCTCCAGCCTTCTTATGTGGCGTTTGCATGGTTTCCTCAAGTCCCCGTGCTTGACGTGGATTTTCATCTGGTACTCCGGTTTCCTCCCACATTTCCAAAAAAGGCTTCTTAGGTTCAATGAAGGCTCAAAATTGTCCATAGGTGTGAGTGTTTGTTTGTTTATATTTGCCTGGCGACCAGTCCAGGGTGTACCTCTTGCCCAAAGTCAGCTAGGATAGGATCAAGCTCACCCATGACCCTAATGAGGACAAGGGTAGTAGAAAATGGATGGGCACTTTTGATTAGTAAAAATTATGAAACTGGTTTATTGCCACAGAGAACTGGCCTACATCTGTAGCTTCAAACAAAGTAAATGCAAAACAAAATGAACATCCTTTTTGTGTATATTTATGGTCTCATTTCACCATTCATTATAATAATGAACAGCTCACCGTACAGTTTAACTGAAAGGCCCTGTCAATTAACATTAAAGCCTAAGTGCATAAATGCACAAAAAATTGTATTTTACTCTCATTAGAGACGCTTGATATATTGCGATGAAAATCACCCTCTGCCTTCAATATGCAAAGATCCACAGATTGATTTATAGCTGTGTAAAATTGACTGTCTGCTACTGGCGGCGTGACAGTGAACATTCTTTATTAGGCGGTGCTTGATTTCGTATGCACGAGCATGCTCGTGCAATTACAAAGTAAGCCTATAAATTAGATGCTGAATCTGTCTTCAGTCTTGTGGGAACATGTCAAACACTATCTCTCCCCATTCGTAGTGTTGTCTGCTTTATGGGGATTTTATTATAAAAGTAGTCAGTGATAGCTCTCAAGACCCTTGAGGATGAAGGAAGAGCAGAGGGGAACTGAATTTGACCTTTTCTATCAGTGATTTGTCTTGTCACTGTTCGAGACCCACTCTCCTGTAATTAATAGAACCCGTCCTTAATCTGGATACCTGATTAGGCCCAGAATATGAAGTACACAAGAAAAAAGTGTTGTGACAGTCCCCGGGCTCGCTGATGTGTTGTAGAGCGATGTGTTGTGCGGTGTGACAAAAGCCAAGTAGGATGGATTTCAAAAGGCCTCGTAAAAGCCTGTCAGATAAAGCGATACGATTACAGCCTGTTCAACTTGTTCAGATCAGCCGCGTAGCACACATGCTTTATCTCGTAACGTCTTACATAAAAAAAAAAAAAAGAAGGCATGCCCTTGTTTAATGGCATGTGTGTAAAGTTTTAACTAGTAGTGTAAAAAATATCCAGAGGTACTGCAAAATGGCCCTAGATGTTAATGCGACTTTTGTGTACTTTTGACCATGGCCCAATGGAGCAGCTCCAGTTTAACGTCAGAGAGCCTGATCTCTATTCTTGTGAAGGGAGACGGCAGCATGGGGATTTTATTTCATCCTGCTGTCCCCGAGGAGCATTTCCACTTTGTCATAAACGTTCCTCCACATGCAGGTGTGTGTATATACGAGTGTTTTATAGGTCAGCAGCATGGCAAGGACAGAGGAATTAGCCTGATCCACATTCATTAACCTCGTTCTCATTCTCCACGGCAACAGTGCTGTAGAACTATCTGTCGCGGCAGCACAAAAATGATGAATTGGTAATCAGTTGAGAGCTGTCAAGAGAGCCCCAGGAATGCAAAATTTACACAGTTGTTTGCCCTTGCATTAACCATTTGTAATCAAATGATTATTTATCACGGACATGTTTTATGGCCTCATGTTGTCATATAGAGGCAGGGCTACAGTGGCAGGCAACGTTGGACTCTGATAACTGCTGGGAGAGGGACCATTGTCAATTTACCCAAGGACCACCTCTGAGGTTTGAAGCTGCTTTCTGATGGATGTTTTTCATCATTTTTTAATTGATATTCTTGATGAATTCCAGTCATTCCAAGAAGATTGCATTTTTATCACTTCTTGGAATAAATCAGTCGACTAAATTTGATTACATTTTAATTTAGATGAAACTTTGATCAATCGATTAATACAAAATATTTTAAATAGGATGAGAAACTGTTTTCTAATGTTCAGACCTTATGGTTTAATGCGAGTGTTGTAATAGTTTTCTAAAGAGACATTATCGTGTGTACTTGTATTAGTGTATTTGGTTTTCTGGAATGTCTCCCCACCCACCAAGTTTGAAATTACATTTCCATACCGCTTGTTCTCACTAAGGTTTGATCAAATGTTTTGTGTGAGCTGCTGCCTAGTTCAGAAAATATCTTAAAGCAAGCCACTCAGATTTTGGCTCCACTGTGACGAGGTATTTGTGTTTGGCAAAGTCTCCACAGCACCATCCACATGCTAGTTGACAAGTGTAATTCAATGCCTTGGGGATGAAGTGCTGCCTCCATGAGTGAAAATATAACCAATACTTCTGTTGTCTTTATGGGGGCTCGGATGTGGTTTCCATTTGTTTATGACCATAAACACAGTGATATCAGATATTGGTCATGACATGTAGATGTACCATATGTGTAAATAGATATTAAAGATTAGATATAGCTCCCAAATCAGAGGGCAAAAAAGATGCTTCCAACGTTCCAGCTAGATGGGTCCTCAGTGCATCAATGCGTACTGAAAACTGATTTCATCTCCATTATTGTGCTTTAACATTCCAACCCAGCAAGAGTTTATTGAGGCAAGCCGATGGGCAGTCTACCAACCTGTTGCTAATAGCTCACTTTTTAAAAGTTAATGAGAGCCGGATTTAAAAGCAGCATTAGCTAAAGGCTAGGAGGAGTTGAGCTATGTGGATTAACTTTTCATTACCTCCTCATTAGGTGGGCCTGGAGATTAGGGAGAGGGCCCCCATATGAAATGAAGCATGAAGATATACAAATGGGTCCGCGCAAAACCGGTAGAGAGGTGGGGAGAACGTGGAGAGTTAGTTTAAGTGATTGAGCTTTTACCCTCTCGCTCTCATCACTATTACTGAAAATCCCACTACAGTTAAAATGACACGACCTGCTCTTTCCTGCCAATGAAAAGGCTCGCCAGGGCATGAGAAAGTCTACCTGGAGGTGACTTTGAAAAGTGAATTGGGTCATTAAAAGTAGAATAAGAAGGACATTATAATTCTAACACCGAAGTTGCCATTTGTTTCCATTGCAGGGTTCCCAGCGTACCAGTTGAATGTCACTTGCCAACTTTTAACAGCAGTAAAGTTAGAGGAGGTGTTGGGAGTTGGACAGCTAAAGAGTTGGACACATAGCTTCATTACGTTTGATATACAACTACTGTGAAAGGTAGTACTATATGTGCACTGAAATTAGCTTGACAACAAATAATTTCAAAAGCAGGCAAAAAACAAATTTAGTCGGATTAGAACAAATACCAATTCAGAGCTTTGTAAGTGTTTTAGGCTTTGTTTTTCTGACGTTCCACTAAATATAATGCTAGTCTATGTCTGGTCTGTTTGGATTTCAGTTTGGTTTTATTGGAATGATAATGGAAAACCAATTAGTCTCCTGACCATCTTGAAATCGTAATTTAACAAGAAGTTAACCGCTGTTATTAGCAGGATGTAACTTAATGACAAGGGTGAGTCACCTCAGTAATTAACTGCCACACACATGTACAAACAAATTAATTGGAAAATCAAAAAACTATTAGAAAAAATTACCCTAACTTTGATGACCTGGTGACATTTGGGACTTATTGTTTTGAGTGGATGTCCCCCTACTTCATGAAACAATTTAGTGTTCTATAGCGCAGTTTTGTTGCGCAGTTAGCGCAACATTTTTTGCCACCCAAGACCGGTTTCATGCCATCAGGTAGCTCACAATTAATCTTTCCGTGAAAATTTGTTTTCTGGAACCTTAAGCTGAATCCTAGCAACTTTTAAAAGAAAGTTTAGTTTTGATAAATTGTTAAAGTTCAAATTCAGCTTTCTCATGACATAGTCCATTATGTAAGTATTATGTATTTATTATGTATTTACTGATGACATTCACTTCAGAGAAAATGTTAAATGTAAAAAAAACCAAAACAATAACAACAGGAGTTTATAGTTGTAACGCAATTATATGTCTGTTAATTGGTATCCTAGAAAGCAATTAATATCATATTCACACAAACTGACATTTAAATTCTTTAGGGCAATGAAGCATTTTACATAATTAGTATTCTGTGCCCTTTCCGATAAAAGAATCCACTGTCAAATAAATGATATGGTGATGGAGACTGAGGAACAATTGCTTGATCACTGCAAGGCAAATGTGCCACCATAAACTATTCTGCTATCTGTGACCAAATGACCAGCCAAAGAACAATTAACATTTGTAGCGTTATTTTAAAAAATATACCACATTCAACACCTGCACAGTTCCACATGCACTACAGTGCATTTGTGATTGCTGTTGCTGTGACCTGACACACACAAATAAAAAAAGAAGTGTGAAAAAAACTGAGAGGTGTGAATGTAATCTGAATTAATGAGGCCACATTATATGAGGGGAAGCGTCTGGACTGACTGTGGGTGAATTCAAATCACATGGATAATTATGACGACTACAGCGTTGACATTTACCTCACCTATAAGTGGAACAGTAATCATAACTGACACAAATGTGGGCCTGTGAGATTGTGTTTATGACTAAAAGATGGTCTTATTGTATGCTGCTCTGATAGTGTGATAATAGCATCAAATGGAAAACAGCTGTTGACAGGACTATTTTTGCTACCCACTCTGCCTTTACGTTGATCAAATGGTGACCTTGTGCCTTATATTGTCATAGTAAGATGTTAGCCAGAGTCTGGCATAATGTTCTTTCACATTATCTCCTATTGCCATCGATTTAACAATAGTCTATCATAAAACATGAGCAGCTTTGTGAAGACGTTGCGAATGCTGTTCTCTTCGTCACTAGCTTACTGCAGTAGAACACATTGAGTTTGACACCATTTCAGTGGCTGATTTCCCTCGTTGGCCAATTAAGGAGCGATGTAAGAGAAGATGCTCGTTGCGCTCCCATTTTCTTTCCAGTAGTGAAAGGACATTATTGCTCACAAGCTCATGCAAGCAACTGACCTCATGGCACAAACCTGTGCGTTTCACCACCTGTGGCCCACCACATCATTTTATGTGGCCCGCAAAAGCAAATCATGCTTGTTAACTTCTGAGATTTTTGCTAAAATCTGTACGCAAAATTCCAAATTGTCATAATAATAAACAATAATGTTGAGATATTGCATTTTTCTGTTACCAAACCCTTCTTCTATAATAACTTAAACAATACTTGAACAATCTATTATCCTTGTCTTCTGATTTCAAAACGTGTTATCCCTCAATTTGTTGTGTAATGGTAAAAATATGATTTGGTGATTAAACATTCATATGGTTTCACTGTTCTAATGGCCCTCTGAGGGAAATTATAACTACAATGCGGCCCGAGACAAAAATGAGTTTGACACCCCTGTTTTACGCAATAGAGGTTAGTGGATAAATAGTCGGGCAAACATTTACCTGCCTCCTGTGTTCAGAGATTGATTGGGCATTTAAATCAAGCTCATTTCAGATATTGAAATAAGTCATCTTGCAAATGACATTTTTCTACTCACAGTGAGACTTTTAAAATTCCAACAAAGTCCAAATCCCTGACAGAGAACTGATTTTTTTTTTAATCAGCTCTTCCTGCTCTGTGGTCTCTGTGCTTGAAGCCAATGTCACACTGAAGGCAGGTACAACATCAACAAGCGTTATCGCTGTTTGATCGGTTGAGTCCAAATCTCTACTTTAGGCCAAATTACATAATTTCTACCTCCTACTACACACTGTATATCATGCACCCCTAAGATGCTATAATAATTGATGCATGAAACTGGCTAAAGACAACCCAATCACTGTATATTCAGACTGTGCAGGAAGGCAGGACTTAAACAGGAGCACAAATCACATGGGGCCTGAAGAATGCATGCCTTTAAAAGTGCATCCTCAGCAACAAAGTACTGGTAAGGGACATCACAGCCAATCAGCAATGCTGCTGAAATGATCAAATGTACAGTGACTGAAAAGCCACCTAATGACAGTACAGAACAGAAGAGCAAGTGAAGCAGAATGCATTCCTAGACTCTTGAGTTGTTTTTCATTAAAATTAAATACAATTTTAGAGATGCCGACTGATAAAGTAGTGAAATCTTGGAAATTCATGGCTGATGTTTGTTAACATGTCCAAAAAGTAGAGATCTTGGTAAAAGAGGACTTCTTACACGCCTGAGCTTAACAGGAAAATGCCTAAGAAAAGTGAAGAAATGTCCTTGTTACACACTACATTTCTGATTTTATTTGACACGCGTCCTTTACATATTTCCATTGGAATTGGTTGAGACATTTTAAGTAATACTGCTAACCAAACACAACACACACAATCAAAGATATCACCTTTTTGTGTAGGTAAAAATGTGCCACAAAAATGCACAAGATACCAATTATCGATTCCCCTGCATGTGGTATGTATCACACATTTGAAAGCCCAGGGCAAATGAATTGCAAGTGTTCCATGCTTATGATAGCTGTCTTCACCATCAACGCCACAACGGTCAATCATTCCATTAGAGGCATAGCAGGAACTCTGTAGGCTGCACAGACATTGGCAGACATTACTGCCTGCAGCAAGCCCCACTAATTAGAAGACTGCCCTGTGGAATTCTAACACCACCTCGTCAAATCTGGCCTGCCCATTTTGGTACTAATTCACACTCAAGTTTCAACATGCCGTATGTCTGTTTTCTCTTCACTCTCCCCTCTCTTTTTCTTTCCAGGACCATTCATCACATTGATACAGGGCGAGTATGACTTTGGAGCCAAATGCAGCACGAGTCAAATGCAGCACACCAGGAAAGATGGAATGGATTTTAATAATCGATTGGGGATCAACTGTGATAGGTCAAAAATCCAAGCCAGCATTCAGTTCAGTTAAGGGCAGTCAACTTCACACTTCACAGTTGAGAAGGTCGGCTTTGAAGATCGGCCGAAGTGATGCATGACCTTGTAATCCACAGACAGCAGGTTTGGAAATACTCAGATTTCACTGTTGTCTTAATCCATGATTCACACATAGCAGAATGAGGAACTCATACCAACCAAATCCCCAACAGCCACGGGGACAGGAACAGGCAAATGTCAAAGTTACTAAGTCATATTGTAACATCCTGCTTGTATCTTTGTCTAACACTGATTGCATCATCAACAATAGTTATTGACTCAGAGATTGGCTGACAGATTGGGTGTTCTGTCACACTGTGACACACATTTAGTTGATATGTAGACTGAAAAATGTCATAGTGATGGGGAGTTGAAGCTTCATGAGGCATCGTAACACCTCAGCCAATTGGGTCGAGTAATGGTTCATTTCTTGATGCTTTGTGTGCAAGCAAAAGCGCCTGCTGGCCATGTGATATAATCACAGGTAGCTGTATCTTAACTATATAATTTGAAATGCATTGCATTTTGGCATCTGTTTTGGCTCTTGTCATTAACAGTGTATTACAAAACAATGTTTGAAGAAATAACTTCTCGACATAAAGTGTATAATAAATATTTTTTGAATGTATTCTGCGTGCGTAAAATGTTTACACAATGGTAGTATCATATGAGATGTCAGGCTGTATAATGTTTTTCTGTCACTTTAAGCAGACAGAGCTAGAACTGTGAAAGGAAGAAGGCACTGTATTTGTAACCAGGAAGAAGGCACTGTATTTGCTTGTGTAACTTGGACAATGGCATATAGAATGGGAGAATTATTTGTTTATTTTTTAACTAAGTGTTTCATTAAAGAGCAGAATTCTATAAATTGGGGTAGAATATTTTTTCTTCTCCCTATAAGGTGTTGTTTATTGTACCCTAGTTCCTTGGAACACATGTAACTCCTCAACTTTGAATAAAATAAGTAACGGTGGAAAATACAATTCTTGATACACAAAGTTAATTAATATGATTGAAGTAATGCTCGTTATTTATCCTTGCGCGGTCCTGCCTGAGGTTGAAACTCACGCGACCACTGAGTGATGTCTGGCATCACACGAGCTGTTACACTTGCTCGCTCTTTTCATTGTCCAAGCTATCTCCCAACTCAATAAACACTACAAACTCTCCAAACTCTATAGCCTATACAAACTATAAAATATCCAAACTCTGAGCTGACCAGTATGTATATATATTAAAAAAAATAATAAACACACTTTGAATGGAGCCCACAAGAAGGCTTTATATTGCTGTCAAAATCTGAAGCACTTCCCAAATCGGTCACGTGGTACATCCGGGCACTGAGGCTTCGGACGGCATTAGTTCCGGCTCCTCCCGGAATCGAAGCAAGGCTCGAGACGCGCTTAACGGAAAAGACCCCTTCATTACCTGATACACGCTTTGAAGACTCAGCGCATCTTGTAAAATCACTAATGTCATGCCACTTTACAATTCGACAAGGTGTATGAGACAAAGTTTGTGAATTTATGCTAGTCATCTATGGCTTGCCAAAAGTGATCAAATGTACCACTCTGATGCATTTCAAGTTTTCTTAAAAAAATAAAAATGAAAAAAATCCCCATTGCTCTTTTAAAAATCTAAATAGCTCTTTGGCTTCATTGTGACATGCATCACATCAGAAAGACAATATAATAACTTACATATTTATGTCGTATTTTAGTATTTGTGATAATTGTGATAGAAAACAATAATCTTATTTTAGGAGGTCAAAAAGTTAGTTAATTGTGCCTCACAAATTAATTCAGCTAATTAGTCAATAGATTAATTAGCCAATTATATTAAACTGCTTGAATAAAAGGGGTGGTAAAAACATGTCAGCAATTTGTATTATTGGTTCTTCCTTTCATCATTTACATATTGAAATGACCACAGCAAACAACTTCGCAAAATATATTTTTAAAAATGCCTAGAACTCTTAGTAGGGTAACATACTTATATAACGTTATAGTTAGGTAACATTATAATACAGCTGTTGGATTTATGCGAGTCAGACATATTTATGGACAAATAATTCTTCACCATACAGTGTTTTCTTCATATGGAGGCTAAGGCTACTCATCTGCAGAAACTATCAAATGTCTATTTTTGCTCCGGAATACTATGCTATGCATCGGCACTTTCGACTTGAGCTTTACAGATGCCCTATATGTTCTGAAAGCAGTGTATTGTGCTAATGTCTACTACGACAAGCAGCGTATCAGTCATAGTAAAGCTTCAATAAAGTTATTTACATGTTTTTTTTATTTTCCTAAGGGGTGAAAAAATGTGGGTATTTGAAGTGTGTCATTTATTTCTGCACAAGTGGACGACACATTAAATGGGGTAAGCTGCATCAATACCAATGTTAAATCCAATATTTGAGGAAATATGGTCAATTAATTCTCATATAGACAAAGTACCAGATTGCTCACTCAGGACGTAAAAGCAAATATTGTCTACAATTAGTCACCTCATACAGTTTTCCTCTGCTCTTTTATTAATGCCTGGCATCAAGGTGTTAATGTGTATGTGGATGTTTATGTAAAAACATGTTGAACAAAGGTCACACAATGCTCATTAAAGGACACTAAAGACAACGAAGAAAGGAGGCCTCCATTAATCACCGTACTTAAAAAATCTTTTAACATGGGCAGAATTTGAGCAGATTTAGGCTTATTATTATTAATTACCCAGCCACGGGTTCACTGTCGCATTTAGAGTTGCAAGCACAAAATAAGGCACTCAAAAACTTTGTTGGTGAAAGAACTTC
The DNA here is from genome assembly GCF_024500385.1 of Phyllopteryx taeniolatus. Classification (NCBI taxonomy): domain Eukaryota; kingdom Metazoa; phylum Chordata; class Actinopteri; order Syngnathiformes; family Syngnathidae; genus Phyllopteryx; species Phyllopteryx taeniolatus. Next base: position 11,096,835 of record NC_084511.1, on the reverse strand, counting down.
ACAGTTCTCCTACGTGTGTTGCAAAAGTAAGTGAAACGGTACTGCACGACTACTTGTATGAATGGTTTAGCCGCCGTCAATGTCAAAGTGCTTTGCAGTAACTCACACACTTACTCATTAGCAGCAGGGGGAGAAAGGCATCAATTCGACAATGTTCATAGTAATTACTTAATTTGTACACATTTTGCTCAAATGATTGAATTCCAATACAGTTCTTGTCACATGAGACTGACTCGTTCAACAAAAGCATTGGACTTGGACTTTACTCTATTAAAGTAGTGCCAGACATGTATACATCCTGATTGAATCATAATTTAGCAACAGTCGGGAAGTACTTAAAGTACTTGTTTCACAGTTCTGTTTCTTAATGTTATGTGATGACTACAAAAGGGACACTTTTTTTTGTACTGTAAGAACAACAGAAACTGAACTTGTAAAGGTAGCATAATGTAATGTAGGAAATGTGGATCTGAACCCAAACCAATGTTAGTCATCGTAGTCAAAACAAACAACAAATCTTAACTACGCTGGAGGCCTGAGCCACAATTAATGGTTGTTAGGATTGTCTCCTTCAATAACGAAATGCCCCAGCTCAAATAGACGCCTCCCTTTTCACCCTTGTGTAAAAAATAGAAGGTGGTGGCACTGGGTGTCACAGTTGCTGACTGATTCGTCACTGCAGGCATGATTATCAGCAACACAAGGTGCCCGCAGAACAGACGTGGCATCTGTGAAGCTGACATATATTTTGGAGAAATGTGCTTGTGACCTGCGAACATATGGTGATAGGGAAAAATATTGGGAGTGACACAGTGTAATATAATACAGAATAATTTATAAAACATATTATTATACTATAATAAATTATATATTTTTTAAAGAGGTTGCCCCTCTGTTGCCTTACACCTAATAAATGCCTGGTGTGCTCTTAAATTAACTCATTAAACTCCCCAGACCACTATGACTGCATGAGGAAATGTGGCATTTACTGTATGTATTAAAGGCATTGTTGTAAAAGGAGCTTTTTAAATAACCTCTTTTGTTGTTCAATGAGACAACATATCTTTACAATATATTACCATTTTTTTCTTCTCAGTGATTTTGAGGGAGGGGAAACATACAGGAAAAAAACTCCATGCCTGTAGCATGTTAACAAATCAATTTAAGCCATGGAACACAGCACTTTGTCAAATATTCCTACCAGAGGTTTTTACTCAAGCACAACTATATCTGTCAATAATGTATTCCATAGCATTGAAGTTGAACAGTCAATTGTGTACGTGTGTATTTACGATCTACTAGGGTGTACTATGCACGCACTGAATTAAAACTAGTGCTGGTACTGAACTTGTTTGCCTTTGATTTGACAGAAATCAGACATAAACACAGACTGACAATTGTAGACACAGACAGACATTAAGACACATGGAGCGAATCACAAAGAACACCAAAAGGAAATATAATAAAAAAGAAGAAATAGTTATATTTAGACCATGTGACATGAGTTGTTTCTGTCAGTGTCAGGACTGTAAGCATCCTCTGGGGTTTGAGGATGGTTCTGTACACTTGCCAAAGATGGATAATTGGTTATTTTAAGTCATTTTATGAACAAAGCTCAGCTGCCGCAGCTCAACCTCAATAAAGAACGCACCTTGGGAATTGCCTCTGTTCAACTGGATTGTGCCTGCACATTCCTGTCGCCATGCATGTTTTTGTCTGCCAGATGTAAGGAACAGGTCTAACCCTTTTAGCCTCAACAGAGCTATTTTGATTCCCTCTGATATGCACATCCAAATCAATAGAAATGCAGATTAGTACTAAAACAATTACATGGAAAGGGATCTTTTTTGCATTTAAGTTACTGCAGGACAGTGTCAATTAATTTACATTGACGGCTTCTCGTATAAAAAGTTGAACAATGAAGGAGAACATGGTTATTCTTAGCAAGCAAAGCAATTAATGGTGCAGGGTATTCATCAAATTCAGTATTTGACTGTATATTTTTAAAACTACAGTCTATTTTGGAAGACAGTTCTTTGAAAAAGTTATGCTCACAGAACATTGAGGTATTGTATAACCTCAACCCCAGAAAGCCCAAAATTACTTAAAAAGATTAACCTACCTTGTAGACACAACTGACAATCGATCCCAAGTTCATCAGTCAGAACACACAGCAGTCAACAATCCTATCCAATTAAGAATTAAGATTCAGTTAGATTGAAGGTACAGTGGAAATTGAAAGCTCCTGAGGCCGTACAATGCGGAATTGGGGGAGAATTTTCTTGACAATTCAAAATGTGATACAAACTTCCACAACTGTCAAAAGATTCATTGTTGGATGTCTGTTTTGCTTTTTCTCAACACTAATGCCAAAATATTGACTTTAATTTAACGATTGACTCTGCAAGTGTTGTGCTTTTCCCTTGCCTTTGTGACTTATTCGCCACACTTCCAAAAGAAGGATTAGCCTCAACAAGCGATGTGAAATTATTACTTTTTTTTTGTGGGATCACGAAGAATATAAACTGGAAACCATGTGAATTAACTTGCATTCATAGCAGTAAATCCATCCATCCTTCCATTTTCTTTACCGCTTCTCCTCACTAGGGTCGCGGGCGTGCTGGAGCCTATCCCAGCTATCTTCGGGATACACCCTGAACCGGTTGCCAGCCAATCGCAGGGCACACAGAAACAAACAACCATTCACACTCATATTCACACCTACGGGCAATTTAGAGTCTTCAATAAACCTACCACGCATCTTTTTGGGATGTGGGAGGAAACCGGAGTGCCCGGAGGAAAAACCCACCCAGGCGCGGAGAGAAAATGCAAACTCCACACAGGTGGGGCCGGGATGTGAACCCCGGTCCACAGAACTGTGAGGCAAATATGCTAACCAGTCGCCCACCGTGCCATCAAGCAGTAAATTTAAAATAAAAAAACTATTACACTCCTTATACTTTTATCTTTAATTTGTCGCTTTCAAAAGCTAAGCAAAATCAGTGGTCGACTCGTGTCCTGGAACAGATTGTGGGCCTTGGAGGTTCCACTAAATTCCAACATATTTCTCGATTTTCCCTTACAGGGTTAATCATGTGTATCAAAGTCTATCAATCTAAACTACATGGTACAGGGTATGAAAACAGTTTTTGGGATTTAAAGACCGTTTTTGACTGATTTCAAGCCCCTGTAGTGTCATTGTTAAAGGCAATTTCTGTGGAATAGAAAGACTACTATTTTTACAGGAACACATTCATGTTATTTCTAAAGCGCTCATTCGTACGAGGGTCACAATAGTATGGCTGCTTGCAGGCCAGACTTTATGGAGGGAGCTTCAAATTAACTGTTCCTGGAGCACCTCCAAAGGGAAAGATGCGGGGGGGAAAGCCGCAGAGTGCTCAAGCCACTTCTCTTTCTGGCTCCCGATTCTGTGGCTATGCAACAGTTCAGCGGTAACAAGGCCCTCGTGACTGGATGAAGTCCTCCTCTTATTATGCGGACTGAAGCCGGCTGCCCTGTGGAAAAGCATCATGTCCTTCATTTCTAGTGGATTTATTCTGGGGAAAATGGTCACACAAAAATGTCTAGATGGAGAGGTGGAGGTTCAGAGTTCAGAGCATGATGATGCACAGCTTGAGCAATAAAAGTGCTCTATGGGCCAAACATACAGTAACATTGTTATGTGGGGCAGGGGAGCATACTCCAATTCTGATTGGGGGTAATTTGTTCTCTCTGGAAGCTTGAGTTGTTTTTGAGTTTTAAAATGTGAGGTCTTCACGAGCTCAAGAGCAAGAACACACAGGGGAATAGATTATCATTTGTTTGGCACTGCAGTCGCTATTATTTGGCTAACACTATGCCATCATACATGGTAAGGACCACACAATTGTCCTTGAGTAATACACTGCAGTCAAATGCATCTGAAGTTGTACAATTCTGAAGACAATCCCAACTACAGTTGTGCTGAGCATCAAGTGATAAAGTAAAGGAACCTCACAAGACTTCAGTTCAGCAAGGTTAAAATGATCAATTCTAAGCATCTTGCTTTTTCTTTGGCTTTCTGTGACAAAAGACTGAGCATCCTAAACAAGAGGTGTTAGAAGACATTACATGGAGAAGGTGGACTAATTTAAAGATGGCATGTGTTATCAAAGGAATAGTTTTACTTGTTTACTTCATTTTATACTTACATGACTGTTAAGATTGTTAAAAAATGACATGCTGCACAAGCAGTCATTAAGACTCAATGTATTATTGTTTTGACGTCATAAAATTAATAGTGGTCAACTTATTTTCAGGTTCTTCTCTACTCGTCTTAAACAGATCACTATGCATTGACAATGCTCTAGTACTGAGGAAGACAAAAACAACACTAATGAAGAATGTCCAATAACGATCTCAGATAGCAGATACAGTATTATTCAATAGATTATTGATTGTCACAGGCTCAACCATATCATTGCAGGCAATGTTGATCTGATGCTGCCATCATTACTACCATCTAATTATACATAAGGGTATTGTGACAGGCGGCACGGTGCACGACTGGTTAGAGCGTCTGCCTCACAATTCTGAGGTCCGGGGTTCAATCCCCAGCCCCGCCTGTGTGGAATTTGCATTTTCTCCCCGTGCCTGCGTGGATTTTCTCCGGGCACTCCGGTTTCCTCCCACATCCCAAAAACCTGCATGGTAGGTTAATTGACAACTCTAAATTGCCCGTAGGTGTGAATGTGAGTGTGAATGGTTGTTTGTTTATATGTGCCTTGCGATTGGCTGGCAACCAGTTCAGGGTGTACCCCGCCTCCTGCCCGATGGTGGCTGGGGTGGGCTCCGGCACGCCCGTGGCCCTGGTGGGGAGAGGCGGTAATGAAAATGGAAGGATGGATGGATTTACTGCTATGAATGCAAGTTAATTCACATGGTTTCCAGTTTATATTCTTCGTGATCCCACAAAAAAATTTTTTATTTCACATCGCTTGTTGAGGCTAATCCTTCTTTTGCAAGTGTGGCGAAAAAGTCACAAAGGCAAGGGAAAAGCACAACACTTGCAGAGTCAATCGTTAAATTAAAGTAAATATTTTGGCATTAGTGTTGAGAAAAAGCAAAACAGACATCCAACAATGAATCTTTTGACAGTTGTGGAAGTCTTTACCGCTTCTCCTCACTAGGGTTGCAGGCGTCCTGGAGCCTATCCAAGCTACCTTCGGGCGAGAGGCGGGGTACACCCTGAAGTGGTCGCCAGCCAATCAAAGGGCACATAGAAACAAACAACCATTCGCACTCACATCCACACCTACGGGCAATTTAGAGTCTTCAGTCAACATACCACGCATGTTTTTGTGATGTGGGAGGAAACCGGAGTACCCGGAGAAAACCACACAGGCACGGGGAGAACATACAAACTCCACACAGGCAGGGCCAGGATTTGAACTCCGTTCGTCAGAACTGTGAGGCAGATGTGCTAACCAGTCGTCCACTGTGCCGCCTGGTATTGTGACATTTTAATGTTAAATATGACCATTCACGTGTTATCAAAGTTTGCTTTTTGTAAACAGCTACAGTATATGTTAGTGTTTTAACACTTAAAACCAGACTTGGTTTCGAGACCGGTCTTAAGACCGCATTTTGAAGGTATTGGTCTTGTTTCGGACTCGACTCCCAGCAGTCTTGAACTTGTCTCGGTCTTGGACTGGCCCGACTCAGTATTTCCTGTTGAGACAGGTCGAGACCAGCACTAATCTGCTGTTCTTCAACCTCATTAATGTGATGATAAGGAGAAGCACTTTCCTATCAAAAAGTGCAGCTCGGGACAGTACTCAAGCATTCGAGCTCAGATAAGCAAATACTTGCCATCCAGGATTCTCACATGTGACAATGCATTTGTTTTTTGGGGGAAAAAACCATGACAGAGTCCCACAACTCCACAAGTTGGCACTGAAAGTGCTTTTCATTCCTGCCTCCTCTGCAACATTTGAGAGGGTTTTTAATTGAGTTAAATAAATACAACTACTCTTCTTTAAATCTTCATTTTTAAAAACATATGAAGATTTATTTTTTGCAAGAATTTATTTGAGGAAAATTGTTAAGATTTGATATGTTTGCATGTTGTGCTTTGAAAGAGTTCCAGACACCATGTTTTTGACTGTCAAATGTATTTAAAATAAATTTCCCACATCCTGTCCTGCCCTGCCCTTTTCTGCCCTCTCTCATCTTGTCCTATCGGTTCGTTGCTCACCGAGTGCCCCCCCGTCACAAATAAGAACATGGTATGACTTTTGTAATGTTACTTGTGGTCAAATACCTTCACTGTCTAACTATTGTTCTGCTGTGGTTCGCACCTCGATCGAAAACGCCGCCGGCTTGGTTGCTGCGGGTGTTCGCGCACATGGTGGCACCAGAGGTGCCCGAGGACAATGGAAACAAAAGAAGGGGGAGGGGGTTGGCCAAAGGAAGAAGTTGAAGACCAAGAAGAGAGAGAGCCAAGAGCCCAAGAAAAAAAGGGCCAGAGTTTAAATACCCATAGGGCATGTCAAAAGGGGAACGGAGAAACTGGAGGGAGACCACATCCATCAGCTTGAATCTAGTCTCGACTTTTGAACCATACAATGGGTTTAGAAATCATATTAATCTAAAACACTCTACTCTCATGCATAGAATCATTGTTTAAACTTTGATTGTGGCAGATCGATTGCTTATTATACAACATTTTGTGCTGTTTGATTTCAAATCACCAGGAACAGTTCATAAAATCTTGCAGAGTACCTGTAAAACTGAAATTAGTGACACAGACACCAAGGCGTACATTTGGAATATTTCTACAGAGTTCGTAAGATATCAAAACGGACATGTTATTTTCAGTGAACAAACATCAAAGGCGAATCCACGGGTTCGAGCTGGCAGTTCCTCTCAACGCCAGTAGGTGGCGCCTTACGTGCATGTTTGAATATTAACCCAATAGTCTACTTGGAGGGAGGGTCCCTCAACCTATTGGTCGGGGAAGGAGTCTTTTGAAGCCAGGAATCAAGATTTGACGGGAAGCTGTTAATTAGGTTAAGGTCCACTTGACGTACACCAGGGATTCTCCTAGTGGCCGTCTCACAGCAGGGCAACGTGGAGGAATGGGGTTATCAAGTGGTTGCGAGTCCCTGTGGCACCTCCACAGGTGCGGGAGCATATCTGCTACACTGCATTTGACAGCAACAATTTCTGTGGTTCTGTATCAAGCATTTGGAAATAGTTCCATTCAGGCATGTCTTTCCTATTTCCATTTATTTAGTTCCCTTAGTAAGGACAAATATGTATTCATAAGCATGTAAAGAGAATGTAATTTAATCTGCTGCATTCCTGAATATGTGGGGACCTACAGTTTTTTTTTTGGGTCAGTGGCATTTGGGTTTCTTTCATATTGAACACACTAAACAAGCCCATCTATTCTATAAATCTTTTGGTATCTAGTTTGAATGTAATCCTGAAATTTATTTAGAGAAACATTTTACTTCCTGCAAATTGTATGTCACAAAAGACGTTGGGTACATTGGGTAAATAAACAGGACAAGCGAACAGGAACCAGTTTTTTGCTGTATTGAATAGGCCTTTTATTTCACTTGTTTATTATTTCCATTATGATATTTAAGCATAATCAGTACTATTTACCAGCTATAATTGAATTCAAGATCAGCTAAATTCAGTAACTGTCTTATTACTGTCTTAACAGCAAGAAGTGGCCAATAGTTGTATGTATCTAAATACAATGTAAATGATTGTAATATGCAGAAAATGGCCAAATAAATAGTTTGGATTTACAGACAACATTGAAAATTTCATCCACTACTCATGTCCTTCAAATACAGGCAAAAAGAAACATCTGACTCATCACAAAGATCCAAAACTAAACAAATAGCCCGCCAAAGATTGAAAACACTTTAATCTTTGTCCATTTACAGAGTTTATCCCACTCCTAATTATCACACTAATTTACTGGGAGAGAATTAAACAGCCCTCTGCTGCCACGCAACCTCCAATCAGACTGTAAATGAGGCAAGAAGAAAAAAAGTAGCTTGTGTGAGTTCGCAAGTGCTTAAACATTCTCAAATGTTTCACAGTGACGTGCATGTACCCATAATGAGTCCTGGTTGAGGTCTTAAGCTAAATTAAGTGACATTGTATATGATGCAAATTCCCCCCCCCCCCAGGTGTTTCAAGGTAGGTAATAAATTTTCTATATTATATTCATGGGTGGGATTCTCCTTCAAATAACGAATATACACACACAAACTCTGTAGTAACACATACAGACCGGTAATATAACAATACATGCATATATTCTTACTAATCTGTGAAAAACAATTTTAATATAGTTATATCGCAACATTCCTCTTCTACTCTTTTTTTTTAACCTTACAAAAACGTGTAGCTTCATGCATGCATCACAACAACCTTACAGCCCATAAAAGACCAGGGGAAACTTCCGGTCACAGTTTCTGGCAGGGTGTATTTTAGCGTAACACCCGGAAAATTTGCATGCGCTCTTTCCCAGAATGCAATGTTGTAATTAAAATTACTGTATCACGTTTTGAGTGCATCGTTAATGTGTTATTTTGTTCGGACGGGGTTTAATAGTTCAAGTTTTGCCGTTTCTAGTCGTTTCTAGTTAAATTTTTTGATTTAGTGTCACTTTTAGTTGTATGTTTACTGCTGCTCTTGATGGCAATCTAGCACCCTTACTCAGAATAGTTACTGATGTAGCATATTAATACCACTTGGATGCATTAACTGCAGTAAATAGCTGTGTGAATTCCAGCTGGTACATGCCACGCTGCGTAAACTGCAATGTACGAAGGTGCGTTGCCAACTGTCATTTTTATGCGATTGTCTGCTCCAATCAGGTTCGACCGCATCGCTCAGTGTGTGGCAGGCCTTACAAATTTATGGTAGATGGTCTATTTCCTTTTTATCAAATTAAGGCTATAATTGCGTGAGTGTGACCTTTCAGTTGCTTGGAATAATGATGCAGTGATGCTCCTTTGACGGCAAAATGGAAAGCGCGCTGCAGTTTACTCATGGGCTGTACATTGTGTTTTTCTAGAGCTCTAAATGCCGTCCACAAACCCGATGATGAATGTTTGGTTCTAAGTCTCTCTTGCAGACTTGCAAACTTCATTCTTAAAACTATTTACAACATTCTGCTGGATTCATTTGGATCTTCAAGTACAACCCCAATTCTAATGAAGTTGGGACGTTGTGTTAAACATAAATAAAAATACAATCATTTGCAAATCCTGTTCAACCTATATTTAATTGAATACACTACAAAGACAAGATATTTAATGTTCAAAGTGATAAACTTTATTGTATTTAGTAAATAATAATTAACTTAGAATTTTATGGCTGCAACACCTTCCAAAAAAGCTGGGACAGGTCGCAAAAAAGACTGAGAAAGTTTAGGAATGCTCATCAAACACCTCTTTGGAACATCCCACAGGTGAACAGGCTTATTGGGAACAATTGTCATGACTTTTCCACAGTACTACAATGTCAAAACTACATTTCAACAACTGAATTGATCACGACAATTGCCGGATTGAAAAGTAATTTTGCAAAATGTGGGAATGCAAATAGAGGCGGCCTCCACGTCTCAACACACACAGACATACACACACGCACAATGATTTAACGTGTTAAATATATATGACTTTCTTGCAAGAGAGCTCAACTCTTCTCTGCCTGTGATTTGGTAAGAACATGAGACTATTGACAGCAAGATAAGAGCAGTCATCCATCATACGTGATGTATTGTGTGTCTGCTCAAGTCTTGCCTCTTCCCCTCCTATTTCCACTTATGCTAGATACGGCTCCACCCAGGGGAACTCTGGCCTTAAAACACATTACACAAGGAAAACACTTGTGAAATATCCTAGACACCGCACCGCCTTTCTCCCCCACTGTCCTGCGTCGAGGGAAGCATCTTTTCTGGAACTCCTATCAGCTATATTGTGACAGCTAATTAAGAGGATGATGAGTGTGACATTGCTCTGATGTGACGATGAACAATTAAAGATGAAGGGGAAAAATTGCATTGCTATTAATATACAGTAGTTGTGGTTTGCTTTTTCCACTTCTCTTTCTTATAGTTGTCAGAATCAGAATCATCTTTATTTGCCAAGTACATCCAAAACACACAAGGAATTTGTCTCCGGTAGTTGGAGCCGCTCTAGTAGGACAATCAATTGACAGAGAACATTTTTGAGACATAAAGACATTGACAAAAACAGTCACTGAGCAATAAAGGGTTGCTAGTTTATTTATTTTACAATTGTGCAAAAAGATGCAGAGTCCTCTAGCACTTAGAGCAGTTTGAATGACTAATATAGCAATAGTCCGGTGCAATGACCATTGTGCAAAGGGCGCCGAGACTTCAAGAAATGTATGCAGTTTAAAGTGACTAGTAGTGTGTTAATCTGGGACAATGTTAAATGTGCAAATGTTGCAGATACTCCTCAGTCAGTGTGCAAATGGGGTAGATGCTACTCTGGGATGAGTGGCCAGTATTGGTCAACACCAGATTTGCAAATAGTGCAGTGTGGCGAGACTACTACAGTGAGTGCGCGAGTAATATATAATTGGCCTGACAGAAATGTGACAACAACAAAAAAATTGGCAGCATGTTGCAATGGAATTGTAAGTTAGCTGTTTAAGAAGTTGATTGCATGAGGGAATAAGCTGTTGGAATGTCTGCTAGTTCTAGTTTGCTTTGATCGGTAGCGCCTACCTGAGGGAAGGAGCTGGAAGAGCCGGTGACCGGGATGTGGAGGGTCCGAGAGGATTTTGCACGCTCTTGTCTTAGTTCTGGCAGCGTGCAAGTCCTCAAGGGTGGGTAGGGGGGTACCGAAAATCTTATTAGCAGTTTTGATTGTCCGTTTCAGTCGGAGTTTGTCCTTTTTTGTAGCAGCACCAAACCAGACTGTGATGGAAGAACACAGGAGTGATTTGATGACCACTGTGTAGAACTGCCTCAGCAGCTCCTGTAGCAGGCCGTGCTTTCTCAGAAGCCGCAGGAAGTACATCCTCTGCTGGGCCTTTTTGAGGACGGAGTTGATGTTGATCGCCCACTTCAGGTCCTGAGAGACTGAAATTCCCAGGAACTTGAAGGTCTCCACGGTTGTCACAAGGCAGCTGGACAGCATGTGGGACAGCTGTGGCGAAGGATGCCTCTTGAAGTTCACGATCATCACTACAGTCTTGAACGTGTTCAGGTTGTGTCAGCCGCACCACAGCTCCAGCCGCTCCACTTCCTGTCGATATGCAGACTCGTCACCGTCCTTGATGTTGCCGATGACACTGGTGTCATCTGCAAACTTCAGCGCGTTGAGGTGCACTCGTTCATGTAGAGAGAGAAGAGCAGCGGAGAGAGGACACAACCTTGGGGAACCCCAGTGCTGATGCTGCGTGTGGATGAGGTGGTCTCTCCCAGCCTCACCTGTTGTGTCCTGCCCGTCAGGAAGCTGTAAATCCACTGGCAGATGGCAGGCGAGACACTGAGCTGGAGAAGCTTGGAGGAAAGGAGTTCAGGGATGATGGTGTTGAACGCTGAGCTGAAGTCCACGAATAGGATCCTCGCGTAGGTCCCTGCACTGTTGAGGTGTTCTAGGATGAAGTGCAGGTCCATGTTGACTGCATCATCCGCAGGCCTGTTCGCTCGGTAGGCAAACTGGAGGGGGTCCAGCAGGGGACCTGTCATGCTCTTGAGGTGGTCCAGCACGAGACGTTCAAAGGACTTCATGACCACAGTCATTCAGACCCGAGATTGTAGGTTTCTTGGGGACTGGAATGATGGTAGAGTCAATTTTAGAGTCTCCAATTAACGCATGTTTTTGGGATGTGGGAGAAAACCCACGCAGGCACGGGGAGAACATGCAAACTCCACACAGGCGGAGCCGGGGATTGAACCCGGTTCCTCAGAACTGTGAGGCTGACTCTCTAACCAGTCTGGGAATAAATAATTTAAAAATTATTTTTCATAAATATGAAACAAATACAAATTTGAATACAAATACACAATATACAAACTCCTCTCCCTGCTCATATCTCTCTCTCTCTCTCTCTCTCTCTCTCTCTCTCATCAACAAAAAGGCAGATAATCAAACAATGCATTTTCTTAATCTAATAAGAGCTATGTACTCATACATGATTGATCCAATTTACAACATGAGTCTAAATATTCAAGCTCATGCTCTATCAAATGTATGGGAAATGCAGTCTAATGGTATGTAGTGTGTCGCTGTTAAGTGACGTCATCGGGCAGCGCCTCTGTACAAGTGGCCACCCTAAGTTTCCAGCAGTTGCTGGACAGCTTTGTTCGGAGAAGTTTTGCTATCCTCCTCTATTTTAGGACTTCAACTCACCCGTTATGTGACGTGTGGTTGTTTCTGCAGTTCATGTGTGACCACGTAGACTTTGAATCACCTGGCCTGTTTATTTATTTCATGAATAAACGACAAGCATTTGTGAGATCCCCAAATCCGTTGAAGTGAATTTTTGCCTCTCGTCTTCTCTTCACCATACTGACCTGAAACATTACAATTCTTACCTTAACCTGGCTCTTTAAAAAAAAAAAAAATCTTATATTTATGATAAGCCTACATGCCTGTACACACATGCACACACACACACACACACACACACACACGCACACACACACACGCACACATGCACGAACAATAGTAGTTTCAATGATTTCGGGCATCCAGTCAGTTAACTCGTCAGTACGACCTTGGCTTCAATATTAACACATGCACAGCACATGGTCATTCCGGCTAGAGAAAAGGACAGTGACGACCTGTAACATTTTCTAGCTTGAAAAAAACATCAGCTAACACCTACATTACAACATGAACTGTAAGTGATGTATGGTTAATTGAAAAACCGCAACCTGGTAATGATAACAATGTGTTGGTATTGAGTGGTAGAAGTTAATAAATTTGCCATGTATCCTGGTTAAGCATGACAGGTAGTGTTGTACCTGAGCGAGTTCAAAGGAACCACAATTCATGAACTAGCTCATATTTTGAGCGAACGTGAACTAAATTCAGTTCATTTCTGCCTGATCAACGTTATTGAGAATGCGCTCTTTCTGGCATCTGTGAAAGGTTTTCGAACAAAAGTTCATTTACATTCAAGAGTTTCAAGTTTTGTTAGGGACTTCCAGGACAAACCTGGCGGAATACATTAAATACGAGACTTCATATGTTGGGGGATTAACGCCGTATTTGGCAACCCAGTGTAGTTCATTTAGTTCAAAATTTTGAATTGTGAACTTTGGACTGAACAAGTTCATTTTTGGGACAGGGAACTGAACTTTGAACTATTTCGCATTGAAAATTAACTTTCTATCGAAGGTAGGCATACTGTATATGAACGTCACGACTTTCTGGAAGGGAGGTAGCTCTGCGTAGCTCATTCCCTGTTCTCAGAATACAGTCAAGAGAGGTGGGAGGGATGGGGTGGATCGAACCATTTTAAAGGCAGGAGGAGTCCTATATTTTTGTTTTTAAAATATTCCTTTTCAAGCAAGTACTATATGGTTCTTAAACTTTTCTAGCTTGCAAGAAAAGGACAGACCGTAAAAATGTTTTTAAAAATACAAATCTAAAGAGCTCCTAAATTTTTGGGGTACTTTTGTTCACTTTAGGGGGACTTCAGCACCCCCACAAATGGGCTAGACACGCCACTGCCTGCTGCTATGCTGTCACATTATTTATGGAGCTCATGCAGCTGTCGGTGTCCCACTTATACCCGCTGTACCAAACTGAACTATACCGCTTGGTGGAAACGTTAATACAGTACAATAGAAAAGCCAATGATAGACGGTTAGGGCAAGCAAACACTAACGGAAGCACTGACCTATATTTGCAACCTATAGTCAATTCTAACAAATGTTCCATGCATCATTTTATTCCTAACAGTCTATTCTCTTTATTCTGTAGCATTTTTCTAGGCTTCAGTGCTTCCAGTAAACGTGGATGGAGGACTTTTTTGTCCAGTCAGATTTCAGCCTCCATGTGTTGCATTTATCAATGTAATCTCCCCAGGGCATTCAGAATCTTTAGGAATGGTTGATGTAACTTCAACTATGTTGGCAATGCAACTGTTTCCTTAACCATCAGATTTCATATTCAGCTCACTTGGCCCAGTGAGAACGCTAACATTTGTCTGTCCTCTGATTAGTCGGTCAGCGCAAAACTTGTTACAGCCACATTTGACGAGCAAAACACGTCTGAAACGATCTCCACACTTGAATACATTTAATAATCAGCATCTCAACTATGATATATTTTATTGAAATGTTTATTTTTTTTTGTCATGTAATTAGACAAACATTGACAAACTGCTTCAGATGATTGATTGCATTTTTGTATATTGTTGATGGTTTGTATTCTTGCGATGTGATCGTGGTGGTTTTACGAGGAGGATTAAGGGTTTGTTCACACTGCATGGTATGATACTCAATTCACATTTTTTATTAAGGCTGATCTTTTTATGCAATTGTTCACATTAAAAAAAACAAGTTTGAGTTCTAATCTGAACATAATGCGTCCGTGAAGTGACACGGCTGTGCACAAAACATAACGTCGCGTAGTGCATTCGCACAATCACGAGGCATCATCTGTTTACTTTTTGGTCACGTCTGTTTTGTCGAAAAATTGTGACATTTGTCGCCTTTTAATCTAATAGGTCGGATGAGCGCGAACTGCGTGTCTATACAGCACTCACATCAGATACATATTCGAATTATATACACTTAAAAGAGGCCTGGGTGGGATTTTAAAAAATCGGAATTGTACTGTTAACATTGAGATGCAGCTCACATTGGGCAGAAAAATTTAAATTGACCAGTCGTGTGAACATAGCCTTAGTTTGGTTCGTCCCCACTGAAGGCCAAGGTATCAAATGCACAGCCCAGCACTGAGAAAAGTAAATAACAACTATATGTTATTTTCTATAGAGGGAAAAGAGAGGTATCTATTTGAGGTAATGCATTGACAATTAATTATGGCACGGCGTGACTTGGAGCTGAGGACATAATTCAAATATGGTATTATATTACATTATGTCAGTGACATTACATTACAAAGATCTATTTGTTGCTTTATTTATATTTTGAAACCCCTCTAAAATGAGATATAATGAAAAGAACAAGTTGAACTATAAAAAAGAAATCTAAAAAAAGACTTACATACTAATAACAAAAACAACACAACAAGAGCTGTCTGCAATTAATTCATCTGCATCCCTAAGAAAAACTTTGAAAGTCACTTTGAGTCATGACTACCTCCAAATGTTATTTGGAGCTTGGCAGCATAGATCCCTGACAGGTTGTGCCCCCGCTGCCTTGGTTGCCCTGGTTGCCACGCAGCCCCCCCTTGCTCTGCATGGCCAAAACACGCCTAAGCACCATGCGCATGCTAGAGGGGGGGCTGAGTGTTAGGAGTGTGGGGGGTGTTTTGATGATTGTGTTGTGTGTGGGTTGGGAGAATGTGGCCTAAAACTAATGAGAACGTGTTTGCATCTTGCACTTGCTCAAATTATTCCCTTAAACCATCAAAACTGCTCTCATTAGGACTCATGGCGAGCAAGAAAATAAATTCTGTGTTATCTGTATTTTTAATAACAAATAAACATGTTGATTTCCTTCCCAGTAAGATGCTGCCATCAGAATTTCTTTCCATATTCATGATAAAAATGTGTATTTTAAAATGTATCAAAATAGACACTAAAAAAAATGGGGGAAAATACAACTCTATATTTTGAACGTTTACATATATATATACATATATATATATATATATAAGAAATCTTCCACAGAATAGAACTGAACATAAAATGGTCCCACTGCAGTTATGCGCAACCATAAAAGACACACAAAAAAAACTAGTCATCTTTATCAAGGTTTCAGTTTACTTAAATTGCATGTTATTAAGCACATTAAATGGCCTGAACTGCACTGTCCGGCTGTGTTAACTACAGAGCGAGCATGTCATTTAGTCATTGTTTGTGACTGCTACTGTCCATACGAGATAATGGTGGTACAGCACTGCCAGGTAGCTTGGATAGCCAAGACCACAAGTCTATTAATAAGTATTTATTAGCAGTTGGAGAACTAAAACAAATATAGAGTCAATATCACCATGACGAGGCTTTAAGACTTCCCCATTTTTCGCCTAAACAGTTGAGCTTTTCCAATGAACTTAATATGCATTGTATTAAATGTGGAGTTTGCAGTTTAAAAACAAAACAAACACTTGTTGTCACATGCTGTATGTTCAAACTGTCTGTATGACCTGACAGTAGAATAATATTAAAAGGATCTTTTGAAAACTCATCACACTCTGTCCCCATCTTATGCCTCTAACTTTATGTTAATTATTATTTAAAAAACTTAAATAGCAAGGACAAGACTAGCCTATCAGAGACTGTTGTAAAAAGAAGAAAGAACAATGAACTAGTTCTGTTTTGAAATGGTGATCTTAGTTAAAAATGTTGTATTTGATGTTTCATTGCATACCATTATTTATTCCTCGCTGCTTTTCCCGAAAACCTAATAGCATTATTTTGGACTTTGTTTGGGACAGAAAAACACTTAACCTAAGGCTGCAATCACTTCAAAGCACTAAGGAACTAGAGGGGGATGGCACTGCCGATGATATTTTATTTTATTATTTGGCGGTGATTATAAGAAATAAAAAATTTGGGATTCGGTATGGACACATTGAGCCTCCACCTATGTGGTTAACAATAGAGGCTAAATCTACACACCCCGTGACATTGCTGTCTTTATTATACTCACAGCTCCCCTCTTCTTTTTCCAAGTGTGTAAGAAATACCATGGTTGCATCATCATTGAAAATATGGGTCCAGTTCCGTCGTTATTTTGGTTTTCAATCTCTTTCCAAATCCAAAATCCCCCTTAGCTAGCAATCACCAATTACTACCCTCTTTTATGGATAATGCTTTCTCAATGTGGGCCCAATTGGGAGTGAGGTGCGTCAGAGATTTATTCATACATGGGGTGTTTGCTTCTTTAAACAATTAGAGAGCAAATTCTTTTTGCCGAAGGGACATTTCTTTAGATACCTTCAAGTAAGAAGCTTTGTTTTCTGGTTCCACCTCGTGACTCTGATATTGACAGCTTCATGAAGGTTCTGCCATCTTATAAAGGTGCTGTGGCGCCTGTATACTCAAATATTCATCAAGTAAGATCAGACTCTTTGGAAGCCTAGAGATCAACCTGGGAATCTAGCCTTGGAATGGAGATTTTAGGAAGTATTTGAAATAAGGGTCTACGAAGGGCGCATAAATCCTCTATTTGTGCCAAACACTGTTTTATTCTATTTAAAATAATTCACCATACTCACTACACTAACGAACGTTCGGCTAGAATGTTCGGGAATGTGTCACCAGCCTGTGATCGTTGTCATCAAACCCCTGCTAATTATATCCATATGTTTTGGCAGTGCCCAGGGCTGTATAAATATTGGCAAGAAGTCTTTTCCAACTTGTCTACAATCCTAAGTGCACTGGTTCCACATAACCTGTTAACAGCTATTTTTGGTGTTCTGTTGCCCCCACTCAGCCTCTCCTCCTCACAAAAAAGATGTCACGGCTTTTGTCTCCCTTCTGCCCTGAAGGCAAATTTAGTTGAGTTGGAAATCCATCCCACCTCCTACACTCACACAATGGCTAAAGGATGTGTCATATTTTTTAAGACTTGGAAAAAAATAGACTGTCGATCTCTGGACAATCAGAAAAATTCAATAGGATTTGGAACCCGCTTTCTATCCTAATTAATGACACACAACTTATTTTAGCACCAGACTGAGCTGCTGATTGGGTAATTAAAGGCGATATTATACAATGAGGTCACATCTGAGGGTATTTTGTCCATTTACTTTTTCTTTTTTATATTCAATGTATGCCTTGTCTCTCTCATCATTATCTTCTCCTTTTTGCTGTGGAAGTGTACCAGCAAGGGTTGGGGGAGTGGGATTTTATTTGTTAATTTATTGTTTATTATTTGGTATTTGTTCAACTGTTGCATTGTATGACATTGTTTTGTATGCTGCATAAAACCAATAAAAAAAGATGGTTAAAAAAATGTTGAATTATGAACTATGAATTGAAAAAATTCATTTTAAAATCTGTGGACTGAACTACTCAAGCCTAAAGAGGATAAGCGCTTTAGAAAATGGATGGCTGGATAAATGTGTTTGTACAAGTAAATGGCCACACCCTAATAGATTCCTACCAACTCACCCCGTTGGTTTTCATTTATTTGCTTACTTGCGTTATTGAAAAGTAAAAATTCTCCCCAAAATTCTGTTCTGCTATAAAACAAACATGCACAGAGAATTATTGGGGGTGGGGGAGGGTTGTTTAGCGAGTGGTTGCAGGAGTAGTTTGATAATTTCCTTCCGACACTCACCAATGCGCCTAAACAAAACAATGTGCTTGTCGTGTTGGCGCTCGCCAACATGTCATCATGGCAGTGTGTATGGCAGCAATGGAAACAGCAGACACAATATCCAAGTCGCCCGATATATGTATGCCTCCTATCTGCCAGGTGTCCAAACTTGGTGCAGAGGATGGCCTCTGTAAATGTAGCGACTGAGATTGTGTGTAATATTACGGTGTAATTGGCGTTTAAATTGTGGTGGAAAGAAAACACGCTGGTTGCTTTAAAATCATCATCATCACACCAGTCAATCACTAACATGCCGTTTCCATGAGGAAAATCTCCAATTTCTCTTTCAGGCAAAAGCCACAGAGTTAAGTGAAACAGAAGACTGGAAAAGTAACTGTGGTTAACACCCATCCATCCATCCATTTTCCAAGCCGCTTATCCTCACAAGGGTCGCGGGAGTGCTTGAGCCTATCCCAGCTATCTTCGGGCAGGAGGCAGGGTTCACCCTGAACTGGTTGCCAGCCAATTTCAGGGCACACATAAACAAACAACCATTCGCACTCACATTCACACCTAGGGGCAATTTAGAAACTTCAATTAACCTACCATGCATGTTTTTGGGAGGATGTGGGAGGAAACCGGAATGCCCGGAGAAAACCCACGCAGGCACGGGGAGAACATGCAAACTCCACACAGGCGTGGCCGGTGATTGAACCCTGGTCCTCAGAACTGTGAGGCAGACGCTCTAACCAGTCGTCCACCGGGCCGCCTGTGGTTAACACATTTATACTTATTTAAAGACACCTTCTGGGAATGTCACTTGCTCTGGACATGACCCTGATTAATTTACCAGGGCTGTTTTCTTTGATAAATCCTAAATCCGAATCAGAAATTTGAGCGATGGGGAGGAAATCCAAAAATCACACATATTTTACAAATGGATTGACTAAAACACTTTTGATAGTCCTTTCATTTTTCCTCTGTCACGAGCTAAGATAATCTGGCTATGTCAAAATAGACTGACTGACAACACTGAGTCAACGGTAATCAGGGAAAGGGGCGGGGGTGTGGGGTAATGCTCTCAGGTGCAATTTATCCTCCAAAGTAATTTCAGCATTTATGCGATTCACCTTCAAAATCTAATGTGGCACACAGTCTAAAAAAAATACGGGAAATGAGAAAGTCCACGAGCAAAAGGGAAAATAGAAGAAGAGAGTCCAATGTGGGCGTCGTTAAGTAAGTCATCTCTGCAGGCTTCTAATGACCTCTACCACCACCACTGCGCTGTGTCCTTCGCTTGTGTCAAACCTGGGATTTAATGCTAGAAATTTTGTTTTCTCTGGCTCGTCCATATATGAATTACGTTTCAATGTGTCTTATAGACAGGAGCCTCTGTTCAATGACTATAGAGTAAATTGTGTATTCAGAGACACAGACTCGGGGGGGCAGATGAAGGAGCTTTGTCAGAGTTACATTTCAGCAGGTAGCAGCAGGACTCGGACTGCCAACGGGTTTTTCTACTGTGTGAACCTAATGGTGGCTGACTGAGGGGAGGGGAGGAAGTCGGCCGTGAGACGAGATGCGATTTTCCACTTGTCCAAACTGTTTTCTGTGAAATCATAGGAGTCCGCTTGCATTTCGTCTGAGAAAAGTATTGCCGTGAAAATGCAACACCTTTTTACTTCTTCATATACAGTATAATGCTCTTCTTTGATTATTGTATGAATACTTAGAGGCAAGCATTCATACTATTGCTATTATGTGTCATTATCCTTGTTTACACCTTAAAAAAAAGGTAGTCCTGTTTATCGCATCTGTTTTTTTGGCGGGGGCTGTCCTTTTTCATGTAAAAGAACCGCTGCTCACCCTTCCCCGTCTACTGCGAGGTGTCTGTGAACGATACCATTCGTGGTTTGGGACGTGCATCCAAATTGGAGCATAGTCAAGTTTCCACACCAAAAATTCCGGCGAGAGCTGTTCTACTTAGCATGTTCACATGAACTGATGAAGCCTGCTTGGATGAGAGGCAAAACGTCTTCTAAGACAACCAGAACAGTCATGGCCCTGGGAACTAACGTGGGGTGTGCCAACGAGAATACAGCTTTGTTACTGCTTGACGTTTGGCATGCTAATGACTGCTACCACGAAATGTTATATTGTGTGTTTATGTGGTTATTATCAGAAGCTAATGTTGATAATAACCTAACACTAATACGTTCCTCCAAGAACATTGCAGCTCTGCTTGGCTTTTTACTTTGACATGACAGTGGTCGCTAGGCAAATCGTCACCCTGGTAGCTAAAATAAATATACAATGAGAAACCATGGATGTTGAGGAACAGAACACCGAGTACCCTAGCCCTCACCTCAACTCCTGTTGCTGTGTTGAAATGTAATCAGAAATGTGTGGTAAACTTTATCCAAGTTTTGTAAGTATTTTATTGCTATTGAATTAAGGTTTTCTTCACCCAAAATATGTGGTTTAAATATACCCAATTAAAGTGGCTGCAAATTGTTACCATAAATTTATTGGGTAAATTTTATAGGTTGTTTTCTACAGTGTACCACTACACCATCAGTGACTTGAATTATTTTAGTTTAGTTTAATATTGCTAGTTTAATTAATTACTGTTATGTCACAGTAGGGCCAAAATGTGAACTGCTTGCTCAGACACATTGTTGCACTTGATTGGTGAGCAGGCACTCGAGAGACTCAAATATGTGTACTCAAAAGTCAGTTATCCATATGTCCTCTTTATAATGATAAAATCAGCAGCCATGGTATGTATTGAATCATCTTTCTAAACTATAACTACTTTTACACTAGGGTGTTGGGTCTCCCAGGGGGTCAGAGACTGTGTGTGGCTGGGACGCATGTGTTTATGTCTTTTGTCATCTGCTGTGTGAAGCATAAATCTCATTCACTGCCATTGACGGCTGTTGAATTCAAATATCCATGTTAACATGGAGGCCTGGCAGTGAATGAGTTTTAAGTATGAAAGGTGCTATGTAAAAAAAAAAGGTTTAATTGATTAATTTATTAAAAATGTTGGAATCCAGTGGAAATCATTTACAGAAATGTGATAAAACGGCTATGATTTCCTTGCATGGCTCGAAAATGCCCTAAAAGCCCAGTCAGATTGCATCATCCATAGTCACACAAACCATCAGAATTCGAACCACTGTCATGCATAATGCCACCATAATTTAGTTTGGTGAGCAACCGATTAATCCTGCACGTGTTTTGCTTTTTCTTTTGACTGTTTGCAGATTATTCTTTTTTGCAAAGAGGGACGAACTTGAGAAGGAATATTAAACACAGGAGGAATATTGCAAAGAGGGACGAACGTGAGAAGGAATATTAAACACAGGGGTCAAGGGAATCAATGTGTCGGTATCAAAGTTAAATGTTTTTACAGATTACTATCAACAGTGCTTAACTTCTTTTTAAAATTATGTGGAAAAATAAGAATGTTTAAAAAGATTCTATGATGGCAACAGTTTGACCTTGGAACATAATTGCTACAATATATTGTGATGTGTAAATGAGTATAATCCTCATGATCGGCATTTTGGAGGGACTGTGAATTTATAGTTACACTGACAAGAATGTGATTGTCAATTAATGGCACAATATGCTTCATTAAAAATCATTCATACTTTAAAAAGACAACCTGAAGCTGCCAACATTGTTGGCAGAAATAGCGGCTTATGTGTAGAATAAATGGATTGTTGGTAAGCACTTCAGAACATCCAGAACACTTTTTTTTCCTGCAGCTGATCAGAATTCTTGGCTTGCCTCGCTCTTCCTTCAAACCCACTATTTAAGGATTACACACCCTCTGAGCTATTGTACCAGTGCCACTGTGCTAATCAATCACAGATCACTCTTTGTGCGGTCTTCTGCATGTCGCCGCTATGTTTATGAAGCAGTGTTTAGCGGATGCTATTTGAATGATTATGAATCCTAAAAACATCAAAACTATTGGCAAATTGCCCTTAAAAAATGAAATATGTTCTGCTAAAATACGATGCTGCCCATTATTTGAGGCTATAGTGCTCATGCCAGGATGCAGGATTATTCGGAGCTTCCAAGGTGGCGGCAGCTGCAAGCTTAGAGATACACACAACTCAAACGGAGGGAGAATCGTCTTCATTATGTTGCCAGTCATGGAGACGAGGAGGGGTGCAGGGGGTAGAGTGGATGTTATACCTACAAGCGAAGAGAAATTCCTTTTGTCACCCAAGTAAATAAAGTACTTGGAACTGAAATAGTCAAGGAGTTGTAACTTGGAGAAAGCTGCTGTATTTGTAGGATTTATTATTTTTTTCCATTAGAATTAGAGTCGTGTGATGACACACTCCTGTGATTTGAAATGACCATTCAAGATGCACAACATGGCTGTAGTTCTATTTCAGGAAGACGTCCTATTCATGCTTGAGCGTAGCAAGTCCCTTATAATGTCAATTTAAATGTTGCTATTCATTTGGAAATACTAAATAAAGTGTGCCTATTGGGTTATCTGGTAAAGATCCACTTGCTCCCTGCCTCACGCCCACCTACTCCTTCCACTCACAAAGTTGCCAATATTCCAGCCACACTGCTTTAATCCCATTTTGTCTTCATTGTGGGATAACCCCCCATAGAATTAGACAAGTGTGATAACACAATCTTGTAGTTTACAAGGGGTACAATATGGCTACATTATAGCATCACATTCATTCTTGAGCATAGCAAGGCCCATGTAAGGCCAATTCAAATGTTCCTATTCATTTGGCAGCATAATAATAAAGTGTGCCTATTGAGTTGTCAGTTAACCCTCAACTTGCTTCCTCACTGCTAGCCTGTCTCGCACACACCCACTCCCGTCACTCAAAAAGCTAATACTATTACCTATTAATACTTTTACTTTTTCATCTTTGGGGGATTTTCTGTATTTACCGTTTGAATAAGTTTGAATAAATTCTGTTTTCAGAGCCAGTTCTTGAGGCTCAGCTCCCTATATAGAACTGGCTCTTTTGGCACCCAAGTGGCTCCTCAATTTTTTTGTTGTTTTATTCCCAAATTATGTGTAAGATTAATGACCAATTTAAAGAAAAACATGATATTGAATATGCATTATATTGCTTGAATAATTCACATTCATAGAGTGCTACAAAAATAAACTGTAAAATACAAACACAAAGGAGCATCAAAAAGGTGGAATATTTTTGTGTATTGTTGAACTGTTGCAGAAGCATCAACAGTTGCAGTACACACATTCGCATGTTCATTAAGAGCAGGTTCCCTTGCTATCTTTTCTGAAGTTAGGGGTGAACAGAACACATATGCCTAATGCAGGTTCTTTGTGGAGCCTGCCCGATAAATTTGCCAATTTTGCCAACTCTGCACTCTGCCCTCCAACTATCTATTATTAACATTAAAATGTGTCCAATTTTGACATCATTTTTTTTACACTAATTTCTTTTGCCTTAGCTGCGTGTAGTCTCTCACTATAAAGCAATGGTTTCTTGCACTCTCTTGTCTATCTCTCGCTCCAGTTTGTGTACTCACTGTGCTTCATGTCTGTAACCTCCCCGTTTTCCCTTCTGCTTAGTGCGAACACCCAGACCCCGCCGCACATCTTGACCAATCGCATGCGGCTAGAACAGAAAAAAAGAAAAGGAAAAAAACAGCAGCTCCCAATCAGTTGTTGAAGACCAGCTTGTTTGTGACAGACACATGGGGATGGGTACCTTTCACATTTTGAATCGGTACGGTATCGATTTCCGGTGCCTGGGAATCAATACTGATACTCAACTGTACAGATTTTCTGTACTTTTCTGTTGTGGTAACAATTTTTTTATTGAATTATAAAATTGCAAAATTATTCTATTTGACATTTATTTTACAATATACTGTATAAACTTTGACAAATACAACAAAACATAAGTTTAAACCAAATGAGCAAAAGAGGATAGAATAAAAATAATTAAAGGTATAACCTATTACAAATAATAATAAAGTACAAATAATGCAAACAATAAATAAAGTATTCCAAAATGCAACATGCATAGCAAAGTTCTTTGCAATGAACTGGACAAGAAAGAAAATAAACAGTCAATGTATTAGTAGGTATGTGTGTAAAACCTCAAAGATTAATTGATTTTCATGATATTAATAATTTCCAATCAATTAATTCATTAATTCACAAAGGCATAATTTTAAAACTACGGTGAATATTCAGTTGAAATGTTCTGTTTTTAGTTAAGTAATATAATGTACAAATAAAAACTAATATAAATGCAGTAAATTACAGCAAATAAGGCTATATAATGACTATTATTGCGATACATTATTTTTTATAAAAGTACCATGCAAAGAAATTAATAAACACTACATAAGTTGTTAAAGAGGCTCTAAGCAGATATCCATGTTTTGTTTTTGCATACTTTCTAGCGCGAGTTCCCTCCCCCGGTACATAAGGACAAGGTGACGTCATTTCGTTTGGCTATCCTGCTCAGTTGTGAGTTTGCTGTGCTTAGCGTCCATAAAAAGGCCCGTTTACCACCCCAGTGTGCAGTTAGCAAGCTAACGATGGCTCCATCCCGAAAATGTGTCTTCGCTGGATGCCTCAATTTACAGAACAGCTCGGTCGGTGACATTATTTTAAGCTCCCAAAAAAGGAAGAAATAAAAAAACGATGGATTGAGTTATTAAAGACACACGCAGATGGCGACTCTGCAGTGTGCATTTTATGACGGATAGTTTTGTAAACTTTCACCGGCGACAACATGGCTTTGTGGGTAACTTGATAATAGTGAACGGGGCAGTGCCGACTGTCTAACTACAGGTGCCGTGTTCGTTCATTACAGTATGTCACCTACGACGAGGGTAAGTTGACTTGCGTGCTTATTTTTATGATTATAGTCCACAATAACCATTCAATTTTGAAGTTAAGCCTCCTAACGTGACTTTACTTTGTATAAGCCATCACCTCCTCAGTATGTTTGATTCTTTTTGGCGCATCCATTCGACACGCCCACAGCGTCTGAGAGCTGAGAGAATTTGAATCCTGATTTTATATACTATTTTTATGAATTCAAATTTGGTAGGCTTGTTAACATTTCTCCGTGGGGTGTCGAATTTACATGCCATTTTTTGGGCCTGCTTAGTGCCACTTTAAAATACATAGTGAGGAATAAATATAGCACCTGTTTAAGAGGCATTTGTAGTTGATAAATCATGAAATTAACATTGGAAGCGAAGGGAAATGAGCCATAACTGCGGGTCAGAGTAACATCTCAAGGGACCTGGTCAGCTGTTTGTCGATCAATTTACATCAAATATGACGGAAGCATGGAAAAATATACAACAAAGATGGACATATAGATTTAAAAAACTGCCTTACCTAAATGTGTTTGGGGGTGGGGTTTGCCGTTTGTCGACTTTAAATTCAGAAAATGTCTGAGTTGTACAACACGTGGAATTGATCTTTCGAGAAATTTCCAAGTCGTGATTAAAACTACTATACGTCATCATTAGTGGTGTGTATTGTTGAGTGAAAAACGAGAACACAGTGAAACACGGAAAACAGCGGTTTTGCCGGCACTCAAAATGAGCAAATATGAGTGTGGCTCGTCGAGTCTCAAGTGATCACTTTCGAGAGCCAGTCAGCTTACCTGGCGGTATTAGTGTTCATCATTCCTTGTGCACTTGTTTTTCAAGAGCACTAACATGTCCACTTTCTCAGCCGCCACACTCTATCCCCTGCTGTGGCAAAAACTCACTCTGAAAGGGTGGGAGAGGTTTTCTGATGCTCGTTCTTTGATTTGGCAACTGGCGTGATCTGCGTCATATTTTTCGTGAAATTGAGCCATACTTTTGACATTAGCATTAGACCATGCTGTTTGTTGTGGAACTGGCAAGACTGAGTGACGTCATTACACTCGTGTGTGAATTGCTGTGTTCAAGTGCGCCATGGAATATCACCAATTCTTCCACTCCCGAAGACTTGCACAGTCACAAGGATGTGCTTTGGACTGAAAAATAGTACCGTTTGATTTCACGTGAATCAGTACTCGGTAGTAGTGACCCAAATCGGTGAGTACCAAAAAAAAGCACCAACTACGGTTCCCATACCTACTAACACATTACTAATTTGAATTAGACTGGTGTGATGACAGACTCCTGTGTTTTATAAGGTGCACAACATAGCTACATTTCATGAATGCGTCCAATTCCCAATATGCCATTTTAAACCTTACTTTTCATTTATCATAAAAAAATGAAGTGGGCCTTTATTTAAATTAACCACATGCATACCAGTAATTTGTCTGACTTCTTTTTCATACCTAAGCTATTATTGTTATTATTATTACAAAAAGGTTTCAAATGCTCCCGCACAAAGCATGTTATAGCACCCGTCATATACCTTTCCTGTATCATCTCAGTCAACATGCCACAGTGCATAGAAATGCAGTCATTGCAACATACAGTAAATCATTCACACCACACACGCCTATATCTCCCTGAAAAGGGATGTTTGTAATAAGAAGGAAATTTCCATTTTTTTAATATTATGGGGAAAGGGACAGCAGTAAAAATGAAAGAGGGGTGGAAATAGCACAGATGCGCACCTCTTTCAATAAACCAACTTGAGAGGATCCATGTTGCAGTCCATCAAAGGTTTTCCAACCAAACTGTCAGAGCAGTGTCAGTTTAAGTGAATTACTAGTATACAGTAGAATGTGTTAACAAAGTGAGGATATGGCAAAAACCACGAAAGGAAGTTTTGAAAAATGTTATTACAACAAACATATTAAAGCAGGCGTATCAAATTATTTTTGCTGCTGTAGACATCATCGTTATAGTTTACCTCAGAGGGTTTTTGACTGTGAAACCATATACTGTAAATGTATAATCACCCCATCATATTATAAATACTCAACAAATTGATGGAAAACTAGTTTTAAAGTCCCATCCATCCATTTTCTGAGCCGCTTCTCCTCACTAGGGTCGCGGGCGTGCTGGAGCCTATCCCAGCTGTCATCGGGCAGGAGGCGGGGCACACCCTCAACTGGTTGCCAGCCAATCGCAGGGCACATAGGAACAAACAACCATTCGCACTCACATTCACACCGACGGGCAATTTAGAGTTGTCAATTAACATGTTTTTGGGATGTGGGAGGAAAAACCGGAGTGCCAGGAGAAAACCCACGCAGGCACGGGGAGAACATGCAAACTCCACACAGGCGGGGCCGGGGATTGGACCCCGCTCCTCAGAACTGTGAGGCTGACGCTCTAACTAGTCGTCCACCGTGCCGCCAGTTTTAAAGTCAAGTCAAGAAAAATACTTTATTCAATTGCAAAAGTTTTAACCAATAAAATGCTCGTAATACTGTATCTCAACATTGTTAAAAGTGACGAACATTTGCAATTGTGGTATTGATTATTGGTACAAACCTAAATTAATCAACTAAACAGCTTTAAAACCCCTTTTAGCTTTGCAAACTAACAGCTATTAGAAAACTGCATTTATTTGTTTGCATTCGACCATCAGTTGGAGCCAACACGAGTGACATCATGCGTGTTGTGAGAGCATCCCATTCCACTCATACTGGTCAGTGGAAGTTATTCCATGATGGTCTGTCTCGCTCCGGCAGCACGGTGAACAACTGGTTAGCACATCTGCCTCACTGCTCTGAGGACCTGGGTTCAAATCCTGCCTTGCCTTTGTGGAGTTTGCATGTTCTCCCCGTGCCTGTGTCGGTTTTCTCCGGGTACTCCGGTTTCCTCCCACATCCCAAAAACATGCATGGTAGGTTTACTGAAGACTTTAAATTGCCCGTAGGTGTCAAAGTGAGTGCGATTGCCTGGCAACCAGTGCAGGGTGTACACCGCCTCTCCCCCAACGAGAGCTGGGATGAGCTCCAGCACCCCTGTGACCTTAGTGAGGGTCTTCTTCTTCTTCCTCTTCTGACCACAACATGATACACAGTGACACCACCAACAGGGCACTGGTGGAACAACAGACGGCCAACAAAAGGCCACACAACAGTAAATTAAAAAACAGGAAACTAAAAAACACAACAGCAAATAACTAATCACTACAACAAATAACTGAACACAACATCAAATTAAAAAAGACAACAGCAAATAACTAATCACAACAAATACCTAATTACAGCAACAAATAAGAAAACAAAAAAGCAAATAAAAAAACAAAAGAACAAATAACTAAACACAACTCCAAATTAATAACACAGCAAATAACTAACCACAACAACAAATAACTAAACACAACAGTAAATAAAATTTTAAAAACACAATAACAAATAACCAATCACAACAGCAAATGAAAAAAAAAATGAAATTAAGCTGCACGTGATAAGATTCATCTCTGATTGAGAAGGAGGACTTGATTGGATGTCTAAACGACTAAACAGCTTTGTACTCCTTTTGAATTTGATGTTGTTTTTCAGCAAAACATGTTTTAACCCTCACTTTGCTTCTTTGCCTCTTGCCTGGCTCGCGCACAACCACTCGCAAAGCTGCTCTGAATCTGATTGTCTGTGTTGTGTGAGGTGGGAGGAGTTACAGTGCACATGGTCAGACGTTTTGTTCCCTGTGTGCATAAATCACATCACAAAGTCGATATGGTTACTAGACAGTAGATTACTTAGAAAACAAACTATACACAGGAATACTATGAGGTAATTCTGACCACAAACTGATGCAACTTTGCAAAAAAATTTGGCAATACAAATTCTTCCAGAAAATGGAAATTTTGCTGTAGGGGACAGCTGTCAAGTGTGTCAAGACTACATTTTATAGAATTTGAACCAGAAGACTTTTTCCCCTCTGCAACAGGAAGTTTCACTTTTCCAGCAGTGCTTCTTTGTGTTAAAACCACAATAGCCATGACCCATATAGCTGATGTTATTATGTTTCACGTTTACTTCTTGTGAGAGAAAAGTGAAATGTACTTCCGGTAGTTCAAATTGTATTTTTTTTAGCACAGGGATTTATTAAATAAACTCAACAACCAAACAGATGAAATTGTATTACTGGATATCATTTTGCTATTTTGCATTGTGTTGAATAAAAAAAAAGATGAATAAGGATGTCAATAAAAATTAAAGGCTTCCAACAATAATAATATTTGCACATATGGAATGCTCTGTATTCATCAACTGTTGAAAATCTGGAAAGTCCCCTCGATGACATAGCATTATTAGATTCTCATTGTTATCCTCATGCGGCACGGTGACCGACTGGTTAGCACATCTTTGCCTCACAGCCCCGCCTGTGTGGAGTTTGCATGTTCTCCCCATGCCTGCGTGGGTTTTCTCCGGGTACTCCGGTTTCCTCCCACATCCCAAAAACAAGCGTGGTAGGTTTATTGAAGACTCTAAATTGCCTGTAGGTGTGAATGTGAGTGTGAATGGTTGTTTGTTGATATGTGCCCTGCGATTGACTGGCAACCAGTTCAGGGTGTACCTGAAGGGTGTGTCTCTCGCCTGAAGATAGCTGGGATGGGCTCCAGCCCGCCCGCGACCCAAGGATAATTGGTAAAGAAAATGGATGGATGGATGGATGGATGTTATCCTCTTGCGCTGCAATAACCATGTAGCCTAACAATTGAGGAAACAAGTTATATACTTTAATTTAAAAAATACAAAAACAAAACAATCCAAAATTGCACTGTTTTTAACAACTATTGCCATTTGCTTCAGACCACAATTCCCCAGTGGTTGTCAATAGAGGAAGTCTTTTAACTAAATCGACTTGTTGATGCATGATGCGCTCTGCTGCTAAAGACATTTAATTTATATTAAATATTTAACTTTTTTTAACTCTTGAATAAAATGACATAATAATAGAAAACAACGATATGCCTGTTGGTGTAAAGCAATTTTTCCAAGTGACACTTAAATTGCTCAAATCCAATAAATGACAAAAACAAAAAAATTGTTACGGCAGTGATGCCATATGTGCACCTGAGCTCGCCAAAAATACACCCATGGATGAGAGGCTAAGAGCAGGTGCATTTTTAGCATAGCATGGTGATGGATTCTCCACAGTAAAGCACAATAATCACCCTTTAGCTTGGAGTAAGAAAGAGGGGGGATCCGCAGAGGTTGAATCAAGGCAACAAGACTGTTCTTGTTCAGGATGTTTCACCTTTAAAGGAATGATGCCTCAATATTGAGGTCGACAGAAAACTTTACCCAAATGGACCAGTACCTTCTATTTGACTCTTTTCAACAACTGGAACACAAGGTATGAGTTATCAGAACCCTTGAGGACAAAGCAGAGAAAATCCCCACCACCGACAAAGGAAAACACAAGGAATAGACTCACATCAGGAAGGCTCTTCCTAACTCTTACTATCGTGGGTATCCAAAATGGGCCTTTGTCAAGTCCGCCAAGAGAAGACGAGCACCCGAGCCTCAAGACAAAAACAGGAGGCCGTATGTGGTGGTGCCCTACGTGGCTGGTTTGTCAGATTTTCTCCAAGCATGATATACCAATGCTTTTAAAACCCACCAACACCCTCAGATAAAAGGTAGTTCATCCCAAGGACAAAATCCCAAGCAGTCAACTCAGCAATGTTATTTGCGCGGTGCAATGCAGTGAGGAATAGGTGTTGGCTCTGTCCAATACTCCATACTCCACAGCCTTGCTCCATATACAGCGTCGTATATTCGCAAAAACAGAGACACTTAAGGGGAAAGTTAACCATTTGTTGTCGTGAGCTAACAAGCTAGCCTGTGAGCTAATGAGCTAGCAAGTTAAGCTAAACAAACAAAACAAAAAAACGAGTTGAGCTAAACAGCTCGCTCCACCACAGTGATGTCGTTTAAAACATTAGCGCCTCCCTCCACGTTGTTGTGTGTGTTAGTCCCCAATTAACACAAACACAGGAACGTTAAGGGTTTATTAAGCATAACCTCAGTGGCACACACTATTCAGCCAGTAGTTGAGGAGAGCGAACGTCAACGTTATGTTTGATTGACAGGTAAAGGGCTCGTCTTCAGCACACCAACTACACAGTAGCCGGGTTTACATGGAGACTTTTCTTGTCATTCCAATTGAAATCTTTTCGATTGAAGATCTCTGGTCAACTGTTTACATGTGAGGTGATCTATTCCGATCGGGTGTATACATGATGTGCCCTACATTTAATCCGAACAGCCGTGTGACATGCGCACGTCATCGTGAATGTCACGTCATTTATCAAGCTGGAGGTTTACAGTAATCATAACAACAACACTGTTTTAAAAACAATAAAATAAATAATTAAATGAGGGTCTAATTTTTCATGATTTCAAACGCATTAATCTTCTTTCTTTTCCTTTCGGCTTGTCCCCTTAGGGGTCGCCACAGCGCGTCATCCTTTTCCATGAGAGCCTATCTCCTGCATCCTCCTCTCGAACACCAACTGCCAACATGTCTTCCCTCACGACATCCATCAACTTTCTCTTTGGTCTTCCTCTAGCTCTCTTGCCTGGCAGCTCCATCCTCATCATCCTTCTACCAATATACTCACTCTCTCTCCTCTGGACGTGTCCAAACCATTGAAGTCTGCTCTCTCTAACTTTGTCTCCAAAACATCGAACCTTGGCTGTCCCTCTGATGAGCTCATTTCTAATTTTATCCAACCTGGTCACTCCGAGAGCGAACCTCAACATCTTCATTTCCGCCACCTCCAGCTCTGCTTCCTGTTTTCTCTTCAGTGCCACTGTCTCTAATCCATACATCATGGCTGGCCTCACCACTGTTTTATAAACTTTGCCCTTCATCCTAGCAGAGACTCTTCTGTCACATAACACACCTGACACCTTCCTCCACCCGTTCCAACCTGCTTGGACCCGTTTCTTCACTTCCTGACCACACTCACCATTGCTCTGGACGGTTGACCCCAAGTATTTAAAGTCCTCTACCCTTGCCATCTCTTCTCCCTGTAGCCTCATTCTTCCCCCACCACCCCTCTCATTCATGCACATATATTCTGTTTTACTTCGGCTAATCTTCATTCCTCTTCTTTCCAGTGCATGCCTCCATCTTTCTAACTGTTCCTCCAGCTGCTCCCTGCTTTCACTGCAGATCACAATGTCATCTGCAAACATCATGGTCCACGGGGATTCCAGTCTAACCTCATCTGTCAGCCTATCCATCACCACTGCAAAAAGGAAGGGGCTCAGGGCTGATCCCTGATGCAGTCCCACGTCCACCTTAAATTCTTCTGTCACCCCGACAGCACACCTCACCGCTGTTCTGCTGCCCTCGTACATGTCCTGTATTATTCTAACATACTTCTCTGCCACTCCAGACTTCCGCATGCAGTACCACAGTTCCTCTCTGGGTACTCTGTCATAGGCTTTCTCTAGATCTACAAAGACACAATGTAGCTCCTTCTGACCTTCTCTGTACTTTTCCATCAACATCCTCAAGGCAAATAATGCATCTGTGGTACTCTTTCTAGGCATGAAACCATACTGTTGCTCGCAAATACTCACTTCTGTCCTGAGTCTAGCCTCCACTACTCTTTCCCATAACTTCATTGTGTGGCTCATCAACTTTATTCCTCTATAGTTGCCACAGCTCTGCACATCACCTTTGTTCTTAAAAATGGGCACCAGTACACTTTTCCTCCATTCCTCAGGCATCTTCTCACGCACTAGAATTCTATTGAACAAGCTGGTCAAAAACTCCACAGCCACCTCTCCTAGATGCTTCCATACCTCCACAGGAATGTCATCAGGACCAACTGCCTTTCCATTTTTCATTCTCTTTAATGCCTTTCTAACTTCCCCCTTACTAATCATTGCCACTTCCTGGTCCACCACACTTGCCTCTTCTACTCTCCCTTCTCTATCATTTTCCTCATGCATCAACTCCTCGAAGTATTCTTTCCATCTACCTAGCACACTGCTGGCACCAGTCAACATATTTCCATCTCTATCCTTAATCACCCTAACCTGCTGCACATCCTTCCCATCTCTATCCCTCTGTCTGGCCAGCCTGTATAGATCCTTTTCTCCTTCTTTAGTGTCCAACCTGCCATACATGTCATCATATGCCTCTTGTTTTGCCTTTGCCACCTCTACCTTTGCCCTGTGTCGCATCTCAATGTATTCCTTTCGCCTCTCCTCGGTCCTCTCAGTGTCCCACTTCTTCTTAGCTAACCGTTTTCCTTGTATGATTTCCTGTACTGTGAGGTTCCACCACCAAGTCTCCTTCTTTCCTTTCCTGCCAGAAGATACACCAAGTACTCTCCTGCCTGCTTCTCTGATCACCTTGGCTGCAGTGGTCCAGTCTTCTGGAAGCTCTTCCCGTCCACCGAGAGCCTGTATCACCTTTTCCCGAAAAGCTGCACAACACTCGCCCTGTCTCAGCTTCCACCACATGGTTCTCTTCTCTGCCTTTGTCTTCCTAATTTTCCTCCCCACCACCAGAGTCATCTTACACACCACCATCCTATGCTGTCTAGCCACACTCTCCCCTACCACTACCTTACAGTTGGTAACCTCCTTCAGATTACATCGTCTGCACAAGATGTAATCCACCTGTGTGCTTCTACCTCCGCTCTTGTAGGTCACCCTATGTTCGTGCCTCTTCTGGAAAAAAGTGTTCACTACAGCCATTTGCATCCTTGTTGCAAAGTCTACCACCATCTGTCCCTCCAAGTTCCTTTCCTGGATACCGTACTTACCCATCACTTCTTCATCACCCTTATTACCTTCACCAACATGTCCATTACAATCTGCACCAAT
Organism: Phyllopteryx taeniolatus; assembly: GCF_024500385.1. NCBI lineage: Eukaryota > Metazoa > Chordata > Actinopteri > Syngnathiformes > Syngnathidae > Phyllopteryx > Phyllopteryx taeniolatus. The sequence continues at coordinate 11,062,617 of NC_084511.1, read as the reverse complement.
TACGACTCTCTCTCTGTCTGGGATGCTCAGAACTACATCATCTAGCTCCTTCCAGAATTTCTCTTTCACCTCTAGGTCACATCCTACCTGTGGGGCATAGCCACTAATCACATTACACATAACACCCTCAATTTCAAATTTCAGCCTCATCACTCGATCTGATACTCTTTTCACCTCCAAGACATTCTTAGCCAACTCTTCTTTTAAAATAACCCCGACTCCATTTCTCTTCCCATCTACACCATGGTAAAATAATTTAAACCCTGCCCCTAAACTTCTAGCCTTACTGCCTTTCCACCTGGTCTCCTGGACACACAATATATCAACCTTTCTCCTAATCATCATGTCAACCAACTCCCGAGATTTTCCTGTCATAGTCCCAACATTCAAAGTCCCCACATTCAGTTCTAGGCTCTGTGTTTTCCTCTTCTCTTTCTGCCGAAGAACCCGCTTTCCACCTCTTCTTCTTCTTCTTTGACTTCGACTTCGACCCACAGTAGCTGAATTTCCAACAGCGCCCTGCAGGTTGACGGCGCCGGTGGCGGACGTTGTTAACCCGGGCCACGACCGATCCGGTATGGAATTCTTTGGATGAACGCTCATATTTGTTTGGCAAGGTTTTAAGCCGGATGCCCTTCCTGACGCAACCCTCTGCATTTATCCGGGCTTGGGACCGGCCTACAGTTTGCACTGACTTGTGCCCCCCATAGGGCTGCATTATTTCAAACGCATTAATAAAAGCATTTATTGTTTATCGTGATATTGTGGGGGAAAATATATCTTCTTAAAATGTTTTTTATCGTGACAGGCATATGTTGCAACATGATATGCATTAGTATTTCTATATTTGAGTGCATTAGTGTAAAGTAAACAGCACACACTGCTGTGTGCATCTTGTGCCTAGATCAGATTGTAGCTCCTTTATTGGCCCGATTTGCTATCATGGCTGATTTTCCTGATCGGGTCCGACATATTTTGTCAGGAACAACTCCTTATAGTGTGACATAATCCATGACCAACAATTTGGCCCTTCAAGGCCAAAATGAAGTCAAGCATGTTTGATTTTGTGACACAAAAACCCTCCGACATATCACCTGACATCGACTAATACGATGAAACGGTGTATCGCCTGCCTTGCTCGTAGTTGTCAACATTTATTTGCACGCACAAACCAATGTTTATTGAAACTTTAGAACATAAATCAACAGAATGCCGGCAGGTATACGTACAAAATTTACCGCTAGCACTAGCTAGCTTGGCTGGTGTGGCAACAGACAAATTTGATTAAATACAGTTTGAGCTGGTGATAACTGCTGGTGACTTAAATACAGTATGTTCACAGACATCATGTATCTATTCTCACTCATAATCATTCACGTGCTGTGTTCCATTTGCATAGCTATGATAGTCAGAGGTGGGTATAGTAGTCAAATATTGTATTGTACTGTCAAGTAAGAGTACTGTTACTTTAGAATAATATGACTCAAGTAAAAAGTAGTCATCCAAATATTTACTTGAGTAAGAGTAAGAAAGTACTCAATGAAAAAACTAATCAAGTAAAGAGTAACTTGTGAGTAACTTCAGATTTTTTTTTTAAATCAGAGCATGAACATCAAATAAAATTTAAATTTAAATTTAAATAATAATATATGGGAGTCGACACACACCTGCCACCATTTAAATTTTTAACCGCCCAAAAACCAACAACACATGCATTGCGCCCTACAGAAACATTATTTGCTTAATTCACTTAAATGAATTCATGAGGAAGCTGTTTGCAGCCCAGACTTAGTGATTGTGCTTGCGCGTGCGACACCATAGGATAGGGTTAATGTTACCATATCCACGGCCAAAACAACAATAGAAACATCTGCAACTTACCGCAAGGTGTTTTCTCACGTTAGAAGTGGGGTGAAATATCCACGTTTGGGCAGTCAGAATTTAAGAGCTGCATGACAAAGCTGTTGGTTTTTTGGAGTGTGTAAAGTAAACACACTCACGTGGCTGTTTTTTTTTCTCCCCAAAATTAGTCATTTTGATTGGCTTGCAAAGGCTACGTGTGCGGTCATAGCATTCTGTCGTCTAATTGGTGAATTGGAGTCAAATAACATTTGTGTTCACGTTGGATTGGCGCAATGGGCGCCTTATGGGGAAGTCAAAGATGGAGTCTAAAAATAGACATGCACACGCAAGAATGAATAAATGAAAATAGTGAATGGCATGTGGATCATTGTAACGGAGTAAAAGTATCGATTCTTCTTCACATAAATAATAATAATAAATAATAATTAAAAGTAAAAAGTACAGTGCATATAAAGTACTCTGACAAGTACAGTTTATCGAAAATGTTACTTGAGTAAATGTAATGGAGTAAATGTAACCCGTTACTACCCACCTCTGATAATAGTCAACTTTAAAGTTCTGCTTAATTTAACCCAAAGGTTGCATATACAGCCTGAACAAAAGTGGTCCAAGAACTGGCCCTTGAGGAACTCCATATGTCATTACCATTCACATACATAGACATGTCTTCTAATTAGAAAACAGACGGAATGCTGTGTTGCGTCGCATAGCGGTGCTCAAGGTGGGCATTCGTCATCGCAGCCATCATGTTCAACTCGTGAGCTAAATCACTGTGACGTCAGACGGTGCATCCAATAGATACAAGAGTGCAACCACAGATATGAGTAGAAGACTAGATATGCCAGCACACTGAAGCAGGTAAGAGATGTACTTACATGATGGGCACATTGGTGGTGGCAAAGTTCCCATCAAAGGTAATGCATGTAGATTGAAAATATAAATCATAATTTGCTAATTTCTCAACCAATTTTCATGAGGTTTACTTTTTTGTCAATTTTGAAGCATGTGCTGTTAATTACAAAGCATTATTAGTCATACAGCACACAGGTCCGTGAAACTCGTGTATCTCTCTGCTTGTATCAAATTCACCAAAATCGAATTAGAGTGCGCCAAAAGGTCGACATGGTCTGAGCAGGTGTAAGTTTAGACCGACATCCTGCTGCCAAATTGTCAATGCGCCAGCCGGCATGACAAAGGACACACCTTCGCTGCGCCGGTACACACATGCTGGCGCAAACCGGTCTGCCAAATTGGCAAACAGCCTGCATTGCGCTTGCAAGAATATCAATATAGGCCAGTTTTGTGCACCAAGGCAGTTGCACAGTCACACAAACAGGTTTGAGGAATCAATCACTGTTGACAATTGTAGACACCAACTTGGAGGAAAACATGTCTGCTGCTACTTCAAACAATGGTTCACCAAGGGTTCTCCAAACTTGCAGGTTAAGGTGTCAAAATTGGTTATCGGCCAATTTTGACTTAGTCCACTAATGCCGTATGCTATAATTGTTAAAATGTTTGCAAGAAAAAATGAATGTTCTCTATATGTCAATGTTATGGGAATATGTTGTGTCCCAGGGAGGAACCAGATTTCTATTTTAGATCTTGATCTGAATCTGGGCCCTGTATAGTCCACTGAAAAGCCATATACCAGCAATTTAAATAGATGTTCTGTCTTAAAATCTCATCAGCAACCTCTTTTTTATGTCAGCAAATGAGGCCAACACAATCATCCCTGACAGATTGAGAGCGTGTTCGAGCCCTGTTTGTCACAGGCTGTACCTGTCCCTCAACCGGGCCCAACTGAAGAGAGAAAGAATATGATAAAGGGGGAAAATAACTCTGAAGAGAGAAATAATATGATAAAGGGGCAAAATAACATTTTGTCATCTGCCTTTTGAATATCTTTAGGTAAACTAAGAGGAAACAATTTCCTTGCCCCCTGGGACTTAACTAGAGGCCCATTTTAACACTTTAAAGTTAAATTGAATTCTTAATGATGGGTCTTTCTATATATATATTTGGCAACACCCAAGGACGATAAATCCACCTGCATAAAACCTGTATCTCTATCATATAGCTTGGAAGTCACAAGAGAACGATTTCAGTCATTTTGACACAAAGTAGGACAGTTGTTACTGCTTCTCAGAGCTCTTTTGGCTGCCTAATATGAGGAGACATGGATTGACACAGCGTGTGGCAAATTTGATGTGCAGATGCTTTAAAAAGAGCAGGTTTGAAAACACGTGCGTCAAATCCACTTTCACTGGTAAGAATCCCAATATTTACTGACAGTGGGGCCAAAAAATGTAAAATACAATCCATCCATCCACCTTTTGTGAGTGGTTGTTGCAAAAGTTTGTTGTAATCAACTGTAAATACATCAATCAAATGACCTTATTGATAACACTGAAAAAACACTGCAAGCATCAAGACAATATCAAGATATCAATTCACTTTGATGTTTGGGTCTTGTCGGAGGTGGTGCACAGGGTAAATGAGGAGTGATTTGCAGCTCCCAAGCAGTTGTAAGACCATCAGGTGAATTTGTGACATGGCAGAAAGTTAGGCTACATTTTCCAAACTCTGGGTCTTTCCCCATGAACAGAAAACACAAATATTGTGAAGTATGTTTCTTGTTTATTTGCATCTGTATCTCTTTATCAGAGTATTCAGCACAGATCAAGGCACAGTTAATAGAGAAACACATTGCAACTTTTTTCAGCATTCCCATCAGAGTCCAGACTGTAAATGTCTTCCTCGACTGATTGATCGTCACCATGATCGACACTTAAAGGACTTCAGTGGAACAACACCCACCAGAACCTAGTGGCAACTGTCAAGTTGTGGCTTTCAGTACAGTCAGCACTACCAGTTATTAACCTTGACTTTCATTGCAGGCAATTTACTCTGGTACGATGAACTTGAAGTTAAGCACTTCTAAAAAGGTACAGGTTTTTTGTGTGTGGTTTTTTTGGCAAATTTTTACCATTGTTACTTATTTCACACCCAAAAAGAGGGCTTCCAGAGTGGTGTTGAGGAAGTAATAGAGCAAGGCCACATAATCGACTGCCACCAGATTAGCTCGGGAGCTGCCACTACATCCTAAATGTGTGAGCCAAAAGCCCCAGCTGGCCATCCCCACTATTTGGACAAGGCACCGGTGAGGACCCCTTACCGTCCAAGAGCATGTCAGGCAGGCCTCCATCAATGTGTTGTCTCATCGCAAGATCATCTATTTCACTCTTTACTGTGCTTGTTCACCCTATCCAGTGACACTAAAGCCACATCTTTTTAATTTCTATTGATTAACTTTTTATATGCTGGTTAGATGATGATTAGTTTAATTCTTTTTTTGTTTGTTATTTTTTGGTAGAATGGGTTACAACTAAGCGGCACGGTGGCCGACTGGTTAGAGCGTCAGCCTCACAGTTCTGAGAGATTTTTACAGAAATGCAAATCACCCTCCAGATGCATTTTAGTGAACTATTTGAATTATTTGAATAAAGAGTGGTGAAAAGGAAATAAAATCCTGTCTAGATGTTTTTTGTCGGTCCCAAAAACTATGGGTAAGATATATCAGATCACCCTCTTTAAATAAAATACGGTAGTATTTTTGGCCTCATCAAGTCTTTTGCAAAACCAAACCATTGTCATATGTCCACAATTACCTTCCATCCATCCATTTTCTGCACTGCTTATCCTCACTAGGGTCGCGGGTATGCTGGAGCCGATCCCAGCTAACTGCAGGCAGCAGGCGAGGTACACCCTGAAGTGGTTGCCAGGGCACATAAAAACAAACAACCATTCGCACACACATTCATACCTACGGACAATTTAGCATCTTCAATTAACCTACTGTACATCTTTTTGGGATGTGAGAGGAAACTGGAGTACCCAGAGAAAAAAACACACAGGCACAGGGAGAACATGCAAACTCCACACAGGCGAGGCTGGATTTGAAGCCAGGTCATGAGAACTGTGAGGCGGATGTGCTAACCAGTCGTCCACTGTACAGTACTTTATGTTATGAGCGAGTTGAATTGAGTCGCTGACAGGTGATAACAGACAAAATTAAGGAGAGACATTGAATAGTTTGAGGCCATCTAGTGTAAAAATTAAGTGGAATCGACAACATCTTATTTGTATAATGTTTTTTACTTTTAATGAATTGGACAGGGTGGCTAAAAGGTTGATCGAGGATGTACAAAGACATGTCATCTACAGTTCAAGCCATTGTCTTGATTACACTCCATTAGTTAGAATCCATCAAAGGGACAAAAACATTATCCTTATTGCTCTATGCCTAATTCTAGAGCTGGAATTTCTAGATGAAAGAATTTCTAAAGGGAATTGATTGCCCACTATCTGAATATTCATGACAAACGCTGAAGTACCACAATCAAAAAGACATGTACTGTACATTAATCTCAGGTCAAGCATGAAGTAGTAGTAGATAGTGATTCAAACACCTTGCAATCCCCATAATCTCCATGTGTATTGATGCAGAAAGACTCAGGGAAGATGATGTCCTGCTGTTGATCTTCCCAGCATGGCTGACACACAGATCAGAAGAGGAGGACACAGGTGGCGACCTGGAACAGTGTCATCAATGCTCAAATGAAAGGAAACAGTCTGGCCTTCTATTAGAAGTTGGATTAGGCCGATGTGACAAATGCCAGCCAAAAGCCTTTTGCTCTTTTTGATTCTGTGTGTCCTTTACAAAACAATACCAGAGGCCATCGTGCAGATGGGGGAGAGGGCTAATATTGGACAGGCAGGCCCAACAAATAGAAGAAAAATGTACTTAACCACCTGTGGACCAACTGGAGAGGCAATGCATGAGTCCTTAGAGATTCTGTTGAGAAGAAAAAAAGGCAGCAGTCATTGACCAGCTGCTATGCAGTCTTCAGCCCCTTTATCAGAATATAAATGCACTGTGTTGGTTGTTTGAGCGTTGAGGTTTCTATTTAAGGGAAAACATTTATTCATACAGTATGTAGACCTATGAGATAATTCCAGAGCTCTATTTGCTTTTGCTCCAATTTTCTTAATGCATTTCATCTTATACACCTCCCCTTCTAAAATACAGACGTTCATGTGTGCACCGAGTTCCAAAATCTATAAATGTTGTTGTGTGATGAGCGCTCTGCTTGACTGACTGGGAGCATTTCCTGCCGACACGCTGCTTATACAGAGGAAAAGCGGACGTGGCTGAGGACAGCATGCGGATGTAAAGGTGGAAGGGTACGCGTGAAGGAGGACGCTGAAGCCATGCCCCCAGTAGGTATATAGCGCCGGTCAAGCCAGCCTCCACTCGTAAAGTAGCAATCAATCCAGGCGCCCCTAATTTTGTTCATACTAGGCATTACGGAAATAAGTCGCCAACTCACGGCGAAAGCCAACTTCAAAATCAAAGCTTCCCAATAATACGGACGTCAATGCTCTTCGGTTAAGGAATGCAACCAGCAAGGTAAATTTGAATCTTGAGATGCATTAAAAAATTTTGTCTAAATGCATTAAAATAAACGTAGCCAAATTTGTTCCTGGGTGTGATATGTGCCCTGCGATGGGCTGGTAACCAGTACAGGGTGTACCTGACCAATTACCCAAAGTATGCTGGGATAGGCTCCAGCTCACCATGACCTTAAAGAGCATATGCGATAAGAGAAGATGGATTACTGGAAAATGTCAGCCATGACATTCAAGTACCCTAAAGATGAATAGATGGAAAAAAAGGTTTTCTTGTTATTTTTGTGTTTATTTTGTCTTCCTGTTGATGTAAAATGCATTTGAATCAGTAATATATGAAATATATAAACTTAAAATAATACTGTTGTACTGTATTTTACCTGGAATTTTCTCAATGAGAAATGTATCAGGCAAATACGTGTGTTGATTTTCTTTCGGAAAATGAACATGCATGACACATCAATTACTTTAACAATCTAGTCAAAGCATTAATTCAGTAATAAAACATTCACATTAACTCACTATATGTAATTATCAACTCCACACTGGCACGGGCTCACCCTGTCCCCCATGTTAGCAGTGATCAGTATTAATCTAATCAATTACAGAATCATTTTGCAAGCCAAGGGCTATGCAAATCTTTTACTAACTGATTGCTATGTAACATGTCATGCATCGTAATACGAGAAGGCCAGGCCGAACCACAGGGAGTGGTGATGGGCAGGCAGATGATTTGAACTAAAAAAGGGCTGCAGAAAAGTAACATGGCATTGTTGTTTATTCCATTCTCAACCTTCCCCCAAGAGCTAACTATCTCCAGCTCAGAAATATTCTCTAACCTCGGTAATACTAGCTGAGTTGTGATTGCATTCTGATATTCTGCAGTTCATTAACCTATAGCTCAAAAGTCTCCAGAGATCCCTAATAGGGAGGATATTGTAGTTTGTCCCTTCTGCTCCAGTAACTAAAGACTAAAGATAATTAAGGCCTGGTTAACAAGAGTAGATTCAAATTTTCATTCTTGGTGTACGTCGAAAATAATTTGCTCCCAGTGGGCTGAACATTCTTGGGAATTATCACCGTAGATATCCAGGGCCATTCAAATGATATTCTTCTGCTCATATTGCTTGACATTTCCACAGTAAGGCAGGTGTAATTCTTTGGTTATTGTTCATCTTTTTTTTCCTTCTTTTTTTTGTCCTGTTCGGCTGTTAGGTCAAGCAGAATGGAAGATCTGTATCCCTTTTAAGCCGGAACACTTTTACTGTGTCACAGTGGAGTTTTTAAGCTTCCGCTGTGGTTTCTTAGTACAACGTATTATAATTGAAGTTTAGTGAGACTCAGAGTTGAACAGAACAAAGTTTCTAGCGGGGCGAGAGAAACGAAGACAAAAGACAAAGCACTAATTGTAAACAGGATGAGAAAAGTAAGTCATTACATTATCTACAACTACAACAATGAGACTGTCATGGTCTGTGTTTTGGTTTGGATTGTGTTTAGTTTTGTTTCATGTTTTCCTGTGTTCCATGTTGTTCATGTCTTGTGTGCTCATTTAGTTACTGTGTCCACCTGTTCTCGTCAACCTTCTACCTTGCGTCAACCAATCAGCTCCTTCCAGCCACTCGTGTCTTGTCCAGGTGTTCCTTGTTGGCTCGTCAATCTGTTTGTATTTAGTTCCCTGGTTTCTTTCAGTTCTTGTCGGTTCATTGTCATTGCAGTATGTCATTGTAACTACTATGACATACTGCATGTATGTCATTATGTATGTCATTGTCAGGTGTCATTGTCCCTGTCTGTGCCACGTCTTAGTTACCAGTCATGTTTTGTTTCCATTTTTGGTTTATTCAAGTGTTTCTTTGTTACTTTGGTTATCTGTTCTGGGACTTGGTTTAATTTGCTTTAGCCATGTTCCTTGTTTGCCCTTTATTGGGAATTAAATTAAATTTTTTGAGACTCTTGCACTCCTGCCTTGCCTCCCAGCATCCCTCCACGTTTTTTTGCGTTGCCTTCCTCGCTTTCAAATAACCTAACCGTGACAGAAAAATTAAATATGAGTGTTGCATGGGGCTGTAGTGCTACACCCTGTGAGGGAAGGACAGGACATGCTAGAACAGGACAAGGACAGGAGAAGAAGCATGCAGGACAAGGGTCGTGAACCCGGCTGTACAACTGAAGTGTGGTAGGATTTACTATGTAAATTATAAAAGTCTATAGGACAAGAGTATGAGTGAGGGGATACACAAGCATATTCATGAGTTATTTGTAGCAATAAGTGAGTGCCCCCACACTTGGTTATTGCTTATCAATATGTGCAACTCCAGTGGAATACTTCATTTAGCTTACAGTTGGAGCAGCACCAGAGAAAATTGGCCCTTATAATGTCTACACTGGGTAAAACAATTGCAGCGCATTACGGATTAGCGCGGGTTTTCTGATTGAATTTCAAGCAGGTACTCCAGTATACTGAGGATACCTGAGCTTTTGTGCAACAGAGATGTTACGGTGGGAATAAGTCACAAGGTAAACGATCACCCAGTTGCTCACGTTGGCACACAGCATTTACAGGTAGATAAATGGACCGTGCTAATGAGCTTGCTAGAGGCTTCCCACTAACAGGAAAAGATAATTTGGGGGGATTTGGAAGAAATTAGTCTTGAAATCTATAGAAAAAAGAAATTCAGAATCCCAAAGTACACGTAAACTATTAGAAAAATTAATCTGTGAGCAATTACCTTTGCTGCCGCCCACACGCAATGACGAAGAGTAAACTTTCACAATTTAGTGTCATCTTGTGTATGTGGTTGACATTTGGTAGGAATCGATCTTTTTTTTTGTATTGTTACAATGACCCTAAAATAGGCACCTCAAACCATTTGATAAATGTTTTCTGGCATGGGTTTTTCCAGACTTTTTTGTGAGTCCACTCATAATGGTCATGTCTGGCAAAATTTATGCTGCCAAGTGAAACCATCTTCAGGAGATTGAATTTTCTAAATAATTACGGGCTACTGAGCCCTTTTCTGGAAGTCACGGACCCACTCCCCTGCAGATGTAAATTTTCACCAGGATGAACACACCTTCAAAATTATTATTTTTTTTTGTGTGCTTGAGTATGAAAATTCTCTCTACATGGAAACACAAAAACAAATCATTTTCAATATGGCTTTAATAATGCAGTAATGACAATAATGTATCCTCTTTTGTCTTAACAATTTGTACAATCATGTACATTGCTAAAACCAATGGGGTCCCAGTAATACTGGAAAATCTGAGTAGGTGGCACCAAACAATTGATATTCACAGTAACTGCAACCAAGATGTTCACATAAACATGCAGCCGTTGAATGGGTGGAGGATGTCAAAGTAAAAAATTGTCACAGCTGGTGCCAAGATACACAGTATTTGGTTGGAAAAAAAAGAGAAAAGGACAGGTACACACAACCGACACTGCTGCAAGGTAATGGCACATGCAGGAGTGGACTTGGTGGTGAGGCTTGTGAACAGATGTTAATCCAGGACACATCATTACATCAGTGAGTGAGCAGACATTTTTCCACTTAATTTCGGTCTTTTAAAAAGCGTGACACATCCCTCAAGGCACAAAAAGAGAGAGATGCTACTGGACCTGCGAGCTGGGATGTGAGCCCAAAGCACCCTAGTGAGAGTCCTGATTGCTGGAAATCAGAGTGACCTCATGCAGTATAGAAGGCTTGTCAGTGTCTCAGTGTCAGCTACACAAATTGGCATGTGAAGAGGGAAGGGAGCCGTCTTCTAGATGGATTCACTTTCTAAAATGAATTTTTAAAGGATTTTACACTGTTGTGCAAATAAAGCACGTCTATTTTTTATTGAGTATTTTAATGGCTCAAGTCAAAAGCTTCTCTAAACCAATGTTTCCCTACCTTTCTTTATTGAGCCAAGGCATTCATTACATAAGAAAAATCTCACGGCCACTGGTGAGGCCAACCCTATATTGCAGTGGCTCAAGCCCGCCCAAAAGTTGCCTTAGCCTACCCTATGACTTTGTCCTCAATTTTTTTTTTTTCCCTTGCAAACTCGCTTTGTTTATGAGAAGGACGTGCAACTATGCCTACATTTGGAATTGCTGACGTAGCAGCCGACAAGAAAATCGGGAGACTTTCTCCACTGTAATCATATGGTCTGGTAGTGTAATTGAGCGAAACCTTTCTGTATGAATCTCTTGGCTCTGATTGGTGGGCAGGCGTCTCCTGTTTAACAAAACCAAAAATGCAGCTAACTGCTGTTCGTCTGCCCAAAGAGGTTCGTTAGTCATTGTCAGAACCACGCACATTTGTAAGTAATGACCAGATAATTCTTGATTTACGCTCCTGACATAATCTATGATATATATATTAAATGGAAGTTGACCACTTCTTGCGGCACAGTGGCTGACTGATTAGAGCGTCTGCCTCACAGTTCTGAGGACCCGGATTCAATCCCCGGCCCCGCCTGTGTGGAGTTTGCATGTTCTCCCCGTGCCTGCATGGGTTTTCTCCGGGCACTCCGGTTTCCTCCCACATCCCAAAAACATGCATGGTAGTTTAATTGACAACTCTAAATTGCCCGTAGGTGTGAATGTGAGTGCGGATGGTTGTTTGTTTGAATGTGCCCTGCGATTGGCTGGCAACCAGTTCAGGGTGTACCCCGCCCCCTGCCTGATGATAGCTGGGATAGGATCCTGTACGCCCGAGACCCTAGTGAGGAGAAGCGGCTCAGAAAATGGATGGTTGGATGACCACTCCTTGACTTGCTTTCTGTATTAGTCAGAAGAGGCTTGTAATGGTGCATAGCTAATAAGCTAAGGCACAAGGAGCTAATGCTAGCTAATGAAATAGCAAAGGGTTGTTGCCGAGTGGATCTGATACAATGTGAAATGTCACCGTGAAGTGCCAATGCAGCCCTATGGGGGGCACAAGCCAGTGCAAACTGTAGGCCGGTCCCAAGCCCGGATAAATGCAGAGGGTTGCGTCGGGAAGGGCATCCGGCGTAAAACTTTGCCAAACAAATATGAGCGTTCATCCACAGAATTCCATGCCGGATCGGTTGTGGCCCAGGTTAACAACGTCCGCCACCGGCAGGGCGCCGGTGGAAATTCAGCTACTGTGGGTCGAAGACGAAGAAGAGGTGGAAAGCGGGTTCTTTGGCAGAAAGAGAAGAGGAAAGCACAGAGCCTAGAACTGAATGTGGGGACTTTGAATGTTGGGACTATGACAGGAAAATCTCGGGAGTTGGTTGACATGATGATTAGGAGAATGGTTGATAGGTTGTATGTCCAGGAGACCAGGTGAAAAGACAGTAAGGCTAGAAGTTTAGGGGCATGGTTTAAATTATTTTATCATGGTGTAGATGGGAAGAGAAATGGAGTCGGGGTTATTTTTAAAGAAGAGTTGGCTAAGAATGTCTTGGAGGTGAAAAGAGTATCAGATCGATTGATGAGGCTGAAACTTCAAATTAAGGGTGTTATGTATAATGTGATTAGTGGCTATGCCCCACAGGTAGGATGTGACCTAGAGGTGAAAGAGAAATTCTGGAAGGAGCTAGACGAAGTAGTTCTGAGCATCCCAGAGAGAGAATTCTCAGTTTTAAAAATACTCAGAGGTTGCCTATTTCGACAAAGTACAGATGTGCTTTTAAAACTTAGGGAGTAAAAATTAAAAGTCGTCCAAAAAATAAACATTCAAGTACAGATATATGAATCATTTACTTAGGTACAGTAACAAAGTGTTTGAACTTAGTTACACCCACATCACTAACAATTACACAGTTTAAAATGACAACATACAGGAGTTCTTGTTAGAACTGGCATGCAGTCGAGCTAAGATAAGGCCTCTTTCCTGCTCAAACTGCAATAAATCTCTCAGTGAATTAAGTTAACATGTACTGCTACATTGCTTAATGAGCTGTACTGGTAAACAATATCCAAGCACTCTCCCCGATTGATTGGCGACAGCTTTACGCCTTTCGAAAGGGCCTCAAAAGGCATTTGCTTTTCTGTAATAATAAATAGAGCCGCATGGACACGGTGACTTTAGAGATGTTACGACTATGTATGTATGTGGGCGGTTGATTATAGCGTAATCTTGTATGGACATATCTGTATAGCTGGAGGTAGGCAGGTGTCGAGGAAGGGCACAGAACTGCATGAGTGAAATTTTTCTTAAGTTCACCCGAGAAGGAGTTCAAGGATGCTAGTACCGGTGAGGAATTATGCCACAGCATGGTAGCCCATTTGGAAGCTCTACCGCGCAGAAGGTTGATTATGTACGCTATCTTGGAGTTATCCGTGGGATAACTCAGCGGTTGAAGATCGAACACTAGTGAGCAGTTCAAAAGGAATCACCCACAGGTACCTAGATCCTCAGAGTAAGGTTCAGGAGGGGGCACGTGAGGTTATTTGTAAGGATGGTGGGGGGGGGGTGAGGGGGGGAATGGGAGGTGAAGGGGGGCGTTGGTCGAAGGCTGCTGGCTAGGGAGGAATACTCACGGGGGTTTTGATAAGGTGGGGGTTGTCGGAATGCATTTGAGATGACAGGAGAAATACTGGCTGCGCAAGGGTGTGTATTTAGTCCATGATTTCACGGGGAGCTTTATCCTGTCTGCCGATGTGGACGCCTTGGTGGATGAGCGCTTCTCTCAATGCTTCCGAGGTTGCTGGGTCCATGTTTTGGTTATTCTGTCATGATTAGTAATCATACGGTTTTGGACTGGACCCAAACACAGACAGAGGCAGAGGAAGTAGTTTAGAATGGTTTATTGTGGAATAGTTCAGGGTCTGGGTTTACAAGGCGTGATGGTGGTCCGTGAGAGCCAGGAAGTGGGAGCGTGAGCAGGTGGAAGGGCTTGACGGCGTGGCTGGATCGGGCAGTGGAGCGGGAGATATGGGAGGACACTGGAAGACGAGAAATAGTAGGGAGTGAGTACAAGCATGGGTGTCAGAAAATAATTCTTACTTTCAAAGGCGTAAAACGTAGGCCGTTGTGCTGCGTAGTAGCGAGAATACTCTGGCGTCGGGTCCCTGGGTCAGGCAGGCTTAAATACAGGCAGTGAAGATTGCTGATAGAAGACAGGTGTGCAGCCAAGGTGGTGCTGATTGCTAGGGAGAGAGAAAGAGAGGGAGAGGTGCAGGGCGCCACCCAAGCTCCAAAAAGGAGACTGCAGGACACAGACCCTGACACTATTTTGAACTGAGTACAATACAAGATATTTAATGTTCAAACTGATGAACGTTGTTGTTTTTTTGCAAATATTCTCTCCTTTTGAAATAGATGCCTGCAACCAGAGGTGGGTAGAGTAGCCAAATATGGTATGGAGGGGGGTGTTAGTGCCCATGATGTGAAAACTTTCACATCTGCGAAGGCACCATTAATGCTGAAAAGTACATGCAGGTTTTGGAGCAAAATATGCTGCCATCCAAGTGACGTCTTTTTCAGGGACGCTGCTTATTTCAGCAAGATAATGCAAAGCCACATTTAGAACGTGTTACAACAGCGGGGTATCATAGTAAAACACTGTGAGTACTAGGCTGGCCTGCCAGCAATCCAGACCTGTCTCTCATTGAAAATGTGTAGCACATTAAGAAGTGCAAAGTACGACAACAGAGACCCCGGACTGCTGAGCAACTTCAGTTGTGCAAAGAAAGAATACTACCTACAAAGCTTCAACAATTATTTTCCTCAGTTTCCAAATGCTTGAGTGTTGTAACAAGGAAAGGTGATGTAACATAATGATAAACATGTGCCTGTCCCATCTTTTATGGAACATGTTGCAGGCATCAAATTCAAAATGAGTTAATATTTGAAAAAAAAAAAAAAAGTTTATCAGTTTGAACATTGCATATCTTTGTAGTGTGTTCAATAGAATATAGGTTGAAAAGGATTGTAAATCATTGCATTTTGTTTTTATTTATGTTTTACACAACATTCCAAATTCATTGGAATTGGGGTTTGTACTCTACAGATAGAGATACAGATATAATTTTACTTGCTAGTAGCCTCATATGGCCACAGATTTCTGAGGGTACAGATTACTAAACTGAGGTACCGATGACGAAATTAGGGGAACATATTAGTAAATTGATGAAACAGATTAGTAAATTGAAGGAAATTATTATGAAATTGAGGGTACAAATTACTAAACTGAGGCTACAGATGATTACTAAACAGGTTACAGACTACTAAATTGAGGGAACAGATTAGTAAAATGAGGGAATGAATGTTATTTTTGTCATAACTTGCTTGGCATAAGGGGGGGGGCTCTGTACTCCTGGTGCCCCATTTTTTATCTATTTATTTATTTAGTTATTTATTTTAGTCCGTTTAGCTTACTTCTGTTTTCACCTGCTGTTAGTCACTGATTTATTTATACTGATTTACTACCATTTGCAATTTTGGGCCAACAGATTAATCAGTGATTGTTTTACTTTTGTCTACCACACTTAATTTTTTATTTTATTTTTTTTAAAGAACACACATTTCTTTTCACCAATGTGATATTTCACCATATTGAAGATGGTTGTTTTATGTAAATATTTGAATTAGAAGCCTAACATGAATTATAATTACATAAATGTAGGCTGGATGGTCTCCACAGGAAATGAAGTGTGCAGTATTGAGAGGTGTTGAGTTTCTAAAAGGGCCCTTTCCCATTGATCCTGGTTTGGTTTTTATTGTCCTTGGGAAGTGCCTCCATAATCTATTGAGTTATGGATCTGTGATGGTAAAGGCAAATTGTGTTTCTTTTGGGAATACAGTTTTCCAGTACGAAGCACCAATACATTACCCACAGATAACCGATTATCCACGCCTAATTTCAAAATGGAAATAAAGGGGCCAACAGGACCTTATTTGTTAGTAAATTCAAGGATTTCTCATTGTGCCATACAATGTACAATTCTATATTAGTCTCTGTCCAATGACTATCGTAGAAGCTACATTTGTATGTATTATGGCAAATTCATTCATAAAAACACACCACAAGCAACATCTTTTAGATGCATTTAAAACATAAAATATATGTACAGTATATACTGTTTGTAATAACCCTTCTTTGACCAATATAAACTGTTTGCCCTACTCTCAGCTTGTAACCATGATCAGCAAAATAAAAATTATGTACTTAGAGCATTGCATTGACCTTTGACATTGAAATCAGCATATTTATAATTTAAAAAGAGTTTTGACCTGCATGCAGAAGACTTGGGCCTTCAAAAAATATTACTTTATTGTAAAATCAGCTGCTCACATCATTACATTCATTATCTCAGGTTGTCAGTACTTGGTTTATTGAAACAAACAAGGGGCGATCCGGTGTTGTCTTGATGGCACATGCTCTTCTTCTGCCAAACAAAGTGATTGGGGGAGCTGTGGTCTGAAGCAGAAGTTTACATTTTCAAGGCCAACGGAGAAAATTGTGTTGAATGTGTTTTCATTGGTTGTTTTGCATTGCCATTTTAACAGTACAAACTGAAGAGCACTGGGACTCTGTGTCAAAAAGTCAAAATCATCATTAAGTGGAGTTTATCTGGGTGATGATGATCATAATGTTTACTTTAGTACTGTTCAGAGCAAATGCAGGCAGCACAAAGCCAGTTCTGAACTCAGGTATGTGATAATTACGTGTTGGAAAACCAGTCGTGTAGGTGGCTGATGAGTCCCAGAAATTCAGATTGAGTGCATATCCCTTGCCTGGCTGGCAGGGTCTCATTGAGAATGCTGATATGCTCCATGTGTTTGATCACTCATCTGGGAGCAGAGATGATAAGAGCTTGCTCATTTTACTATGTTGTGTATGTATGCTGAAATAAGGAAGAGAGGAACAAATACAGAGTATATGCATCGACACAGCGATATGGAAGAATGGACAGTGTAAGCTTCAGGTAAGAACAGAGGATTCTGCTTCATACTTGTGTTTTCCACATAATCTCTCTGTTGTTGATAAGATTCATAACTTCAGCAGCAATACTACTCAATTACAGGCCAGTCAATACACCCGCTACTCTCCAGTGACATGTAAGTAAATTAAAAATGTGTAATATCAGAGGAATTGCATACCCGAGTGCAATGACCTGGATCTGTTCTGGGTTCTCACATCTGGATGCTGTGTTCTGGATGACTAGTCGGGAGAAAAGCCAATTTTTACTAAAATTGCTTACACTGTTAGGAGGAACTGTGTAGCAGCGCAGTAAGCAAGTTGTGACAATACAAAAAAAAAGACACTATTGCCACATTTATGACACCTGATATAACAAGCTGTTTCTTAATATAAAAGCCTTGGAGGATACCACACAGACGTTTACAGCACTATTTCATTAAGCATCTACATGTATGTCCGGCGACATGATTAAAGGGTCTACATATTCTAGTCATGTATACGCATGGTTCAGGTTCAAAGTTTTAAAGTCAGTGTAAAGTGAAAATAAATAGTTTGTAAATATGTGCACAGCATACATAGGAGTGTTATCAACAACCCTGTGAGCGTGTTGCTGAATGTGGTGAAACTATGCCCTTTGTCTAGCGCAGTTTTTCTTAATGTTGTAGGAGGTACTGAACCTCACAAGTTTCATACACGCATTCAACGAACCCTGTATATTTGGAAAATAACAAGTTTTTTTTTTTTTAATTCAAAACAAGTATACAGTCCCATGAAAAAAAGTATTGGCTCCTTTCTCAAATTCTTATTTTTTTGCATAGTTTCCCCACTTGAATGTTTAACATAATCAAACAAATGTAAATATAAGACGATAACCCAAGTATTAATTAATGGTATTTATTTATTAAGGGAAAAAAATCTATTCAAAGCTATCTGGTCCTGTGTTAAAAAGTAATGGCCCACCTAGTTAAATCCGGAATTAACTGTGGCTAATCACATTTTTTGATTTATTTTCACAGACCAACCATAGGTCAAATTCCCTCCAGACCTGTTCAATCAAGAAATCACTTAAGTACAACCTTTTTGACAAAATGAAGTCTGCCAAAAGATCTCAAAAAGCTGCAACAAAATCCCATGATCCAAAGAAATTCAAGAACAGAAGAAAAGTAATTGACATCTGTAATGTAGTGGATTCAATTGAATCTAGGTTGGAAAGTATTTGGAAATCCTTGTATTCTGTTTTTATTTATGTTTTACACAACATCCCAACTTCACTGGAATTGGGGTTTGTACATGTAATGAGATTAAATAATTTAATTACAAAATGTATGTAATTGTAATCCATTACATTACTGGGGGAAATGTGGAATTAAATTAAAGGTTTTTTTTGGAAATGTCCATATAAAAAGAGCTCTGTGTCACGAATTGAGAGGAGCTGGACCCAAGAGCAGGTGGAGGCGGATAGGTTATGATGAACAGTTTATTGGAGAAGGTAATGGAAGTGGTCCTTGAGGTGTGTTGGTGGGCAGTGGAGGAAGGGACGTCCGGCAGGCAGTGGCGAGGACAGGCCGCTGGCTTAGCGGCGGGATGGCAGGAATTACGTAGACCAGGAGCACGGGGGAAACACTGAGGATGAGGAGAGACACGGGTCATAAAAGGAGATGAGAAATCGAGTATCTTACGTAAGGCAGGTGGGCCGTGTTACCGCTTGGAAAAGCTGCAATACTTTGGCCAGGATTTTCGGGATCAGGCAGACTTATATGCAGGTGGTGACGAGGGCTGGGGAGAGGTTATGATACTCTTCAGGAATCCGTAAGAGGTCCACTGGGGTGACAGAGGGTGGTGGGTCTTCTGAAGGTGGGATTATGGAGAACAGACAGTGTGAATGGCAATGAGGACTCCATCCAGTGATAGATAAATGTGTCCAGTCTATGGCGG
Organism: Phyllopteryx taeniolatus; assembly: GCF_024500385.1. NCBI lineage: Eukaryota > Metazoa > Chordata > Actinopteri > Syngnathiformes > Syngnathidae > Phyllopteryx > Phyllopteryx taeniolatus. The sequence continues at coordinate 11,043,456 of NC_084511.1, read as the reverse complement.
GGTTGTGATGTTTGAGCCAGGGAATTCCAAGAACTAAGGGGGTGTCAGAGGAAGGAATGACGAAGAGTGAAATGTCCTCGCAGTGATTGCCGGAAATAAGTAGCGTGATCGGCACAGTTTGGTGGGTGACAGGGGAAATGACTCGGCCATCCAGGGCTGTGACTTTCTTCGGGGACAGAAGTGGTTGGAGAGGAATTTGGAACTGATGAACTATACCTTCATGAATAAAATTGTCATCCGCACCGGAATCGATAAGGGCTGTAATGGGGGTGTTATGAGCAGAAACTACAATGCGAGCGAGAATGGTCATGCGGGAGGAAGAGCGAGAGGGAATGGAAGTTTGGCTCACCACGACGCTCTCGGATTGCGATGAGCCTGGTCGTTTGGTCGTAGGGGGCAAGAGGAAATGAAATGACCTGATTGACTGCAATAGATGCACAGCCGCTGGATAACACAACACTGATGCTCCTGGGGATCCAAACGTGTTTTTCCAATTTGCATGGACTCATCTGGTGCAATGGTGACGAAAGGGCAGTAGAAGGTGCAGGAGGCGCGTGAGAAGCTGACGGCGCGTTGTTTGGAGTGGAAGGGACTTTACGCAAGCGGACCCCCCTCTCTCGTGCTCTCTCTCGCAGTGTGTTATCCAGACTGATGGAAAGGGCGATGAGATCCTCGAAAGAGGAGGGCTTGTCCCGGACCGCGAGCTCATCCTTGAGTTGTTCAGAAAGGCCGTTCAAAAAAATCCCCTTAAACGCAGCGTCATCCCACCCGCATTCCCCCGCAAGTATGCGGAACTCAATCGAGTACTTTGCTATGGATTTAGCGCCCTGAGTGAGCGTGATTGAGGTGACAGGTGGCTTCTTTGCCCTGAATGGGGTGATCGAATACTTTACGGAGTTCAGAGGAAAAGGATTCAAATGACTGGAGTACCGGGGAGGAGTTTTGCCATAAGGAAGTGGACCATTTAGCTGCTTTGCCGCGGAGGAGGTTAGTGACATATGCTACCTTGCCTATGCCTAGCCTAAGTCCCCGGAGTAGGGTTCAGGTGGAGCCACGTGAGGTTCTTTGTAAGGGAAGCGGGGTGGGCTCAGAATGTTGAAAGGATTGCATCTTTGAAGAAAGGAGGGATACCTGTTGCGAAACGGAGTGTAGAGTTTCTGTTATTTCTTGCAACGTCTTGTCATGACGTCCTATGTGGGCGCCTTGGAAGTTGAGTGCCTTCTTAAGCGCCAGCGGTTGCTGGGTCCATGATGGTTAAAGTTTACTGTCACAAATGAAGAGGAGCTGGACCCAAGAGGAGGTGGATAGGTTATGATGAACAGTTTATTAGAGAAGGTAATGGAAGTGGTCTTTGTGGTGCCTTGGTGGGCAGTTAAGGAAGGGACGTGTGGCAGGCAGTGGCGAGGACAGGCGGCTGGCTTGGTGGCGGGATGGCAGGAATTACGTAGACCAGGAGCATGGGGGAAACACTGAGGACGAGGAGAGACACAGGGGTCATAAAAGGAGACAAGGAATCGAGTAGCTTACGTAAGGCAGGTGGGCCGTGGTACCGCTTGCAAAAGCTGCAATACTTTGGTGAGGATTTCCATGATCAGGCAGTCTTATATGCAGGTGGTGAGGATGGCTGATGGGGCGTGGGTTGAGGAAAGTGCTCAAAGGAGAGCGGGGAGGGGAGAGAGAGGGATAGAGGGCGCAAAGCGCCACCTGGGCTCCAACAATAGTACTGCAGTACAGTTCACACTGACACTGATTTTCTTCATAACACTCCCCCCTTCTAAAGCCAATGCTTGTTAGTTTGTTAGCTTGTTTGGTTGCGATTTTGAAAAGATTAGACACATAGTTACACTTTTGAACACGTAAATTAACATTGACTTATTAACAGTTTTATCTTTAAGGTTTTGGACTTTTTTAAAGGAACATTCACTTAACTGGCTTGTCATAAGCAATATTGTCCACACACACACACACATGTGTGTGGACAATATTGCGTGTGTGTGTGTGTATATATATATATATATATATATATATATATATATATATATATATATATATATATATATATATATATATTTGATGACATCCCCTGATCTAAAACCCCTAATTGTGCCAGGAGGGGAAAAAAACATCAGGGAGAAATAAGACACCTCGAGAAGGGACAAATAGCGGAGCTCAGAGTTTAAAGCAAACATGGTGAAGCAGCATGTAGCTGTTATCCTGCACACACTGAAGTGAAGTCAGCCCCAAGTGTGAAAGTTAAAAACGATTCAAGTTAAAACGATTCTTTTTGTCTCATGCTTACGACTGAGCTGTTTTAAAGCATTTTCAAATATATTTTTCAAATCTTTTACTTGCACTGTATATACTTTTGATAATTTTAGTAAGCTGTCCATTATTTCTATTTTTAAATATATTATGCTCTTTATTTTTAAAGGCTTTTAAATGTTGTACTTTTAATCATGTAAAGCACATTGCGTTAGAGTACCTTGTGTATGAAATACACGATATAAATAAAGCTGCCATGCCTGACCCTGCTGTCATGGTTACAGTGGTTTTGTGGTAAATGTTGAGTTCTTCAACATTCGTTCTGCAATTTTTTACCAAATAAACAGAAATCTTAAGCTGTAAAGCCTCTTAAAAACTGTGACACAGTTGAAACAACACTTGAACAGCCTCTGTTGTAAAAGTCTCATCCCATCAAGCCCAATTCCTTACTTTGACACACTTGAAATAAAATTGTCTGCATGTGAAATTGCATTTTGGAATCTGAGCTACTGTAGAATCAGACCTATTCATACTGAACGTCATACTACATGTTTATCTTGTATTCCTTTGAAAAGGGACAAGGACAGAGAGTAAAGTGTCTATATGGCTCTTAATTATAGATTAAAAAGCTAATTTTTGAGAGGATGATGAAGCATTATTATGCCACAGCAGATTGTCGTTGTCGTTGAGGTTAGAGATTTGATGCTACATACTTTAGATGCTGATACCGAGCTTCAATATCTTAATATCATAACCAGATTTCTATTGCTTTTTGAAATGTCTTTTCAAATTGAAGCAGTTCAACAGACTTTGTCCCTTGCAAATTTAAGGTAATTTTCTATTTATTTATTTATTTTGTACAGTGCAGCTGTGCAATGGAATACATTATCAAAGGATTTAAAAACAAATGATTCCTTGACTATTTGCAAAACATTACGTAATTACAGCAGGTCAGTCATATTTTTTAATTTTAAGGATTCACTTTTGGCTAATTTAAAGTTTTTAATATGTATAACACTATTGCCCTGCTGCTGCCATTATCCTGTGTTTAAGGTTTATGCACCTTTAATAAAAAAAAAAAAAAAAAAGAGAATATGATTACTAATATGTACTACTGTACATAGCTTTTACTTCATAGCTTTTTATATCTAATACATTGCTGATTTTATGTTGCATTTTTATGTTTTTGTTTAATGTTGTATGGTGTTTTTGTGTGCTGAGGACAACAATGGAAATAAGTCCTTGGGCTTTATTATATTTTTATCCTCAGTGATGATACTTGAATGTATGTTGGGAAGTACAAATTTGCTCTTTTCTGTGCTATCACTAAATAAATCAAATAATCCAAGATGTTATATTGCCTTCCAGATCTCTAATGAAATACTGTCTTATCACATTGTGCAGAGAACTAAATCATGTACGAACAATGAATAAAGACCCAAAACATTAAAATCGCTGAGGACTGGATTCAGAATTATACCAAATAATATTTGTGGGTTTCCTTAAGACATTTCATAATATAGAACTGTGAATGAAAAAAAAGTCATCTGTTTGTTTGATAAGAGGCTAAATACCTACCATTATGATTCTGGAGGGTAGACTGATAGAGTCTATAGCCTGGTTTACATGGAGCCTTCTTTTCTGCCCAAACCAAATGAAAAGGCTCCATAGAAAGAAAGAAAGAAAGAAAGAAAGAAAGAAAGAAAGAAAGAAAGAAAGAAAGAAAGAAAGAAAAATATTCCTGATTTCTTATTTTTTTTGCATGTTTGTCACACTTAATGTAAGGCTAGTCCTATTTAAGTGATTTCTTGATTGAGAACAGGTGTGGCAGTAACAGGCCTGGGTGTGGCTAGTGAAATTAAACTCAGCTATGATAAACCACAATTAAGTTATGTATATTATATATAGGCGGCACGGTGGACGACTGGTTAGAGCGTCAGCCTCACAGTTCTGAGGTGCGGGGTTCAATCCCCGTCTCCGCCTGTGTGGAGTTTGCATGTTCTCCCCGTGCCTGCGTGGGTTTTCTCCGGGCACTCCGGTTTCCTCCCACATCCCAAAATCATGCATTAATTGGAGACTCTAAATTGCCCGTAGGCATGACTGTGAGTGCGAATGGTTGTTAGTTTCTATGTGCCCTGCGATTGGCTGGCAACCAGTTCAGGGTGTACCCCGCCTCCTGCCCGGTGACAGCTGGGATAGGCTCCAGCATGCCCGCGACCCTAGTGAGGAGAAGCGGCTCAGAAAATGGATGGATATTATATATATCCATCCATTTTCTGTACCGCTACAACACAGGTGATCCCAGACAGAACTGCCGCACTCGTGAGTGAAAGGGACTTGTCAATCGCACGAACAATACCCATCTCTCACCCTGTAATTATGGGTTTTATTACCAAAGTGTGTGCCTCGCGCTCACTGTCAAATGTGGGGTCTAGCACAAAAAGCAAGTGTGAAAATGGAGCAAGGCCAGACACACAACAACAAAGAAGTCAGAGGAGTTTTAATCACAAATTATAAAGAGACGGCTACAACAACATGAGACCCACTAATAATTTAAAAGCCCCCTACTACATATGCTTTCTGCATGAGCAGTGAGTGAAATCACAGATGGAGCCTCCTGCTGGATTAGAAGTGTTTTATTAGGGGTGGGTGGGGCTAAAATAGACATGATGTGTGTCAGAAAAGTTTCAGGGCTGGTGAAAGATCGAGTTCAAACCCAAACTATAGGTTTTCCACTTCAATGCAATCACCCTGGAGTATATAACTCTGACCCCGATTCTCTGCAGCCCATGAACCTTTTTCCACATACTTCTATAGACATATCCTCTGTTTCAGGTTGTCACGCCATGAGCAGAGACCAATGAGCATCCGACATCACCGTGCCAGAGCAACCTTCCTACTCACCGGACCTGGCTCTGTGTGATTTTCTTTGTCCTCTTTACCAAGCTCAAGGGGACGATCAAGCGGAGCTGCGGAGGATGTCGAAATGATCCTTTCAGTAGTGCATAAAGGTGTGACAGAGAGGGCGGGGAAAGTGCATTAAAAATAAATTCAAAGGGAATAGCTAGTAGTTTGTATTTTGGATTTAAAATACATCTTGTGATCCCGGCCCTGGAAGATTTCTGACACACCTCGCAACAGTACAACCTTTTTAAGTAGGTCCTCATTTAGGTTCAGTTACGTCAAAAGTTGTGTTGTTCAGATGATGATCCCGTTTTTTTTTTCAACTTGGCATTTCATGTTTTCTCTTGAATCCTAGTCATGTAACATTGATTCCTTTTGACAGCTGACAAAGGAGCCTAACCCTTTTTTATAACCCTGTCAAACTATATGAAAAGCTCTCTTTCCCACCATTGTGTGTGCACAGTACTGCATCGATGGAAGCCATTCAAAGAAAATGAATGGCTGTAAAAGACTGCCTGCGATAATTCACAATTGTCTTTCACACATTTTATGGATCAGAGACTAATTAATGAAAAATAGGAGCCATTGTCTGCGATCGGATCCATTGCTTAATTCACCAGGGTCCCAATCACCCCTTCACTGGAGCCTAACAGTTTAATCATCATACCTCCAGAGCACAAGGCCAGTCCCCCAGTCGATTATTGCAATTCAATTTAGTGTATTAATTATAGCCATTGCCGACGGGTATGTTCTTCCACTCGACTTGAGGTTAGCCATGTTTTCCTCTCCCAATATGTTTGCTTGTCTCTGGTCTCATTGTGTGTTTTACAGTGTGCTCATTTAAATCCCCGTGCTGCACATCGTTATTGTTAGGTGTTGAAAAACTCCCTTGCAGTTAGATATTCTGTTTAATATGGGTAGGATTTATTAGGATCAATGCCACTTCTGACTTTTGGTGGGGATGGAAACAGCATTGACATGACAGAGCTTTTTTATGAGTGAGTAACAAACCGAGACATTTGCAATCGACAGTCTCTTTCGGCCTGTTTTGCCCCAAACAGACATTTGCATCTTCAACATTGAGAGCCTTCATTTGTAAATAATGTAATGACATATTTGAAAAACAATTGATTTCTGCGATTCAAATCAAATCCCCCCAAATTCTTGGTTAATAAGATGGCGGACTCCATCCCAAAAGATACAATGCGATGCAGAGACACCATTTGACACCATTTGTGTCAACTGTGACCTTACCACATTTGCCATTACATCCTCATTTTATGAGTTTATCCAAAAAGTGCTTTGTGTTGTTCTTGCCATTTAATACTTGATGGCCTGTTCTGTATACACAGCAGTAAAACCAACACGCCGGAGGCAAGTTCAAGCGTTTCAGTTTGCACTGCAGCAGTGCACAAATGATGTGAGGCCACGATCCGAGTGAGTGTTCCTGCTGTGGGTCTTTCCTCGCTGGGGGACGTGTGACAACCCCCCACTCTTCCGCCTACCTGATACCACTGCCCTGTGTGCCTGCTCCACCGTCCCCGGCCTCTTCACATTCCTGCCCAGGCCGCTGTCAAGTCCCAGAGAAGAAGCAGATGGGCCTGGATTTTTACGTACAAATCAGGCAGGAATTTGCTCCTCACAGACACGTCACCTCTGACCCAAGAATCTGCTCACATTCATTATTCATCTCCACTGGGGTGAGTAGCTGGAGAGGGTTGGGAGCCTAAGGAATGGGAGGGGCAGTGCATGGTGAGGTGGCGAGTGTCTGTGTCCTTCTCTGGTCCAGCTGCCAACTCACCATAAAATAAAAGCATCCCACAGTACGCCATGCCAAGACCAAGGACCTCGCTTAACATTAAGGGAAAACCATTGTTGTTCTTGATCACTTACTGTTTACCTCGGTTGTTTAATGTATGGTAGCGACAAGGGTCCATAACATCAACAGCAGTGAGAGATGGGGAAAATACAGACAAAGGGCTCAGTAAGGACTGTACCCAAATCAAATCAGCGTAAACATTTTTATGATCATATGGCCACATTTTACTTTAGCGCGCAGCTTCCAAAACTGTGGAGTGACTGTCTGGTTTAATAATTTCCCATGACATAATTTCCTTCACCACCAAGTGTGGTGTATTGAAGTTCCTTTTGTGTTTGATTTGAGATCTGTGAATCCGCTTGATTTAAATTCTGCAATGGAAAGAGCAGAAGTTAACTAAACATGTAAGTGCAAGACCAAAATGCACAAAACCAGTTCCGTTTATATCACATTCAGAGCAACCCAGCATATTTTCCCCAAAAAAACAACACATAAATAATAATAATAATAAATTTAAAAAAAACAAACACAAGAAGGAGAAATGGACTCCATTTCCTACACACAAATACCTCGGAGTCTGTTGCTACGATACAATATAATTGGGGGGAAAAAATGTGATCACACTTAAAGGCTAATCCCGTATTATATTCATTGTAGCGCACTAATCAACTTAGATTTAGCCATCAGACTTCCTATGATCATTAGGAAGCAATTTTCATTGTGCTGAAGAGTCCATTAGTTGCTTGAGAAACATTAGGCTCCAAATTGATGTGCTTGAATTGCAAAGGATTGAATTCCGAATGACGAGCCAAGAAAATGGCATGCAAATGCATCCCAGAGATCCGAGAGCCCATTGTCATCTGCAGAAAGCACTAGCATCTTTGCATTACTCTCAACTTTGTGGATGCTCTGCCTGCACCTGTCATTGTGTTTATGGCAGCTTGGGGCGTGCTGACTCTAATCTTCATGTATGAAAATAGTGACACCTGCGCCTCGGTGAGCATCACACAACCTTCCACAAGGTGGGCAGAACAGTGGGGAACAAACCATTAGTAGTTCATTTGAGTGCCATGCGCCGCTCAGGAAAACATGATCTTTCTGAGTGGCCAGGGGATTCTGCACAGCGGGAATCGCAGGGGAGGTGTTGCCTCATAAATTACAACTGATTACAGCTTCTATTGAGCTGCAATCCAGTCTGCTTTGGCCCACAATTCCAATAAAGCACAAGAGCGACTTCTCTCCTACGTATTTAAAAATCACTATCCATAAACTGCATTGAGAGTCTTAACAGCTTTTAAATAAGCATTTCATTTAATCTCAGATGTGTGTAGAAAGCATACAGATAGCTATACAGCAGGGGTGCTCACACTTTTTCAGCATGCGAGCTACTTATAAAATGACCAAGTCAAAATGATCTACCTGTTATAAAAATGCAAGACATATATTTATTTAGAAAGAAATGTAAGATTCTTCATATGTACAATATATGTTGGTGTACCTTGCATAATTGAACGAACCCATGTTGCACAATATAAGTCTGTACATGTTGACTCACCCGGAACGATGCTTTCAACGGCTGCCTTCGCTTTTGAAGTTAGCTTTGAGAAAAATGACTGCTGTCCGGACAGCTGGGATTTTAATCCCTTCACCATTCTCTTTCTCAGCTCACTTTGTGGAGGGAAGTCAGTGTCGTAGTTTTTATGCACAGTTCTAAAATGCCGCTCCACATTTCCCTTTTTCGGAATAGCAATGGTAGACTGACAGATGAGGCAAACGCACTTTGAATATGACATTGTGAAAAAGAAGTGGAAATGGTAGGTTTTTGACTTCTTACTTGGGCCAGCGCTCATAATTATTACTGTTCTTTGGTTGAGAAAAAAAAAATTGGACTCTAACTTGGTAACTCGGTAGCTTGCTAGAGTTTTGCAGCGCTTTGCGACGGTTGTACGTGCATGCGCGGTGACCCATATGTCAGAAAAGGTGAGATCGCAGACTGTAGGGCAAGGACACAAGGCATAGCAACTGCTTTTTTGTTTTTTTGTTTCATTTTTGCAATAACGCACACAATTAAGGACGAAACTGTCACGTATGGAGAGGTGCTGGACTCAAGAGCAGGCGGAGGCAGATAGATTGTGAGGAACAGTTTTATTTAGGAATGTAATGGAGGTGGTCCTGGGTGCGTGGGCAGGCGGTGGCGTAGACAGGTGGCAGGCAGTGGTGAGGACAGGCGGCTGGCTTGGTGGCAGGAGTGATGTGGATCAGGAACACGGGAACACTGAGAACAAGGAAACACAGGAGTTAAAAAAGGGAACGGAGAATAGTGTGGCTTACTTGAAGATAAATTGGCCGTGGCACCGCTGGAAGTAACTGCAATACTTTATATTGCAGTTACTTATAAATTAGGGTCAGTCCATGTGTGTATTTGCGTGAATAATTAGGGCGTACTAAAGTCCAAAAAAGCGACTTAACTTATTTACATAAACAGTCAATTCAAGTATAAAAACACATTTATGTAATGTTAAACATAAAAATGGCAACACTTAAAGTAACATTGAGTAAAACAGCTAGCGGATAGTGACCAATGCTAGCAGTTGACTCTAGTGCCTGGAATCCAATTTAATTGTCCGGCAAATAAGGTGCTTGAAATTTGATGAGCCACTTGTATTTCAAGTATTTGTTCAAACAAGTTAAATATTGTTTCTGCTATGGGTAACAAGCAATAAATACACTGAATGTAGGAAAACATCTATCCATCCATCCTTTTGCTGAACCTCTTCTCCTCACTAGGGTCGCAGGCGTGCTGGAGCCTATACCAGCTGACTGTGGGCGAGAGGCAGGGTACACCGTGAACTGGTCACCAACCAATCGCAGGGCACAAACAAACAACCATTCGCACTCACATTCACACCTCCGGGCAATTTAGAGTTTTCAATTAACCTACCAAGCATGTTTTTGGGATGTGGGAGAAAACCAGAGCACCCAGGGAAAACCCAGGTAGGTATGGAGAGAACCCGGGTCCTCAGAACTGTGAGACAGACGTGCTAACCAGTCGCCCACCCTGTCGTGTTGCTTTTCCATCTAGCATAAGGTAGTAATATTTGGAAAAATATGCATACCCTCTTTCAAGTGATTTTTTTACCTCAGATACTGATGATGATGTCTCTGCACACCTCAAATGCAAATGGGATCCAATTCTCCACCCGCTTTAGAGGAGCAAAGCTGTTTTGGAGGATTTAGCTGTGAAATCTGACATATTTTATCTGAGCCGTATTAAAAGCATGCAGTCGTTAACTTTCTCTCAAAATCTCCCAAAATGCAAATGTCTGCATGTGTTGCTATGGCTTGAGTCAATTATAAGTTCTTTCAAGGTTTATAATTACCACACCATCAATGTGAGTCTCGCATCGTGGGTTAGGATTAACCAAGAGGACTTTTATAAGACAAGGTTAAAGTGCTTTGGTTAAACACCTAACGTGTAATTCTATTTGTTTCATGCTTAGTTTTGGGAAGGGCCTCTTTTTTTTCCAGAATCGTTCACTATCTGCAAAATTTCTCTGTTTTGAAGTTGGCTGCCACCATAGCTAACGCTCGTTAACTCAGAAAGAAAGAAAAAAAGTTTGCTCGCAACCAGATGTGGGGAGAGTAGCCAAATATTGTACTCAAGTAAGAGTACTGTTACTTTAGAATAATATGACTCAAGTAATAGTAAAATGTAATCCTTCAAATAATTACTTGAGTAAGAGTAAAAAGTACTCCTCCAAAAAATTACTTGAATAGGAGTAAGAAAGTACTCAGTCAAAAAAACCTATTGAAGTACTGCGTGAGTAACTTTTGATTGATTTCTTTAAATCAAAGCATGAAATAAATAAAAATAAAATAAAATAACATTTGTACCACTCAACTGATTTTATTTTTGTATCTTTTTGAGAGCGTAGGTGAAAATAAACAACTGAAATAAACTTGAATGTAATTGACTTGGACTTTTAACTTCCGGCCTTCTTGGCCAGGTCACCATTGCAAAAGAGATGTTTTAACTGGTCTTTTACCTGGTTAAAAAAAGCTAAAATAAAATATATAAAAATTAATCTGGTCGCACAAGGATACACTCCCTCTTACAACTGGCATGTGGCTGTGTTAACAAACAAGTAACTGTCCAGTGACCGTCTCGCCTCACCCCCACCAGTTTCTCGAGTTTGAATGCACTACACCCCACACACACAATCACGGTACAAGGATAATGGTTGCCAGTCGGGGACCTGGTAACCGTAGTAATAGGTTGGGTGGTGGGTTTTCACATTTCTGGTTTCCTCCGGTTGTCGGGCCGCGGAGGGGTGGGGGTCGCCCTCTCCCCTTTGGGCCCCGTCTCCCTCTCACTTCTCTTGGCGCCCTCGCCCATCCTTGGTCACGACAGGCGCTTAACATGGGCTTGCTTTGGCGGGCTATGACCGTTTTTGGGTGGCTGCTGGCTGCTGCGTTGGGCCCTGTTGGTGGGCGGGGCCCCCATACTCTCCAGGTGTGGTGGGGGCAGTAGTGGTGGGGGGGCCTCACTGGGTGGGGGGGTTGGGGGTTCGTGGGGGGCGGCGGTCCGGTGCCCGTGCTCCTCTCTTTGGGACTGGTGAGTCTGCTTCGGTCGGGCTCGGGGACCTCCCTGGGTCCTGGGGGGTCGGTGGCGTCCCCCTGGTTGGGTCCCCTGCTGGACGGGCTCGCTGACTTGACCCCCCTCCTTGTGGGTGGGGGGTGGCTCCCTTGATGTGCCAGCAACTCCGTACACCAGTGGGCTAACATGCACGTGATATGTTGTGCATTCACAAATAAGTTCGATAGACACGCTATAAGCTTTAATTGCTTGTGCTGGGATCACTAACAAAAACACAGGTTATAGTAACATATCAACTCACAGGTTCTTACAGGTGTTTAGACACTAAAAAAAAGAATCCCACCGCACCACTCGTCAATAGCACTGCCTTGCTCATTTTACCACATCTTGTCTTGCCCTTTTCTGTCCTCTCCTATCTTGTTCTCTTGGTTAGTTATTACATGTCCTCACCAGGTGTGTGTCGCCCCCTCATCTACTCTCTTGTAATGTTGCTTGTGTTCAAATATCTAGACTGTCTCACTTTTGTTCTCCTGTGGTTCTCACCTCTAGTCCCTTTGTTCACCCTCTCTCTGTCACCTAAAGCCATTTTCTGTCTGGCTGCATTTTCAATAAACATCAGAATAATAAAACAATTTTGAAAATAAGCAGAGGGAGTATTTCAAACTCCCCTGTTGCACAGCAAAACTATTCCAGCACAAAGGCATACAGATCCACCATTCTAGAAGGCCATGCAGCTGAACAGGACAGGTTAAAAAAAAAAAAAAAAAAAGAAGTGGGGTGAAATATCCAGGTTTCGGCAGTGACAAAACTAAGCTGGATGTTAAAGCAGTTGTTTTTCGTAGTCTGTAATGTAAACACTAGTTGAGCGGGGCTGTCACGACTCACTTTGATTAGCCCGCGAAGCCCAATAGAAGACTTTGTGTGCGGACATGTGACTTTCTTGTGCCGTTTGATTGGTGAACTTCAGTCAAACATCTCTGTGGTAATCACTGCGCCCCAGGCGGAAGTCGAAAACGAAAGTTTAAAAATAGATTACCCAAGCAATTATTGATAGATGAAAGTAGCGAGGGGCATGTACATTATTGCAACAAAGTAAAACTACTGTTTCTTCTTAACATAAATACTCGAGTAAAAGTTAAAAGTATGCTTCATTAAAACTACTCTGACAAGTACAATTTATCCAAAATGTTACTTGAGTAAATGTAACGGAGTAAATGTAGCTTGTTACTACCCACCTCTGCTCATAACTCAAAAGAATAAGGAGAGCGGCTGCTTATATCTTGAAAAGCTTTGAGGCGGGTCACTTGTAAATCAAGGTACGACTGTACTGTATTTAAAACCATTTTTGAATTACTTTTAACACCACATACTGACCATGAGTGTGTCCATCTGATTTCTGCTCTTTCAAAGACCATCTCCAAGGAAACGTTTATTTGACGGTTACCAAGGATGCAAAGAAACCCCTCCTTTTCCCAGTATGATAAGGGACCATTATTTCCCAAAAATCTAATCATTGTGATTGCCACCAGCACCTCCTGCCACGTGGGTCATGTTATGGCTGCCTCTTTTGCTTGACTTAAAGGCCATGGAAACTTGTCGAGAGGGCTGATAGCGTTTCCGCAGTGCCAGATGCTGGCTGCTGCAGGCGACTGTGGAGCCGAATCTTCTCAGCCAGGGTGGCAGACCGAGCACACATTAACACCTGGGAGACTGGTAAGCCAGGGCTTTGGCAAAGCCTCTTAGAGCAGGCCTGTGTCATCCATTTCCTGTGGCACAAGGGCGGTTCTACACTGCGGCTTGGCTCCTGCATTACAGAGGGTTACCTATATGCTCAGTAGCACGCAATCTCTGCGAAAATGCTCGCTTATCTCTACCTTTTTCTCTTCTTTCAGGAACAGAAGAAACATTCCTGGCACTGCAAACACAAAGCAATGCATGGCTTTAAGGGTCACACACTGTCAAGTGAACGACATTCAGCTGAACTATTACACTGTAAAAAAAAAGATTTTGGAGGGTGGTAAATATAATCCATGAAAATCATCTAAAATTTACATTATTTTAGATAGGTAAGGTACCCTAAAATATAGGGTAAATTTTACCTGCACTACCTATTTGACAACAGTAAAAAGTCAAATCTACCTAAAAGCCATTGTCGCTACAATATGCATCACGTGACGTGTGCATGCTGCACTGATTGGCTGATGTGTCATCATCATGTAGTAGTAGCGCGGTCATCTCCCGATTCCCAACCTGGACGTTGCGGTTGGGACATTAAAAGATTGTTTGAATTGGAGTTGGTTTATTGAGAAAGTGCTGATGATTGGATCACATGTAAAGTCTTGAGAATCTTCGGTCATCTTGAAGACAGTGAATGGCGTCTGAGGACACTTTACAAACATGGGGTTTGGTTGTTTAGCTACCTATAGTTTAAATAGTAGCTAGCCTACAAGAGAACAAAGACAACCTCACGTTTAAGTCAAAATCCTCATAAGGTGGACGAACAGCAATATTTCAAGTGTTTCACTGCTCTACATAATGCTGTGTTTTACAAAGAGTTGTGGTCACAAGACTGCATATACATCATTGACATGAATGTATAAACCTTTTTGGTTTTGCTTTTAGTAATTTCTCCATTTTCTGAACTGCTCATCCTCACTTGGGTCGCGGGTGTGCTGGCACCTATCCCAGGTGGCTTCGGGAGAGAGGCGGGGTACACACTGAACTGGTCGCCAGCCAATCACATAGCATTTAGTAATTTATTCAAACTGTTTCACTAAAACAAGTCTAACTCTTCAAAATAATTGTCTGCACAATGTTTTATTTATTTCCGATTTTCTCTAATCCACACATGGTCAAAACCATACATGCTGTACAGGCACAGATTTAAGAAGTGGGGCTGAAAGTTCGAGATCTGGAATGTCTTTTACCTTGACAACTCTTACCTTTTGGTTAGTGATCATGAGTGACTGCGCCCAGCGGTCTTTCTCTTTGCCAGCGCTAAATGGATTTGTTTGGCAGTGCCCATTGAATCGACCAATATTCAGAACAATGGGAAAATCTAAAGAACTCAGCGAAGACCAATGAACAACAGAAGATTGGCAGTCTTCTGTGGCCATTTATAAACAAATCATCAGTTCAATGAGTATTAAAGTGTTGGATGTATCACCACTGCCAATGTCTCAAAGAATATTCAAATTGTCACCTTTTGACATAATAAAATTGGTCAGGATGTTCAGGAACAAGTCAGCCAAGTCTGCTATGGACTGAGAGGATGCCCATGAAGAAAGTAGCCTTTGCTTTGAAATAGTCTCAACCTTCAAGTTCGACTGAAATTTGCAGCTGTCCACATGCTTTCTCAACAAAAGGTTTACGGTTGAATGACTGAGCTATTTTCAAATAATTTCATATAAATTAATAAAACGCCCAAAATTAATATGACATCCTTGACTGCGTTGAAAATATGTAAACTTCTGACCACAACTGTACTGTAAATCAAACTCCCCAGGGTAATGTACCAAAAACAAAGCTTTATCAGGTCACCCCGTCCCCCAAAAATTATGTTTTCTAGTTTCTACTAAAAAAAAAAATAAAATAAATAAAATCCAGTATTTTTTCTTAACATATACAAAGGAGTCATTAAACGGAGCCGCACGGTCACGCAGCCAGGTAATTGCGGAACTCCTTCCTAAATCTCTGGGAGTGAAAAGCAATTCCTTGTCGATAATCCTTCAATACAAATAAACTGGCTCCCTGGGATCAGTCCTCTTGGAGCCAGCGGGCCGTCTGTACTAATTTAGTAAGGGAGCATTGTAGGAGAAATCACCGTTTCATCCACACACTCTGCCCTATATACCTCCTTCTCTCTCTCTACAAGAGCAACACTCCCGTCTATGCCTTCTACACAATCTGCAACCAGACGTGAGTATGTGCATTTATCCATGAGCGTATGAGCGCCTGTGTATTTGTGTGCAAAGTCTGCACTAGATAACCAAGTATGCAGCCAATGTGGGGGGGGTAAAAAGACGCAATGATGGAGGGGATGCGGCGTGCAGGAAAATGCCTAAGGCTAAGTGCTTGACAAAAGAGGTGGTGGGCAGGTGGAGGGAAGGGGCATGTGTGTGGACAGCACATGGCCACGATTCCCTGGGTGTAATTATGATAGAATGGGCTTTGATTTATCGCCTGAGCCCACGTGACCTCTAAAGCACCTCTTCGTCGTGAATGAGGGTTTTGCGGCGGCACATAGTGCTTCAAATCAGTGGATCTCAGCTGCGCTCCTCCCAGCATCAGCATCACAAGCATCAGAGCTCTCTCCTGACCCGGACGGGCCCGCAGCTCAAAGCATCAGGTACGACTCCAATCAGTTGACCTCGCCGCAATTAACGGGTTCAAGAAGCAGAGGGCAACCGCCACCGCCTCGCCTCGTACACTCTCTGGAATTCCGCAGGTGCTCCGCTTGGAATCTTCTCACCGCAGATCAACAAGGGGCAGAGGAGCCACAGGAGTGTGATTTTCCTGGGATCTTCATGCACAGACACAAACAGCCACAGGCTTACCGGGAGCGGTACATGTTGAGGCCAATCTTATTTTGCGTTGAGTGCCACAAGTAAAGTGGTGCACTTAGTACGTATTTGACCACCGCCTCTGCCAAGAGCATCCTGAATATTTGATTGCGGCTCAATTTTACATACACGCTTTTAAAAAAGTATGCTATATTTATTTTATGGGGACAGAATGCATGAAAAGCCGTACCCTGTTGCACCACGCCTCTTCGGAAGCGCATTCATATTGAGCAGTACTTAGCAACACAATGCATTTTTGTCCATGCCCCCTAGTCAGTCAACTCTATCTTCTGCCCCAAAAAGT
Organism: Phyllopteryx taeniolatus; assembly: GCF_024500385.1. Classification (NCBI taxonomy): domain Eukaryota; kingdom Metazoa; phylum Chordata; class Actinopteri; order Syngnathiformes; family Syngnathidae; genus Phyllopteryx; species Phyllopteryx taeniolatus. The sequence continues at coordinate 11,027,008 of NC_084511.1, read as the reverse complement.
AAACAATAAAAGCAAGAAGAGGAAAATAAGTGGGGCATTTGGAGGAAGAGATTTGAGAAAAGTATGGAATTACTTTCTACAGTAGTGCAAAGGAGTGTTAGGGCCAGATTGAAAAGAAGAAAAACAACAATAATAAAGGGCACAATCATAGAAGTATAAATTTTTTTAGGTTGTCTCTTTTTTTCCCAAACTTTAAATTTAACAAGGTAAAAATGTCATAACTCTTCATGATTTTTTTAAATAACCATCCTCGTAATTCAGAATGCTCATATCTCAAATCATCTTTCCCAATTGAAATGATTAAAAATGCAATTAATCCATTCCAGCCTCTCCCAAAAAAAGTTTTTTTAAAAGAAAATAGAACTCTATACTGTATAATAGTGTACTTTATAAAAGCATACACTAATTACGTAATTAAATAGAATCTAAAGAAATTAAGTTTTTGCCACATTTTGCTTCAATTTAATGGACCTTGTGCTGCTCCTTCTGGTGTGCATGCTTTAGCCACCTGGTGGCAGTACATTACAGACATACAGCTGTACGGAGACGGTCTCAACTCCCCAGTAAGCCGCTGTAATACTAGCCCTTCTTTGCAGAAGATCAAAAATATATAGCTGTAAGTATTGTTGTATTGTATGTCTACATGTGTTGCACCAACATTTCTGTTCAAATACCCATTGTTTAAAGGGTTATAATGCCGCTACAGCAATGCTATTCGTTAGTCCAACTATGGCCTTTTCCATTTTGTATGCACATTAAGCTAGCAAACTTCAAGGCAAAGTTATGTATGTGGCTGTTTTAAATTTTCAATGTGTAATTCTCTTTTTGTGTTTTCTTTAACTGTAAAATTAAAGTGATAATAACCTACTTGAAGCCTCTTTTTTGAAGAAATCTTCACTCTCTGTAAAACTGTTTCTTGTTGTGAAGTGAGTGGAGTTAATTAAAATGTTCGCCTTGCGATTCAAAGCAAAAAAATATATCCACTATACATGTATGTTTTACTCTCGTAAGATTACAACCAGTAGCGGTACTGGCTTGAATGGGGCCCTGTGGGACGCCCCTATGTGGCGCCTCCCTTTTGTGTCGGGCTCCAATATTTCTTTGTACAATAAGGGTCCACCCCAGAAAGACAGAAAGATACACAGGCAAAACACAAACATTAAAGATCGCATCAAAATGGGAACACGATGTGAAAAGACGAATGCTGGAAATGCTGGTATGTTGTAGTTTCAGTCTTAAGTCAAATGAATGCACAAATACCAAAACTCTCCCGCCACCCACTTGGAAGACAGACAGTATTACCCCACACTGGAAAATAGCCATCTTTCAGCACCTATTCATAAAAGGCTCTGTAATGACTTCCAGAGGGATGAGGGGACCTTGTCGTCAAATAGACCTTTCAGATGCCCGCAGGCTGAGTTGAGAAGAGCCAGGAGAAAAATACTAAATCGGGAAGAGAGGGGGAAATTGGAGAAAACTGGAAGACAGGGTTAGGGAGGGGACAAAAGGGGAAGAAGAGCCGATAAAGAGGAAGAGGATATGTCTTCATCAAGAGTGGAATAGAAATGATGCCCCACTGGAGTCTATTAGAGAGCCTTCACATGAGAGATACTTAAGTGTGGCGACACCACCCAGTGTCGGTTTGGCGTGATAAGGGTGGTGGTGCTTTGGCTTGAGTGATTTTGCCACAACAAAACAATCCAACATGCCACCGACGCTAACAACAACAACCTGTGCTACAATTGTGACTTTAGTAGGTCAACTGTGTTTTTGTTGTTGAGATACATTTCGTTTCGTTTCATGTTGTCTTGTTTTCCTGTGTCCCATATTCATGTCGTTTTCCTTGTTAGATTTTCTTTTCCACCTGTTTGCTACCAATCAGCTCCCTCCAGCTACTCGTGTCTTGTCCAGGTGTGCCTCGTTGTCTCATCAGTGTGGTTGTACAGTGGAAACCTCAAATTAACTGACTAATAGCGGGGAGGGGTTGTCCATTAAAGTGGTTTGTCCGTTAAATTGAACCACTTTTTTTCGTGGCCTACCAACACCCAGTACAGAACAAAATTATTGTAACTAAATGTAAAAAAGCTTGAAGATGTTTGAAAAGTTTTAATGTTGATCCAAACATTGCTGTGATGGTCTAATACTGGTGTGAATCTGCTGTTGCACATTACCACTCCTCCAGGTCCCTAGTTTGATACACTTTCATGTGCTTACGCTTGTGCACAACATGTTTCTTATCTCTTGTCTAATGTCACCCCTGCCAAGATGGCCACCACGGTTAGTCGGATCTGGTCTTCATATCTGTGACGACAGCGGAACAACCCGGAAATACAGGTAGCAGTCTGTGTCTGTTGATGTGCACCAGTAAACAACAGCGGCCAATTCTGGAACTAATGGACTTTGTCCATTGCAAGGGGTCATTTTAAGTTCCAACTGGACCATAGCATTCTGTTTGTTAAAGCCGAAGACCGTTGGTTCCAGATCCATCAAATTGAGGTTGCACTGTATTTAGTTTCTCCGTTTATTTCAGTCTGTGTCTGTTAATTGTTGCTATCTCACGTCACGAAATGTTGATAAAAACAACTAATTACATACCGAGTTAAGAGTTGTAGCACTTTGCTACAGTAACTTTATGCATTGTCATTGTACGTCAGTTGTACACTGCGAGTTTATACTTCCATTTTGGTTCCTCTGCCATTAGCTCAGACAAGATGGCGGGCTGATTAGGTACTTCAGTGCTGACTGTCACATCGCCGCTTTCCTGTGACTGACTGAGCCCTTTCCATCGACTTTGCACAACTTGCAAAAACTATGAAGACATCCTGACATTATAACGCAGCGCTCTGATTAATTGCAACTAAATGAATATTAACACGATCGTTCATCACTGGCGAAACCGCGCATGAGGTTCTGACACGTCTCTGAATCGGCCAACGTTATTAGGGGACACTTCACGCTGAGTTAACACACCACATCCACACCAGCAGAGTCCCTGTTGATGAACCAGGAGATTTTTACACAATTTAACTGGCAGCTACATTACTATCATTTCCAATCATGCATGCTACCGCGGCATGAAGTCATATCATGTAGTTATGATATTCATTCGTTTAATTAAACCTAATGAAATTTCAGCATCTCTGGCCAATTTGTTGCAGTTGTGACATTTATGCAAATACTGTGGACCATATGGTACAACATATCGGGTATTTGGACTCTGTTCAGACGCAAACGAGTGGCAATGAGGCTTGACTCCTATAGAAAGTCTGAAATAAAAAAGCTCCATTCAAATTCTTGACAGACACTGAAGGACACATTTAGGTCCACGTGCAGGCCAATTATAACTAACGTTTAGCTCAAGGGCATTTAGAATTTCTGCCTTGGCACTGTGGATCAGAAGAGTCTCATTAATAGTCGCCTACGAACTAAATCCTCAACGCCACTTAGCGCCCATTAAAACTGCATTTGAATGTGCCATTTCTACTTATTAGCTTAATTGTCAGGTCATTTAGATTGGACAGATGACAATGACGGTATCTATGTCACAGGTAGATAGTTAGCTGCACTCGGGCACAGCTGCCACAGCCAAGTGGCGTCATCAATTGCAAGACTCGATTCATATATCATAGGGCTATATGGGCCAAATTAAGCTGCAGACAAATTAAATGAGCTTGCTCATAAATTATAGGACAGGGGTTTGTGTGGATGAACCTTTGTATCTTTGCCATGCTTGTCATCAATCACTGTGAGGCTGAACCTCTTAATTTCCCATCGCACGAACAACTGCGAGTTATTCTTGCCTGCGCTTTCAACCATCCTATCATTGTGATGTTAAAGTGAACACAGGAAACCTCTCTCGTCTCTCGCTCTCAGCCTTGTGTCATTGCGCTGCTACATTTCTGATTGAAAGCCTAACTGCAGCACAGGAACTTGGTCTCTAGAGCACTGGTTTCTTGTACCGTTCGAGATCAAGTGTGCCATGGGAAATTTTTAAATTTCCTTTAATTGATCTGAAAAGTATTATTTTATTTTACAAAAAGAAGGTATCTTTGTTCATTTTGTTAGCACATCTGCTTCACAGTTCTGAGGAGCCGGGTTCAAATCCGGCCTCGCCTGTGTGGAGTTTGCATGTTTTTCCCATGGCTGCGTGGGTTTTCTCCTGGTGCTCCGGTTTCCACCCACATCCCAAAAACATGCATGGTAGGTTAATTGAAGACTCTAAATTGCCTGGTATGACTGTGAGTGTGAATGGCTGTTTGTGTATGTGCCCTGCAACTGGTTGGCGACTAGTTCGGGGTGTACCCTGCTTCTCACCCAGAGATAGGTGAAATAGGCGCCAGCACACCCGTGACGCAATATAACGGACTATCAGCTATAACGGACAACCCCGCCTCCCACGCTCCTATTAGTCCGTTAAATCGAGGTTCCACTATATTTAGGATGTTGAGGGTGATACCTTATGCTTAAAACAGAATATAGATAAGGCAAACATTAGTGTGATAGGCCCATATTATAGTATTTCAATTGTTTGGGATGTTGCATCATTCTTCCAAGGAAATGCCAAATTATTATCTATCCATCCATTTTCCATACCACTTATCCTCACTAGGGTTGCGGGCATGCTGGAGCCTATCCTAGCTGACACTGGACGAGAGCCGGGGGTATACCCTGAACTGGTTGCCAGCCAATCGCAGGGTACATATAAACAAACAACCATTCGCACTCACTTTGACACCTACGGGCAATTTAGAGTCTTCAATGTTTTTGGGATGTTGGAGGAAACCGGAGTGCCTGGAGAAAACCCACGCAGGCACAGGAAGAACATTCAAACTCTACACAGGTGAGGCCAGATTTGAACACGGGTCCTCAGAACTGTGAGGCGGATGTGCACACCATTCGGTTAGTAGGTTAGCAACGTGCCGCTGCTTTAGACGCAATCTGTTCAAATCTGGCTCTATGCAACCCTTGGCATTCTACTGTTTGCGGCATCCGGACATTCCAGATTTTAATAACATTACCTAAAAACAACACCCCCCCCCCCCCCCCCCCACCCCTCCCAAGCTGAAAAATAGGTTCAGCATTAGCTGTCACTCAAAACGGGAATCAATAAATATGACTCATACATTCCACCTTCATCCGCATCATTAAAAAGATTGGCATCATGCATCCATTGATGCATATGCATATGTACGAAGTGCCGGCAGATGTCCACTAAAGACTTGAACCATACGATCCTCCTGCGGCTGAAAACAAAAACAACAATTAAATCAATGACACAAATTGGTTCTGTTGGCTGGAGCCAGACACCAACACAAGCATGACAGGTGAGTAAGGGGACTGTCTGCAAATAACATCACTGGTATTCTTGTATTCTGTTTATAATGTAGACAATTATTATTATCGCAAGCTATTGTTGCAGTTTGTTAGTCTGACTTCTCAGCACATTAAAGTGTCTTCCAGCCGACTTTAAAGCCCATTAAGCAGTTTGAGTCACTCTCTGGAATGTGCATCCGTCTGATGAAGAGTGCTAAGAGATGACCCATATAAATTTTTAAATAAAGCACATTAGTATGAAAACTGGAGTCAATTATCCAAGAGAAAGCATGTTTAACATTCAGAAAAGAAAACAATGACAGTTCATCATTAACCACAAAATTCAATCATTGATACACAGTGAGGAAAAGTCCATTATGCCAAAGAAAATGCTCCATATATTTGGTTGAGGGCTGTTTGCAGGGGGCGGGGGGAGCTGGAGTGGTGATAACAGTGCAAGGTACGCTACTTGCTGCTAGGACTCAGAAAAGCCAGATAGATTTGGTTGTGGGGCATTTACCTAAAAAAGAAAGAAAAAGAGAGAAAATGACAGTCGATGGTGTGCAAATGTGTCGCTAGAAAAAAAAAAAAAACACATAATACTCATTTTGTTCAGTGCAAACTGCCCTGAATTGAATCTATCCTAGTTTTCTTAAACTTTCACGAATTATTTCTCCTTTCCTAAAGATAAGCAATACTCAATTTATTTCAATTTTTAAACACAAACTGCCCTAAAAAAAAAAAAAAAAAAATTATCCTGATTTCCTAAGTCCTACTGTAACTGCAATATGTGATGCACCAAAATTTCAGCAGCCGAAAACAGCCCAAAAGACTTTTGTCATCAAAATAAACGGCCGAAATAACGCTGTTAATCATGCTAACTCGTAGCTTTGCCGCAACCGTTGCACAAACTTGTACACTACATATTTTAAAAAGTTTGCTATTAACAAGCAATGCCAGCTGGGCATGTAGTTAAATTGACTGGGACGTCACTATTTTACACACAGCCTACAGTCACGGTTTGATAAATCACCATAAATCAAGCATAAACATGACAGTTAAATAAGGCACACATTTAACTAGTGGTAACATAAATACACATTAACAACCAAAATGAATGTCTTTGTTACAGCAATAATTAATTTTTGCATGTCGCAATGAATTGTGGGAGCGGTGTGGCTTTACCGTCATTTTGGTCGCGGCTTGCCCAAACTGCAGCGGCCCTATTGTCGCCCAACCTCGCTGCTTTCTGCTGTTCGGCTACTAAGGTGGAATGCTTGTTGCATGCTATGTATTTGCGCCGCACCACCTACCTACGAGCTATAGCTAACGCGGCTAAATACGATGCCGAGCTGCGCAGGCGAAATAACGTGTGTCTGTCTTCCATTGTCAATGCAGCATAAGTCGCTAATCATCTGTTTCGTGACAGCAAATAAAGGTATCGTTATGACGAAGGACGGAGGGAGGATAAGACCCTAGGCTTAGGGCCTATAAATTTAAAAGTGCATTAATAGAATAAATATTTAGACTATAACATAACCTTTATTAGTCCCACAATGGGGAATTTACACCATTTCAGAAGCAATAGTGGATACAGGAAATATAAAAAGAGCATCCAAGAGAAGACATTTGGATGCAAATGCGTCCGGCATGACAAGGTTGATTAATTAATTAATTAATTAATTAATACAGTAAAATAACAAATGTTGAATCCATAATTTATTAACGATTACAATTATGGAATAATGATTATGTTGTGGAACTGAAGAGTATGCAGAATTATTTTCATCCATCCATCCATTTTCTGAGCCGCTTCTCCTCACTAGGGTCGCGGGCGTGCTGGAGCCTATCCCAGCTGTCATCGGGCAGGAGGCGGGGTACACCCTGAACTGGTTGCCAGCCAATCGCAGGGCACATACAAACAAATAACCATTCGCACTCACATTCACACCTACGGGCAATTTAGAGTCTCCAATTAACGCATGTTTTTGGGATGTGGGAGGAAACCGGAGTGGCCGGAGAAAACCCACGCAGGCACGGGGAGAACATGCAAACTCCACACAGGCGGGGCCGGGGATTGAACCCGGGTCCTCAGAACTGTGAGGCTGATGCTCTAATCAGTCGGCCACCGTGCCACCCAGAATAATTTTATCCTACTAAATAACATACCGCAATAACGGTATTCTTGAGATAATTTAGAAAATATGGAAATTGAGCAAATTGTTCTTGAAGTGAAGTCATACCCATGAATGTGATTTTACGAATGGCATAGTTTTGTAATTAATAATTGGCGGGTTATATTTATTTGTATCTTTTAATTCAAGTAAAGCGCTTTGTGTTGCATTTTTTTGTATAAAAAAAGCGCTTACAAATTGATTTCTTTCAGCGCTTAGGCTTTCTATTTTCGGCTGTGGGCTCCTAAGTTTCGGTTTTTGGTTTCGGTCAAGAATGTTTCATTTCGGTGCATCACTATCTGCAATGTAGCGTATCACACACTGCCGTGACTTTTCCAAGAATGTTGTTGTTGTTTTACTGAAAACACCCTTTAGCCTAAACGTAGCATACGATGCACTATCCTCACTCTTAAGTTTTTTTTTTTATGAAAACTGGCCTCAAGCAAAGCTAGCCTGTATTTTTTATTTCTCTCAGCTAACTCTCACTGCTAACAACGCTCAACCGAAAGCACAGAGATGTTCTAAGTCGCAAAATATCATACCCACTGTCTTGACGACCACATATTGCGGGAAAGGCCTTTCATTTTAGTTTGCTTTCGACACTTCACTTTTCTATTTGGCTCCGTACTCAGTTTTGAAAAACATCTCTTAAAGCCAGGCATGACAATGACACTATGGCCCTTCACACAAGTGCAAAATATCCTGACTATTCAGGTCTGCACCAAAATTGATCAGGTTAAGCCATGTGCCACCCCTACACAAACTTTGACGGTCGCTTAAGTATTGTCGGTGTAACAAACTGCAATGGGGGGGGTAATAATCCCTTGGGGGAGGTAATAATCAAACCAGGACAGGCACTTCTACAAAGCATAAGGATGAGATGAATGAATCAACAAAAATTGAACTCGCCAACTTAACAACCCATGTGTTCCTCTCTGGTGTCTTAAACCAGCAACAACGGATCTCGAAAAATATGAAAGGGGAGGAAGTAGATGCTTGAGATGGTCAAGGGGGGAGGGAGCTCCAAGATTTTCAGGTGAACAGCTGGACTGTGGAATATTTGGCGGCCAGGGACTACGAGGCACAGCTGGCTTTTAAGAGGAAGCGATCCCTGAGAGCCCGTGGGAGGTCACAGCCTGCTAGGCCATGAAACGCCGCTCGGTGCGTGAAGGCAGAAGGCCTGCGCCACTGTGTGCAGATGTTCCCGCCGCTCTGCTGGCGGCCTCGAAAACACACCGACATATTGCAGTAACAGTGCTCACCATAACGTCACACAACACACACACATTCTGACAAGAGGCACTTTTCCAAAATTCACTTTGTCCTTCATAGCAACAGGTGTCACTTTGGCACTCTTGAGTGGGGCAAACAATAAAGTAAGGCCCAAAAAAGCTCTCCAAGGTCTATACCAAATGTAGCAGTAAACTGTTTTAAACTGTGATGGAGTGTTTATTCATCACTTCCAAGTTTTCTAGTGTTAGAGTTAAAAACTCAAATTATTTTAAAAAAAAAAAAAAACCTCGAGGATCCAACCTTCAAGCGGCTCCGAAATAAGATACTTGTGATTCACTAGCCTAATATTCCGATTAGAATCGGGTTAGAAGCCCAAACCAAATAAAAATGCTCTATATAAACTCCTCACTTGGAACAAAAAGGCCAAAACTGAATGGAATTTCATTTGGTTTCACAGAGCGGGGTAGAATAAAGTCTTTTCCTCCAACTGATTACAAATAATATTTTGTCATGTAAACGGAGAATGGTAATGTTGTCGGGCTGCATTTTTTCCTGCGCGTGCTCTGTCTTGACGTAAATATGCAGTGAGATCATTGTTTACCCACTTGAAAATATGGTGGCTTCCAAACAGAGCACACAGAATTATCATGATGTATGTCTAAAAAATGTAGTTTATACCCCTGCACACATTCTTTCTTTAATCCAAATTATTGGCCATTGTAGCATCTGATGTATTTAGGAGAGATCATGTCAGTGGGGTGATGTGATGAGCTAAAATCTTGTTCTTTTGCAATATATTGACAAAACAACATTTAAGAACTCAACATCAGATGGGCAGGGAGTTTTATACAGAGAGGTACACATGGCAGGAGAGATCACGTCATACAGGAATCGCAGCAGTCATCAGACGCCCGCATCAGCACTCTCCCGACAGTGACGAGAAAGGAAAACGACAGTATGAGTGGCAGGTCCCGAGTGTGGGACAGTGACGGTGCTGGTGCTCGACACCCTCCTCCCCCTGGTCTGGACCGTCTGTCCAACTTTACAAACACTGGGCTCGGCCCAGGGGACAAATCTGTTGGACAAGCGCATCTGGTGGGCTGAGTTCACCGGGTGACAGAAGCAATCAGCCACTTGATATTCAGAAAGCCAACTCGCCAGCCGCATATACCGGACCAGAGATGGCTGCGAGGAGAGCAAGAGGGTATAGCAAATCGAATATGGAGGAGGCCAATCAGCTCAATACTCCAGCTCAATTGGTGCAGTCTGACACTGGTGATGTTTACATGATCTGTTGACCTTATTGGAAATAAGACTGTATTTCCATAATGGTTTTAACATGAGTTCCTTCTGGAGTGTTCATTGTATAATCCTGTTTGTATGTAAAAAAAAACAACAACAAAAATCTATTCTGAAATAGAAGAACATTGCTCTGTATTGTAAATGCTTGTAGAATCCTTCTATTCATCCGTTTATTTTTGTAAAGTGCTTTTCTTCATTAAGGTTGCGAGTCTCCGGTCAATCGCACGGCACATAAACCTGTAGACAAACAATTATTCACTCTCACATTCACACCTATGGACAATTTAGAGTCTTTAATTAACCCAAAATTGGAAGGAAGTTGGAGTACCCGCAGAAAACAACATAAGCGCGGGGAGATCATGGAAACTCCACACACCAGGGCCGAATATCATTATTTCCATTGACATTAACAACCTTGGTGGAGGTTTCTGTCTCTGTCTGAGGGCTTTTGTTTGCCACGTGCAAAGTGATTAAGCTCCACAGATTTCGAGTTATGGAATTAATCTATAACAGTGATTAACAATGTCACTTTTCTACACATTACTTACTGCCTTGACTATAAATAGATCATTGTATCTAGTCAGTCAAAAAGCCTACAAAGTAAATGGATTAGCGCGAGCTCAACAAAAGAATAATAAGCTCAGAATCATGATGATAATGAATTCATGGAGTGCAAATGTGTTTTCTTACAGAATTCTGACATTTTAGAAGAGATTTTTGACTCATTTGCATTATTCGCTTGTAAAACATTGAGCAGAAACTTGCCAAAGGCTACAATTTTTGTCTATGTTGGAAATAAAAAATTGATAAAGCCCAGGCATTCGCTGCAGATTCCATTGTGTTAACAAATGTGTTTTGTTTACAAAACAATTTCAGTTTAATAATTCATCAAAAGTAGGGAAAAGCCATTAGCATTCAGTATGGGCCCCGTGCGGGCTCCAGATGTCAGGGATCACGTCCTCGCCCTGACAATACATGCAAAGTGTGCACCAACTTTTTATACATTATTGAAAGCATATTCTGAGGGGTTGGTGGAAACACAAGCACGGGGATTGATCCTTGCCGTGTATCGAAGTGACCCGAGACGGTCCATCCGGGAAGAAGTCGTGACCGAATTACAAAGACTTATTTAGAAGAGTGGACCGGCTTGTCATTGCATTCACTGTAATGGCAAGGGATTTGCTTCTTTCTAGAACTGAGCACATCAACTTGGATGAATTCATGGGGGGAGACTCAGGAGGCTCAAAAGGTTAAAAAATCTCGGCTCCACAAGGATGGAAGTGTCCCATTGGACTCAAACATTAGTCATCTGCCTCTTGTAGGTCATAAACTGAACCAGAACGCATTCCTTGTTTGTCACTTTGAGCCGCGAGGAGTCTGGGAACATTGGCAATAACAACCTTAACCTGCAACATCCACAGCCTTTGACCACTCCATCAGCCCCCGGGGACAAAGCTTGACTTGACACTCTGTTAGCAATGGCACAGCCACCGCAGCTCAGACAGGAAGTGGTGGCTGAAAGGCGGGACGAAGAGGAGAAGGCGACATGAGGAGTCGGGCAGTGTGGAGATGGGGAGGGGGGAGGGGGGGTAGAGCGGTGGTATGTTCACTTTGCAGCTGGCTGTGCTGCTCCACAGGTCAGCCACTCCAACTAGACTCCATTAATGGCTCCACTCCACCTTGTGCCACTTTCCGCTCCAATGCATGCGCCACCGCAGGGACAACTTTTTTCCAGAACACTGTAAGAAATGGAGAGCCCCCCCCCCCCCCCCCCCCCCCGACTGCAAGAACAAAGAAACTTTCTGTCAATAGATGTGGGGTGAGAGAGATTAGTCCCTAAAAAGCATTTTCTTATTATACAAAACAATCAAATTATTGTTGTTGTTTTGTTTTTGTTTTCCGACAAGAGTTCCAGATTTTGCTCGTTTGCCTCAAGCACAAGGGGACAGGCACAGACATCATGGTGTTAATGTGTTTTATGGCCGGGCAGCTGCCAGCCGCACAGTTTTATGTGCTTTATGGACCGGAGCAGCAATGGCCACCTGCTTGGCAGAACACCCTGCCTGCTACGCTAACCTTTAAGTGTACATTCACTTATAAATGCGTAGAAATGTTCTCACTCTGTGCACAAGTTGAGCATATACGCAAAGTCACCGTCAGATTCATGGCATGTGCATACCAGTCAATTATGTTTGCACCACTGTACATATGTTAATGAACCAGAATTCATTCTATATACCGCGCTTGTGCCCATGACCTGCAATCTGCATAAACCGCGCCCCCATTTCCCTATAAAAGGCCGTCAATCTGACGCATCTCAGCCAATGCGCGGAGGTTGAATTCACAAGCCAGGGCTGATCCAAAATGTTAATCTTAATCTTTAATCTCAAATTTTAATCTTTATCCTATATTCAAAACGTCGGTATCATCGGAAACCTTGTTAAACACAGAAACCGACAACATTCATCCATCATCTGAACCCCTAACCCACACTAGGGTCGCGGGCGTGCTGTACCCTGTCCCAGCTATCTTCGGGCGAGAGGTGGGGTACACCCTGAACTGGTCGCCAGGGCACACATAGACAAACAACCATTCGCACTGACATTCACAGCTCCGGGGAATTTAGACTTTTCAATTAATCGACCATGCATGTTTTTGGGATGTGGGAGGAAACTGGAGTACCCAGAGAAAACCGACGCAGACACGGGAAGAACATGCAAACTCTACACAGACGAGGCCGGATTTGAACCCAGGTCCTCAGAACTATGAGGCAGATGTGCTAATCAGTCGCCCACCGTGCCGCCCCGACAACATATAATGGTAATCATTTTTAATTAATTCCCAAGTTAAATAAGAGAATGTGGCATAAAACATATACAAAAACTAATTTAATAGCTGAGAATGAGCAAACACTACCTACGTTGTTAATATACATCCATCCATTTTCTGAGCTGCTTCTCCTCACTAGGGTCGCGGTTTAATATACATAGTAAGGAATAAATATAGCACAGCAAAGTGGCATTATTTTGTAGTTCATTCATTAAAATTAGCGCTTGAAGCATAAGAAAATATACGAGCTACAGTATGTGCCGACCACAATACGTCAAAATTCAACCACGCTGTGAATTTACTTCACAGTACACGCACATTCAGAATCACAGAAGAATATTTAAATCAAATTATCGTAGGTATTAGAAAGAATACTGAAGCCTTGAAAAATAGGAAATGCTGGCTTTTAAGAGGAATTATTGCATTTCCTCGTTGAGTGTCAACGCCGCCAGATATGTCTGGGAAGCCACAAACATATAAATGCACATGTCCTCCTTGTGTAAAAGTGATGAGAACTGACCTTTTAATTGTTATTTAGGAGAGTCAACCCAAATTCCTGCTTTGTGTTATTATCGCCAAAGTTACTATTATTTTTTTTATAAATGACTGTAGTTCCAATATGTTGCGCTTTTTTGGGTAAAAGATGCATTTGAATATTTTTATGTCTGATTCTGCATTATTTGTGCTGCATATGCATGGTCTGAGGATTTTTAAAATTTGTTCGCAGTGTATGAACAAAAACAAGTACGAACATAAATCACAGGTTTGTGCGTCACACGTTGATATGCGCGATTTAAGCACAAATGTGGTCACGTGCATGGTCCGTGAATGAGCCCCCATGATCACATTTACATTCACACCTATAGTTTGCAAATGAGAGTAGTGATTCTCAAAGTGTGGTACGTGGGCTTCCACTCGTGGTTTACAAAAGAATCACTGCCGAATTACAGTTCAGTTGTATTTAACTTTCAAGTTTATTTAGATGACATATTAATTTGTCTTTATGTGCTGTATATTTAATTTAATTCTTATTTAAGTAGTTTTTTTTATTGTGCTATATTGAAGCACAGTGTTAAAGTTCAAACTATGCTTAATATTACAGTGGCTTACAATAATGTTCAATATACTTTTTAATAATAAAATCTTATTTGTGATGACCAATTAGGCCTACTACAGTACTATATTTTAATGTTGCTTATGGTACTTGGAGTGCTATTTCTTTTTTTTAGGTGGTACTTGTAAAACCTATGAGAATCACTCAGTAAACTAACGTATGTTTTTGGAATGTGGGAGGAAGCTTAAGTACCTGGAGAAAACCCAGACTCGTGCATACTTGTCATGTTTGTCAGTACCTTCCAACATCTTTTGCTCCACTTATTAGCATTAATGGATTTCCGGTAGAGCACCTTTTGAAAACGTGGCGGTCACCTCTTTGAAGACTTAACATGGACTGTCCATATCCAAGCGCAGATGAAGAAGGAAAGTCAGTGTCAGTCGGTCACAATTTCAATTGCATTTTACTCCGATTATGTGGAAAGCATCCTCACACTGAACATCTATTCCTGTTGTCAAAAGCAGGACAGGACAGCAGTGTGTCTTGGTTCACCTTACACTAGTGTACTACAATACTGGCATGACCAGTACCCCAACAAAAAAGGCTGTTGAAAAGTCAGATCATTTATTTTGGAACCCTTGACAAAGAAATCTTGGTATTAGACAAATATCCCATAGATCTGATGACTGGACTCTAAGGTAACTACAGTATGTGCCATCATCAAGTGTCAATGGTACAAAACCATTACCATATAGGTAATGGTTTCCTTTGGACTGACTGAAAGGCTTTGTTCTATTCAATCCTACTCAGTTTCATTGGAAAATCTGGGTTCATCTGACAGCACTTGTGAGGGTATAACCAACCATGCATGTAATGATGGTTGAAAGCTCAATAGCACCCATGCTTGCGAAGTGATGCTGCCAATGCATCTCTTTCCTCTGCCCCTCTGTGTATTGTAAGTGTCGCTCCTCTGATGGCTCTGTTTGAGAAGCTCCAGATGGCCCGGTGACTAGCCGGTGACCCTCCATGCAGCCACAGCGACTGGGTGTGAATTTGCAAATGATCACCCCAAGGATTCACAAAAGGACTTCAAGGCTGCAGAGGGGAAGGGAGGAGAGTGGCACTTGACCACCTGCTCTTCAAATAGACAAGTTCATGTTCTAAGAAGACACTAAGGCCTGGTACACATATTTTTCAAATCCGCGGTGCAGGCACAGCAATTACAGGACACTTCTGACGGTTGTTGTGCATGCAAAACCATGCTAATTCACTTGCATGTGTCCACAGACACACACCCCTGGGACTTTTTCGCTGGGTGTGGGGCCACTCACTCACTGCGACAAATAATGTATAACTATGCAAATTTATTGGGTATCGCCTCACTTACACTCTGGTCCTATTGATGTTTATAATTTACATAGCCTCTCCCACCACACTTCAGTTGTACAGCCGGGTCCATGACCCCTGTCCTGCATGCTTCCCCTCCTGTCCCTGTGCCTGTCCAGTCCTGTCCTATATTGTCCCGTCCTTCCCTCACAGGGTGTAGCACTACTGACCCATACAACACTCACATCCAATGTGTCATTGTAGTAGTTATATAATGCTTTACTTTCCTCATCTTGTTTACAGCTAGTGAGTTCTCTTTTGTTGTCTTCTTTTCCTATACTTTTCACTCTCTCTTCCTTTTGTTTTGTCACTCTCCTTTAAAAACTTTGTTCTGTTCGACTGATCGACTGTAATTCCCAATAAATACCCATCAGAATACAAAGAAACCACAGTGGCCGGTTAAAAAGTCCACTGTGACACAGTAAAACTGTAAAAGGGATACAGAACCTCCTTTCTGCTTGACCTAACAGCCGAACAAGACAAAAAAAAAAAAAAAAAGATACTTCTTGCCGTCTGGGGAACCCACTGTGGAACCCACTTTTCCACACAAAAAAAGATATCGGGTAAGACGTGCTTGATTTAATTTACGGTCTTTTCCTTTTGTTGAGTCAGGGCGCTTCTCAATTGGCTATATTCTGTTCACAATTCACCGCATCATGACTCAGGAGAAGTCGACTTTCCCCCCCACACAGGAATACTTTTGGTCGTAAACTTTCATTATTTAAGACTGTCGGTCGGCCCTGACCTGTTTCTGGCCCTAAAATCGGGACAAATCCACTCTTAGCACACATCTGACCAAAGGACAATCTTAAAGGATAATCTTATAAGGCAAAGGATTGTCTGGTGTTTGACATACTTGGGCGGGAAGTGGTGGAATCGGCACAAAAACAGGCCAATTGTCTTTATGTGTGTAGTGTATCGGGCCTAAGATGGGCTTTTGAGAGAATCCAGCGTGACATCTCTCTCTGCCTCTCTCGAGCTCACAAAATGCGAGCGGCAGGACAAAATGACTCCCCGCCAGTGAGTAATAAGGAAGTTCATGAAACGTGACGAATGCGATGGAGCTCTACATGAAACGCCAATGAGTGTGGCATCCTAGCGTGGCGAATGCTACGTCCTAATACCAACAGTCACCTTGTGACAGCCAAGAAGGACGCGGAGAAGATTGTGAGCATATTTAAGCGTGCCGAGGAGTGAGGCGTGGGCAAGCCTATGAGTCAAAGGTGAGACCCCCACAGATGCACATGCAAACATGAAACCAGTGCAAAAATCTGAGAATTCATAAGGAAAAACCTAACACTATTGTACAGTATTTATGTTGTTAAATAACATAAGTTCAGAACAGTTCCCAGGTGTCTTGATAATATGCCTGTCATATGCTTTCGTCCAAACATCTCAAGGATCAAGAATTCAAATAGACTTCAGACCTGCGCCTATTTCTGCCTCGCTGAAATTAGGCTGTTTAGCGGGGGGTGGTCCTGTTTCTTGCAAATTGTTCACCCGGCCTCCCATACTGCTTCGCCAACGCTAAGTACAATATGCGTTACAACTCGGCAAGCTGTGACTTGTTCTCAAGCAGCCCACGAAGCACGAAGTAAAAGCATCATTTGTATTTTCACTCATGGAGGCAGAATTTCATGACCAGTTGCCAAATTACGGTAGTCAGTTAGTGCAGCAGATCTGTGCATGTGGCGCATGCACCTTGGTGTGATGATTCGGATCTGTCTACTGACTCCAGTAGACTTGCTTAATGGATTCCCTCAAAACAGCATTAAACAGCTGCAGCTCATTCATAATGCTGCAGCTCAGGTTCTGACCAAAACTAAGAGCTCAGAACATATTACTCCAATTCTGAAGTCTCTACACTTGGTCCCAGTCAGCTTTAGAATCGACTTTAAAGTTCTGCTACCGGTCTAAATTCACGAGATGGTTTAGGTCCTGAATACATGAAAGAAATGCTTATGCAATATAAACACGGTAGGGTTCTGGAATCCATAGACTCAGGTCAGATAGGGGAGCAGAAAGTCCAAATCAAATATGGTGAAGCAGCTTTTTGCTGTAATACGTTGCCAAAAGGGAAGTCAACCCTGAGTTCAGGTTAAAAACTTTTTTTTTTTTCTCATGGTCATTATTAAGCATTTTAGAGCATTTCCATTTTTAATTTATCTTTCTTGCACTGTAAATTTGCAGTCTGACAAACATGACAAACATTTGAGTATGTTCCAGTTAGTAAATAATGACAACAATGCAAGCCTAGCTGCCGAGGTATGGGCGGAGAAACTTTGTGTGTGTGAAGACACATTCTCAGAAATAAGCAGGTTACAGATTTAGTTGGTTATTTAAATTCACATTTAATGGATGGGCAGGCACTCAACTGTTTGTATACATGCGACATGAAACGAAATGACCACCATGTAAAAAAAGCCAATGACTTTCAACTCCAGCCATGCTGCAGTCAGCGTGGCTCACACATGACGTGTCATGGCTGTATATCCATCCATCCTCTTAATCGCTTAGGGTGGTACAATCTGAAATGGTCGCCAGACAATCGCAGGGCACATATAGACAAACAACCATTTACACTCACATTCACACCGACACGGAGTGGGAACTGAACCCACACTGCCTGCACTGAAGTCAGGCGAACCACTACTCTATCATTAAATGACAATCAAGTAATGAAATGTTACTAAATGTAATTAAATTACATCCCATTTTTTTAAATTTTATTTAGCTCTACTCAAATATGATCTATACACACAGTCAACAAAATGGGTACCACCTCATTGTGCGATGACCCATAAACAATACATAGTCTTACTTTCTGTTAAAACAACATTGCAGGCTGTCCAAACTTCTCGCCTTGTTTAATAAGTTGAACATTTGTTGCAGTTTGCTGTCTCACATCACTTTCATCTCCAATTTACTACAGCCTAGAGTCAGTCGCAAAATGCAGTAACAAAAACCCCCCCAAAAAAGAGCTCCTGCACAGTTGAACGAGGAAGGTCTCTCATGTGAGAAATCAGACTTCTCACTCTAGCCATTAACTTTGATGGCCATTACTTGTCTTTTTCTTCTTGCTAGCCTGTGTTGTATTTTTGCTCCCTACCATGTCAACCATGCACATTAAGCCACGCAGCTACAAAGCAAACTGTTGGTAGAGTTGAATGCTCAATTTTTCATGGGTATTTGTGTGCGTGTTTGTGTGTATTGGTGGGTGTACGCAGGTTTGTGTAGTCAAAACCCCTTTTATCCTTGCCTGTCAGGAAAGAGCATTTGAGTGTTTTCTACTTATTTATTTCCACAGGGACCATCATGGTTGAGAGTAAAGAAACTTTGAAGAAGCTTTTAAGTACTTTTGCACTAAAACCACTGGAAGATAGGCTTCTGCTGGACAAAAGATACTTTTATCCAAAAGAAAATCAAGGAGGAAACTAACTCAATTACCTGGCTTCTTTTTCTCTTATTCAGCACCCAGCTATGCTATGAGATTTTTTTTTTTTTTTTTTTTTGTCATCTATTCTTGTATGGTGGGCATGCGGTGCTGTGGGCAAAGAGTATGAGCTTAGTAGTGGAGCCATGACTCAGCTGTCCACTTTCTGGCCATGTCGTCAACAGAGCATGAAAAAGGCAACGATTATTAATCTTACTCATGCTTCTATTTTTAACGTCAATAACATAACATTTCTGGAGGTTTATTTTTCAAGAGAAGAATTTTACATAAAATGGGGCACGAATGCAAACATTTGGCATGTTAAAAACAACAAATATAATAGGCTTGTCACACAGCCCGCTGAGAGGCTCGACCTCAAGTAGGTTTGACAGATAAAAGTCTCCTCACACCGCTCGCCGTTTGACATTTTACCTCTAGGTTAAAAATAAATTACAAAATAAAGACAAAAGTTCAAGCCTATCAACTACACCGTCCATCCATCTCTCAAACAACCTCTCTATTTGACTATGTTCTTGCTGACCTCTCCGAAATGAGGCATCAGACATTGGAAACGGAGGCTTACTCAGTGATCTGAATCAAATGAGAAGTGCAGAAAGAAGAGGAGGAAGAAGAGTGATGGGTGCCAGGGAAGGAGCACAGAGGTAAACAGAAGCTTGAAGCGTGAGATACATTTTTTAAATTTATTTTATTTTGAATTTGACAGGTTGAAGTCTCCTCGGAGCAGACCCTCTCCCAGCTGGTAACAACGTCATTCATTTTCTAGTGAGCAAACGTATTGGAACTGACAGGTGTGTCCTAATGTATTAATTACACTTTATTGATTATTCAAAAAATAAATAGCGCTGAATGTCGATGCTCAGACCTGGGTTCGGTCTGTCAAGAGGTACAGGTAACCAATTTGAAAACCAGAAATCCGTCTATGGATGAAAGACAAGCATTTGGAAAGCTGAGAGAAGATGGAAAAACAGATTCTTGCCACTTCAAAAAACATTGCGTGTTGCAAAAATACCTATTTGGGATGATCAAGAGCGAAAAAACCCACTAGTGAACTACGTAAGTACCGTATTTTCACGACCATAGGCCGCACCGTATTAAAAGGCGCAGTCTCAGTTACGGGGTCTATTTCTGTATTTAACACATACATAAGGCGCACCGTATTATTGGGCGCAGGCATGGTAAAACCTACGCTACCTTAAAACATACGGTAGAATGCATGTACGCTAAAACAATGTTTTTAAAAAGGCAGCGGGAGCAAAACTGAGTTCGGTTGTACTTTATTGAAGTATTTAACAATGTAGTCACATTGTTTTTTTATCAATCCTCATCCAGAAATCCATCAAAGTCCTCATCTTCTGTATCCGAAATGAACAGCTGGGCAAGTTCTCCAACAAACACGCCGGGTTCCCTCTCGTCATTGTCGGAGTCAGTCTCGTTGCCGGGGGGCTGTTCAGCAATGATGCCGGCTTTCGCAAAAGCTCGGACAACAGTCAAAGCAGATACCTTAGCCCAGGCGTCCACAATCCATTCACATATGGTGGCGTAACTCGCCCGGCGTTGCCTCCCAGTCTTAGTTGCGCTTGGTTTTTCACAGCGGCTGTGAGATGGGAGCACATGGAGTCACAGATCAACAGGGACGGTGACGCGTGGAAAAAAACATCCGGTCTCTTTATGTACACCTCCACTCAGCCACTCTCTCAGTTTCTCCTCATCCATCCAGCCCTTTTGATTGGCCTTAACGATGACTTCGGCCAGAAACCTTTCTTTAGGCAGTGTCTTCCTCTTAAAAATCACCATAGGTGGCAGTTTCTGTCCATTACCATGGCAACCAAGCACAATAGTAAAAGCCGACTTCTCGTGCCCCGTTGTGGGTATCGCTACCGTGGTGGTCTCCTTCTTCTCTATAGTGTGGTTCACCGGAATGGCGAAAGTGAGCGAAAGTGAACAACACCTCGTCCATGTTGGTGATGTGGTTGGGCTCGATGTGTTTGTCGGCAATCTTTTGACTGCAGTAGGAGCGGAAGATGGCCAGCTTTTCCTTGTAATCCGGCGGACGTTGCTGCGCCACGGTAGTCCTTGCCCGGATGGATAGATGCCGCCGTTTCATAAAACGAACGCACCAAGACGGACCTCCTTGAAAATGTTCGATTTTCATTTCTTCTGCAAGTGTTATTGCCCTCAGTCGAATGGTGACTGTAGAGACGCTTCTCCCGGCTGTTCTTTGCTCATTAATCCATTGCTCGAGTTGGTCTTCCAACTCGGGCCACCTCGCCTTGTTTCCGCGGAAACTCAGCTTCGTCTTCTTGAAGCTCGTTGTCCTGCTTCCTCCACTTGCGAACCATGGATTCGTTGATCTTGAATTCTCTCGTGGCTGCTCGATTCCCATGTTCCTCCGCGTAACTGATAGCTTGCAGTTTCAACTGTGCTTCGTAAGCGTGTCTCTTCGTAGGTGCCATTTTTGGGGGTCCTTAGCCAAACCGATGTTGTTTTGCACAATGCACACCCCTATATACCGACTGGGGGCATGCCTTTAGCGTCCTCCTTCACGCCCACCCTTCCCCCTTTACGTCCGTCTTTCCTCTATATAAAGCAGTGTGTCAGCAGGAAATGCTCCCAGTCAGTCAAGCGGAGCGCTCATCAAAGCTACACATAAGGCGCGCCGCATTATAAGGTGCCCCGTCCATTTTGGAGAAAATTCAAGACTTTTAAGTGCGCCTTATGGTCGTGAAAATACGGTAATGTATATCAAGGAAAAAAAAAGCAGAAAAGAAGACCCTAAAACAACTGTGAGTAACACCATCAACAACCTCCAGAAGTCACAATTTGCTGTTTGTGGAACAAGCTGCTTCATGAACAAAATTAGAGGAAACACCAGAAGATACGGGACGGTGTCCGACTGGTTAGAGCGTCAGCCTCACAGTTCTGAGGACCTGGGTTCAATCCCCGGCCCCGCCTGTGTGGAGTTTGCATGTTCTCCCCGTGCCTGCATGGGTTTTCTCCGGGCACTCCGGTTTCCTCCCACATCCCAAAAACATGCATTAATTGGAGACTCTAACTTGCCCGTAGGTGTGAATGTGAGTGCGGATGGTTGTTTGTTTCTATGTGCCCTGCGATTGGCTGGCAACCAGTTCAGGGTGTACCCCGCCTCCTGCCCGATGACAGCTTGGATAGGCTCCAGCACGCCCGCGACCCTAGTGAGGAGAAGCGGCTCAGAAAATGGATGGATGGATGGACCAGAAGATAGAAACCATTAGCAGGAAGAAAATAAAAAGGCTTCAAAAGGCTACAAAATTTCCCCAAAATACAGAGATGAGCCTTTATGGACTGAAGAGACAAAACTGAGCAAGTGACGGATAAGATAAAAGTGATGGATAAGCTAAAGCTTTGAGGAAAAAAAGGATCCGCAATCCCAAATACAAGCCCATCTGTGAAACTCAGTGGAGGTAATGTCATGGCTCGGGCTTGCATGACTTCTTCTTCAATCAGCTTTTTTTTAGGGGTCACTCCCTTCAGTGTCAGTAGCACTTTTGTCAGTGTCAGCTGAGGAGGATGCAGTTGAGATATAGTGGAGAGGGACACAATTGATGCGTCACCTCGAACATGTGAGTATAATTGTTAATTTCTATTCTTATCAATTACAGTAAAAGCGTCAAACTTGAGATGATTCACTTGTTGGATAATAATACTCAATCAGAATAAGAATCATCTTTATTTGCCAAGTATGTCCAAAAACACACAAGGAATTTGTCTCCGGTAGTTGGAGCTGCTCAAGTACGACAACAGACAGTCAATTGACAGAGAACACTTTTGAGACATAAAGACATTGAGAAAAACAGTCAGTGAGCAAGAAAGGGTTGCTAGTTATCTGGTAATGCCAGTACAATTATTATTATTTTTTTTTGACAATTGTGCAAAAAGATGCAGAGTCCTCTAGCACTTGTCCGGTGCAATGACCATTGTGCAAAGGGCGCCGAGACTTCAAGGAGTGTATGCAGTTTAAAGTGACTAGTGCGATAATCTGTGACAATGTTGATTGTGCAAATGTTGCAGATACTCCTCAGTCAGTGTGCAAGTGGGGCAGATGCTACTCTGGCATGAGTGGCCAGTATTGGTCAACAACAGATATGCAAGTAGTGCAGCGTGGCGAGACTACGACAGTGAGTGCACGAGTAATGTATAATTGGCCCGACAGAAATGTGACAACCAAGTCAAGACAAAAAAAAAGCAAGTAAAATGCTAGCTCTATAGGAAAATAAAATTATCTTGACTAGTCTTGAAGATTCTGTTTACTTCGTCTGATGAATATTTGACAATGTATTGGTTCATTATCTTGTTACGTGATGAAAAATTATAATTTTGCTGTTTCCATCATGTGTTGCATCATCATCAGTGATCATCAAAATGAAGTAACATGATGACAGTACCAAAAAGATCTTTACAGAACTGGCCGCAATAAATAGCTCAGGAGATGCAACATTGTTGGCGCACCACTTTCAATCTGAAATCTCCCCTTGCATGCCTGCATGTGTGTGATCTGGTTCTCTGTGTGGTGTGTGACACAAAATATACAGCCGAGTGTGATTTGAAACCCCCTTAAGAGATTATTATGAGTATAATTAACTCATTCACTGCCATGGAGATTTACATTCGACAAACGGAATCCAGCCGTTCAATGCGATAGACAAAAGATATATGTCAAGTACATTTTTCAGTGGTTAGGCGTGAAGGAGGGTCTTGCCCAGTTTGTCTCTGAATATTAGGTTTCTAAACCACTGAAATGAAAAACAAAAAAAGATCCCGGTAGATTGCGACGCTACATCACTTTGGATTTGAGATCAGCACAGCTTTTGAGTAAAAGGCAAAGATTAGGGTGTGAATTTCGGCTTGTCTCGTCGATTGTGAGGGAGAGAAATGCCAACACGTTGGAAGTTGGACAAGTTTAGGCACCATACACTCGAACAGAGTATGTAAATGTATGGTATTAAACAGAGTATGTGTCGCAGTAGTTAGTAGAAAGGGTGTGTTGCGATGGTGAGAAAAGATGACGCAATTTATGGAGTGAATAACAAACGCTGTGTAAAAAAACTGTCGTTGTTTGGTTTGAGGTGTCACAAAGCAAAAAATATTAGTTTCAAAGTCACTGTTCTGCTTGATGTGTCTCTTCACAAAAAGCAAATTTTCTCTGCTTGTTGGTCGTAAAAAGCTAGAAACAAACTTTTTTTCTGGCGAAAGAAGACTGTCTATGCTTTCTTTTGGTAGGGTGGGTGCTTATATTCAATCCTATATACAGTATAACTGCTTTGTAAACAGCTGACAGTGCATGAGTTAATAAATAAATTATTATCAGAGGCAAGAAGTAGATGTGGTCAAGGTGTGTATGTCAATCTCCACACTTAAACCCCACTGAGCATGTATTTTACAGGCTAAAGAGGTGACTGAAGGTAGTAAACTAAAAAAAATACAGTATAAAGCAAGTATTATCACTGTTCTCTCTGTTGTATTTGTTATAATGTGCAATTTATAACTTTTAATCACTACCCATCTTTAAATATCACAATAGCATTAATGAAGGCAGTTTCATTAAATAAATGCATTCATATTCAGCGTTTGAGTCTCCGCAGGGTGCAAAAACTTTTTGTGAGGAAGTAGGAGTGCGATTTAGGGTGGAATAAAAGACAGCCTTAAAAAGTCCCACAGTAGAACCCAAAATAGGCCCATGAGAGCCTTCGGTCAGGTCATATGTCACTGTTTGAGTGCCGAAGCAAAATGTTAATAGCCTATTCATTGGGTGGCATATAGCACAGTGGTGCTCTAGTGTGAAAACATCATAAAGAAAATATTTGGCATGCAGGAAAATACCAAAAGGAAGCTTGACTAAACGCTGGCATCTTATCTTGGAAGCACAGCGTCTCTATGCGAATATTCCCATTATTTGACACACTTTGATGCAGACAACAACAACAACAACATCATCATGGACCGTTTATGGCACAGACACACACGAACGTACACATTAACACACACACCTACGCGCACACACACGCGCACACAGACATGCTAGTTCTTTCAACATGTGACGGGAAAATTCTTCCTCAAACATAATTATGGAGACATCTTGAACACATTGTTTCGTGGCGTTTCAGTGCTGTTGTTGTTAACGTGACAGTCCGAATTAGAAACATTGCTTTGTCTCGTCTCCATAATGTTTGAGTACTCTCAAGTTGGTATGCTGAAAAAAATAAATAAAAGTGAAATAAAGCATAATTGTGTTGTGTGAGTGATCTGTCAGAGGGTGCATTAGTCACACAATGGGTGAGAAGAAGGAGAGAGCATGTGTGGGCCTAGCTTATCTGTCAGCCTTGTGACAGGGCCACTTATACTTTCAGCTCGCACCTGTGGAAACAGAATAAAACTAATGTGTGCTACATACACACACGAGTGCGTCCCTAAGCTCATTAGACAAGCAGAAACGCCGAGACCCCACACATGCATCACTGGGGGACGCAACCGCCACTGAATCACCTGGAAAGTCTAGAAAATATAGGAAGTTCTTTATAGCTACAAAGCAGGTGCCTTGTAAGGAACTAGTTTGGCCTCCTTTGGCATTTTTACTCCAAGCCAAGTAGAAATTAACCTCATAAGATCAACAATGAGCCTAATTGGGGAGGCAGAGTGCACCTCACATCTCTAAACATGGATCGTAGCTTGTTGGGAGATGAAGTTCCATACGTTTTGATGAATGTGGGGATGCACGGTTCACTTTGAAGAAGGGAAAGAGCTGTTTCAAAAAGCTGCTTGTAGAAAAGATACGTTTCAATGTCACCGTCAGCTAGGTATTTGTTATCAATTCACTGCCATTGACGTCAAATGTCCATCTTAACATGGAGGCCTGGCAGTGAATGAGTTATGTGCATTATGGTTATCTGCAAAACTTACCATACTTTCAGAGGAATGACATCTGTCCACGACAGTTTAAGTTCTCATAAAATGTATACAACAATCATATGTCATTATGTTTTTCATTTATTTTTGTATTTTTTCATTATATGCATTTATTTATATTTTCCATCCATTATCTGAGCCGCTTATTCTCACAAGGGTCGCGGTTATGCTGGAGCGTATCCCAGCTATCTTCGGGGAGGGGGCGGGGTACACCCTGGACTGGTTGTTTTTTATATTTTATAATACAAAATAAGGAAAACATTTGAGCTGAACAACAGAATTGCTTGGCTAGCGACCAGTTCTGGGTGTATCCCAACTCGAATGAGGACTAGCGCAATAGAAAATGGATGGATGGATCACAATGTGTTCCTAATAAACTGTCCTGTGAGTGTGTGTAGATTGCAAAGAACAACACAACACAGAGCCCAAGAGTGACTTTCATAAATCAGTTTATAAAACAAAGTGGTTATTATTTAGTATCATATTCAATTACATAGTCTGTGGAAGGAAAGGAGCGCGTTATTCTTCTCTTTTTCTCTACTTTGTCCCGTCCACGTTGTCGAGAATACAAATGGAGCATGATGCAAATACAAAGGCTTGTAAAGACAAATCAACAGTCACTGACAACGAGGAAGCTAGACTGCTGGATGTGCATCAGCTTCATGACAAAGTTGCCAACAAGATAAATACAATCCCAATTTCAATGAAGTTGGGACGTAGTGTTAAACATAAATAAAAACAGAATACAATGATTTGCAAATCATGTTCAACCTATATTTAATTGAATAGGCCGAAAACCAACATTGAATGCCCGTGACCTTCGATCCCTCAGGTGGCCCTGCATCAAAAACCGACATCAATGTGTAAAGGATATCACCACATGGGCTCAGGAACACTTCAGAAAACTAATGTAAGTAAATACAGACAAAGCTTCAACAATTAGTGTCCTCAGTTCTCAAACGTTTATTGAATGTTAAAAGAAAAGGTGATGTAACACAGTGGTAAACATGACCCTGTCCCAGCTTTTTTGCAACGTGTTGCAGCCATAATATTTGAAGTTAATGATTATTTGCTAAAAACAATAAAGTTATCAGTTTGAACATTAAATATCTTGGCTTTGTAGTGTATTCAATTAAATATAGGTCGAACATGATTTGCAAATCATTGTATTCTGTTTTTATTTATGTTTAACACAACGTCCCAACTTCAATGGAATTGGGGTTGTAAGTAAAAAAAAAAAAAAAAAAAAAGTGTTTGGTCTCCAGGAAGCAAACCAAATGAAGAGAGGCAGCTGGGAAGTATTTGCCAAAAAGAAACCTTTCAGCAAATTTGTTTAGTCATGGCAATTGGTACTCTGATAGAACAAATCTTTTCCCTGGTGAGGTAAAGTGACTGCAAACCAAACCGCAGACATTTTATTTTTTAATTATTAAAGTGCTAGCCATCCATCGTCTACAAAAAAAAAAAATTTTTAAATATTTTGAATGTGCCCTGCCTCATCTTCCTGAAAAATAGCCACCAGCACAATTTTATGAAGCTAAAACGACAAAGGGCCATGAACATAAAACACATAAATAATGAGTTTGGGTTTCGCTGTCTACAACACAATTATTAGGGAGGGAACACAAACACTTTCAGGGACAATGAGCTCGTCGTAATGGTAGGAGAAGGAAAATATTTGAATGTGTCTAGTCTAATTGTTTGTCGAAAGAAATATTTTACATGATGCCCATGAAAGCAGCACTAGCATTTTGCAACTTCCACAATGGCCACTTTTTTTCTTTTTTACACGAGACCTTTGAGCTTCATACACAAAAAAACACCACGTATAAACCCCATTCGTCATTATATGTATGTAACTATTTGTGTCGCACAGTGGATAAAAAAAGAAAACAGGCTTTCATCAAACTGGAACAAAATAAAGCCATATTGCACCTTTAAAATATCAACAGTTTAAAAAAGAGATGTTGTCACTTAATAGGTGTTTTTTTTCAAACTAAAATTGGCAATGATAAAATTAAATAAAATTAAAAAAAGAAAAAAATTGTTTACACCATACATCTATTTTTACAGAGCAATATGAGAGCCACAATGGAAAAAAAACCAAATAGTAAGATGAGAATAAAATCACTTTCAGTATAAGTTTCAAAAACAATGCAATAGCTAATAATTTGGTAAATAACACCACCAGTATGAGCTGTTGAATGGGATTGTGCAAACAGACTTAATTCTTTTAATATTGTTTATTCTTGTCATTTTGTCTTTTTTCTCACAATTTCACTTATTCTCCTCTTCAGTTTGGCCCTAATACTTCGGCATGAGCAGTTTTTTAATTGGGTGGCACTACAACCTTGTTTTCTACAAGAGGAATGAGTGAATGTGTTGTCTCTTAAAGTGTGCAACTATGTCCAAGCAAAATGGCTGCACACTGAGTCCACATATTTTGCATTTGAAAACGCGCACAGCACAGAGGTGATTACAGTGGTACCGTGTAGTTTGATCGTCCTTAAAGTATTACAATTTGCTCCAAAGTATAAAAAATATTTCAGTTGTTAGATCTTTCACCATGTTTCATTTAAGCAGGTCAGCTTTCAGTGTTTTTGAGTCCATCTGTTTTGTTTGACTAGAAGGAGCACCGAGTAACGATTTAGATTACTACATTAGCTCCTTGTGCTAGTTTTTTTTTCCTGTCTTAACATTATATTGCATTATCATGTAATAATTGTGTGACAGACGCTTCAGTGTTATATTGTTTTTAACTCACCTATTTTAGACGTTACAAATGATGAATAACGATTAATGATGTCAAAATTTTACTTAAAACATTGCCTGTACAGTTGTTGAGGGGTTCACGGCATCGACAGTTAGGACTCAGGAATAAATTATTTCACATATACACTACCCATAAAAAATTTCGACACATTTTCTCATGCTATTAAATGAGAAACCGTCTCCAAACTTTTGACTTGTAGCGTTATTCTTCTCAATGCCAAAATGTTTTTTTTTTTTTTGCAGTCATACTTTGAGGTACCACTGGATTTAGATGTTAAAATGTCCAAGTTTTGAATTTATTCCAAAAATGATTGGAATTGTATTTAGCTTATTTGTTCTACCGTATGCCAATAAATACTAACAGAAAGAATGCTGTATTGTTACTTAAAACATTGGCTGTACAGTTAATAAGGGTTTTATGATGGAGACAGGACCCTGGAACAAATGATTCCAAATATAATAGATCTCAGTGGGTAGATCTTTTTGGTGGTCATAATTTGAGGTACCACTGGATTTAAATGTAAAACGTCCATATATTCAAATACACACAATGCTATTGTTGCGTATTTTTTCATTGGTGATACAAGCCATAAGTGGGGAGGTGGTTGGAGACTTACTGGCTCAGACAAGCAGCATCTTGACTCTGGCCGTGGACTCATTTCTTGTTTTTCGCATCATCTACTTACAGTTGAGGGCAGTCAGCGAGTGGACCGTGCCACCCGAGGCATGAATATATGAATAAAGGGCGACGAAGGCTCCATTCCCGAATAGTGGCTGCAAAGCTCCAAGCGACTTCTCCACGAACAAGCATCAAACGTGTGTTTGTTTGAATGTTTAAAACTTCATTAGCTAGGAGATGCTACTGAGAAGCAGCTGTGACGGAGAACCCACCAGGGAAAGCTGACTCTAATTTGCTGTCGCCGACAACAGATTTTGCATACTTCATATTTTTTTCCCCCTTGCCTTGTCTTAAATCTATGCATAAAATATGCCCTGTGGCTCACAATTGCCTAAAAACATGGTGCATTTTGTTCAGTGGTATAAGATGCAGGCTGTTTAGAAGCTTAATTAAGCAGGCATTGTTTTAAAGTAGTTTCAAGAAAAATGGGAAATGGGAAAATTAACAGGTGTTTGTTTTACATGAAAATGTTACAAAATTATAATGGTTACACCTTAAGGCCCCCATTACTCAACTTTTACCTGTCTTGTGAGGGAACATTATCAAAATGAATAGGGTACTTGCTCAGATATAAGAAGCGAATCCCCGCAAATTGTACACAAATCGAATGAGAGAGGAAAACCTCCATGAACAAAATCTTACATGGCTTTGGATGTTTACATACTAGCACCTTTTAGTCCATTTTAATCGAAGTCTTGTTAGTTTTCCCCCTTGGTGCGGTTTGTTCATTGGGTGGAATCGGGTGGAGACCGCATAAACCGTATGAGACCACCTGGAAGAAATTTCAAATGAACTGTGGTGCAGTTTGGTTGCTGTGAGAAAGTGATGTAAACACAATTTGATCCAAATGGGAAATAAACTGGAAGAAGCGTTAATAGATGAGTTAATGAATCAGCATGTTTAATATCAGCACGGTTTAGCATGTATGCGGTTACCAGAGAGTTAGATTGTCCAGATAGTAAGAAAAGTACTTTAGAAAAGTTTACTCCATGTTTTATCAAACCTGGCGGGAATATTTTAAAAATCCATGAAATGATTCAGACCAGAGTAAACCTACTTCGTTCACACTTGTCCTCAGTACTCTGGTCCGGACCAAAACATACATGCTGCATTTGGTCTGATTAATTTCAAAATGGCATTTAAAAAAAAAACAAAAAAACAACGTAGCCATTAAAACCGTATACAAACTGAGAAGAGTCTTCCAAGTGGCCACGGCCGGCTTGTTTGGTGTACACCGAGGTTTTGGTGAGTGTGTTCACACTTAACCAAATGAACCAGACTACAGCCCCTTTTCCAATACACAGTATTGACCCTGGTTGTCAGGGCGATACTATGGATGTGTTTCGGCTTTTAAACCCTAGTACTACCAGCTACGATTTCTATCAATACAGTTACAGATTGGGTAAACTACTACTGGCCACTCATTCCTAGATTAGTCATCAGTTTTAACAAGTATGGAAATAAGATTTGGGGTTACACAGGTGCATTTGAATTAATGAGAATATTGTTTTAAAAAAAAAAAAACTTGCGGTAGTTGTGATTGAATTGAATTTAAAGCATGTGCTGGGTGCTACAGAGACTGACTGGTCAGGTGAGGTTGCTTTTCAGTTATTAGAATGCAAACGTGATAGTGTGTTTACATTTAGAACCACTGCTATATCACAGCTTTTTCAGCAGTCATCTTTTATGGGTTTTTACAGCATAAAGGCAAATCTGAATGTAGAGTTGCATGACTTCAGTGTAGTACCATGCCATGCCCCAGCACTGATGTCTACTGGTCGACATGCAGCATAGTTAAGAGCGAGAATAAGAGCCAGAGAAGGTCGCCAACTGAGCTCCGGTAATAGTTGTTCCTACTGAGCAGAGATTATATATGCCCTTTAGTATTTTGTTGTACGCTCTGGTCTTGTTGTTCCCCATCTGTTTAAATTGAGGTTTTTTGAAGGGGTAGAATTATTGTAACAGCTATGCTAATTTCAGACATCCGACTCATGGCTTTTCACATTGTACTCTATGTTAGCATTAAGCTAGCAGACTTTCATTAGACAATATTATCAGGTTTGGACAAATATTTTGGTGTTTAATTCTATTTTAGGTGTCAGTTTTACAGTAAACTTCAACTGGGAGCGACAAATAAACCACTTGAAGCAAGCACACAGTTCCTCTTATTTTCAGATTTTTGTGAGAGAGTAAAGACAGGCATAAATGAATACTTAAAAAATAAATTTGCGTTTAAAATGTGTGGGAAGGGTAAAACTATAATAAAATATTTCTTTTAAAAGTTCTATATTGCAGATTTTCACCTACTGCGGGTGGCTCTTGAACATATTCCCCATGATGACACTAGTGATGTCAGAGCAGTTTCCTAGCACCAGAGGAAACTGAGCAGGTACAGTGTATTGGAAAAGGGGGCTTTTCAAAGCAATCACACTCACTTGGCGGGCTACGGCAATTACCGCAGAGCCCCACATAAATACTCCTTCATAAAACTGACCTGAAAAAACATGGAGTTGAGAAAAATGTGTCAAGCCTAAGTAAACACAGTACAGTAAAAAAATAAAATGTATGGCGTGAAAATGAAACTGTGTGAGTCACATGCTATGAAGTATTGGCATGGACAGCGGCCAGCTTTCTCGTAGCTTTATGGGATAACTCACGTACTATACACTCTTACAGGTGACAGTCAGTAAGTAGCTTGTGTTTGTCTTGCTACGACTTCTTCCAACTTGGCTGTTGAATTGCCTTTTCAAAAGCTGATGGGGTTTTGTTAAAAGCACTCCGTCTTTTTTCACACGATGATGCTGTTGTCCTTGGTGGAAGTGTTTTCATATAAGCAGCAGAGCACCATCAGCCTGAAAATCTTTTTTTTCCTGTGATTTAAAAGATGACAATATTTCAGAGTAACTTAAAATGTCTAAGGCATGAATGACTTGATGTTGCTGTTTCGTTGTTTTTGCATGAATGCACGACACAGTGAAAGGGTGTTTGGGAAGTCATCCGGGTGTTCTTTGGCGATCACTTGGGCATCATCGGGCTTGGTGGTTTGTGTTGTGGCGTGAGCGGGACCTTTCGAGGACTGCACGTCGGTTGTCTGATCAGAAGAAGAAAAAAACCACTAATTAGAACCAGAGAAAGAGTGGATCCTTCGCTTGCTCATCAAACACACACAAATGCTGACATGCGGATGCAAAGAAGCAAATCAAAGCAATTTACTGGCAATTTGCTTATGGAAATATAGTTTTGAGATTGAATATTTAGTTATGACAAAAGGCATCACCAGCGGTGGTTGGCCTTCCAACCCCATCTCTCCTAGCAGGGATAACGAAGAAGGCTGAATTCTTATTTGGACTGACGGAGATGGCCGTTTAATTTCTGTTTAAAGGCCATGAGCCCAGAACGTGTATGACTCAGAAACAACTGTTCTTAACACACGGGCAATGTTTGAATTCCCCAAATTTAGTGTGATTTTGGACAAAAACTAATAGAAATGGGGGGAAAATAAACACAATTTAGAGGTACAGTAAATTATGAGTAATTGACACCCTCACAAAATGTTTATAATTGCCTACATTAATAGTTTAAATCCTACCGAAAACTATGATCCCAAAACTCTTGAATATAAATTCCATATCATCTCAGGACTTTACCTTTACACAATAAATGGCTTCCAGATGCCACCATTCAGCCAAGCAAAAAAAATAAAATAGAGATTTGGCAAAGAATCTCCGTAACCTCTGCTAGCAGCCCAGGCTAGACTTGCAAAAACAACATACAAAGATCTTTTCTCAGTTAAGCTGTATCACTGCAACATACTTCCTTGACACCAAATACTTTCCTATTCGTCAGGGCTTTGGAGCCATCTTGTGGCATCTTAGAGTGTTGCAAAGGAGCACAAAAACCGAGAATGGCTGAGGTTTTCGGCAAATAGTGAAGGACAGGTTCCACGGGGGAAAAAATGCAAAAAGGTGAATTTGTGAATAGCACAAACAGTTCCCTGTACAACGTAAAATGATAAGATTATACATAACAGCTTTTAACTTTGGGTAAAATTCTGTGCGTTCGAATTGTATGTTTGCCATGATTGTGATTAGAGAGGAACAGTCGCAACTTTTTTTTGCCTGAATTTATTCTAAAGAATTTAGTGGTATATATTTTTTTTATACAAAAGTAATAGCAACTCAAGGCACGGTGGGCGACTGGTTAGAGCATCTGCCTCACAGTTCTGAGGACCGGGGGTTCTGAGGACCGGGGGTTCAATCCCCGGCCCCGCCTGTGTGGAGTTTGCATGTTCTCCCCGTGCCTGCGTGGGTTTTCTCCGGGTACTGTGGTTTCCTCCCACATCCCAAAAACATGCATGGTAGGTTGATTGACAACTCTAAATTGCCCGTAGGTGGGAATGTGAGTGCGAATGGTTGTTTGTTTGTATGTGCCCTGCAATTGGCTGGCAACCAGTTCAGGGTGTACCCCGCCTCCTGCCCGATGATAGCTGGGATAGGCCTAGTGAGGAGAAGCGGCTTGGAAAATGGATGGATGGATGGTTAATAGCAATTCATGAAAAAAATGGGTGTTGGTTGAAAAAGTTTCATCAACTAAAATACGGCGTATTCATGGAAAGATGTAGCCTTTTCACCATAGTATGTCCGCCATGTTTGTGGAGTGTGTTGCATAGAAACATGCATACTACTACGGAATTATATTACTCATTTGTTTGTGGTGTGGATCTGTAATGGTAATATTATCATTAACATTATTTATATTATAAATAACTAATAATGACTTGACTCAGACAAAGTTGGTCTTTGCTTGAATTAAATTTGGATAATTTCACATGACGACACACAAAAAAAATGCATACAATTAGTGGAACCTTTTGAGCTGACTTAAAATAATAAATTTTTAGCCTCTCCCAGCTATCTTCAGCCGAGAGGCGGGGGTACACCCTGAACTGGTCGCCAGCCAATCGCAGGGCACATATAAGAAAACAACCATTCGCACCTATTGCAAATTTAGAGTCTTCAATTAACCTAGCACGCATGTTTTTGGGATGTGGGAGGAAACCGGAGTACCCGGAGAAAACCCACGCAGACACGCGGAGAACATCCAAACTTCACACAGGCGGGGCTGGGATTTGAACCTCGGTCCTCAGAACTGTGAGGCAGGTGTGCTCACCAGTTCTTCAGCGTGCCGCCGAAATAAATTTTTTACTTTAATGAAAATGTAATGCTTTTAACATTTGGTAAAGCAATGCATTTTCAGGTAGAACGGTAACCGAGTGATTGATGTGTCAGCCTCCAATTCTTTATATTTTTTTTTCTGTTCAGTGTTCAAATGTTGGCCACGGCCGTCCTGTGGGGAGTTTCTACTTTTGCCTCCCAGATTCCAAAAACCTGCATGTTACTGTAGGTTCATTGAGGATGTCCATGGTTGTGAACGTGAGTATGAATAGTTGCTTGTCTATATGTTTCCTGCGATTCCCTGACGAGCAATACAGCGTGTACCCAGCATCTGGACCAGTCAACTGGGACAGGCTTCAGCTCACAGGTGACCCTAACGAGAACAAGCAGTAAAGAAAATGGAAGCATGTATTTTGCGTGGTTTTGCAAAAGTAAACACACGTGGAAAATGGACAAATTGTTTTAGCTTCCTTCTTTTTCTTTGTTTAATTTCAGTGTATAACCTTTCACAAGGTTTCTACAATGGGTTTTTTTGTACTTTGTTAATAATTACATGCGCTAAAATGTTGCTACCTCTTCAGTATTAAAAACCTTGGAGATGGAAATTTTAAACTCTTGAAGAGATCAAATCTACTTCTAATATTTATTGTGGGGAATAGTAATTAATTTTCCATTTGTGTTTGAGTTCCAAGGATCCACTGTAGCCCCAATACACTCCAGTAATTATAATTCACGCTCAGATTTGGTTTGGTTTTGGATTGGTTCAAGTTATTTATTTATTTTTTATTTTTATTTTTTTAAATCAGAATCATCTTTATTTGCCAAGTGTGTCAAAAACATACAAGGAATCTGTCTCCGGTACTTGAAGTTAGTTATGGCCAACAAGCTGACAGAATCATCAAGCACAGTGCTACTCAAGCATGGCTGGCCATGGACGCCATTCGCTTGCCAGCCATTCTGCAGACACACCTGACTGGACACAAGCAGGAAGTCCCTGGAGATTACTTCCTGTTATTATTAAGCGAGGCACCATGGTGAAAGTGCCATCTGAGGGGTGCCAGCAATCTCATACTGAGCGCTGTTCAATGGCACTCATTTCTTCTATCATGTCCGGTAATGAGCAGAGAGTGATGGCTCCACACACACTAATACACAGAGCAGAAGCACTTCTTGTTTGTGCTGCGTCTCCCAACATGCAGATGGTGGACAGGAGGAAATTAGTAATTTAGGCACGCATGGAAAAACAACACTGCCACTCCTCAACACAGTCACCATGATGTCCACAGGTGGAGCATGAATTAGTAAAATGCACAAAAAGGAGGATGGACACAATGTAGGCCAGGGAAGGAAGTTATGAAATGTTTATTTGCTGTGAGGAACTAGCCAAACATACACATACAGTATAAATCAACAATTGCTTTTTGTCAAATGCCTTGACAAGAAGAGACATATCTATATATATCTATATATATATATACACACACACACACACACACACACACACACACACACACACACACACACACACACACACACACACACACACACACACACACACACACACACACACACACACACACACACACACACACACACACACACACACACATATATGTGCGGCACGGTGGACGACTGGTTAGAGCGTCAGCCTCACAGTTCTGAGGACCCGGGTTCAATCCCTGGCCCCGCCTGTGTGGAGTTTGCATGTTCTCCCTGTGCCTGCCCACGGGCACTCCGGTTTCCTCCCACATCCCAAAAACATGCATGAATTGGAGACTGTAGGCATGACTGTGAGTGCGAATGGTTGTTTGTTCCTATGTGCCCTGCGATTGGCTGACAACCAGTTCAGGGTGTACCCCGCCTCCTGCCCGATGACAGCTGGGATAGGCTCCAGCACGCCCGCGACCCGTGTGAGGAGAAGCGGCTCAGAAAATGGATGGATGGATGGATATATATATATACACAGTGGGGCAAGTTCTCTCACTGAAAAAGATGAGAAAGAGAGAAAAAGATGAGGCCTGTAATTTTCATCATAGGTACACCTCATCTATGAAAGAGAAAATGAGAAAGAAAATCCAGACAATCATATTTTTCATCAGATTTTTAAAGAATTTATGAGCAAATTAGGGTGGAAAATAAGTATTTGGTCTCCTACAAACAAGCAAGATTTCTGGCTCTCACAGACCTGTAGCTTCTTCTTTAAGAGGCTCCTCTGTCCTCCACTCGTTACCTGTATTAATGGCACCTGTTTGAACTCCTTTATCAGTATAAAAGACACCTGTCCACAACCTCAAACAGTCACACTCCAAACGCCACTATGGCCAAGAACAAAGAGCCGTCAAAGGACACCAGAAACAAAATTGTAGACCTGCACCAGGCTGGGAAGACTGAATCTGCAAAAGGTAAGCAGCTTGGTTTGAAGAAATCAACTGAGGGAGCAATTATTAGAAAATGGAAGAGATACAAGAACACTGATAATCTCCCTCGATCTGGGGCTCCACACAAGATCTCACCCGGTGGGGTCAAAATGACCACAAGAGCACTGAGCAAAAATCCCAGAACCACACGGGGGGACCTAGTGAATGACCTGCAGAGAGCTGGGACCAAAGTAACAAAGGCTACCATCAGTAACACACTACGTCATTAGGGACTCAAATCCTGCAGTGCCAGACATGTCCCCCTGCTTAAGCCAGTACATGTCCAGGCCAGTCTGAAGTTTGCTAGAGAGAATTTGGATGATCCAGAAGAGGATTGGGAGAATGTCATATGGTCAGGTGAAACCAAAATAGAACCTTTTGGTAAAAACTCAACTTGTTGTGTTTGGAGGAGAAAGAATGCTGAGTTGCATCCAAAGAACACCATACCTACTGTGAAGCATGGGGTGGAAACATCATGCTTTGGGGCTGTTTTTCTGCAAAGGGGACAGGACGACTGATCCGTGTAAAGGAAAGAATGAATGGGGCCTTGTATCGTGAGATTTTGAGTGAAAACCTCCTTTCATCAGCAAGGGTATTGAAGATGAAACGTGGCTGGGTCTTTCAGCATGACAATGATCCCAAACACACCACCCGGGCAACGAAGGAGTGGTTTTGTAAGAAGCATTTCAAGGTCCTGGAGTGCTCGAGCCAGTCTCCAGATCTCAACCCCATTGAAAATCTTTGGAGGGAGTTGAAAGTCTGTGTTGCCCAGCGACAGCCCCAAAACATCACTGCTCTAGAGGAGATCTGCATGGAGGAATGGGCCAAAATACCAACAACAGTGTGTGAAAACCTTGTGAAGACTTACAGAAAACATTTCACCTCTGTCATTGCCAACAAAGGGTATATAACAAAGTATGAACTTTTGCTATTGACCAAATACTTATTTTCCACCATAATTTCTAAATAAATAAATTCTTTAAAAATCAGACAATGTGATTTTCTGGATTTATTGTTCTCATTTTGTCTCTCATAGGTGAGGTATACCTATGATGAAAATTACAGGCCTGTCTCATCTTTTTAAGTGGGAGAACTTGCACAATTGGTGGCTGACTAAATACTCCCCCCCCCCACTGTATTGGATATGTTCCCTTGGAAATGTACTGTGCATGTAAATACAGTCAAAAACTGAATTGGGAGCTCAGATGTGCAGTGTAAATCCATCCATAGTGTATCTCATGCACACACAGCAGACATACTCTCTCCCTGCATTGCTTTGAGGAAACGGCGCACATTGTGTTGCGAGCACACGAGCGTATCCTTGTGTGTATATCATGATGATCCCTGCCACAAGGGAGAAGCTCTGAATAAGACAAGGGTAATAGAAGGAGGAGAGGATGCCAAGATTACTAAACAGGCATGACAAAGGCCTTAAGCCGGCACAGTCAACCCACAAAACTCTCAGGCCGCCTTTTTGAGAGCCTCCAGTGAGTCGTCATTTCATGTTACGGTGGACGATAGATAAGCGTCTGCCGATTCACCCGATCCATCACACTGATTTTTTTTTTTTTTGCTCCTGTCATCTATGGCTAATTGCGCAAAGTTACATCATGATAAAACTTTCATCTGCAAGAGAAGAGCTGCCACTCGTCCATTAAATGCTTTGAGCGGGGAATACCTAGTGGGATTACCCCTTTGTGGTCATCATAAACAGGAAGACTTTGGGAAAGGATTATGCTGCGTTGGTTTAAACATTATCTGAAAAGCATCCGCCTCTGGGCTTCGAACATCACACTCAAATTTAAGGCCACGACAAGGAAACTCCTGCGGACAGTGGAATTGGAATTGGGGTAAATCTACCTAATGTTGTGTTACCTTGATTTAGGAGTGCTGAAACATACACATTTTCCAGTTATGAGCAGTTACTTGGTCATTTTCCCCCCCCTTTGTATTGCAAGCAAGATTCAAAGAGACCAATAGTGGCCGATGCACTTTAGTGGGACAAACAGTCAAACTCACACATATAAAATGAATACACTGGCAAGGAGCATTGAAAAGATACTAACACTAAACTCATGGGGTGGAAAATGGCTAACTGGTGATTGAGTCAGAGTTCCTGATGTCACTCGCTAGACCACACCCATTTAAAGCACAAAACACACAAATACTGTACTAAAATGTGTTCGCGTATGTTTATTACTTTACATTTTGAATTATGTTTTATTACTTTACATTTTTAATTATGTTTTATTATGTTTTTACATTAAAGAAATACAATAAAATGCTATTATTCTTTATCAAATCTATAAAAAGTAATTTTTTGGGGGGTATGGAATGGAGAAAATGGCATTTAGTGAGAACAAATAATTTGATATGTGAGTAAATTGATCTTGTTCTTGGAAAGTATTAAACTCATAAAATGTCCATGAATGCCTATACTACTTTTAAATGATGGCAAAATAAAGTGATTGTGGAGCAGAACAGCATATCTGTCTTGTTTGTATAACATGTTGAGGGGCAAGACAGGATACATGTGCCATCTTGTCTGAAAATACGTATGAATATGTATTCTGGTCAGAGCAGAATTTTTTGGGGGTACATTTTCTTAATAAATCCATATGAAAAGACACTGAAAGCAGACCTTCAGACAGGCATATAAGTGTCGCAGAAATAATGTGCCACTTTCTGATAAACAAACGGACAAGATTTCTCTGTCACTTCCTTCTGACTTTCTGACTCCCTCTTCCTCGCTCTGCACTTCCTCCTTTGATGAGGGGAAACAACATAAATTTGATTAAATCTAACGCCCTGAAACGTCGTATTTTGGCTTTGCTGTCAAAAGAGAAAGCATCTCCAGCAACAGCAAGAGCGGTAACCTTCGATCAACTCTTTTCATCTCCCTCGCACCGTTCCTCCTCCCCTTTCCCCCTCCCCAAGCGCCAGAGTAATGGAACTCCCTACACGGAGACAAGATATGGTGTATAAATGGGATGCAGGATGAGAGGAGCCATTTATTTCTGGCGAACGTTATGGCCTGGGCATCGCAAAACTACAAGTTGCGGCAAACATAGCTCCTGATTTGGCGGGAAGAGTAATCACTCCCAACAAGTATCGGGGGATGGAAAATAGTTTAACTGGAGAAAAAGGTGGTGGCCTGTGGAGGAAAGGGGAAAAAATATAAATATAAATATATATATATATATATATATATATATATATATATATATATATATATTTCACCATATTTGTTGGCTTGTGTCAAGTATTTTTCTAATCTGAATATTTTGTTTGCTGACTGGCCAGGATACATACTGTACATTCTGTAGTGAGTGGTTAGGTATCCATTTTGGATGCCCACCAAAATATGGTTCCTTGCCCAAAATAGAATTTCACTTTGTTGTCGCTCTCAATCCATCAAATCTTCTATATGAGTGAATTTTCTTTTCATACTAAACTCATAAATTAAACATTTGCATACGTGCAAGTGCTGTGATTCAATACACGGCTCAAAAGTCAGGTGAAATTAGCTTCAGAGCGTGCTCTCTATAATAGTGCTGTTGAGCGAGTATGTCTGTGGGGGCTCATTGGAGAAAAAGGCTGCATTTATGCACATTATGTCTGGCCCGTCGCAAAAAAAGGAAGGGCAGATTTGCCCTGACGTGACATTTTTTGAGTGGCAGTTCACAGCCTAGTTTTTGATAATAGCAGCCTGGAACTTAAATGGAATCCAGGGGAGGAAAGTTGAGAGATGCCGTTGTCGAGGGGGTGTTTGTATGCGGGGTGGAGGATTTATAATGGCTGCATTCACTAACTGGGTCAGTCGGCAGTATTGCCAGGCAAGCACATCACGATACCCACTGAGATAGAGTGGTGATAGAGACATGAAGAGATTAACCACATCCCAGTGCTGTCAAAAGTGATTGCATGTGTTATGGTCACCGTGCGCTCTGCTTATCACCGTTTATCTTAACACACTGTCAGCTAAACCCTGCTTGCCCCTCGCATTCTTGTACACGAAGCATAAAAGTGGGAACGTGTATGCCAAACATCAATACTGAGGGGTTTTGTGTTTGTGTCCACTTCGAGTTAAATTCTTGTTGTTAGGGTTTTTATTGCTTTTGGTGCCCGCCGGGTGGGGTTTTCGAATCAGGAGAGGCCAGCATTTTGGAGTAAACACTGGAAATAATGTCAGTAACAAGGGTGATTTAGAAGAGGAAAACTACACAGTGGGAAAAAACAAGGCAAAACACAGGGCACCGAGTGTGTACATATCAAAGGGAGAGTGGGTGAATTTCAGTATCTTGCCTCAGCATGTTTATGCAGGCCAGTCTTACCTCTGCCATGCCACCGGAATGCATCAAGCATAAGGATTGCAAGCCCCCACACTCGTACATCCTCTGGCATTTTAACACTCCCTTCATATTTCAGCAACACAAACTGTGGCAGGAACCACTTACAATCCACAAGAATGTGTTACAGTTAGTGTAAGTAAGTGTATTTTTTTGTGTGTTCTAGATAAAAAGAAAAAAAAAATCTTTGGAGATACATGGTTTTGACAAAACTACAATACGGTATATTTCAGTGTTGTTTTATATAGATCTAATAGCAACGTAATAACATACTTGATGAAATTTCAGACACGAGAATGGTAGAAATGAAAATTCAAGTAGAGAGCAAAATGTGGAAAAAGCAATGAACAGATCCTCGCTCACCTTTTTTCATGGCAAATGCTCAAAATGATCATCAAACTAGATGGCATTGGCAAAATGACTTTGCAGTTTAGTGTCGCTCTGCTGACTAGAAAACCTGCCTCCGATTGGGGCTCTTTTGGGTAAATTCGATTTAGAAAGATTTCCTCAAAGTACGAGACCTGGAATTCCGCCAATGGCTGCTTTACAGACAAAATGGTCGACCTTCTGTTAGTTTATGGGTAGATGTTTTTGTGCTTCCTTCTATGATAGACATGTCCACCCAATTTTATGTTGATCAGTCCCCTGAAATACACGTTTTCAGCAGGATACGTGCTTGCAAAAATTGGCAAGTTAACGGCATTCTAATGCCGAAAAAAAAAGGCGATTTATTCATCATAGGCCTTAAAATGCCTTAAAAGGGAATTATGTTTTTGTAGCAGAGGGATTCATTTGATTACACAAGCCTAAAGAACACAGCTGCTGCATATGTGTGAATCTAAACTACAGCCAGTGGAGGTTACCTCATTAAAATCAGTGGGCGCACACAAACACACACACACACACACATTGTTCCCAAAAAGCCACAAAGTTTTGCCTTTGTTATGCTCTTACCTCCAATGGCAGAGAATTCAAATTCTTTGTCTCCAAAAAAAGTATGAAAAATGTTTTACGGGCAGTGTGAAAAGGGCTAATCATTCTCTTTGAAGCTTTAACACGCTTCATGTTGCCATTTGGGTTAAAGAAAACAAATCCCTTAACTCTCGCTCCTTAACTGGGTAGAATCATCTGAACAATTTGCCTTGGCATTCTGGGAGGGAGTGGAGGCCCACATGGCCCAAACGAAGCATTATACGAAAACACTTTTGCAATCCATCAGTGCCCGAGGCAAAACTCCCATCCCTGACTATTCTGCTCAGAGGTGGTGTTTGAGGAGGCCGACTTCAAATTTAGTAGAAACATGAAAGAAAAAAATATCCTGAAGAAGAAATCCCAGCTCACCTCCCGTTTGACTTTATTTATTTATTTGTTTTACTGTGGAACAATTCTCAAGTATGTGTCGTATACCCTACAGATGCGACGGGGATCTAGAACATGGAGCTATTATTGTACACGTCAGCAGATCTTACAGATTCTGTTTTGTTTCTGGGCTTCGGCTATGGCCCGAACTGCAGAATGACCACGAGGCATGGATGAGGCATGGACAGAAGCACAGATGGAGCGAGGCGCCAAAGCCTGCTTTTCTCTGACCTGAGCCAGGAAGAGAGAGTCATCCATCAGGCCAAGGAACACTGGTGCCTAAGGGGGTCCCGTCACTGATCCTCTAAGACTGATTGGGCCTCTCTGGGAGGCCAGACCCCCTGACTACATTGACATCAGTGTCTGGCTTGCTCCACTGGGGCTTGAACTGCAATGTACTGAGCCAAAGCAGTGACCTGCTTCCATTTGGATGCTGTGAGGGAGCCATTTAGATCACAGATAAGATAACACGCTGGATGCGAGAGGATCTTAAGGAAAACACACATAAATCTTCACATGGAGATGGAAAATACTCATTTTTGTATTCTAATCCCTCATATACATAGCTTGATGCTCATTCTAAAGCTTGGCAATCTCTTGAGATCCAATACATGGTGATAATGCTTCATTTTGATTGATACTGTCGCAGTATTGCTGCTGTCCAAAAACAATATACCGTAATTTGTGCTGAGTAATGCACATTTGCCCCCCGAAATATTCTTCAAAAGTCGATAGAGCTTATTGTACATAGGTATAAGGAAAATGTTTCTCACATTGTATAAACGCATATAAACGTAAATACGTATATACGTTTATATACGTAAATAAATGTATATAAACAGTGTAATTTCATTCCAAAATGATATATACTATGCCATCCATCCATTTTCTGTACCGCTTATCCTCACTAGGGTCACGGGGGTGCTGGAGCCTATCCCAGTAACTGCGGGTAGGAGGCCGTGTACACCCTGAACTGGTTGCCAGTCAATCGCAGGGCAAACAAACAACCATTCACATTCCTCATACACACCTACGGACAATTTAGAGTCTTCAATTAACCTACCATGCATATTTTGGGGATGTGGGAGGAAACCGGAGTACCCGGAGAAAACCCACACACGCAGGGGGAGAACATGCAAACTCCACACAGGCAAGGCCGGGATTTGAACCCCGGTCCTCAGAACTGTGAGGCATATGTGCTAACCAGTCGTTCACCGTGCTGCTGATATATAATGTTTGTTATAACGTCATATATAATATGGTATATTTTTACTACTCACAGAGCGTGCGTTTGGAAATTCAATCTGTAGAGAGAGAGAGAGAGAGAG
Source organism: Phyllopteryx taeniolatus (assembly GCF_024500385.1). NCBI lineage: Eukaryota > Metazoa > Chordata > Actinopteri > Syngnathiformes > Syngnathidae > Phyllopteryx > Phyllopteryx taeniolatus. The sequence goes on along the minus strand of NC_084511.1, from coordinate 10,983,246 downwards.
AGAGAGAGAGAGAGAGAGAGAGAGAGAGAGAGAGAGAGAGAGGGATAGGGAGAGAGACATAGCAAGCAAGAAAGCTAGCTGTCACGTTAGGTACATTTTGTTCTGTTGTTTCTGGCATGTCATCTTCTGTTGCGCTGAGCACTGCTATTTATATAAGTGTTTTTGAAAGCATCGCTCAGAGAGAGAGTCTCACAGAGGTAGAAGGTAATGGTCGTGTTCTGTTTGTGACTTGGTTCTACTGGCGACACGATCGTCAGCGCATGCACACAGAGCAGAACATTTCTTTGAAAAACCTAATATACGTAAGATGGTTTATACATCATGTTTTGAACATAGCTGTGTCCGAGAGACATCTTGGAAGTCCGAGCCATTTCCTTATGTAGTTGTGAGATAAGGCATCCAGTTTTGTAGCTGTTGTTGAAGTTACTTCGCTCATCTTCAATGGCCACATAACACTGTGGTAGAGTCTAGACTGGTAACACTAAACTTTATATTTGCCAGGATGGTAGCTCTGGTCGATCCTTGTAAAGCCATCTTTCAGTTAGTCTTTTATTACGGTTGCCATGTGCCTGTCTGTCCGCTCCACTGTGTACTCTTTTCCCTGCTTCTAGTTGGTTGTTCTGCAAGCACTGAGATTCTCTCTCCTGACACTTGGAAAGAGATTGAGTCCACTTGGATTGAGAGGCTGTGTGACTAGGTTGATTTTATTTTCATGCGGGCTGAAGACAGCAGTTCTTCAATTCTCTTTAAGAACCGGGCTGTACATGCTGCAGTTTGGAGTAGGGTGTTATGCGTTTTCCAAATACAGTTGAACCAAGTGGAGATCCCGTTTCTTTTTCTTGACAGTTTCGATCTGATTCCAGATCAGCGTTGCATCTTCTATACAACCTGAAAATCCCGGGACTCTTGCTTTCTGGCAGCTTGTATCTATGTAATTGCTTTGGAGCAGGAACTTGGTGACCTTCTTGGCAACCTCTGCAAAGAAAATCTTTCCTTCCACAGTGAGCAATGCGGTACTTCTGAATTGATCAATGGTAGATGACTCTTGATGTTTTGGAATCAGAGTGGCCACCACTCTCCACCACTCAACTGGTACACACTTTTTTTTCCAGATCAGCCTCATTCATTTCCAGAGTTCTTTCAACACTTGTGGGCACAGCTTGATCTTGCTTTGTGGACGTTGTACCTCACTTCTTTCAGCATACGTGGTACCATCTCAAACTCAAAGCATGGTCCAACTGGTTGAGCCACATACACAGGGGACCCAAGGGGGATATGATTTTTTTTTATCTGACTAACCCAAAACCTAATCTGCCTCCTTACATGGTCTTCCACATCTTTCTTTGCCATGACCAATGTCCCAGTCTTCTTCTCTTCTAACAAGCTTCTGGCCACCTTAAAAGGATTTTTTTTAGGAATTCTACCCGATGTTTCTCCTTCCTCTTTCGCTTCTTCCTGATGCGTTCCTGAGAGATTTTAAATGGCCATTGATTTGTTCGAATAAGGCTTTCTTTCTCTCGCTCCTCTGCCTTTTTCCAAGCCTTCCGTTAACGCTCTTTGGTCTTTCAAGAGCTGGAGGATTTTCTTTTCCCATGTACTCTTGCCTTTGGGCTTGCATTTCTTCTTTCCAGTATGTCCAAACCTGCTGAGGCATTCATCGTAGATTATTTAACTGAAAATGTTCACTCTGAATTCTGCGCTACCTTTGAGAGAACTGAGCATGTGTGCAAGGTCGTCATCCAGACTCCTCCACACCATGTTCTCTTTTGCCTTTGGGCACTTCAACTTCTCCTTCCTGCCAGGTTTCCTTTCTCCAGCTGCTGGGGCCTTTTCTGCAGCTTTGTCGTTCACCAGGGAGTTGATTTCTGGGGGCTCGGCAGCACTTTGGCACCTAACCTGGCTCTGTGCCTTTTTTGTCTCATCTGCTTCAACACTGCAAAGTTGTATCTGGTCATGCGGGAGACACTTTATCACAATATATATATATATATATATATATATATATATATGCGATTGGCTGGCAACCAGTTCAGGGTGTACCCCGCCTCCTGCCCGATGCCAGCTGGGATAGGCTCCAGCACGCCCGCGACCCTAGTGAGGAGAAGCGGCTCAGAAAATGGATGGATGGATGGATGGGCTGCAATATTACAAAGAGTGAAAAATGTAAGTGGGTCTGAATACTTTCCATACCAACTGTGTGTGTGTATATGTGTATATATACATGTATATATATATATATATATATATATATATATATATATATACATGTATATATATATATATATATATATATATATATATATATATATATATATATATATACATGTATATATATATATATATATATATATATATATATACATATATATGTATATATATGTATATATATATATATATATATATGTATATATATATATATATATATGTATATATATATATATATATATATATATATATATATATATATATATATATATATATATATATATATATATATATATATACACACCCTGCAATTGGCTGGCAACCAGTTCAGAGTGTACCCCGCCTCTCGCCCGAACACGGAGGCTCCTCAAGGATGTGTGTTGAGCCCCCTCCTCCTCACTCTGCTGACCTATGACTGCACACCGATACACAGCAGAAGACACAACTGTGGTGGGTCTCATCAGCAGCGGGGACGAGACAGACTACAGGAGAGAGGTGAGCTGTGTGGCTGGGTGGTGCACGGAAAACAATCTCTCCCTGGACATGGAGAAAACTAAGGAGATTGTTGTGGACTTCAGGAGAGTGCACTGCCAGCATGCTCCCCTGTACATCAACGGTGCTGCGTTGGAGAGGGTGCGCAGCACCAATATCCTGGGAGTGCGCGTCACTGAAGACCTCTCCTGACCTGCATCATCTCATCACTGGCCAAGAAATCTTACCAGCGTCTCTACTTCCTGTGCAAGCTAAGAAGAGCCAGAGCCCCGACCTCCACACCATGTGCTTGTTCTAGAGAGGGACCATGGAGAGCATCCTTACCAATGCATTCCTATGTGGTACGGAGCCTGCACTGCATCCTGCCACAAGAATCTCCACTGCATAGTGAGGGCAACTGAGAAGAACATTGGAACCTCTCTCCCCTCCCTGCACGACATTTCAGCACCTGCACCCTAATAGCGGGGGATGTCACCCATCCATCTCACAGCCTCTTCAGTCTGCTGCCAGCAGTGAGGAGACTGCGTAGTCTGCGGGCCAGGACCAGCTGACTTAGTTTTATTCATCAGGATGCCAGGAACCTGAACTCTACCCGCTCTGCTCCCTCTACTTCTCTTGTCCTCTGCCCACCTGAACTCTGAACCCCCACGCACATGTGCATGCACACACACGCGCACACCTCCCCACATTGCCTTCTCATTTATTAATGTCTTTATGTGCCTTCGTACTCAGACTTTGACTATATTGCACGTCTCCTAATCTTTGATATTTGCAAATTTAATTCATACTTTATATACTGTATATACCATAGTTTTATTTAGCTTCTTTATACTGATGTTTATTATTTATTAGACTTTACACCGATCTTATCGGCCTGATTGGTATCGGCCGATAATTAGCACTTAATGCTGATCAGCTTTAATGTCATAATTCGCCGATCCGATCAATGACGTAATTGACTGGCTCCGCAAAAGACATTTACTCCGCGTCGCCATCGTGTACGGTATATTTGAATCCAAAAGCTAGTTTATGTTTAGCCTTGTCACGTGTCTTTTGACGTAGTACTGTAAATATCTGAACGGCAATAAAGTTATTTTTAAAAAACGTCGGCGATGTGGGACAGACAATACGTCTGAGACAGACAACATGTAATGCGTGGATCAGACTACAAGACAAATTTGCTCTTTCACGATTGTCAATGTCAGACGACTGCAATAAAATCTTGTATTCCGATACCAGCAAGTCAATGAGGTTTCGTAATACCACAGAGGAACACATAATGTGCCATTACATTACTGGCAATCAAACAAAGTAGGCATATCGTCATTGTCCACTGTAAAGCATCTATCTCCAACTCTCAAGTTTTTTTTTTTTATTCCCTGAAACAGTACTTTTTACAGTTTGTTTTGAAATAAATAAAAACTTTAAAAAAAGGAGATACCTGATTTTCACTGAATATTCCTTATTGTGGTTGTAGTTGACAGAGCTTTGGAAATACACTGCACTGTTTTATAAATTAATATACAGTACATCAGCTGTTTTGACACAGGTAGCTAAATAAGATGAAATATCACAGGTGCCTTTTATTATGATGCAGCACCAACTACCAACACAAAACATGCTCAACATAAAGGCACATCTTAATAACTATCATATTGAATATTAGATTGATTGATTGATTAGATTAAGTGAGGGTACCTAATGAATTGCATGTTAAAGTTGTTGAAACAGTGGAACACCACTAATGAAGTGCAAAGTAAAATTTGAATTGACGACTTCATCCACGGAAGGGAGTACGAGAGGGATTGACAGGTGAGGGCATAGAGGGAGTGCTAGTTAGACAAATGAAAGCCAAGATATAGTTTGACAGACAGATGGGTGTTAAATGGCTGGTTGGGCACAGTGATAAGGTAAATCGGCTGATGGATCACCAAGCAAATGCGGGAGGAGGAAGAAAGAAAATAAAAAGAGAAGAAAAGCAAAAAGCCCGCAGACAACAAATGATAGGTTTATAAACACAGATGGATTGTGATGATACACGCGGAGGCGGGGTGAGTTCCATCGATTGTTTCTTGTTTTTTTTTTCTATTTGGGCTTAGTCGAGTGGAGATCAGATGGTTCTGCTATCAAGGCGATCTGTTTGTGATGCAGATGGCGAGATAGTGACACATCTTAATACCCGAAGCGCTTTGATGTTGTCGCCCTATCAACTTCACTGATGGCAAACACTTTACGAGAAACTACCGTATTTTCACGACCATAAGGCGCACTTAAAAGTCTTAAATTTTCTCCAAAATGGACGGGGCGCCTTATAATGTGGCGCGCCTTATGTGTGCACCGAGTACCAACATCTATAAATGTTGTGTGATGAGCGCTCCGCTTGACTTTTTTTTTTTTAAGCATTTCCTGCCGACACGCTGCTTACACAGAGGAAAAGCGGACGTGGCTGAGGACAGGGGAAGGGTGCGTTAAGTAGGACGCTAAAGCCACGCCCCCAGTATATATATATATATATATATATAGCACCGGGGTGTTTTTTTTTTTACCGCTTGACTGACTGGGAGCATTTTGGGGATGTGCATTGTGCAAAACAACAGGACCCCCGAAAATGTCACCTACGAAGAGACACGCTTACGAAGCACAGTTTAAACTGCAAGCTATCAGTTACGCGGAGGAACATGGGAATCGAGCAGCTGCGAGAGAATTCAAGATCAACGAATCCATGGTTCGCAAGTGGAGGAAGCAGGAAAACGAGCTTCGCCAAGTCAAGAAGACGAAGCTGAGTTTCCGCAGAAAAAAAAGAAAAACAAAACGCGGAAACAAGGCGAGGTGGCAGGAGTTGGAAGACCAACTCGAGCAATGGATTAATGAGCAAAGAACAGCCGGGAGAAGCGTCTCTACAGTCACCAATCGACTGAGTGCAATACCTCGGAGCTCGCCATCAATCTGGGAGGCTTGACGAAGGAACTCCAACCACTGGACATTGGTGTAAACAGGGCGTTCAAAGTGAAGTGAGTGGCGTCGGAGCCATGGATGACAGATGGCAAACACAGCTTTACTAAAACTAGGGAGGCAGCGCCGGGCAATTTACGCCACAATTAGTGAATGGATTGTGGATGCTCGGGCTCACGTGTCTGCTTGCACTGTTGTTCGAGCTTTCGCACGGCAACGAGACTGACTCGAACCTGGCGTGTTTGATTGAGAACTTGCCCAGCTGTTCATTTTGGATACAGAAGATGAGGACTTTGATGGATTTGTGGATGAGGATTGATAAAAAAGTAACGTGAGTACATTGTTAAATACTTCAATAAAGTACAACCGAACTCAGTTTTGCTCCCACTGCCTTTTTAAAAACATTCTTTTCGCGTGCATGCATGCTACCGTATGTTTTAATCTAGCGTATGTTTTACCATGCCTGCGCCCAATAATACGGTGCGCCTTATGTGTGTGTTAAATACGGAAATAGACCCCGTTACTGAGACTGCGCCTTTTACTACGGTGCGCCCTATGGTCGTGAAAATACGGTACATGGAATTTAACTTGTGTAAAAACTATACGAGTAACCAGTGGAAAGAAACTCCTACTTTTTTTTTCTTTCCCAAGATCCACCATAATCACGACAACTTAAGTTATGGGACTATTTATGTTAAATGGGACTATGTGTCATTAAAACCTGTAACTCTCTATACAAAAAGCTAAATTTGTTTCAATTGGATACAGTTTGACGATTATTTTTCATAGCATTTCAGTGTGGATAGTGTAAATTCTCACCAAAATTTAACTGTACAATCCTTCAAGAATATCACCCCATAGATCATTTTACACCATAAACAATGAGTTCCTGCAATTTATCATTGCGGAATACGGATACAGTAATCCTCCGCTACATCACGGTTCTTGCTTTGCGGTCACACTATATTGCAGATTTTTGTGTTACTCTATTTTTTATACTTTTTGAACAATATTTTTGTGTTATCCAGTGCTCTTGCTCTCTTTCAATATATTATGTGTTTGGTCCTGCCACGATAGCAAATTATTTAGGATGATATATTTTCCAAAAAACTATCACGATAAACGATAGTATTGTTGATGTTTTTTATTCCACTGATATAATGACATTAGAGACTAATAATTCAAGAACATCCTTTTGAAGAACAATCAACTTTTATTCTAAAGAACACTGAACATTGACATTGTAATGTAGAACAATAAATAAAATATCTTATATAAATAAAACAGACCCAGGCTCTCTTCACAAAAATTGCGCTTAAACAAATATTAAACATTTGGCACAGAGGTATATAGTCCTTAATTGACTAAAGAGGCCTCAAAAAAGTTCTAAAGCCTGCCAAATTTGAATGAATTTGAGAAAAAAAAAAAAAAAAGGTTTGTACTCGAAAGCTTTGGGATTTGTCACCGTTTTTAAATCAGATGTCATACATTTTAATGTCACTGCTATTCTTTATGTTTACTGATTGTATGAATGTTGTGTTATGTACTGTATGAACTGTTCTGGTGCCTCTTGGCGTTTTAAAATGAGATTTTATCAGTGAAGTTTTAAATGATGTCGCCGCAGTTGAGTGAGCCGTTTAGGTCCTTAGCTTGCTAGCTCATAGGCTAGTGACTGTAATAAACTGTCTTTTAAGATTCCCCGTTGTGTGCTTCTACGGCGCAAATGCCGTTCTGCCAGCGGCTTGCTGCGTCGTGAGCGGCCCGGCGGGTGTTACCACAACAATGAAAATGTATCGAGTCCAGAAAAAAACTTGCGTCTGCCTCTTGACTGGATAGCACCAACACAGGACTTGTACTCTTAGTGTATTCCTCCCTTGATGCCCTGTGTGTGGAAGCTCTTCACCAACACACACACACACACGCACACACACACGGCGGGTTTTAAGCCATGCGTTTACAGACGCAGCTTGAAACCCAGAACTAGCTACTACCTCTCAACTGTAAGGCAGACATGCTAACTATGAATCTACTGTGCTGGCCCTTCAAAATCCAGTTTACTGTAGCAATAATAAAGTGGCAGACAAAAAAGTACCAATTCCCATGCAAAAATGAAAGTATGTTTTGTTTACTTTTAAATAAAAGCAGTTTGTATAGAACTGTTGCACACAAAGAATCCCCAAAACACTGATAAGATACACAGTAAATAGCAGACAAAAAAATAAATAAAAAATCTGCGCCGATTCCAAATCTTGTCTGGAATCGTTAGTTGTCGATCAGTATATATGATGTACGAGGATCGATTGACTTGTCCCGACAGGTTGCACGATTAACAGATGAATTTTTGACGTGTGTTTTGTCGTGATTCCCCCCGGGACCACTTACAAAGGAGAAATTTTTCCAAGGAACCGCTCAAAACCCTCGCCCCAATTAAACATAGTGTAACTACAAAATGTACTACTAACAACTACAATGTGTACTACTCAATGAGATAGTAATTATCAGTTTTTTTTTATACATTTCAACCTAAATATTCATATTAGCACCACGTATTGCACACGTATACCACGTTGACGAATTTAAATCTGTATCCATTGTCCGTAGTTGGAATGCTGCGCTGCAAGTGAGTTGTGAGTCATGTGAGTGATGCACCGATAACAGTTTCCCTTGATAGGTCACAATCATATCAGACCTAAACTAAGGTAGTGTAGGGTAAGAGAGGTTACTAACACATCATCTGTAGGGTAAAAGTAATCAATTTCACCAGGTTCTTAGCCCAGCTCATGTTTCCTATTAGTGGATGAACAATCCAACGCTTGGTTAATTCTGCTTCATAATGACAGGTAGAGCTGACATCAAAGGACCAAAAAGCGACGTCGCTGCGAGAAATTGCTATAGTATGTTGGTTTCATTGGTTTCCTATGTTGGTATGCACCTTTTTAAACAATGTACACAACGTAAAAAAATTCTAGCAAATAACTTTTCTCTCCCCCAAGCTATGGCTTGCGGACCCAAGTGGTCCTCGGAACCCAGTCTAAGAGTCCCTGCTCTTGGGGGCATATAATGTGTGTGTGTGTGTGCGCGTATATATATATCTCATCAGCCATTATCTATCCACTGCAGGATGAAGGCCTCTTCTTCACGTTTCCAACTACTACGACATTTTGCAATTTGTTGCCAGTGTATTCTGGTGTGTTTAATGATTTCATCTATCCATCTACTTTTCGGTGTTTCCAGTGGTATCCAATTGATAGTTTCTGTGATCCTTTTGTCAGCTCTTTGGGCAACGTGGCCACCCCATTTCCATTTAAGGCTTTTTATTTTTGAATGACGTCGGTAACTCGCGTCTGCTGTCTTATCCAACTGCATCTTTTCTTGTCGCAAATGCTTACTTTCAACATTTGGCGTTTCATGTTCCTTTGGGTTACACGTAGTCTTTGTATAACTTTGGCATTCGTAGTCCAAGTTTCACGACCGTAAGTGAGGACTGGTAAAATACATTGATCAAAAACTTTTCTTTTCAAGCAAATGGGAAGATTGTTCTTTCATATAACACTAAGCCTTCCATAAGCCTGCCAGGCAAGCTTTATGTGGCGTACAACTTAAGTGCTTGTATTTCCGTCCATTGTTGGCTTAAATAGATGTAGTCGACGGCGTCTAGGACATAGAAAATGTCTGATCGGAAATGTATGAAAATCTGAAAGTGAACAAAAGCAAAATGAAGGTCATGTTCAATCGTTACTGTCCACAAAAAGATATCAAAATGGAGGATATATATATATATATATATATATATATATAATGAGAGAGAGAGAGAGAGAGGAGAGGGAGATAGAGAGATATGATATGCTGTACTCCATACATACTGCTATAGATATGATAGATCCTTTGTCATTTCTGCTTTCACAGCATTCAGTATTCACAGACATTTTTGGAGGGAATTGCAAATTCTAATCATTTATCGAGGTATGGATCAAGGTAGGTTCTGGGTGTCTTTGAATGCAGAAATTGTTAAATTAAAGAAGAATCAGCAAATTCTTTGAGCGCAACAAAATGGATGCCTTGAGAATCTGGCACCTCACTACTGTTGCTTGTTGTTTATCATGACAAAAAGGAAGACAAGGGTATTTGAAGTTTACAAGCAAATGGGCGAGTGTGTGTTGAGGTGGGGGAGATGGTTGGGGTGGGGAGGCTCTCCGGTATTTGGAAAGGTGGCTTTTCTCTTGGCGGCTGCTTGAGTGACGCAGGGGCATTGGCTGCGTCGTTCGAGGCCCTGATGAGTGCTGCGGTGCTTATAATAGAGAGGAAAAGCTCAGAAAGCGCGCCCTTTTGGAAGAGAGGCATCTCTCAGCATCTGACAGATTACAGGGCTTCGGCTGCACAATGACACCTTCACCAGGAGGATGACAAACACACAACACACACTTGATCCTCCGGAACACAAATAAGTTTGCCAGCACATGTTGAAAATTCTTCCCCAACCCGCGCACAAACAGATGCACGGGTGAAAATACACAACCACTAATCCGTTTGGTTGGGAAGACGATATCCGACAGGTGGAATCTTAGCATTCAGTTGACAGTATTAATACCAATAAAACAAGGCCAGCTATAAAAAGATGCTGCATTCCCTCCAAGAATATGTTTTAATGCGATGTAGTAGTTGCTCACTGTGCTGAAAAATATGGTGCAGGCTGCAATGCTACGAATAGTATTGGACTGCTGTCAAAAAGTGCACACCAGTTAAAGAAGATAGCGAAGCATGAGTGTTGCTTTTGAAGATTGTGCAATATATGTGTCAATCCAATGGAAAGAGATCAGTACTTGTCCCACAACTTGACATCCTTCAGCATGTGGGATTTCTAAATAAAGCCAAATGTTGAGGGAAGACGCATATACCTGACATGCCAAAAATGTAGGCTTTCAGCATTTCTCCATTTCATCCATCCATTTTCTATACTGCCTATCGTGCAGTGTTGCATGAAGCTAGACCCTCTATTGCGGCTGAGAACAGGTGAAAGACATAGTACTCCCTGGACTGGTTGCCAGTCAATTCCAGGGCATCTATTTAACCTAATCATATTTCTACAAGGGCTGGACTGGTTAGCACGTCTGCCTCACCGTTCTGAGGACCCGGGTTCAAATCCGGCCTCGCCTGTGTGGAGTTTACATGATCTCCCCGTGCCTGCGTGGGTTTTCTGTGGGTACTCTAGTTTCCTCCCACATCCCCAAAACATGGAAGACTCTAAATTGCCCATCGGTGTGAATGTGAGTGGGAATGGTTGTTTGTCAACATGTGCCCTGTGATTGACTGGCGTCCAGTTCTGGGTGTACCCCACTTCTCGTCCGAAGCTAGCTAGGATAGGCTCAAGCACGCCCGCGACCTTATAAGGTACGGTAAATGGATGGATGGAAGTTATAAAGTGAAACGTTATAACTAAACCAGCCATGCTTCCATATTGACAATTCTAGAAATACATCTATTTCAACTATTTCAAGTGTCCGTATGAATGAAATCTAATGGATGGATGGTTATAAAATAAAATAAAAATGTGTAAAAATATTAAATCTCTATTAAGCAAAAAAACAAGTGCTTCTTGATATTTGAACACACAACTATACGGAAAATATATTTTACAAGACCAACAAATGTTATAATTAAACCAACTAGGCCTCCATACTGACTAACAAATACAATGTCTTCTCAAATCTATTTCAACTATTTACAGTAACTCCAACCGACTTTTAGAAAAAAAAAAAATTAAGAATGCACGATAACAGATTTTTTTTCCCCCACCAATACCGATAAATTGCTGCTTTTCCAACCCGATACAGATATCGATAAGCGGTATCTCTTTCACAATTTCCAGACCAAGGACCCCCAAATCGATGGAAAGCTAGAGCGAGAATCCCCTGCTTCTGTATATTGTATATAATTGTTTTGTATTAAACTGGTCCTATTATAGAATGCATTTTTATTGTCACTATGCACTAGTACTATGAGATTGAGATGAGATGCCACGTATAAATGTACCTGGAAATCAATACTGAGATATTGAAATAATACACAGGTTCATATAGTAATTTTTTATTTTTTTTTTTAAACAATATAAGAACGGACGATTGTTCATGTTCATGATCATTTAAAGACATTTTAATTTGTGGCTGGGAGAAGAGTGGTGGGCGGGGCGAGGGGGAGTGTTGGTGACGAGCAAGCTGGTGTGGTGACACGAGTCAATAGTGGATGCGTGCTCGTGGCTGGGAAGGGGACCAACGCGAAGGACGGCCATTATGTCTTTTGATGTTAATTCCATTGGTAGATGATCTAATTTATTGTCCAGTGAGTGAACTTTGGTTGCTCCGTTTTATTTTCTTTAGTATGGGACCAATCAGGGCGGCACGGTGGCCGACTGGTTAGATAGTCAGCCTCACAGTTCTGAGGCCCCGGGTTCAATCCCCGGACCCACCTGTGTGGAGTTTGCATGTTCTCCCCGTGCCTGCGTGGGTTTTCTCCGGGCACTCCGGTTTCCTCCCACATCCCAAAAACATGCATTAATTGGAGACTCTAAATTGACCGTAGGCATGACTGTGAGAGCGAATGGTTGTTTGTTCCTATGTGCCCTGCGATTGGCTGGCAACCAGTTCAGGGTGTACCCCGCCTCCTGCCCGATGACAGCTGGGATAGGCTCCAGCACGCCCGCGACCCAAGTGAGGAGAAGCGGCTCAGAAAATGGATGGATGGATGGGATGGGACCAATCAGTGTGACGTAATGTTTTTCAAATATCGGGCCAATAATTATTGGTCTTTTTGCATCCCTAAAAAAAAATACTAGAATTAGTTTGTAAAATTATCAGTACTTCAATATATTGGTGGCTAATGATGTATTAAAATGTTGGGCTCAAACACAACAAAACGCATTCTTATAGATTGATGCAAACTGTCACTGAAAAAAAAGAATGCACTGCGTCTCCAAATTTTGTGAGTTCTATTGCTAACCAACCTGTTAGTCAACATCTATTTGTTTATCAAATATATTGTCATTGTCCAATGAAATGCACACATCTTTCATTGTATTTTTTTTATTTTAAGGAAAAGAAGAATATGTTTGTTGTTGTCATTGAAAAGGATGAACATTTCATCGCAGATAAAAACCTAACAACTGACTTTTTTTGTATTTCCAATGGAAAATAGCCTCACAAAATTTGGATACATATTTCTCAATATACAAAAATATATATAAAAATCACCAAATATGGAGATACTTGTTTTTCCAATGAATATCTATCCTTTAGATTTTAAAAAATAATAATAATTTTGATGTTTGTTTATCAATGGATAAAACAATTGAAAAAATATATATAGATTAAAACTGTACCAAATTTGGAGATACTGTACATGTGTTTCAACAACTGAAGCAAAGTAACTTTATTTTTAACATTATAATATATTAAAGAAGAATCAGCAAATTTATAGATACATGTTTTTTAATGGACAAAGTAATGCTAAATATAAATAAGGAACTCTGAAAATTTGGAAATTCAGTTAAGTACATACTTTTCATTGGGGAGCAATGGCATGCTTGTCGACCACGTTTTATTACGCATAATGCTAAATTGTGTCATTAGTGTGATACAATGTAATTGAATTTGACTGGTCCAAACCTAAGGAAGAACATTGGAATTGAATAAAAAATACATGATTACTAGACTATATATTCAATTTCAGAAGGTAACAGAGTGGTAGCCAATCTTTCCTCATGAAATACTGATGATGACAGTACATTACAATAGCATCGGGTGCTAATAGTCTGCATTGCAGTCTTTACTGTTATGACAATGCATTTCAATCACTGAAGATCCCCTCCCCGTCCAATCTCAGGATTCTCACGGACCACTCGTGAGTGAAGCCCTACTTGCCTTAATAAAACATGATGTTGCGTGTTATTTATTTATTATTCAGATTTTTGATGTCTCCCAGTGTGCAGCGTGAGTGGTGGTGAGGATCATAGCGAGTGAGCAGATGCGCTCCTCACCCTCAGACCCATTTGGCCAAGCGAGGACGCTCCCTTCTGTTCACAGGGAGGTTGCGATGTAGGAGGCGGCGCTCCAGAAAGACTTTTTCAGTTTCACTTCTTTTAGCATGAATCATTCAAGGCCAGAGCTGCTCCCACATGTACATAAAACACCGGCACCCGTCCTGTGATGGGCTACACTTTGCTACCTTCATGTTTTTGCTTGTGCATTGACTGTGTGGCTGTCAACACTAGTTGTGGGGTACAATTGTGCAAGACACTGGCTAAAGAAAAACCTGTAAACTCCAGATTCAAAAATTGAGAGTATAAATATTCACTTAAAAAGTTAATTACTTTTTGAAAGACTTTTATTGACTCACAGAGAAACAATTCTAATTTCCGATACTTTAAAACGATGATAAAATGCTAAAAGTAGACGCAACCTCCGTGATCTATATGTATTCATCAAATGATAAAGTTGCGACTGTGTATTAAAATTCTTGAATGTCTTCCTACTTCAATGGAGCATAAACTTTAAACACAAATCTGCCTTGACAAAGCTTAAAAAGTCTCCGTATGGATTGGCTAGTATCAACTACACTATTATTGGAGAAAATTTGCACTGCATCATACAGACAGCAGTTAATAAAATATGATTAAAAATAAATAAGTTAAGGAATTGTCCATACCGCTTCTCCTCAGTAGGGTCGCGGGTATGCTGGAGCCTATCCCAGCTGACTCTGGGCGAGAGGCGGGGTACACCTTGAACTGGTTGCCAATCGCAGGGCACATATAGACAAACAACCATTTGCACTCACATTCACACCTATGGGCAATTTAGAGTCTTCAATTAAACTACCATGTTTTTGATTACGTGGGAGGAAACCGGAGTACCAAGAGAAAACCCACGCAGGCACGGGGAGAACATGGAAACTCCACACAGGCGGGGCCGGGATTTGAACCCCGGTCCTCAGAACTGTGATGTGCTAACCAGTCATCCACCGTGCTGCCCTCATTAGATTAATAAAGTTAATTATGAATACAGTATGTGTGCATGTGTGTGCGCAAAAGTCTCGGGTTAAGGTTGTAGGTTGCTTTTAATCGCCTGCAGCTTGAAAACACCACGCCACAGACCAGACATCTCAAGCGACAACGGATTCTGTTGGAATGAAAAATTCATCTATGGCCTTCACTTATTCATCATGGAGGAAGATGATTTTTTTTTTTCTTTCGGAAGGGATGCCCTCCAGAGACATGGCGCTCACATGCGAGGCAGCCCGCCAGAGCCACTCTGACCACAAGGCTTTCAATAAAACAAGCAAACAACACAATTCCAACATGTATAAATAAATAAGTTGTGAATTAAGTGCTGTACGCTGACTCCCTAACAGAGGTCAGTCATCACACTTTAATGGGGGGAGTGGGGGTTTGAGTGGGTGGGGGTTGCTGGCCAAAGTTAGACCACATCCATCCATATCACTCATTTTCTTGCTCACTATCTTTGAGCAGCATGAACGGGCAAAGTCAATGGAAGTGTCCACTGTCGGAGCCATGCATCCACATGGATCTACACTGCTAAACCCACATCATCTCTTTTGTGATTTATGAGGCCTCAAAACACACACTTTCCACTACAATTCTCCTCTTTCTGGCAGGAGATAAACACTGCCCCACACAAATGGCTATTCTTCATATTTTATTTGGAAGCAGCTGAAATCATTCAGATTTCAAGTGAGTTTGCTCAATTACAAATGTAAATGTAAAACTTTCCTTGATTTTTCTAATAAGAAAAACTCAAATTTAGTTATTTTAATGGACAACAACTTTGTGAAAAAAAATTATCTTGGTGTATCTAATTTATAATTATTCTCTTGTAATAATAATATAATAGTGTTAGATTTATAATTAAATATTGACAATGCAATTGTTAAATAATAAATATTTGTGGTTGCATGACACCTCACCAATTGTTATAAATGGCATATTATACGGCGGCACGGTGACCAACTGTTTAGCAAGTCTACCTCGCAGTTCAGAGGTCATGGTCACGCTCCGGTTTCCTCCCACATTCCAAAACATGCATAGGTTAATTGAAGATTCTAAATTGTCCGTAGTTGTGCAAATGAGTGCCAATGGTTGTTTGTCTATATTTGCCCTGCGATTGGATGGCGACCAGTTCAGGGTGTATCCTGCCTCAGTCAGCTAGAATTAGCAAAGGATTACTTTTGTTGTTGGGCGACAACAATTACAACACTAAAACAAAAATTATAACATTTTGAATACGTTTTCATCTGTACAGCAATGCTCTCTCTCTTTCTCGCTTGAACATGGACACTCCGAGCTGCTGGGGGTGCCAGATGCTCGGGGGTCGGTGCACATGCAGCCATTGTTAGCTCCTTTTTGATGAGATTTATATGGCACAAACGCCATCAAATAAGATAGACCACCAAGGACAGCCAAAGTGATCACACCTAATCCGCACACCTGCGTTGAAAAAAACATGCTCTCGTCTACACACGCACATACACACTCGCACACACAGACACGCCCAAACTTAGGAACGAAAGACTGGGAGTTACACAGCAGCTTGAGCAGGATTTAGATTTCCATTTTCCCACAGGGCGGCACGGCGGACGACTGCCTCACAGTTCTGTGGACCGGGGTTCGATTCCCGGCCCCGCCTGTGTGGAGTTTGCATGATCTCCCCCGTGCCTGCGTGGGTTTTCTTCGGGCACTCCGGTTTCCTCCCACATCCCAAAAACATGCACGCTAGGTTCATTGAAGACTCTAAATTGCCCGTCGGTGTGAATGTGAGTGTGAATGGTTGTTCATTTATATGTGCCCTGCGATTGACTGGCAACCAGTTCAGGGTGTACCCCGCCTCCTGCCCGAAGATAGCTGGGATAGGCACCAGCACTCCCGCGAAAATGGATGGATGAATGGATTTTCCCACAGCTCAAAACCTCAGTATTACCACACTTGTTCAAAAACTACCACAAAGACGACATGAGTCAGAACTATTGAAACTCTGCTAAAGTCTATACGCTACATCGACTTCCAACCGTAATGACTACTTTTATAGATCATAGGAATCTTTTGAGGTTTTCGCACTTGATGGATATGATTCCATTAAAGTGCGACTTCAAAACTTGGTGTACACCCAAAAAGCAGACCGAGATATCTTGAATAGGTGGTCTTGATGCTTTTCATCAGTTGAAATGAAATATGAGTGCCGCGTGGCTCAAAGACACAGACTACGGTCAAAGTGACAGAGTGGAAGTGGCTTTAACTTCTCCAACACTGAATAAACTCATAGTGCTTTTTAACGTTTTTAATGTGTTTTTGATACTTTTTACTATCTCCATGGATAAAAAAGTCCATATACAGCGGAGACCAAAATGTTGGTGAAAAATATACCATTAAAGGCAGGGTAGTAGGTAGAAGTAGGTAGGTAGAAGTATTCAAAATGCTAGCAAGATTTGAATCTAGTCTCATTTCGTGCCCCCAGCTCACTCAATGAAAAAGAAGCAGAAGACAGCGGCCCCAGCGGCTCGTCGTGCTCGACTGGCCGTCTCGGAGGGCTCCTTGGTCGGCTAGTCGCAAACGACGAGCCACTGGAGAAATGACGATGGGACCTACGTCCCGCTCGCCTGTGGCTGCCTCAATTGGAGGCTACACAAAATGGTACCGGTTTGATGTTGTAATTTTGGAATGTACAATATATTAAAAATAGGAGCGGTGATCAATTTACCTAACCACCCAGTGAAAATCGTTTGTTCATACATTGGCGCCAGTGGTTTTCCAAGCCCAGCAATGTGCAGCCATCTGCGTATAGGATGCCACCATTATATATGTTTATCCTTGATTTGAAGGAGAGAGCTGTTCAATTCCTTCTTTTTTGTAACTTTTTTTTTCCTAACTGGATTTAAAACATCCTGCCAAGAAACTATATGTCCCCCTGCGAGGCTTGTGACCATATCCTGTTGCATACTCACATCAACACCACATCACCCAAAAATTATATTCCATCGCTAATTTAATATTTTTTTAAAAATCACAAATTTATTGCACGGTCATTGATTAAAATGGGACGAAAACGGTGCCAGGTCGTGCACATCTGAGTCCGCGGTCATGCCAAGCGCCCAACTGTACAAAAAGCCTTTAATACATCACAAATGCAAACACCTGTGTAACATCATAATCCCAAACCCTTTTTCAAAGGTCTTTGATCAATGAGCGATGCAACAAAAACACCAATGAGCCGACTAACGCAGTCTATTAGGTATACATTATTGTGCATGCAAACTTACCTCCAAGGCTGGAGAGCAACCTTCTGCATTGAACCATTACAGCGTTCGATTTGAACAAGCCTACTTAACTGTATCTAACATCACCATTTTCACTCGTTATTGTCAAAACATCCAGACTTTTAATATAGGGAACTATTACGCCACACGGCCTCTGCAGAAAGAGGAAATAGTCGAAGATTCATAACATTTCTCAGACATTTTGAGCGTTCAAGAGCCTAAATAGATTTGTTCTCAAACTATTGTCACTATTATAAATTGGTTAATACTGCGTAAAAATAACAGGTGAAGTGGGGACAGACCAATAGTATCAATTTGTGAAAAAATATGAAATTAAACATCTTTGGACATATGCGATTTCCACATGGCAGTGACGATATGTCGCGTCAGTTTCACCGCGCAATGCTTCACAATAAGTTTGCAACTTGATGGTAACTTTTGGGCCAATGTTTAAGATGCTAACACCAACGCAAAGTGAACCAGGGCCAGGCATGATTTTCTGCTTTGGTCTGGACCAGAGAACCAAACAGGCTTAAGGACCCATGACAAATTACATTTAAGTTCACGTTTGCGTTAGGTTCTATATTGACTCAAATAGAGCTTCAGTGCAGAAATGAACAAATTAAAGGTTTAGTACCTCGGGGTGCCATTTTGCTGCAAACTCCCATTAGACTTTTAGCTCTCAGAGTGATGCAAACACAAGCCAACAACTGTGCACTGCAAACGTGTGCTGATTGGAAAGAAGTGGGTCACTCGTGTCCTGCCCGGTGGCGCTTTCTACCATGGCCCTATCAGGCCCTCTGTTACCCACAATCCCTGGGTGTCCATGGCTGAGCCAGACCCTGGGGCAACGCACCTGTGTCCACAATACTGCACTGGGATCAATTAGCATTAATGTTTCACAGGGTCTCTCTTCACGTGTGGACATACTGTACACTTGGGAGGTGACAGCAGGGGGATTGAAAAAGGGAAAGAGAGTGACACAGGTGTGAAAGATAAAATAGCAGTTGCCATGGCAGTCAGAGGGTCACATGCTGACACAAACCATCATGTGCGCTTAATCCAAGAATATGTACATTTCCGGTTAACTTCGGAAAGTAATACCGTACAAATCAAACACTGACCATAAAAAGTCACCATGGATAAGTAAAGAAATGTCACAAGCAGAGCCTGCATCTTGCCAAGGAGACTTAGTAAAATGTAATACAAAAATGTAATGAGTGGAGAAATTACATATTTTTGGTGATTATTGATATTGTTATATGAAAACAACATGCCTTTATTGTGTTAAAATGATTTCAAATATACACTGCTAATTCACTAAAGTATAGAGTTTTCATTTTGTGTTCTCATGTTTATTTATGAAGGTAAAATATTAACGCTGGTATAATTTCCAACTAAATTGAATGAAAACATGCTGAAATTCAACATAGGTTTGTCTAATAGGTTTCCTAAGACAACATATTTAAAGACAAAGGCTACAGGGATGAAATTTATTTAAATGTTTTGACCAAGTTAAACTTTAAATTCCAACACCCATTAATTCATCCAAGTCAGAATTAGACCAACATTTTGCCTCAAAAGTCAGGAAACAATCCATCGCTCGAACCGCAGTTTTGCATGATGTCACACAAAGACTTCAGCAAATTTAAAGAATTCATCAAATCAGTATTAAGAATGTTCAAAAGAGCGATGAATTAAGTCGACTTTTCTTATTGTCCCTACTTCCTTAAATAGTTGCCTGCGTCAGACGTCATAAAAATATGATGACCAACAAATATTTTTCTTTTGTCATGTCGTGATTAACTTATTTTTAAACTTGTATGATAGTTACAAATGTTAAAAAGTGAAATCAATAAAGTCTGACTTAATCTTTTGGGGACTTTTCTGCAACTCTGTGTCACTTTATGGAAAATCTGGACATGTCACTGTGTGTGTGAGTGCGTGTGCGGGTGCCACAGAGGGAAAAGAGCACTGAGGGCAGCTGTACCTGCACTGCCTTGTGGTTGTCTCTTGACAGTGCCCTTCACATCACAGCATGGGCCTAGACATTGGATCTGACACGAGTGACCTCTGTGCCACATCAACCTAACCACACGCACACACACACACACACACACACACACACACACACAATACACGACAGATATATTGACACATACACACACACACACACTTGGAAAATAACTCCCTGGTATGTAAAAGGACTGCCAGCTAAAGGGCCACATACAGTACACATGTACAGTGGAAACCCGGAACTGGAATGATGTGAATAACTCAAATTTTAAAGTACCGTATTTTCGCATGTATAATACGCACCCATGTATAATATGCACCCCCAAAGTTAAACTCATAATTCTGAAAAACCCTATGTATAATGCATTTTTAAAATGCATGATTTTGTTTCTACTCATATGATCAAAACATGAAGTATGATCTGTATGTTGTTAGTTTTTTTCAAATAATTATTCTGAAGGTCAGCAATTTATTTGAACACCTAATACTTTATTTTTAAATTTACTTGCTCTTATTTTTAAATTCACAGGCCTAGTTTCCATCCATCCATCCATTTTCTGAGCCGCTTCTCCTCACTAGGGTCGCGGGCGTGCTGGAGCCTATCCCAGCTGTCATCGGGCAGGGGGTGGGGTACACCCTGAACTGGTTGGCAGCCAATCGCAGGGCACATGCAAACAAACAACCATCCGCACTCACATTCACACCTACGGGCAATTTAGAGTCTCCAATTAATGCATGTTTTTGGGATGTGGGAGGAAACCGGAGTGCCTGGAGAAAACCCACGCAGGCACGGGGAGAACATGCAAACTCCACACAGGCGGGGCCGGGGATTGGACCCGGGTCCTCAGAACTGTGAGGCTGACGCTCTAACCAGTCGTCCACCGTGCCGCAGCCCTAGTTTTATTTAGTAAATAAAAAAACACACACACAGTTGTGCTCATATGTTTGATTACCCAGGCAGAATTTGTAAAATGGGTATAATTCTTTAAAGAAAACATGAACACATTTCATTTTATTTCAAATTCATATTAAACGGTCAAGCATTTCAGAAAAGCATTATCATTAAAGAAAACATACCCATAAAGAAATTAATGACGGTCATTGTTCAGTCATCAGTCATATTAAAAAAAAAAAACAATTCCACAAATTCTGCCAGGGTATGTAAACTTATGAGCACAACTGTACATATTATGCAGTCATACATACCCTGTCATATTGGAATGGAAGTGTAGGCTACACCTTTTTTTTAGAACCACTTGGTGGCAGTGCCATATTAGAATGAAAGTGTACACCTTTCTTATAACCTCTAGGTGGCGGTGGCATTTTGGAATGAAATTGTACAGCTTTTTCATAACCACTAGATGACGGCATACTTTTATAAAATGTGAAGGTTTTTCCCATTTGCCCCTATCCCTATGTATAATGTGCACTTTTGACTTTAGACAATTTTTGGGGGGAAAAAATGCGCATTATATACAAGTAATACGGTTGAAATCAAATGAACACATAATAACTTTACAGGGTGGCCGCAATAATAAGCCAAAAAGAAAAATGCTAATGATGACAACAAAACTAAAAAAGGAAGTACAGGTATATGCTGACAGTGGTAATCATCAAAGGTAATGTAAGCTTCACGAGGACCCCCCGCAACTTTAAACTTTCAAGAGACTAAAAAGAATTCCACTGAAAGAATATCAGCCATCCATCCATCCACCCATCCATTTTCTTTACCGTGAGAAAACCCACGGAGGCACGGGGAAACACCACAGAGACGGGCCGGGATTTGAACCCCGGCCCCCAGAACTGTAAGGCAGGTGTGCGGCCGTTGCGCAGTAATGTCTCCAATTCACCAATCAGACGACACATGGCAGTCACATGAGCGCGCACGTAGCCTGCGCGAGCCAATCAAAATGACTCATTTTTTTTGGGGGGGGGGGGGAAACAGCCGCACGAGTGTGTTTATAGACCACAAAAACAACAGCTTTCTCATGCAGCTCTTAAATTGTGACTGCCCAAACTTGGATATTTCAGCCCACTTCTAACTTGAGAAAACACCTTGCGGTAAGTTGCAAATAATGATTCTGTAGGGCCCAATGTATGTGTTGTTGGTTTTTGGGCAGTGAACAATTTAAATGGTGGAAGGAGTGTGTCGACTCCCATATATTATTATTTTTTATTTGATGTTCATGCTCTGATTTAAACAAGTTTCCTTACAAATTAGTCTTTACTTCAGTATTATTTTCATTGAGTACTTTTACCCTTCACAAATCCACAAAGTTTCCAGTGAAATTTACTCTAAATTATTGATCCCAAAGTCAACGAAAGTAAATATTTGGATGACTACTTTTTACTTTTAATTGAGTCATATTATTCAAAAGTAACCGTACACTTACTTGAGTACAATATTTGTCTACTCTACCTACCTCTGGTAAAGTATAACAATTTTATAATAGCAAAAATTCCACCATATTTCAAATATTTAATTCATCCATAGCGGCACAGTAGACAACTGGTTAGTTTATCTGCCTCACAGCTCTGAGGACCCGGGTTCAAATCCGGCCTCGCCTGTGTGGAGATTGCATGTTCTCCCTGTGCCTGCGTGGGTTTTCTCCGGGTACTCCGGTTTCCTCCCACATCCCAAAAACATGCATGGTAGGTTAATTGAGGACTCTAAATTGTCCGTAGGTGTGAATGTGAGAGTGAATGGCTGTTTGTTTATATGTGCCCTGCGATTGGCTAGCGACCAGTTCAGGGTGTACCCCGCCTCTCGCCCGAAGATAGCTGGGATAGGCTCCAGCACGCCCGCGACCCTAGTGAGGATAAGCGGTACAGAAAATGGATGGGTCGATGGATACAAATTCATTTTAGTCAGCTCAATATTTTTGTAAATGTTCCACTAATTGTATACAGCTAAAATATCTGTTTAGAACATTAAATTTGTTAAACGAGGTTGTTGATACTTGGGGCAGCACGATGGGTGACTGGTTAACACGTCTGCCTCACAGTTCTGAGGACTCGGGTTCAAATCCGGCCTCGCCTGTGTGGTGTTTGCATGTTCTCCCCGTGCCTGCGTGGGTTTTCTCCGGGTACTTCGGTTACCTCCCACAACCCAAAACATGTATGGTAGGTTCATTAAAGACTAAATTGTCCATAGGTGTGAATGGCTGTTTGTTTATATGTGCCCTGCGATTGGCTGGCGACCACTTCAGGGCGTACCCCGCCTCACCCCCCAAAGATAGCTGGGGTAGGCTCCAGCACACCTGCAACCCGAGTGAGGATGAACGGTATGGGAAATGAATGGATGAATGAATAATTCATTAATTCTATACTATTTATGTAACTGGAGCCCTTCCTAGCTGACTTTCCGAGACTGGTCGCTAGTCAACCGCAGGGCATATACAGTATAGATAAACAAGAATTCACGCTCACATTCACACCTATGGACAATATATAGTCTTCAATTAACCTGAATATGCAAGTGTTTGGAATGTGAGAAGAAGCCAGAGTATTCAAAACCCCATGGCAGCCCTGGAAGAACATGCAAACTCCATACAAATATGTTTTCAAGGAGGTTTGAACGCGGCTCTCCAGAATGCGGGGCAAAAATACCACTACCTTACTGGGCTGCCTTCAATATTTCATATGGGCAAAGTAAATTTGAAATTCATACATATAAAGATTCCTGAAACACATGTTAGACTTCTGAGTTTTTTATATTCAAATGCTCAAACTTTTATTGTACTCCCACACAGTGAGGTCCACAGTGCCCCCTCTGTGCTGCAGTTGCACCTTCCGCACAGCTATCAATGGGGCTGCCAGTGGAGCAACAGCAAGAATCCAGACGCTGTTATTCTCCCAGAGAGGGAAGATCATTATCGGGCAATTTGTGACTCATTTTCAGACGTTTTGAGTGGGAAGTTCGTTTGACACATACTGTGTTGAAACACGGGGGATTGAGATGAAGCGAGTGGGATTTGGTGCGCAATTTTGACATACACATTTGCAATGCCGGGCTGTTTGTTCCTAGCAAAGCTGTTATTCTGGGGAATTGTTGGCTGATCAGGAATTATTGCTGCATATGTCAACAGGAAGCAGTAATTGATGGGATTCAGTGCAGCACAATTTACTGTGATTGATGAGGTGTGTTGCAAGTACTGAAGCATTTTTCTCCTGCTGTAAATAACAAGCAATACACGGAGGGTTTTGTTGCATTGTGTTAAATTCAGTTCGATGATTATATAAATTGACATCTCTTCCCCAAACTCTTTAATCAATACTGTTGTGAAATAGCTACTGACCAGCCTTATCCTAATCCTGAAAAACACAACGGCGTAACAAGTGAATCATTTTCCTCTGCAGCTTTTTCCACTTGAGATATTTACCTGGCCATCCCTTAGGCCTAATTGAAATTAAGTTAGGTGACCTTTGGGGTGCCTGAAGAGACCCACATGTTCTGCCATCCCCTTAACATATTTCATTCGTAAGAATCCCATAAATCAGTTTGTTGAATTGGCTCGTAATGATGGTCTCGACCTTTCTCATGACATTTCCAAATGGCCACGTTCACCACCTAGGATCATGGCACCATGAAAGGCACCCAACTATGCTAGATGACGACTGGAGTGAGTCCACTACACCAAGAACCAGGGAGCTAATAAACCACCAGCATTGGGGAATGACACAGGAGCTAGTGTTCAAAACTTTCGTTGACTTTGGGATCAATAATTTAGAGTAAACTTCACTGGAAACTTTGTGGAATTGTGAAGGGTGAAAAGATCTAGACAAATTTGGAGTACCATATTATCAAAGTCATGCGTTGTTGTGCATGAACTATTTCAGTACGTGTGTGAGTTTGTGTGGACCCAAGGGAGAGTCGTAAAGGTCCACTTGTGACATGCCTAGTGGGAACTGAAACATCTGGTGGACCAGCTGCGCCTCTGGTTAACATGCTACTCCTCAGTGGCCCCCAGATGACATACTTGTTTTTTTGTTTTTGTTTTGGCTCACACACACATGCACACACACACACGCACGCACGCACGCACGCACGCACACACACACACATGTACATACAACATACAAATACCTGTGGATAGAGTAAATAAATCAAAGTTATTACTATTGCAGGAGTAGAGGAGCAAATTAAGACAGATGCTACACAGAGACAAATTAAGGCGCACATTGTTTTGAATGAAAGTGTCCCTTTGAAGACAAACATCAATCAAAATATCTTGATGGAGCTTTGCAGGGATATGTGCTGATCACTCACAATTCTCTGTGTTCTCCTGCATGAACAGATCAAACTGCATAGCTGAACAACCAATACAAATACGTTTTACTGAATCATGCCCATAACAAGTATCTCCACTGGCTTTCAGAACATTCCAAAATTACGGTTGAGACCATAACTTCCATAAAGGACTCGCAAAGCATTCAAAACAATATGTTTTGCAGTTACTTAGTAGCTTTAATGAAACAAGTATCAACATCTTTTTTCCGAACCGCTTATCCTCCTTAGGGTCGTGGGAGTGCTGGAGCTTTTCTCAGCTATCTTTGGGTGAGAGGCGGGGTACACCTTGAACTGGTTGCCAGTCAATCGCAGGGCACATCTGGGTCCTCAGAACTGAGAGGCAGACGTGCTAACCAGTCATTCACCGTGCTGCCCCAAGTATCAAAAATTTTATGTTCCAAACAAATATCTTAGCTAAAATGAAAATATAAAAAAAATGGGTGGCTAATTTAGCCATTAAACTACACATTATACTGATTTCAGTGTACAATTTCACTGCAATGCATCCTTAACTTTCTTGCAGCATGTTGTTTGTTGTACTTTGGTACTCAAGGTAAGAGGAAGGAACATTAACTACTTAATATTATTAAGTATACATGAGTAATTTTGTAACAGAAACCCTTTTTGCACTTAAGTTTGCATTGGTTCTCATTCTGGTGTATTTTACGTTTCTGGTGCTAAAAACGTCTAATAAAGGTCATTTAGAGTTGCCTAAATGACCGATATTACATGTTTTTTTAAATGGAAAACCAAGATGAAAAAACGTTTGCCTCTGTGTGACATTCATGGCTGTCACGAATATAATCTCTCAAAATTCCACTGATTCAAGGAAGCATCTCATACATGGCATTGAATTGGTTGCAATGAGTAGCTCCTTGAAGTTTGTTAAGTAAGTCATGCTAAAAGCAGATTGCAATACCACTGAATGTATGGTTGTGTAACAAAAGACCACGGAGAAAGGAAGGTTAGTGGAAGGAAGTGGCCAACACGGTCTTACTGGAGTGCTCGCTCACTGCCCTGAGGGCTGGTGTTAGTTGCTCTAGGCAACGTTTGGAGCTATTAACTGCCATTCGGAGACACACACATTTACATCACAAATTAATTTTAAGGTCGCATCCATTGTCAAAGAAAAAATAAAATAAAATAAAGAAGTAAAATAAGTGGAAAAAAAAAACCCCACACAAAGCCCAAGGCTTATCATCACTCAAGACATGGCTTTGAATCTAACCATGGCACCAAATCTAAAGTGACAAATAAAATGCATGGACACACACCTCATCTCCCGCTTGTCTGCAGCCTGAAGCAATGCCTCTCTTGGAAACAAAACACTCAATGACCCTGCCAGCTTGAGAAACCCTCAGCTGGGCCTTGACAGCCTCCTTCACCAGTTGATCTAATTCATGAACTTACAATGAATGTAGGATAGCCACAACCTGAATAAATAGGTTGTGCAGGCTTTCATGTCGACATGAACATATCCATCCATTCATCCATTCTCAATACCGCTTATCCTGTTTAGGGTCACGGGGTGCTGGAGCCTATCCAAGCTGACTTCGGACAAAAGACAGACTACAAACTGAACTGGTCGCCATTCAGTCGCAGGGAACACATACACGCACAGACAAGCACTCACACTCACATTCACACCGTCACTGAGTGGGAACTGAACCCACGCTGCCTGCACCGGAGTCAGACGAATGTACCACTACATACATGAACATAGGTATATATATGTACTGTATATTTATGTCTGCGTGGGTTTTCTCCGAGTACTCCCCTTTCCTCCCACATTGCAAAAACATGCATGGTAGGTTGACAACTCTAAATTGCCTGAAAGCGTGAATGTGAGTGCGAATAGTTGTTTGTTAAAATGTGCCCTGTGACTCGCTCGGGACCAGTTCACCGTCTATGCCGCCTCTCGCCCTGAGTCAGCTGGGATAGGCTCCAGCACGCCCGAGACCCTAGTGAGGATAAGCGCTACAGAAAATGGATGTGTATATATATATATATATATATATATATATATATATAATTTTTTTTAAAAATAAATGCATATTGGCCTTTCAGCCACAAGGAAACATACTGAAGATTTGGTCAATGTAGGCCTTTTGACTTTACAAAAGTTAATTTCGGGATTGTTTCAACAACAAATTATGTAAAAAACATTTTTCTTTTATTTTTGGGTCTTGTCTCCTTCATGCTGTGCCACTTGTTTCTTTTTTTAATATTTTGTTTCTAGTTTATTAAGTTCATATTCAAGTGTGATCTTCAGCAGCCCACTCATCTGTTTATTCTAACTGTGCTATTTTCCTGAAATTACTTTCATCAAGTTTTTGATTGGCTAAATTACAGTTTGAGGTTATACTGTCAACTATTGCTGTTACATGCACTTGGCAGCATTTAATCTGTATTTTTTTGCTCGTATACATTTTTAAAATGGTAATCTGATGGCATTTTAGTGCAGATTGAGAAGCACACCAACAATTGGTGCTGTTTTAATAGCAACATGAACACATGTAGATAATTGAAAAAAAACCACTTTCGACAAAATATTACAAATGTGAAAACACTACTCTCGACTTATTGACTGGGGCTTTTTTCTCTGAGCTGTTTCTCATGGCTGAGATGGAGTGTGTATTGATTTTGCTATTCAAGAAAAAAAAACTACAAAATAGAAAAACAGAAATAGACACAATAAATGTCGAAAATGTTACATTGAAGAGGAATCTAGGTTGAAGACCTGTGTGTAATTTTATGTGCCAGCAAATAAAACGCACGAGGAAGCAGGGAAAAGATCAAGTGGGAACATGAAAGTGATAGCCAGGGTAAATGTCTGAGGCAGGCGATCAGAGCCATAATTTCAGCATTTCGCATCAAAGGCCTTTTTTTTTTTCATATAGCCTTGCTGAAATTAGCTTGGTTTTAGGGGGCGTTCCTTTCTCAAGCAAATTAGCTGCTGCTCACCCTGCCTCCTTGACTGTATCTCACCAACAGTAAATAAAAAGGCCTGCTTGCAGACACTTTTTCAAAAATCGACAGCTCCCAAAGGATTTAAATTTCACACTTGATCGGTAGGCATTCCAGAAACAACTACTTGTATACGAGCACTTAAACAGCCAATTTGCTTAGTATGTCACCTTTATATTACATAAACATTTGGGTTTTAGCTTATTTTTTATTCAGGTTTGTACCTTGATTACCTCAAGAAACACTGATCAGTCAATTCAGGTTCTTCGCCTTTCCCGGAGAGCTAAAAACCAGGAGCGAATGTGCTGGGGATAAGAAATATCATCGGATTAAGCTGTGGTCACCAAACTACACAGGCAGAGAAGCGAAACAAGCAGCTACGTTCATGCTATTGCAAAATAGGTTGCTGTCGACTGTAGACCATTGTAATTGTTCTGAATCATGGACTACTCTGTCTTTTGGATTGCTTCAGGTGACTGGGCTGCATGGCAGTGGTAGTGGTGGATCCTCAGCCCCTATGACCATGTCCAAATATCCTTGAGCAAGATACTCAACCCCCAGTTGCTCCTGATGCTGAGTCATCAGTAGGTGAATGAGGAGACAGTGTTAAAACACTTTGCGAATGTAGAAAAGATCTATAAATGTTAAAGCCCATTTACTTAATACTGCATGAGTACAGAAAGGAGGTAATGAACTTTTATCACAACAATTGACAGTCATTACCAAATCTCTCAGTAAGCGGGTTTTATTCGTTCATTATCTCATTAAAGGTCATTTTTGTTCCGTGATTAATCATACTGGAGAAGTTTGACTGACTGACAGAACTAATAAAAACACAACCACGCACAAAAAAGAGCAACTAAGACATGGGGGGAAACAAAGTTGTCCAGGTAAGTGCGGCTAATTTGATTAGGATACACTTAGACAGAAAATCAAACTTTAATGAAGAGCCCAGTGGTGGTAGAAATTAAGCATTATCCCAAAGAGCTGCCATTAAATGTTTGTAAATGACATTGATGTTGGCAAGGAAGTGGAGAGCTTGGGGACAACAATTATGTTTGGCGAGCCAGTCCGCAGACTTTGACCTCATCTGATGAGAGGACAACAAAAGGAGGGAAAATGGAGTGATCGGGGAATAGGAGCATGGAAGAGAATGCACAAGAAGGAGTGTCTGTTTGTTTGGTAGGATGACGAGTGGGGAAGCAGGAGGAAGACGGGGGTTGGGGAGTGGTAAGGTTGGAGGGGAGGGGTTAGGCATGTGACAGCAGAGCGTGACAAGTGCAGCAGAACAAACCGGCGGTGACTCATGTGCTCCTTCATTCACTGGTGAGATCAGATCCAGGAGGACAGCCCACCATATGGGATGGCACAACTTATTCATCCAATCACTTGGACTGCAAACAGGACCAGACGAGAAGAGGGGATTGTGTGTGTTTGTGTGCGTGTGTCGCCGTGTGTTCAACGCACACGGCGGCTGCATGCTTCGCCGAGATGACAGCAAATGAAAGAGGAAGTGAGGAGAACGTTAAATTATGAATATCTATGAACAACACCAGTTTGTCACAAATAAAAAATCATCTGGAACATCCAAGTGCAACATATTCATGTTTTGTTTGTGAGGAATTACAACCACTGATAAATTCAAATTTACATTCTAATTCCGGTTAATGAGCAATTCAATAGAAAATATGCCTTGTAAACCTCTGAATACAACACAGTTATTCAACTACTAATGCAGTCTGGAAGACTTGATGTGCATGGTTTTGTTATACCTGTCATCAAGATGATATAAAACCAAATAAACAAATTCTTGTTTCTAAGAATCTATCCTATTTTCTATCGCTTATCCTGTTTAGGGTCATGGGTGAGCAGGCTCGAAGAGTAACAGAATACATGTAACAGCGTAGATTTGAAATTGCCCGTAGGTGTGAATGTGAGTGGGAATGGTTGTTCGTTTATATGTGTCCTGCGATTGGCTGGCGACCAGTTCAGGGTGTACCCCCCCTCCTGCCCGATGACAGCTGGGATAGGCTCCAGCACGCCCGCAACCCTAGTGAGGAGAAGCGGCTCAGAAAATGGAAAAACATTTTCTTTTAAATGTAATTGCAATCTGATACAGTAACACAAAAAAACAATCAGATAACAGGTACATTTATTTAAAAAAAAAGGGTTATTACATTTATAATGTGGGTGGAGAAAGGCCGGTTGTTGAACGTTCGCACGCGTTCTAGTGGGCTGAGGTTTTCAGGAGTTAGCAATGCAACTAGTGGATAAATGGTCACAATATCGCTCAAAGGACTGCAGGTAACATTTTTGGTTGGTCAACAGGTCAACGATACAGGCTGCCACTGGATATACGTGTTGGCTATGAAGACTAGGGGTGTGTTTGGTAATTCAATCTGACACACTAACTCTACTCCTAGAGTGCGAGTTCAGCACATTCCAACACCACTATGAGTTTCCGAATGGTCATGAGTGCAGCAGAGCGCACCTTTTAAGTAGAAATGATCACAAATCACCCAGTGCTTTACTATTTGAACACCGTGTTAACAATAACAGCTCCTAAAATTGTCACCGGGTTTAAAAAAAAATAAAAATAAAAATTCTGCAGTCGACGTCACGTATCGTCATTTCAAAATTACAAGTGTGTGTGCGTACCTATGAAAAGCTCAATTTGTCGTCTTTTTTCCATTTTCACAAAAACTTAAAATTTTGTTTTGAAGCTAGTGAATTTAATTTCCCTAATGGGATAAATAAAGTATCTATCTATCTATCTATCTATCTATCTATCTATCTATCTATCTATCTATCTATCTATCTGTCTGTCTGTCTGTCTGTCTGTCTGTCTGTCTGCTGCACATTGAACAGGTGGTTAGCACGTCTGCCTCACAGTTCAGAGGTTTTAAATTTGAATTCGAGGTGCTTGTGCTTCCTCCCACATTCCATAACCATGCATATTAAACATTAATAAAACCAAAAAGACCAGATGAATGTTTATAGATATATTATATTGTATTGATATTTAATTTCTTTTGTCTTTTTGGGCATATTTGGTGTTGGAGTAAAAGTAGTAATTACTTTAATATTATGGTACTTGTATTACGTTATTAACTACATCTTTTAACAGGTAACTTGTAGCTGAATTGGAATACCATGTTCCTTCGCTATATCGTGGCTTACCTATTGCGGATTCAGTGCATTATAGATATTTTTTACACTCACATGGTAAATAATTTACCACAACACGTGATTTTGAGTGCATGCTGTAATTTTCTGGTGGTAAAATAAACACTTCAAAGCCAAAAACACACAAAAAAAGAAAAAGAAAAACAAAACAAAAGAAAAAGAAAAATTCATTATAACCCATTTTTTCCCCAAACAATTAATCGAATGTCCTCGAGGGCCAATATTGAAATAAAATTCACAAAATCCAAAATATTGGGGATTTCCATTCTAATATTTTCAAATGGGCATAATTTGAGATGTTCATATAAATTTGGGTGACGATTGGTCGCAGCTTTGTGACATTAAACACTGTTAAACGTTTTCTGCGTAGTGAGTGCATATGGAGAGGAAAGGTTTAACGTCCATAATTCCATAATATTGGGTATTTCATTCTGATATTTTCAGACGGGGAAGGGGCATAATTAGAGATGTCCACATACATTTTGGCGATGACAAGTCACTAGTTTGTGACTTTAAGCGACGTTAAGCTTTTCCGTATCGTGCGCGCACTATGGGGAGGAAAACGCTTAATGTCCATAAAATAAAAAAATATTTATGTTTTATTTATATTTCGTTCTGATATTTTTAGATGGGGAAGGGGACGATTGATCGTAGTTTTGTGACATCAGGCATTTTTGTTTTTTTTACTTTCAGCGTGGACTGTCCAAACATCCCAAAACAATAAAACTATTGCAGTGCAAGGATGCTATATCTCAGATTTCACCTATTGCGGGGGTGATAAACAAGGGATTACTTTACATTTTTAAAGTAAGCATCCCAACCCTGCAGGGTGCAGCTGCCCTTGGGAGAGACGTGGGGTGCACCCTGGACTGGTCACCAGTAAATCCTAGAGGACTTAGAAAAGCAAACAAAACACCCTGCTTGTCTGACAGATTATTCAGTTAACCTAACATGCATGTTTTGTCTTCACAAAAAGTGCTAAATTGAAATTCAAACTCGGAGGCAGCAAGCTAACCACGTGTTACACAATGATCATGTTCACAATCTTTTTATGGTCTCTTTTAAATTCAGATGGAGGCTAAGCTTTTCAAGAAGGGGATGGTCCTGAAAGCACACCAAGCCCAGGAAAACAACACCAGACCTAATCTAACCAAAGCCAGATATTTTTGTACGGACAAGACTGTTTTATCCCCTGTTGCTTCTGTGAAACATAAACCCTTTTATAAGACATCGAAACTACTCAGCACTGCCCTGAATGCAGAACCAATTTGTTTAACTTCCCAACACACGGGGCCCCGCTGATAAAAATGTCTCTCCTGTGCTGTGCTTTTACAAAGACATTGTTATCCACTTGGTTCCTCGGCTAGCTCGCCATCATACTGACAGATACAGTACCAATCGTCAGCTAATGCCAGGATTAGAATGGATGTGTTTTGTAAGTGTGTAGTTTTAGGGGGAGAAACATTTGCATGGAAAAAAAGAGTGGCCAAGGTTGTTACCAAAACCAAATGTTCTAAGAAAATCTATTTTATAATAGTGAACAAGAAGCATTCACGTCCAAAAGTAAAAGCTGGAAGAAATTTTGAATACCTGGAAAATGTGAATAGTAAGTAATAGTAATGGCAAACAATAAGTAGCTTTTCCAAGAAGCAGTCATTCAGTTGAGAACAAATAGATTAATAGTTGCTTCCATCTATTTTCTTATAATGTTCAGGAGGACACTTATTTGGAACAGGAGTAACTGGATCCTATCCCAGCTAAGTTAGGGCGAGAGACATGTAATGTAAACAATGTAATGATATCACGTTATTTTACCCCGTCGTCTGTAACACCGACTTGAAGCGCCAGGTTGTACTTGCCAAAGTGAATTGAGCATGGATTGTCTGTAATTGAAAGACTAACAAGTGAAAAAGTAGATGGCGAGGAGAGGAGGATCTAAGAATAGAGAAGAGCCCGTGGCAAAGGGCAGCGGTAACACAACGGCGACAAGATTGGCTGTGAATAGGACTCGCTGACAATGTGATAACGCTGGAACTAACCTCTCAGGATTTGTAATGCGCTCCTTTTCTATTAACTAATGATACACTTCTGTCATTTCCACAGAACTGTCACACTATTTCATAATTTCCTAATTTTTTAACGTTTTACCACAAATTGGCCTTGAACACCTCATGTCGTACAGTTTTTTGGATGACGTAACGGAGTGATATATTGGCAGTGGGCATCCTGTTGAGAACTTCTGCAATTAGTGTAGGTAGTCATGTGACGAATGAAGAATTAAGTTGTTTCTAAAGACATACCGTAATTTCTCGTGTATAATGCATCGTTTTCCCCCCCCAAAAAAATGTCAAAAGTCAATAGTGTGCATTATACATAGGTATAGGGGCAAATGGAAAAAAACTTTTCACATTTTATAAATGTATGCCGCCATTCAAAATTCCACCGCCACCTAGAGGTTCTGAGAAAGGTGTACACTTTCATTCTAATATGCCACCGCCACCTAGTGGTTATAAAAAAGGTGTAGCCTACACTTTCATTCCAATATGACAGGGGTACGTATGAATGCATATGTACAGTTTTGCTCATAAATTTACATACCCTGGCAGAATTTGTGAAATGTTTTTTATTAATTTTTTTTTTTTAATATGACTGATGACTAAACAACAACCATGATTAATTTCTTTATGGTTATGTTTCGTTTCATGATAATGCATTTCTGAAATGCTTGACCGTATAATTTGAATCCCATTAACATATAATTAAATGTGTTTCGACTGGTCCTTCATGTTTTCTTTAAAGAATTGTGCCCATCTTACAAATTCTGCCTCGGTAATCAAACATATGAGTGTGTTTAGTAATTTACTCAATAAAATTAGGGTTGTGAATTTCAAAATAAGAGCAAGTAAATAAAAAAATTCGACATGAGAAATTACGGTATTTTCCAACCAATTAGTTCAGTTCATATCATCACAACGTAAAAGTTGTAAATACTGAATTGGCTTCTTTCTAAATTTGGAAACTGCTATGAAATAGGGAAATTTCAAACTTTGAACTTCTGAGGTCTACCCTTAAAGAGATCCAGTCAAATGTAAACAACAAAACATTGTTAATGACTACGATAAGCATGTCGTTTAGAATTAGCGGTACATTAAAATCAGTATTTTAAGCTTTGGTAGCCTCTTCTAAACTTTCTTTTTTTTTTTTTTTTAATTACTATATGCATTATAGATAAAGCTACATATCTTTACACTAGTTTCCATGTATAAGAGATTGTAATAGACGCTGATAACTAGTATAACCAATAAATTGTGAGGTATCTTTATCCTACTATTGTTCATAACTTCTGCCCTGAGTTCATAATTTCATCATCATCATCAACAAACTCACAACTTTTGCATTAAAGCATCCCACATCATGTTTCCAGTGCAAGATCAGTCGGCAGGATGTAATTGTTTTAATGATTTTACTTTAATCTAGCTGTATATACATTTCCTCATTTCAGTCTGGCCGTGAGAACAGCCATTTATCTGAGATAATTTTTTTCTTACCCTTCATGGGTTAAATGTAGAGTAGCAGCAGAATAACATTAGCAAAGTATTAGCAGCAGCTGCTAGAAATCCATGGATTTTAATGTAAGCTAGAACTACACACACGAGAGGTAGTAACAGTTCCCTTATGTGACCGCTGCCTGAAGGCGCTCTCTTTGCCTTATTTAGGGCAGCGACATGTGATGAGTTATGACAGTAGTAAAAGACTGTCCACATCAAAAATTAAAAAAAATAAAAATCTGACAGGAGATAATAGATGTTCCTATTTTCAGCCAATAATAGTGTCTATAATGAAATCAGCGGAGCAGAACAGAGACACTCTTTCATTTCCTTATGCAGAGCCCGTGTGTTTTGTACATTCCATTATTCGCGTGGTTCCCACTGCTGATAACTGTGTCATTTGCATCTGAATCACAGAAACCTTATACCTATAGCAAATATGGATATGAAGTGACTTACAAATACAGAAGTCACGTACCAGGAGTTACTTTTAATGCGACCTACTTGTCTGCATTAGGGTCACGGGTGAGCTAAAGCCTATCGCAGCTGACTTTGGGCAAAAGGTTGCGTACACGTTGGACTTGTTGCCAGCCAATCACAGGGCACAAATGGACAAACAACCATTTACACTGTTGTTCACACCTATGGACAATTTGGACTACTTCAACCTGAACATGCACATTTTGGAAATATTTTTGAATGAATAAATGAAGGAAATCATTTGGTATACTTTAACCACAAATTGGCACGACTGAATTTATTTTAAGATCATCTTGTGATACTCGATTAAAAAAAAAAAAATGATGATGCTACTGATTGTATGGGGCAGGATATGGTCGATATAATTCTAAATTCCTGGAAAAATCTGATTGTTTCTTCAAAATTCCAGAAACCTTTCTGTATGTGGAGCTGTCCTTTTTCCCTTGGCATGCCCTACTTTCATGAACAAAAGATAGGACAAGCGTGCATGAATGAAAATGGTGAATAATCATAACCTTGGCTTGTGTGGCTCAGAATATCTATCGTCCAGCGCCCTCTGAAAAGCCCCAAGATTCTCAATTTTATTTGAACAGCCACTTATAGTCCCCCTAATCCAACAATACAAAAAAAAAATAAAAAATAAAAATATGACATAAATGTCTGCAGTTCTGCTGGTGAGCTGCCAACACAATCCAGTGCTATTATGAATTGGCACACAAGACCAACAAAATAGACACAAAACCACAGTCCTACTCAGGCGGATACAAAATAGACACAATCATGAAGTAGTGTTGTATTTTTTCTCTTGCGCAGACCAACACAATTTTCTTCCAGTACATGTGTAAGCTGATTAAAACAACCAGCAAAGACTTCGGAATATATGTCACATCCTTCAGGGCTGGACATAATATGATGTGTGCTGCCGACTTTCCCTCGCTCTCCTCTCTTATGACCTTTATGCATTGGCATCATGCATTTATTTCCTCTATAATAAGCTTTTTCTGTTCATTTCCACCCTCAAGATGTCTCAGAAACACCTCTAAAAAGCTTGTTTTGATTTAAAATTACTAAGTAAGTTTTCTGCTTTTTTGTGCCACTTGTGACTGGGGATTGGTGTTGCAAAAGTATGTCGAGCGGACAAACATGTTGTTGTGCACTAGGGAAGACATAACGTCTGTTTAGCCAGCAAAAAGTAATGTCATATCACCAGACAATGTGTTAGGTACATCCCTCAATAATGCATGGAAGAAAGTTAAATATGGATGGAGGGAAGGCACAGGAATAACAACATTTTTACCAGTGCTGAGGAGGGAATGTTTTCATTGCAGTTTGTGAGCACGACGATGCAGAAACTAGTAACTGATTTCCAATATTGTGGCAGGATTCGACATGTGCTCAAAACAACCATTAGACTTTGGAGTGGATCTGAAAAAAGGCGCAGATCCAGGACTTACTGTATTTCACTTTTGTTAAACATGGCATTTACCTAAAAAATCTCCAATTTCTTTTTGAAAAATTCTGAACTCTTAATACAAAAAAATGGATTGGTCAGCCTCGGTGCAAGTCTTTGTGCCACGAGATGCTCTTTCCCAATACAGGCATAGCCAATGTTCAAAATGCATAAATGTTTAGAATGTCCTCGAACAGCCTTTCTTAAATATTTTAAGCCAGGCGCCCCCCTTCAACATTCTTTTCATTACAAACCCCTCAACCCTTCATCACACAAAAAAAGGTATATTGATCTTCCATTTAGAATACAAATATTTAAGCCACGCATTCGCGGCACAGTGGGGGACTGGTTAGCACATCTGCCGCACAGTTCTGAGGACCGGGGTTAAAATCCTGGCCTCGCCTGTGTGGAGTTTGCATGTTCTCCCCATGACTGCGTGGGTTTTCTCCAGGCAGATGTGGTTTTTTTTCTCCAGGTTTTCCTCCAACATCCCAAAAACATGCAGGGTAGGTTGATTGAAGACTCTAAATTGCCCATAGGTGTGAATGTGAGTGTGAATCGTTGTTTGTCTTTGTGTGCCCTCCGATGGGCTGGCGGCCAACTCAGGGTGTACCCCGCCTCTCGCCCGAAGTTAGCTGGGATAGGCTCCAGCACGCCCGCGAGCAAGCACCCTTTGGTGCAACCCTATGCTTTGTAGCACAACCCCGACTCATCTCACCCAAAAAAGCTATGTTGATTTTACATCACAGAACAGATTTTTCCAACATGTAAGCCCCCCTTCAACATCACGGAGTTGGCGCACACCCAAGCCTGACACCACAACAAACCTCATTGAAGAAAAAGGAAAATTGTGACCATTTTCCATAATATTATATACTGTAGATATTGTCTTGCACACATCTTTTGTCATTTTAATTCTAATTTTTGCCAGAGTATGAATAATTTAGGGCTTAATTGTATCTAGATATAGGATGTGGGAAATATATATTTCTTCCTTGAAAACTAGAGGACCCATAAGATGGTTCAGATGTTTACTAGTCATAGATTTGATAAGAGCTACAATAAATCTTCTGCATGTTTACAAACCAGTGATTCCTTTTGCGGAAATCACACCTGGAGCGTGGAGAAATTGCGATGGTCCGTCAACCACGTACAAAGGCCATACCCTCCTCAAAAGAGGGTCAAAGATATGGTGCGATAGCAAGATATGGAGGGATGTAGATGCGTTGGGAATTAATTGAAGAGAGGCAAAGGGAAAAGTGTGGAACTAATAAGAGGGTGTGTCTCAGGCTGGCTGGGAAAAGATTCAGTTCCAGACACCCTTGGATTTTTTTTTCCCAGGAGTTGGGGGTGGCTTGCGGCCCCCTGAAGGTTTTGTGGATTGGTAGGAGGGGATTAGTCAAATAGCTCCACTGCTTTTGTGTTGCAACAATGACAAGTTACCCTGTGCACCAGGCAGTCATAAACTACTTTTTTAAAATTGAAAACAGTCACCCGCCAGCTAAAGCCAGAATCAATTCAATAGCTCTTTTCACACAAGAGTCATGAACGTTATTCAAACAGGAGTCACAAAGTATCACACCATTAGTTTTTGGGTGACACAGTGTACATTTTCAAACAAATCATGATCAAATTCTTTTGTTGTGATTGTTGTTAGTTGGGGTGATATGGTTCGTTATAGTATTATTTTTTATTGATGAACAAGCGTCAAATATAAATCTTGTCTGTCAATGTCCAAGTACATCATGATGAGTTCCCCCTTCCCATTTCTTTCAATATATCGATTATTTCACACTTGCTGTATCGTGCTATTATTAGTATCATTGACAAATGGCCAGATGTTTCCTGTATTACTCAGTTTTCCACCCCTAATTCTTAGTTAAGTAGACTCTAGATTCACAGATTTATTGTAGAGACAATGACCGATGACCAGCCTCAAAATGAAGACATCTCATAGTACAATTGCAAGAAAAGAGCTTAAATGTCTATGTGGTTTAAGGTGAGGGAACATTAAAGAGGAGAGGGGATTAGAAGCCGACCTCGCTGACATGTGCCTGTTGCAGTCCAAAAGCAGCGTAGGCCCTGGGACATCTGCGGAATCCTTTCTCTAAATCCCACTGATACATTCAAAGCGTTAGTTCCACGGGGCCAAACTTTTGTTCCCTCACAAAAGGCCTGGCCAGAGGTTCTCTCATAGATGGGAGCCCCGTTCAAAATAAGATTACTTCCACTGAAGTCCCCCTTTATCCACCTGCCAGTTAACTATGTCAATGCCATTATGTCGTCAGTGAAAAACTCTCCATTTTTGGAATAATGGAGGCTGTATGTATATTATTGCCTCTGCTGCCATTTATTCCAGCAGGGATGAAGCTCAGCCCATCCTCACGCTCCTTCCTCCTTACCTTATATTATTTCTTTGAAGGGTAAATCTGGGCCACATGCCCCAGAGGAACGCTAAGTGCTTTAATTCATTTGCACCTTTTCTCTCTGGCTGCCATCTCTAAGGCCCCCTTTTATGCCCAGAAGTGATTGTTTTAGGCTGGACCATCAAAGCAATTACGATGTCCGCCTACTTCCCTAATATGAGGAGAGATGACTGACAAGACAACAATTGTACAGCGATGGAAGGGCACTCGGTTTCAATTTATTTGATGTGAAAACATTCAGACATCCGCATCTGCTCAAAGAATCATAAACAAGCCCACATGATTGTCTCCTTGAGATGTTTGGAGTAAAAACATATCTATTTCTCTGTTAACAGCGTATCTCAATTACCGTTCTTACCTTCCTGAGCATAATGACCGAGTAGCACAGTTAGTCGATGGAGAATGCAAGCAATGTAACACAATACTGCGAGCATGGCAGTCAGTGACGTGTAGCAATTAATGTAATGGACGAGAACTACAACGCCATTTTTGCGCTAATGACAATGTCTTGTATTACAGCGCAAATGCACAGGGTCGCCACGGCTCCTATCATTAGGAGGCTATAGGAAGAAGGCTCGGTATAAAAGGGGATACGCAGTAAATGGATAATGCGGGCAGAGAGAGCAGAGCATGGCGCCACTGGGCCAATGTTCTGTCCGGGGGTAATAATTCTGGCCTGAGTGACACGGGGTCATTGAAATTGATGGAGACAGGATGGGAAAACTAAAGCAATTCAGAATAAAGCAGGGCAATAAAGAGGACAGGTAATAGGGACGTTGGAAAGATTTGGGAAGACGAAATGGGTAAAATGACTGAAAGGTAAAAGGAAATTATGGAAAAGGAGGATGTTAAGCTGCTTTTCTAATACACTGTGCAATTGCAATCAGTTCTGTACAATTCTTCTCTGAAATTTCTATTGTGAACAGTTGAGAAGGGTACCCTAAAAGAATAACCACATTTCCTTTGCACAGTACTGGCTTGGCTTGACTCAGCCTTTGGATTTCCACCTAAAAACAATAGAACTGGGAAGTGCTAAAAGACACATAATAACAAATGACAACAAGGGAGGACAACGGGGGTCTTTTGTACTTCTAGGCAGGTGGTTATTGAGGAGACTGAAGCCCGCAAGAACATCGACCACTGCAGGAAAGTGGAGGCTATGGAGTATACAGTAATGCAGCAGTGTCCAGACTAAGGCATAGTGACTGTTTAAGCCAAAGGTTTCCTCAAACGTTACCTTACCATGGCAAAGACAGCTCTTCTCGACCAGTGAGGGACCAGCAGTGAAAGACAGGACACGTTTTATCCGAGAGGAGACTGAGTGCAGTGAGAAAACAGTGGGCACTGCAGTGGCAGATCTGCCTGACCACTGAGTAACGCAACCAGGCGTGATGTGCATCACCTACAGTATATGGTATTGGACTGGCACGGTTGGAATCCTGGCTGACAAGGTAGGCTACCAGAAAAAGTGCTTCTTAGTACCTGGTTTTGCCAGTGGAAAGCACAAATAAAGAGTAAAGACGCAGTCACATGAAGTGCAAAAGGGACTTTTTTTTTCAAAACCATCATGCAATGATTTAGTACGTTGATTTGTCAAAAAAGGAAAACAAATTCCCCTGAAACGATGAGGATGACAACACAAAATGGTGGATGTCCTCAATTATTGTTTACATTTGCTTCTCATTAAAATAATTTGGTGAAAACATACACAAGGTGAGGATTTATCATTCTGAACTGTTGCGTTGTGAATTGTAGTACATTTATGGGTGTTAGCAGATTAATATATTTAGCAAGTCAACGGGTGAGCGTAAGAGGCAAAGATGATGTGAGAGAGGACATCCACAGGCATTAATGTCGCAATATGACATATTGCCAAATCAGTCATTCTTGCTTTCACAAGCTATCATCTGGACCATCAAGACCTTTAGCCGCTCTCTCGCTCATTGACTGAATCTCTTGTTCATTTATTCTTGCTTTATAAGCAGCGCCCCATTTATTTAGTTTTCAGATACTCCAGTAAAATTATGAAAGGACTGCTTCTTCGGCTACACTTTCAATCATAAAACTTTTACAGCAAATCTATATCTTACATACTCTGTTGCCTTGGAAAACATATTAAAGGTAGCATCAGGAGTGAGAAAAGGGTCCTGTCATGCCGGAGACATTAATAATGCAGAGCCATAAATGATCTTTACATCCTCTCTCACTAATTGTGTCGTGTTTGAATATTTACCGTGATGGAATGCTACTTTTAGACACTGAATAGACAGGTTGTCTGTTTGTTTGAGGATGGGTGAGTATTTAGCTGTAATTCTCGATGAACTTTTGTTTAAATCCCTCAGCTTTGTGAGTCAAGCTGGACCAAAAATAATCAGGTCACCTGCCGGCGTAAAAAGTCATCCAAAAACATTCCCCAAAATACACACGCACACAAAAATCAACAAATAAAGAAATACATAAAAACAACAAGCTGAGTATGGTTCCATCCTGAAAAAAATTTCACCTTCCCTCGTTGTTGGAATTCAGAAAAGAACATCTCAGTTCCAATCTGCCCTAATCTGTCCTAAGGCAAGAATGACCTGAGCAACTGAAAGGAAGTCATCTGGAGAGGAAGTGGGGGCAATAGTTGAGGTAATGCAGTGTGCAGCCTCATCCTTTACTTAGCTGGCAATGCCTTCAGGGGAGACGCGTTATAAAGCAAACCTAATGGACATTATGAGGAAAACTCTGGACAGCTAACATCACTCAATCCAAACATTGGACTTTCATTTTGATGTACACAGTCAAAGATATATGTGGAACGCTGACATCCACGCATTATTATATTTTAATAATATAGACTAGTGCCTCAAGATACGAGTGACAGGTTTTTCGAGAAACAAGCTGTTGATCGGCCGAGTTTTTTTCTTTGACTTGTGAGCCCAAAAACTTCACATACGCGTGCTGTATGGCAGAGGGTGGCTCCACTCCACAACAAGCAGCAGTTAGGCTGATATAATTAGTAAAAATTCTTTGAGGCTCCAAGCTGTTGATTGCCACTACCAGTTGGAGTTTATTGTCAAGCAAACCATAAAGCAAAAAGAATTACATATGTATTTGAAACAACCACATATACTCCATCAAGCATACAAATTAAAAAATTACTAGTGGTATTGGTACTCGGTATCGGTGAGTACTCAAGAGAGAATATTCGTACTGGTATCTGTCTCATTATTACAGAACTGCGTGTTATTTGGGAATGCAAATCTTGTTACTGTGTCTTTGTACACAATATCACGGTGTTGAGTGCAATCATATTCCCCCAAATAGTGGCATTTATTTACACAACTGCAGAGCATGAAGGAGGCATCTGTCTATATGAGAACATGCCTTATTTGTACAAAAGGGTTGACACACTGACGTCTGCTGATTTGTCAGTGGTGAAGAGGAAAAAGGAGACTTTAAGTGGATGATATACAGTAACTTCAGATGACTAGTTGAAAAAAAATGTATGAAATGTGGTTCTAGTGGAATAAATTTTTTCATCATAAAACCGAGACATACTGTACCCATATCAATACACAATACAAATATTTCATAATTTAAAAGGCAAAATATCCAGAGACTGATTGATTCAATCATACTGCTGCTGTTTTATCTTTATATTATTTATATGTTTCTAGTATTGCTGTTTTTCTGCTTTTATTCTAGGTTGACAATAACATACCCAGAGCATTTCCTTCAATGTGTACTTGACAAGTAAAAGAATTACTGGCATTGCAGCCAGGTAAATTACACCAGCTTTTAGTGTTTCCACAAAATCTACTATTCATTAGTATCTGAGATGAGCAGTTTTATCATATATATATAAATTTTCAGGTTTACTCCTGATGAGGCCAATCAAAATTTAACAATAAAATTGGAATTAGCGGTGTAAGACATTTCTAGAAATTCCATTATAATGAAATCATTAAGAAAGTTTTACTGTGCCTCCAAGTTTCCAAACAGGAATACTTTGTACAACTGTAGGAGTGGACCAAAGGTCCTCTGGCAGACCTCTAGCTAGAAATATTGGCTTCTAAAGCTAATGACCTTAAATTGCACACACGGGTACAGTTAAACTTTGCTTGTTCCCTCAGTAGCTTACAACAGCAAATATGTCATTGGGAGAATAAACAACAATTACACTCACTATGCCTCTAATTACATCACCCTATGTTACTATCACGAGCGAGGGGAGATGTGATTAAAAGCCACAAACAAAAGTACAACTTATGATGAGCATATCCTAAAATGTTATTTACTAAAAGCAAAGAAAATGGACAGGAGACAAATAGCACAAGCAGTTAGAACCCTCGTGAGTATTTTGTGGTCAATTAGGACACTTAATATGACTGGGAGTGCTGCTGCACCTTAGAAAGACTAAAAAAGGTAAGATGCCAAGCAGCAGAAAATAATGTATTAAGGGGGACCAAGAGATAGTGAATTGATATAAAAAAATCATACGGAGCTAAACCAGTGTTCGCGGTAAGTAAAAGGGCCCATTTCACTTTTCCATTACAATGAGAGTGGTTACCTCAACTACGGGTGAATGCTGTCCATTGACTGATTTGTTTTCGTTTGCATCCAACTTCAGTCCTTTTACTGTCTTAGGTCCTTTGAGCAAATGGAGATG
Source organism: Phyllopteryx taeniolatus (assembly GCF_024500385.1). NCBI lineage: Eukaryota > Metazoa > Chordata > Actinopteri > Syngnathiformes > Syngnathidae > Phyllopteryx > Phyllopteryx taeniolatus. Next base: position 10,939,265 of record NC_084511.1, on the reverse strand, counting down.
GCCATTTAACCTTGAGGCCTATCAATAAATAAAACTGACACGGATAAATAAATAAAATGGGGGCGCATATCAAATGGGCGTTAGTCAATGGGAGCAACTCAACTTAACTGGATGGGTGGAGTGCATGAGTCTTGTGTTGCTCTGGCATCAACCCTGCTCGATCTCTTAGTTATCCCTCACTATCGATAGTCGTCGATGCATGGATGGTCTGCTTTGTTTCACCGGAGTCACCCTCACCTTCTCACGTACAACAACCTCTCAATACGCAGCTATGTATCATAATACCGCAAACCTTTGGGTCTGATATAGTGGACCGAATTTTACATTTGACAAAAACATATGAGAAAATATATACAGTAACGCCTCGCTATATCGCGGTTCACCTATTACGGATTCAGTGCATTGCAGATTTAAAAAAATAATAATAATAAATCATACTTATATTCCTGATAAAGAGCCATATCACGGGATTTCTTTATCAAAAAAAAATATATTGTTGTGCCAAAATAAGTATTTTCTAGCCTAAAACATTAAAAAACAAAACAAAATGAAAATTCATTAAAACACATATTACAAGGAATAAAATACCTGTACATACCATACAGTACATTACAAGAGCTCTGTTGTGTTGAGCGCAGAGATTTCCGAGTGTCTTTAAACGCATCGCGTTTGGCAAGTGTGTGTGTGACCAAGGGGCGGGGGAGCCGAGAGACGGTTACAGCTCACAATATGAGCCTCACAGTGTCACCGACTAGTAACCGTGTTTCGTTACTTCATCAATAAATGTGAGATAATTAGACTAACTTCTCATCATGTATCATTGGATCACTTCATTTCAAACTCTACAATGCTGCCGTTCTGTGCCTTCTAAGGTATGCAGTTCGCGCAGAAGAAGATGCTAACTTTAGCAGATAACTAGCCGAAAAGATGAAACTTCTTGACGTGTTGATGGAAGCGAGAAGGTTTGGCCTGTTGGCAGCCATTATGGCGTAAATGAATCTGCGGTCTGGTATCTAAAGAAGGAATATAATAAAAGAATATAAGGGTGACAGCAGGAATCCTTTCCCTGACTCTGCAGTGTCATTTACAATCGGCATCACCTTCAACTTCAATGTTGAGTACCCTTATAAAATTTTATATGTTGTTAAAAGGATGTATGTTTAAGTGTATAAAAACGGTTTAAGAGTATAGGAAACATTTATAAGAGTATAGTAGAGGTTAATGAGAGGGAAATATTATAAAGTGTGGGAGTGGACAATTATACAGCTTAATATGTAAAAAAATAAAACATGGCCGCTACATCGTGGATTTCACTTATTGCGGGGGCGGTCCAGAACCTAATCCCGGCAACTCACCTTCGCATTGCAACATTATTATTATTTTTTTTATTTTAACGTGAAAACAGGTATTCTAAAGCAAACAGTTTTTACAATTATATAAATGCTAATGTTAAAATGATAAAACGAACAACGTTTCCCTTTTTCTTCGACCATTAAAACAGTTTTCAAAGACGATTATATCCCAGGTGGACCAGCATTATGTATTTGACTTCAGCAATCCACTGTAGTTTGCCCATGAAATTGAAATCAAATTTGGCCGAACTAAAAACACGAGGCATTTTTTGGGAGCAAATGTCCAAACAAAACCATTACTCAGGGCTTCGAACAGCAATGGAACAGCGACTTCGAAAAGGGTTGGGACCGTGCCATCTCCCGTCTACCTCCCCCACATATACCAGTTATCTTCATTGTGTTTTTACAGGATTGGGTGGCTGAAATGTTTTCTAATAAAACTTTTAGCTGGGCTCCTGTGTTCACTCTTCATGATATTTGTGTTAGCTTCAATTTAGAAGAAGCATTTTTCAATGACATATTATTCACTTCCATACAAAGTACTATTATTCAGACTTACTGTAAACCTCGACAATGGTGCAAAATCACTATCATCTCAACAATTTCTTGTGATTCTTCTCCAAGCTAAGAGTATTACATACAGTACATTACCATTTCTTTGCCATCGTTGTTCCTTGCATTCCTGTTTCAAATGGATCACCTGAATTTATCGCTCTTTGACGTGTGATGTCTTTATCAGCAGCTACTGGAATTACCACTATCACTCATCTCCTGATTTGCCATTAGTAGATTTGAAAGCCCACAAAGTCAAATTAATTCCTCCTCATTGCAGTCGACATACTGTATTGATAGTGTCGTATACCTGTACTTGCAAACGTGAATGTAGACATTTAATCGAAAATGGCTTAATAACAGCCACGGCATATGAAGAGAGGTTACAAAAATAAAGAAAAAAAAACAGGTGTGATGGCACAGGAAGACTGGTTTGATTGTGTTTGTCATTGTGAGTGGAACAAACAGGAATGTGTCCAACTCCTACGCACATTTGTTTTTTTCTCCAGCTGATCATCAGCTGGCCCTACTGTATTCCTAATGAGCAATGCATTAGGTTTAATTCAACCGAAGCAATTTATTCATCCTTCAACACTAAGTATGATGGCTAAGGCTGGATTACATTATATGAGGGCTATTTATCAGTGAGTGGGACGCTCTTACTGCCAGCCTCTTTATTGGGCATTTCTTTGGCTTTAAACACTGCAAATTTATAGCTCTAATAGGAATTCATCACAGAATGAAGCATATCAAACTTATTGTGTGGATGTGCCCTGGGTAAAAATAAGATAAAACCCTCTATTATGGGACCGCCAAAGCATATTTGCCCTCTGAAATTGATCCATTATTGACAATTTACACTTAGGGTGACCTTTCATAACTGCCCCCACACTTGAGAAGCAATTTTGTTAGGAGACTGAGCAAGAAAAAAACCCCCAAACAAAACAAACAAAAAAACAAAAAAAAACGCTGAATATACTCCAGGATATTACTGGATATCATAAACTAGTATAAGCTAGTTCACTGATGGCTCAATAAGCAGTTGGGGAGAAGTATCTTTTACATCAACGATCCTCGTAGTGGCCCAGCAGAATTATCATCTTATTACCTCTGCCAATGTGATTGTGTTTATCACAGGGTATTTGTTATACAAAAAACTTTGGGTGGCTAAAGTTTTAGAAATAATCTAAATTTCACTGCTATGGATCAATGCATCAAAACAAAATTTCTTCAATTTTGTAACACTGCTAAAACATTTTTTTATCATGTTCCTTAATTTCTGCATGAGTCTTAATGACTCAAATTTGGACACATCCTTGAGTTGTGTATTTTTGAATGTTACAGTGACCAAATGTCCTATTTTCTTTTCCCAAGAAATGCCAACTTTTTGGGCTGACAAAAAAACATCCATGTGGGATCTCTTGTCAGAATGCATGCTTCCAATTGCGTTTCTGTTCCAAGTCTCGCCTTCCTGCAGAGTCTGACTGTAACGCCACTGGATGAATGTTCAGTCACAATACACAATATAATACACAACAACAATAATAATAATAATAATATGATGATGATGATTAATAATTGTAATCATAATATTATGATTATTATTAATAATAGTAATAATAAATCAGAATTATTATAATTATTACTATTATTATATTAATACATTATCAATGCCATTATTATTATTGTCTTAATTAATATGATATTAAATGAGACTCTCTTTTTAAAGGCCATTTATTAGTTGCCCACAGCCCCAAACAACTAATTTGTCATGGTGTACAATTGAGTGTTGAATTAGAATTGCATTGTGGGAACTATTATAATAAAGAAAAAACAATTCCCATGATCAGGTTCTGGTAACGTGTGTTTTTGGGTCAAGGCAAGGTGTAAAGGCTTTTTCTACGCCAGAGGATATAGCCTCTTAAAAATAGTGGCACAGAAGTGTGCATATCTGCCTTACCTTTCCTTATCGCTGGGAAACAGGTAATATATTTCAAACAGCACCGCTTTGCTCTCATCTTGCGTTTTAATATCTCGAATCTGCTCAACCCATCCAAGCAACAACATGAGGCACAGAGTCCTGTGGGTCTTTTCGTCTGAAATCACATTAGCGCCACTTCCTGCAGGATTGCCTCTAAGGCCGCTCCGATGAATAGCATCTATTAACACCCGGAGTGGATGCCCGGAGGAGGTCTTGGCTCTCAACTCTGATATCCAACAGAAACGGTCATACATGCTTGAGAATGTTTGTACGGGAAGTAGTGTTTAATGGCCAAAGAGGTTGCAAAAAAGCAGAGAATTCATTGTATGCAAATCTATCCCTAAAGTACAAGTCAGTTTCATGAATTTTAAGGAACAAGAATATCAAAAAAGGTTAGACAGCTGCAGAATTCCTTGCAATATGAGGTTCATATAGAAAAACAAACACAACAAAATTATGCATTAAAATATTATTTACAACCCCAATTCCAATGAAGTTGGGACCTTGTGTTCAACATAAATAAAAACAGAATACAATGATGTGCAAATCATATTCAACTTATATTTAATTCAATACACTACAAAGACAAGATATTTAATGTTCAAACTGATGAACTTTATTGTTTTTAGCAAGTAATCATTAACTTAAAATTTTATGGCTTAATTGGAATTGGGGTTGTATATCAAAAATGACTTTGGGGGATAAAACACAACAATGGGGTGTTTACCATCGCCAGCATCTTTTCCATCAGATGCCTTCCTTGGGGGCCTCTTTGTTTTGCCCCTTTGCAGATTCATCCACTTTAGCTTCTTTAAAATTTCATGAGAGAAACTAGGTAATTTCATCTTCATTAAACATACAGCGGGTCCGCTCTCTGATCCGACCCAGTGAATTAAATGCAGGGGCTTTGAAAGATTATAAGGTTGGGCTGAAATTCCCGGGTTAGCATCATATCACTACATCTCTATTTTTAATGAGAGTGTAAGTTATCCCCGCCCCCTGTTCAATGTCAAATAAGTCCTGACGAGACTTACTGTACAGAACTGATAAGGGAACTTTTGATGGACTGACCTGTGAAGGTGAAGCGGGATAACAGCACAGAAAGGAATCGAGACTGGATCCCAGGTTTGGGAATGTAATGACGTTGAAAAGACAGCAGATATATAGAATTGCCTGACCCCTCTTTGAAATCTGATAGATGTGTCTTTTGAGATGCCCCTCACTACGAACGACCCACTGAGTCTGTGGCTTTCATCACTGACCGAAAACCGATGAAGCAGGATGTATGAGGGGCTTGTGTTTTAAATCTGCCAATCTCCTGCCAGATACCTAGGTAACAGTCTGACCACGGGGGGAACGGAGGAAATAGAGAATGTACTGCCTAACTTTATCCAACTCTGGGAAAAAGCTTGATATTTTTTTTCTTCTTCAGATACACACACATATGCTCATTCGTCTTACACCAACCTGATTAAATCACTATGTATTTAATGCGCTATCTTCCAGAAACTCCCCAAGACTCCATCAAACTGTCCATTTTTTCGGTACTGAATTAGGACCATCTGGTCTAATTGTATAACACATGCACGGAGCCTCCGGGGTTAGCTTTTCCATCTCATACAAAGTGGAGACAAGGAAATGGGAAATGCTTGTGGAATAGGGCATAATAGTGACTGGCAGCACCAAGAATTGCGTCGAGCCTGACACTGGAGGTAGTCAGCTGGAGGGAAGTTCAGTCTGAAAGACGACAAGCAGACACTAGCTGGTTTTAAATCAACTCACGATGACGCAAGCAAAGAGAGACACTCGGTTACAAGGGGCTGCTGTAGAGGATGCTAAGTCAATCAAGCTTTAAAGCATCTGATGACAATCATTTTGACAAGTAGGAGGGGTATACATTTGGTACACTGACAGAATCACTTCTTTAATGCCTTTAGTATTATAGTATTACATTTCCCCGGACAGAGCGAAAGCAAGTGCCACTACAGTGCATGTTATACTTTTTTAAATACTGCCTCAAATAGTACAATGTCCCACTATAATCTGAAACCATCTCAGGATTTAACATTTTGGCTATTACAGTGTTCCCTCGCTACTTCGCGCTTCACGTTTTGCGGCTTCAGTGCTTCGCGGGTTTTTCCCAAATATTCATTAAAAAATATATATAAAAAATACAGCCATATTGGCAGCCATATTGTGGAAACACGAGTGGTTTCATGTTGATGCGCGCGAGAGAAGGTTTCCCTGCATGCCAAACAAAGAGATGAGTTGACTCAGAGGCTTTGTACATGCCTGTACTGTACGGGCACTCATACAAGGGATGTGATTGGTTCCCGGCGCGACATCGACCAATGAGAGCACGAGTGGATTTATCCCGTGAGCTGATTGGCTGCGCATCAACGCAGCCTCAGCCAGCATCTTCCCTTGTTCTGTCTCGCCAGTGTTAGCAATAAATGTTTTCGTTTAAGCGATAATTTTTTTGATTAGTTAAGCAAGCCCTTACAATGTCCCCGCGAAAGCTTCCTCCGGGGCGCCCAAGAGGAAGAAGAAGATGATGACCATCAGCGAAACTTTTAGATTTGATCAAAGAGGGCAGAAGTTATGCATCTGTGGCACGCCATTATGGCGTGAATGAATCTACAGTGCAGTACATCAAGAAAGAGGAAGCAAACATCTGCAAAACTGCTTCAAAACACTTTTTTTTTTTCCCAAGGGATTAAACACATTCATCCTGCAACAGTTAAGATACGTTTTGCCCCAGAACCTACATTATATTCAAGTGCAACACAATAAAGCTAAAGAATAAAATAAGAATATAAATACATTTGGCGGCATGGAGTACGACTGGTTAGCACATCTGCCTCACAGTCTGAGGACCGGGGGTTCAAATCCTGGCCCCGCCTGTGTGGAGTTTGCATGTTCTCCCCGTGCCTGCGTGGATTTTCTCCAGGCACTCCGGTTTCCTCCCACATCCCAAAAACATGCATGGTAGGTTGACTGAAGACTCTAAATTGCCCTTAGGTGTGAATGTGTGCGTGAAAGGTTGTTTGTCTATATGTGCCCTGCGATTGGCTGGCGACCAGTTCAGGGTGTACCCCGCCTCTTGTCCGAAGATAGCTGGGAGAGGCTCCAGCACGTCCGCGACCCTTGTGAGGATAAAGCGGTATATAAAATGGATGGATATAAATACATTCAACAGAATTTTTTTTTTTACATATTATGTTGTTCAAGATAGAAAAACGAGATAATACTTGAAAACACACAAACACACACACTACACTGTGTTGTAAAATATTATGCAAATTATATTTTTCTCAGATTTTCCTACATATTCAACACAAATGACAGTCACCATAATGTTCAAGTTATCAACTATTAGAGCATAAACGGAATGTTTTTTTTTTTTTTTTAACAAACTCCCAATGATAAAAGCATTTTTTTGAAAAATAAAAAGCGTAAAATGCACTCGTCCAAATTATTACATACAAGAGCGTTTCAAGACATTTTCTAGATTTTAAAGAGTTGAAAATAGTCATTAATTTAATTTGAAGCAATAGGAGACCATTTTTACTGAAATCATAAGCGAGTTCAAACAAAAACATCTTAACAGGTCAAGTTAGATTTTAACATAGGAACGCTTATTTGATAGCAGTTGCACAATTCTAACATCCGTTTTGAGAGATTCTGCTTGAATCTCTTTGCAAGATGACAGAATGGCCTTCTAAAGCTACTGTTTGGATGTGAACTGCCTCCCACCCTCATAGATCTATTGCTTGGTGATACTCCAAAGGTTCTCAACAAGGTTGAGGTCAGGGTTTCTCTCCTTTTATGTCCACAGCAGTCAATGAAGCAGAGGGATTCCTTGCAGCATGAGATTGTTCACTGATGAGTGCCGTGTAACCCTGGATGGGCCAGACAGATGGAGTAGTGGATAGTTGGTGGATGCCCACCATGTCCCAGCAAAGCTGCAACATCAGCAAGGAAGTGGCGGATTCATGTTTTGGGCCAGATTTAATGAAGAAGATTGAGAGAATGTGTTGTTGAGAATGACCACTGAAAAGTATGGAGGGTTTCTGACTGACCACTTTACTCCATCGACCAAAAAGAGGAAACGTGCTGTATGTAACAAAATCATCTTATTGCATTACAATGCACCCTGATCACTCGGCATCATTGGCTGCAATGTGCATAAAAGGAGAAACTCATGGTGTGGTCTCTATCCTTCACTGACCTCAACCCTATTGAGAACCTTTGGAGTATCCCCAAGCAAAAATCTATGAGGGTGGGAGGCAGTTCACATCCAAATAGTAGCTTTACAAGGCCATTCTGACATCTTGCAAAGAAATTCAAATTGAAACTCAGTTCAATGTGTATAATAATTGTGAAGCTGCTATCAAATAAGGGGTGCTATGTTAAAATATATCTTGACCTTTTAAATGTTTTTGATTGAAAAAGCTTTTGATTTCATTAACTGACCTCCTCGGGCTTCAAATTCAACATATGACTATTTCACTTCTTTAAAACCTAGAAATTGTATTGAAACTCTGTTGTGTGTAGTCATTTGGAACAGTACATTTTAAGTTTTGTATTTTTCAAAAAAATACCATTATCATTGGGAAGTTTGTTTGAAAACATTTCAAAATTATGCTCTATCAGTTGAGAACTAGAGACACACAACAGAACAAATCTTAAGGAAGGTTCTTTTGGAGCTAACCCTAAACCATAACACAAAACCTAAACCCCTAACCCTAACCACTAACACCAAGCAAATTTAAACTAGTCGAGCTCATGAGCAGAGGTGATGTTATTTACTTCAAAACTATCACAACCACAATGAAAAAGCAGCTCACTCCACATCATTTAGTTAGACCACAGGTGGAGTTATCGCACCCAATTTACCAAGTGACTTTAAAACCACTAATCGTCACATTCAGTGAAGCTAAGAAGCCAACGTCATGTGCAAATACAAACTACAAAGCCGGCCCGCCCCCAGGATTCCCTTCATTAAAGTCAAAACATCAAAGTGGACACTCCACGTCCCGAATGCCCCACGAAATTCCATTCATGGGAATTCTAAAGAAGAATAAATGAGAAAGGGCTTCACCTCTGTGAAGGTTTTGAATCTAGAGATTAAAAGGTTTCTCATAAATGTTACAATTGCCTGTTATAAGTTGTGTGTAGGTTTGTTTAAGATACTGTACATACTGTACAGGATCGCGACACACATGGGTGAGTCCGTCTACATAAAAGCAAACATCAACACAGGTAATATATTGTATGTTCAAAGCAAAGATAACGTTCAATATCTTTTACGCAAAGCTTCCCAAGGCCCCTCATGTTCTTAAATTGAATTCAACCAATTAGTCAGAAAAGTAAAGTGCTTATTCAGAGCTGTTGATTGCCAATTTAGGAATTTTAGGAAATTGTAGTAAATACACATATATCTATAAAAAGGTCACTTGTTTTGGAGTACAAAGAAAAAGGTAGAGTAAAACTGAAAATGAAAGTAAATATGCGACAGGGACACACATTTGCTGAAGGTTGCAAACAGAAGAAAATTGTTGTGGCAGAGCAGGCACTAAGAAAAGTTCATTTGTGAACAAAGTTTTGGGATGTAGAATACAGAAATCAATGCTGCTCTACAATGCAAAAAGAAAAACCTTTCTGATCATGAGCCTTTCTCGTGTCATTCTTTAGATCCTTATTTCGGTGCAGTATTTCAACATTAGTCTTTGCAAAGTGACGCAAGAAGCTCAGCGAAGGCGTTGTAGAGCACCTTGACGTGAGGAAGGACGTGAATTACGCATAAAACCATGATAAGAGGAGCGGGAGGAAAGGTGCTGTCGTATGGAGATGGAATATACAAAGTAGGGATGCACCGAAAATTGAGTCACTGAAAATCTTCGGGCGAAAATGGCCCAAAAGTGCATTTTCAATTTTCGACCAAAAGACATTTGTGGCTGAAAAAAGATGTCCAATTATAGGATGCTGTGATGACGCGAGCAAATTAGATATTATATACAGATTATACAGTTGTATAATGTTCCATGTCATGTTCAACTTTTGACAGAAAATAAATATTTAAACTAAAAGGATAAGAAGAGTAACAGGGAACATTTAACATCAATTGATGTACTGATTAAATTTATTTATTCTTTTGCGCATTAATATTATTGCATGCAAATGCAATGCCTTACTTTTAGTGAGGTTAGTACACAGTCATAGCCATAAATGCAATTTCACTAATAATTGGCATAATAATTTCTTTCAGTTTTCGTTTTTTGGCCTTGCTTTCCTCATTTTCTATTTTCGCTTTCGCCCAAGAATTTTCATTTTGGTGCATCCCTAACAATAAGGGACTTAAAAACACACACACCTAGGGTTCTGTAACCATAGTTTGCAGTCGGCCAGCGAGAGCCTGGACTGGAAGGACTTTGATCACCTGTAAAAATGTTGTGGATGGAGTGGAGGGGAAAAAGATCAGAGTAAAAAAGGGAAAGGGAAGGATGTATGAGTCAGACAAGAGAAAACAGGATTAGAGGAGATTTATTTTGACAAAAATGAAACTCCCAGAAACAATCCTCAGAAGTGATAAAACACCTTGGCACCCATTCAAAACCCCAAGAAAGCAAGATAGAATTCAAACGGTGAAAGTGAGGATAAAACACACCGTATTTCCTCCAATAGTGGCCTCCACTGTAATAGATGCCATAATCCAACTAATTGATGTGACTACAAGACACCCCGTTTTGTTCCTTTAGTGGTGCCGCTGTAATTAGATTAATTTTGGCTGACATAACATACTGTACATTGCTGCACAGCACACATGGCTTTTGTAAAGCTGGAGTTTCACAACAAAAAAATGCTGCTACTGCAAGCTGCTGTACATTTCAACACTGACAGCAAAGTCATGAAGGATTGCAAAAAGAATCTGCAAATTAATTAGGGATTGTAAAATATTATAAAAAAGATGCTTCGTACAAACTACTAAAATATGCCTGCTGCTCTCTGCAGTCGAATAAATAAAAACACCCCAAGGCCACTATAAGAGAAATTACAGTTGGTTTAAATTTATACTGTCATACCATTGAAACAAGAGGAAAGGCATACATTTGCTTGCACTAAAGGAATGTAAGTATGATAACAAAAAAAGACCCCCCCCCAAAAATGGACGACTATAAACTCATGGGTTGACAAATTATAAAAAAAATATTATCCAAATAATCAAGCGAGCATACACAAATAGTATAGTACAAATGATAGAAAACCTTTCAAATCAAATTGAGTAAATATGTGCATGCAAATGGATATGTAAGGATGTAGTTAACTGGTTAACTGGTTTTCTACATGATCATCATCAACAATAACCAATAACCATTATTAATACAATGGTCAAAGATCATATCAGGCGTTATCACAGGTTTTTGTGGGGCTGTTGCAGGTATACAATTGAAATTTCATCCTTTAAATAGAACATAAGCAAACGCATAATTTTGTGCTACAAAGCAGTGAACCTAGTGAAGGTAAAATTAATCAGAAAGGAGACTCAAGGTCAACCTCCATGAGGAAAAGCCCTTCAAATGCAACAGGCCATTTTTATATTTGAATCGCGTCTGTATCCACAACACAAAGGGATACAAGCAAAGAACTGCGTCAAACCATGATCAATTGCAACTTGGCCTCTTGCAATCACAAGTTATGTGCTGATTCTACAAGTGAGCAAATAAGCAAACTTTACATTGCTATAAAAAATTTGTATGAAGACAAACTGTTTTGTTCTGCCTTACCGTTTCGTGGCGTTCGTTTTCGTCGATCACGGAAGGCTGCTCCTGACTGCAGAGCTTCCATCAAGCTGTCCATCACTCCAGTTTCATCTCCCTCTGTTGGACAACACAAAAATAAGCAATAATATAATTACTACACAGTATTGTTTAAGTGTGCACATATAATGTATTCATACAAGGGTACTTTGGGCAAGATGTGGTCCAATGGTTGGGAATGAAGTATGAGCAAAAAATATGATCCATATGCACAGGAAGTGAGACAGATGGTGAAGAAAATATCCTCACTAAAATATTATGAAAAACGTTTACCAACACATTTTAATTTCACTATTGGATCACCGCTCTATGGTTCAGATACAACAAAGTGGGAAAGGAAAACTATTGCCATCTGGTAACAGAAATTACGTCACGCCCCCCCCACCCCCAGAAAACTACACTACAGGTTTATGAATGACAGACTACGATATATATATACAAAGTCAGACAGCCATTAAATAAAGTATTCTCCAAATGGCACTGAAAGATTATGAAACACATTTATTGATACAATTTTACTTTGAAATTTAATCACTGCAATGTATTAACTATAAAACATAGTAAAGAAATTGCCATCTGGTGGCCAGCTAAAAACCCAAGCCTTCATTGCCAAAAAAACAAACAAAAAACAAAACACCAAAAAGGCTCAATCTAAACATCCTGAGAGCAGCCCTTTTGCAGAGGTGGCTGCGCAACTATTTTATTGCATTGCTAAAATTTGAGGACGACTATCACAGTGCCTCAAAGGCTCATGAATAACTTGGCATATTGAAGCCTGTTGCCTGTTTGAATGGGAAATTAATGGCTCACGGCGCCATCCCCTTGGACAGAGAGCTAAATTGAATGACTGCTCTCCATTAATTATAAAATACATAAAAGAATGAGTCGCCGCTGTTCCTGACAATAAAAATGTCTCTGAGCGATGCCTGTCCTTTCTTAGTAAACTACCAGAAGGAATAAAGTAAATTTAAAGCTTAGCGACTTAGAAAAGGGAGCCTTGAGACAAAAGCATCCACTGATCGCCACTGACAGATATTCTTTTTTTTTTTTTTTTGTGTAGCTAACGCAGGGGAGCTAAGTGCTCTTTACAAAGACTTAGTGCGGGGCCACTCAATGCACTAGCCCTCTGTCACTGTTGAGTTAATGACACCAAAACGAGCCTTCAAAAATAATCCCTCCACAGTGCAGCCAAAACCGATGAGTGGATTCGAGTAGAAAGTTGACATAGCTAAAGAGACAGGTAGGCGATGCTTGGAGGGCTAGGCGACATGCACCATGGTGCTCAACGGAGTTAAAAAAATAAGCGTTGGTTCTATATCTGGGTCATCTATCTTTACGCCCCGATACTAATGAGTCAGAGTGCCAACCTTTTCATCATTCCAGCACAGAACAGGCATTATTTTAAGCTAGGATCATTAGGGTGACTTATAGTGTTGCCGGGGAGTTCAATTCATTCGCATACGACTGCTCCAGCTCAATATTTACATTAGGTCTCTTCGCATCTTGTTTTCTTCACATTCCAAAATAAGTAACTAGGTGCTGCACGATCAATCCTTTGCAATTTAGAAGAGACACAGTAGTCAGACAAATTATATGCAGCCCCCCCCCCCCCCCCAAAAAAAAAACACATTGAAAGCTGCTAGATCAATTTAGGCAATGTCACATATTTTTACATTATGAGAGAAAGAAAACATCCATCTTGCAATCATTCATGCCAAACAGAAGAGACAAAAACTAAAAATGGAAGTACTGCATGTCTAATTCTTGAAATTGCAAATCTTCGATTGAACTAATTTTGCTCTCCCTGTCTACCTCGAAGCCTTTTCCCTAAGAGCTGCTTTGATAACGGTGTATCTGTTTATTGGTGCTCTATACTTAACAGCAATCCCAATTAAATCAAATTTAATTACACCAGCTTTATCAGGCAAAAAAAAAGTCTGAGCCAAGTAAGTGCTTATCTTATATTGCAGCACTACACCCAGATAGCAAGCTCATTGGTTCAAAATGAGGAAGCATGTGTTTGTAGCTATAGAACAATATGGAGATCTTTTGTGGCACATGCTTCTGATGTAGGCAAGCGAGGGCACTTTGCGTGTCCGGCGGCGAGAAGTAAACATTTATCTATAACCACCTGTCACAGGAAACTTTTTGACAGCTCCTTCTCTGCTGCCTTTTTTTCCGACCAGACCACGACGTTGCAAAGGAGCACCTGACACTTTGATCAATTTGTCCTACTTCTAGCCTAACTGTAGCACAATTCATCATTCGTAATGGCCAGGACTTCAGAGCCCTGGAAAGCTGTGTTTCAGGAAGAGCACTTGCAGACACGCACAAACTAGATGACTAAAATGGGAAACATACTCCCACGTCACCAAACAGTGCTCCATTAACGAGGTCCTGTTGGACTGCTGCTTAAAAGGAAGCAGGCAGCAGAAAATTAGGCTTGATCCTATGAACATATTTAAAAACTCCATATAGAGTCAAACAAAACTATCCAAACTCAACAGATATAAATCAAAAATTAAAAAGAGATTGTCTCTTGAGCTCTGGTGTTTAGTGACTGAAGATGACATAAAAACTATAGAAAAGGGCTAACGTTTTATGCCGAAAAAGAGAACAGATCTGTCGTGTACTTAAAGGAAATTGTCTTCAAAATTGGTTAAAATGGGCTGAGACAGTCAAGACATTTACAAACCTTTCGAGTGATGGCACACCTTTTGGGCACCTCAACAGACGGCCTTAAGCTGCGGTAATGATCTTATAAAAGTTTTGCTCTTTGACTTTGAGGTACTTTTTTTTGTAGCGTTTAGGGTTAAATCTTTAAGAGTGGTAAGGAAGCCTTAGGAGAGTCAACTTGAGATGAACTATATCTTTTTTTATTGAAATGTCTTCATCTTGATCACTTTGGCCACTTGTAATGGTTCGGATTTACTCTTCCATGCGGTATATTTACAAACGACATGGTCATATTATCAAATTAATCTAATTAAGGTGGGTAATCTCGACAGTGTTTTACTGAAAGGGTTATTCATTCACATTAGCCCAGACATTTGTAAAATAAATGTGATAGATGCAATGCTATCGCTCACCTATTTTAAAGGAATTAGTTCATCACAATTTTCTTGTTCTAAGGAAAATAATCGTACGGATTGATTAAGAAAACACAAAAACAGGAGAGGAAAATGACAAAAGGAACAATAAAAGGAAGGTGAAAAACACTTTGCACAAGCCTGGTGGTGGCTGAGTGGTTTATGGGGCGCAACTAGCGGAGAGAACAAAGAAACAAGGTCGTAAAACACCTTCGACAGTCGACAGCCAGAGCTTATGTGACATTTAATTATTTCCAATATGCTACGGCAACAGAAACAGCAAGCCTTGGCTTAGCTTGAAAACAGGACTAAGCATTTACTATATCAATGACACCATAGGATTTGCACTGACAATTCCACTCAAAAACAGACTCCAGCAGCGTCTGAATCAATGGACGTGAAGCTGGGAGACTACTCGACTGTACATTAAGCAGTAGCTAATGCAAGTGTCAAGGCCATTTAGGGGAGACACAATTGTAATTGTAATTGACACACATTTGTATAGAAGGTGTATATTGCATGCAAAAAAACTGACTAATTTTAGATTTTTTTTTCATGCTATTATCATTGGACATACTACATGCACAATGTTCAATCTGGCCAGAAGTAAAGCTTTACAAAAATGCTTGATTTTGATTGACACTATAAGAAAGGTTATTAACTGAACACTGACTTGACTGAGTGCTTGTAGTTACACTGCATCACACTGACCGGTGTATCTAAAATTACTCTAATACTATTAAGAAACACGCAATATTATTTATTTATTCATTCATTACCGTAATTGTGCTGGTTGCTTTTGTAGTGGGTTTAATTTGACGATGTAGGTGTACCTCATGAGTCTTCTAAGTTTACCAACTACAAACTTTACAGCAATAGCAACATGACACTGATTTTCATTCAAAGTATTTGATCATATCCCCTTTCTTACAGTAAACCCCAAAGGAGTGACATTCCTGTAATTATGCAGCAGCATCAACAAAGCCTGTTCATAAATTCAATTTGCTACTTGTCACCTCCTACATGTTGTTCTTGGAGAGAAAAAAAACAAGTTGTATCGACTGAGATCTCTATTTCTGATGGGTTCATCATGAAAATAATTATTCGGGGAAGAGTGGGGTGAATCATTTCTAGAATTTTTCAAAGCTCCTGTCTGGTAGGCGTTCGTTTACAGCACTTATGATGTCATGCTGTGTGTCACAAAAACTGATAGCAGTGGTACTGCATATTCATGCAAGGATAAATGCAGCATAAGTATGAATATTAATGGGAAACCACAATGTATCTGACCAGAAAACATAAATTGAATGTATTACTCAGTAGCTGCAGCAAAAGCGGTACATGAGTCTGTCCAGGCTGCTCAGTAAAATATGGACAAAAGTGACAAAACACGTCTATATCAACGTATGTACGGTGGACAGTGAGTGACTTAAACGGTTCCTACTTCTCTGTCCCCGTCAAAATGCATGGATTGCAAAATAAGAATTTTAGGTGTGACAAGAAAAAAACAAGACTCAGACAGAATGAAGACAGGCTCATGACTAGGGTTGGGCATCGAGAATCGAGAACCGATTGGAACCGGGACTAACATGCCGGAATCGTTCAAATAAATAAAAGAAAATTTGGTTCCCAGTTTCGATGCCTACAGTCCGCCGACCCCGAAGAAGAAACTGGCGAAAACCAACGAAGAAACAGCGAAAACCAACGAAGAAGAACACGCACGAAGATGTGCTTGTGCCCAACGGCAGCGGCGAACATAAGTGTTAACTATGTTAAAATAAATGACCATTCACCTCAGGTAAACACTTGGATTAAGATTATATTGTGCAAAGGAGGATTTCACGATGTGTAGAAGCCTGATGTGCTTGCTCCTGCTCCGAGCGGAACTTCAGTCAAGTCAATTGGGTGAGTGAAACAATAAAATACGTCTATGCCAACATTGAGGCAGCTAACAAGTTAAACGCTGGGTTGTACATTTGCACTGATGGTCTTTAGCATTTATTTTAGTCTTCAAACCAATGTAAGAGCTGATGACAGACACAAAAATAAAATTTAAATTACCATACTGGAAAGAAAGTAGAAACAGTCCCTTTACAAGCTTAACATTGAGCTAAAACTTCACCAAAGGTGAAACTTGCAACTTTACATCACAGTATATTGGGACAAAAGTGACAAAAACGTTGTCTCACAGTATCACAAACACGAACCTTGTATCTCATCAGTGTGTAGGTAAAGGAATCAACATTTTACAGAGCATTTGGTTCCATCCACTACTCTTTCTTGGGTCTCGTTTTAAATGAGTTTTTACCGGTGTCGTGTTAAGTTATTTTTTATGCCACAATGCTGAGGTCTGGTGCGTACCCTTCAAAATAAAAGGCTACATGCTTAAAACAGGAAGTCCAGTTAAAACTTGCACGTATAAACCATTTGATGTGATAAAACAGTAGCAAAATAACTATTTTAACAACGCTATATTTAACTTTTAGCTGAAATATTAATTAATGAATATTAAGTCAATTGGGTCAGTGCCACACACATTGCCTTTTAGTTCATAGGTTTGATATTGATACTAGTTTATATAGAACGGCAATTCAAATGTTCATTTTAGTTCATGCTGCAAGCTGCTAAGAAAATGGATGTTCGTAATTTGGAAACCCTTTATTCAAACCACACAAGCTTTTTTGACCCAGCCCCCTAAAAGAATCGGAATCGAGAATCGGTTGGAACCGAAATCAAAATGAAGAACCGGAATCGGGACCGGAATCGCTCAAATTCAAACGATGCCCAACCCTACTTAGGACTCAATGCCAGTTGGCTAACTCATTTTTTCATGGTGTTGTCCAACATCTTGCCACCATTGTGATACAGTACGGCTCACTTCTCTTGCTCAGTGCTTCTTTACAGGCATTTGTGTAGCACACTGCTGTCGCGCTTTGTCACGCAACCGGAGGGGGCACAAACATGGAGAAACGAATCAATTTGAAATTCCTGATTTAACTCAACAGTGTGTCTCAAACTCTGGAACAGCAGTGGGCTACACAAAAGAAAAACGATGCAGCGAGTGAGAGAGTGCAAGCAATATTATAGCAGAATATTGGCAAGATGTTAGACAACCCTATGACAAAAACAGTTAGCCAACTGACATTGAGTCAAGAGTGTGGCTGCCTGTCTTGTTTCTTTATTTTCACACCACATTCTCCTTTTATCATTCTTAAGTCATCTGAGTAAAGAAAAAAAATCCACTGTCTGATGAATTCCAAGTGTCAGACATGAGGAACACTGCAAAGGAGAGATGTCGATGATCCACTATCCTCTAAATAGCCTCATACTGCATCTAATTTGCTCTGTAATGAGATCTAATGAGGGGTTACAGGCCGTGTGCTTGATAAATTGAAACCACGGGCTGAGAGTTTAAGTTCACCTCAGTCAACCTCCTCCTTGAGCAGGGTGGAGAGGATGAAATAAATAGGATGAGCAGCAGAGAGGAGAGGCAAAACCTACTTTTGCTTTTATTCTTTTTTTAATTTTTGTTTCTGTGTAGTTTTGAAGCACTTTTGTGCCCATCTGTTTGCTCACAGAAAGTCACCTGTGCAATTAACCTCGACCATTAGCTGTGAAACAAAGGCCTTGCTGGGAGGATGAGGGTGCTTCCTTATGGCCAGGTGGAGAGGCTGTAATGATGCTTTTTTATAATCGCGACTCTTGCTCACGTTAAAGCGGCAAAATTCAAGCTCGGTTGGCCAAACGTGTAACTGTTAAACTCGGTCTTCTCCCTTCCCACATTGCTGTCCAGTACTTTTATTGTCTCCCTTTTATCCTAGTTCTGCACACACTCAAACACACATTACAGACAACACAAGTGCCCAAAAGGACAGCAGTCATGCATCTGTTTGATGTGTTTTCCTTTTATCTCTCTCTAAAAAAATTGTTTTCCCCATTTCCGCAGTAGTCAAGCGGCAAAACACGACAAAAGCATTGACGCAACATCTTGGGAAACTTTTTCAAACACGTCTTTAATGTGCACCTTAAATTCCAACCTGGGTTCACATAGCTTTCCTGAGGCCAAGTTCAAGCATAACACCATTTTTTTCAAGCAATTCCAGCACCTTACCACCACCTATGTGGTACGTATATATTGACACAAAGGCATAGTAGTCAGAAAGACTGTAGGGTTACACCAGTTTACATTGAGAAGCAATGTCACGCCAGTATAAGGTCACCGTATGTGTTTCTGTTAGCAACACAGCACATGACTAGAGTTGCCTGGCTTTATTCCGTAAAATGGTGGTTGAATGTTCGTGCCAGGGACCTGGGGTCAATGTCCCAGCCACTGATGCAATAAGAGACTTCCCTTTAGATCAACAAATAATTACTCCTAGTCTAGCACCACCAAGTTCCAAGTGAGTGCTTTTGCTGTAAATAAATCAAGTGCTGATTTTGTCACTACCTCTGAACCAGCACTGTCACCAGCTTATTGTGAAAACTGCTCTACTTGCTCTCAAACCACCATCAGTGATCATGTAAGCTCACTTTCCTATGAGACAAACTGCTTTGCAATCTGAATAAACCTGAGTAGCAACAAGTGGACGCCATCTTTGTGTATTTTTTCCTAACAGATGGAATAAATGCCTCTAAAATCCTCCATAACAAATAAAATCATGAAAAACCAATTGATTACTAAAGTACATGACCTATTATATTGCCCAGACTGCTCTTCTCCTGAATAATGTTGTATTTGCGCTATTTAAATTTAGATTTTAGGGTCAGTGACGCCGTTTGAAACGTCACAGTAATTTTGACGCATCAACTTGGTGAACCCCTCGGAATTTTGGCCTGGACGAAAAAACCGAAGGGTCAAGGAAATACATTGAGAAATAATGGAGTAGAACTTTTACTATAATTTGAAGGTGTACTTTGACCAGGTTTTTCTCGCGGCCAACATTTATCATTATCGCAGTGCAAATCTCATCTGCAACTATAGCAAAAAGGAGGGTAAATCAATGATTAAGTCAAAGGATTCACTTACTTGTTCCTCTTTGTCATTTGACTGTTTAAATGTTATTTTCAATAAAAATCTGAAAACATAAATATTTGTGTGGTATTAGTTTAAGCAGACACTGTTTATCCTTGTAATTAAGATGAAGATCAGACCACATTTTATTACCAAATTTAAGAAATTTCTGCTGTCAAGTGGCGTAATGTGGTCAGGACACATTAGGCCGTTGAGCAGTCGGTGATGGGCCAGCTAGGTGTCCGTCCGCATGCCAAGTCAGTCGCCGGCCCACACCACAGAAAAGTGTGGAGCTCTGTGCCTTTTATGACTTAGGCATACAGGAGAATGTAGCCATAAGTGAACAACTCAGTAAAACAGCAACCATAGTTATATTATCAAGCACTTCATGCAAAGTTCAAGCACTTTTCATGGTCCTGGACCAAATGTCATTTAGAGCCTTGCTTTACCCTTTCTTGCAATTTGGCACAACATAAACACTACTGAATATATTTCAAATTCCAACATCCCCATTTTAAGCATCTGCGGGACAAACGCAGGAGAAAGGTTGTAAAAAGCAACGAGGGTGTAACTTTCCTAACCAAATAAGGACATCTGCCTGCATTTGAGTTGTTTTACTGACACAAACCCACTTGTGTCACTTCCCAAAAGACTCCACTCAAGGTTGCGGGGAGGGATGGGGGGGGGGGGCATTGTTGCCTGTACTCTGGTCCTGCCATGAGCTCTAGTCCAGCACCAGTCTCAGACTAGGAAAGGAGGGCGGAAACTTGGAATGTCTGGGAGATGTGGGAGATGGGTGCAAGGTGCAATATGTTGCTTGACATGCACCAGGTAGAGAGAGGACGGCTGGTCACTGCGCGCCCAAAGGAGAGAAATAACAGAGCTGACATGAACCCCCCATCCACCCTCCCCCCAAAAAAAAACGGCTGGGAGAGGCATGGAGGAGAGAAGTTGTATGTCGACAAGGGAGAGATGAAAGTGGATTAGCTGCCGCGGCGATTTGCATTCCGTGGTGGAACGAAAGCCCATGCGATGCCCCGAATAGCTGGATGCATGAATAAGTAAACAAACAAAAACAAAAATAAACCCTCCATCTGGATGGATGCTGCCAGGTCCCTAGTGGGAAACATTAGGGGAGGGTGGAAGGCGGTAAAGTGGGGGAGACCAGAGATGCATGCAATGTCGCAACCAACACACTCTCCTGCCTCCGCTATCGTTAATTTTCACCCCCCCTGAGTGTCCATATTGCTATTTCCATCCATATTTCCATGTGCTTTCAGATAGTTCTGCCCAGTAACACCACATTGTCATACGGGGAGGCTCTGACAGATGTTTGACATACTTTCTGGGGTCACCGTGTCAGCATGCACGGCTGAGTTGAAGCCACGACCACACATTTTCTAAAGATAAAATTTAGCAACAGCAACATACATTTTCATTCTGAGATCACAGAAGTCGATGGTCAGTTCCCTTAATGTAACTATTAAATATTAAAAGAATTACAGCTTTGTCCAAAAGCTTCTCTTTTGAGTCGTTGTCAAAACAAACTTAGGTAAATTTGACGTTGTTGTGTTTTCAGACTATTTATTATATAATATCAAAATTAAGTCGACATTTATGTATTTCAACATTTAGTTTTAGCTTGTTAGCAGGATTACACCAAATGAACGTCTAAACTTGGGTGCTAATTCAACATTTGGATCATTATCTCTTTTCTTTTGCTTCTGTACTGTAGAGTGTCATTCTAGTTTCTATTGCATTTTATTCCCTCTGCACAGTTGCCAAAAATATATTTATTTATTTTGTCTTCAGGGCAAGCTATAATGCCCTGATCATAAAAATGTAGTCACTGTTCAGATAATTCCTGCAAACGCAACAGTGAAGTATTCCTGTGAAAGTGTCACAGAACTACGTCGCTGAAGCTTGTTAAAAATCTGCACACCTTTTTTTTTATTAAACTTGTAATACATTTTATGATGCTGTTGTTGCTAAGGACAGGACAAGTAAAGAACTACTCGTCACTCAGGTAAATTAGATGAAAGACATGTCTAAGCTCATTAGACGCCCGTGAAGTTTGGCTCTTATCTCCAGGGCAGCATTCAGAATGAGTGGCACGTTTGGATAGTGAATCCAGACTTCTGGAATACGGATCAAGATAACATCTGAACTAAAGTCCACACAGGTTGTTTGCATCTTTGAAAGGCAGTGAAGTCTCCAAAAGCGAAACAGATTTAACAATGAATTCTGTTGAAGGTAATTAGGTTTGATTGACTGGAAAAGTGGCTGGTGAGGTCCACATGTGGGTGAGAAAATGATAAAAAACTTGAACCACACATAAATTATTGATATTCAACGGTGCCTTTGAGCAAGGGTGAACACATTTATGAAAGCAATTTTGGAAACTTATCCAATAATAGGCTAGATAAAAAAACCTATCTTTACAAAGATAATTGTGCTCTGTTTTTTCTTGACATTATCAGAGAGCTATTGACTTAACAATATATTTCTTATAGTGGTTGTTGTTCGCAGGGGTGTAGAACTGCACTGCATAAAAATGAGAACTGTTGAACTCCAGTGTTTTAATGCTGTTTGTCCATATCTAAACTGTGTTTTAGGATGCTTCGATGTTTTTCCTCAGGAGATACAATAATTTTGTTTAGTATGCTTGATAGTGCAGGCAATGTTTTAACTATCATTGTAATTGTCATACATGTAAAGGGAAGTAACACACTGTATAATGAAAATTCAATAAAGTAAACCCACTCACGAGATCTCAAGCGATATCAGACAAGACAGATTATTGTTTACTTTTGGAGCATTTTATTCCCACACAAAATGTGACCATTTTTCGGGCTTTCCACTTTGGGGGTTCACCCCTTGTTCTTATACTGTATGTAGCGAATGATGGAAATTATTTTTACACAACTAGACTTCAACTGATGCAATAGCAGAAAAACAGATTCTCATCACACCACTATGTTGAAAGCCCTTCTATAAACTCCTTATATACAGTAATCCCGGCATAGTCACTTTTCAATATACAAATTCATCTGTTCCAGTTATTTTTGTCCCTGTGGAACCTAACCTCGCAATTTTTGTGCCGCCAAAGCCCTGTCTAAATAGGAGCTGTACTGTAATTGGTGTCAAGAAAGTATGTTGAAGTAATAGATGGAAGTTACAGAGTGTCTGCTGCATGGGCATACACTCGCATGTCCGTCAAAATCAAATAATCTGGAAGCCATTTATTTTATGGGGAATGTTATAAAATGAGTATATAATATTTTGACATCAAAGTTTGGGCTATTACTATTATTTATTATTATTATGATTATTATTATAGGATATTTAGTATAGTTAATTACCATTAATATAGGAAATTCTTTTTCTCTATACACACACAACCACATATACAGACCCGTTCCAAAAAAATGTTATATCATGGAAAAGTTTATTTATTTCCATAATTCCATTCAAAAAGTTAAACTTTAATAGATTATAGATTCATGGCCCACAATTTAATCAATTCTAAGTATTTATTTGTATATTTTTACATAATTTGGTCTTCCAGCTCATAAAACCCACAAAATCAGGAATTCAAAACATTAGAAGACTGTGAAGAAATCACAATTTACTTCGCAGTTTTTGAAGAAAAAAAAAATAAAGAAATTAGGGTCACATTAAATCAATCAAAATATGATACAATGCAATGTAAGTGCAGCAGAAATTTTTTTGTAACCTTGGCCAAATCTGTGCCTTGCCAAAATTCTGTCTCTGAGCTCTTCAGGCAGTTCCTTTGACCTCATGATTCTCATTTGCTCTGACATGCATTGTGAGCTGTAAGGTCTTATATACACAGGTATCTGGCTTTCCTAATCAAGTCCAATCAGTATTATCAAACACAACTGACAATGAAGGTGTCGAACCATCTCCAGGATGGTCAGAAGAAATGGACAGCACCCGAGTTAAATATATGACTGTCACAGCAAAGGGTCTGAATACTTATGGCTGTGTGATATTTCAGTTTTTCTTTTTTAATAAATCAGAAAAAATTTCAACAATTGCTGTGTGTACATTAATGAGGAAAAAAGTGAACTTAAATGATTTTAGCAAATGGCTGCAATATAACAAAGTGCAAAATTTAAGGGGGTCTGAATACTTTCTGTAACCACTGTATATATATATATATATATATATATTCTGGCAGCTTCATTGACTCACGGTTTTTCACTATTCGTGGCAGGGGTATTGTTACGGAAGCATATGAGTCTCAGGGCATATGAGGGAATAAACAGTTACAATTCCATTTGGTGAATGTGTATCGATTGAGATGTAGTCAATCGTTGCCAAGCTAAGGCGACACAATAAAGAAGCATTCATTTTATCTTCTCGGGCTGTGACCTCGTGTCCCGACAAGCTGTCGGTGGCGCAACCGTCGTTTGCCGCGTCTGCGTTGCCGTGAAGACACAATTTGAACTTGGCGAGTGCGCACCTGCCTGTCAGTTCTCGCCTATGATCAGCTAGCACGGCTGAGGCTGTGACACAGGTGCGCCCACACTCGTTCCTGCCTTCCTGCAGCTGTGAGTGTGGCACAAAGCCATTAATCTCAGACCCTCCATCTCCGTCACAGCTGACAGGAAGCCGTCAACCACGAGTAGTCAACCAGCTGAATATGCATTTTGGTTTCGCAAGGCACTTGGAAAACACGTTGGAAATGGGGAAAAAATAAAAATGTGCTCCAAGGCACAAAATATAGAAAGACAGACAACTTAGCAAAGGTCTTATATAGACAGGTGTGTGGCTTTCCTAATCAAGTCCAATTAGTATAATCAAACACAGCTGGACTTCAATGAAGGTGTAGAACCATCTCAAGGATCATCAGAAGAAATGGACAGCACCCGAGGTAAATATATGAGTGTCACAGAAAAGGGTCTGAATACTTATGGCTGCGTGATGTCAGTTTGTCTTTTTTAATAAATATGCTAAAATTTCAACAATTCAGTTTTTATCTGTCAGTATGGGGTGCTGTGTATACATTAATGACGAAAAACATGAACTTAAATGCTTTTAGCAAATGGCTGCAATATAACAAAGAGTGAAAAATTTAAAGGGGTCTGAATACTTTCCGTACCCACTGTATATACACACACACACATAACTCACGCACAGTAACTCCAAATGTTATATATTTTCAGAATCTCCTACATATCTACAATATGACCGACTTTAAGGGGAAATGAATGCAGTTTAAACATTAGTGTATTTAAATTAATTTGAACATATTTCAAAATGTATATTAATTCATCACATGAATCGAAAGACAACATCCAACACTTACTCCCTAATTTACTTTAGGGAGTCTATATGGGAATCTAACATATTTTTTTGTTTGTTGTGCAAACATACTGTGTATTATATTACTATAAAGCATTTAAATCATTTTAAAAGTGACTAATTTCTCAGTGGATGTATTTCTTTGTAATGGGCTCGAAGCGATTTAAACCAGGCTACTTTAGGTCACAAGGTTCACATCTGACTCTCAAACATGCTTCTGGGCATGTTAGCAAAAAAATGAAAAACACTGTTAATGAACAAAAGCTTCCATCGTGTTTCATATTCATGTGAATGGCGTGACAATGCTTTGCAGTGTCTCATACAGAAGCGCAACCTAAAAGGTCACTTGAACACACTGTGTACAGTGTGCAGAATCAAGCTAGCACCTATGGTGAAATTCATAAGCAAGTTAAAAAAGAAAACAAGTGTAGCTAAGCCAGTTCAAGGAATTCTTTTTTTGTGCAAGGAACCTGATTTTATGCATGCAAACATATACAAGTTGATCCTCCAAGTGCAAAAGGCTGACAAGCAGGATGCATAAATAGAAGGATCATTGTCAACATGCCAACTGCTCACTGCAGAGACTCACAGGGACAATCAGACCTCATTCGATGGGCATCACTGAATTAGAATATGGCAATCACTAACAGGGGAAGACATGGTTTTGGATAGATAAAACGACATACTGGAGTATAATCGTGTATTGGAAATGGGACATTATGGAAAAATAAACTTCCATTGAAAAAATTCAGGTGCCGAGGTCCAGGTGCTCTATGAAGAAGTTGGGGAATTATCTAGAATTGGACACGGTAATGGATTACGTGGTGACATAACAACTTTTAGCTGTCATGTGATCAAAGATAAAAACACAAAAAAAAATTCTATTCCAAAGTATGCCAAACACTCTGGCAGAAGCATGATTATTTTCCCACCAAACAATTACGACTGATGTCTGCAAGCTTTTTCGACACATTTAGTTGAGTAAGCTCACATTCAAAAAAATAATTGCTTTGAAAAAAAAATAAGCCTGCATTGGTGGAGCCTTGCCCTGTGACTGACTGGCGACCAGTTCAGGGTGTAGTCTGCCTTTCGCCCGAAGTCCGCTGGGATAGGCTCCAGCGTCCCGCGACCCTAACCAGGATAAGCGGTGTTGAAAATGGATGGATGGATGGATGGTGGAGCCTTTGCATTTCTTTGGGTCGTTAGGATATAATTTCAAAACATGTACAGTGGTACCTTGGTGGCGCAAACTGAAGTCAACTCACTTCACATCAAGCAGCAGTTTGGCAGATAGTGAACAATTCTTTAAAAAAGAGGCTTCAAGCTGTTTATTGCCACTACCAGTTTAAGTTTACTGTTAAACTAAAAGAGTCCATCCATCCATTTTCTGAGCCGCTTCTCCTCACTAGGGTCGCAGGCGTGCTGGAGCCTATCCCAGCTGTCATCGGGTAGGAGGCGGGGTACACCCTGAACTGGTTGCCAGCCAATCGCAGGGCACATAGAAACAAACAACCATACGCACTCACATTCACACCTACGGTAATTTAGAGTCTTCAATTAATGCATGTTTTTGGGATGTGGGAGGAAACCAGAGTGCCCGGAGAAAACCCACGCAGGCACGGGGAGAACATGCAAACTCCACACAGGCGGGGACGGGGATTGAACCCCGCACCTCAGAACTGTGAGGCTAACGTTCTAACCAGTCGGCCACCGTGCCGCCTAAACATAAAGAGTGTTGTATTGAAAACAAACAATGCATCTTTGCCTTTGGAATATCTGCTAGCTTAATGCTAACATGTAATTTTAAAAACGCCACAGACGAGCTAACAAACAACCTTGATAACACGCTGTGTTATAACCCTTTAAGCAATGGATATTTGAAGACACATGATGTAGCGACGGTACGGTGACCGACTGGTTAGAGCGTCAGCCTCACAGTTCTGAGGACTCTGGGTTCAATCCCCCACCCGCCTGTGTGGAGTTTGCATGTTCTCCCCGTGCCTGCGTGGGTTTTCTCCGGCCACTCCGGTTTCCTTCCACATCCCAAAAACATCCATTAATTGGAGACTCTAAATTGCCCGTAGGTGTGACTGTGAGTGCGAATGGTTGTTTGTTTGTATGTGCCCTACGATTGGCTGAAAACCAGTCTAGTGTGTACCCCGCCACCTGCCCGATGACAGCTGGGATGGGCTCCAGCACGCCCGCGACCCTAGTGAGGAGAAGTGGCTCAGAAAATGGATGGATGGATGGAGATAGCGACATTTGTAGACTGACAACATAACAATGCACTGTGAAAAATTACTAATATTATATTTATGGTGGCGGCACGGTGGCCGACTGGTTAGAGCGTCAGCCTCACAGTTCTGAGGTGCGGGGTTCAATCCCCGTCCCCGCCTGTGTGGAGTTTGCATGTTCTCCCCGTGCCTGCGTGGGTTTTCTCCGGGCACTCCGGTTTCCTCCCACATCCCAAAAACATGCATTAATTGGAGACTCTAAATTGCCCGTAGGCATGACTGTGAGTGCGAATGGTTGTTTGTTTCGATGTGCCCTGCGATTGGCTGGCAACCAGTTCAGGGTGTACCCCGCCTCCTGCCCGATGACAGCTGGGATAGGCTCCAGCACGCCCGCGACCCTAGTGAGGAGAAGCGGCTCAGAAAATGGATGGATGGATGGATATATTTATGGTCCACTGCCCTGCCTGCCCCCCAAGATTTGAATGCATTACACACACTCATCTCCTTTCTTTCAATGCACTACACACACCTATCTCTGGAGGGCATCGTGTGGGTGGGATTTGGCTGCGGGGCAGCAGTGCCCAACAGCTCTGCCCCCCTCCTAACAGGCCACTCCAGATATTAATGCACCACTTATACACAGAGTAGGGCCAATGACTGCCAGGCAGTGTGGATTTTTACTAGGCTCGTGGCGGTGCTCCTGGGGCCAGGCCTCTCTGGCGGGATGGCCACTTGAAGTGGGGGCTCCCCTCTCATGCTCCGTGGCTGCTCTCCGGGTCGCCCCCCTCATCGTTCCCTTGTAAGGCGCCCCTATCTGCTCTCCTTTCCATCAAATAGGGGACACCGTCTCGCCTTCGGTCTGGGCGGGGACTGGCTACATTGTTGGTGTAGTGGGTTGGTGGGGGGCGTCTCGCTCTTCTGGGGGTGCAGTGGGGTTGGGGCTGGCGAGCGCGCAGGGTGAGGACGTGGGAGTTGGCTGGGGGTGTGGCGTTGGCTCCCTGCGGCCTCCTCCAGTTGGCCAATTTTTTCAGAGCGCCTTGGTGGGGCCGGTGGGCCGCCATGGATCCCACGGTATGGGAGGTGTTCCCCTCCACCGGGCCGCTCTCAGATGGACTTATGGGACAGACTCCGCCTCTCGATTGGGTGGGGTAGGGTCCTCAGCCCCCGTGGCACAGGCACAGCAATTACAGGACACTTCTGACGATTACTGTACATGCGAGATGGTGTCAATTCACTTGCATGTCTCCACAGACACACACCCCTGGGACTTATTCGCTGGGTGTGGGGCCACTCACTCATTGCGACAAATAACTTATAACTATGTGAATTTCTTGGGTATCCCCTCCCTTACAACTCTGGTCCTACAGATGTTTATAATTTACATAGCTACACCCACCACACGTCAGTTGTACATCCGGGTCCACGACCCCTGTCCTGCATGCTACCCCTCCTGTCCCTGTCCTGTCCTATATTTTCCTGTCCTTCCCTAGCAGGGTGTAGCACTACTGACCCATTCAACACTCAAATCAAATGTGTCATTGTACTAGTTATATAATGCTTTACTTTCCTCATCTTGTTTACAGCTAGTGCTTTGTGTTTTGTTGTTTTCTTTTGCTATATTAATTAGTTACCTTTTCACTGTTTCTCCTTTGTTTTTTTTCTGACACTCCCCTTTAAAAACTTTGTTCTGTTCGACTGAACGACTGTAATTCTCAGTAAATATACATCAGAATACAAAGAAACCACAGTGCGGCTTAAAAATTCCACTATGAGACAGTCAAACTGTTCCGACATAAAAGGGATACGGATTCCTTTCTGCTTGACCTAACAGCCGAACAGGGAAAAAAAATAAAAAATGCATCTTACTGAGTCCATCATGTCTTTATTATATAGCTCCCTGGTGGCCAAGATGCGCACACCAGAAGGAGCACAAGGTGGGTCTGGAATGGCTAAATGGCATTTCCTTTTATTTCAATGGGGAAGATGACTTGAAATACAAATGTTTAAAGTTGCAAGCATGGTCACTTGAGCTGTTATGATTCTGTATCGAAACTGAAAATCGCAGTTCTCAAATTCACATCTTAAAAATGGCAGGATCGCGACATGCCCGCTCATCAGTGTGTCTATGCACGCCACTTTAGCTGAGCTGTGTGTTGCCTCTTTACATATAGGATAGTTTTATTACAACCTCTCATTACAGACAGAGGGCAATTGAGCGACAATGAGGCAAGTCATTTTTTCACAATGCCACACTCACTTAATATGCCAAATAATTAAAAACACAGTTAACAAACAACATTGGCAAAAAGAGGGAACATCAACACATAGTCTATTATCACTATTTGGGGATAACAGACTATTTTGGAATAATTAACACTAACAAGAACACAGCATTCTTACAACTTTTTACAATGCTGCACGGCATGCTGGGAATTCCTCCGACACTACAATATAATTAATATTATTATTACTTTTTGTTATGCTAATGTAACAAAAGATATTTAAGATAGATTTCTTCATCAAGCCTCTTCTGACTCCATGTCACGGGACTACTGTTTTCCGGTGAGTGGCGCACAGTGATCAAACCTATGGCTACTGGCTATCTAGGCTACTCATGCTAGTTCAACGAACTGTGCGAGGAGAGCTGAAGTAAGAAACACGGCTAAAGTAAAGGAAAGTAAAGGCTGAATCAATCGCAATCACAGGTGATGGATGGATGTTCGGTGGCGCTGTGTACAAGAGCCACACAGCCGAGCGGCTCTGTGGCATAAATACTGGAAGCTCTTGTGGCAAGTGTAAAATCAGCAAGTAAAACGCCCTTGTTCCTCGTTCATTTGTGACCATGGACAATGCTAAAAACTTTGCTAATGCTATCCTATGGAAGTGGCTGGATGTGATATGCTTCGCGCACACTGTTAACCTGGCTGTACAGAGAGCGCTGAACATGCAGTGTGGCGACTCCTGGCAGGAGTGAGACAGTAAGAGAAAAGTTTTTATTATTATTAGTCTTATGTTTATTTTTACATTTTTATTTAATTTCTGGTTTACAGCACAAACCGGAAGTCTTCACACTTTTTATTTTCATACAGTCATGTATAATGAAGTATTCAAAATAACTAGCCCAGTTTTTGCTGATTTTCTCTTTTTTTACATCCCTCTAAGTGTTCTAAATAACTAGCCTAGTTTTTGCCATTTGATTTCTTCTTTTTTTAACTCCCCCCCCAAAAAACAAAAAATGTAATAAAATAAAATCGTGTATCAAACTATGGGTCATAAATCGTGATACGTATTAAATCGTGACCTTGGTGTTTTGTTTACAGCCCTGGCGGTCATGCAGGTTCGAAGTTATTTCAGATTGCCCGTGGCAAGTTAAAAATAGTCATGGGAATGCTAACAAAACATAAAACATTCCTGATTGGGCAAGCGTATGAAAAAAAAATATTGTCGTATGTTAGGGATGTCACAATATTTACGATATTGCGAAATTAAAAGTGCCTCGATATCATTGTGGGCTTGCCTCGGCATAATATAATGAGCCGCTGTGGTTAAAATGTAGTTTTGTGCCGTCTATACGAACACAAGCCGGTTACCCAGGCTACTAGAGTGCTTCACTTCCTCATTTGAGTGTAAACGCACCCGACTGAACGCGTAACCCATGTGACTATGTATGTACGTCTAAAGAAATACACTTTTTGGCTGACTGGGCCACGTGACCGCAGCGCTGAGAAGAGTTTGTTAGTGTTGCAACTTGCTACAACATACTACGCCTGTCAAAGCGTCGCTTCACAATCGACTGGGCGAGATAGAAGCGCCTTGTTGTTCACGCCAGCCTCTGTACCAGCAAACGCAGACCCACGGGCCGGGATCGGTTGCTGTGGACCTCCGCTTTGAGAAGCCAGCGTCCTGGCTCGCGGCGGAGTGAGTCAGATCTCCATGAGTCGCCGCTGCCCCCTCTCCTCCGCTGAATTGTTTGAGCATATTCTAACAGGATCACTATTTAGTGGTGTACTAGTGAGTTGAAAGTCATGGGTGAATGCACATCACACGGCGAGGGTATAACAATTCTGTCTCCCGTTAAAATATAAACCTCCTCAATTACATTCCATTAGTCCCAAAAATTAAATAATAAAATAGGTCCACTCCATTTCACTGCAAAAACAAATATATATTACATACTTCCCTCTCTTCAAATGTAATGTCTACATTTAAATAAAAAGATATCAGAGAGGCTGCTCAGAATAATAAATCGGAAGAAAAGAAACTATGTAGGAGTCCCATGATTATTTTCTTTATTGTTACTTGGCTGTTTCTAAACCTCCCCAGCCTTCTTTTAAGAGTGTTCCTACCATTCTGTCTTGACTGGAATTTTTGGACTCAAGCAAATGAACCGCTGTCTCTAGGCAATACTTTTTAATGTTAGAACAGCAGCAATTTCTAATATATATATATTATATAAAAAAAAAATATTATATATTATATATTTATATATTATATAAAAAAAAATCACTTGTTAAAGTATTGAACAGACAATTTCTCAATGGACAGTTTTGTTATTGTGAGCATAACATGAAGAATTAACAATGAAGCATCGCATATCCGTCTTTAATACTCACTTCAAATTTGGTACCAATTGGCTCATTAAATTATCCATTATATAGCCCTTTTAAATGACGTTTGTTCAAAATGTATTCTTATTTTGATCTATTACGAGAGGGCTGTTGCTCTATAAAATGGTTTCCAAAACTTAGTTGTTCCCCTCTTTGGTTGTTTGTTTATCCCTCCGCGCCTCAAGCTCCATTCCAGTCAAAAGCGTTTCCGGCTCAGCGGTGCTATTCAAAGCTTAGTGCTTTCGACTGAGGTACAAAGTTGACATGCGGGTGAAGACACTTGCCCCAGACGAGGGTTCTGACCTCGCCGATGTTCGCCAAGCATGCAGCCTAAAGGGCCTGCTGCTTCTCATAAGAGGCCTTAAGAAAAGACAGCCTACTTGGCTTGACCCCGCTCAGGCTTTTGACACATGCTCCATGTGACACTCGATCATATGTTGCTACACAAAATAAAATAAAAAAAAAACAAACAAGAAAAGAACCATGTTTTAGGTCCCAATTCTTCTGTGACTAGTTTTTTTTCAACAGCTATTTCCATGCAAGTGAAGTGATCAGGTAAATGTTGAACATCTGGTCAGTTCAAGAGAATGAGGGAACCCGCTTAGTGAGAATTAAAACAAATGGGATGACTGGGTAATGGCTTCATAAGCAATTTCCAACATTAGGGGAAATATGTTTAGGGCCGCTTGTGTCTCATCTATCTGTCATGCTTGTTTAAATAAATTAATAAATACGTTTGCATACAGTGCAGACATGACTTGTTATTATCACATTTCTTCAGCTGCATGGGAAATGAGCAAAAGCAATATTTTATTGCTTCAGTTTTCTAAAAAGCATCCCCCTTCTCCCAACCAAAAGCCACTGCTGAGGCAAAATGAAATAAGCCCTCATTAATTATGCAATTCATTAATCAGTTGCAAGTAAAGAGGATTTGGTTGTAATTTGCGAAATGGCATAAAATCTATCCCTTCTAAGTAAAATAAAAACAGCCTCTTGAAATGGCATTAAAAACAATTCGATGATGTATTGAAAGGTTTTTAAGCAATAAGTTTAATCACAGCAACCCAATGGAAAGTGTATTTAATATTATATAGTGACCATATGTTTATGCCATTTGTTCATGCAAATAGATTTGTAAACATTGAATCTCTATAGTCCTCTATCTTTCTATCTATCCCTCGACAGTATCTTTCCCACCATCTATCGATGGCTCGATGGATCGATCATCTATCTATCTATCTATCTATCTATCTATCTATCTATCTATCTATCTATCTATCTATCTATCTATCTCTCACTCTCTCTCTCTCTCTATCTATCAGAAGGGCATCAATAGAGACATAAATCAACAACCCATTCTTGTATTGTTTATAATTCTTACAGTAATTGTTTAGACAATATTTTTATATTTATGTTATTAATATGACTATTTTTATTTCAACTTCAATGGGAGGTGAAAAATACTCTCTGAATGTTTTGAATTCTTGTTTCCATACCAGTGTCATATTAAGCAGAAAAATACTGCCCAGAGAAGTTGACTCTCATTTTTGTTTCTTCAGACAGCAAACTAGTTAAGACTGACTCAATTGCCCCTCTCTTGGTCATGAACAAGTAGTGCACTTCATTTTGCCTCAATCAATCAATCAATCAAATCAGCTCCACACAAGTGACATAATCCTTTACAATTAATGAATTGATTACTATGGAACATCCCTACGACCGGTTCAGGGTGTACCCCCGTCTACCGCCCGACGATAGCTCCAGCAGCCCGCGACCCTAGTGAGGATAAGGGGGTAAAAGGAAAATCAATGGATGGATGGAACATCCCTAATTATTTAAAATAAATGACAAGGGTTCAGTTCTTGGACGGTGCGATTTATAAAAACACTGCATTATTTCATATGAAAATATAATACAAAATATGCAAGTGCTATATAGCTAATAATTTGCAATAACAACACAAAAGAAATTCCATCCATCCATCCATCCATCCATTTTCAGAGCCGTTTCTCCTCACTAGGGTCGCGGGCGTGCTGGAGCCTATCCCAGCTATCATCGGGCAGGAGGCGGGGTACACCCTGAACTGGTTGCCAGCCAATCGCAGGGCACATACAAACAAACAACCATTCACACTCACAGTCATGCCTACGGGCAATTTAGAGTCTCCAATTCATGCATGTTTTTGGGATGTGGGAGGAAACCGGAGTGCCTGGAGAAAACCCACGCAGGCACGGGGAGAACATGCAAACTCCACACAGGCGGGGCCGGGGATTGAACCCCGGTCCTCAGAACTGTGAAGCTGACGCTCTAACCAGTCGTCCACCGTGCCGCCACAAAAGAAATTGTGCAAATTATAGCTGTTCTGACAAAATGCTTCACTTAAGCTATCAAGCAAAACAGTATGCTTTGCAGTGAATACATTTTGATGGTAGATGGGCTTTTAATTACTGTCATTTGATGGACTGATACAATCATTAAAATGTAGTATTGTTGCTATCCAATGAAAATCACAATTGTTGTGGTCAGGAATTTTTTATTTAATAAGAAAAATAGGTGCGGCACGGTGAACAACTGGTTAGCACATCTGCCTCACAGTTCTGAGCACCGGGGTTCAAATCCCGGTGCTCAGAAAAGATAAGAAAAAAAGGTTTCCCCATTCAAAAAAATGTTTTGGCAATATATAAGTATAATAACTATAAGAGGTTGCGCTTTGCAAAATGATTTTGTGAATGCAGCAAAACATGAGCTCTTCATTCCATGTTGACTTTTTGAAAACAATAGGCAATACTATGCAATTTCCATATGTTTTAAAAAAACAACAGCAACAAAAACTCACTGCCACTAACCACTAACATTTGTATAGTTAATGAGCAAAGAGATTGTCCTTTCTCAAACTACCTTTGGTATGCAGACGCACTATGAAAGAAAAACAAACTATTCAAGGTTCCATAAATAATGACAGCCTGGCATCTCTAATTTAAAAATATGGATATCTCGAGTGCCAAGGTCACAATGATCAGGACACTGCAACAAGGTAGCCTTTTTTTTTCGGTGTGGAGGACAATCCTCGCATCGCTATCTCCTGCAGGCGACGTTGCCCATGTCATCCTTATGTTTTATTCATGTGAGTCAGATTATGGCATTCACAAAGTCAGATCAAAATCTGTTCTGGCAAAAATATTTAATATTATAGCTCCTTCTCTACCCTTCTCCATCTGGTTTGCCCGAATGAGAAAAGAGCGCTCGACAGACTCCTTCTCACACATCCGTGTTGGATTATTAAAAGTGAAGCTTTCAAAGAGGTCACTGCTCAAGGAAAAAAAAAAGAAACAGTGTTGCATGCATCAATTATCTGGGAGGATTTGCGGCATACTGAAGACTGTCTTGTCACACTTCCCCATATGGCTGTGAGGTCATTGGCTGGAAGCTGACATTTAGTAGCTAGTGAATTGTGGAAATCCCTTCCCCCCCAAAAAAGGACAAAAGAGCAGAGTGAGTGCTCGCAAAGAGCCTTCGGGCTTGAAATTCCCTCTCAATGTCATTGGCAGAGCTCGACACAAGCATTCCACTCTGCTGCTCTTATTTTTCATGTTGAAGCAACTCATGCTGATCAATACACGGATTACTGGCATTG
The DNA here is from genome assembly GCF_024500385.1 of Phyllopteryx taeniolatus. Taxonomy (NCBI): domain Eukaryota; kingdom Metazoa; phylum Chordata; class Actinopteri; order Syngnathiformes; family Syngnathidae; genus Phyllopteryx; species Phyllopteryx taeniolatus. The sequence goes on along the minus strand of NC_084511.1, from coordinate 10,903,654 downwards.
CCTCGGGTGGGGTGCAGCAGTGGGTGGGTGGGTTGCTCTGGGGATGTTAAGGAATAATTGCAATAAGTCACCATAAATACAGCACACTTGTGCAATCTTAGACCAGAATGCTCTATTAGCATTGTGTTGCATCGCGACTGGGTGACATAAATCTCCTTGAAAATCAGGAAGACGCATATGCGACGCCCAGGTGGCCATGCTCGAACAGCATTGAGTCCTGAAGATCAGTGCTAGTTATGTAATGATTGGACACATTGGTCGAAGACTTGTGGCAAATTAGCACCTAGCATGGAAAATATTTGTGTCAACCAAAAAATTTTTTTAGGATTAATCCTGCTTTAGCTTTACAAATATGTGAATGGACCAAGGCGGCACGGTGACCGACTGGTTAGAGCGTCTGCCTCACAGTTCTGAGGAGTGGGGTTCAATCCCCGGCCCCGCCTGTGTGGAGTTTGCATGTTCTCCCCGCGCCTGCGTGGGTTTTCTCCGGGCACTCCGGTTTCCTCCCACATCCCAAAACATGCATGGTAAGTTAATTGACAACTCTGAATTGCCCGTAGGTGTGAATGTGAGTGTGAATGGTTGTTTTTTTTATATGTGCCCTGCGATTGGCTGGCAACCAGTTCAGGGTGTACCCCGCCTCCTCCCCGATGATAGCTGGGATAGGCTCCAGCACTCCCACGACCCTAGTGAGGAGAAGCGGCTCTGAAATTGGATGGATGGATGAATGGCCCAATACATAAATAATCTGTGCAATGATTGTCCTTCAGTTTCGACAAACTAGAACTGCATGACCGTAAAAAACCCTAACAGATGGTACTGCACAGTTGTTTAAGTTGTTTATAACCATGCTCACACAGCCTTCTTGGCAAACTGGTACATCGGAGGCATAATGGTAGTGGTAATGTGCTTTGTCTGTGCGTGTTTATACAGCCGCTGTGGCTTTACAAATTCAGATAATTCAGACATGCAAACACCAAAGGCATGAAAAAGGTGACCAAAAAAAAAAAAAACTTTGTAGGGGGGAATGGGGGCATCCTCCGGGTCAAAGCTAAAAAAAAATTTATTTAATAAAATAATATAAATAATAAAATAAAAGGAGAGGCAGCATGGTGCCACAGAGCAACTCGACCGCCTGAAAGTGCAGAGGATGAAAGAGTTGCAGTAGTAGAAAAAAACATTGAAGAACCGTTTGAGTTTTAAGCTCTGCAAACTGGATTCGTAAATACTGAACAGGTTTAACATTTACGATCATCAACCCCCGACCATTTTCCAAGCACCACAGGATAATCACTCACAATGTTTCAGAGACGTCCACCAATCGGGCCTTTGTCGACTTTGAAGTGAGGGGATTCGGCCTTGTTGTCGATATGTGTGTGCCTCGCTTTCGACATTGCCTGTGCAGTGTTCAACGTGCACTCAACTGTGGTTTGTAATTGACCAGATTTTTGCCTTGACAGGAATGTGCACAATGTGGCATTTGTGTAAGGAATCAGTGCGGTTTTAAATTTGCCTCATTTCTTTGCTTTTTTTTTGCACCTGATGCCTGCTTGAGATGTGCAACATGAATAGCATCCTCTCTTTAAGCATTATCATTCTGGAAAATAATTGACGAAAATCATTGTCTGTTTCAGTTCATTTTCCACTATTATCAACAATAGAGATTTTGGACACTTTTCTGATTCCACTTGTTAAAACGATGTTTGGTAATGGCATATTTTTTCAAGATGATACTGTATCTCGCCACAGAGCAAAAACCGTAAAAATCTTTCCTTCATGAAAGACATAATGTCGATGTCAAGGCCTGCAAATAGTGAGGATCTCAATGCAATTGAAAATCTGTGGTGGAAATTAAAGAAAATGGTCAATGACAAGGCTGCGACCTGTAAAGCTGAGCTGGTAACAACAATCAGAGGAAGTTAGAATCAGATTGATGAAGAATGTTATTTGTCATTGGCTAAATCCATGCTTGAGAGACTGTAAACTGTTACAAAATCCAGAGGTGGTGCAACAAAGTACTAGTGGTGTAGTGTTGTAGTTTATGTTTGGTGTGTTTTTTATGACTCCATAATTTCTTTCCTCAGAATTGAGCGAGTCCATATTGATTTTCCTTTACTTGTTCAAAAGAAATTGTGACTGACAACAACAATTTTCTTTCTTGCTTTTTTTTTTGTGTTTCTTAAAGCCAAAATGATGATAATTCTGAATATAAATTGTTTTATGGAACAGCTGTAATTTGCCTATTCTCTCCAAAATTAAACACTTAAATGATCCTCCTCAAGGAGTGGTGATTCCATAATTTTTGCCAGGGCAAACTTAATGGCAAACTTAATGCTGTTAGGATGCATGATTTGTAATTTTTATTGCCTTTCTGCATTAAGCCATTTAACAGAAGGAGCATTTTACAAAGTGAAGAAATGCAAAGGTCTTCTCTCAATTAGGAAGTCATGATTGGTGTACTCCCAATAGAATACAACCCCACCCCATTCGCTCCTCCTGCATGCCCCGCTGACGACTTTGTGGCGAAGTGACACACCTTTGTTCATGTCAATCAGCTTTTTCTTCTTCTGCTGGCGCTCCTGCTTCTCGCGCTCAGCTTTTTCCTTCGCCAGCCTGGCTCTCTTGATCTTCTCCTCCATCTCCCTCTTCTTGTGGTTCTCTTTCACGGCTTCCTGATGAGGCAACACACACACACACACACACATTAAATCCTACTTCTGCCACCGCTCTTTGAGTGTCGTTTTCAGAAGCAGCAACTTGCCATCAGCGTAAAATTTGTATTCCGAGAAGGGTTGACGATAAGCTGCCGGAATAAACAATAAATCATTTCAAGTTTATGAGTACATTTTTTGGGGGTCGGGAAATACAAGGATATAACCTATAAGGCATCTGTTCTACTTTACATTTTTTCCCATGACAGAGGAGAGCTCAAACACAGGCAATAATGAATCCAAAAACATTATAGTTTTGAGGGCATATTATTGTCACCGCGGCGATTAAAAATAGAGACAGATTATCAGACGGGCTGATTATCGGCGCCGGTATTCGGCATTTTGGCACACAACGGCATCTTAAAACGAATAAAAGATCACTTTAAAACTGGGTAAACTTCATATAAAAATGTCCACTTAACTTTATAAGAGATGCTGCTCACCCTGGGAACGCCCTGCACTTTTTGTTTTTGTTTGAACTTAAAACAAAGATAAGTGAAATATTAGCATTTTGGTTATATTGAAATTTTGGAAAACTTGGTTTACTATAAAGAAAAAAAACTTTAGGGAGCCATTTATTTATTTAAGTTTTCATTGAACTTTATAAGACATGCTTCTGAGCCTGGGAGCTCACTGCACCTTTTGACAAAAGATGTCTATTGTCCAACCTGTTGCAAATCTGAAAAGCTGTTTAATAAACTTGCTTAAAGGGCATTTAAACAAAGTGTTGGAGTTTTTATTATTCAAAACTTTGCGGCCAATATTTTCCCCTTTACTGCAAATGAATATCGGCTCCAAATATTGGTTATCGGCTTCCTTGACTACAAATAATCGATATCGGACCTGAAAAACACACATCGGTCTCTCTCTAATTATTAAACCCATTAATAAACCAACAAAGGTCCAAGCCATCCTTGTGTTTTCTACAAACAGTGGAATCTCTCAAGTCAAATTCAAATTTTGGCTGCTATTTTTATTTATTAATTTATTATTATTATTATTATTATTTAGAGCTTCCTTCAGAGAATTCACGGCAAGAGTTTAGCATTTTCTTTGGCTTTTTTAATTTATTTAAAAAAAAATTTGCAGTACTAATTTCAAAGGGACCACCATCATGCCAGTCAGGGTAGCATGAGACATCAGCCTACTCTACAAAAGCTTAGGATGTTAAGTTCAGTTGGACTGTGTTACTGTTTTGATATTTTAAAATAAGTAAGTAAGTAAATAAGTACAGTGGATGTACACATTCTACGCACACCCTCCTAGAACTGGGTTGTGGCTTGGTTCAGAAGTAGCCAATCACGTTTAAACTCATGCTGCCACTATTTAAATTGCCTCTGCTTAACTCCGAATAAGGTTCAACTGTTGTATTAGGCTATTCCTGACATTTTGTTTGCTTTCTAGCAGAAGCCTGAAGGTTTTGTGGTATTTCACTGTTTATAATTACCTCCACCTTGTCTAAGGCCCCAAGTCCAGCTGAAGAAAAACAGCCCCCAAGCATGATGCTGCCACAAGCATGCTTCACTGAAGGCATGATGTTCTTTTGGTAATGAACAGTGTTTTGCTTGTGCCAAACAAACTGTATGGCATACAAGTTCAACCTTGGTTTCATTGGAATATAAAAAAAAATCTCCCAATTGCGTGTGAGGAAAATGTGATATGAAGTGATGAAAATCTAAGTGCTTCACATAGTTATAGTATAGTCATACATTACAGTTATAAAATATAACACATTGACATTTTACAGTTAATACAAAAAAAACATCAAACAAACAAAACAATTTAAAAAACAAACAAATCTAGTTTTACTTAAACGCTTGCCTAAACAGATATGTTTTAACTGCTTATTATAAATGTCCACTGAAGAGGCAGCTCTTTGCTCAAAAGCAAGTGCATTCCACAATTTGGTGGCAATGGAATGCAAGGCTCTGTCACATTTAGATTTTAATTTCGTGTGAAGGACATTAAAAGGGAGTCAGCAGACTGCTGTCACCTAACAGTACAATAAAATGATACCAAAGGAAACTGACCATTGAGGGTTCTGTAAAAGCCGGCAGAAAACTTTTCAAAGACAGTTTAATAAGTGAAAATGAATCTGCACATTTACCTTTGATGGTGACAGCCTGGCACAGTTGCAGTTTCTACTGATCCCTTTTTAACAAACCAGGTTTACTCAACTATGCTATAAAAAAGGCAACAATCTACTGTATTTGCCCATATGTTGATGAATTATTCCATTCACTGCAAATCCTATTCCACAAATGGAATATTAATCAGAGTACTGTGTTTGGACGAGTGCTGGCCCATACAATGTATTCTTGCAAAAAAAAAAAAGAAGAAAAAAAAGGGTTAAGTTCCCCCTTACTATTTACACTTGTATGACAGTTAAAGAGAAGAAGAGTGCTAAAGGTTTTATCACCTTAGAAATAATATTATTCATGAAACTATTGCAGGAGTTTGTGAGGCCATGAACTATTAATATCGTCAAAAATGATACCGACACATGTTGTAATGCAGTGGACCATGCTACTATGTGTGAAAAAAAAAAAAAGAAGTGGAACAGCCGTTGCATAGCGTCAAGCGTTCTCGGTGGAGTGAGGAGATCTCATCCCGCTGCTCCTTCGTGACCGGCCCAAATGTCAGGAAGGAGTCAGAGGCAGCCAGATAATCAACAGGAGCAATTCAGCCTTTACAAATGTGTCAGTTTGTTCTTGTGCCAACACAGTGCAAGATGCAACTGTGTGACCTTTGGAGGCAAACAAGATGTGTTTGCTTCTCATCACGGGCCTGAGCTGGTGCAAACTAAGACAGCACCCTTCACAGCTACAGTACGTGCATTTTTGTGTCAGCTCGCGGGTGGGTGCGCCAGGACAATCTAATGAGATCCAATATATGTATCAACATATTGCTGTTTTATGCTCAAATTTGCCAGACAGTCAGTTATTTGTTTTATAATGTGTTAAAAATGTTGGTTGTAGTTTAAATATATTTTTATATAGTTTTTTTTATTTTATTTTGAATCATACTGAGAGCTGCTAGGTAGCTCGCTGTCACGAGCTAGCCGCTCAATGCCCCTCCAGTTCCAGTCAGCGAGGGTTAGCCACACTGAGATACAGTAGGTGATAAGTCTGACCAAGCTCCACCTTCGAGATCTGTTTCCCTGTAAAGCCTCTTCCCTTTCTTCCATTTTAACATGCCATCTTTCTCTAACATGACTACACGGCCATGTTTACAAGCACCATGGATACCGATAACCCAAATGGCCACCACAATGTAACGCCATCCCTGAACCAAACAGTACTTTATGCCCACTGATTTGCTAGCGAACACACCGTGTTAATTAATCATAAAGTGTATTTTCAGTTATTTCTATCTTGTAGAGTAGTTCATTTTAACCACACAACACCGATGGAAAAAAAAAAGATAAATATAACTTCCCTCTGGGCCTAAAATGGGATAAATGCATTTCCAATCATTTTAACGGGAAACGATACTTTGGTTTGCATTTAAAATGCAATGCAATGCAATTAAAAAATTGGGGTGAGTGATATGTGTGATGACACTTGCATCTCAGGGCCACTGGTCCTGATGTATGTGCGCGTTAGCAGCTAAAACGAGGATTACAAGGATTGGAATGAGTGCATTGAATGAGTGCCTCATCATGCTAGTCAATACAAGAGCTTTGACATCATGTTCAAGGACACGTACCCTTCATATCACTATCTCCTTGTTGGTTGACAAGGGCAATCACACACACGTAGACACACACATACATGTGCCACGAAACTATGATATTGAGTATCTAAGTGAATAAACAAGCATTTTATTGCCCCATTTATCAAGAATGAGAAAACTGCACCCCGTATTTCAGCAATAATGGCTGGGGGTGTTTATTTACTCAACTGCACATGGGGGAAGGTGTCTATTCTGGAGAGGCCTTTGAGGGAAATTAGACTTTACAATGAAATAAAAATGACTATTATGGAGAAATGCAATGAAACGGCAGGAGGTAATTCTGCATGGAATGCACACATTGCTGCACGTCAACTGGAATTCTAATTCTCCTTAAAGATGTTGTCTCCATAAGATCATCTCCAACTGCGCAGGTCACTTGATTATGAAAAAAGAAAATCTGAGAGACTATTTACATGCATCAGTAGGCGCTACTGTTTTGGTTAGCAACCGAGTTCAAATGGGCGCCAATGTTTTTACAACAAAATTGTCTAAACAGCAATAACTACAGTTAATACCCTCTTTTCTTTTCTGATGCGAAAAAGAAGGCATCTATTTCAGGAAGGCATTTACTGTATGCCTTAAGGGGAAGACACATCTGGTGATTCAAGTGGGGACAGCATCTATTAGGCTGACAATACTATTTGAGAAAATGTGGTAATTATGATCTATACGGTCGATTTAGTGCACATAATGCTGATGTACACTGCCCAATATTGTACAAGGAGCTAGGAAACAGCTAATTTAGGGGCAGTCATGGGCAGCAGTGACAGCCAACGCGTCAACCCAATTTATGCCCTCATCGAGAATGCATTGTGTTGTGTCTGCATCACCACTTCGCACAAAAGACAAACCGCAACAGAAGTTGATTTATAAATAATGCAAATTACAGAAGAAAAAAAAATGTCAGCAAAAGTGATCTAAATGAACCAACTAATTGTGATTGTAAACATGATTATGCAACATTGCGGCATTACTCTAATCAAATGGAACCTGTAATTACCCAGCAACACTTACCATTAGGACTGATATTTTTCTCTTTAATAGCCTTTTGGATTATCCATATTTTATGTTAAGAGTCTTGGCAACACTATATGTTGTAGGGGGCACATGATAAACAAGTTATGCTCATAAATAATAAGATGAGAGTATTTTTAAACCTTATTGAAATGTCATATTCTAACACATTCATTCTACTCTGGATGTATTGATTTAAAAATGAAAACAAAAAATGTTGAGTTAAAGACCATATGTTTAAATACAGGATTTAAAAAGACATGCTTTGTTTCTCTCTGTCTGACATGAAATCAGACTAAACATTTCATGTTTTAGGTCAATTAGGATTACCAAAAATATTTCTATTTGCTAAATGCCAGAATAAGGACTGGATTTTCTTTCTTCTTACTGACTTTCTTCAAAGTTAGAAGTTTACATACAGTAAGATTACTATGCTTTTAAACAATTTGAGAAAACCTAGATGTCATTTCTTTGGAAGCTTCTAGGCACAACTGAAACACACTGCTTCTTTGTGTCAGATCATGGGAAAGTCAAAAGAAATCAGCCAATATATCACGGAGCGAATTGTGGATTTGCACAAGTCTGGTTCATCCTTGGGTGCAATTTCAAAATGTGTGAAGATGCTACGCTCATCTGTTTCAAGAATTATAGGCAAGTACAAACACCATGGGAATGTCCACCCATCATATACACTCAGGAAGGAGACGGGTTCTGTGTCACAGAGATCAATGTGCTTTGGTCTGAAATGTACATATCAACCCAAGAACAAAATCAAAAGACCTTGTGAAGATGCTGGCTGAAGCTGGTTTGAGTGTGTCATTATCCACAGTGAAACGAGTACTGTACTGACATGGGCTGAAAGGCCACCCTCTCAGAGAAAAAGCCATTACTCCAGAAGAAACATTATAAAGCCATATTACAGTTTGCATATCCACACAGGGACAAAGAACTTAAAGGTCCCATGCCATCAGAAACATTTTTTTTCTACTGTTTTATGGCTAACATAGGTCAAAATGAGTGTTTGACCTCGTTTAAGTTTTACCTTAAAGATCCCATGCCATCAGAATAATTTTTTTTCCACTGTTTTATGGCTAACATAGGTCAAAATGAGTCTGTGTTTAAGTTTTACATTTATGCAGGTCGTCGATTGAATGTCAAGACAATAAATGCATAAGTCTTGCAAAACAAACGGATCAGATTTCTGTGTATTTGTGACGTAAAAAGTGAACTCTTCATTCAAGTACCTGCCCACTTCGTGGTTGCTACACATTTCCTGGTACACCGATTACACTGGCACAAACGTCAGAGCTCGGCTACCAAAATGGAGGAACTGGATGAAACAGCGTTGCTCGGACTGATGGGAGGCACATTTCTTTTTTAAGAAAAAACTGCGCATAAATTCCAGAAAAGCAGCAAGTCTGAGTTTTCTGACCTCCGACCAGGAAATGTGCACTGGAACGCCGCTCAAACTGGGGGGGGTCCAAGTCACAAAGTTGGAGAAAAAATATCTACCTCTTGCTGGAGGTCAAAATGGGTTTTGAGGAACAAAACAAAAAACAATTTATTTACGTTCACCCATCTTTGTTGTTTACATTCGCCTACAACGCTTTGAGGTCGCAAATGGTACAATCCAAGAGATTTAGGAGAGATGGGAGGAAGATGCCGAGTAATTGTTTCTTGCTAGTCGACATTGCCACAGCTTTTGATATGCTCGTGCTTGTTCCTGTGTTCTCTTGCTTCCGCCAGTAGCATTTTGCATTTTCCGTGTTACCAGTAAGTACTACTTTTAGGTATACAATTTGTTTTAAATAATATTTTAGCATAGTTAATACTCCAAAAGTCCAAAAATAAGTTGTAAAGTAAATACTTTTAGACAGTATTTTCCCTTGGATCTTAGGTCCACTCACTGCGTACTGTAGCATGAGTAGACACACCTGTGGGGGAAAGCTATTGGTCATTGGTCCTTTTATGTGGAAAGGATTGAGGAACACTGCTTCAAGGGATCAAGTAGCTACAAGAGGTGCGTCGCTCACAGTGCTGTAGACTCCAGTCAACTATCCTATTGTGTAGGAAACTTTTGGAATACCTGGAATGGCCTCGATGTCATCGACAGTAAATATACACTGTACAGGTACAGTATAGTTCCGCGGATTGTTTCTCTGTGATTCTGCTGACACATGGGCCCTCAATTGTATCTCAGCTGATGCAAAAGAACAACTGTAGTGTTTTTTGGGTGTTACAAGGTTAAACACAGCTATCCCTAAACATAATGGAAAAATAAGATCTGTCACGTTTACATAATCCTGCTCAAACAGACACTCACCTGCGGTTGCAAAAATAGCACAACTTGATGGAGGTAAATATGTGGGATTGAAGAAAAGGTCAGATGTATGGTTAAAGTATAAAAGACAAAGATGTGTCCCTTGTGATAACCTCCCAAAGCTGCCAAAGTGATTTGTGGCCAGAAATTTCCCAGAGGCTGTGTTTATGACAAGTTCTGTGCTCTCGGGTCCACTCCTTTGGAAAGAAGCGCAATGAGGTGGAAGAGGACCGTCGTCTCAATAGATGGCAGAACTTGCGAATGTAGACTAAGAAGTAAGTAAAAGTAGAACATAGATGCCCCTTAGCCTTGTCAACATTTGCACTTGCGGCCTTTTTGACGATGAGCCGAAGGACTGCTTGTTTTCCGACCTGAGGGCTGAGCCACCTAAAGGTCTACCAAACAACCAACAAGGGCTTTTGTTCAAGTCAATTCCTTCAATAATTCATGAAATGCTTTGCTTCCTTGACCCCGCACAGTACATCTCCTTCCTACTTGTCCATTGAGGGATTCAATTCCAACTGCTTCATCGCACCAGTGATCTCAACCCAGTGTCACCGCTATAGCGCATTTGAATTTTTACAAACTTGAAAGCGCCTAGTCTTTAAGCAGAAAATGTGTTTATTAGCAATCTGTTTCTTATGCAATGAGCCAGGATGTCTCTGTGTGTGTGCGCGTGCATGTGTGGCGGAATCATCTTCAACGCGATCATATTGTGAAGGAATTAGCCAGCTTTGAAATGTGCAGATCAGCATGGAATGGGGCATGGAGTGAATACACCAAAACACAGAAATCATAATTCTAATCTGTGCGAGATGCTCTAACTACTTTGAAAACCCACTCTGGTTCTTTTGGACTTATTAGAAAGTCACTCAATTAACAAGAAAGACTGTTGGCTCATCCCAGCCCATCTGCTCCACTTTGATAACTCATTAATGGGAAAAATCCTCATCCCCAATGCTCCTGGTCAGGATTACACAGGCAAACCCCGCCACTGCATTTCGCTCGCCTCCTGAATATGGCAGACGCATTAAATGAACAAATTCAGACTAGTGTGTGCGCATTGAAATCAAAGATTTCTCTGGCCGCACAGTGACGGATGGGAGAGAGCATGAAACAGAAGGAAAATGAAGTGAATGAATTCTATTATTGGTTGCATGCGGTTTTGTAAGGACTGCAGTGTCAACACTACATTTGGACTGTTGAGCCATATTCCTAATTTTAATTATTACCTTCGCTAACGAAGAATTTATTGAAATCCATCCAGATAAGATGAGCCACTTGGGTGGCAGTCTGTCCATAAGAACTTTACTTGACGATGGTAAGAGATTAATTTAATACCAACTATGCACCATAAATGCGGAGGCTCTTTAATGAACCGAGAGGAATGGAGGCAGAGATCAGTTGCTGGGGCTTTCAGTTGCTTAGTAAAGTTGAGCAAACGGCAAATGCTGCAGGGCAGTGATTGTATGATACATACAACAGAAGTGACCAGGGTTACTATATCGCACACAACTCACAGTCAGGGTTTCATGCATACAAAATGCAAATGTGTTTAACAAATATTAGCTGACAGTTTAACCTGCAGTATGTGGCTTTTTTTTTTAAACAAAAAAAAAGTCCTTTTCATCCAAGCCATTTCTAGAGGTGATGACACAATGCTGATTAAGTCTATCAGCTCCTCTAGCATCTTGATGTATATTTTTAGTATTGAATTTTTTAAATATTTTGTGAGGTGCAGTGGTGCATTCACCTGACTTCAGTGCGGGCAGCTTGGGTTCAGTTCCCCCTCAGTGAGGGTGTGAATGTGAAGCAGAATGGTTGTCCGTCTTTATATGTGCCCTGTGAATGGCTGGTGACCAGTTCAGGGTGTAGTCCGGCTTTCGCCCGAAGTCAGCTGGGATAGGGCCCAGCACCCCGTGACCCTGAACTGGATAAGTTGTGTAGAGAATGGATGGATGTCTATATTTAGTGAATGCCCAATTCATTTCCCGCGCTGGTCCACTTGGTAACACACCCAAAATTACGTAGTGGAAATCTTTAATTTTACCTAGCAGTGGGTGGAGAACAGCTACTTGTCTTTTGTAAAAAAAAAAGCTCACTAAACATCCATCCATCCATCCATTTTCTGAGCCGCTTCTCCTCACTAGGGTCGCGGGCGTGCTGGAGCCTATCCCAGCTGTCATCGGGCAGGAGGCGGGGTACACCCTGAGCTGGTTGCCAGCCAATCGCAGGGCACATACAAACAAACAACCATCCGCACTCACATTCACACCTACGGGCAATTTAGAGTCTCCAATTAATGCATGTTTTTTGGGATGTGGGAGGAAACGGAGTGCCCGGAGAAAACCCACGCAGGCACGGGGAGAACATGCAAACTCCACACAGGCGGGGCCGGGATTAAACCCGGGTCCTCAGAACTGTGAGGCTGACGCTCTAACCAGCTTTCTTCAATACAGTAAATTAAAACATATTATTTTGAAATTCTGTGGCAGAAACCAATCATACAATAATTAGTGTGTAAACAAAAAAACAAAAAAATAATAATAATAATTGCTGCTAACGTACAAATACTCTTTTTGAGGACCCCTGAGGTGCCCAACAAGGTGCCTGACTTAAAATAAATGAAGTTCAGCAACATCCGAGCAATACATATACGAAATACAGCAATAACAGTGAATTTACAACAAATGCGTCTTCTGAGGAATCCATATTTTCCCCCCACTGGCAGTCCTTCAAAACAGAATAAAAACGTTATAGAATGTTGGAGAATCATGACATAAAAGAGACCCCATATGTCGTACCAAAGTGACAGTTTCTGTTGTTGTAATACTGAATTCCGTCCTGGGGGGAGGGGGGGGGGGGGGGGTGCGACAGAACTTAGGTGTTGTAGCTTTATTGAAAGGTCCCATATTTGGCTAGTTAGACCTTGATAGAGTACCTCTCGGATATGGACTTAGTATAAAAGTGTCAATGTCATTAAAAAAAAGTAAAACAACTTGGTTATGTCATACTAGTGTCCAGAAAAGGCCCCTCTGAAGACCTACTTCTTTTTGACCCAGTTTTGTATCCATATATCCGTATTTTGGTAAGACCGCCTCCTTTCTTCTGATTGGTTGCCTCCATGTAGAAGACCCAACCTTCACTATTTGTGAGAGCACACGTGTTTGTTACGTTGACAGCGGTGGCTCGGGAGCAGAGAGGTAGGCAGAGATCTTCGCTAGTGACGTAGTGAGCTCGTGAAATTCAGATTACCTTATTTCAGGCCTCTCGGCAGAAAAATTTTTGGAACTCAGGAATGCGTGGACAATTTCAATTAATATTTCACATGTTTACCGAGGCACCATAGAGCCAATATCATATCCCTAATACTAGAAAACATTGGTTTGATAAAATATGGGACTTTTAAGAGACACATTCAATGAACTACGGTGAAAAAAAAACACTTGAACGATAATAATTGACGTCCTTTTTAGGGAGAAATGCAGCATTTTTTGCTTCCTTGAAACCCTTTGTTGTTGAGGAGGGGATCTTTTATACATGCATTTGAGCATGAAATGTATTAAAATACTATGATGTTCATTGGTTCAATAATAACAGACATACGCATGTGTGACCATGCTTAAAATGGCATTTTTGTCATACATCTGGATAGGAAGTGCATAGTCAGTCCTATGTGGCCCTCTGGTAGTACTGAAAAAAAATTGTGGTCCCCTCCATCATTTAAGTTGCCCATCCCAGGTCTACGCTTTATGACTACAGCATGCAGCATGCCAATGCAAATGTTTTTTTTTTTTATGAGCCATGTTCTTTTTTTGTGTATTTCTATTTATTTTCTTTCACCTTTGGAATTTTATCGAAATAAAATAAAAAAAAATAATAATACATGCAATGATCCAGGAATTTTGGTAATATTGTTGTTAACATGTATTCTATTCTATTTATTATTTTTTTATGTATGTATGTATTTATTTATCACTATTTGCCATGTTTCCCTTTTCAATATTTTTAAACATTCAATAAAACTATATAAAAATCAAATTGATGGTCCGGGATTTTATTTTTTCCACCTTTGTTCATATTCATTTTCATTTTTCAATTGCTTTATTTCACCTTTGAAATTTGTTTTGAATAAAATTGAAATTAACACACATATAAGTGACTAATATTTAATGTTTATCAAAATGTAATTATATTTTAAAATGTTAAATGTTATTAAAAGAGAAATAATGAACCAGATTTCTTTTCTTTCGCTTCTATTTATTTTTTATTTTATACAACTAAAACAACCTGCGATTGGCTGGCAACCAGTTCAGGGTATACCCCGCCTCCTGCCCGAAGATAGCTGGGATAGGCTCCAGCAGCCCGCGACCCTATTTCAGCACAGTTCAGTCACAACGTAACCCCATGGCCTGCTCACGTTTCCTCCCTTTATTCATAGCAGAGAAGTTTAAATTAGTAATAAAAAAAAACACATGCAGCTATTTGCTTGAGAGAATAATTTATTTTATTGAGTGGATTCCTCTTTTAGAGATGTGCAACACAGGAAGCCTTGAGGGAGCAGAGTGTTGTGTGCAGTTACACTTTGATGGTGGGTAGGGGAGTTGGGGGGGGCAGGGGTGGGGGGGTTTCAGATGGGGATCAGAGTGAAGAGAAGGATTCAGACAAGACGACCTTGACATTCTTAATGGGGAGTGAAGACACCATGGCAGCGCGCCTTGTGGACACCATTGCTTCCTTCCTGACAATTTTGGGATGGTGCCAATGCCATTGAGGAGATCAAATATATGTCAACCAAGGGAATAATTATTTGAGTTTTTGTTCTGCAATGATGTACTATGTACTTTACTGAAAATTTATCTATTCACCTTCCGCTGCCTCTTCACTGCTAATATTTGAGTCCCATTGCCTCATGTTGTAAATAAGTACATAGATATTTGTTTTCATACATATTCTTATTCCTCTCGTGTGTTACTGCTGTGAAAAAACAAATTTTACCATTGTGGGAAGAATAAAAGCTTACAATTTTTTCCCGCAAATTGTGGCCATCAGACGTTTATTGAGTGAAATGTGGATGGAATTCACATTTCTGAAATAATAATAAACCATATAACCAATATATTACAATTCATGTTGTGTGAAACGGAAGTTTAAAACAAAATTCAAAGAATTAGGAGTGAAATCACACACAATGTGGAGCGACTCCATCAGAATTGCTTGTTGCTTGAAACGCTTGTTGTTAAAGGTACTTCTTCGAATATCGTGCAACATGCGCTCAGACTCTTCAATTCATTTCAGTGACTGTTTATGTGCTGAGGTAGTGCTGCTGTTTCGATCTTTTTCTACTCTTACTGCTTTGAATTAATGACAACATTTAGTGTTTTTATGGCTACATAATAGGTTTGAAGTTTTGTAGTGTTGGTTGGAATGTGAAGTCACTGATGGTGTAGTGATACACTCGCCTGACTTTGGTGCGGGCAGCATGGGTTCAGTTCCCACTCAGTGACGGTGTGAATGTGAGTGTGAATGGTTGTCCGTGTCTATATGTGCCCTGTGACTGACTGGCGACCAGTTCAGGGTGTAGTCTGCCTTTCGCCCGAAGTCAGCTGGGATAGGCTCCAGCGCGCTGCGACCCTAACCAGGATGAGCGGTGTTGAAAATGAATGGATGGATGGTTGGAGTGTGTGAGTTTGCGTATGCACACAGAGCTTGAACAAGTAGAGTTATGTGACAGGAAACTAGTACATTTGGAAAATAATGTTGCATCTGTTCCAACTAAAGTCTCCAAAGAATTGACTGAGTTTATACAGAACTTGCTTAATTTTATACACAATAAGAAGCTTAGATTGATTCAATAGTGCGTTCAAGTCCTTTCAAATTGTTTTCATTCACAATTTTTTTCGTAAAACTATTGTACATTCTGCAACACATATGCATTGTGCTAAGATATTATTAGTTGTCATACACAATTAACTTTGTAAGTTATTGTTCACTCACCAAAAAGAGGATGCGGAAGTTGGACAGGTCTCCGAAGAAGTCCTCCACACTGAGGACTTGCGGGTCGAATGCGAAGTAGCTACCTGTATTCTCGTAGAGCTTCTGCATGTTCTTGTGCATGATGGACAGCTTCTCGTACTGCTCCCGCGAATGTTTGCAGAAGCCGTGAGGGGGACAGAGTTAAGGATAAAAGGGAACAACGTGGACTTGACATGTTTTAAATACAGTCTATCTGGTTGACCTTCTAAGAAAGATTTCCCTTTGAGAACACCAAAGTGTCACACTCAATATATAGCCATAAGTAAATCAATCAAACATTAGTATAGTTGACATTTCTAACATTAAATGTCACACAAGTATAAAAATGAAATCAACCACTATTTTCATGGAAATCCTTAAATCATAAAACCCATAAAAACACTCTACTTTTAGATCACATGACAAGCACATAACAGCTAACCAGCTACTGAAGCTAGCTGCCCGCAGTTGACCTATTCACTCAATGCTTCTTCTTGTCAAACAACAAAAATAGATGGACACAAATGCTCAAAACAAGTCATAGATGAGCCAAAGTCATTTGTTTACAAAAAGCTGCCTGACGACAGAGAGTTCTATTAAGCCAAAAGCAGGAAATCAGTGGTAAAATGAGTAACAGTGCCAAGACATTTCCTTAATATAGATTTTCAGCCTGATTCTTCTCTTACAACCAAAGTCAGCAAAGGTGTTATTACCAAATGTCTCTAAAGAATATTCTGAACAATTATCCTGTGGTTTGGGGTGTATGAAAAGTTTTTTTTTTCTCTCCGCTATGACCTAAAAACAGTCGACAATTGTAAACATTGAACAATAATTTTATGATCAATCCTTCTTTGCATGGTTAACACCAAACATAGCCGTAGACTTGGTGATTCTAAAATGGAACTGAGTGATAACCAATTAGGTAGCGAATTAAAGACGAGTGGACGACCATTTGGTTGAGTGTTTGCATGTGTTCCCCAAGTCATTCAGCACAATAGAAATGACAAAGTAGCATCGGCAAGAAATTTCCACCGCAACGTAAGTTCATGCTAGTCGAGCTACTTCTGTCCTCTGTTCTGTTGAGTTATACCTTTCTCGTAAAGCACAACCTCTACGAGCAAAATGAACATATATGACTTATTTGTATTATGTCGAGTCTCTCACAGTTTAAAACACTTCTCAGTCATCTTCATGACTCCTGGCTATCATTTCAAAGTTAAAACTTTGACACGATAAAACAGTCCTAAATAACTTTTTTAACAATGCTATATTTAACTTTTAGCTGAAACAGTAATTAATGAATATTAAGTCAATTGGGTTAGTTCCACACACATTGCCTTTTAGTTCATGGGTTTGATATTGATACTGGTTATAAAGAACCTCGAGTCAAATGTTCATTTTACTCTATGCTGTGGGATGCTAAGAAAATGGTTCTTCATAATTTGGACACCCATTATTTAAACCATGCAAACTTTTTTGACTGCACCCTCTAAAATAATCGGAATCGAGAATCGTTTGGAACCGGATTCAGAACCGGAATCGCTCAAATTCAAACGATGCCCAACCCTACCTGGAGGTCAGAGTCACTACAACTGTCCATCCATCCATCCATTGTCTTCCGCTTATCCGGCCTGTAGGTGTGAATGTGAATAGTTGTTTGTTTATATGTGCCCTGCGATTAGCTGGCGACCAGTTCAGGGTGTACCCTGCCACTCACTCAGAGTCAGCCGGGAATGGCTCCAGCACGCCCGCGACCCTAGTGAGGATAATTGGTATGGAAAATGAATGGAATGAATGTTGCTTGAACTCCAACTTTTGGGACATTCGAACTTTACGATACTGTTGTACTGTATATTGTAGCTAATAACCTCCCACCATCAATGTGAGGTGGCAACTGCGTCAAGGTCAGCAGAGACTGGGGCATATAAACAAAAAGAGTCAGTCAGAGACACTCAAACATGTCATAACAATAACCCCTCCATCACACTTTGGAGTCAATGGCATAGCGAGCTAATAGCTGCAGCTCTGCGCCAATGGAAAAGGGTGTTTTGAAGTCAGCGGCGCGACACACATGGCTGCAGCAGGTGCTGATTTGAGTCATTGTTCCATTGCTTCTTCCAACAACAGCGGGGTCAAGTTGTTTTGAACCTGGATGTTCACGCCGCACTGTGTAATTTACTGAACAGGCGCGCCACTTTTCTCCCGGTGAATGGCTATTGACAGCCAACATCAGTTAAGCATTATCGCAGCGGCCACCTGACCTCAGCGAAGAAAACAAAGAGACTCAAAGGAATTGGCCACAAACAATACAGTAAAGGCTCCAAGATCATCACTATTGATGAGCAACAAGATTCGATCCAAGTATCAAGACAAAAAAAGAAGTGAGGACATTGTAATCATTCACTCAATGAAACCTATGGACACAAAAACAATTTACCTACGACATATGTCTACAGTGGGGTTCAGATTAACAGCAGTGTGAGTGAGTAAAGTTAAAAATCCTATAATAGATTTCAATTCCATTCAAATTCATTGAGAACACTGCACATTATATTCCCAAACAAAACTTCCATACAACGATTTTTTATAGCGCTTGTCCTCAATAGGATCGGTGATGAGCTGGAGCCTATCCCAGCTGACATGGACTGGTCGGCAGACAATCGCAGGTCACACATAGACAAACAACCATTCAACCTCACATCTCTGGACAATTTAGTCTTTAATTAACATAACATCACACTGTATGTTTTTGAAAAGTGGGAAAAAGCTGGAGTACACCGAGAAAACCTCTGCAACCAGAAAAAAAAAATATATATATGATTTTTATTTTTTTATCATGCATATTTGTTACTTAAGTAATTTTAGGACTTGTTTAGAAAATTGCCTTGAGCTCCCATCTATTGTTCGTTTGAGCAAAAAAATTCAGGAATTGAGTCACTTGTTTTTTTAAAGACATAATTCATTAACGAGTGGGCCTGTGTTGTATCTGTGCACTTATATGAGCTCCATATTGTATGTAAACTTTGTATGTGCATGTATAAAAAAGGAGTGCAGCTTGGCTGGATAAGCTCCTGTGAATTCCCGTAGCACAGGATGGTACATTCCAGGTTGCTCATTTGGACAAAATTTATCATTCCTGCTTTTATCAGGCACTTTTTTTCCCCCTTGATAAAACTCCCTTAACCCTCATTTGAAAACTCAAGAAGAAGTAGAGAGTCAAGTGGAGCACTACCGAACTCCTTATATATAAAAAAATATATATATGAAAAAAGTTGGGCGTAAAATGCACACAATGAATCCCTCCAGATATCTTCTGGATAGTCTCACACATTCCACCACAAAAATGCAAACCCACACAATTAGTGAGTGGTAGGATAGCCCTTTAACAAAAAAATCTCAGAAATTTTTCAACACTGAAGAAGGACACTATTTTGACTGATCTAATGTACTATTAACACACACAATGCAAACATGCTAACAAAGTACAATTTACAACGCTACTGAAAATATGAAAATAACGAAAACAGTAACACAAAGACTAAGTTGTGAAATTGTGAGGAGAAAGTTATAATACATATATATATGTATTGTCCCCCTTCTTATATTTTTAGATAGTTACCTCACTTTAATGTTTAAGATCATCAAACACATGTAAATATCTGACAAATATAACCCAAGTGAACTTAAAATGTTGTTTTTAAATGGGTATTTCATTTATTAAGAAGAAAAAAAAAGACTATTCAAAGTTCCCCGGCCCTAATTAACCTAGTTTTAAAATCATGAATTAATTGTGGCTAATCACAAATTATTGGTTAATTTTCACTGATCACACCCAAGACTGATTACCTCCAGACCTGTTCAAACAAGAAATAACTTAGATAGAATCTGTTCCGACAAAATCAAGCCGTACAAAAGATCTCAAAAAGCTGTAACAAAATAACACAATCCAAAGAAATCCCAGAACAGTCGAGAAATAAAGAAATTGACATCTATCAGTCTGGAAAGGGTCACAAAAGCTATTTCTAAAGCTTTAGGATTCCAGCGAACCATTGGGAGAGCCATTATCCTCACATGGAGAAAACATGGAACAGTTCACCACGAACCTTCCCAGGATTGGCCGGGCTACAAAGATTACCCCAAGAGAACAGCAATGACTAATCCAGGCAGCCCCAAAGGAACTCAGGAGAACTTTTAAAGAACTGCAGGACTCCCTTGCCTCATTTAAGGTCAGTGTTCACAACAATAAGGAAGCGATGGCATCCATGGCAGAGTTCCAATGGGAAAACCACTGCTGACCAATAAGAACATAAAGGCTCATCTTACTTTTGCATCAAACCAACAGTCAAACATGGTGGTGGTACTGTGATGGTCTTTGGCTTCTTTGCCCATTAAAGACCTGGACAATTTGCTGTTTTTGATGTAACCATGAACTCTGCTCTTTAACAGAAAATCCTAATGGACAACGTTCAGTCATCAGTTGGTGACCTCAAGATGAAGTACACATGGGTTCTGCAGCAGGATAATGATCCAAAACACACCAGCAAGTCAAGTCAACATCTGAATTGCTTAAAAAAAATCTAAATGAAGGTTTAGGAATGGCCTTGTCAAAGTCCAGACTTGAATCTGATTGAAATGCAGTGCCATGACCTTAAAAAGGCCGTTCATGCTCGAAAACCCTCCACTTTTGCTGAATTCAAACAATTCTGCAAGGAAGAGTGAGCCGAAATATCTCCACAGAGATGTGACAGATTCATTGCCACTCTCACAAAACTTCAGTATTTGCTGAGGATGGCCCAACCAGTTAATTAGGTTTGTGTTTCACAGAGTTGTGTTTCTGTGGAGGCCATTACTTTTTCACACAGGGCCAGGTAACATTGAATAGTGTTTTTTTTTCTCCTTAAAAAAGAAATCACCATTTAAAAACATAATTTTAAGTTCACTTGGGTTACATATTTCTGATATTTACATTTCTTTGATGATCTTAAAGTGGGGAAACTACGCAAAAATATAAGAATTTGAAAAGGGGGCTAATAATTTTTATTACTCATTATTGCTTATTTTATAAATGCATGTTGTTCGCGTGCCTGCGTGGGTTTTCTCCCGCCACTCCGGTTTCCTGCCACATCCCCAAAAAACATCCATGGTAGGTTAATTGACAATTCTAAATTGCCCGTAGGTGTGAATGTGAGTGCGAATGGTTGTTTGTTTGTATGTGCCCTGCGATTGGCTGCCAACCATCTCAGGGTGTACCCCGCCTCCTGCCCGATGATAGCTGGGATAGGCTCCAGCACACTCACGACCCTAGTGAGGATAAGCGGCTCAGATAATGGATGGATGGATGGATGGATGGATATATATATATATATATATATATATATATATATATATATATATATACCTAACATTCAGTCCAAAAAGCCTCACCGACATACTGAAGATAATCCCCGACAAGGCTCATTGTTCAATAAACACAAGCCCCCAAGGTTATTTTATTCTTTATACATTTTCAAAATTAATAGGATTTTTTTTCTGCCAAATATCAGAATTGGTATTCGCCTTGAAAAAATCGACATCAGTGGGGCCCTAATAAACTGAAGTACAGCGGGTCCTCTGTTGAAGACAGAGTTGTGTTTCTGTGGAGGTAAAGTAACCCAAATTTGTACTTTGTAAGTTGGAACGCGTTGTAGTCTATTCATTATCAGTAACCTCATGATTACAATAAACATTCTGTATGTATAAAAACCCTATTAAGCCATATACATAAAACAGTCCCCCTCCTTGAGCCATCACCTTATCATGGTGGAGGCATTTGGGTGTCCCAATGATCCTCGGAGCTAAGTTGTCTGGGGCTTCACGCCCCTGGTAGGGTCACCCATGGCAAGCAGGTCCTAGGTGAGGGACCAGACAAAGCACGGCTACAAAAACCCCTATGATGAACAAAATAAATCGACATAGGTTTCGCTTGCCCGGGCGCAGGTCAACAGGACCCCCCTGGGGAGTGTTTCGGGAGTATGGGGTACCGAACCCCCTGATACGGGCTGTTCGGACCCTGTTCGACCGTTGTCAGAGTTTGCTCCGCATTTCTGGCAGTCAGTCGGACTCGCTTCCGGTGAGGGTTGGACTCTGCTCAGCTGCCTTTTGTCACCGATGCTGTTCATAACTTTTATGGACAGAATCTCTAGGTGCAGCCGAGGCGTAGAGGGGGTCTGGTTTGGTGGACTCAGTATTGTATCTCTGCTTTTTTCAGATGATGTGATTCTGTTGGCTTCATCAAGCCGTGATTTCCAACTCTCACTGGAGCAGTTCACAGCCGAGTGTGAAGCGGCTGGGATGAGAATCAGCACCTCCAAATCTGAGACAATGATCCTCAGTCAGAAAAGGGTGGGGTGCCCTCTCCAGGTCGGGGATGTGATCCTGCCCCAAGTGGAGGAGTTCAAATATCTTGGGATCTTGTTCACGAGTGAGGGAAGAATGGAACGGGAAATAGACAGGCAGATCGGTGCAGCGTCTGCACTGATTCGGACTTGGTATCAGTCCGTTGTGGTGAAGAAGGAGCTAAGCCGAAAGGCGAAGCTCTCGATTTACCGGTCGATCTACGTTCCTATTCTCAACTATGGTCACGAGCTGTGGGAAGCTCGGTCATCCGGGAGGGGCTCAGAGTAGAGCCGCCGCTCCTCCACATTGAGAGGTGAGGTGGCTCGGGCATCTGTTTAGGATGCCTCCTGGACGACTCCCTGGTTAGGTGTTCTGGGCACGTCCCGCAAGGAGGAGACCCCAGGGACGACCCAGGACATGCTGGAGAGACTACGTCTCTCGGCTTGCCTGGGAACGCCTTGGGATTCCCTCAGAAGAGCTGGAGGAAGTGGCCGGGAAGAGGGAAGTCTGGGCTTCCCTGCTAAAGCTACTGCCCCCGCGACCCGACCTTGGATAAGCGCAATAAAATGTATGGATGGACATAAAACAGTCCTAAAAAACAGTACGTACGACGGTAACTAAGAATGCCGTTGTAGCGTATATTGGTTTTGAAGTGGAGAAGACCACGACCATGGGTTTGAATCTAGTCTACAATTTGGCCCATAAAAATGGGTATAAATATCATACATTAATCTGAAATACTCCCAACTTTGCACTCTTACTCATAGATCAAGCATATAGAATGATTGTTTAAACTTGAGTCTGGGCCAATCAACTAATTGTTCAATACAACATAATTTCGTACTGTTTGGCTTCAAATCAAGACGAACAGTTCTCAAAGTCTCGTAGCTGGACCTGTAAGACGAACACAATAATGACACAGACATCGAGGCACACTGTACATTTAGAATATTCCTAAAAAAGTTTGTTTGTTCGCTATAAACGTGGGATTTCTTGAATATCCTTTTAATCTCCATGGCCAGCGTCTCTAACCACCATTTGGGGGCGGGGTGATATTGTTCCATTGTTCAACAGTCATCAATCACTTCCTTCCCCCTCATGTGGCTGGCTGAGGTTCAGGAAGCAGGAATGCAGAAGTTTATCAGTTCTTGGCGTTCCTATGACAACCGGGCCATGGGCGTGTCCGCTACACCGTCTTTAGCTGTGTTACGTATTCTTGTATCGCTATGCAAAGTAGTTCATTGTGAGATGCTCTCTATCGTAATTACAGTAAATAATTTGTACTGAAAACACTTCTGGGCAATAATGTACACATTAAACATCCATCCATCCATTTTATGAGCCGCTTCTCCTCACAAGGGTCGCGGGCGTGCTGGAGCCTTTCCCAGCTATCATCGGGCAGGAGGCGGGGTACACCCTGAACTGGTTGCCAGCCAATCGCAGGGCACATACAAACAAACAATTCACACTCACATTCACACCTACGGGCAATTTAGAGTTCTCAATCAACCTACCATGCATGTTTTTGGTATGTGGAAGGAAACCGGAGTGCCCGGAGAAAACCCACGCAGGCGGGGCCGGGGATTGAACCCCGCTCCTCAGAACTGTGAGGGAGACGCTCTAACCGGTCACCATGCCGCCACACATTAAACAGTGAAAAGAAAAAAAGTCTGAGTGTTTGTTCTAAGTGTTCTTACGGCACTAAGCAAGTTCATTCCATGCCTTTCATAACCTCAAAATGTGTATTGGAAATTGGTGTGTAAATCTTTATTTAATGAGGCAATCTTTTATATCACAACAGGACCAACATCTAAGCACAAAGACATGCGTAAAGACATCGGACATTGGAATCTCACAAAAAATTTACTCGTATGAACTCGTATCAACTGAATGAACTGCGGGCAGGCACTCCAGATACTGTACTTGTATACAATCAAGTAAAAATTGTTTAGTTTTTCATATTAGGACCAAGAAAATGTTAAAATGTCTCATTAAATATAATGTAATTCTTCAAAAGGGTTTGTTTATTAATCTTTGTCAGTCAGTGGTGTCAGTGGTAATGCTGCTTGATGTCAAAAGGGAGATTTAGCAGCAAGTCCAAATTTCTGTGTTTAATCTTTTACTTTTAACTGGAACGTTTATGTGTTACTAAGGTTAGCAGTGACATCAGTAAGCTGTGATTAAGGCAGTTCACTACATGAAATATACATCCCAGTCCGACTTACTTTTTCAATTTCACATACAGTGTACCTATGGAGCTTTCTTTGGCAACCACCACCTCTGAGGTAACAAACCACATTAGCAAGTTATTAAAGATGCTGTAAAAAAAAAAAAAAGAAAAAAAGAAAAAAGGGCCAGTGGGGGCTAGAAGCCTCCTAAAAAAAAAGCTACAGTGGGGGCCAGAAGCCTCCTAAATAAATCTCCTTCAACCTAGTTCCATGAATGTTTATTTAATGCTTTTCCTGTGTGCTGGCTCCATCCATCGCCCCGCGCTAAACCTGCTTAAGAGCATTGCTGCTCCCTTTAGCCTCACGCTGACTGCCAAACAGCTCCTGTGGGCCAAATTACACCGAGGGTCGCCACTGACGGAGTACAGTCGAGCGACACAGGTGAGATGTGAGATGGATGAAGGGATGAAGAGAGAGGAATGAAAGAGTGAGGAATTCAGGTGACTGAAGCAGCAGTGGTGATTTAAGAAAAAGAAAAACAAAGGGAGCTGTTTCGTTAATACTGTGCTGTTAGCTTCACATTGATGCTGATGGATTTTGCCATGTGCGAGTGCGTATGGTCATACAAGGACAGCGAGGTCGATAGGGCAGGCAGGAAAGAGGCTGACAGCGTCCAGCGTTGGGAACACAGCGTCGACACTGGAGCTGTCACAAGGAATTAGGCAAACGGCCACATTCCGGAATTTGGGATGTGACCTGGTGCTGAAGTGAACGGAAATGAAGGAGGTGTCCCCAATGCTACATGCACTATAATTCATGTTTAAAGGCTACACAGCCTAGTTTCTGTATGCAAGTGACTATCACTTGACAATAAATGTCCATAAATGTATTTATTTTCTTTATCACACTGTTTTTATCATTGTTTTGGAGGATTTTGTATGAAATGCTATGCACTGAAGTGGTACTAACATTAGTTATGTTTGTTTTTTATTAATTAATGTAAAAATAATTAACATACATTATTATTTAAATGAATTTTACTAAAAATGTAATTATAAAATAAAACAACACAACCTTATAATGCTGCTAAGTAACGATGAATGAGTTAAAGTTATATAATTTTTCAGGGTGAGAAACAAGCATGTCCATCAATCCATCCATTTTCCAAGCCGCTTATCCTCACAAGGGTCGGGGGCGCGCTGGAGCCTATCCCAGCTATCTTCAGGCAGGAGGTGGGGTACACCCTGAACTGGTTGCCAGCCAATCACAGGGCACACATAAACAAACAACCATTCGGCAAGGGGCAATTTAGAGACTTCAATTAACCTACCATGCATGTTTTTGGGATGTGGGAAGAAACTGGAGGGCCCGGAGAAAACCCACGCAGGCACGGGGAGAACATGCAAACTCCACACAGGCGGGGCCGGGGATTGAACCCCGGTCCTCATAACTCTGAGGCAGATCCTCTAACCAGTCGTCCACCGTGCCGCCGTTTTCAGCATGTCGTTACAGTATAACTTTAAATTCTGCAAAATAGCACTTTCTAATAAACTGATGGAAAAACACTGCCTGTCTGATTTTGAATCAAATGTTATGGACTGTAACTCGATGCTCTTTTTGTAATTTAAAACTATTTAACAATATAAAATGTTTTTTAATTAAACAATATTAATTAGAATATCACAACCTCACTATAATGCAAACTTGACACTATTAAGTTCCTACAATTTTTGTGCTCAAAATGCTGGAAAAATGCTCAGTTGGAACATATGAGGATTATGCTTTTACATTATTATTTTTTTTTTTACATTCAATTACAATATTATATTGCCTTGTATTTGAGTCACAAATTATTACCTTCTACTCTCAATATGAACATTTTGAACATTGACTTTATGCTTGTTGTTGCTGATACAATAATTAAAATCAGGCTCGTAGACCAGAGATAATTTAATCTGTTGAAAACCTGAATGGCTCAGTGAGACAAGACTGAAAATGGCTGGACTTTGTCCAAAGTTATCACAACAACTTGGATGACAATCAACCAGCGAGAAACTCCAGTTTGACCACCCATCTGCACACAATACACACAGTATTGGATTATGGAGGGTGCCAACAGGGTGATGGTGATTAGTTGAAGCCACCCTCTTCATGAGTTGTAATTAATGCAGAGCATTAGTGTGCTTCACTCCCTCCAATGCTCAATCATATTCTTTCCTTAGCCATAATGTTTTCATACCCTGATAAAATTATTGAGTTAAATTTTTGAATGGGTATTTTCTTGCTGGAAAGTGGCAGAATTCCATTCATGCTGTATCAAATAGTCACAATTTTCATTATTTTTACCTTTTGCAAATAACTACGCATAGTCTCTAAAGAAAAATGTTCTATTAAAAAAATGCAAGCTAAGCACCCACGCCTCGACTCCACAGAGGTGGTTCAAACGTACACATCTTAAATCCAAACAAAGCCTATTTATAACCAACTAAGGCATTGTGTTCAATGGTCAATCATTATTATTATACAAAATCTTGCACCGCCCCAGTGTTTGGGAAGCCCTGTTCTAGAGGATCTTGGTATAATCTCCCATAATCTCACATTCTTAGTGACATGTCTGTGCAGATTCTCAGTCATCCAGGTCATGGTAATCCACAAAAGTCAGGGAAAGGAAAAACTGACTGCCCTCCTGGATGATGACGACAAAGCATATGCAAGGCTTAAGAGGGATACAAGAAGAAGCTCATACAATGCCTTCAGAAGCTTGAAAAGGAGAAAGGAATTAACTGCTTCATGTACTACAGCCTGTATCCAGGAGAAGTGACACCTTACATTTATGGACTTCCTAAAACTCACATGGAAGGAGCACCACTCAGACCAATCATCAGCAGGATCAACTCCCCCACCTACAACATAGCCAAATATCTAGCCACCATTCTTAACCCACTGGCTGACGATACCCCACACCATGTCCAGAACTCCACAGACTTCGCCAACAAGGTGGGGAACCTGAGGCGTGCCACAGATGAAACAATGGTATCTTCTGATGTCACCTCGCTGTTCACATGCATCCCCGACACTAGCCATTGATGTAGTCAGTCAATGGCTACAGCAAGACTCCAGCCTACAGGACAGAACCAAACTCTCCCGATGCCATGTATGCAGTCTGCTTCAAATTTGCCTTAGCACAACATATTTCCAACACAACAAATGTTTCTACAAGCAAAAACCCGGTTGTGCCATGGGCTCGCCAGTTTCCCCCATTGTGGCCAATATATACTGTACATAGAAGAAGTGGAAAGAAAAGCAATGGACTCTTTCAAAGGAACTAAGCCCAGCTGATTCAAGTATGTCAATGAAAACATGGGATAACGTCAACGTCTGCAAAATATACTGGTTTAGTGAACACATCAACTCGAGGACAGAGCACAGAAAAGCCCCACCACCGACATGGAAGACAGAAGGAGCAGACTCGCATCAGAAAGGATCTTACTAACTGTGGGTATCTAAAGTGGGCCTTTGTCAAATCTGCCAAGAGACGAAGAGCCAATAGACCAATCCTCAAGACAGAAACAGGAGGTGAAATGCGGTGGTCTCCTATGTGGCTGTTTTGTCAGATTTTCTCCGAACATGATGTACCAATACAGTTCAAATCCACCAACACCCTCAGACAAAAGCTGGTTCACCACAAGGATACAATGCCGAGAAGCAAACGCAGAAATGTTGTTTATATAGTGCAATGCAGTGAGGAGTGCAACAAGCTTTACATCGGAGAGACGAAGCATCAGCTTCACAGTTATGTGACACAGCATCGATGGCCAGCTTCTTCGGGTCCAGAATCAGCGGTTCATTTGCATCTCAAGAAGGATGGACATTCATTCGAAGACTACAACATCCAAATCCTGGATAGGAGGACCGCTGGTTTTAAAGAGGTGAAAGAGAAGCATTCTACGTCAAACTAGGAAAGCCATCTCTGAACAGAGGAGGAGGTTTGAAACATCACCTATCATCTGCATATTACAACATCCTGACATCTCGCCCTCCAAAGGTCGCCTCATTCAGTGGGAAGAGTGATTGGCCTTAACGAGCTGTTTTGCAACAAGATGTGTGAACAATGGATTGGTATGCAGGACGGACGTTTCACCTACCACACCGGGCAACAACAACAACCTAATGTTGACCACCCCAAGGAACACACCAACCAAGGCATAAAGAGGGAGACTCACACCTAAAATTTTACTGACGAAGACCTGAAGAAGCCTTTAGGCTGTTTAAAGGTGAAACGGCTTTAACCTTTGCGGAGTCTACTTGAAGATAGTTGGTTTACAATCCAACTCCATTCCAAGGGAATTACGTGACCCGGACTTTTACATAATCCAAAATGCACCATATTCACTAACCCAAGATAATGCAGTAGTCAGAATTACAGAAAATATTTGTATGAAAAACACTCTACAACAGTGAGTCAAGTGACGCAACGAAACGCAACTGAACTGGACAACTGTGAACACCCTCTCACCCATATCAACTTGTAGCAACAAAAAAACTGCAATCCCAGGGATTCTTATCAGGAAACAACATTTTGAGGGTCCACATAAACTATTATTTTTATTGAACTACAAACAACATGACACCATGGTCAAGGAAAAAGTGGAAGAAGTTGGCCCGGTCGATGTAGCCATATTACAATAAGACAAATCAGAATCATCTTTATTTGCCAAGTATGTCCAAAAAACACACAAGGAATTTGTCTCCGGTAGTTGGAGCCGCTCTAGTACGACAACAGACAGTCAGACAGTCAAAGAGAGTAAATGGGTGATAAAGGCGAGACTGTGGATATTTGACTGTTGGCAATGATCAAAACATTTTTTTACTCCACGTGCATTTTGGTGACAGAAACTATCCAAACTTTGATTTTTAGGCACAAGTCCATATACAATTCTAAATATAATAAAGTGTTATTGTAAAACCCCTTCAGCCATGTCAAGCCATATGTGTTGGGCCTTACACCTCTGCGCAAACAAGTTCATTGCATGCCGCTGATAACCACACAATTGTAAAACGAGGACCCCTTGTACGCTCTCAATCTTGTGCACCCCCAGGGTTTGGGAATCCCTGTTCTATAGGATCTTGGTAATGTCTATCATAATCTTTGCAGCAGGAAACATTTACTTTGAATATTAATGCGAATTATGGATGAATGAATGAATGTTTATGAGAATGAGTATGAATCATTGTAGACATGGACCTCTGTGTCAAAATTTGAAAAAAATAAAAATAGTTATTTCTTACAATTGCCATTGTCTTATCCATTCAACATGGAAAAATTCACTTGATTACTCAAAATTGGCCAGATAATAAATACGTTTGGGCTTAACTGTCTTGTCACATATTGATGCATTCACATTGATAGACAAGTATGTCTCTAAAACATTCAATTACCTCAAGGGGTACTTTTTCCAAACCCGGGACCTTTATTGACTTTTATTATTATCGTTTGTTTCTTTCTCCGACTGAAAGACAGAGAGTTGGTTTCCCAGTGTGCTCATCAATGTATTCCGCCACCTGAAATATGAATTTCGATTGAAAGGAAAGCCACTTCTGCTTTAACATTTAAAACACCTCACTATACCAGCCAGCCACTGTTGGAACAATTAAAAAATGACTACATGTGATAAGGGGAGCGATAATATATCAATTAGATATGAGGAGATTAGTACCATGGGAATGACCCATTGAATTGTGAATTGAGAATGGAGAAAATGACAATAATGAACCTGTGCTCCACATACACGCCTACACAAACCTACATACACACTTACACACACACACATAAACACAGGAATGCATGCACGCAGGCAGGAACGCACACACACACACACAATAAAATGATAACCTTTCATGCTTGTTTTTCTCATTATCTCAAGCCATCTCATGCATTGACGACCCTGGCCTGTGCTTTCCTGTCATCTCCACATACCGGCACATTCATGACAGCGCCAATACGTGTGTTTACAACACTTAGACTTGTCAAATCTTAAAAAGGTCATGTCTCTTGCTTCTGCCAATGCTGATTTAATCGGTAAACATCAATCCTCGCCGTGCGTGTCAGGCGTGAACCCTCCAAGTGACAAGCATTTGGGCGCCATGCGTTTCATTTAAAACGTATGCTGGCTAATCTCGTAAACAACATCACACGACTTGAAGGGTAGTGGTATTTCTGTGTTATTCATAATAGACACATCACCCATTTACATCACTATCGATTGATCATAATACACTATACTAACACCCATTATGCCTAATGAGAGGAAAATTATCATATGATCAACTTAAAGCGACATGAAGTAGTCATTCCTTTGTTCATTTTCGGGACCACTTCCCCTCACTAAGGTCGCGGGCATGCTTGAGCCTATCCCAGCTGACTCTGGGCCAGAGGCGGGATACACCCTGAACTGGTCGGCGGGCAATTTAGAGTCTTCAATTAACCTACCATGCATGTTTTGGGGATGTGGGAGGAAACCGGAGTACCCGGAGAAAACCCATGCAGGCATGGGGAGAACATGCAAACTCCACACAGGCAAGGCCTGATTTGAACCCGGGTCCTCAGAACTGTGAGGCAGACGTGCTAACCAGTCGGGCAAACCATACCGCCATGATGTAGTCATCTGACCTTAAAATAAGGCACACAATAACAATAGAGTCACTTGGATGGTACGGCACTTCGTATTAAGGAGAGTGGTGACTCTGTGGTTGTCAAGGAAACCACAGAACCCCTACATCATTGGTCTATTTCCTTGTTGCTTCTTTTGCTACTGACCACTCTCTTTAAATGTTCAAAAATGGAGTGTGTGTGTTTACCACAATGGCTAGTCTCTCAAATAGTGGCCTCAGCTCAAATACCCATGTCTCTATAAATTCCAAGGTCCAGTATCTGTTTGAAGCACTACAGTTCTACAATACTGCAAACTACAACCACATATTTGTTCATTTGGGTCATGTCGTTGTTGTTTTATTAACTGAAATAGGTGTTCATTTAATACTACTCCTACAACTACTACTACTACCACTACTACTCATAATAATATAACTACCTTGGTTCTGTGTTTTAATGAGTTGACAAAATGGATCCTGTGAAAACAACAACAAAATTATCAACAAAATAATATCCATCCATCCATTTTCTGAGCCGCTTCTCCTCACTAGGGTCGCGGGCGTGCTGGAGCCTATCCCAGCTGTCATCGGGCAGGAGGCGGGGTACACCCTGAACTGGTTGCCAGCCAATCGCAGGGCACATAGAAACTAACAACCATTCGCACTCACAGTCATGCCGACGGGCAATTTTTAGAGTCTCCAATTAATGCATGTTTTTGGGATGTGGGAGGAAACCGGAGTGCCCGGAGAAAACCCACGCAGGCACGGGGAGAACATGCAAACTCCACACAGGCGGGGACGGGGATTGAACCCCGCACCTCAGAACTGTGAGGCTAACGCTCTAACCAGTCGGCCACCGTGCCGCCAAAATAATATCAACAAATCATTTATAAAAAATATATATATAAATATATTTTATTGTGTGTGTTAAAACAATTTTACAAGGTTAACATTTTAATGGGTAACTAAATTGAACCTTGTGATGAGAGGAACAACAGCAGAACATCTTTATTTCATCAAATCAAATATCTAGGATTTATATTTAAACATTTCTGAGTCTTACAATAAGTGCTATTTGCAGGGTTGAGGATCTATCGGAAATGCGTCGTGATCTGATTTCCGTCATAATCAATGGCGGGTGATGTTTCTCTTCACAGAGCTGTGGGAGCGGTGATAGAAGAAAGATTGAAATCACATTCCCAAGTAGGACTAGAGGCCCAGCAGTGCGGCTCCATTCAATAGTCTTATCATTACCGCAGCATAAATTCATTGGGCAGGTCAGCCTGCACTATTTGTCCTTTGTTCGTGTGTGCGTGTGTGTGTGTCTATATATATATATATATATATATATATATATATATATATATATTTATTTATTTTGAGCGCAGATCCACTTTGCTGCTCCTCTCACATACATATTACGACCTAACTCTACTCTCAAAATGCGCGGTCCTGAGTGTAGCAGAGCAGCACTGGGATTTGGAACTACTTTGGTTTAAGTGTTAAGTATGTTCCAGATGGCAAGCGTGTCGTAGACAAAAGTACAACGGCTGACGATAAAGCTTCTTCTTTGCAAGTGTCACACAATGCTTAACTAATATGCTATGACTACTTTTACTGCTCTAGACATGCTACCCTTTTATAACTTGGGGATCAACGTTGGGTTTCATAACATGCTGCAGAGTGGACACTTGAGCTTAAGATTCCTTCGCGAACCTAGCTGTTTCTCTGACCTCAGACAGCTGGACGTCGAGAGCTACGCCGACCTACTTGACTTACGGCACTATATTACTGTGGAAAGGGAGATGAAAAGCAACATTCTTCAGACACGCCTCCTCGACAGTAACACTACTGATGATTTAACCAGAGGTCTGACAGATGCTGTGGCGGTTACTACAACCAAATATACAGGTACATCTCAATAAATTAGAATATCTCAGAAAAGTCAATTTATTTCAGCACTCATACATTATATAGAATACACTTGGGAAAACACTTTTCAGAGGGTTAATTCCCGCTTAATTTCTACATTAAAAGTCATTTTCATTGTTTCTTGATTGTTACGCAATATTCTATTTTGGAGAGATGGTGAATCTTGGCTTTTTGTTTGCTGTAAGCTATAATCGTCAAATTATACATACACTGTATGAAATATTTCACTCTGAGTGTGTCGTGCATCTCTGTAATATGAGTTTCAACTTTTTAATTGAACTACCTAATTAAATTACGGTTTTGACACTATTCTAATTTATTGAGTGTTAAATAAATTGTACAAAGTTATCATTTATTTGCTGGCTTGCATTGGTATTGTGGACGATTTTGATGGTTGCTTGCTGACCGTGGGGGAAAGGAAGATGTCTCGCCTTCGGGAAGATGACTCAGCGGGAATCGTCAGAGAGGGGCGCCTTGACCAAGGACACGTGGCCGGGTGTTGGTCTCATGTCTTCACCTTGAAACCCTCCCCTTAGTGTGTTATGTCTTGTAACTGAGATATCTCCCTATTTCAAATAAATACAGGAGCAACGGGGGAGATTGTTTAAAGCGTGATAGGAGAATTAAATTGAACAATCTCCCACATATTCTCCTCATGAGCAAAAAGAAACCAGCGTCTTCATTCCTTTGTGTCTATTTTTTATAGGTGTTGGGCGAGATCTATCCAACATTGAGATGTACCTGTAACTATACCTGTGGCTACTCACAATGCCAGGAGTATAGATACACGGCTGCTGGGCTAGTTATGGTAGAATTAATTTTCTGATTGGAGCTACTTATTTGTAAAATATACTCTGTTGCTAAGAATGTACCACAGAAGATGGGTGATTCACACGCACATTCACACCTACGGGCAATTTAGAATCTTCACTTAACCTAGCATGCATGTTTTTGGGACGTGGGAGGAAACTGGAGTACTCGGAGATAACACACTCAGGCACGGGGAGAACATGCAAACTCCACACAGGCGATGCCGGATTTGAACCTGGGTCCTCAGAACTGTGAGGCACATGTGCTAATCAGTCGTCCTGCGTGCCGCCCATCAGAGACATTATTTATTTTTATTTTTTTTAATTGTTATTATTACATTTTGGTAATTTCAATAAAATGAGCTAAAAGGAAAGAAAATTTCTCTTTTTGGTATTGAAAAAATATCGAGCTAGTACACTAAAGTATCGAACCAAACTGAACCATGAATTGTTGTACCCCCAATATATACACATATATACAGTATATATATATTAGGGGTGTAACGATTCATTCCCCATATGTTGATGTATTGATTTATATTTCTACGATCCACCTGCATCAGTCTCGGCAAGTTAGCCTTCAGAATGAAAATATATTGTTTTAAAAACTAATCAATCGATTGTATCGACACTAAGAAAGGGTAGAAAATGCTACATTTATTACACTTTATCTACACCATACAGTGCTCAAAGCACTTTACAAAGCCTTACATACACCCATACATTCATACACCAATGGGCGGCTGCTGCCATGCAAGGCACTGCCAGACCCACTGGAAGCAAATTAGGGTTCAGTGTCTTGCCAAAAGACACTTCGACAGCGGGCAGTCAGAGCCGGGACTCCTACTAAGAAACCTTTGGTCACTGGACAACCCACTCTACCAACTGAGTCACAGCTATCCAAGTTAATGCAAATACACTGGATTTGCACATGGCAGACTTTCAAAAAAGTTGTACAAGTTGTCTTTCCAAGAAATACGCTTGTAATTCCTTTTACTTAGCTTTATTTTTCAGTTGGTACACGGCGCAATCTTCCACATAGCTACCTTCTTCGTCTCTTTGCTTCCTCTTATCCTGTCTATTCCCCTCATGTAGACAATTCTCTCCATAGTTGCCCTAGTGGTTGGACCGAAACACTAGGGTATGTCTGTGTGTTTTTTAAAATCAAATATGTACCTCCTCTCCCAGCTCCTAAGCAGGAGGACAAACTTCCCAGCAATGCATAATGCACACCGGGACTAACGTTCAAGGTGTACCCAGCCTCTCGCCCGAAGATAGCTGGGATAGGCTCATGCACACCCGCGACCCTTGTGAGGATAAAGCGGTACAGACAATGGATGGATGGATGGTTTCGGATTGTCACCTATAGTGCGTGGGGTCCAGAAAATATCTCCCGCAATGAACGGGGGTTCACTGTAGTCTGTTTTTGTGTCCCTCTGCATTTTGCTCTCAGGTTCTCTTCCCTGACAAGACCCAGGGATCGCTGGGTCCTCGTGACTGCACGCCCTCCCCCTCCACTCCGCTCCTACACGCCAATGATAAAACCATCTTATCGACTACTTTTGCACGCTTGGAAGCAATTAAGCGCTTCATTATGCAGATTAAGTTTACTAAATGGCTCACGTTTGCTAATTGATTACAAGATACTGCTATAAAGCCGACATCAGTTGCATTCTTCGAAAGGAGCAGCTTAAAGCATGTCGTTTTTGAAGAGATTAATAACAGTGAACAAACACTGGGCCAGCGTGTCACTTTGCTCTCAACTTGGCACATTTTCCACTGCAGGATGGAAAAGCTGGAAAGAGATTGCTAATTAAAATAAATGCATGACAGTCAGAAAGACTAACAATTACAAACGGCAATCTGATTGTAGTCAACATGGGAGTCTCCATTAATTGGCAAAATGAAGATCATCAATCACCCAGAGGGGGGTGCAGCACAGACTGTATCTTGTCAGTCACCTAAGCAGTATGACATGCTTCCCAGGGACAGTCTCGTCGAAAAAGAACATTCTTTTTCTTCTCTCGTTCCCTCCCCAACTCTGTTTTCACCACAAGCTTTCAGTTTGAAAATCTTTGCTTTTTGGGGGGTATTTTTCACTCCTCGTCAGCATTTTCAGATGGATGATTGGTTGGCATCTGTGCTTGGGAAGGCCAGCATGCAATTGTAAGAACCCATTGTTGCATTTGAAGCATTAGGAGGATATTGTATGCTGATGGCATGTTTCGAGAGGCTTTTAACTCCATACTGCTATGCTTCATTCAATGAAAGAGACGAGCACTGTCCATGTTGTTGATATTGTTGTATGAATAAAACATCTTCCCGCCCCCCAAATACTGGCACCCATATTTGCAGTCGTAAGTGTCTGACTAGTGCTCTTTGTTATGGAACAGTCAAATGATGCACTATAAAAGCAAGTTTGGGATATTGTGACGATAGTGGCTACTGTTGTCCTGCACATTGTTAATTTAGGCAAACACGTTTGGGGTCTGATAACATCTTAGTTTCTGAATTGATCAAGGTTACACCATCTGAACCAATCATTGGTCTGTGTATTACTCTAACAAACATGCTTCTTATATTGGTCACTAAGATACAAATTCTTTGGTTCCAGTTAATGTATCATTAATGTGTCTTTATTGTACAACCTTATAAAATACTGTATTTCTAGTTCGTCAAGTATATTTGTACAGCTCTTAATCACAGATTAGTCTCAAATGGATTCATACGCCCATAGTTCGCAAAGATTGACGACACGCCCTGATCAAAATCCCCCCCCACCGACAAGGAAAAACTCAAAGCCTTGTTTATCAAGAGTGCCAATAGATTGAAAGTGTACTCAACAGTTATACCTTTTTCAGTTTTGATTGAAAATTATCCTTCAATCGAGCGCATGGGTGGGTTGTCTTACCAGGAGAAGTTCTATTTGTTTGGATGGAGGCATGATAACCTGAGGTGAGCCAGTTAGCGAAGAAAAAAATGACTTCCACCGTTGTCATGGGTTTGTGTTCCGGTTTTTGTTCTGTTCACGACAACCGTTGCAGAAATAGTAGCAAAGTGAAGTGGTTATTAGTAAAGTTGTCATCAAATATAGTGAAACTTCCAAAGTCCAGTAGTGCCAAAGATGTCAGACAATTTGGAATTTGATCATCATTTTTTTAGGAAAAAAATATACTTCTGAAGCTAACTAAAATTGTGTACCTCCCATGACTTAAATCTTGCAAGACTTCAGAATGATGAGTCTTCATTTTAGTGTGCATCTGAAGCACTGGTTCTCAAACTTATATGTCAAGTATCACCTAAAGGAAACTTGGGTCTCCAATTGCCACCATCATAACCAACAATGTAATTACTTAAAAAAAGAAAAGCAACCTCCACTGTACTACACACACACATCCAATCATACATTGACAGTGTGTCTAAGCCATGTCGTTTCGCTGCAAGGAGGGTGATGTGCTTGACACATATCTTACCTAAACCAGCAGCCGACCTTGAATTGACTTTCTCTGATGAAGATTTATGCTTGATCCCTGAGCTTTTTGTCTTTATGCCCTGTAGAATTCCATCCCAGTCTGAGAACACTGTTTGAAACTACACATGCCATAGATCTCCTTCTCTGATGGACTTCTTTTTATTTTTTACCACCCACATTTCTGGGCCATGACTTTCAAGGGCCTCTGTGTTGTTGGTTAGAAGTCATTACCAAAAAATATATAAAAAATATATAGAGACCATCCTTTTTTTAAATACGCTTTAAAAAGACCTCTATTGGTAAAATTAAGGTTGTTTTTACAAATTGTAGTTTTTTACAGAGCTTGTTTTGGACAATTATGAATAAAAGACAAGTGATAATACAAAAGCAGGCACCAACGTGCATGCAATTGAAACATTAAATATTTGAACACCAATGTGAGTATGCAATGCAAGAAGATGTTTTTGTCTTGAATAATGTCCTCTTGTTTGCAATGTTTTTTAGATTTATTTCATTTGGATTTCAGAATGCAGCACCTTCCAGTGTGCAAATCCACAGTGAAGAAATGCTTTAACAGGTTCCGAGTGTAATGCAGATTTAACCACATTTATGTCCAACTGACATCCAGGGAGCCACTGGTGTTGCCAAGAAAATGCATTGGACGATGGCACACAATGCTTAGTGTTGCCACGACCCAGCAAGGTGTTATTGCACAAGCAATTGGGATTTTTGTTTTCTTGTCTTTGGACAGCTCAGTAAGACAAGGGGCTCTATTTTGCGTGACTAACGCAAATCCAGCGCTGCCCTTAGTGCAAATCTGCGAGGAGGCAAGGCTCACCCGGTTTTAGCCGCATTTAAAAGTGGGACATCTGCGCTGGTGTGGGTGTTATCACAATCCTGTCCAATCAAAGTGGGTGATTTACCGTAATTTCTCATGTATAATGCACATTTTTTTTCTTCAAAATATTGTCAAAAGTCAATAGTGCTCATTATACATAGGTATAGGGGAAAATGAAAAAAAAAAAAAAACTTACACATTTCATAATTGTATCCCGCCATCAAGAGGTTATGACAAAGCTATACACTTTCATTCCAATATGCCGCAGCCATCTAAAGGTTATGAAAAAGGTGTTGCCTACACTTTCATTCCAATATGATGGGTACGTATGACTGCATATACAGGTATGTCCAGTTGTGCTCATAAGTTTACTGACCCAGGCATAATTTGTGAAATATTGTTTTTTTAAAATATGCCTAATGACTGAACAACAACCATCATTAATTATTAATTTTCAGTTATGTTTTGTTTAATGATAATGCTTTTAGTGCTTAACAGTTTAATTTGAATACCATTAAAATAAAATTAAATGTGTTTCGCCTGGTCCATGTTTCTTTTAAAGAATTGTACACATCTTACAAATTCTGCCTGGGTAATCAAACATATGAGCACAACTGCGTGTTTTCTAATTTACTAAATAAAAGTAGGGCTGTGAATTTCCAAAATAAGAGCAAGTAAATACAACCCCAATTCCAATGAAGTTGGGACATTGTGTTAAACATAAATCAAAACAGAATACAATGATTTGCAAATCATGTTCGACCTATATTTAATTGAATACATTAAAAAGACAAGATATTTAATGTTCAAACTGATGAACTTGATTGTTTTTAGCAAATAATCATTAACTTAGAATTTTATGGCTGCAGCACGTTCCAAAAAAGCTGGGACAGGGTTAAGTTTACCACTGTGTTACATCACATTTTCTTTTAACAAGACTCAATAAATGTTTGGGACCTAAGGACACTAATTGTTGGAGCTTTGTAGGTGGAAATATTTATATTATATATGG
This sequence comes from Phyllopteryx taeniolatus, assembly GCF_024500385.1. Taxonomy (NCBI): domain Eukaryota; kingdom Metazoa; phylum Chordata; class Actinopteri; order Syngnathiformes; family Syngnathidae; genus Phyllopteryx; species Phyllopteryx taeniolatus. The sequence continues at coordinate 10,864,602 of NC_084511.1, read as the reverse complement.
AAATATATGTACAGCTTCAGCTGTGCAACAGTCAGGGGTCTCCGTTGTCGTTTTACGTTTCATAATGCGCCACACATTTTCAATGGAAGACAGGTCTGGATTGCAGGCAGGCCAGTCTAGTACCCACACTCTTTTACTACGAAGACACGCTGTTGTAACACATACATAATGTGGTTTGGCATTCTCTTGCTGAAATAAGCAGGAGCGTCCATGAAAAAGATGTTGCTTGGATGGCAGCATATGTTTCTCCAAAATCTGTATGTACCTTTCAGCATTAATGGTGCCTTCACAGATGTGTAGGTTACCCATGCCATTGGCACTAACACAGCCCTATACCATCACAGATGCTGGCTTTTGAACTTTGCGTCCACGACAGGCTGGATGGTTCTTTTCCTCTTTGGCCCGGAGGACACCACGTCCACAATTTCCAAAAACAATTATAAAAGTGGACTCGTCGGACCACAGAACACTTTTCCACTTTTCATCAGTCCATCTTGGATGAGCTCGAGCCCAGAGGAGCCGGCGGCGTTTCTGGGTGTTGTGGATAAATGGCTTTTGCTTTGCATAGTAGAGTTTCAAGTTGCACTTACGGATGTAGCGCCGAACTGTATTTACCGACATTGGTTTTCTGAAGTGTTCCTGAGCCAATGTGGTGATATCCTTTACACATTGATGTCGGTTTTTGATGCAGTGCTACCTGAGGGATCGAAGGTCACGGGCATTCAATGTTGGTTTTCGGCCTTGCCGCTTTTCATGCAGTGATTTCTCCAGATTCTTTGAACCTTTTGATGATATTATGGACCGTAGATGATGAAATCCCTAAATTCCTTGCAATTGTACTTTGTGGACCATTGTCCTTAAACTGTTCGGCTATTTTCTCACGCACTTGTTCACAAAGAGGTGAACCTCGCCCCATCTTTGCTTGTGAATGACTGAGCAATTCAGGGAAGCTCCTTTTATACCCAATCATGGCACCCACCTGTTCCCAATTAGCCTGTTCACCTGTGGGATGTGTTTGATGAGCATTCCTCAACTTTCTCAGTCTTTTTTGCCACCTGTCCCAGCTTTTTTGGAACGTATTACAGCCATAAAATTCTAAGTTAATGATTATTTGCGAAAAACAATAAAGTTTATCAGTTTGAACATTAAATATATTGTCTTTGTAGTGTATTGAATTAAATATAGGTTGAACATAATTTGGAAATCATTGTATTATGTTTTTCTCCCCGTGCCTGCGTGGGTTTTCTCCGGGCACTCCGGTTTCCTCCCACATCCAAAAAAAAAACATGCATGCTAGGTTAATTGACAACTCTAAATTGTTGTTTGTTTATATGTGCCCTGCGATTGGCTGGCAACCAGTTCAGGGTGTACCCCGCCTCCTGCCCGACGATAGCTGGGATAGGCTCCAGCACGTCCGCGACCTTAGTGAGGAGAAGCGGCTCAGAAAATGGATGGATGGATGTATTCTGTTTTTAATGTTTAACACAATGTCCCAACTTCATTGGAATTGGGGTTTTAAAAAGAAAGTATTGTGTTCAAATAAAGTGCTTAACTTCAGAATAATTATTTGAAAAAACTAACAAAATACAGATAAAACTTCATGTTTTGATCATATGGGTAGAAGCAAAATCATGCATTGTAAAAATGCATTATACAAGTACATAGGTAGAATGATTTTCCCAAATTTTGAGGTCAACTTTGGGGGTTCGTATTATACATGGGTGCGCATTATACATGAGAAATTCCAGTAATGCCCTTGAAAAATGGTAGAATAGTCTCGGATGGCGATAGTTCAATATGTGGAAGTGATTCATGCGTGACTGGAGCATTGAAACCTAGTGGGTACCCTTATTAAATACAAAATTAGCTGGTGAAAACTGATGGCGACTTAAATAGGTCTACGGACCTCATGTATCTACAGCCCCTCCTCCAACGATCATCAAGGCCTCTTTATACTTCCGTGGTCGTGGTGCCAACAACGCCCGCATTGGATCACATGACCGACGAATTGCCCCGCGCGGCCCCTCTACGTAGCTTGACGCGCACACGGCAAAAATAGTTGCTGCGTGTCGAACGCCGCGGAGATCATCTCTCGTGTTTGGTCCGTTTTAGTCACATGCTGTGATGACGTACCATAATTTCTTGTGTATAATGCGCACCCCCAAAGTTTACCTCAAAATTCTGGAAAACCCGTCTACCTATGTATAATGCATTTTTACAATGCATGATTTTGCTTCTACCCATATGATCAAAACATGAAGTATTTTTTTCAAATAATTATTCTGAAGTCAAGCACTTTATTTGAACATGTCATACTTTTTTATTTACTTGCGCTTATTTTGAAATTCATAGCCTTACTTTTATTTAATAAATGAGAAAACATACAGTTGTGGGTCATGACCAAAAGAACAAGATCCCGGATACAAGCGGCCGAAATGAGTTTCCTCCGCAGGGTGTCCGGGCTCTCCCTTAGACATAGGGTGAGAAGCTCGGTCATCCGGGAGGATCTCAGAATAGAACCACTGCTCCTCCACATCGAGAGGAGCCAGATGAGGTGGCTGGGTTTTCTGATTCGGATGTCTCCCGGATGCCTCCCTGGTGAGGTGTTCCAGGCATGTCCCACCGGGAGGAGACCCCGGGGATGACCCAGGACACGCTGGAGAGACAAGGTCTTTCGGCTGGCCTGGGAACGCCTCGGGATCCCTCCGGAAGAGCTGGATGAAGTGACTGGGGTGAGGGAAGTCTGGGCGTCCCTGCTAAAGCTACTGCCCCCTCGACCCGACCTCGGATAAGTGGTAGAAAATGGATGGATGGATGGAATATATATTTATTCATGTTTTTTGTCTTAAATCATTTTGTGTAACTATTAATACATATTTTCAGGTAAGACATGTTATAAATACAAATATAAAGTCCGATGTAAACATAAAGTCCAATGCCCAGCAATGACATGAAATAGTGCTATTAGTATTGCTCTTCAATGTTGAAGTGTATTCAGAAACATGCTCAAATGTAAAAATAAAATAGTATAAATGACACACTGGCGACCAGTTCAAGGTGTAGTCTGCCTTCCGTCCGAAGTCAGCTGGGATAGGCTCCAGTGCCCCGTGACCCTAACCAGGATAAGCGGTGTTGAAAATGGATGGATGGATAAATGACACAATCAGTGAACATTTATCTCCACTCACAAGTGACCAGAAGTCCTCACTTATAGCTCTTGTATTCAATTCAACATCACTTTAAAGTTCAACAATCTACATGTCCACGCTGATGTAAATAACTCCTCCCTTTTCTCTGACAGCTCTTCTGTCAATATTGTGGTAATTGGTTTTAATACAAAACCAACTAATTGACTCATGCTTTGTGCCTCCACAAATCTACGGACAAATTATGTTACTAATTTGTTCAGACGGACAAAGAATTGTTTGGGATGGAAATAACTTTAATCTCGGAGGTTTTGTGCACACTTTGAATTGTTGCTTTAATTTCCCCTTTGTTTTTAAACCAAGCAAACAAGGTATGCACCATCACATTCATTGAAATCAACTCACCATCTTTAAGGTTTCTTGTGCTTATTGCCAATAAATGGCTAACTTGGAAAAAAAAATTCTTCTTCTTCACTCACTGTCGAGTGGATAAATGTCTTCGAAGTTATCATGAGTCGCCGCTAGCGCTCGAGGTTGCCTCGTTTGTTTTTATATATGCACACAGTATTTGCACATGAGACATACCGTCTTCCCAATTTGATGACGTGAAAAGGAATTTGCTTTCCCATTCCTAATGGAAAAATTGTAACTATTTCTTTGCTTGCTTTTTTTTTTTGCCGGAACAGATACATCTGACTACCTCTGTGAAGTTTCCAGGCTCACTCGCAGCATAACCTTTTTGTGCTTTTCAAAATAAAATGAATGAAATTATAAAATAATACAATAATTCATCCGTTAGTGAGCCAAATGTACGAAGAACCCAGTCGTAAACGTCCAACCAAAAGTATTTAAAATAAGAAGAAACTAAATTGTAATATTATTTTTTTCTCTCTTTTTTTAAAATTAGGGTAAGAGTTATTGATGACCGTGACCGTGACCGTGATGGCCATGGAGAGCGACCTGTCGATCGTGAGTGACGAGTTGGTTGACCCTGACGTAGATACTATTTCTTGTACCTGGTCAGCCGGGATTCCAAACTAGACAAGCTGATACGATATTGTTGATGTCAGTGTGTTGAATAAATTTGTCATCAGAGTAGTGACTTTGAGTAGACATGGCTGTAAATGTGAAAAATAATCACACATTGTGATGTTAGCTGACTGTGCCTTAGCTCTGAATGCTGCAGTATTATACACCGCAGTCTCTGTTTTGCTGCAACTGTCCTTTTTCTTCTCACCCTCAGTCTCCTCCTGGATTAAATGTGTTTCCTTAGCAACAGGTACATGCGGTGTGGTGTATAAATATAATTGGTTGGTTGGACCCCTGAAAACTAAGGCCCGACCGATATGGATTTTTTTGAGGCCAATGCCGATTCCGATATTTGGCAGGTAAAAATTCTGATAACAAATTGATTCAAAAATTATATAATGACTAAAATAACCTCTTTTTTGGTGCCCTATATATTCTGATATAGCATTTTCCTTAAAACTACAAGAAATTAATGGCAATTTTCTAGTCTTTTTTTCCTTTATTTTTTCATGATATATATTTTGTGTTGAACACACAATAAAGTTATTTTTTTTAATTACAAAGTATAATAAAACACAAATATCAAGTGGTTAAAAAAAAAAAAATTTAAAAAAATGTGTGGTTGTACAACTTCTTTTCAAGGATACAGTCAAGTGAAAAGACAAAATAAATACAACAGTGATTACTTAGGCTGTAGTGGGTTTTCATTAAAGATAATACTAGGACATGCAGCTTCCCCAAAGGAGAGTTGAAAGGAAGTGTTGAACTTCCCAAGAAACACCGGGCTGTATCCAAAAACGCAACCTGGAGCAGAACTCGCTCTATTTTGGTGTACATCTCTTAACCCTTGGGAGGCAGCAATGCACTATACGTGCCCAGTCTGACAGAAATCAAGAAAAAGAAGCAGAAATGTGCCATCATGTCAAATGGATACTGTGAATAATAAAAGGCTGATTCTTCAGAATGCCCCACTGACCAAAGCCGACTGTCTTGTCTCAGACAGCAACGGCTGACCCAATATGAAACCATTTGCGTGATCGCTCACGCAACAAACACAGCTGTTAATGTTAATGCTAATGTAAATAAGCACCGTGAAATACTTTTATTATTGTATCTTGTTATCTTCCTGCCCCGTTCACGGAGTGAACACAAAAACACAAGCGCCTCATATGCTAGGAAACATTTAGACTGTGAATGGTTCAAATAAGCATTGCTGTGTGCCACTTTGCATCAGATTCAGTCTCTATTAATCCGCTTTTAGCTCTTGATGCCATGAGGTTCTAAAAATATGACAGCCCTGTATTCATAGCCCCGGAAAGAAATGAGCTAGTATGAGCCACATTTGCTGTGTGGTCTGCGCCGAGAGGGGAGTGTGAACCCTTCAATTTGGGTAAGCATGATGACGGTAAAGCTACATTGTTCCCAGAGTTCATTGCCACATGCAAAGTTTTGAAAGTGTGCCTTATTTAACTGTCACATTTATGGTTGATTCATGTTGCACTGCAATGTCATTATCGAACCGTGACTTAAGGTTGTGTGTAATATAGTGACCTCCCAGTCAAATCAACTGGATAGTTAGCAAAGCCCAACAGGGCATTGCTTTTTGAATCAAAACATAGGGATTTTAGGGTAGTGATATTAATGTTCAACACTAGACAATTACTACAACTAAAGTATATTTAAAGTCATTTATTTACATATATTATGGCTATGTGGCACTGCCTCACAGTTCTGAGGACGCAGGTTCAAATCCGCCCTCTCCTGTATGGAGTTTGCATGTTCTCCCCGTGCCTGCGTGGGTTTTCTTCGGGTACTCAGGTTTCCTCCCACATCTCAAAAATATGCATGCTCGTTTAATTGCCCGTAGGTGTAAATGTGAGTGTGAATGGTTGTTTGTTTATATGTGCTCTGCAATTGGCTGGCGACCAGTTCAGAGTGTACCCTGCCTCTCGCCCGAAGAAGAAGCTGGGATAGACTCCAGCACGCCCACGACCTGAGTTGAGGGTAAGCGGTACAGAAAATGGATGGATATTATGGGTAAGGAAAATGCCATTACCTTTGTACTTTATTGTAAAGAGTAAGAGTATTTAAAGAGAAAACAATTGGCACAAATCGACAAAATCACTGATGGTGTTTGCCAATTTAAAAATTGCTAAAATCGTACGATTTAATCAAATGGCCAATTAATCGGTTGGACCCTACTGAAAACCTACAACCCCAAACCAGGGCAAGTAGAGTGATATATCAATTGTTGTGTTGTCATCTCAGACTTCAGCATCTTTGTTTTGATCCATAAATTGTCCTCCACTTCCCAAGAAGGACTTGCCAATACATGTGCCATTACACTGCACTTTTCCTCGTTGAGGTCAGAAATGTCCCAGGATTCTGGAATGTATCAGCACCCTTTCAGTATTTGTAGTCATTGAGACACATTCATCTTGACAATGGAGGGAACAAAAACCTGCTCCAGCATAGCAGAGGTAAGCCTGATGGGAGAATGGCCTCATCATTGTGTTTAGGGCTATTTAGGAGAAGGCATTGTACAAATGTGTATACATCAGATCGGTGGCAGGCAGTACAGAACGAGGCATTTTTCCACAGAAGTGATTAAAATGATTGAGGACGACGGTAAAGTCATTCATCTCTTAGCAAGGTGACGGAGGACATTCCGTACGGTGGACTGTCGTTGCCTCTGTGCATGTGTGCATATATTTGTGTTTGTTGCACATGAAGTGGTGAAAAGGAAATGGCACGGAGACATCCAGGCAAATGGCCACAGGGGAGGATGTTTTTTTATAACTATATCTGAACAGACAACTGAATGTTTATTATCCATTTCACTGTTTTTTTTCTGACCTTCAGAACAATTACCAACCCGTGTGTTTTTTTGTTTTGTTTGTTTTTATTGTTTATTTGTGTGTGTGTGTGTGTGTGGGGGGGGGGGTGTATTTATATACATTCATTTTACCACCATTACAGGTGTATTTAGTTGATGTAGCACTACGGGTGGGAGAAAATATCTGTCACATTTTATGATACACATTTATGATACAGTGTCAAATATTGATATTGATACTATCCAAGTATGCACACAGACAATTCCGCTCTTTTCATATGATATGAAGCTCAGTATTGTAAAGATTTAGGTCATGTCCACAAAGGCGTTGTCTATTTTTAAAGTTATGTTTTTCAATGATGTGTTTGTCTTTCATCCACACACAACTTGCATTTTGCGTCTCTAAAGACTGACTTTCTGGAAAACTATCCAAGTTCAATACTTTCAAAAAATCTGTATACTGTTTTGAGGTACAGAAGATGAGAAAATTGGCATTTTTTGGTTTGTCTACTTTTTTATTATGTAATAGTATCCCAAGTTATCCTGCCTTTAAGGCTGATCATTTATTTTATCATCCATCCATCTACTGTATGGTCTGTACTGCTTGTCCTCATTAGGGTTGCAACTAACTGGTGCCTATCCCAGCTGAGTCCGGGTTATAGGTAGACTAAACCCTGGCCTGGTCACCATTCCAGGCAGCACAGTGAAGTAATGGTTATCTCTTCTCCCTCCCTGTTCGAGGGTTCTGGGTTTGAATATAAGCTCCGGGCTTCCTGTGTGGAATTTGCATGTTCTCCCGTTTTTTACCTTGGTTTTATCGGGGTACTCTTGCTTCCACACACATTCCAAAAGCATACACGTTAGCTTAGCTGAAGCAAAGCAAAGCAAATGTATTTATATAGCACATTTCATACACAAGGAAACTCAATGTGCTTTACACGAATAAAAGCATTTCCAAACAAAGGAAAAAAAAACAGCTTATAAACGTTAAAAAAAAAAAAAAATACTTTAAGTTGTCTATAGGTGTGAATGTGAGCTTCAGTGGTCATTTGTCTTTTGTACTCTGCAATTGGCTGGCGACCAGTCCATGGTATACCCCGCCTGATGCCCAGTCAACTGGTTTCTCTGCAGTTCCCCCCGTGACCCTAATGAGGACAAGCGCTATAGAAAATGGATAGATGGATAGTATAGTATTTGATATTTTACAATATTCAATTTTAGTCTCAACAACATTAGAAGATCTTACCTCAATGGCCGTGTTGGCAATACATAACCAAACTCAAACACATGAAGTCTACACCTGAAGCCAATTAGCATCGGCTGCTATGTGAAAGTGTTGATTTGAAGGCTGCATCTCAATGTTCCTCACTACCACCCCCCCAAGCCCCCTTCCATCCCCTCGCCTCTCCCATCAAGTGCTCTAATCTCCCGAATGCCATCCAGCCTCCCTGTTCATCCCCTGCCTTCAGTATTGGTTTCACACAGTGATCCCCTCACTGACCAGACAGGCGACTAAACAATTAACCTCCGAGGCTGACCCGAAATATCTCAGACCTTCTCACTTCGCCATTCTTATTGGTCCCTAATAGATTTCCATCAGGAGGTGGGAAAAAAGCGAATTGAGTTTCACCTGGCCTGCCCTCAGGCTCTTTGTAGAAACACTGTTTGGCTTGTTGGCATTCTCCCCTCGCTAAAGAGCAATACAATTGTGACGGCTCTACAGGATGTTGTGGAAAGCGGCCCAGGTTGGTGAGTGCCAATGTGTTAATAATAGCGTTAGACACTGTGGCGTTCGACCAATTGTCCTGCAGATTGCATCTTCATTTCCATCCTGTTAAAACCTTCAATTTCAGTTTTGTTGCTAATAGAACCAAAGCACTCTGATGGAACCAATTTCACTGAAACAGAAACTCCTTGTTAGATTGATTAGTCCATGTGGTATTTATTGTCACTATAGCCTCCAATGCAGCATCTCTCCAAATCCATCCATTCATGCACTTTCACCTACACTAATTCCTTTATTAAAACCCAAGTGCTATTTTTCGCTGCCTACATATTATATTAATGCGTGAGCATACGTTGATTGTGTTGATAGTTGAGCATGTGCATATTGTAGTCAGTAAGGTCATGCCTCAAAAGACAGCCACTCCAATTTATCCACTAATAGATCTCTGGGGAGTTAACCTAATCCCTCAACAATATCTTCTTATCATATTACAAGTGAACTATGTGCAAAACGGAGGTTCACGATCCACAAATGAATACTAAGCCTCATACTGATCTTTAAGCTTATTAGGCTTGATGGGGAACAGAGCAGTTTCAAGTATTGTCCCTGATGCAAGGCTGATGAGGGATGATCATTCTCTCCGATAATAGTTTTGTTCCCAAACCCTGTGCAAAGCAACGGATGATCTGCTTTTTTTTCCAGGCATTAATTGCAATCAGCGGCGGAGATTCCGTACTGTGCCAGGATGTTAAATACACTTTGTAATATTTTGCTTCAAGTGCTTTTGTCATCACATGAGGGATTTTGTTGGGGGCCAAATGAACATCCGGCGTCTTTTCCATGTCTCAGATTAGAGATTAGTCATAATGCTCATCTCCATCTTCCTGTCCACAAAGGTGATACACTTTGCAAAAGATGAGGCGCCGTTATCTCCCCCGCTTTACTCGTTGTCCCTCACCCATCTGTTTCTGTGATTCCTTGTCGTCACGCTCTTACCTCCATCCCTCTCCCTCACAATGACTAAGCCCTTAACACGCTCTGTAACTCTTTCTCAGGATTCCGAGGGGTGGGCATATTACGAGTGAGCACATATACACATGGTGAATGCTTGTCAGATTCACAATCCTTTATTCTGTCTTTGTTGTTGGACTTCTAAATCTAACAATACTCGTCTTATTCAGCTCCAGCCCATCCATGAGATAAAACAACATTTATTGTTTTTATGTAATAGAGAGTGGCTGTTGAAACAGTTACGTCTGAAATTGAATAGCCTATGGATTTTGAATGTCGATCCCTCATAAGGCAGCAATATTTACTACTAGGTACTGGGCCACACAGATAGCTTTGAAAGAAAAAATAAATTCTATATATATATATGTGTGTTTGTGTGTGTGTGTGTATATATATATATATAAATTATTATTACTGATTATTACTGCTAGTTATTAGTGAATGATCACACTTCCACTTGATATAGACATTTGCATTTTAATGGCCAATATAGATCATTTTCCTGTTCAATACCACAGTCCACCCGCAACCCCAAGCCTGACCTGTATCGACAAAAGTTGGCCTGGATTGCATGCAGTTAAGAACATGAATTCATGATCACTATTCCCCACCCTTTTCCACATCCGTAAAATGGTACACCCCATATAGGAGTATGCTTCTGCAACTTGGCAATGTGACACAAAGCAGAGCAACAAATTGCCATCCATCCATTTGGTGGAGGAAAAAGTAATTGATCCTTGCATATTTCATGCTGTGATTCAATGTAATAAGGAAAAATTAGCAGATGAATTTTAGCCCCGGATAATGTTCTTTTCGGTAATCCAGTCATGCTTTTAAGATATTGTTTTGGCATGTACACAAAGCCAACAAAACACTGGCATATCCTGCATTTGCAGGATTGCAAATGCAGGATTGCTTTTATTTATTTATCCATTTATTTTTTTATATATCCCTGACAATACTTCTCCCTCTTCTTCAAAAGAGAAAACAGGCTCGGGCGGATGAGAGAGGTGAGCAATCCAGGGAGGCGCTAATTCATGGTTTTGTCAGTGTTTTCCCTCCTCATGTGGACGGGGAAGAAGGCTCTAACAAGGTGCCGCTCCATAGGGGGGAGTTGTGTGGAGTGGTGGCATTGATTTTATAAAAGGTTGCTCAGTGGGTAGGCTGTAGGCCTGTCAAACTTAGCTCACACCAAGCAAAACCCACCGTCAAGCTTATAGTGTCTGTGCATATCCAAGGATCTTAAAAAGGAGAAACATGTTGATTTATTTTTGGATATACCACATAATAGGTAAACTAAAGTTTTGCCAGCTCCAGCATGTATAGACTTGTGTCTAGGCTTTTTTTAGGTATAGAAATAAGCTATCAGTTGATTGAGTTTGAGAAGTTAGCACCACTTGACAGTGACATGCATTGACAGTTTTGCTTGCTTCCTTTGATAAATGGTTACAGTTATTACAAATGATGCATGTCACAACTGTGGAATCCGTGTCAATAATAATAGGATTGCGAGAGCGGCACTGAAATATCATACAGTCCCAGTAAGGAAGGAAGCAGGAAAGTCAGACCAACAGAGCACTGGCATTCATGAGAATTAAGTAGGATTTGATTAAAAAATATAATAGATAAATATCATAGACCTCAGTAGAGCACAGACCTCTACCAAGGCCGACAAATCCCAAATTGTTTTGATCAACATTAGTAGGAGAAGAAATGAAGCGAAAGGGTGAGCGGCACTGAAATCCGATACCGTCTGAGAAAGGATCGAAGAAATCGGGGATTTGGAGCGATAAGGCACTGAGCTTCTTGGGAAGTAAGATTTCATACCACCATTTGAATCGTACTCAGTGTATATCAGAGCACTACCAAGTCCATCCATTTTCTATACCGTTTGCCCTTATTAGTTTCCTGTTAGGTTTATGTTTTGTACATCAAATAGTGCAGTTTGTTGTATTTGTACCTTTTGTACTTTCTTTTATTTTGCCTTGTTTTGCCCTGCTTTCTAAAGTCAGGTTGTCATTATAAATGAAAAACTGTTCTCAATTACCTTAACTGGTGAAATAAAGGTTAAATAAAAGTAAATAAATGATGGTCACAGGTGAGCTGGTGCCTATCCCAGTTGACTTTGGGTGAAATGCAGGGTACGCCCTATACTGATTGCCAGTCAATAACAGCGCACATACAGTACATGGTCTGTCAGAAAGGTTCAAGGACTGGTGTCACAAAAGATATACACTGGAACCTCGACGGGTGTTCGTCCAATATAGCCATTACATTGAAGCACCCATATTACTGTACAGTACAAAATTATTGTTTTGTTGTTTATTTTAAGTCCAAAAATGTACACAATTGTTTGTAGTTTCCTCCCACGTCCCAAAAACATGCATAGTACGTTGATTGAAGACTTTAAATTGCCCGGAAGTGTGAATGTGTGCGCGAATGGATGTTTGTTTATATGTGCCCTGCCAGTTCGGGGTGTCTCTCGCCCGAAGATTGCTGGGCTCGGCTCCAGCACGCCCACGACCCTTGTGAGGATTAAGCGGTACAGAAAATGGATGGATATTTCATTGGCCTAAAACGTCCAGTACAGTACAAAGTTATTGTAAATAAATATATAAAAAAAGCGTATTGTTTGAAACTTTCACATTTTATCCAAACGTACTACGCTGGGTCAGTAATCATCATAGGCGAGTCACTTTCATGAGCCGCAAGAAATTAGTGTGCTTCCTAGTTCCAAATCCATTGCCAAAGGCAAGCGGCTTGACAAAAAAATGTTACTGTACTAAAAGTAGCATGTTCCAGACTCCAGAGACTTGTGTTTTGTGATTCTCAGCGTTAAGACTGCCGCTATGCCGCTCTCTCTGTCTCTCTCCACTGAGCTCTACGGCACAACAGACATAACCATTATGACATGGTCGCCACGTAAATAACCCACATTCAACATGGCCACCATTTAGGCACGGGAGGCTCGTTTAGTCATATTGTAGAGCTGTGACCCGGAAATACGTCAGTACCTGTCTCTGCCTGCATTCCGCCACAGCGCCAGTAAACAACAGCGGCCAGACTTTGTCGACGGCAGTTTAAGTGACACATTGAAACTATTTTTGGACACATTGTTCAGTCCAGACGGCCCATTTTATCCGATATACATCGGGGTCAGTTATTTTCAAGGTTCTACTATATTTCAAACCCAAACGACAAGTTTTCCCCTATTGTGTGGGCCAGATGATCGACCAAAGATCTTCTGGCACTTGCTTTGTTCAGTGTGCAAGAAAATGCGGGTGTTGTGGCAGGACAACTCGTGGCTGCTTCACAATGACAATGCACCTGCTCACAGTGCCCTGAGCATCTGACAGTTTGTGGCCGAGAAGATCGTGCTGGAGCAACCTACCCACTCATCTGAGCCCTGGACCTGTGTGATTTTTTTTTTATCCTCTTTCCAAAGCTAAAAGGGAGTGATTGTTTTGTAGATGTTTGCTGTTGTTGTTAGATGCTATTAACTCATTCACTGCCAGCCGTTTCCTGAACAGGAACAAGACTTCCAGGCATTTTCGAGCAATTTCCCTCATTTTTCAAGCCCCACAGAATATTGTGTACTATGACTATATAATACACCAAAACCACCAAAAGAAAGATCAGACTCTCTTCTTTCATTGGAAAAAAAATTATCTAGCTTATACCGTTCTTTAGTAATCAGTAGTCAAATATAGGCTACTTTCAGCCAAATCTGTTTCTGGAGAAAAAAAAAAACCTGAGAATAAAAATACCATTACTAGATAATACTTTTTATTGATGTTTTGCAAGCGTAAAAAAAAAAAAAAAAAAAAAAAAAAAAACACATTACTTTTCTTCGTTGCAATCGTAAAAGTCGTTCAACTCGCGGGTGTTGAATTCCTGCAAGATGGACGAAATGGAACATCCTATTCAGTACTGGCAACAGATGTTACATTGTAATGTGAACTAATGGGACTAAATTATGTTTTTATGTAACAAGGATTGAAAGAGCATATTTTCTTGCTAAATTGTAAAATTGTACTATATATTTGTGCCTTGCAATTGGCTGGCAACCAGTTCACAGTGTACCCTGCCTCTCGTCCGCAGTTAGCTGGGATAGGCTCCAGCATACCCGCGACCCTAGTGAGGATAAGCGGTGTAGAAAATGGATGGCTGGATCTTTGGTGACCCCAGTCCTGGAACCTTTATGACACACCTTGTTTCGACAAACAACCATTCACACTCACATTGACACCTACAGACAATTTAGAGACATCTGTTATCCTAACAACCATGTTTTGGGAATGTGGGAGGATGCTGGCATACACAGAAAAAACTTGAAGGCTTCAGACAAGATTCAAACCCTGCATCTCAGAATTGTGAGGCGGAGGTGCTAACCACTAGGTTACCAAAGCAAAACAATCCTCATCTTGTTCATACTGATTCACTCCAGGCTTGTAGGTGCAATTCCATCTGGATCTGGTTAGCCAGTGCACCACTCTGCCCCAGTGAGCGCAGACTATAACATTGCTAATTGAAAATAGATTTATTTGGATACTCACAAATTTGAACCCATTTTTGCTTGGCACCTAAACACATTTCATAGAAATCGACCATGTAATTACAAAAAATAAACAATACCATCGTGTTTCCCATTTTTCGTGGAGGTCATGAAGCACAGTGATGACTAAAAAGCATACATATTTTACAATTACACAAGAAGGTGACAAAAGACTGTCTTAAGACACTGTTTTAAGAGATATGAATACATTTTTTCTTTAAAAATAGCCTCTGAAAACATGTACGGTAGGATTATATTTTAACCACCATTTCAAATCAGTTTGACATACCACCAAAAGCATATTGCTAGCCATGACACCCACTAGACAGAGGCTGAGCTGCACTGTATTTGTTTATAGAGTAACCTAGTGACTAGAGCACAAGTGCGTAAAATTTCCCTTTCATAGGGTTTTTACAAGGCTTTACACGATCAGGATTTTTGGGGCCAATCAGCGAGTTTAAAAAAACGATGCGAGCACTATCTTGCTAGGCTACTTAACGTTTTTGTTGCCTGCTTGTGAAACGTATCGTATTAAAAGTACGTGAACATACCTCGAGCCTCATACCTTAAACGAACGTCCTCTCCTGTCCTGGGCACTGGTGACAACCAACACACATTTTTCCCCATTTTGTCCTTATAATAAAAACTCTTGCTGAGTGTATCCGGTCGCATTTGAGTTGACAAGATAAAGCCCAATGATTGTAAAAAACGGGATGCGGTGGTATCGTTATACAAGATTTTATTGCAGTGCAATCGTGAAAGAGCAAATTTGTCTTGTAGTCTGATCCGGGCATTACGTGTTGTCTGTCTCAGACGTGTTGTCTGTTCCACACCGCCGACATGTTTTTTTAAATTTATAACTTCATTGGCCGTCAGATATTTACAGTACGTCAAAAGTCACGCGGCAAGGCTAAACATAAACTAGCTTTTGGATTCAAATACACTGTGCAGGCGACGACGCGGAGAAAAAGTGTTTTGCGGAGCCGATCAATGACGTCGGCGGATTATGACAAAGCCGATCAGCATAAAATGCTAAATATCGGCCAATACCAATCATCCCGATAAAATCGGTGTAAAGTCTAGTTTTACCAGTAAGTGTTGCCAGTAAATTAATGTAAACCTGAATTTGAACTTTAATATAGTGGGAGGTTTGCTCAATACTAGTTGATTAGGTTACCTGAATCAGCGAAGGCGGGCGGCAATTGGCTCTTGTCTCTTGACCTTTACAATGAGCTTCCTCCAGTGGAAACATACTACGACCAAACGCACATGTATATAATAGAAGCATATACAACAACACTTTTCTGCAACGATGCCACAATGTTTGTGTTCAGTACTTCTTTGCAATATATTTTTATGATTATTCTCTTTCTTGCATTATTGTATTTTCTTGCATGTGTCTCTTGTCATATACGTGTCTTATTTACACCAAAACGCTTAAAGACTGTGGAGCCATGTATATTCCAATGCATGCTGGGAACATATATTACAGTACCCATAGACATTGCTGTATATTCTAGTTTTTTACCACATACCATGCAGTAAAGTACTGTAAAGTTATTAAACTTTAATTAAATATAGTTTCCACTGCATCATGGGATTTTGCTCACACACACTATAAACAGAGATTTATTATAAAACAATTTTAATCAATGTTTTTATTTATTGTGGTGCTGATGAGTCACACAAGGAAAATGGGAGCTGTTTTGGCTTGCAGAAGAAGTAGACCAAATTGAGTAATCACAAGGAAGTTCACAATTGTATCTACTGAAATTGCTAAATTACCCGGTAACGCTTATCTTAGCTTCACTTAGCAAACAGCGGAACCGAGGAGAATGTCACTCTATTGCACAAACCCAAAGCCAGGGTTTCATGAAAACAAAGTGCAACATAAATGTAACGCGGGAGTTAAACAAGACACAGATTGAATGAACTTTGGGTAACATAAACACACATTATTCATGTTACGTTAATCCTGATCGTTCATGGACATTAAGGATTAATGTCTTTATAACGTTATAACAGCAACAGTTCAACCTTTCATGGTGTTATGCATGCTGGGAGCCACGTGGCTTCTGCTACAAAATAGAGTAACTCTGTGTGACGTTAACCAAAATCCCATGATGCAGTGGGAACTATATTTAATTACTGTATAATCACTTTAAAGTAATTTACTGTATGGTATGTGGTGAATAAATGTAGAATTTACAGGAATGTCTAACAGTGTGCTCCTTACCTAATATGTTCTATGTGGGAACTTGGTACACCTCTGAACTATACCAAAAAACTCTAAATATGAAATAATACATGTAATTTTTTTTTTCTAGCTGTCCGCGACACATCCAAAATGTGTCCACGACACACCAGTTGAGAATCACTGATCTAAAGACTCATTGCTATTCATTCGAGTGTAGTTTGACGTTGAAGGAAAAACTCTCTGCTATCATTGGACTTCCTTCAAGATGGTAGCTCAATCATTTCCAAGTATAATATCTATATTTACATACTGTATGTATTGGTTGGGAGTGTGTGTGTTAGCCTGAAGAGAGTTGCCGTGCACACTCATCTTTTCACATCCCAAGTGCCAGTTTTCCGTCACTCATAAGGCACTCATCACTAGCAAAATCCACTTCCTTCGAGTATACATCTCACTTTAATCCCATCTGCTGATTTTGAGACAGCGCCCTCTGCCCACCTGCTGTGACACAACACCAAACAAAAAACAAAAGAGAAAAGGAAAATAAATTCCAGGGTGATCACTTTATCTCATTCCTGATTGCCAGATAATTATCAGTTAATTATTTAGATGCTTAAATTAATTGGCTAAAAATAGCCTGCGTGTTGCCAACGGAGACAGCTCCAATATTCCTTTCCCCACTCATCTCCATCTCTTGTGCTTAACCTTTGTCAGCCACCGACATCAGTGTAATCTAATAAAGGAGGTTTTCCCCTCTGTACATTTAGTCTAATTACTTAGTCATCATCACCTATTGTTTGAATTTCCCCATGACGTGTTTCTCTTTCTGCCAATGATGAGAGTGAAGTGCATGTCCAATCCATCATTCATTGAGCTCCACGGATATAAAAGAACATCAGCTTTTTTTCCTGAGGCTGCACTTTTTTACACTCAATAATTTTATTTTTTTTTCTTCTTCACAAACACCCACCAGCGGCCTGCAACACCCTCCTTCTATTTTGCTCTGCCAAGGCTATATGGACAAACTTATTGGAACTAGTGTCGGAGGGAAGCATGCTGTGACAACGCGAGAGATTGCGTGATTTCCGAAGACGAAAAACATGGCGGCGCCCCTTGCATAGTCTTGAAAAAAAAGCTACTACAAGATAAAAAAAATTTAAGTCTTTTTCAGCGGCGGATGGTCACTTTGTTCTTCTCTCTTTTCCTTCGCCAGCTCTGCTAGCAGAGGTAACTTGTAGAGAGCCACTTGCTATCTGCGCAGCTACGTCAACGCCGCTCATCTGTCATGGAGGATCCAAGCCAGCGCGTCGAGCTGACGCTGAAGAGGAAAAGAGCTGATTCTTCCACTTGAACAGAGGATTTACTCAATTAGACAGAGATACAGACAAGTGTCCTCCTTTCAATCGACAAGAAATTGTCAATTGCACTTGATTTGCTTCGCCAGGAGATCGCCGAACTCAGAAAAGGCTTGGAATTCACGCAAAAACAAGTGAACGAGCTAAGATTAGATAATACTGCGCTTCGATCAAACATGATGTCAACGTCAGCAGAACTACAAACACTTAGACTGGAATATAAACTCATGAAAGAAACTATGTTGGACATTCAATCAAGAAGCATGCAATCTCATTTTCTTGGGCATTCCAGAAAATGCTCCGGAAGACCCCGAGGAGCAGATTAAAAAGTTTATGATGTCTGCGCTCAAGATACAGCAAGATACAGTTGACAAGATTACTTTTCACTCTGCCCACCGATTAGGAGGCCCTCGTCCAGGAAACCGACCAAGTCCCATCATTGAAAAGTTTGAACACTTTCAGCAAAAAGTGTTTGTAAAATCCAAAGGTCGGGACCTCAAAGGGAGTTCGTTTGGAATGAACGACCAGTTCCCCAAGGAAATCAACGAAAGGCGTACAATTTTGTACCCGTTGATGAAGGATTACCCCGACAAAGGCGGTTAGTTAGCGTGGTTAGTTCTCGACAAGCTATATATCGACGGCCAACTGTTTTGTGATGCCAACGTCACGCCCTGGCTCTTCTAGATAAGTACTACTTTTGATCTGTTGTCGTTATGAATTGCCAAAAGTATATTGTATTGTGTTTCATTCTTTCCACTTTTGCTTAGATAAACAAAAACGGAATCACGCAAGACACCAGCATGAATCCTAACTCCTATCGCTCTGCTTTCCTGCTCTGCTTGTTTCCACACACACTAAACACACAAATCGCTCAAAACTCTTCGTGCGCACCACAAACCACCACCACACACCATATTATCCCCTTGTCACTGTTTGTTTCCTATGTTCAGTGTTTGTTCGTTACCCTTCTATGTACCCTGGGTTTGCAGTACTTAAATATAGCATCACGATCACCCTCTCTAACTAACATTTGTCAACACAATACCAAAAAATCTCCCGAAAACTGTAAAAAAAAGTAACAACAAAGAATGCATAGTACCAAATATATTTAAAATTATGATACACACACCCATTATGTCACACTTAACATCCGTGTCTTGGAATGTCAATGGCATTCGATCACAGGTAAATAGAATTAAGATTATGGATTATACCACTAAATTTAAAACAGACCTCCTCGTATTACAAGAAACGCACCTTACTAAGTCAGAAGAAAAATACCTCATTGACTCTAATTTCACTCAGGTTGTGTCAATACTAGTCCATAAAAGACTACTTTTTACAATAAATAGTACAGTAGCAGATCCTGAAGGCCGATATATAATTATACAGGCTACAACATTTAACAAGCGTTACACAATTGTCAATGTATAAGCTCCAAATGAAGATGATCCAGCCTTTTTTCACATACTCTTTTTACACTTACACTGAAACTTGTCAGCCAATTCTACAATTATGGGAGGTGATTTTAACCTTACGCTAAATCCCCTAATACAGGAGTACTCAATGAGTCGATCGTGATCGACCAGTCGACCGCGAAGGTAGAATTAGCATGACATCACATGACATAAATTTAAAAAAAAAAAAAGACGTCAGCCTATCATCCAACCCGTCGCTTGATTGATATACATATATAATCGATGACGTCTGAATTTTTTCTGACACTTAGGTCACGCACACGTGCAAACAACGGCGCTAAAAGGTAGCTGCAGATGCGCAAACAACGGCACTAAGTTTGTCAAAACTAACAAGCTAGTCAGTGAGTTACCTCCAATTTTTATCTCTCTGTGTTTTCTCTTAAACTTAAGAAAGGGTATAAAATGAGTGGACCAAGTAAGAAGACAAAAACACCACTTTTATACGGAATGGGAGGAGGAGTATTTTTTCACAATGACATTTTCGAAATGCGTATGCCTCATAGCCAGTCTGTCATCGCATTACCAAAGAAGGGAAATGTGGAGCGGCATTTTAGGACTGTGCATGGAAAATAAGACACTGACTTCCCGCCAAAAAGCGAGCTGAGAAAGACAAAGGTGAAGGAACTAAAATCCCAGTTGTCCGGACAGCAGTTATTTTTCACACAACATACTTCAAAAGCGAAAGCCATGCCACCGAAGCATCGTTCCGGGTGAGTCATGTCATCGTTAAGAACAAGAAGTCCTCCCAGGAAGGAGAGATGGTAAAAGAGGCAATCGTTGAAGCAGCTGACGCATTGTTACGGTACTTTAAAAATAAGGCAGAAATATTATCTTCGATCAAAGTTCTCCAGCTGTCAAAGAAGTACAGTTACACGGCGGTGTGAAGCCATGGCTGAGGACTTAAACCAACAAATGTGGAAGGACATCAGAGATGGTGAATGTTTCTCATTGCAGTTGGACGAATCTACGGACGTGAGTGACACAGCCCAGATGGGCATTTTCATTCGTATGGTGTTTAGTGATATCACTGCAAAAGAGGAGCTATTAACAGTACTGCCAATGAAAGAACAGACGCGAGGAGAGGACATATTTCAGTCGTTCAAAAACCCACCTCCAGTGTACAAACTGGTGTCTACCACCACGGATGGAGCACCCACAATGGTTGGCCGTGTGAATGGCTTTATTGCCAAGTGCAGGCAGACTTTCCCAGACTTCCTGAATTACCATTGCATAATTCACCAACAAGCGTTATGCGCTGAAATGGTCAACATGAAAGAGATCGTGGACGTGGCAACGAAGATTGACTGTTCTATTCGAGCCAGAACTCTTCAAAGACGGTTATTCCGTGCACATGGCTGAGTGCGACCACTCAGTTGTTCCTACACACTGACGTGAGATGGCTTAGTCGAGGGAAATTCCTGCAAAGGTTTCGAGGGCTCTGTCCGAAGATTAAGGAGTTTTTCCATGTCGCTGGACATGCAGAATACAAGCAACTAAATGACGGTCAGTGGTTGTTCCAAATAATTTTTAACCGATCTGACAAACATGTTGAATGACCTTAATCTAGAGCTGCAAGGAAAAGACAAAACAGTGATCAATATGATCAGCTCAGTTAATGCTTTCAAACGAAAGATGCAACATCACTCCTCAAAGCTGCAGCGTCATGATTTGGCAATCTTCCAGAACCTGGCGTCAGAGCTGGAGATGCAAGGGAAGGACTGTGTGCAACTTGACAGTGCACGCTACACTGGGGCCGGTGGACCGCCCCGAGTCCTTCGGCGTGGGACGTGTCCCGTCCACCGGGCTGCTCTTGGGTGGACCCCTGGGCCCAATCCCGCCCCTCGATTGATTGGGTGGGGTCCTCAGCCTCCGCGGTGCGGGCACAGCAATTACAGGAGACTTCTGTCAGTCTTTGTGCATGTAAAACTGTGTCAATTTACTTGCATGTATCCGCAGGCACACACCCCTGGGACTCTTTCACTGGGTCTGGGGCCACGCATTTATTGCGACAAATAACTCATCAATATGCAAATCGCTTGTGTATCCCTTCACTTATACTCTCGTCTTGTAGGCTTTTATAATTTACATCATTAATCCCACCAAACTTCAGTTGTACAGCCGGGTTCACGATCCTTGTCCTGCATGCTTCTTCTCCTGTCCTTGTCTTGTTCTATCTTGTCCTGTACTTCCCTCACAGGGTGTAGCACCATGCGACACTCATATTGTTGTTTCATTGTTGTAGATAATGTATTGACTTGCTATTCTCATCCTGTTTACAATTAGTGCTTTGTCTTTTGTCTTTGTTTCCCTCTCCCCTCTAGAAACTTTGTTCTGTTCGACTGATCGACTCTAATTCTCAATTAACCTCAATTATAATCCTAAAAAACCACAGCGGAAGCTTAAAAACTCCACTGTGACACAGTAAAATTGTTCCGGCGTAAAAGGGATACAGATTTTCCATTCTGCTTGACCTAACTACCGAACAGGACAAAAAAAAAACAAAAAAAATGAAAAAAAGTAAAAACACCCACCAAGCTCATTTTACAGGCCACAGTGTCTATTGATAATCTTATCTGTGTTGTGTTACGACATTTAAAAAGCATGTTGCATCTCATCTTAACTTCTCAGTTTACTCTTAGGACACTTCATTAAGCTGGAACAAGAAATGTCCTGCAAGTGATCCCATAATGGGATTCATTATCTTGAGGAGTCGAAACGTATCATCTACTTTTTTTTTTTCCACCCATGCACACACACACACACACCAACCCACACACATGTATATGGCGGCACGGTGTGCAATACACATTAGCACATCCGCCTCACAGTTCTGAGGAACGCGGGTTCAAATCTGGCCTCGCCTGTGTGGAGTTTGCATGTTCTTCCCGTGCCTGCATGCGTTTTCTCCGGGTACTCCGGTTTCCTCCCACATCCCAAAAACATGCATGGCAGGTTAATTGAAGACTCTAAATTGCCCGTAGGTGTGAATGTGAGAGTGCATGGTTGTTTGTTTATACGTTGTATGTGCCCTGCGATTGGCTGGCTGTACCCCACCTCTCGCCCGAATATAGCTGGGATAGGCTCCAGCACGCCCGCGATCCTATTGAGAAAAGCGGTACGGAAAATGAATGAAAAAAAAATAATAATAAAAATACATATATATATATATATATATATATTTATATACACACACGCACACACACACACACACACAGACTGTATATATAGACTCAATCTATTTCTTGTTAAATGCTGATATGTCCCAAGGCTATATAAAAGCAGGCAATCAAATAACTTTTATCTGCAATCCAAATTGCTTTATTGTCTGTCCATGACACTTCACTGCCCTAAAATTGTTTAATAGGGGGCATTTTCATTCACTTATTTCACATTGTTTAGCCTGGACATCCAATTTTAAGATCCTACAGCCTTCATCTCCTCATATAGGGAAGAACAGTCCTGACTGTCTTTTTCGTCATGAAAAAAAATCAGCTTCAGAAAACAATTACAGCTTTGTTATTTTCCCCTTAAGGCTCATTGTCTCAGTAGCAGTTGAATTTTTTGTCATCTTAAACGATGGCTATCAATGTTTGCTCCTTAAAATACCTTCTTCTACGACCATAAAAATCAACATGCAAAATTGTGCTTGTATTTTTAGAAACAATACGAATGGGTAGTGGCACACATATTTTTAAGTGTCATTGAGTCTTTAAGCTGTTTTGGTGATCTATATAACTTAAACCATCCTCTACTGTCAAATCCTCAATGGCTTGTACTAACTAGACATGTTCTTCTCCCACTTGCCTTTGAAGGGAATAATGTGCCAACATCTGGCCTGCCATTCAAATAAGACAGGGCTTTCATTTAAACATCAACTGAGGTTGAAATCATGAGCCATGACGACAGAGAGTGGGGGCTGTTGAGGAGAGCAACGTGCCTGGTCTACTGCAGGATTAGACTAAAGCAACATGTGCTCAAGGGGGGTTTGCATCAAACCCAGGAGCCTGTGACAAATGAGGGTGGCTGGGCTTCTGTCTATTACCATCACACTAAGCCCAGGCTCTTTGGGGAAGTAATGAGGTGCACACTGGTGCTTCTGCCACTACGTACTTTTAGTCCGACTAGCGCATACATAATCATCAGAGGCCTTGGCCTGCAGAGACCAAGCTGTGTAGGAGTGGATTTCCTCATAGTTACCTGTAATCTGCATTGCTCCTTTATTCACAGACACTATTCAGTGGAACATCCACAATCAAACGCAGCAAAAAGTGGTACAATTCGGAGGCCAACCAAAAATGTCCATAAAAATATGCTACAGCAGGTTACTAGTGACGGCAACGTGTGATGATAGCCATAGAACCAGAAAGAAAACTTACTGCTCAGTGCAATATGAGGAATACAATGAATTAAGTATAAATGACATTTTATAAACAACATGTGGCTGAAAGCATAATAGTTCCCTAACCATTACATTTCCGCCAGGGGTCAAAATGATGGGCAGTTTTGTTTAAGTTTCATTTTTTTATACAGGAAACTACTAGCCTATCTCTACACTTGGCTTCAGCTCACCTGCAACCCTAATGAGGAAAAGGGTTACAAAATGGCTACAGTACATGGCATTATATTGAAATTACAACATCTTGTCAACCAGTAACATTGGAGGTTCCACTTTGTGGGAAAACAATAATATTCTTAGTTAACCCCTTGTATTGATCTCACATATTACAGATGATGAACCATACTGGTCTACAGGGGTGCATGCAGATCCCCAAGGAACCCCCAGGAATAAAAGAGCAAGGGACGGCTTGATCCGTTATTCACTCTTTAACAAAGGGTTAACGCCCTTGTGGAGTTTCTATGCTCCAGTGCCACACACCCTCCTACTCCACGGTTGCTACAGGCTACGAGACCCATCATCAGGCTTGCTCCACTAGCTAATAGATAGTCACATATGGCCCAATGTCAGAGCCGAACAAGACAATAATTGGTGAACTCATCGAGATTACGCTCATTTGGCCAGAGGGCGCTGTGATGCTCCTGTGGATGTGAGTATGTTGCATAGCAGATAAGGGAATGGTGACAGTTACACAGCAGAATGTGTACAATCCAAGGTAGAAACATTTGTCCCATCGGAAATAAGGTCCATAGAGTTCTATCATTCAAGGGTCAAACTGTCACCATCATAAAACCTTGATTAACTGCACAGGCAATGTTTTAAATAACATTCCATCATCCTTCACAGTTAAACAAGTGTAAAATTAAGTTAACAAGTGTAATATGTAAATATATGACATCCTACTTTACTCTTAATAAGTATGGTGAGACTGTAGTCTTATTGTTTTGAATGTGAGACCGCTACATTCACGTAACTCCAGTGTTTGTTCTATTCTCATGTTTTCTTTGCTGTGGCTTACTTTTGAAATCGGCCTCCAAAAGTCTAAAAAAAAAAAGCAAGGCAAATGCAGTGTTCACCCTCTAAGATTGTGTTACGACTTTAAAGCAACGAAACACGACTGCAAACTAATTTAATGTGAACGCTTTTCTGTGTACTTAAGTTGTAACTAAGAAATAGCCATCTGTGTATGTATGGATAAAAGTAATGCAGCCCTATGGGGGGCACAAGCCAGTGCAAACTGTAGGCCGGTCCCAAGCCCGGATAAATGCAGAGGGTTGCGTCAGGAAGGGCATCCGGCTTAAAAATTTGCCAAACAAACATGAGCGTTCATCCAAAGAATTCCATACCGGATTGGTCGTGGCCCGGGTTAACAACGTCCGCCACCGGCGCCGTCAACCTGCAGGGCGCCGTTGGAAATTCAGCTACTGTGGGTTGAAGTCGAAGAAGAAGAAGAGGTGGAAAGCAGGTTCTTTGGCAGAAAGAGAAGAGGAAAGCACAGAGCCTAGAACTGAATGTGGGGACTTTGAATGTTGGGACTATGACAGGAAAATCTCAGGAGTTGGTTGACATGATGATTAGGAGAAAGCTTGATATATTGTGTGTCCAGTAAACCATGTGGAAAGGCAGTAAGGCTAGAAGTTTAGGGGCAGGGTTTAAATTATTTTACCATGGTGTAGATGGGAAGAGAAATGGAGTCGGGGTTATTTTAAAAGAAGAGTTGGCTAAGAATGTCTTGGAGGTGAAAAGAGTATCAGATCGAGTGATGAGGCTAAAACTTGAAATTGAGGTTGTTATGTATAATGTGATTAGTGACTATTCCCCACAGGTAGGATGTGACCTAGAGGTGAAAGAGAAATTCTGGAAGGAGCTAGACGAAGTAGTTCCGAGCATACCAGAGAGAGAGAGAGAGTCGTGATTTGTGCAGATTGTAATGGACATGTTGGTGAAGGAAATAGGGGTGATGAAGAAGTGATGGGTAAGTACGGCATCCAGGAAAGGAACTTGGAGGGACAGATGGTGATAGACTTCGCAAAAAGGATGCAAATGGCTGTAGTGAACACTTTTTTCCAGAAGAGGCAGGAACATAGGGTGACCTACAAGAGCTGAGGTAGAAGCACGCAGGTGGATTACATCTTGTGCAGATGATGTAATCTGAAGGAGGTTACCAACTGCAAGGTAGTGGTAGGGGATAGTGTGGCTAGACAGCATAGGATGGTGGTGTGTAAAATGACTCTGGTGGTGGGGGGGAAGATTAAGAAGACAAAGGCAGAGGAGAGAACCATGTGGTGGAAGCTGAGACAGGACGAGTGTTGTGCAGCTTTTCGGGAAGAGGTGTGACAGGCTCTCGGGGGACAGGAGGAGCTTCCAGAAGACTTGACCACTGCAGCCAAGTTGATCAGAGAGGCAGGCAGGAGAGTACTTGGTGTATCTTCTGGCAGGAAAGGAGAGAAGGAGACTTGGTGGTGGAACCTCACAGTAGAGGAAATCATACAAGGAAAAAGGTTAGATAAGAAGAAGTGGGACACTAAGAGGACAGAGGAGAGGCGAAAGGAATACATTGAGATGCGACACAGGGCAAAGGTAGAGGTGGCAAAGGCCAAACAAGAGGCATATGATGACATGTATGGCAGGTTGGACACTAAAGAAGGAGAAAAAAGATCTATACAGGCTGGCCAGATAGAGGGATAGAGATGGGAATTATGTGCAGCAGGTTAGGGTGATTAAGGATAGAGATGGAAATATGTTGACTGGTGCCAGCAGTGTGCTAGCTAGATGGAAAGAATACTTCGAGGAGTTGATGAATGAGGAAAATGAGAGAAGGGAAAGTAGAAGAGGCAAGTGTGGTGGACCAGGAAGTGGCAAGGATAAGTAAGGGGGAAGTTAGAAAGGCATTAAAGAGGATGAAAAATGGAAAGGCAGTTGGTCCTGATGACATTCCTGTGGAGGTATGGAAGCATCTTGGAGAGGTGGCTCTGGAGTTTTTAACCAGCTTGTTCAATATAATTCTAGCGTGTGAGAAGATGCCTGAGGAATGGAGGAAAAGTGTGCTGGTGTCCATTTTTAAGAACAAGGGTGATGTGCGGAGCTGTGGGAACTATAGAGGAATAAAGTTGATGAGCCACACAATGAAGTTATGGGAAAGAGTAGTGGAGGCTAGACTCAGGACAGAAGTGAGTATTTGCAAGCAACCTTATGGTTTCATGCCTAGAAAGAGTACCACAGATGCATTATTTGCCTTGAGGATGTTGATGGAAAAGTACAGAGAAGGTCAGAAGGAGCTACATTGTGTCTTTGTGGCTCTGGAGAAAGCCTATGACAGAGTACCCAGAGAGGAACTGTGGTACTGCATGCGGAAGTCTGGAGTGGCAGAGAAGTTTGTTAGAATAATACAGAACATGTATGAGGGCAGCAAAACAGCGGTGAGGTGTGCTGTAGGTGTGACAGATGAATTTAAGGTGGAGGTGGGACTGCATCAGGGATCAGCCCTGAGCCCCTTCCTGTTTGCAGTGGTGCTTGATAGGCTGACAGATGAGGTTAGAGTGGAATCCCCATGGACCATGATGTTTGCAGATGACATTGTGATCTGAAGTGAAAGCAGGGAGCAGGTGGAGTAACAGTTAGAAAGATGAAGGCATGCACTGGAAAGCAGAGGAATGAAGATTAGCCTAAGTAAGACAGAATATATGTGCATGAATGAGAGGGGTGGAGGGGGAAGAGTGAGGCTACAGGGAGAAGAGACAGCAAGGGTGGAGGACTTTATATACTTGGGGTCAACCGTCCAGAGCAATGGTGAGTGTGGTCAGTGAAGAAATGGGTCCAAGCTAGTTGGAACGGGTGGAGGAAGGTGTCAGGTGTGTTATGTGACAGAAGAGTCTCTGCTAGGATGAAGGGCAAAGTTTATAAAACAGTGGTGAGGCCAGCCATGATGTACAGATTAGAGACAGTGGCACTGAAGAGACAACGGGAAGCAGAGCTAGAGATTGCGGAAATGAAGATGTTGAGGTTCGCTCTCGGAGTGACCAGGTTGGATAAAATTAGAAATGAGCTCATCAGAGGGACAGCCAAGGTTCGATGTTTTGAAGACAAAGTTAGAGAGAGCAGACTTTGATGGTTTGGACACATCCAGAGGAGAAATAGTGAGTATATTGGTAGAAGGATGGAAAAGGATGACGCACTGTGGCGACCCCTAAAGGGATAATCCGAAAGGTAAAGAAGAAGAAGTATTTATGGATAAAAGTGCTACTTTAATTAAAACGTCTTCATCTTAATGTGTATCACATCTAGGAGCAAATAGAGCCGAACAGGGCTGAATTGATTCAGAAAATCCTGGCACAAAGAGATATCACTTTGCTGAGACACGAGTAAATTAAAAATATTTCCAGTTCAATATGTACTAAGTGTCGATAATAGCACCGCCCCATGTGGGAAGTCCATGATATGAAATGTGTACATCAAGAATAGTTTATGTTCATAGTTTAGGATATACAAAATAGACAGTCCCTTTTTTAAACCCAATCTAGCATAATCTTCATAAAATTGGCCCCTGAAGACAGCTTTTTGCCACTCAATATGTGGCGACTGGTGTGAATGGTGTGCTGTTACTCTGGCCTCGTGGGAAATAAGATGTTAAAACTATATAGCAGGAAGCTGGTTCACTGCATTTAGTCTTGCCGTCGAAGACGTATCGGACATGTCCTTGAATCTATCAAGGCTCAGTTAGACTCTCATCATCATGCCCAAGGAGCCACCCCGACTAGTATTAATATTCTAGTATACAGAGTCCTCCTATTGGCTGGCTTTGCTTCTCGGCATCACAGCCTCCCTGGTGAAATAAGGCTCTCAGGGGACTTGTGCCTCAACTCCACACCCTTTGTGGACACCCATTTATTCTCGCTGATCGAGATCACTAAACTGCTGAATAAACAGCCCATTCAGTCATTTGCATACATTATGGTAATGGGAAGAGAAAAAAATATCACTCAAGCCAATTGAAGCACTTCCACTGATCTCCGCTTGATTAATTGTTCTTCTTTTTCAATACCTACTCTGTTTTTTTTAGGCTAAAACAACATTGATGGTAAGGTTAAATAATGTCATTTTCAACACATGCAGATACGCACTGCTCAATCTTGTGGAAAGTCTCCCCAGAAGAGTGAAAGTTATAGCTTTGCTTCCATTTTTACTTTCTGTAAGAGTATTGACTATGTATATTAACTACATGTGATAAACTGCCAAGGATTCACATAAAGCTACCTCAGATGCAATTTGATATACTCCACTTCTGATGGAATATAATTCACTCAAATTAAAATGCATTACGATAGAACCCACTCCAATTACGAATCAATCAAATTAATTCCAATTCCACTGCAATATTTCGGCAATTCATTCAAATTACAATGTAACATGATATAAATCCCTTCAATTACCATGCAATCCGATTCACTCAAATGATGAGTCGATTCACCATGATTACAATGTGATACAAATCACTAAAATTGTATTGTAAAATTACACCAGACATTCCAATTACAATATCATACGATAGAATCTGCTCAATTTACGATCCAATACAATATGACTCACTCCAATTATAGTGTGATATATATTAAAAAATAAAAAATTACTCCAAGAACAGAAAATGTTTTTAGTGATGCATTTCAATTATATCTTGCGTAACAGCTTTTGAAATCAAGCCGTGGGATCACAGACAATCATGACACTGAATCAATGTAATTTTCTTTTCCACATTCATAAAAGCAATACTTCGGTAAAAAATATATCCTTGACTCCGTTGTTGACTGAGTACATTTGTGTATTCATGTTCAGCTTGACAACAAAAGCTAACTAGACTGCTTGGTAAGATCATTGCAAGCAATTAGTACTGCATCTTTCCCCCACAGACTGACTGACTGAGTGGCAGTCTGAAAAGAAAATGCTAGCATACTAACTAATTAGAAGGGAAAATAAACCTTTAATCACCAGCACAAAACACGGGGCAACAAATTCAAAACTCAACATCAAGTAGAAGGAAAACAAAGCTTCGTTAGAGCATACGTGATAATTGCATGCTTGGTTTTCTATCGTTATTAAACACAGGTGATAATACTGTATGTAAGTGGCATACTCCGGAGAGCTAAGTGAAAAAACAAAAAGTGAAAAAACATGCATTGTTTTGGTTCTGGTGACTCGAGTCTTGCGCGCCAATTTGAACAGCAATAAAACAACACAATGAGGACCGGAATCAAACTACTATCGAATGCCCCTAAAGATGTACAATTCAGAATTCGGAACAACATTTGGAAGCAAAACCTTGTTTGAGGCACTTTCCTACTTGCCATTCCAGCAGAAGTCAACCACAGAAGGTTGTGAAGCATCGAAGCGAGAGGGGTGGATGGACTCTTTTAGGTCATGACCAGACAACCTCTCGCCATTACTCTCGGGGGAGGAACTCCAGACAGTGAGGGACAGCCGTGCTGCAGTTCATCTACACTTCTCGGGTTCCTCTCAATCAAACATTCAGCTCTCCAAGGACAGCCACAAAATCAATACCAACATCAAGGGTGCACGGAAGCTTTCCTGCCTGCCGGGTACACTCCTCAAAGAGCACCACCAAGGAGGGGAAAGGTATTTTCTCTGTGTGTTTAATTACATAAATACAGTAAATATTGTTTACGTGTCAAGTGCTTAGTCTACATACACTAATCGGTTCAACATTTGCTAAGACCCGCCCCTGAGACGCTAAGTGGCCAATCACAGTGCAGCACAGCAAAGGCTTTTTCACTGGTGCTCCATTGAAAAATTCTACATTCTACATATTTTTTTTACAGTTTCAATATATACCCTGTATATTGGAAAAAATGAAATCCCTTTGAATACTCATTCATCCATCTTCTTCCACCAATCTGGGGTCAGGTCACGGGGGTAGCAACCTCAACAGAGAAGCCCAGATCTGGTTCATCCTTCCAGTAGCATATGCCTGTCTCAAATATTAAGCCATGCAAGTCGAAGAACACACGGATCTTTTAAATATGACTATCAAAATAACCCCCATTTCTTAGACACACAAAATTGAATAAGCTTCTTGTTGAAAAATAAAATACTAATTTACCAACATTCCAACAGCATATTAAAAATGATATACAGTAGATTGCATTCCCATCTGAATGTGTTTTTAGAATTTTATGATATAATTCTTAATCCTTAGGTTATTTTGATGAAAGCATTTTACAGAAATTTAAAAAGACACTAAAACGTGTATAATCTATTATGTCTACTTTTTGTTTCTTTTTTCAGTTTTTTTCCATGTAGAATCTTTTAGAATTTGAGAAATAATTGGCCATGTTATTAGACTACAAAGCCCTGCAATTGTATGGCACCCAGTCCCCTGCTTTTCACCCAAAATCAGCTGGGACAGGCTTCAGCACACCGTGACGCTAGTGAGGGTTAGGGGTATAAAAAAAAAAATCGATGGCTGGATTAAATTACAAAATAATGTCTTTTATTTCTTGTCATGTTATTTTAAAAAAATGCAATTATGCTTACAACGCGTGACATTTTTTATGCTGAAAGGAAATGTTTTCTTTTTGCTATTTCCAGAAAACTAAACAAACCCTGGATAAAGCGATGCAGTTGTCTGCATAGGCAGTTAAATTAGTTGGAAATCACCCATCACACCTTTGTCTGCTCCAAGGTATTATCTGTAAAATAATGGTATGTAGTTCTTAGCTTGTTAACATAAACACTAATGTTATGCTACTAATGAGAAGCCAAGTTTATCTTCATGGCGCAAACAAGTAAATAAGGCTAGCTTTTTCATTTGTATAGACAGGCTTATTGATTTTTTGTTTTTTAATGCTTGGAGGACTTAGCAACAGTAACTCAGGGGGGTGGCGACAAGGGGGATTATGAAACTTGCAATAACATCAATATTAGGCAAGTAATGGTTCCAACTATTGAGCATACCTACAGTACATCCATATATCCATTTATCAATTTTCATTCCAGTATTTTCTAAGTGAGCGGGAGCCTTTCCCAGTGGGCCCCCTGGATTGGTCTCCAGTCAATCACAAGGAACAAAGACACAGAAAACTCCAATTCACACAGAATCCATCCTATGTCGGTTGCATGAAAGTCACCTCAGTGAACCACTGCACTATCGATGACCAAAAAATAAATTCCACTTACGATTATTTAAGAAAAGGCTAATTCTATTGTGGTGGCAATATTGAAAGAGAACAGATGCCACGAGAGAACACGGTCATGCGGCCGGGTCAGGAGATGAAATCAGGGAGAGGAGATAAGTTGGTTTGAGGGTCTGGAGCCACCATTAAAGAGTCCCCCGGGGGGACAGCCAGCCGTGGCAGACTGCAGTAAAAATAGCTGCAGGCATGATTTCACTCAAGGGACCCGGGAAAGAAGTGAAGAGGGAGATCCGATCAACATCTCACAGCAAGGCAGCCAGATCCATTCTCTTAAGGTCCCCCGGGTGCCACCTATCACACCAACTGACTTTAAGTGCTTACCGGCGAGGACGCAAACACTGCATGTATTTGCCGCGCCAATGCATAGCGTGACCTCATATTCTACACGGTGTAGATCTATATAAGTATGCATGCTATAAATGCATCAGAAAAAGGATATAAACATTTTTTCCACAAACTTATCTTGCGGGTCGTCGCTTTTGGGGAAGTTCTCAATGTCGTTCTCCAGCCTCACAATGTGGCGCTCCATGGTGGTCAGACTGCTTTTAAGAATTTCAGCAGACACTGTAGAAACATATAAGAAAATATGATATGTAAATTTCTAGCACTAGGAGTGGCATAGACGTGATGTTTTGACTCCAGCAAGTGATGCATGAGGAGTGTGTGTACAGTACAGGTATAAGCATGCGTGTGAGGCTCATTAATCAGTCTGTAATCACTGTTTGCCGAGTTGCACTGGATTTCACAGTATTCAGAGCCGCCTTTTCAAGCAGACACTTCAAACAGCAAGTCTTAAGGGATCAGATGGGACACAAGCCTGAATGCACAGCTGTGTTTAGGTTGATGTTAAAAGGGTTTAGTCTCACACATGCGCCCACACATGCACAGGAACACACTTGTGGAGTAAAAACAGGAAGGAGTCATTAAAGGAAGCACACTTACTGTAGTAACACACTTAGTAACTAAAATAGTTGACCGAGTCTAAGTCGAAGAAAACCCAATTGTAAATATAAATATAATATAAAATGTATAAATATAAATATAATGTACATGCTTTGTTGATGCACCTTAATATATGCGGTAGTAAACATTTTTGAAACGCACTGTGACAGAAGGCACAATCAGTATTTTCAATGGGAATTGCTTTTGACATTACAGTGGAACCTCAATAAAACGGACCCTGATATAACATATATCAGATAAAACTGACCATCGGGACTGAAAATATGTCCAAAAATAGTTCCCATTTCAATTGGACAGAATTGAACAGAATTGGCCACTGTTGTTTTCTGGCACTGTGGCGCAAAGCAGAATCAGAATCAGAATCATCTTTATTTGCCAAGTATGTCCAAAACACACAAGGAATTTGTCTCCGGTAGTTGGAGCCGCTCTAGTACAACAGACAGTCAATTTACAGAACACTTTGGAGACATAAAGACATTGACAAAAAACAATTGTGCAAAAAGATGCAGAGTCCTCTAGCACTTAGAGCAGTTCGAATGGCTAATATCGCAATAGTCCGGTGCAATGACCATTGTGAAAAGGGCACTGAGACTTCAAGGAGTGTATGCGGTTTAAAGTGACGAGTAGTGCGATAATCTGGGACAATGGTTGTGCAAATGTTACAGATACTCCTCAATCAGTGTGCAAATGGAGCAGATGCTACTCTGGCATGAGTGGCCAGTATATGCAAATAGTGCAGCACGGCAAGACAACTACAGTGAGTGCACGAGTAATACATAATTGGCCCCACAGAAATGTGACAACGAACTCAAGTCAAAAAATTGCCAGCTTGTTGTAATGGAATTATAAATTAGCTGTTTAAGAAGTTGATTGCAAGAGGGAAGAAGCTGTTGGAATGTCTACTAGTTCTAGTTTGCATTGATCGGTAGCGCCTACCTGAGGGAAGGAGCTGGAAGAGCTGGTGACCGGGGTGGGGAGGGTCCGAGAGGATTTTGCATGCCCTTGTCTTAGTTCTGGCAGCGTGCAAGTCCTCAAGGGCGGGTAGGGGGGTACCGACAATCCTTTCAGCAGTTTTGATTGTCCGTTGCAGTCGGAGTTTGTCCTTTTTTGTAGCAGCACCAAACCAGACTGTGATGGAAGAACACAGTACTGATTCAATGACTGCTGTGTAGAACTGCCTCAACAGCTCCGGTGGGCAGGCCGTGCTTTCTGTGAAGCCACAGGAAGTACATCCTCTGCTGGGCCTTTTTGAGGACGGAGTTGATGTTGGTCGCCCACTTCAGGTCCTGGGAGATTGTAATTCCCAGGAACTTGAAGGTCTCGACGGTTGACACAAGGCAGCTGGACAACGTGAGGGGCAGCTGTGGCAAAGGATGCCTCCTGAAGTCCACGATCATCTCTACAGTCTTGAGCGTGTTCAGCTCCAGGTTGTGTCGGCCGCACCACAGCTCCAGCCGCTCCGCTTCCTGTCGATATGCAGACTCGTCACCGTCCTTGATGAGGCCGATGACAGTGGTGTCATCTGCAAACTTCAGGAGTTTGACAGTCGGGTTCGCTGAGGTGCAGTCATTCGTGTAGAGAGAGAAGAGCAGCGGAGAGAGGACACAACCTCGGGGCGCCCCAGTGCTGATGCTGTGTGTGGATGAGGTGGGCTCCCCCAGCCTGACCTGCTGTGTCCTGCCCGTCAGAAAGCTGTAAATCCACTGGCAGATGGCAGGTGAGACGCTGAGCTGGAGAAGCTTGGATGAAAGGAGTTCAGGGATGATGGTGTTGAACGCTGAGCTGAAGTCGACGAACAGGATCCTCGTGTAGGTCCCTGCACTGTCGAGGTGTTCTAGGATGAAGTGCAGTCCCATGTTGACTGCATCATCCGCAGATCTGTTCGCTTGGTAGGCAAACTGCAGAGGGTCCAGCAGGGGACCTGTGACACTCTTGAGGTGGTCCAGCACAAGACGTTCAAAGGACTTCATGACCACAGATGTCAAAGCGACAGGCCTGTAGTCATTCAGACCCGAGATTGCAGGTTTCTTGGGGACTGGGATGATGGTGGAGCGTTTGAAACAGGATGGAACTTCGCACAGTTCCAGAGATCTGTTGAAGATCTGAGTGAAGACTGGAGCGAGCTGGTCCACGCAGACTTTGAGGCAGGATGGGGACACGTGGTCCGGGCCTGCCGCTTTGTTAATCTTTTGTTGTTTGAAGATGCGTCTCACATCCTGTTCATGGATGGTTAACGCAGAGGTCAGAGGTGTGATTGTGGTCGCGGGTGCGGCCGGGTTGGTGTGTGGTGTGAAACTGTCCTTTTCAAATCTGCAGTAGAAGGTATTCAAGTCGTTGGCTAGTGTGCTATTGTTCTCAGCTTGGGGGGATCGTCGCTTGTAATTAGTCAGCGATTGGAATGCATGCCAGACTGATTTAGAGTCGTTTGCGCTAAACTGTTTTTCCAACTTTGCTGTATAGATCCTCTTTGCAATGTTAATTTCTTTGGTCAGCTGGTTTCTAGCTCGATTATACAGGGCCCTGTCCCCGCTCCGATATGCATCCTCCTTAGCTTGGCGAAGTTTAGCAGTGAACCACGGCTTATTGTTGTTGAATGTGCGAAATGATTTTGTTGGTACACAGACCTCTTCACAGAAACTGATATAGGATGTGACAGTGTCCGTATATTCATCCAGGCTGCCAGCTGAATTTTCAAAGACACTCCAGTCTGTGCAGTCTAAACAGCTTTGAAGTTCCATCTTGGCTTTCATTTGTCCACTTTTTGACTGTTTTCACTGTAGGCTTCGCACATTTAAGTTCTTGCCTGTACGTCGGTATTAAGTGAATTAAGCAGTGATCAGACGAGCCCAAGGCTGCACGAGGTATAGCACGGTATGCGTTTTTTACCGTAGTGTAGCAGTGGTCTAAAGTATTATTTTCCCTGGTAGGACAGTCGATGTGCTGCTTGTATTTAGGGAGTTCGTGGTTGAGTTTAGCTTTGTTAAAGTCCCCCGAGAATAATGAATAACACCCTCGGGGTGTTTTTTTTCAATTTCGTTGACTTGATCGGCGAGCGTTAGAATGTGGCAGGCAGAGAATGTGGCTGACATATTTCCTGGTCAGAGATATACAATATGACTAGATCCAATTCCAAGAGACATGCCTACATAGCGGCCATATGGAATGTGGGGCATTGACGTGGCGACCATGTGATGATGGTTGTATCTACTGTCTATTGTACATAGAGCGCAGCTCAGAGAGAGAGCGGCATGGATGCGGTGTTCACTCTGAGGAACACAAAAGTCTCTGGAGTCTGGACCATGTTATTTTTGGCACAGTAACATTACTTTTTGTCACGCTGTTCACCTTTGGCGACGAATTTGAAACTAGGAAGCACATTAATTCCTCGCGGCTAATGAAAGTGACTCGCCTATGAAGAGTACTGTACGTCAACAATGTCACAATGACCAAGCACGCAGGCGTGGTAAATTTGGATAAAATGCAAAACATTAAAACATTTTCAAGCTTTTGATATATTTATTTACAATAACTTTATATTGTACTGGGCGTTTTAGGCCACAATTTAAAAAAAAATAAAAAATAAAAAAAAAATTTAATAATAAAAAAAAAAAAAACTCCAAAACAATATTTTTTTACTGTACAGTACTATGGGTGCATATGCCCCCCCCCCACCAAAAAAAAGGGCCTCAATATGCTATATCGGACTATCCACCACCCCTATTAGTCAGTTACATCGAGGTTCCACTGTGTATGACATATTTCACTTCTTGGAAAAAACATTAGATACTGTGGATGGACATAAGTAAATAAGGTTTAATTTTGATGGACATAGTAAGCTAGATTAATTGTATAAAAATATTTTCAATATATAAAAATGGATGCAACATTTTTAATTAATTTCACACCATTTTTAGCATCCATCCATCCAACTATCGGCCTATCCCAGCTGACTCTGGGCGAGAGGCGGAGTACACCCTGAACTTGTCGCCCACCAATCACAGACCATTTTTAGCATCTAACAAATTTGGAAGAGCAAAACTAATAGGACTAGTTATTTCAATCCCTTAAGCAAGTGGAGTAAATCTTGAAGATAGTTGTAGTTTTGGAGTAGTGAAAGGGGAGGGCAAGTCAGGGTTGGCACTGGGTCAAGAAACCTCTTGGCCAATGTGGCTAAACAGTATAAAAAGCTTCAAGCTTCACTTGTATGTAGTTACCCACAAAATCACATGTGTTTATGTGGCTAAACTTTTATCCACACTTAGCCAGTCCTCGTCACAGGGAACTAAGCCAAGAAGCTTTAAAGATGTGGGCCCAATTAAAACTACCTAGTCATCAATCAGGAGTAGAGCTGAACAATTTGGGAAAATACTCTTAATTACTAAAATATTGTAGCGAATTCGCCCTATGGAACAAGTGTCGACAGCACCCCCAACGGGCTGATAACCTTTGCATTCCTGCCTTCTGACCCTCAACGAACCGGTCTGTTTCCACAAGACACAGGAAATCTGGTTTATGCCACCTGAGCCATAAACTGGTCAAGAGTCTACCCCCAGCCATTCTTACTGGTTTCTCCAATAAAGACCTTGTTCTGCAAACTGATCTAATGACCAGGAATTTGAGAAATCCTCTTTTCAAATTTGGCAGTCGAGACACCCACAGACCTTCACAGGAACTCATACAGAGGAATTACAACCAACCTTAGGTCATTTTTAATGTCCCTCTATACGCTCTGGGATCATTGGTGGAGCACGGGCGACACCCGCTCGCGTTTAAGAGTCACTGCAAGCGGAAAATTGTTACTCACGGTTTTACCGCGCTAAATGTCTGTTTTGATGTTTTACGAATATATATTGCACAAATGCTCAAAGTATACAACCCCAATTCCAATGAAGTTGGGACGTTGTGTTAAACATAAATAAAAACAGAATACAATGATTTGCAAATCATGTTCGACCTATATTTAATTGGATACACTACAAAGCCAAGATATTTAATGTTCAAACTGAGAAACTTGATTGTTTTTAGCAAATAATCATTAACTTAGAATTTTATGGCTGTAACACGTTCCCAAAAAGCTGGGGCAGGGTCATGTTTACCACTCTGTTACAGCACCTTTTCTTTTAACAACATTCAATAAATGTTTGAGAACTGAGGACATTAATTGTTGAAGCTTAGTAGGTGGTATTCTTTCCCATTCTTGCTTGATGTACAGCTTCAGCTGTTCAACAGTCCGGGGTCTCCGTTGACGTATTTTACGCTTCATAATGCGCCACACATTTTCAATGGGAGACAGGTCTGGACTGCAGGCAGGCCAGTCTAGTACCCACACTCTTTTACTACGCTGTTGTAACACGTGCAGAATGTGGTTAGGCATTGTCTTGCTGAAATAAGCAGGGGCGTCCATGAAAAAGACGTTGCTTGGATGGCAGTATTGGTTTCTCCAAAACCTGTATGTACCTTTGAGCATTAATCGCGCCTTCACAGATGTGTAAATTACCCATGCCATTGGCACTAACACAGCCCCATACCATCACATATGCTGGCTTTTGAACTTTGCGTCCATAACAGTCCGTATGCTTCTTTTCCTCTTTGACACGACGTCCACAATTTCCAAAAACAATTATAAAAGTGGACCCGTTGGACCACAGAACACTTTTCCACTTTGCATCAGTCCATCTTAGATGAGCTTGGGCCCAGAGAGGCCGGTGGCGTTTCCGGGTGTTGTTGATAAATGGCGTTTGCTTTGCATAGTAGAGTTTCAAGTTGCACTTACGGATGTAGCGCCAAACTGTATTTACTGACATTGGTTTTCTGAAGTGTTCCTGAGCCCATGTGGTGATATCCTTACACATTGCTGTCGGTTTTTGATGCAGTGCCGGCTGAGGGATCGAAGTTCACGGGCATTCAATGTTGGCTTTCGCCTTGCCACTTACATGCAATGAGTTCTCCAGATTATCTGAACCGTTGATGATATTATGGACCGTAGATGATGAAATCCCTAAATTCCTTGCAATTGTACGTTGAGGAACATTGTCCTTAAACCGTTCGACTTTTTTCTCACGCACTTGTTCACAAAGAGGTGAACCTCGCCCCATCTTTGCTTGTGAATGACTGAGCAATTCAGAGAAGCTCCTTTTATACCCAACCATGGCACCCACCTGTTCCCAATTAGCCTGTTCACCTGTGGGATTTTCCAAACAGGTGTTTGATGAGCATTCCTCAACTTTCTCAGTCTTTTTCCCACCTGTCCCAGCTTTTTTGGAACGTGTTGCAGCCATAAAATTCTAAGTTAATGATTATTTGCTAAAAACAATAAAGTTTACCAGTTTGAACATTAAATATCTTGTCTTTGTAGTGTATTCAATTAAATATAGGTTGAACATGATTTGCAAATTATAGTATTCTGTTTTTATTTATGTTTAACACAATGTCTCAACCTCATTGGAATTGGGGTTGTACATCATGATATCAATGTCACTAATAACTGTTTCTTTCAGGTCTGGCGCCAAATCTGTTTGTCAACCGAATAAGATGATTGTGTTTACCTCAGACAACACAAAAATGTTACATAACAGATATTAAGTGTTCTTAGCCACCAAATAAAGTTGAAACACTCATTGCATAGGTTTACCATGGTGTGTGAGAGACAATGCAAAAGCTGGGAATTCTTTCTTATTTTAGATCCACTGGTTTTAGACCACATATAATTCTGGAGTGAAAGTCAATATCTAAGGTGTGGTCTGTCCTTTCCGCTCTTGCCTTAGGGGCAACTCCCCTTTCTTGGAATATGGAAGCCTTTTGTTCTCTGGGCTCTAGTTTTCCTGCTCTGCCGAAGATGCTGGCTCTCAGCCAAGAAGCCCCACTCCTCACCACGAGGTGAGGGAGGTGAGCCAAAACGCGCTAGGCCCGGACAAATCTTACTTGCCGCGTCAACAATCGCACTTTTGTGTGAGGGTGAGTCACCACCAAGAGGAATCTGGCAGGAAGGATTTGTGGCCACGTTTTGTCTGAGCACGTGGCGAACAACGTCACCCAAGGGCTTTGGCCACACTACCCTTGCTTTTTCTTTTTCCGTCTTTTTCTTGAAATCAAGCCACCGAGAGGATCTACCCGCCTAGCTATTTGTGTTCTGTGCAACGTGAGTAGAACTTTCTGATTACCAAGTACAAATTGATGCATAATTGGGCTTAAACTAGCGGTCACCTAATTCCCAGCTCTAGCATCGCTCACTGCACATCCACTCATCCCACACTTACGTCACGAGTTCAGCCAAATGTTTATCTATACCTTTTTGTAGTAAAGTCCCTCTGCATTGTTTCCCCTGTAGTTGACCTGTAAATTTAATTAAATTCTCTCTAAACCTCCACTTGCTGTTGTGTACTTTGTGTGTTTTTAGTGAAATAATAAAACCACTGTAATCGAGAACTATTATTTCATTCATGTAGCAAGCCTACTAAAATACCGAGATTAATCGAGGTTTTTCGTCACTTTTCCTAAAATGTATGAATATAAAAAGAGACGTGGTGTCCTACACGAGACGAATATAATTCAATTATAACCTTTTAAAGTTAATTAAATTAACCCGGAAGCAGATGCAGGCATCTATTTCCTGCCTTTTTTTTTTTCTTTGTCCCAATTTACGCTTTTCCCAAACCAAATATACGCTACATTATCGTCAGCATTATTCACTAAACACAAGAAAAAAACTATTCTTTAGTATGACCAACACAACATTGGATAGAGCCAACAAATAAACAACTATTTCCTGTACACCAGGTCTAAATGTTAATGATGAATTGATATGAAGAACAAATCTGTATTTTACTATTGAATTGAAAAAAGTGTCAGTCAAGTAGAGAGATAGTGACACGAGTGATGCTTTTCATCACCAGGATGTGCGTACAAAAGCGGTTCAAATGGTAAACTATATTAAATTAATCACTCAATCATCAATTCATGAATCTTCTTATCAATTAAAGTGTTGAGATGATTGACTTATTAGTTAACAATCCTCAAGAAGGATCTTAAGGACTTTATAAAGCATTTTTTCAAATAATTTTTTTTTTGTTGACGATAAATATTAGTATTCAAGATTTTGGGTATTAAATATTAGTAGGCTAACTTTAGCTGTCAGATAATTGTAACACATTTCTAAAGCAGGACAATGTGGTCTAAATTATATAAGGGGGGGGGGGTGACCATGGTTGCCTGGGGTCCCCAAATGACAAGCTAGCTACGCCCTGGTTCAGGCTAGCGCCGCTGCTCAGCATGACGACCAAAGTGGGATTAGGGGCTTGTGTGTTGATGAAGAAGGCAGCTAATGTGAATTGCCGGACACATTGACCATTGACCCTTCAAAGGTACCGGAATTTCTCGTGTATAATGCACATTGCCAAAAAATTGTCAAAAGTCAATAAAGCACATTATAAATAGGTATAGGCAAAAATTGGAAAACAAATAACTTTCACATTTTATAAATGTATGCCACTATCTGGAGGTTATGAAAAAGGTGTACACGTTCATTCCAAAACGCCACCGTCACCTAGAGGTTATGAGAAAGGTGTACACTTTCATACTTATATGACACCGCCACCAAGTGGTTAGAAAAAAGGTGTAGGTCATTCCAATATGACGGGGGTATACTGCATATGTACAGTTGTGCTCATAAATTTACATACCCTC
The DNA here is from genome assembly GCF_024500385.1 of Phyllopteryx taeniolatus. Lineage (NCBI taxonomy): Eukaryota > Metazoa > Chordata > Actinopteri > Syngnathiformes > Syngnathidae > Phyllopteryx > Phyllopteryx taeniolatus. The sequence goes on along the minus strand of NC_084511.1, from coordinate 10,823,024 downwards.
GCAGAATTTGTGAAATATTATTATTATTTTTTTTTAATATGACTGATGACTGAACAACAACCATCATTAATCTCTTTATGGTAATGTTTTGTTTAATGATAATGCTTTTCTGAAATGCTTGACCGTTGAAATTGAATCCCATTCAAATAAAATTAAATGTGTTTCGCCTGGCCCTTCATGTTTTCTTTAAAGAAAATTCTGCCTGGGTAATCAAACATATGAGCACAACTGTGTGTTTTCTAATTTACTAAATAAAAGTAGGGCTGTGAATTTCAAAATAAGAGCAAGTAAATACAAATGAAATTATTAAGTGTATATATACAGTGCTTAACTTCAGAACAAAATACAGATAATACTTCATGTTTTGATCACATGGGTAGAAGCAAAATCATGAATTGTAAAAAGGCATTATACATACAGTAGGTAGAAGGGTTTTTCAGAATGTTTAGGTCAACTTTGAGGGTGCGTATTATACATGGGTGCGCACTATACACGAGCAATTACGGTATGTCGCAATAAATTTACATGCTTCAATTCGGCACTAAGCGGCATTGGGTCTTGTCTTCCCCGATGCGCTGCTCCCCGAAGGTGGGAAAGCCCATGAGCCAGACTGCTTATAGGAAGCTGCGGCTGGGCGGCGGATTGAAGAGGGTGGGTTTGGGGGTGGAATCTAAACCATTAACACTGTTCACAACGGCAGAATGAGCGCTCACTTTCACTTTGATCAGGAAGGGCTTTTGAGTTTTGACGCAGGCAATTTGGATTTGCCAGCGTGGCGAGCGTGGGTAATATTCGCTTCGCCACACCCTGTTTCAATTACATACAGTGGGTACGGAAAATATTCAGACCCCCTTAAATTTTTTACTCTTCGTTATAATGCAGCCATTTGCTAAAATCATTTAAGTTCATTTTTTTTGTCCTGAATGTACACACAGCACCCCATATTGACAGAAAAAATGGAATTCCACCGCCCAGGCGGGACAACAAAACAAAACAAAAAACGTGCACCACTACACGGCTGCAATTGTCTTTACTTAAATATTCACAATATATTTTATGATACTGGTAAAAATCACAATATACCTGTATACAAAATCTAATATCATATTATTAGATATCATATATCATATTAAAATGGAATGGCAGCATTGTGGCTCACGTTTACACAAGCTCAGCCTTCAGCACAACCGCGGACGCTACTTCGAGTGGACGGCCGTTTGAACACACAGGCACACACTGAGGCATGGTAACAGCCCCACTGTGATGGGTTTAGTGGTGCTGTAGCAATACAATAAGCAAAGGGTTGAGGTCACTAGCGTTATTAGACTGCAGCAGGTTGGGTAGCTGCAAGCGTACAGTAACATGGAAGTTATGGAATGCTATCATATTAACTGTGGTGACATTTGCAGTTAGAAAATAATTTAAGGTCCTAATATTGCTGCTGTTGTGTAGTATCACCAAATGTCACATTGTAGATACAGGTTCTTTTTGTATTTTGTTAATGTTGCAGATATTTTATTATGTTATTTTTTTTCTTTTCATGTCTCAATCAATAATTCATGATCTTTAATGGCGATAATATAGGAATTGTATAAGGGGGTATGTATTGTATACAAACAATTTAAATACACTGTCATGCCGGTTAGGATTTTCTGCCCATTACTAAGCACCCACCATTCGATTAGATGATCAACCTATTTCTTAGGTTATTGAACTCGCTTAGTTTCTTCTTTTTCTTTGATTTTTTTAGAAACTTTATAGGTTTAATACCAGTGCATCCGATTGGCACAAAATCCGGCACTCATGTCTCTCATGACAGGATGCACGGAAATTAGCAATGGACCTATGCTGTCAGCCATTTTGGTTCAAAGGTACCATTTTCTGAGGATTTGAGTGTTTTACCTGAATTCAGCGTTCATGGGAATTCAACGTTACAAGCTTTGTGAGTATAACATGTCAACCGAACAAACAATTGTCTTCAGTTATTTATGCAAGGTCAAGAATTCAATGTGGATTAATGACATCAGAACAACAACATCACAACAAAAATAATTACACACATTGTATATTTAAATATAAGACAAACATCGTTTTAGAGATCGTCAGATTAATGCTAACACTCAATGGAAAACCCTATTGATGGGCTAGCTAAAATGAACATTAGATCATAGGAGGGATTTACCTTCAAATAACAAATATTCACACCCAAATATTGTAGTAACACATACATCCATCCATCCATCCATTTTCTGAGCCGCTTCTCCTCACTAGGGTCGCGGGCGTGCTGGAGCCTATCCCAGCTATCATCGGGCAGGAGGCGGGGTACACCCTGAACTGGTTGCCAGCCAATCGCAGGGCACATACAAACTAACAACCATTCGCACGCACAGTCACACCTACGGGCAATTTAGAGTCTTCAATTAATGCATGTTTTTGGGATGTGGGAGGAAACCGGAGTGCCCGGAGAAAACCCACACAGGCACGGGGAGAACATGCAAACTCCACACAGGCGGGGCCTGGGATTGAACCCTGGTCCTCAGAACTGTGAGGCTGACGCTCTAACCAGTCGGCCACCGTGCCGTAACACATACAGACAGGTAATATATAATGATATATATAATATATTCTTATAATCTGTGAAAATGAGTTGATTAAAGTTATTATTATTGTGACTTTCTTCTTCTACTCTTTTCTTAGTTTACAGTAAACGTGTAGAGCCATGCATATATTGCACCACACTGCATCTAAGAGGCCAAGGCAAAGTTGTGGTCGCAGTTTCTGGCAGGGCGGATTGTAGTGTAACACTCGGTAAATGTGAATTTGTTGTTTCCCAGAATGCTTTGCTATAGTTAAAATTATTGTATCACGTTTTGACTGTGTTACAATAGATTTTTAATGTGTTATTTTGTACAGAGAGTTTAATAGTTAAAGTGGTGTTGTTTTTTACTACAGTCTAGTTTAACTGGTGTCTTTTTTAGTGGCAATCTGGCACCCTTACTCAGAATGATTCGTGATATAGCCTATAAATACTACTTGCAGACCACATATAATGTGAAAGTCAGATGGTCCACACCTTGCTTAAGCTGCAAAACATGCACAATTACATTATTGTCCTGTACTGGTGTCAATAAGACACAAAAAGATGATTCTTCTTCTTCTTCTTCAAAATAAGGGAACTGAGTGGAAATTTAGCGAACGATTCCAATCAATCATTTATTTTAGAACCAGTTCTCACTTCCCATTTGAGATGGAGAAACCAAGGCTTTATGAAGCAATGAATGACTTTTAGACAGTCGGCGTCAAATAATTAACTGGGTCAAAGCATTTGACACACTTAAAACAAGCTCCATCTGTTGGCGAAACCGGCATATTGGTCTTCAAGGGAAGTGTTGACAAAGCTTCTTTCATGGCTGTCATGTGTCTCACTGTTACATGTTCAATAAAGACCTAGTTTTCTATTATTGTCATTGTGTTCTTTGGTAGAATGTTCCAAAGTGACTATTACTACAATGTGATGTCCCATAATAGGTGCCTACAGATTGGGAGGATAAATCATTTTTTACAAGTTATATCGAAACCAAATGTATTTATACAGCACTTTTCATACATTCATCCATGGCGATCACCCACTCTTTTGTGTTAGGTGACCTCTTAAGCTTTTTGAAAGGTAAGGTTTGTCATGTAAATCTTTTTTCTCCCTTCTTGGCTTGTTTGTTGTAAATGATTGTGATGTACTGCATCAATAAAAATCTTTAAATCTATCCAAAAAGACTCCATTTGGCGAGTGATTCTGATACATTTAAACGGGTTTCGAATGAGCTGCAGACAGGCCCACCCAGTTCAACAGTGCTGTATTGTTCAAGTCCTTGTTTAACGGTGATCACGTGATTTTCCACGTTTGAACCAAACACCACTTTTCCACTCCTCCGCTTCATTTGGTTGAATCAGATTCGAGCAGACAGGCTCAAGCATAACATCCCTAATTCCCATCCCTAAGACATAATGAAAACAATGATGTACTGTAGTAATTTTAAGAACTGCAGTCAGTTATCTCTACTGGCTACAACTATTTTTGTCATAAAAGGAGACTATCATTCAAGCCAAGATGGCGCCTGGATGCCTTAGTAACATGCTCTCTAGTACTGACCATGTTTTTGTCTTTTTCGTTTGTCTTTGAATTGCTAAGCACTGGGGAGTACCCTCGGGACCTTCTTTTGCCAACTTCCACAAATCAACAAAGTTTTATTGCTGAGTTACTCACGAGAGGTGCGACGAGTTGAGCGACTGCACTCTATGGTGCATGGAGAAGACGAAGACAACGCCACAGACGAAAGCGTGCCGGAATGCAGGTTAAGCTCTGACAGTGTGGATGCCGCTTCCGTCGATTCACCTCGCAAATCTACGCTCTGTACCCAAAAAAAAGGACAGGCTTCATCTCCTAACAAAGATCAATAAAGACTTTGCACGTTCTGCCGCTCTCTGCTTCACAGAGACTTGGCTTTGTGAACGCATCCCCGACGGCACCGTAACTACACTAAGCGGACCGCGACATAAAGCTATCGGGGAAAACAAAAGGTGGCTATATGGTTCTACAGCAACGAAAAATGGTATACTGATGTCATGGATATCAGCACACACTGCAGCCTGGACTTGGGGTCGCTGTTTTTGAATTGCAAGTTGTAGTTGGAACACACCCGCCGGTTCCCTTTCTGAAAAAGGGGGACCACCACCCCAGTCTGCCAATCCAGAGGTACTGTCCCCGCGATGTTGCAGAGGCGTGTCAATCAGGACAGCCCTACAACATCCAGAACCTTTAGGAACTCCGGCCGAATCTCATCCACACCTGGGGCCTTGCCACCGTGGAGCTTTTTAACCACCTTGGTGACCTCCACCCCAGAGATAGGAAAGCCTGCCTCAGAGACCCCAGACTCTGCTTCCTCATGGGAAGGCGTGTCGGTGGAGTGGGGCATGTGGCTCGCATAATTTGTGAATGCAAACTGAGACACTATGGACAATGCGACTTGTATGTGGCTTTCTGCTCGGTCAAATGATCCGTGATCACGAACCAGAAAGAACCCACGAAATATCTGGATTACATGTATTGACAAAAATTGCAGGAGGGTGAGGACAGGACAGTCACTGGGAACAAACACCTGACATTTTAGGCACATGGTCGAAAACCTTATCAGATTAGTAGTGTATCCAACATTTACGTGCAAGAAATGTTTGATATTGCCTTAACTGCATGCAATTTACACAGAGACTCAGAATCACATAATCATTTAATTTGATGGGTGACAATGTTACCTCGATGCAGCAGGGAAGGGTAAGGTGTGACACTTTAGACCCCTGTCCTGTCTTACCACCATTCCCTTTCACATAGGCACCATTTTGCCCGGTCTGCCCCATTAACACTGATAGAATCTTTAAAGCAAGCTCAAATTTCCTCCCTCAATTTTGTGTTGTGCCGACAGGAAAGTTGCATAACCTACTGCTGAGTTGTTTGGCCCTGGTAGAGCAAAAAATATCTCAATTTGAAAATATTTTTTAAGGTCAGTTAATACTTTTCAGATGCACTGTACTGTACATTGCGATTTCTGCCGTTTTGAGGCAGATTAAGCTAGTGTGTGCAGAATGTAGCGCATATTCTTTTGTGATATCATTACTAAAATTACCACAGAAATAACATAGCTATTTTCAGAGAACAAAACATGGCCACACTGTTATCTTCTGACTCCATACTTCAAGGGGATAAGAGGAGGAACAGGGGGAATAAGAGGCTACATATACTCTTCCTCATTCCAGGCAGAAGAGGAATTCTGAGATTTTAAAAATTATAATAATGACTGCTGTCAGCAAGACCTGCGTCTTATTGATGCATAGAGAACATTTCAGAGACTGTTCTTAGGTTTCGAAAGAGGAGCCACAAGCGTACATACAAAAGCTGCTTTCCCTTTTGTCTGCTTTAGCTGCACATTTTTATTTTTATTTATTTTTTTACACTCGGATGGAGTGTCTCCAGTTAAATGATAGTGTTCATGTGCTTGTATTTATGTGACAGTTCAACCCCATAAACCACGTTATATGGTCATCTTCATAAGTAGAGACATATTAGAACGTGCAGCAATGACCAACCTCCACTCGACTTCAAGCTATGTTGACATTGCTATTTATGGATGTCAAAGGCTGAGTGTATTTCATCTAGAAAAATAGTTTTACATTGATGCTTTTCTATATACAGTAAGTCAACTCTATTTGCCACAAAGATTTTGAGCATCTGCACCAGTCACATACGGTACATCATCACTCAAAGTTGTTTATTCAACTTGCGAGGCAATTGGCCATCTAGTAAAGTTGAACCAAAATTAATGGATTTTTAAAATGTGAGAGATCAAACAGATGATGAGAAAAAGGGAACAAAAAATCAATGGGGTTCTTTCCAGTTCTTATAGTGTGTTGTGTAGTTAAAATGGGCAACACGTCACGCACGCACACACACACACACACACACACACACACACACACACACACATATACACACACCTAAATTGATATTGCCACTGACAATCATTAGTTTCCTAGTCCCAAAACAGATAAACATAAAGATTAGTAGTAGCAGAAGAAATAGAAGAAGTTAGGCCAACTGCTGTCTTATCTGGTTACTGTTACTACATTACATTACATTCCTTTGTGTCATTTTTATTGTGGGCAATGACTTGGTTGCGTGTTATACAAACACACTACACAACCAGTTGCTCCTGTATCCGTCCATAGCTCGGCTCAACTCGGTGTTGGCCACAAATAAGGATTTGCAAATGTAATTATTGAACAGGTTTACAATTTGCTATATTTGGCCCCAACTGTTTTCTGAGCAGATCGGTGAGTAACACCCCTCCTAATACAACCCACACCACAGGATAATCTCTCTGGATAATCTTTTCAAGACACGTGACAGTTGGACATTTGCTCATCAGAAGGGGGTAAATGCTAAAATCCCGTTGAACTGTCATTTTGTTTGTACCCCACTTAAGTCAATTTGTATTCCTATACTTTTGTTAGTTGCAGCACGCTTAGTTTGTTTAAAAATCAATTCAGTTGTCATTTTTTAAAGTACTTTTATTGAGATAATCTCCCCTCTGCATTTTCTGACTTCCTGTTTCCTGACATTATTAATCAACAATCAGTTGTTTCAAATATGCCCAACCCATTGTCAATACCACTTACAGTTACTCAAATAACACTTTTTTAGCCTCCACAAATGTGTACTTAGAAGGTACTGTAGATTCTAGAAGTTCATGACAAAGTATTGAGTGGCCAATAAACCTGCAAATTTCTTGCGTGTTGAACTGCAGAGGGCAAAGACCTCCCAGGGAATAGTTATCATCACCACTGGGTCAATGTCTAAACTTTCCCATACATTGAAATATATATTGTAATTGACTCCATTTGAAATTCCTCCAGAGATCTGGCACTGGTTTGGAGCTGTGGGGGCTGCAAAAATGAATAATGTCTCACAGACATGACCTCCATTCTAAAGGTCTGAGGTGCAATATTATTTTTTTTTTGGGGTAGCAGTGATATTTTTGCTCTTATATTTTTATCCAAGTACATTTTTTTTTAAACTACTCACTAAGTCCCGCCTGGGACAATACTTATGTGAATCTTGCATTACTTGATGAAACATACATGTCTTTATTTTTTCAAAGATTTAAACTAGTGTTATGATAAAGATAAGTTCATGTAAAGCCCACTGCATAACTACTATGTAATAAAGCAAAGCACACAGTTTATAATAATTTAAATTAAAGACAAGGAATGTCATTGCCTTTCACTTTTTTTAAGTCACTTATTTTTATATGTGCAGTACTTTTTTCATTTTTAAGTGATTCCATATTCTCATTTATTTATGTATTTAAAATTCTGTTATTTCATTAACATAAGCCATTGGAACCTTATGTTTTCACTCTGGGGAGGGGACAAACGCTCTTATTATTTTGATGTTTGTCTGTACATGAAGAATTAAAGTAAATGCATATTAAAACAGGAAATGGAGCAAAAGAAAAAAGGATTGGCAATGCAATTAGCACAGTGACAAGTGACAAATTAAGAGAAATTATTATTATTTTCCACATAGTGTGGATGTTGTCGAGGTAATAAACAATCAACTGGGAACTATTGTCTATGTTCTGGCATTGTGTGGTTGTTATATACCCTATTTATGTGTGACAACGTCGAGTAGTTTAGCAATTTATTATTTACAATCAGATTTGCCACTGTAAAGTTTGCTTCATTATGACAACAAAAGCGTTTTTAATGCTAAAAATGTGCCGAAGGGTTTGCCTCTGTCACCTTTTTTTGGCACTGCTCATTAACCGCATTTACCACCTTAACATCTGCCATTTTTAACATCACATGATAACAAGTAATCAGAGGGAACAATGTGGCTGCCTTGTCATGGCAACAATGTCAATTTCACTCGTGCAGATGGAGCATCTTTGATTCCTGCTGAAAGGGGAACACAATTCTTATGAAGAAAACTTGGATGAAGACAGCGTGGACGAAGATATTGATCATGTAAATTAGGATAAAGTGGAAAAAGACAGGGAAGATGACCAAAGACAATGTGGGCAAGCCAACGTTAATGGCTAAAACATGAAAAATGACATGTTTGTGAAGACAACAAACAGAACAAAAAATGTTGAAAGGCAACAAGCAAACAGAAACATTAAAACATGGTGGAAAACTATACAAATTAAGATAATGGCGAAAAAGGCAACGTAAAAAAAGACAATGTGGGAGAAGATAAGGTTGAGAATGTGATGGCAAAAGAGCATGTGGAAGAAGAGAACATGGATAAAAACAGAGTCAAGGTAAACTGGCAGCAGGTACTCACCTCATTCACCCATCATTTAATGAAAAAAAATAAATATTGTGCAAAAGCATTAGCCTCGTAGTAGCTTTGTATATCTTAATGAATCTTTTTCCGAACATTCATTTTGACATCATAAGCCAGAAAATATTAGTTTGTTTCCACAAAACTGTTTGAGTCACCCGTCCAGCACCCGGAATCATGTTCATTACCCACATAAACCAGAAAGTAGCCCACTAACTAACAGATAGACTTACAAAACAAGTATGACAATTATTCATTCGTATGAACAGTTCAGCCTTGGTTGAAGTCTTCGCTCTACTTAAAGACATATGTGGCCATTATAGCACTGCTCAAACAACAAATACATTGGCGATAACTTTTGCACAGTAATGTAGATTGTAATGAATGGACTAAATAACTAAAGTATTTATCTTCATTGATCAGAGTATCACAGCCGTCTAAAGGAAAACGTATTTCCAACTTTTCCCATGGTGTGGTTTGTATGTAAAAAATACATACAGGTAAGTGAATAACTTTTCTCCATGTTCCAGATATAAAGTAAAGCATATACTGTATAACATTTAGCTAGCGATACTTGTCATCGGACCGCACATTTTCGCCGTTATTATATAGTACCTTGTGTAAAACCTGACACAAAATGTCATTGCACGATGAGGCAGATTCGCTCAAACAACAACCAAACAAATGCTGTCACTAATTTACAGCCACCAAGTCTCTCGATGAAGAGCACACTCCATCTATATGCTAAGAAGTCTAATCCTCTTCAAAGGTATTATAAGGCTGCTGTGTAGGTAAGGACAACAGGGCTGTCTAGATGGATGTTTGCTATCTTCGAGAAGTGTCTGCCTATCATATAGCATTTATTTACTTGACTGGCGAATAAACAATCCAGTGAAATATCGCAAATATAATGATGATAGGGTGGGTAGAGGTGAACCTGGCTGAGCTCACTGCATAGATACAGACTGAACAGAAGCTTAGCTTAGAAGCAAATTAGGTTGCTTTGGACTTGGTGGAGGTCTATGACCTACTGAATGCTTCTAGTTTGTTTCAGTTTGAAAAATGCAGGCCTTAACGTGACATCGAAGGAAACTGCTAATGTATTCCACAAAGACAGTGTCAAGGTCATTTAGCAATGAGTTATTTAATGCATTCAATAAGTGCCTTATTTGTAAGATTTTGTCATTTTACTCATTTGTATAAACTCATAATCAAAACATCCTGCTCAGTACCCACAGTGTCTTTTACATGAGTGTTTATTATCTTGTTTTGTTTGCTTTCCCCTTCAGTAGTCCCTCTGTGATCCATTCATGGCTCAACAGCTTCCTCTATGAGAGACACTTCTGATGTCTGAATGAAGGAACACCTGAACCAGAACTTTTGACACACTTCTCCTATCCACTTAATAAATCTTTTGTTTTTATCTTTCAACAGAGTTAAGAGGTTGAGCTCAGTCAAAACAACCATACAAAAATATACAATACTTAATGTAATGACTTTAATCAACAGAACTGAAACAGGCAGATGAGAGTCTACCATGTTACTGTCAGTGTGCTAGATTCCAGACTTCTGGAAAGTAGGAAATATGCCGCTTGAAACTTCTGAGGTTTGATCTCAAGCAAAAAAAAAAACATATCTGATGACCTCGATAAGCGTGTTGTCTAAAGTAGATTAGTGGACTATGTTGAACGCTAGGAGCCTACCAATAATTTTTCCATCTTTGCAGATTATATATATATATATATTCATACACACCATATACCTTTAAGACCAAGTTCTGTTGAATGCTAGTACAGCCCATAAAAAACAGATACCGAGAAATGGCCATGACTGACCACTCGTGTCCTGATGTGTTTATATTCAGGTACATATGGACCCCGAGTGCACACTACTGCCAACTGCAACTCAAATGAAGCTAAAATGTCTTTGAATGCCACTAAATCAATGAGAAAAATAATGTCAGCTCAGCAGCACCTCCCTGCTCAGCAGTAGCAGCAGCACCTCCCCAAGTGCCCCAAAACGGCCGTTTTATAACAACAACAAAAGCGAGTAAACAAAAGAAAAGTGAATTAAGAAGCTTATTTCAGTGACTGTGGCATCAAATACTGTTGATAATATAATATTTTAATTGATATGACTGGGTACAGCTTAGAGGTGTCACAATTCATGCTTGACATCAAATTAATCAACTATTTTGATAATTGGTGAATTGTTTAGAGCCATTTTTTTTAACTTAACATTGTCCAATCCTCTGAATTTAGCCTCTCAACAGTAAATATTCAATGATTTCTGTCATCCTTCATGAAAGCAGAATGATTATCTTTAGTGTTTGATCAAACTAAGACTTTTACAAACATCTGCTTTTACTTACCTTACTTATTTCCTGACATGTTGTGGACCAAACCAGTAACTGAATCATAATCAATTCATGAAAAAAATAAACAAAGTTAGTTTAACCTATTACAACAATAATTATTTTTTCAGTATTGTGACTGGCTGTTATTCATATTAACAGCCAGTCACAATACTGAATCCTATCCGTCGACGTCAAGGTGCGCTATCGGAGAGTTGTCAATACTGTATGTCACACTACATGGAAGATATCCCAGAAACAAAATCAAACATGCTTGACTTTTTATTGTGGGATCACGACCAAGGATTTTAAGTTTTGTCATTCCCGACAAAATATGTCGGGCTCGATCTGGGAAATCACCCGTGCTATCAAATCGGGTCAATATCGGGGCTAAAATCCTGTAGCTTGATATAGGCATAAGGGAAAGCTATACAGTAAGTCAACACGCCTGTGCTCATAGACCATGTCACGTATCATGCACCCCCACCATGTGACCTCGCCACCCTGCATTCCAGTACTCCAACAGTGAGAAATATCATCCCTCCATCATTGTCTGATTGATTTACAGTCTCCATCAGAGATCCTCAACATTTTCCAAATAGAGCTCTGCGAACCCGGGATATCCTGCCCATTCCCATGATTGGCATCTCTGATTGTTGATGTGCCTTCGATTGAAATGATATATTTCCAGAGCATAAACAGACAGTTGCTCCTTAATTAGCTTAAGTTCAGCAGCCGTCCTGATGAAGAGGCATGTTTCAGGTAGTGGGTCGCACCAGTTCCATCATCACATGGTAATGCAATGAATTATGTTCATTCCCTGACTGGAAGAACCAAAAACGGGATACAAGACATTTGGCAGCTGAAGAAGAAATGCATTATGAATTATCTAGTCGAAGCCAAGTCTTCAATCTAAATCTTGCAAAGGTATGTTATGCCATCATCTAGCCCATGGTGCGTTCAGTGTGGCAAAGTGACGGGGCTATCAGTGTCACAATGACAGATTACTTGCAGCCGAAGCGACCCCACATCAGCAAGTGTAAATATTCTGAATAATATTCAACCTTCAAATACAAACAATCTATGTGGACTGCTGTGTGGTAACCATTATTTAACTTTTTGGGCCAAGAGGATGACAGTGTAATAGCCACTGACATTCATGTTACACCCGCAAACACATTGTACTCGTGTGTGGTTTCCAAAATTTCTTTATTGGTGATAGAATTAAGACTGATCATTTTTACATATGCTTTGCAGCTTTGCATTTTGTTTAAACTCAGAATCTGCTTTGCTACAACAGATGCAAAACCACCTTAGAAAATGGGATCAAAGTACAGTTTACAAGTTGATAATGTCCTTCAAAATCTACAACATTTCATTCGAACATTAGGAGTGGCCATAATAATTGATTCAATGATCATGAAGAAGTGAGCGATAGTGTTAAATTGATTGATGATTAATTGCTTCTGAACTCATTTACTGCCAAAAACGTATTAATACGCCTTTATAAACCCCTCCGTTTAGTGCCAAAGACGTATGAATAAATTTTCAGTATTTTTATTTTTTTTTTTTTTATTGTAGGGTGTACACTGCCTCTCGCCCGGAGATAGCTGGGATAGGCTCCAGCACACCTGCGACCCTAGTGAGGACAAGCGGTACAAAAAAATGGATGGATGTAATAGAGGGTTTGGCACAGCTACACATTACATATCTAAGGCTTGGGAAGGATTTTAGTATGATAAATCGACACCAGATGGCAGCAGTAGCTTTGATCAGTGTTTTTGTCAGCACGTCAGAAGAAGACCATATCCGATGAAGACCCATGTGACGTGGTGGAGCGTTGTAGGGTCGTAGTTGGGAGAGAGAGACACGGTGAGCCCTAGTTAGAGACCATTGATAAATATAGTTTAATCTAAAACAGAAAGGATGATGTACGATTTAAAGCCGTGTAACACAGGTCGTGCCGAGCATTCGAAGTCTCGCGGTGAGATTGCGACCATATCCCGATCCACTTCCCCCGAAACGTGGACTGCCATCGGACTTTCGGACTCGGATTACAATGAGCCTGATCCGGGTTATCATCTGGGAGCAGCAGGGCATCCTCCATGAGCCCCCAGAAAGTCACCAAAGAGGTATGAACTTGTTAACTTCAAAGCTAACATCCATAGCATGAACGATGACTCAATTTTACCATTTTTATCATGCAATGTGCACTAAAAACAAGACAGTTTGTCTGATGATAATACAGGTTTACAATTCATGCATCCTGTGGACATAAACGTTGAGCATCGATAGCTAGATTAATTGGATAGATTTTTTTTAGTATCGTTCTTTTATTTATAGACAGAAAATAATTATAGAAATATGATTTTCAGACAGGCGGCACGGTGACCGACTGGTTAGAGCGTCAGCCTCACAGTTCTGAGGACCCGGGTTCAATCCCCGGCCCCGCCTGTGTGGAGTTTGCATGTTCTCCCCGTGCCTGCGTGGGTTTTCTCCGGGCACTCCGGTTTCCTCCCACATCCCAAAAACATGCATTAATTGGAGACTCTAAATTGCCCGTAGGCATGACTGTGAGTGCGAATGGTTGTTTGTTTCGATGTGCCCTGCGATTGGCTGGCAACCAGTTCAGGGTGTACCCCGCCTCCTGCCCGATGACAGCTGGGATAGGCTCCAGCACGCCCGCGACCCTAGTGAGGAGAAGTGGCTCAGAAAATGGATGGATGGATGGATTTTCAGACAATGTGATGCGTGAAATGTAGATTTTTTAAAAACTTTCCTCTGCAACAAAAATATTTTGTGGTAATTGTGCACATTTTGATAAATTGAAGTTGGTGCAACCAGCTGCAGATGCACTCCCACACCTCTTGGCAAGAAAGGTGAAAACATTATTTTCATCCACACTGCAGCAATAATATGTTTCATTTTTATGTTAATTGTTTATTTTTTTATCATTTACAGGCGGTGGGTCAAGCAGTGGCGGGGGTCTTTTTGGCAGGATGTCTGCTGACTGGGAACCCACAAAAGTCCAACACAAACGCACACACACACACACACACACACACACACACACACACGCACACAGCTGTACATATTTCAAAGTTCATGCATCATCAATTTGAAAATGTATGTATTAGACTTGTAAATAAACTGTTATTTTGCAATCAAAATACCCTTTTTTGTCTTGTTTATGTTGTTATATAGTAGGTAAAGATAGATATTTGAGCTATCATAAAGCAAAAGAAAGATAGCATCAAAGTGAAAGTTCTGCATGAAATGCATCGTTTCACAAAAATTTCTTTTTTTCCGTTTTTTTCTTGGAAACAGGTATTTTCAAGAAACACATGTTCAACTGCTGTTTACAAAAGAACGGTAAAAGGTAGAAATGTACTTTTTTTCCTGATGAAAGAAAAGGGTTCTTTTTTTCTTTTTTCCACATTTCTATAGGTATAGAACACAGTTTTTGTAGGCCTTCAAAAATCAGTCAAAATTGTCAAAAATGGCTGGCACTGGCTCTCCCAATTTATGAAAAACAGCTGGCATTAAATGAGTTGAGTAATTGAGACAAAAAGGATTACAGCATTTGTCTGTCACTTTGCAAGGACTACAAATTTGGTTCTAAAAATAACACATTTGTTGAGCTGTGAGTTCGTACCTGTTCTACTTTTGCTTGCTGTTATGCTTCAACCTACATGTAAATGCATGAATTTGGACCTATTGTACACCCTAAAATAAAATTAATAACACATGTGGAGAGATTCATATCCCTTCACAACAATAAAAGGTCAGATCAATTCTTACAGAAACCACATTTGTCCTGATTTAGCAACCAAACTTCAGTGGACACAAAACCTGTTCAGAGACATACGGATATAACATATGTATTAATACTAGCCCAATCAAGCGGTGATGAGACAAAACAAGTGTCACTTTAAGAGAGCTGTCAATTTCACTTGTGTTTGCCATCCACATTTAGGCTAGGAGATGACATAAAAGTAAAATAATGCCAATTTTATTCAACAAAAAGCTGTTAACTTGACTAAGGTCCACACATACAGTACACATAAAACATAGAAGAGAGGTTTCATTTAAATGACAATTGTTTAGCATTTGTGCAACTTCAACATGTGGACGAATGCGGGGCTAGCCTCGAGGAAAACTGTCTGACATTGACTTCTGGGACGCAACTTGGAATTCAAACTTTTTTTCTTGTGTGTGTTTTCAGAATGACTTAGTGTTCTACCAAAAGGTGAAAAAGGTTTTGCATTGAAATTTGCCATTGAGGATCCATTATGTTCTTATTTTCAAGGTTAGTTTTTACCAGAAATACGATTAGATTTCCCAATCACTGAGTCATTTCTCCTCACAGTGCCTGCGCAAAGTGGGTGAACAGCATAACAAACTCATGTTACGAATGGAGTTGCGTGTCTTATATGTGCCTGTGTCTCTAAGTTTCAGCTCTGATAAAAGCACCCACATTTAGCGTTGTTTTTTACATTAGCATTTCTCATCCGGAGATGGCAGATATGTCTGCTTCTTAAGAATTCTAACAGCAGGCAAAATTGAAAGTGCACGACTGATTAATAAACAAACATAAATTAAATAAATACATAAACAAAAACTGTGTCAGATATTTGTACCGATCAAAAAGTTGCTTGTTTTTTTTTTTTTTATTGCATCTCACTACCATTATTTTCCCCATACATGCTTCACATTTACCTTTTTCAGATCAACATTAGTGTGGGTTCCATTCATTTGGTACCTTATATACTAATTGATTAAGGGAAATTCAACCCAAAAAAAAACAACTTGTTTACATACGTGATAAAACTATATCCTTGATCAACACCAACATTTTGAAACGCCCGGCACGTTAAAACTGTTCTGCATGTTGAAACTTATTTATAAAAAACAATAATTATACTTCTATGCTAAAACATTGTAGAATGTCCCTGTAGAGAAAATAGCAAGCAGCTATATTTTGTTTCAAAGGCTACACCTGTATTCATTAAAAAATCTTAAATGTAGGCTAATGAAACATTGTGTGGACAGAAAGAAGGCAACTGAAACAATTACAACAACAAAAGACAAACAACATTGAGGGTGTTTGTACAGTAATCATGTAGCCCAAAGGAGCCTTATACTCTGCTTCCATTTAGGCACCATTTAGTAGGGGTGCTTTTAGCCTGCAGCCATGTCTCTGCCATTACCGCATAGTACTATTCTCCAAATGTAGGCTGCCAAAGAAAATTTAATCTGCAACTTCGAAGTACCTGCAATAC
Source organism: Phyllopteryx taeniolatus (assembly GCF_024500385.1). Classification (NCBI taxonomy): domain Eukaryota; kingdom Metazoa; phylum Chordata; class Actinopteri; order Syngnathiformes; family Syngnathidae; genus Phyllopteryx; species Phyllopteryx taeniolatus. Next base: position 10,806,496 of record NC_084511.1, on the reverse strand, counting down.
GTTGCAAGAGGTGGAATTATCACGAGAAAGGATTAAAGTGGATATGGAGACAGATTTCAACTGGCTACAGTGATTTTTAGGGATGTGCAATTCCAGCTATTGGTACTAAATCTAGAATAGACTCAAGATTATCCTTACAAACAGTAAATGTTTTCATGTGGGAACATGTTAATCAAAAGGAGGAAGTGGAATAATAAACTCAGACCCAGTAGTGGCGGGGTCAATAGGGTAGGTTCAAGGTTAATTAACATCGTGGTGGTAAATGAAAGTCCCTTTCACACGACCTTTCTGCCAAATTAACGCATCAGAGGCATAATGGTAGAGTCAGCATTTATTTGACTTGATTAGATTGTTTTCAGATAAAATTCACTGAAGTAGAACATTCATGTGTCTGTAGTGTGCGCTTACACTGCTGCTATACCTTTGCACATTCAGATACTTACTTTCTGGAACAGCAACAATTGCTTTCAACACAAAGAAGCGTGGGCAGTGTCTTGGGTGTTAAACTTTAAACTATGTGTGTTGCTTCCACTATCCCCTCCTGCCTCCGATATGAAGAAAGCAGTCGGCAAAATTGTGGTCGACTTCAGCCAACCCCATTCCATATCAGTACCTGCCAAACAGGATGGTGAGCAGGGGAAAGTCTGGGAAAAAGCAGACTTGGATGAGCAGTGTGAAAGGGGCTTAAGATGACTGTACTATACGTGTTTTTCCGGTTCCGAATGATTAAATTTGGGGTTTCAGCCGTTTCAAACAAACTACTTAAGCGATATAAAGCTATGATGATAGTTCTTGTTAATCTAAACATGTTATGGGGTGACTAATTACGCAGAGTAAATTTAGGTGTTACAAATAAGCTCAAGGTCATTGAACAGAACTCATTAAAAGTGAAGGCTAAAGGCCCTCGAAGTGCACAGCAAACGGTTGACAACAATAATGGGCTTGATATGAAACATAATCCCCACTGCCTGCAATTGTATTGGCAACACCGCCTGAGAATGGTCTCTCCCACTATTATGACTTAACACATCAACATTGCAGCACTGCACACACAGAAAAGGCCACCTGATGATAAACACAGCAGACAGCATCATGGCCTTTATCTCATGGATGCCTGCAACAATCAATTCTATCCCTCCTTACCGCTGATTCAGTTGCTGGGATAAAAACAGACTTTCGGTGAAGGAATCGGTCTCAGCTGGTATGCGATGCTGAGGCGAAGCAGAGAAAAAAATAGCTTGCCAAGACACCATAGTGTTGCTGTTAACTGTAAAATAATGTGTGGGCTTTGGTGGGCTATTTTCTTTTCTTATTATTTTGTGCATTTGGAAAAGAAAACTCGTAGGCAACTTTATATTTTTCACTGGAGGGATGCTTTATTAACTGTTGCATGTGAAGATGTTTTTAATGGATGGTTTGTCATGCATATCCAAAATAAACTTTTATTTGTACTAAAATATGTTTCAACTATTGGTGTATGAATGTGTGTGTGAATGTGACCCTCCGTAAAGCGTTTTGGGCAACGTGATAGTGGTGATAAAAACACTATACATTTTACTCCATTTATAATTTACCATTTAACCATGACACATATAGATTAATTATTACGCTACGCTTAAATGAATACAAATATTTTATTTCCTATTTAAATGTAATGTTTCAATGTTAAGTGTTGCCATTTTCAAATTCACAATTTATTTGTAAAGTTAAAAATCATATGATGAAAACATATGACAATATTTGCTATTTCAAGTTCATCATCAATATCAAAAAGGTTGCATGACGTGCACTACACATTTATGTTATTTATTCATTTTTTCAGCAAAGTTAATTGGATATTGAGCGTGCAAATGAGCCTTCGGGTGCTGTTGTCAAAATAAGTGACCTCTCAGGAATTAAATGATTGTCTAAGATTAAAGTGAACACGGGAGAAGATACCCATTTTACAAATACAAATTCACTTTTGGCCACTTAGGCCTTCGCAAATAAACAAATCACCAACAATACGAGGCATGGAGATGTTATCTTCTTCTTTAGGCTCACAGATGAGTGAGGTCTTAGCAGGCCCTAAAAAAAAAATGTGACAGCTGCAATGCAGCAAGTGAGTGCCTATAAATCATCAGAGATCATGGACCTAGTGGCATGCATTGCCACCAAAGGGAACGGGACATATACTGTAACTCCCACGGGGGGTGGTAAAAAGCCAGATGAGGCACTGGCTCCGGGGAGGCAATGATTTTAAATTATATATTGATGGCAGCCAGGGTAAAAAAAAGACCCAATTTAGGATCCAAAATCAATTCCCACCTGCATTGATACACAGAGGTTGGCAAAAGTCACTCAGTTTATGACAGCATTTAAGCCTCAGACACGTTTCCCCCCAAAGTGTGGGTCAATAAAAGCAATGAGAGAGCGGCGGAATGACGTTAAGAACAAAGGCACTTTGCAGCCAATGCGTGGGGAAATAACATGTCTGGCGTGATGCTCGTGGCAAACTGCGTGCTGACAGCTTCAGAAAACTAAATATGTACAAAAGAGGAATATTTTTCAATACGAGATTGATTGAAAGGACATGACACATTTCATCCTAATTTTCAACTTAAAGAGACAAGTCCCAGACGTCTTAATACGCTGACTTTGACATGTGTTGGTCAAACAGCCCAAGGATTAATTATTATACCAGTTTACGCACTTGCGTTCTTGTCTTGTTGAAAGCAGGGGGTCTAGTCTCATCCTGCCCCACATAATGCTGGGGCAATGGTGATAGCGGATTTTGTTACCATAACATGTAGGGGCTGAACTAGAAATGGTGAACGAACGTGACTGCGAACTGCGAAGCACACTAAGCGCCAAGGTGCCCAACTACACTATGTCAATACTGTAACTGTGTGGGCCTGTATATGGAGAAGCAGCAAACACAATTATGCCTCTCACACACATCGCATTGACAAATTTACCAAGCAATCAATAAGGTGCCGCCTATCAGAAGCGTAATATGTTAGCTAATACTAATATGCGCATCAAACTAAACCCAGTGCAGCTCTTCTTACGTAGTCTTTCACCGCTCTGTGTCTAGACTGAAAAAGAATGGGGCTTCCGCAAAGCCACCATTGGCTAGCCATACTATTTAACCACACAACCCTCACCCCCACCCCATTGGCGTATTGTCTTAAACTCTAAAATGTATATACTTTACAACATACTTTATATGCATAATTTCAGTAAATTTAAGAGTTTCTCTTTTTTTCATTTGGAGTTTGTCCTTTCTGTCAATTATAATTAACATAGAGAAAGCCAGATCACTCATCCTTGGATTATGAAATAAAAATGAAATTTCTGCTTCTGGTAGATTTGAAAATGAATGACCAGTGACCCAAAGAGGGCACCTTAGAAAATCACCTTTGTTGGATTAGAAAATGAGTAACTAACATTTACACAACCTATTCAAATACTGTGTGACCTTAGACATCACAAAAGCAGAATAAAAAAGAAAACATCAAAAATAGGTGGGATTCAGTCACAATTACAAATCTGCGGAGCCGTTGTCATACTGCTTTGACGGAGCCTTATCTGGAGGAGGCAGCGATCTCCCCTGAGAAGACTCAATTTCCTGCACATTTGTACAATGATCCTTACAATTATGTTAGTTCTTATCGGAATCTCCTGACAGACAAGCTGTAACAAATCTCTCTATTATTATAAATAGTAACTGGCAAAATGTCATGCCAATGAGTACTATGGGAGACTTTAACATTCATGTTGACAATAACATGGGAAAAAAAATACATTCTAAAATCATCAGTAAGAACTTCAACAATTTCTCGCACTCTGTTTGCTGTGGTTGACAAGCTCACAACCCGCCCCTGAATCAGATAGCTCCAGAACTCCTAACAGCAGATAAATGCAATTTTAGTGAAAAAATACAATCCATCAGGTTAAATATCAACACAAATCAGCAAAATGATAAAATAATACTACATCTGAAGCCACAAAGGAAAAACAATATTAATTACCATGTCAGAATTTGATACAGTTGACCAAAAAACTTTGGAGAAAGCGGTTCAGCAGCTGACACCATCAATGAGCTGTCTTGACTCAATACCAGCTATTGTGAAGTCTGTGCTAGCTTATTTGCAGCAAATAATCAATTGCTCACTTCAGTCACATCAAACATCAAACAACACACGACACTTTTAAGGCCATAGTCAAATTGTGGGTCAATCATCACTTGCTCCAAACCATACTCAACATCTTTCACTGTTTCCTCACTCACCAAGATTATCTTGAGAGGCAGATGTATGATGTATATCATTAGTCACGTCCTTCAAACTGACATTAAGCAATGGTCTCCCTCAAGAATTGGTGTTCAGCACCCTTGACAATATTGGGAATAACCACCAACGACACTCATAAACATGACTAATGATACGAAAGTGATTAGATACCATGTGACAACAGAACAATGGTCACGGTTCTGGTACATTTTGGCATAATTACAAGAACTTCCTGCTTCGAGTCATCATGATAGGGTGAAAACTTTTTCCTTTTTTTTTAAAAAACCAGATCACAGCTCATTTGAACTGTCCAATGACTGCACGCTTGAATTTGATCCGTAGCCAATTTTGACACCTTAGCAAATGAACTACAACTTGTGAAGAAAGCAATGTATAATTTGTTACCATTGCCATTGGGAAATTTAACTTACTCTGCACACCAAATTAGGTGTGGGACCAGTAAATTGATTGTCAGGATTACATTTGCAAAATGTGGAAATGCATGATAAAGAGTCAGTTTATTGTATTATTTTATATTACAGTAATACAGTGGCCTGTGTTTCTAAGTAAAGTTGTTGGCTATATAGAGAATAGTTTGTGGAAGAGACTTTTTTGGAGTTACTAGGCACAAGGTCTCTCAACAGCCTGGTTGATGAATCTCTCTCATGGTAGATTTGATCAGATTCAGCTATCTCCTCCCATATGCCAGGGGACCGAGGGTGCTATTTGAAGAATGGGAGGAGGGATCACTCTGCAGCATGTTGCTTTTCAGGCTAGGCAGGTGTTGTAAATGTCCAGGAGGGAGGGGAGTGAGACACCACTTATCTTCTGCAAGCATGTTCCCAATGTAGGGCAGGGACATACTGTGGTTGGCAACAGCAGATTTGATTAAACAGGTAGGCGTGCTTTGTACAAGTCATGGCTTAACGGGGCCAGGGTAAAGCCTTAGCAATGAACGTGAATGCTCGGCATGCTAGTCATTGATGCGGTACTGCTGATTCTTACTAGCGGTTGTAAGAGAATTCACTGCTAATGGGTTGGAGGACAATGCATGGTCTACCTAGAGAATATTACAGTTCTTCGCCTCATGACGGTTATTTGTATTAAAAAGTCTACATTTGTAGTCGCTAGCCAAACATGCTGAAGTAATGAGAGGTTGTGAAGGAAACAAAAAAAAGAAATACACTTGTTTTTGGTCTGATCCAAGATGAAGCAACAAAGAAAAAAAATGGAAGTCAGGAAATTCGGGAAGTCATCACTCATCCACAGCTGGTGGAAGCTAGACAGGTTGATTTCCTAATATTTCTCATGACAGACTGTCCTTTTCCACTGCTGACCTCCCCGATGCTTCTCTATTACGACTTCCAGGGTCCAGGGACGAGTATCCCTTAGACGGCCAGTGAGGAAATTGTTTCCATTTCCAGCCATGGCTGTGAGGCAACGATGACTAATGGTCCAGTGGATTTGATGCTCAAGTGACAGAGACACCAGTAGTAGAATATCTAAATTGATGAAGATATGATTTAAACGTAATTTAAAACTAAACATCCAAACATGAAGCTGTGTGAAAAATGTTAAATTTTATTTTACACACATCTGGGTCATTTCTTTTGATTGATGTCCTTCAATTATGCACATCATTTTATTTATATAATTAAGTATGTTCCTAGACAATATGGAACTACATTCTTTACGAAGTCCAGGTCCTGTCAACAAACCCCAAAATGCGAATCCATCAAAAAGTATGTCATAGCGTCACATGCTAATCTTAAGGTTCTTTGAATTATCTTTTTTTTTTTATTTCCAATGAAAAAGTTCAAAAATACTGGTGGCTTACTAGCAGTGATATTTCATCCCAAATTAAGCCTTCTGCAAGCTGCCGTCTGTTCGATAGCCTTTCTGCTTCAGCACAAGAGGAAATCGTCTCAACCCAAGGATCCCTCGCAAGTCAATTGAAACAGAAAGACAAACGATCTCTTCTGCTTTCCTGCTCATCCAGAAAGGCATTTTGTCAAAGTAATACAGAGCCGAGTACATCGATGAGTTTAAATGGAAAACGGCCACTGCTTTATTATGCTGCAGTGCCTTGAAATGAATGGGGAATAATGGATATATTCACACCAGTATTAATATCCTCAAAGCCAACCCCCCCTCTCCTAGTCTCCATTTCTCTCTCTCCAAGGCACCAAAGTACTTTGCCCTTGGCTATGTCTTAGACTAAATTGATTCATGAGAACATTTGTGTCATATTTTCTCTTTTTCTTTTCCCGCATTGTCAAGATAGAGCGTCACTGCGGTACTCAGCACCCATAATTTGGGTTTGCATTGTCGAGCTCCACATATTCATCTCTGGAGTGACGTTAACAAGGCAAATTGGCCAATGACACTTTGCGAGATTGGCTTGCTGATATTGAGATGGGGTCACAGTAAGAAAATATTGACTCCTATGGTTAACGTCACATGATTATGGTCTCAATAACCACCTATGAGGACAGAGAGAGTCAATAAAATGGTAAGGGCACAATATTTCTTCATCATCATTGGCTATTCACATTGTTCCAAAGAGATAAGAATGTCAATTTATACAGTACATTAAAGCAGCATAGAAGATGGCAGAAACAAGCCTACATAATGAAAAACAGTCTGAGTAAGGGGATAAAAAAAACAAAAACAAACAAAAACACCTTACCATCAATGATCAATCATCGATTAAATAACTGTTTGCCTGTTGAGTGTTTATTGTGTATCATATCTTCCCAAATAATGTCTCTCTCTCCAATAGATGTTTCCCTCCAATTAGTAATTGGGTGTTTAGACTAATAAGTGTCTCTCTCAAACAAAATTGCAAATTTTTCCAGCAAGTGGAAAAAAACCAAAAACAAACAAACAAAAAAAGTTTATTAGTCACACGTGTATTAAATATTTAAGATATTTTGAATTTACCCTTGAGGGATTGTAATGAATATATTAAATGAAAAAATAATGACACATTACCTCCCCATTTGATCGGAACTCTGTTGCTAACCAAACCAGTAGAACTGAGGCACATTAACAGTCTCAAATAAATTATGCATGACAAGTCTGTAGTTGTACTGCATGTGATAAATGAGTATTACAGATGATCTTACGTTACGCGGAGATGTCTCTATGGACAATTAGCCCTATAAAGACCCAACATGATCACTTCACAATGTTGTGTTCATCCCAGTCTGCCTGAGTTCTCCCCATTTCACTGCCTTTCTTCAGAACAGTCCTTTTTATTTTGTAAAACATTGATAACATTGTTTAACATCAGTCCAAAAATGTCTCCTAAAATCTGCAGGTGAAATAAATAAACACACCTAGCCAATATTTGCGGAAATATGGTACAAACATATATTATTAATGCTCCAGCACGCCCATGACCCTAGTGAGGATAAGCAGTACAGAAAATGGATGGATGGATGTATTTTACTGTAGATGAATCCATGCATGAGACCAAGGTTATAAAGGTGGTAATTCAACTTTACGCAAACTTGGGACTAAGAAAAAGTCTGACGTACTCAATCAAGGCAGGGAAAATGATGACTTTACAGACAAAACATGTCCTTTGAATAATGAGTAGAATTGTGTATTACTTGTCAAGCTCTGGAGCATTGTCAGCCCTTTGATTACATTGAAAGGCTAATCACACAATAAGAGAGTAGAAATCAAACCTTAGGTGGAACCTTGTATACTCCTATGAGGCAAGATTGTAATGCCAAATACTGTTAAAAGATTAAAACTCTCAATTTCTATTGGTTCAAATGTAATTATGTTTATTATTATAGTGCAGAATTGCTGAATTCAGTTTTATCTTGTTGTCCTTGAATAGTTCTTAAATGGCTTTGGCACAAGACTGTCTTCTTACTGACTAATTCACTTCAATACGTTTTACAAAGGCGATTAACAAAAAAAACAAAAAAAACAAAAAGTTGCCTATAGACATCAATACACAGGGACTATTCTACCCCAACACACTACCAGGCTGTCTAAGTCAATTATGATGTTTGAATGACTTAATGAGAATGCACATGCAGTATTTGCCTAAATTGACTGTAGTAACACAAACAAACAACACCAGCTATGATCAAGCAAGACAGAATAAACTAGAACAAAAGTCAATAAATGCCTCTTTTAAATATACACCTAGAAACCTCATATTTCCAGTACAAATACTACTACTAATAATAACAATAATAATAATAAAGTGCACTAACTCATTTCATAGACTATTTGTCATACAAACATTACATCGCTTACAGGTAAACCCATTTCAACTCCTTTGCAAATAACAGATGACAGCTGGGATAGGCTCCAGCACGCCCGCGACCCGAGTGAGGAGAAGCGGCTCAGAAAATGGATGGATGGATGGATGGATGGATAGAATTCCAAATGTGTTTTTAAAAATAAAGGTCTACCCTTAACAGACAATTTTGACATACCTTTGCTGGCACTCTCCACATGCTCCAGTTCCTCTGGAAATCTCAAAATCTCTGGGTATGCCTCGTCACATTTCTCAGCCAGAAAATGAAGCAGCGTGGTGTTCTGACCGATCGATTTGGTGTCTCGCAGCTACAAAAGAAAAAAAAAAAAAAAAGAAACAAATATATATAATATTACAAATGTTTACATCCATTCAAACATCAAGTGCAAATGACAGTTTAAGTAGCTTAGTTACTGGAGGGATCCGCACATATTGATTAGATTAATTTACTGTGAATTATCTACGTTTTACTTTCAACTTAAAAAGCTAAAGAGAAAGTAAAAACAAAGAGAAGATGGTGTTGAGTCAGAGGATAGTAACAAGATGAAAGTCTGCGGCCTGAAACTTCACATGAGTAAATGAATAAAATAATATGAAAATAAATTACCACAAACTGGCCCTAACACTATGTAAAATTTAGCTTTCTTTGTTAATTGACTGGGATAAATCACATGGCCTTAGAATAAGATGTGACGTCCATTTTAACTCAGGTATAAGTTTAAAAAAGCGTGACATGAAATGGACAACACATAAAACAAGTTACACGTTAATTGTCAAATAATCCAGCACCAATTACCGTAATTTTCTTGTGTAATGCGCACCACCAAAGTTCACTTCAAAATTCTGGAAAACCCTTCTAAATATGTATAATGCATTTTTACAATGCATGATTTTGAGTCTACCCATATGTTCAAAACATGAAGTATTATCTGTATTTTGTTAGTTTTTTTTCAAATGATTATTCTGAATTTAAGCACTTTATTTGAACACTTATTTTGTATTTACTTGCTCTTAATTTGAAATTCACAGCCCTACTTTTATTTAGTAAATTAGAAAACACACAGTTGTGATCATATGTTTGATTACCCAGGCATAGTTTGTAAGATGGGTACAACTCTCTAAAGAAAACACGAAGGGCCAGGGAAAACACATTTAATTTTATTTTAATGTGATTCAAATTAAACGGTCATGAATTTCAGAAAAGCATTATCATTAAACAAAACATAACCATAAATTCATTAATGATGGTTGTTGTTCAGTCATCAGTTATATTAAAAAAAATAAAATAATAATTCCACAAATTCTACCAAGGTAGGTAAACTTATGAGCACAACTGTACATATATGTAGTCATACGTACCCCTGTCATATTGGAATGAAAGTGTAGGCTACACCTTTTTCATAACCGCTAGGTGGCGGTGGCATATTAGAATGAAAGTGTATACCTAACTCATAACCTCTAGGTGGCATTGTCATTTTGGAGTGAAAGTGTAATGCTTTTTCAAAACCTCTACATGGCGGGATACATTTATAAAATGTGAACGTTTTTTTTTCTCATTTTCCCCTATACCTGTGTACAATGTACACTATTGACACTTGACAATTTTTTTTGGGAAAATTTGCATTTATACATGAGAAATTACGGTATTATTATAATTACCTACCTATGTGGCAATATTGTCTATATTACTGTAATAAACACTGGAAAATATTTTAAATGTTCTTTCTAGTCCCTTGCAAGACAGCCAAGAGATTTACACAGCAACGACCATAATTCAGTATCATAATACTAGTAAAAATAATTAATAATAATGAATGACAGAAATGGATGTAGCACCCTGTTCGACCTCCATTACAGAAAACCCAAGCTAATTTGTAGCCCGGCAATTGCAAATTTGCCAGTTCCTGGATTTCTGGAATTAATGCTCTGTTTTAGTAGTACTTGTGGCGAACACACCATTGTGTCATTGGAAACTCAGTCTTCTCATGCAGACACCCGAATCTCTACATCCGTGCACAAAAAAAAAAAAAGTTATGCCATAATCATTCCCCGCCGTGATTGCCAAGCTGCTCCAATGGCATGCTGGGGGGAAGCTAATTAGCATCATACAGCACTTTGTACTCATGCTGAATGTATCCATGCTGTAGACAGCCAGAGTTGCATTTGCCCACACACATGCACCTGGCCATGGGCATAACACACACAGCAACAACAACGGCAACAACAACCCACATACACACGCGCAAAATTGAGCCAATTACATGTTATCAGCGAAACACCCTCACACAGCAACATGGAACCGTTTGCACACAATTTCATCAAGTGAAGATTAAGATTAAGATTTTAACGACCATAGGGCGCACATAAAAGTCTTAAATTTCTCCAAAATGGACAGGCCGCCAACACGCTGCTTATATAGAGGAAAGGCGGACGTGACTGAGGACAGCATGCGGACGTTAAAGGGGGAAGGGTGCGCATGAAAGAGGGACGCCCCCCAGTAGGTATATAGCGTCGGCATGTGCATTGTGCAAAACAACATCGGTTTGGCTAAGGACCCCCCGACAATGGCACCTACGAAGAGACACGTTTATGAAGCAAAGTTTAAACTGCAAGCTATATGGGAATCGAGCCGCTGCGAGATAATTCAAAATCAATGAATCCATGGTTCGCAAGTAGAGGAAGCAGGAAAACAAGCTTTGCCAAGTCAAGAAGACGAAGCGCCGGGCTATGGTGGTTACGCCACCATATGTGAATGGATTGTGGATGCCTGGGCTAAGGTATCTGCTTTGACTGTTCTCCGAGCTTTCGCGAAAGCCGGCATCATTGCTGAACAGCTCCCCGGCAACGAGACTGACTCAGACAATGACGAGAGGGAACCCGGCATGTTTGATGGAGAACTTGCCCAGCTGTTCTTTTCGGATACAGAACATGAGGACTTTGATGGATTTGTGGATGAGAATTGATCAAAAAATAACGTGACTACATTGTTAAATACTTCAATAAAGTAAAACCAAACTCAGTTTTGCTCCCGCTGCCTTTTTAAAAACATACACTATCATGCATGCTAGTGTATGTTTTAGCGTGCATGCATGCTACCGTATGTTTTAAGCTAGCGTATGTTTTACCATGCCTGTGCCCAATAATACGGTGCGCCTTATGTATGTGTTAAATACAGAAATTGGCCCCCGTAACTGAGGCTGCGCCTTTTAGTACGGTGCGCCTTATGGTCGTGAAAATACGGTGATCATTTGCTCATTTCACGGGCTTTGAATTCTAAGGTGTTTATTGTCATACTCCAAGCTGTCATTATCACTCAAAACTACCTTATTTATTATATTACACTCATCTTCTTGTATGTAATGAGTAAATAATGTCGTGTGTTTCCCCATTGTCTCACTAGAGGATTATGATTTCTAACTAAGTGATGATATTCTGATTTTACTTTTGTGGCGGATGCAAAACAAGTAATGCCTCTGAGAGACTAAAGGGTAGTAACCGTAATTAGATCAAACCGTTCATTAAATACTTAACGGCAAAAACACCAAAACGGCAACACCAACATATGATAATACTTTATTACATAAAAATGGCTTCACTTCAAGTCATTAAAAGCAGTTCCCCATAATGCCTGCTGTTTTAGAACATTTTGACTAATCTTTCAAGACCCGAAGAATATTGTGTTCTGTGATGATATACGCACCAACCTTACCAAAAGACAAAGTACACACACACACACACACACACACACATTCAACTATGAAATGTGGCGTGAGCGACGCTGACTAACTGTGTGTCTCAAGATGGAAGTCGGTGGCTTTTTTACATGCTGTTCGTCATTTCCTCTATAAACTGCATTATCTTTTCTCACAATTGCAGTGCACACTTTCTACTACCTACTGTGGCAGACACTCTATTTATACCATACATATGCAATCAAAACCAGAAGCCTACATGCACTATAGAAAATGGCAAACATTTTTCTCACTGTTGGACATGTGATCAGATTCACCTTTTCCTGTTTTGCATCAATAATGATTACCCGAATTAATTATTTTTGTTAAATGCCAGAATAATTAGAGGATAATCCTTTTTTAAACAATATTTCATTACTTTCATTGAAGTCAGAAGTTTACGTACTTTTCATTGGTATTTGCTATCCCAAGCCCCTCTTTCGGGTACATTTTCTAGCTTCAAACTGCCCTCTGCTGCTGAAATATCAGAACTCATTCAGAAATCAAAGCCTGCTACCTGCCATTTAGACCTCCTCCCTACTGCCCTGGTTAAAGGCTGCCTACCCTCTGTGTCCTCCTTAATAACTACCGACACACATTCCTCCCTCACTTCTGGCCTTGTTCCTTCATCATTCAAATCAGCTGCAATAACTCATATACTCAAGGAACCTGGTGCAGAAACCACTACTTTCATTAACTTTCATCCTTCTAAAATTCACTACTTTCCAAAATTCTTCAAAAAACAGTTGCATCTCAGGTTCAGGCGGCACGGTGGGCGACTGGTTAGCACACCTGCCTCACAGTTCTGAGGACCGGGGTTCAAATCCTGGCCCCGCTTGTGTGGAGTTTGCATGTTCTCCCTGTGCCTGCGTGGATTCTCCGGGTTTACCTTCCACATCCCAAAAACATGTGCGGGAGGTTGATTGAACACTCAAAATTGCCCATAGGTGTGAATGTGAGTGCGGATGGTTGTGTGTGTATGTGTGCCCTGCGATGGGGTGGCGACCAGTTCAGGATGTACCCCGCCTCTCGCCCGAAGATAGGTGGGATAGGCTCCAGCACGCCCGCGACCCTAGCGACAAACTTTACAGAAAGAAAACACTTGTAGCACGGGTAGAGTTTGAATGGCAATTAAAACCACAGTTTAACGAAAAAGAAAAAAAAAAACTTGAAACGTACGTATCATTATGTTAAGAGACTAAGCATACTGTGTTTTTTATCATTTTTTTTCTTCACGTGCTCGTACATCTTTTTTGTTGTGAAATTAAAAATGTATTCTTTTATGCTTTACTCTCATGTATTATTTTTGTTTCTAATAAAATTCCAACTTCGTTCTTGTAAAATGAACACAGTCTCAAAAAATTATTTTTCTTCTAATTATTATTGTCATAAATTTATGTCATCATTATTGTGGAAATCTGACTTTTTGGACCTTTTGGTATTTATTGTTGTAAGAATACATTGTTTATTCCCCTTGTAATATTACAACTTTATTCAAAGAAATATGACTTTATTCTTGTAAAGTACTGTTCAAACTCATGGCATCACTCTTGTAAAATATCTTCAAAAATTCCACTTTAAAAATGAACCCGTTCCTCAATTATGACATTTAAATAGCAATATTACAATTGTATTCTTGTACATTTATAGCATCGTAATATTGTAATAATGTTTTGTATCTTGTAAAATGACAATTTTTCCTCTACCTTTTAGTGTGGCCCCAATAGTGGTTCATTGTGAACAAAACACTGACATAAGACACTGAGCATGGGTCTGTTCTGCTTCAACTTGAATTGAACAAAAATTTGTCCTCCATCATTAATTATTAAGCAGCGTTGGTAAATTGTTATTTAATGTTGCTTGTTATTCCCTCAGTATGCCAGGGATGTTTTTGAGTAATCGAGCATATGTTTTCATCCATTCAGCCAATATGTTGCATTAGTGCTGCATGCAGCCTCTGTTCTGTTAATCATTAGCATGCTTATTGAGATGGTTAATAGATGTCTTAGTACACGATACAAATTTGAGAGATTAACAATGTTATGATGATAATTTACAAATCTTTTTTTACACTATAAAATGTACACAGACTCCGCTGGTGAAGCCCGAGTGAGTGTTCAGAATGTTCTACGTGATCATATTCAGTCCTGAGAGGCTTGTGTATCGTTGGGATAGGGTGTGTGTGTGTTTGTGTGCGTGCGTGTGTGCAGCTCATTTCCATCATCAACCTCCTCCTCCCTGATGAGCCCATTACATACCCCAGAATTGCCACCCAGGGGTCAATTCATCTGATTGACTCAAGTGAGAAATACTTTTTTTTTTCTTTTTCTCTTGTTCATCAATAATTGGCCAATCAGCCCCCTGAGGCTTTTACCAGGCTCTACACTGATTCACGGGACGCCTACATCGCTTGCTCAATATGGAAATGCCCTTTTTTTCCCACCACCTTTGTAGGTTTTCAAAGATGATAATGCACTTAGCAAGCAATGTCAAACAGTTGTTTTAATGTTAAAATGTTGTGTCACATTCAATATGTTGCTGTAAAACGGTAATTTTATCAGTGGTGTAACATCTTTTAGGTCACGTTAAGTCGATTAATTCTTTTAATAAATGATTTAAAAGAGGCATACTGTATTTTGCAATTATTTCGCAAATTTAAACAATTCTTGGTATCTCAATAAAAGGTCTGTGACATCCTTCTGTCCAAATACACAAAGAGCACATCTAATATCCACTTTAAACACTGTGGTTCAAACCATACATTTTTTTTTTTTTGGTTCTTTAGATGACACTGCTTCCTTGCAAGTAAATTTAGTCCAGATGAAATGTGAGCATAAAAATGGGATTTTGGTCAGATCCAGTGTGACTATACAGCTGATTTTCACTGTGCCGTGACTTTCCCTTCATCGGTCCGCCGCAGGAGATTCCCCCTTCGCTCACTTTTAATTAAGGAAAAGGAGTCCGACGGCACAACACACAATAGGAGCACCTTCTCTCACATTCTGCAATGTGACACTTACCAGGCTGCAACTTTAAGAACACCTGCACAATATAATATTATATATTTAAGAATATTTTATACAAAAGCTGTATAAAAATGTCAACCAAGGTAAAAATGGACAATTTCTATTGACACCGTCAGAGTAAAATTACTTCAAAGATAGCATGGTCCAATTCGAGATCTCAAAATATCAAATCGATATTAAGACTAGCAGAATAAAAACAACAAATTAGAATTTTGTAAAACCGCAAGAGAACCAAAACCCCAGTAAAATAAAAAAAGGCAGTGTTGAAAAAGGTAAAAAAAAATGCAGTAAAAAGGTTACCAAAAGTAAAAAAAAGAGACCAAGGCAGTAATAGAACAGCAGGAATAAAGTGAGAAAATTGCAACTCCAAAACAAAAATGTTGAATAAAAAAAGTAGAAGTGTTCACAAGTAATGTTGAAAATGTTTAAAATGGAAATAAAAATAATAAGAATAGTAAAAAGTAGTGAAAACAAAAACAAAAAAAAGATATCTTTGCAGTGTTGTATTATGCGACATTAAAACAAACAAACAAACAAACAAAAACAGCAACAAAAAATAATAGTGTTAAAGTAAAGACAAAATAACTGGTCAGAAAAGGAGAGCAAAACTACACTGACTCGAATAACAACAAAAAATGTCCAGAAGTAGAGGAGAACGTGGGGATTCATATTTGTGTTTGTTTGTTTGTTAGTTAGCAGGCTTCTCCTTCGTTCACTGTAGACATATGGGTGGTGTCATTATGATTCTGGAGTGTGGACTGTCCCATTGACAGACTCAAACTGTAAAAATACAGTAAAATTCAAATACAATAATTTCTCATGAATAATACGCACCCCCAAATTTGACCTCAAAATTCTGGAAAACCCTTCTACCTATGTATAATGCATTTTTACAATGCATGATTTTGCTTCTACCCCTATGTTGAAAACATGAAGTATTGTCTGTATTTTGTTAGTTTTTTTCAAATAATTAAGTTAAGAACACGGCACGGTGGACGACTGGTTAGAGCGTCTGGTTAGAGCGTCTGCCTCACAGTTCTGAGGAACGGGGTTCAATCCCCGGTCCCGCCTGTGTGGAGTTTGCATGTTCTGCCAGTGCCTGCGTGGGTTTTCTCCGGGCACTCCGGTTTCCTCCCACATCCCAAAAACATGCATGGTAGGTTAATTGACAACTCTAAATTGCCCGTAGGTGTGAATGTGAGTGCGAATGGTTGTTTGTTTCTATGTGCCCTGTGATTGGGGGCAACCAGTTCAGGGTGTACCCCGCTCCCTGCCCGATGATAGCTGGGATAGGCTCCAGCACGCCCGCGACCCTAGTGAGGAGAAGCGGCTCAGAAAATGGATGGATGGATGTGTCATATTGGAGTGAACAGTGTAGGCTACAACTTTTTTATAACCTGTAGGTGGCGGTGGTCTATTAGAAGGAAATTGTACAGCTTTTTCATAACCTCTAGATGGTAGATTTTTTTCATTTTGTCCTATACCTATGTACAATGTGCACTATTGACTTTTGAACATTTTTTTGTGAAAAAAAATGTGCATTATACACGAGAAATTACGGTACATACTTCCAAAATGTGACTTACTTTGCAAAGGAAGTTGACGTTGAAGCCAAACGTCTGGGCGTTTCTGGAGCCCGCGTTCATGTAGTTGCCGACCAGCAGCACCAACTCCAGAAGCTTCCTGAAGCCTTCGCTCTTTTTCACCTCCTCACAGGCAAATGTCACGTTCATGATGTCGGGTCGAATGTTGCTCACTTGCTCCTCAAACGTCAACTTGAAAAGGATGCCATTGAGACGCGGCCGCAGGAGCTTGACCGAACTCATCTGAAGACACACATCAAATATTAATCAATACATTATGAAGCAAAACAACTATTAGGTGTCAATAATGTATAATTATTAAATGATCTCTCCAAATATGTGATTTTCTTTTTCAGATTAAAGCGCTTCACTTTTTCCACAGTTTGTTGTGTTTCAAGCAATTACCAAGATAACGGAAGAAAATGCAGTCGTTCAAGGCAACTTTCCCCATCTAAGACAGGAGGTTTCATTAGAACCGTGCCTGAGTGTGGATGAGATGTTTTTTCAAACACACACGCACACACACATCTTCATCACTTTAACTGATTCCTATACAATAAGCTTTAACGTCTTTTATTTCCCTGGAGAACTAAATAGCTGTGAAGTAAGAAGCTCCTCCATCAGCACCGAGGTATATGATCACCAGACGGGTGAGATCATTTGGGAAGGCTGCCACCCCCACCGCTTCATTACACTTCATGAAAAGACAGAGGCCAACAACTTTCATTGTGTTAGGAGGAGGAAATTAAGGAGATGGGAGCATACCTTGCTTGCACCCTGGGGTCCAACTTCTTTATGAAAGTGCTTTATGTGACTATCATCATGGAAAGTTTGCCAATAAAGTTTCCCAAAGTGGAGGATGTACAATTAAGAGTGTGTGCACATGCACAATTTTAACAACTTTAAAAGGTGTGTCCTCTAAATAATGTTAAAAATGTTCTCAGCTAGTGGAGGTTTGTTAAAATAAAAAACGTGTGTGATGGTGTGTGTTTTGTCTCGTCTGGCCATCTAGGAATTCGACTCACTACAATGCCAAACTGCTCCGACTCCACGAGCTCTTCATATTCACTCTTCAGTTCAGCTAGCGACGACAGCTCGTTCTGCTCCGGCAGGTTTCTTATCAGGTTCTGCACGCACAAACACACAGGTTTTTTTTTAACAGGTTCTGCACACACTTATATATAGTAAGTTAAAGTAGAGTGACTTTTAATGCAAATCTCATTTTCGGTCCATACCATCTCAAAGACAAACATGCGTTGCGTGCATTAAATCAACTTACCTGCTTCAATATGTTTTAAAATGTAACAGCTTTGTGATATTGTCACAAACACCCGTCGACATCTGACATGGCTGAACTTGATATACAATGAATAACTACTTATAACTGTGAATGAAGAAAAGATATGAACAAGATGGGGAAATTCACTTTCTGGGCAAGAGCAAAAAAAATAATAAAAAATAGATGCTATCCCATTGAACACTGATTTGCTTTGGAGTGGTGAAGGCAGACAAAAAAGATCATTTTGACAATAGAGGAGATGAAGATCGTGGAAAAGGGGGCCATGTTTTCTTTGAAAATGGTAAACAGTTTGAGAGGAGGCCAGCCAAGTGAACCGTTTACAGTGAGTGTTCACAGGAGGCTCATCAAAACATCACACATTAAATGACGAAAGAACAGGGACATATCCTTGCCTCCTTTTTTTCTGATGGTTTTGGAATGTTAGAGCATCTGCCTCACAGCTCTGAGGTCCGGGGTTCAATTCCCGGCCCCGCCTGTGTGGAGTTTGCATGTTCTCCCCGTGCCTGCGTGGGTTTTCTCCGGGCACTCCGGTTTCCTCCCACATCCCAAAAACATGCATGGCAGGTTCATTGAAGACTCTAAATTGCCCGTAGGTGTGAACGTGAGTGCGAATGGTTGTTTGTTTATATGTGCCCTGCGAATGGCTGGCAACCAGTTCAGGGTGTACCCCGCCTCCTGCCCGAAGATAGCTGGGATAGGCTCCAGTACTCCCGCGACCCTTGGGAGGATAAGCGGCTCAGAAAATGGATGGATGGATGGATGACTTAAGTTTGGTTCTTTAGAGCAGTCGTCCTCAACCACCAGTCTTCGGAACGGTACCGGGCCGTGAGGCATTTGTTACCGGGCTGCAGAGAAAGAATGACCAACTAATATAATTTCAGTTGTATTGCAGTTCGCGTGTCAATGTGTTTTATTTTTAAAATTGACTGGATCTTCTCCGCCGCACCACCTGCGCGTCTCATTTGACACGTCGAGACTCGAACGCTTCTGTTTCCGGTCCGAGCGGGCAGGCTAACGGCGGGAGAGCTCAAGGAACAAAATCATTTCATAAACTAATTCAGTTCATTACGTGTACTTTGTTCTTGTGAACGAAGCGTTCGCGAACGAAACAACACTATATCAGAAGTCCTACTTAAATACGGGTTTATCGCAACAGTTAACTCTCACGCACCAAGTCCGCTCGTAGGTTGCTGCTTGACACAGGCAGAACTACTTTTACGGAGTTAAAAGTCTACTCATTGAGGAGCTACGGAACTGTAGTCTGGCTGCCTACAATAACTCTGACCCCCACTCCTGCATCGCACCCACAGTAGACGCACCACGAACGGCGAAGGAGGAAGCAGAAGCGAGGCAAGCGTGTGTGTGTGTGTGTGTATATATATATGTATATATATATATATATATATAAATATTTATATATATATATATATATATATATATAAATATTTATATATATATATATATATATATATATATATATATATGTATGTATATATATGTTTGTGTGTGTATATATGCACGCCACCACAGCCGAGAAAAATGTCGACTCCTAACCGGTCCGCGGTGCAAAGAAGGTGTTGTGTCTTGTACAATGCAAAATAAAATAAAAAAATTGAAGTTACCATATGTTTTATATTAGAATAAGAAAATGTCACAAGACAGTATTACAGTTGATTAGAAATAAAATCAAATCCACAATGGCAGCCTAAAGAAAACTATGAGCTGGAGGGACTTGGTCTTAACATGGACTTGGGTTTTAGGTAAATGGTAGTTGTTTTTGTGGTGCACCCTACTGGTTGGGCTTAAGGCAAGTGATACCCTCAAAGTTTCAAAATTATTGGCTGAATGGTCAACAAGTTATAGCCAATGAGCTATAAAGATGTTTTACTTGATGGTGGCTATGGGTGTTATGCTTTAACATTACAAAACTTTACATTTACCATATTTTAATCACATGAAGTATATTCACTTCCTCTTTACGTGCAAGGTCACATGACAACAACAACAGACAGCATGAGAGAAGAAGCCCAACTCCTAAGACTTTTTAGTAGCCATTCCAGGTACAACCACACTGGTGTCTTAGGCCGCTAATGATGACATCTCTGTTCTTGCCTTGGGGGATAGAGCGGTGTAAAAAGAAGGGAATAAAGGAAGGCTTTGTACGTGTTCACTGGGAGGGAGTCATCCTCCAATTTGAGCTTTGATAATGAGACTTGTGATAATATCACTAGAAGCAGATCCAATTCCATGTATTTGTGTGAAATTAATTTACAATTGATTGAGAATTACAAAGTAATTAAATGATAACAGGCTGCACATTTAGTCTTGTCCCCTACAGGGTTGAGAAAAATTTATACAGTGGATAATACACAGAGCTAATGCATGATAATTACTCATACAGAACATTAATTTCATATACAATACCTGATGCAGTGGGTTTAATATTGACGGAAATAGAAAAGCTCATGAGAATTGCAAATATGTTTGTAATGAAGCCAATATGTATGCAAGTATAGAAAAAAAGTGTTGTAATAAGAGGCAGAAGGTAATGTGCTTCATTCTTTGTGTCTTTTTCTCAATTTTAAGGGACAATAGCTGTTGAATTAGTAATAGCATTCGTCACCTTGCCTCAACATTAACATTAAAAATGCACAATAAACAGTAACCCTCGTTCATTGAGTTTTAAGCCATACTCAGACTACTATTGTCTATGTATGAAGTCAAAACTAAGTTGCATATAATTATTTTAAAAAAATAATAATTTAATTTAGATATATTTACCATCAGACATAATTCAATTTATAATATGGACCTACAGATATTGACACTTAGGGCTGACTTCAATTCTACTGGCAACTTACTGTATTCCATTTGCCTGCAGCACAGCAGCTAAAAGCTGCTTAGCCATGTTTCCTTTGGAATCTCTGTTTCACTATCTGATCTGAGTCGGCATATCTCAGAGCCCTACTGGGCTTATATTCCATTAGCATGTCTTCAATCTCTTTAGGACCTACTGTTAACATTTCAGTGATTTATAGACCAGTAGCAGAACTTTAAAGTATATACTAAAGCTGACTGGGAGCCAGTGTAGAGACTTTAGAATTTAAGTAATATGTTCTGATCTCTTTGGTCAGAACCCGAGCTGCAGCATTCTGAATGAGCTACAACTGTTTAATGCTCATTTGGGGTAGTCCAGTCAGAAGACCATTACAATAGTCAAGCCTATTTGAGATAAAAGCATGGATGAGCTTCTCCTGGTCTGGTTGGCACATGCAAGCCTTCATTCTGGATATGTTCTTCAGCTGGTGAAAAGACTTTTTGAGTGATTTATTTGATATGACTGTTGAAAGTCAGGTCAGGGTCTCTCAACACACCAAGGTTACGGACTTGGTCTGTGGTCTTTAAAGAGAGTCAGTCTAAATATTTACTCACAGCAATCCTCTTTTCTTCACTGGCAAAACCAAATATCTCGGTTTTATTGTGGTTTAGTTGAAGAAGGTTTTGGCTCATCCAGTTATTTATCTGTTTTAGACAGTGACACAACACCTAAATTGAACTGTAGTCATTTGGAGATACTGCTAGCTATAACCATAGGTTGGTAGTAATGTGCTACATTTACTCCATTACATTTAGTCAAGTAACATTTTGGATAAATTGTACCTGTCAGAGTAGTTTGAATGTAACATAACAAAACTTTTCACTTTTACTTACGTATGTATTTGAAGAATACTTGTACCCCGTTACAATGATCGACATGCTGCTCGCTACTTTTACTTATCCATTTTTGCCTGCACACTCTATTTTTAGACTTCATCATCGCTTTCCACAAAGGGGCAATGCAACATGATAACTAGTGTCATTTGACTCCACCGCACACAAACTCTTCGTGGGGGAATCAAAGTGACTCATTTTGGGAAAAAAAAAAAAAAACAGCTGCGTGAGTGTTTACTTTATAGACTCCGAAAAACAACAGCTTTTCCATGCAGCACACTCTTAAATTATGACTGCCCAAACGTGGATGTTTCAGCCCTCCTCTAACTTCGAGAAAACACTTTGTGGTAAGTTGCACATTTCTATCCCTCTCTCTCTGTCTCTCTCTGACACACTCTCTCTCGCACAAGTGCTCAAACACAAACACAGAAACACACACACACACTATCAATAAGTCTGGTCAGCAAACAGCTTCTTCATTCAGTCATTAAAAGGAATAAACCAAATAATGTTTCTGTAGGGCCCTATGGATGTGTTGTTGGTTTTGGGCAGTTAAAAATTCAAATGGTGGTAGGTGTGTGTGGCCTCCCATATATTATTCATTCATTAATTTCCCGTACCGCTTATCCTCACTCGGGTCACGGCGTGCTGAAGCCTATCCCAGCTGACTCTGGGCGAGAGGCAAGGGACAGCCTGAACTGGTCGCCAGCCAATCGCAGGGAACATATAAACAAACAACCATTTGCACTCACATTCACACCTACGGGCAATTTCGACTTTTCAATTAACCGACCATGCATGTTTTTGGGATGTGGGAGGAAACTGGAATACCCAGAGTACACCCACGAAGTATGAGGAGAATATGCAAGCTAACTCCGCACAAGTGAGGCCGGATTTAAACCCGGTTCCTCAGAACTGTGAGGGAGATGTGCTAACCAGTTGTCCACCGTGCCGCCTCATATATTATTTTCTTTATTTTATTTGAGGTTCATGCTCTGATTTCTATTTTTTTTTTTTTTTTTTTTTTTTTAAATCAGAAATTACTCATGAGTTACTTGAGTAGTTATTTCACTTTCTTACTCTTACTCAAGTAAGTATTTGCTGGACTACGTTTTACTTTTACTCGAGACATATTGATCAAAAGTAACAGTACTCAAGTAAGAGTACTGTTATTTTTATATATTTTTTTATATTTGGCTACCCTACCCACCTCTGGCTATACCTATGTGTCATCGGCATAAGTATGGTAGTAAATATTGAGGTTCTGAAGAATGTGACCCAAGGGTAGCATATACAGCCAGCTTCTGTGGCTCGAGTCGCCTTATCTCCTCCAATTGTTTTGATGACACTACATTCTTTTGTATCTCCCGACCTTCAGCTGGCCTTATCTTTTGTAGTGCGCCATTCAGTCCCAAGTTTTCCTTTTGTGACTTTGAATGATGCACATAGTAAAACATATTTGCAGGTAGTACTTTTGCACCTTATTTGTTGAGACAGATGCCTTCTGCTTTGAAAAGCTGTCTCTGTTCCCAGAAAATGTTTAAATTGTCAAAGAAGCTGACGAATAGGGCATTCCAAACTTCTCTAAGCCACTTATTTAATTGTAAAAACCTGCTGAAACGTTCATCTTAACATACTGTTGGGATAGGTCCACGTAAGAACACGTTGGCATTCAAACATTGCACTTTGCTCAGGAGATCAATGAAATCCCATTTCAGTAATTCTGATTGCTGTTTATCAACATCCAAGGCTCCTGTGTGTATAATGACTGATTTCACTGTTTGGTGGTCGTTAGTTGGCTTCATGATTTTCTTTCAGATGTCAGACACTGTCATTAGTAAAACACAGCACTTTGGTATTCTCACTGCAAAAGTAACACCATTAATCGCGCCATCACCAATTATGATTTTTTTTGTGGACCGATAAGTGGCTGCCTTTTTTCCTTGTATCATACCTTTCATCGGTGCTGGTAGATGAGCATTCTTCCAGGGGTTGGGGGTCTTGTGGTGCAAATTTGTCAGTCAAACATCGATGATTTGGACTGTTTTGCTCTTTTCCCTTCGTTTCGCTGGAGCCACAGTCCTGTACCCTTCATTCCTCGGGCTTGAAGAAACAATCAGTGCGGGCCAGCCTGTTTCCTCATTAATGTGCTAGTGATATGCACCGTGCTCCATGTTGTCTGCTGAACCATATCTCTAGGTTTTACTTCCAGCAAATTTCAGGCAAGGTTGGGGGCGGAATCATTGCCAGAGTTATTGCCATTATTGCAGGCTGCATCCGTCATCTGAGTCTGCTCCTGTCCTCCTTACTTCCACAAACACTTCGAGGTGGTGCATTTTCATCTCTAATATTGCCATCTTCTGAAGGAGTTTGTGATAGTCCTCAGTGGAAAAGGGAGTAATATTGCTGGTGGTCTTCACGCTCATGTCAGGGAATATCTGACGATGCAAAAAAATAAAACGAAAAAATTTAAATAAGTAGAGTAAAAGGTATTCATGAGTCGCTGTGTTTGGCATACTTTAGAAGAGAAAAAGAAAAAGAAAATACAAATCAAGCTTGTCTCCATAAAAAAAAATGCAAGCAAGGTGAGAGCAAGCAGCAGAAGTGTCTACACTGTACAGGAGCAGGAAGTGAAGTGAAATTAGGAATTTATCTCAGTCCAATGGTGAAACTGGAAAAATAGATGGTAGCAATCAAAATAAAAATAGAAGAAAGAAAGAAAACAATGTTCAATAAATATAAACAGTGTGCAATTACCATTGGGTGGAGGTGAGAAGTTTTAATGGGTGATACCAGCTTATTTAGTGTTCATGAGTCTAATGGCTGAAGGGAAGAAGCTGTTCATATGGCGCGGAGTTTTGGTCCGAATCTATCGTAGCCTCATGCCTGAGGGGAGAGGGTCGAACAGGCTGTGTCCAGGGTGAGTAGGATCAGCTGTAATGCAACCTGCACACCCCAGGGTGCTGGAGACATACAAATCCTCAATGGATGGGAGACTACAGCCTATCACCTTCTCAGCACGCACAGTGCGCTGCAGTTTGTGCCTGTTCCTGGCAGTATGGCCAGTGTACCACATGGTTATGGAGGACGTGAGGATGGAATTAATGATGGTTGGGTGGAAAAAAACATCCTCTCCTGGGCCGTTCTGATGAGGGAGCTGATGGTAAGCTCCCACTTGAGGGTGATGGTGGAGCCCAGGAAGCAGAAGGAGTTCATGATGGAGATGGGAGTGTCTGTGAGAGTAAGGGGACACCATGGGCTGTGATTTTCCTGAAACCCAAAATCATCTCCATTGTTTTCTGGGTGTTAAGCTCCAGGGTGTTGCTGCTGTACCAGGGCTCCAGCCGGTCCACCTCCCTCCTGTAGGGAGACTCATCACCATTTGAGATAAGCCCAATGAGTTTAGTGTCATCCACAAATTTGATCAGATTTACTGACTGATGGCTGAAGGTGCAGCAGTTGGTGTAGAGGGAGAAGAGCCAGAGAGAAAGTATACAGCCCTAAGGGTTATCCGCTGTTGATGGTTCGAGTGTCCAAGATAGTCTTCCCCAGTCGCCCATGCTGCTTCTGCTCCATCAGGAAATCTGTTATCCACCTCAGAGGGAGTTGGGCACGTTAAGTTGGGAGAGCTGGGAATATTGAGTTGAAGTTACAGCTGAAGTCCACAAGAAGGATCCTAGCATAGGTTCCTGGGGAGTCCAGATGCTGCAGAATGGAGTGGAGGGCCAGGTTGAGTGTGTCCTGTGACCTGTGGGCTCTACAGGCAAAATGCAGCGGGTCCAGGAGGGGGAAGCTGATTTATTTGAGGTGGGGCAGGACCAGGCGCTGAAAAGAATTCATGACTACAGATGTCAGCGCCACATGTCAGTAGTCATTAAATCCTGCAATCCATCCTATACTGTAGCACCAATCACTTATTCCGGTGTTTGCTTCGGGCCTACATTTAACAATCACTTCATGCCGGGTTAGCATGGCTTAGCTGTCTTCCCCTGTTAATTACTCCTCGTCCACTTGTGATAATGATAACTGTCAGAAGTGTAGCTTATTCACCACCATGGAGTCAATGAGTAGTGACTTTTAGGGGAACGTTGTGTTAACCACACTAGCAGCTAGTAGCAAGCCAGCCGCAGCTGCATAGTTGCAGGTTTGAAACTTTTTTTTTTTTTTTTTTTTTACAAGGCGGAAAATGCAATGACATCATCCATAAACATTATCACAATTGGTCAGTAAAGTAGAAATCTTATTTAGGCAATCACTTGCCGCCATACTTAGACGGCAAACCGTGTGATAGCCGCTCGCTCTCTGGCAAACTTCAAGTTACCGACTGCGCACGTCGTCTCGTACTCTCTGGAGACCGGAACATTTTGGAGATCTGTGTGACATCGGAACAGATGGTAACTGCGGGGAACAAAATACGGCCAAACGAAAACACTTGCCATTTCTGCACGACTACCACCTTACAATTCTGACAGTACCAATCAAATCTTTGTACTGAGACTTTTTGAACACAGATCTTGTTTTAGATCTTTTTCCAACTGTACAGGTCAACCTAATAAAGTGGAGAGTGAGAGTGCACACACACATAAACACACACACCCGCAAACACACACAGAAAGACCCAAACACACACACACACACACACACACATACACACAAAATGTGCCTATCCATTATGAGGTGAAATGTGGAGGAGAAACAATTAAGTAAAAAAAAAAAAAAATAAATAAATGCCTTTCAGACTGCTTCAGTTGAGTGCAAGTGAAGAACAAACACAAAAAGACGACATAGGGAATAATCAAATCCTATGTGAGTTCCACAGTCCTTTCGTCTGTTATCTTGTTAATTATAAGAAACCCCGCAGAGCTCCGTTGACACAAAGGCAGCGCCATATGTGCCGCAAAGTGGAGGAATCGGGCGACGGTGCTGGGCCAGACTGCGCACCGCAGGCCTTCAGACACACAAACACATACACAGCGGCAGGAAAGACGACTGCAAGCGCGCATTCAGCTACAACCATTCACCGAGGGCTTTGGTACCACATATTGCAACATACAGGAAGCAAAATAATCAAAAAAGTAAACACAACGCAATCTACACTGTGTCCTTAAAAAAAAGGAAACAAATAAATAATGGCCAAATGTGTGAAAGTGAGCAACAAGTAAAAGGTGCAAGTGTCAACATTTGTAGAAGGCTACATTTGCAGAAGTGTGCTAAACTGTTGACTGTCATGAGGAATATTATTGATAAGGAAATCCAAAGATTACTGCAATGAACACGAAAAGGAAGTGTTAAGACATGACTGATTAGCAGAGAAGTAAGTCAGAACGGGAGCTTGACAGGCGGATCGGTGCAGCGTCTGGAGTGATGCACACTTTGTATCGGCCCGTTCTGGTGAAGTAGGAGCAAAGCCTAAAGGCGAAGCTCTCAATTTACCGGTCGATCTATGTTCCTACCCTCACCCGTGGTCACGAGCTGTGTGTCGTGACCGAAAGAACAAGATCCCGGATACAAGCGGCCGAAATTAGTTTCCTCTGCAGGGTGTCCAGGCTCTCCCTGAGAGATAGGGTGGTAAAGCTACTGCCCCTGCGACCCGACCTCGGATAAGCGGAACAAAACGGATGGAAAATATGTTGACAACTGCAACATACAGACCAAGACAAAAAAAAAAAAAAAAGGTTTGTCATTTCACCTCAGTGACTTTGCCATCTTGTGTCAAATATGATCGGTGTCCAAAGTCCTGTCCGAAGGCCATTTTATTGGCCCACAACATATTTAAAAATAATAATAATAATTAAACATGGCCCGCATCTAAAAACACGGGGAGCTGCAGCTTATCCAGTACATCCTGGACTGGTCAAAAGTCAATCTACTTTTATTTCCATTGGTTCTGAAGGGAACATGTTTTGCTCGAACTGAAAAAAAAAAATACACGACAACAACAACAACAAAATTTAAAAAATCCAGCAACAGTCCTAAATATTGAGACTTTTGCTGAGTCATTCACATGACAACAGGCTATTTTTTCCAACTCGCATGACACTGAAACACACACAGCACAAAAGTACTTAGACAAAAAGAGTCTTTTCTGCTTTGTGTCTGAATCCGCTTACTTCATGATAACTTCACTTCTACGTCCTTGGCTGAAATGAGTTCCAGCAAGGTGCACAGACGGCTTGAGTGATGTGATGATGTCACGTGCAATGAAAAATGTGATCATTTGGTGAATATTTTAAAAACCCTGTCATTTGAAATTATTTATGAAACAAAAACAGTAGTTGAGGATTTAGTGCTAAACAGAAAAAAAAAAAAATTCTGCAACGAATGAGGATTACGCGCTTGATTAAAATCCATAAGACATCCAGTTGCTTGTCAAACTTAATTACAGCATTCCCAGCTGTAATTTCGAAATGATGAGAATGGCTAAGATCCTAGAGATGCTTTCGGAGGCCCATTTAATCGATACCTCTAAGTCATTACTCAAAGCAATACATTCTTTATTAAGATGGCTTGAATAAACCAGACTGAGAATGGTCTGGCATCGAAAGTGGATAGCGTTCCTCTCTATTAACTTGATCATTAGACTTTACATCTGATCTGATCAGCTTGATTGGTATCGGCCAATAATTAGCATTATTAGCTGATCGGCTTTAATGTCATAATTCGCTGATCCAATCAAGGATGTCATTGATTGGCTCCGCAAAAGACATTTACTCCGCGTCGCCATCGTGTACAGTATATTTAAATCCAAAAGCTTGTTTATTTTTAGCCATGTCACGTGTGTTTTGACACAGTACTGTAAATATCTGACCGCCAATAAAGTTATTTAAAAAAAAAAACATCCGTGCAGTGTGGGACAGACAACACGTCTGAGACAACACGTAATGCCTGGATACAAGACAAATTTGGTCTTTCACTATGATTACACTATGTCAGAATATTGCAATAAAATCTTGTATTCCGATACCACAGCATCGTTTCTTTTATGATCACTGGGCTTTATCTTGTCAACTCAAACATGCCTGTAAACACTCGTTACTATGGCGACGACAACAACAATGGATCGCGCCGTGTGTATTATAAGAACAAAATGGGGAAAAATGTGTGGCGGTGGTCACCGGTGCTTGGGAGAGGATGTTCTTTTAAGGATTGCTTGAGGTATGTTTACGTACTTTTAATATGATACGGTTCACAACCAGGCAACAATGTTATGTAGCCTAGTGATTGGAAAATGTGTGTTTTATATATACCAAATATTACTTCTATTAGTTTTATACAACCTTCACATGCTTTATTGTTCCATTGTGACTGCTAGCTTTTTTCTAGCCATGCTATGCGTACTAGTTCTTCTCAGCCATGTTGTGACTACTAGCTGTTTTTCGATAAAGATAAGTTGAGTGGAGCTGGACAAAGATAATTGTTTTGCTTTCGAAGAGAGAGAGACAGAAAAGACTCTGTTTCTCTCACTTCGATATAACAAAGGTGTTTATTTGCCTGTGCTTCAGTAAGTGGTAACAACTCATGATGACTTGTACCTATTCTTCTCTTTGCAAAGACTTTTCTTTCTTTTTTTAAATAAAAACCCACAAAGACAAGATTGATTCCTTACTTATTCTGTCAGAAAAAAGATTTGCCAAAACACTAGCAAGCTAGTGCTGGCACTAATGGTTGGACGTAAACATGCCGGTATTATGTCGAATCATGTTCTAAAGTTTTGGGGTGTGTGAAGTCATTTAATTACAATAAAGTAATTTAATTATAGTAAGTTAGCATCCATTATTTATGTCATGTTGTTATGTTGGTTTGACCTAACTGATTAGAATACAGCCGGCACGGTGGACGACTGGTTAGCACATCTGCCTCACAGTTCTGGGGACTGGGTTTCAAATCCCGGCCCCGCCTGTGTGGAGTTTGCATGTTCTCCCTCAGAGGGTGTAGCACTGCTGTCCCATACACAACTCTAATCCAATGTGACATTGTAGTACTCTATGCATATAATGCTTTGTTTTGTTTATTTTTCTTCCAGCTAGTGTCTTGTATTTTATTATTTTTCTCTCTGTCCTCTCCTTTTTTCTTTTCTGTAACTCCCCTTTAAAACCTCATTCTGTCCGACTGAAATTTTCAGTAAAAAGTAGAATTAAGCACAGTGGCAGTATTTAAAAAAAAAAAAATGCACTGTGCACAGTAAAACTGTTCCAGCAGAAAGGGATTTTCCATTCTGCTTGACCTAGCAGCCAAACAGGACAGGTAGAAAAATAACATTAAATAAAGAGCCTTTTTTTTTTTTTTTTAATTCCAATCCACTCGTCTCTTTTCCTTCCAAATAAGCAAAATGTATTTAACACTGTGTTGTAAAATTAGCATTTGGAGAGCAAGAGTTGTGCACGCTGCGCCAAAATAAATCACAATTATACCCAAGGCGAACTCTATGTCTCCTCCTTCAGTGCTAATCTACCAGGCCCAATGCACAGCCATACTTATCACCATGAACCACATGTGCACTTGTACATCATGCAAATGATGCCCAGTGACATGCCAAGCTGGTGCAATCACCTGTTGTTACAAATGAGAACAAAGTCTGGCAATGGTCTTGCCAGAGCCTGCAAGCCAATGGGCATCTACGTGTAATGATGGAAGCATTGGAGGGGGCGGGAGACGGAGCCAAGGGGGGCATGCATATGGATGAGCGACGTCCGGATGATTGACATGAGTGATAAACAATAACAACAAGCGAGACTGGTGTGACAGGCTCCCGTGAGACCCAGCAGGAAAGGTTGTTGCCATGGTGAAGGTGAAGAGAGGAAAGGTGAGGCTGTCATTTGACAAACCTGTGCTGGCTTTACTGTGAGACAACCAGCGTGTTAGAACTGTACAGTGTGTCATTTCATCCCCATTTTTTTTTTATTCTATTTTTGAGACTTTATAGTCTCACTAACCCAAGCGTGGATTAACTCAGACAAACAAGGATTAGCGTAATTAAACTGGGAGGGATCATTTTTAAATGTTAGACTGAGATTGGCAGAAAGGCCTTCCTCTGCAACCTAATACGAGATGTATGTCAAGTGATCAAAATGTCATTTTAATACATGATACATAATACATGATAATAGGACTGCTGTCAGTTGAGTGCACTTTTTGGTGCTAATATGGGAGGTAGAACTGCAACTGCTAATATGGGAGGTAGAACTGCAACTGCTCTCCCAACTTTTATTCTCCACTCCATCTGGTCTGAGTGGGTAGTTTTCATGTCTTATATGTAATTCTTGTCAATGTCTACTAAATATTTTGCAGGCCGCATTGTGAGCCAGCTGTTGTTGATGGATTTTACTGTGATTGTTTCCTTGGAGACTGTAGCCAAGCCTCATTAAAAGTGACACAGTTTTTCCTGCGTGTTTGTCAAATTATTACCCAACATAAAACCAAAAGATAACAATAAATGGTCATTTGAGCTGAAAGCAGGAATAAATGATGAGTTCTTGGAATGATTATCACAACTGATATCATGCTATCAGGCAGCCGAAATGTTTGCTTAAAATCACAATGGGCGACTTCTCCTTCAATTTCGTGCATTGCTTCTTTAGAGTTTTTCATGTTTCCTGTTATGATAAACTCGTCCACCGAATTCCATGTCCAGTGGTGAAACTGGTGTCGGGGGCTTTCCAGCTATGAGTGAGTTAGGGGATTTGGGATCAAGACCCCTAAAATGCATACATGTTCCTCAGTATTCATACAGGTGCCAAATGTGGAAAAAAAGTTCAGGCATGTGGAAGCGCAATCTGGCATATTTGGAGCATTTTCGCAAAGAAGGGGGCGCAAATATTGCCACATCAAGATGTGCCACACTGATAAAGTCAGTATATACTGAGTCCAAAATACTGAGTCCCGTAATAAAAGTCAAAGGTGCTGGAACAGAGTATTCGTTTGAAGCTGTACATATCTATGAAAATAGGTTATTATAGATTTTAAATTTATATTTTTCCCCTTATGTATTTCTTTTTCAATTGAGTTGTACAGGTTAAAAGGTACAGTAAGTTAGCCCGATAGCTAGCTTGCCGACCTGCGGCGGGGGTCGACTAATTTTTCACTGCCTCGCTCCATGTGTCGAGTGTGGGTCCACATAACCCAGACACCATATCCCGAATAGCACAAAACACTTAACACTCCAGCTTGCATAACTTGCAAGCTAACTGCATACTGTAGTGGTAGAATTGGGCCAAAGTTGTTATTACTTAGTAACTCGCAATTGTGCCGGATAGCCACTGGTGGAATGAAGGCAATCAGTACTTATATAGTGGGGGAGGGCTGACTCATGCCAAAAAGCCCAAGTATGTGCCTGGGCTTCGTTTTAGCCACACCCAATAAATCCCGACAACTGAAATGGTGAGAAAGAGCTCAATGCTATATCTCAACAATTCAGGTCTACATTTTTCTCAATCTTTGCACATATTCTGCAATTATCTTCAAATATATACACTTTATTTTGAAACAAATATTTGAATTCACTTTATAGGGTATTTAAATTTCATAAAAACATGGCATTTAAAAATGTATGTGTAGACTTTTTATATCCACGGTATAATTATTCTAGGATAGAAGAATTGGAAAATTATTATTTTCCTCTTAGCTCGTATGTCAACGAGCATTTTATTGATTGAAGGTATTGATCTACTCTTCATTTGCACACAATTTAAGCAATCCTAATTTGTCTCTTATAGCCGTGGTGTAGCCTTAGTCATTAGCCTTTCTGTGTTAAAAGGAGATGGGGGTGATATAAAATATATCGGCAAACATTAAACATTAAGAGGCCACTCTGATATCCTACAAAACAAGCCCCCAGGGCAACATCATCCACTGACAAGGATTAGCTCACCAAATACACACGGCAAAAAGAGGGCATGCTTAAACATTTAGTGATAAGTCCCTCATGTTGGCTCCATCAGATGGTTCAGTCTGAGTCAGGATGAGGGTAAGCAATATTAATGTAGCAGTCGACAAAGTCTGATATCTCTTTTGTTTCTGCATCAGGTGTTTGCGTGCATTTTGACACAACGTGGAAAACTGAGTGGCTGACAAATGCTGCTGTGATTTACTGTATACTTACTGCCCTTTGATTATACACTGGCTCTCACTCACTGAGGTCAGTTTAGAGATTAGCATTGATGTGACTAGGCAGATATGCCTGAAACAAACCACAATTGGTCATAAAGGACTCTGTGATCATAGGAATGCAGTGTCCCAAGACCGCTTGTTTGATTTATAGGATGCACGTAGAAAGTTTGGATTTGCATTTTAATTTACAAATAGGTGGAAATTAAGATTTTAACCCACTGGTTGTGATTGAAATCGGGTAAATGTTTGAAAATGTGCGATTTGGAGTGAAACAGTACCAAACTGAACATAAAGTGTGAGTTGGGATTCTCACTGGACACTGTCACACTTTTATTGAGAGCTACCATTAGATTTCAACTACACAGTATTTACTAGGGGCGGCACGGTAGACGACTGGTTAGCATACCTGCCTCACAGTTCTGAGGACCCGGGTTCAAATCCGCCCTTCGCCTGTGTGGAGTTTGCATGTTCTCCCCGTGCTTGCATGGGTTTTCTCCGGGTACTCCGGTTTCCTCCCACACTCCCAAAATATGCATCATAGGTGAAATGAAATGAAAACTCAAAATTGTCCATAGGTGTGAATGTGAGTGCGGATGGTTGTTTGTCTATATGTGCCCTGCGATTGGCTGGCGATCAATGAATGGATGGAGTATTTACTAGGGCAGAACGTAAGTAAAACGGTAAAACAATTGTCCATCTCGGGTACGAACAATCAATCAGAAAAAGAAGTGTATTCCAAAGAAAACCAAAGAAAAAAATATTCAAATTGATAACTGTTTCATAATATATTTTCATAACACTTTTTTTACAAATAAGTTATGCACCAATGTAGCAGCCCGTGGATAACCTTGGCTTGTCTACAGTGCTAATGCTATCCTATTATTGCTAGCGATGCTATTTTGTTGAACTTGAAAGTGTTCTCTGTGACTATTTATCACAACTATGCACTTTCATAATTGCATGCCATTATCAATGGTCATGTTTGAGAATTGCGCTTTTGCACAACAGTTAGGGGCACAGCTTTGATCAGAGACAGGTAGAGGATTAGTGAACTACATTTAAATATTGCTAGTGGTTTTAAAACTGCAAACTCCCCTTCAATAATATCTGTTGCTGTTATTGTGATCCTTTGGAAAGGATTGGTAATTATAAAGTCAGTTAAGATTTTATTTTATTTTTTTTCCCCCCCTTTGGGCAAAAAAGCAAAAGGAGGATGATGTACTTTAAAAGCAAACACAGAAGCAGTGCAGAAAATAATGAAATGACAGCAAGGTCATGGTCATGGTCATGCCATGAATAAAAACAACGGGAGAGGCCGACCATGCAATGAAAGCGGGTTCCTGAAACACAAACACCAACACTCTCCTGGGATTGGCGGGACTGTTATCCCGCCAATGGATAGTGTCAGACCATCAGACCGATACCACATTTCCCACTTTTACATCACATTGCCAGGTATGATGTTATGTAACTAAAGTGTGTATTTGATAGAGCTGACCTGATGCACAGAGGTGACCCCCTGTCCACTGACACGGTGGACCTTGTTGACAAATGAGATAGGAGGGGTGTGCGGGACTGCACACAAATGTCTGCCAGTTTGCCCATGCACACGAACCTTACGCATTTTTATCACTTGGATAATAAATGAAATTTGGCACCCGAGGCAGAGGGCATAATTGACATATTCTCTCCATTTGCATGAAGTGTAAATATGTTTGTACACAGGCTGAATGGGGAGGGATGGCGAGGAGGTTGGGGGGAGCATATGTGGAATTGCAGGGATTCAAATGGAGTTTGGATGAATGGGGAGCACCCGTCTGTCTGGCAGCATTCCGCCACAGGTACATAATCTCGGAGGCATTGATGGGCCCTAATGCAGAATAAGGAGAGCCAATCAACTCCTATCTATCCATTCTGCCAGGGTGACACATCGTTCGGGTACTTCAAGGCCAATGCACTGCCACATTCTGCTGACAAATCATTACATTAGACATGTCAGCCGAGAAGGACGATAATAAGATTGAGTTACAGAGTTTCATATGCATTATGAACACCCCTTGCTTCCTTGATTTCTTCCATTTTGGCTATTCCTTCCATTAATCAGTTTCCCCGGCTTGCTTGTCAGATGAGTAATGATTTATTTAGTCATGTTTTACGAGACAATTAGGTGGTGATTATTTACCTGTCCTTATTATTAGTTCAGGTGTATCATGTAAGTAGACCCTGTTGTCACAATTACCTTTTTATTCAAAATAAAAAAAAATAATAATAAATATATATATATATATATATATATATATATATATAACAATCTTGTTTTTTTGCAATGATGTTATACAAATATTACAGCCTAATAAAATTCACAGCTACACATGCTAATTTTACAAAGAAAATGCCCAATTTATTTAACATAATGATGGTAACAACTCTAATGTGAAAATCTGTGAGACATTTATTTAAAAAAGAAAGATGATAAATGAATATAATGTAAATATATACTTCATATTAAAAATGTCAAAAATGTCTTTAAAGGTGCTATATTTTACCAAACCAACTTTTGCTAGTATTTTGGATGTAATATTATCCATATGTTTTTCTGCCGAGACCTGAATTCAGGTCATTCGAATTTCTCGAGCTCATTTAAGTCCCTAGCGAAGATCTCTACCTACCTCTCCGCTCCTGAGCCAGCGCTGTCAACATAACAAACACATGTGCTCTCACAAGTAGCGAGGGTTAGGTCTTCTACATGGAGGCAACCAATCAGAGGAAACTGGGCGGTCTTAGCCAAATACGGACAAAGTGGATACAAAACTGGGTCTAACAGAAGTTGCTGTCAGCGGGGCCTTTTCTGGACACATGTATTACAAAACCAAGGTGTTGTTTGAATTGAAATTTACACTTTTATACTAAGTCCATGTTAGAGAGTCACTCTATTGAGGTCTAAATAGCCAAAATATGGGACCTTTAATTAAGAAATGTTATATATTTTAATATCCCCATCTTTTTTCATTATTGACTCTATATAACCCTACCAATTCCCATACAGATACTTTGAAAATACAGGATATGTGATGGCATTTGTAAAGAAATATTATTCAATGATCTAATGCAACCTAAAGTTGCATCAGTTCATCAAAATGAAAGGTATGAGGTTGGAGTCCTTATTCTGCCCGAAATGATGTGGACAACGAGCATTACCGATGGACAGATTTAAAGACACACACCAGGAGCATCTGGCACCTTTCCACCAGGTTATCAGAACTCGACATAAAGACCCAGTAGGGGTGGTCTGTGGATTGCCTCCGATTAAACCTATTGACAGTCTGAAGTGCACAATGATGCCTCTTTATCTCATGTACACGCTTCTGTTTTCAGATCCCAGACAACCAACATAGCAAAAAGGGAGCAAAAAGAAATAGCCTTTAGTGAGCTCATCAATCATGCTTTGAGATAAAAGGCTGGAGGAAAAGAGGGTGGAGTTGTGGAGACTTTGCCAAGCCCAGTCCTTCATCATCCATTATGACGCGATGAATGTTGGGGTCTCCATGGTCCAACGGAAAATGAGGAGACCGGCTTATGCCAAACACAGATCAAAGCAAATTTTAAATGGTGTCGGGGTCGCCATGCTCAGAGAGACACGGCCCCATTTCTTTCCACTCTCTGGGGTTCCACATTTAGTGCAAGTACTTAAAGGAGACATATTATGCATTTTTCATAATTTAAATCAGTTCCCTGGTGGTGTCTGTGTGACATGCTTTTTTGTCAAAATAACCCAGAAATCAATAATCATAACTTTGAACACCATTTTGTTTTTCTTTTAGACATGCTGAACTCAAGCCATTTTTCAAGGGGCCAGCCTTTCTCATGTAAATGAGCCACTGCTCACCCCGCACACTCTACTGTGAGGTTGACAGCTTTCGTTAACTGTGAAAGGGATTTGCCAGGGGACTATTTGTCAAAGGTGCAGCCCAAAGTGTGAAAAAAAAAAAAAAGTGAGAGCCCATAAACGCAGTAAAAGCATTGATTGTCATGGAGGCAGCACTTTATCACTAAACAAAAACTATAACGAAATTACACTTGCCAATTCGTGTGTGGATCTGTGCATATTCTAAATAGCCATCTCTGGGACACAATTTGGGGAAATGCTGACAAAATTTGTATTTTGTCGTGCAATTTAACTTGAAGGATAGCAAAACACTCTAGTTGTATAAAAGCAGCGACAAAAAAGTAAAAGTAAAGTCATAATGAGGGGCGTGCCTATGTGTGGGAGAGAAGGCGCGGGCACACTCTGCGGCATATCTGTCTTACCTGGATGAGTGACTCGCTGAGTCGTTCCTCGTCCACCTGAAGCACAATGTCTCGGATCTCTTCATAAGGCAGGCGGAACGAGCCCAAGAAAATTGCTGTTGAGATGGAGAGAAAGAAGAAAAAAAGAGTGCAATTTCCTTTTTGTTCTGTTGGACCATCAGTTTCAAAGAGCCATTTCAGCACATTCCAAAAACAAAATGAAAAAAAACGAGCTAACGTGTCACTTGTGAGAACAAAGTCTGTGGAAATATGAGAACAAAACAGAGTCTTACCATTGATAGTGACAAAGTGAAGTTATTGTGTATTGCCAACAAACCAAATAATAACATTAAAGTTGCATTGTAGATGTTGAAGCCAGGCCTTTTTGTGGGTATGGGAGTAAATATACATTGGAAAATACCATATTTTTCACTATGGTTTGTCCACTCAACTATATAAACATCCCACCTCAAATAAACATCTTCACTGTCCCCATCCGGTGCCACTATTACCTTTAGTACGACAGATATCAACATGTGTTACGGTGGTTGTGTTTAATACAACACACACCGCTAACAGCGCTGACATGGCATCTGTAAGGCTGACGTTTAGTTTGGAGTTTAAAGAGGCTGCACAGCAAATCTGGTAAACATTTCCACATTGAAAGGAATTGGGAATTGCAGAAAACATAAAATATTTTCTCCGCTGATAAGAGTGACATGGGCTGTAAATACAACAGAAAATAAAATATCCGATAGAATATTTAATTAGCTATTGGATTGTAACATATTCTATTAGTATAGTATTAGGAATGGGCGAGTACCAATACCAGGTATCGGGCAGATACCAGCCTTATTTCGAAGTAGTGGGCACTCATGAAAGCTTCCGTTACCAGCAACCGATACTTAAGGCAAAATAAATCAAAATAAATCTGACAATGAGTAAGTCCTGCTCGCCAGCCTTTGGGCCGATACTGCCACGGTTTTACACATCGGCAAATCATCATGTGTATTAGAAACAAAGAATGATCTTTGTCAACAGTTATCTGTCATTATGTTAATTGGAATCGTATGTATATATAAAAAAAACTCGTATCAGTATCGGTGAGTACTCATGATTGTAATGATATTGGTCTGACTAAAAGTATAGCGCTAGTATTTTTAACAATTATATAATATTATTCATACAATATATACCAAATACATTGTAAAAAAAAACTTCATCTAATAATAATATTAATAATAATAATAAAGTAGCTGCAAGTTTAAGAAGCCGAAACAAATACTTTTTTTTTTAAGGCAACCTCTCATTCAATATAAGTGAGAAGATAAAGGCTCAATATCACATCCCAATCTTTTAAGAACTATTCCTTAACCATTGTGAATTTAATGAAAATAAAATAAGTATTATGTAGTTAATATGGATATTATTTTCTTACAGTGATTTTACAGATTTCCATATAGTTTATCTATCCTCAACAAAACAAAACTGGCACATTACTATAACTTTGGTCAGCTGATTTTACCCAAGTAAAAAACAATGGCCTTTTTTGAAGACCTTTCTATTTAACATTTCAGTGAAATTGTTAATTGAGGCCTTAACCTTGGAGAATCAAACTCTTAAAGGATGAAAAACAGCCTTTGGACCCCTATCAGACACCTCGTGCTCTCTGTAGTTAAGTAAATAAACGCCAAGAGCGATTATGTGTGGAAACACGCTACTGGTACCCAGTGGGTGTTTTCCCTCTTCTGATGGGATTCTTACAACAAGTGTGAGAGCTGCATGATATGTACATATGCATCCTGGTAAAGTCATGGGTAAAATAACTGAAAATATCTAATTTTTGTTCATCTGCTTATACACTATCACAAATGTTTGCGGTGATCAGTCCAACACAACAGATTGGTTCTAGTCAAATTATGGCCTGCTGGCTACTGCAATCACTGTCGCCGCAACTCGAACATGTCATGTTAAAATGTTTAAATAGGTTGTTCAGAGGGCTCCATTAGAGGACCTCCTTTTCTGTTTGGCGACTAAGCTTTAATTTCACCCTGGAAAGCCTTAAAGCCAAATGGCGTTGGAGGGATCTAAACCTCTTGTTGCTTCACATTTCTAACGAGCGATGGCATTGGCAAAATTTAACATTGTCACAGCCGCGAATCCACGACACCCGCGTGGTCCATATGTTGGGAACATATGTTGAGTTTGTGTGTCTTCATCAGACTTTGATAATTTGCCAAACGGCGTCATGAGTTGGAAGTTGAGGAAACAAATGACTGCAAAAATAAGGGGGACATAAGGTGGTGTGTATCATTTTTTGTTTTAGTTTTCTGTGTGTGCACAGTATTGCTTCCTTACACTATAACAAAAGAGAGCACATGGGGTGTGGAGGTAATACACCATTAACCAAACAATTGAGGCCCCTGGAGATTCAAATTGCTAACATGTAGCCCAAGGGCTCGCTTGTGTTAAGAATCTATTTTACACATGCTAAAAGACAGCTAGTGTGCGCATAATCCATAGACACTTGTGGTGACTGTTAACAACTGCCCAAGTCCCCAAAGGCCAGGGTAAAAACACCATCAATAGTGAGCCCCTATTGATCAACCAGCTGAAACGTTCATGGATGCCGAGAAAAAAAAAGTCACCAGTAAAAGTCATGGTTGACAATATGGACATACAGTATACTTACATAGATTCTGCGCAGTCTTGGCATCCAAAATGCGAAGCTCCTTTGCCTTCTTCTTAAACTGTGTCATTCTGTCGTCAGGCTCGTCTTTTGTGTCCTTTCTCACTACAAGAAAAGACAAGAGGATATTGCATGACTATTACTATAAATAGTATTTTTTTTAACAGGCCTCAACTCAACGCAAATTGCATTTCTTGGTACGCTGGTTCATGAGCACACATCATTTTACTTTGTTTTATAAACGCAAATAATATGTTCCTTCTCTGTAACAATCTGCTCTGAAATGAATTTTGCACACATAATTAAATGTGTTTATGTTTAATAAGATGACATACATGTGTTGGAAGGATATTTTTATATTTAAAAAAACTAATAATAATAACTTGGTTTGACTTGGTGGTAATGACTATTACCATGAAGACAAGTGTGTCTCAAGGTAAGAAAGACTAAATGAGAACCATTAATCTAAGGCATTATCAATGCAATTTTGGTAATTATTTACACGTTACAATATCAGTAATGCAACTTACAATGACATATATTCCATATGCCTGACCTATTAACATGTCATAAATCATCCATGTTTCCATTCATTCAGTCAGCATGTATTGGTCCTGTCACTCTGACTTGGGTTCCTCATTAAGTCATGTCAGGTCCGACTGTACTGTCATTGGCAGGCTTTTTAGTGATGACTTTTAACGTGTCACTGCACGATAAAATCAATTACTATATCAGCACCACTGGTTGGTCGTTTGGTCGTGATGTTGCTCAGCGTGAGTACAAATACATACTATTGTTTGTTGTTGTTTTTGGTGGTGGTCGTGGTGTTTTGAATTTATCTAGGGCACGGTGTTGAATAGACAAGATCAGATCGGTCAAAATATATCTTCTGGGAAAATGCCATTGCAGAACTCAATGGAAGTGACATTTTTTACACTATTAAAAGGAAAATTCCATTATTTGTATTTGTAAAAAAAAAAAAATAACAATGAAAACAGTTCAATGGAAAGCAGACCTATTAAGACTATTACTATTTGTAATCGTGAGGAGGCCCCGGGGACGACCCAGGACACGCTGGAGACACTATGTTTGCCAGCTGGTCTGGGTACGGCTCGGGATCCCAACAGAAGAGCTGGACAAAGTGGCTGGGGAGAAGGAAGTCTGTGCTTCCCTGCTGAAGCTGCTGTCCCCGCGACCCGACCCCGGATAAGCGGAAGAAAATGAATAGATGGATGGATGAATGGATTTCCTCTAATAGGTCATTATTCTAGTGAAGGTGAAATTACGTAGAAGTAATGAAGAGTAACACATTACAGTCCAGCAAAGGCAACCTAATATAACTACTTACTTTCAAATAAAAACAACCAGTAACATGACATTTTGGAAGAAACTTGGCCAACTTGGGCGTACGAATGAAAAAGTGACTTTTGAATTTTACAGCAATTCGATGTGACATTATAATCTCAAAACAGGCCTCCTCTGTGTCTATTTGTGGGAGCGGTGGCAGATTTTGTTGATAATCCTAATAACTGCGCAGAAGGAATAGGAAGGGTATCCCAGGAGGAGTCTCCCAAGAAACGTAGAACAAACAACCCGTTCCCGAGCACCATGCGTCTCGTGTTTGAAGAAACAATCAAAGAGGCAGCATCTCCTGGGCAGCCAGAGGAAGCAGCGCTGAAGGCACCTGCCTCGCTCCAACGCCTCGCTGTCAACACGTAACATGAGGGAGGGGAGCATTTATACAAATCAGTAGTGCTAAAAGGCATGCACATGTAATATTATGTGTGTAATTGTGTGCCTACTACTGTATCATCAAGCAGGTTGTATTTGGCTTCCGAACGTGATTGGTAGATGTAATTGTAGGCCCCAAAGTACCTCGTTTATCATTCCAATGGTTATGTCAAACCAAACATACTGTATTATACGATGCACTTTGTAAAACAACTTCAGAAGTGGTGAACATGTAATAAAATATTAATATGTAATGAAATACATACAGTAGATATGATAGTTATCAATAAAAAAAAAAAAAACACTAGTTCCTCGAGGGTTCCACACTGCCCCTAAATGGTCATATTTTGCTCATAAATTTGAGCAAGTGCGAATACAATTTTTCATGTTCATGTGCATATGCGATAAGTAAATGTGTTGATTTTTTTTATATATAAATTATTATTAGATATTTTATTCATTCATTCATTCACCTTCCGTTCTGCTTATCCTCAACAGGGTCGCGGGTGTGCTGGTGCCTATCCCAGCTATCTCCGGACGAGAGGCGGGTTACACCCTCAACTGGTCGCCAGCCAATCGCAGGGCATAAATATTTTATGTTGCTGACAAACTTATGCTCCACACTTCAGCCCAGTTGTT
Source organism: Phyllopteryx taeniolatus (assembly GCF_024500385.1). Taxonomy (NCBI): domain Eukaryota; kingdom Metazoa; phylum Chordata; class Actinopteri; order Syngnathiformes; family Syngnathidae; genus Phyllopteryx; species Phyllopteryx taeniolatus. Next base: position 10,764,134 of record NC_084511.1, on the reverse strand, counting down.
GGAGACAATGTATAAATGAGCCGGTTTGCAAAACCGACATTAACTCCGAAAGAAGAAAGGAGCCAAGCACCAAAGAACAAGGCAGGTTGATGTTTGTGAGAGAAGGTGGGGGGAGGTTACCAATGTGATTGGCTAATGTGATTGGCTAATGTCTGAAATGAGGCAGATCCTGCAAATTTACAGGTTGCACTCTTATAAACAATGAGCAATGATCAAGAAGAGTATCATTGCATTCTTTCTCCCAATAAACGTGGTGTGCCAGAGTAGACAAATCCTGAAATTGAGTCAGACTCGATTTGTGAGAAAAATGGTACAACATTGTGTTTTTCCGGGATGAGTGGCTACGAGAGTTCGCCTGGCTTTGGTATTAATTCAATGAACTGCAAATTCTGCTGTCGATACCCACAACAATCGGGAAAACACGTAATTTGGCACTGCTGGCCTAAACATTACCTTTAGATTCAGATTTTTGTGGCACAAAACAGGCCCCAATTTTTTATTTTTTTTTTGTAAATTCAACACACCACAGAAAAACAGTAATGTTAACAAGCCGGACAATAAATGAATAGATTGCAAGGTATGTGAAATCAGGCTTCAAAATGAAGAATTGGGACATTCTTTGAGCTTCCAAATGCTGTGGGTGTGTCGCTAGAGTGCTCTGAAAATCCCGCCTCCCCTGGAACTGTGCGAAGTACCATCCTGTTCCAAACGCTCCACCATCATCCCAGTCCCCAAGAAACCTGCAATATCTTAGTCGGCAAGAAAAAGAGAGGTCGTTCGGTTCTCCTGCGTGCGCTTCTTCGGCCCGCCTGTACTGTGAGTCTTCATGCAATACCGTGAGCTTCCCCATATCGCAATAATTATTGTACCATTAGATTGATACCAAGATAAAACAGAACTGTGAGATTTAGATATTGTTCCATCCCTATCAGTAATACACCGAAAATTAGAGGAAAGGTGAATATTTAGTTTTCAAATCGATTTACAGTGTCCACCCCTAAAATGTATGCTTTTGCCCCTAAAATGTTAAGTCTGAAGCCATCGTACTTCTATTAAAAAAAACAAAAAACAATTCTGAATAGTCTCGAACCCTGTTCCTCACAGTAATTTGCATGCTCAAATCATGATCCTCGGACTGTACTGGCTGACTATATTTTGCCACACATGATGGCAGGGACATTTCAACTAGGATTGGCAAAAAGCAATTGATCTCATATTATAAATTATTACAAGTAAACTTTACACTTGACACAACGTTTTGTGTATCCTCCAAAACATGCACACTCATTAACTTGATGTTCTGCCAGTGATCTTACCCTGTCGAACAGTGACGACCAGTAACATCTGACCACCGTCCTTGCCAATATCTAAACGTGTTCGGCAAGTAGCCCAGCGGCTACAGTCTAATACTACGACAACAAAACCATCCCACTTGTACAGATTTTAACATGGCAAAATAATCCCTTATATGATCCATATAGTGATTGTGCAGCAAAGGGTAATTTATGATGTTTTATCGACTCAAAAAGCCCAAATGAGACACATTATGCTTCTACCAATCAGGTAAACATAGCATGGGATAATTGCAAAATAACAGTACTACCGCTAGCACCACTGCGTAACAATTCTGGTGCAAAAGGGCATTTTTACTTCTGTAAGATACAGTCTATTACAATAAGTATTCATCAAGCAGTCTTATCGAGGTCAGCAAAGCACATTTATGGTAAAAAATTCCCCCCTGAGGCATACATTCTTGACAATTATTGTTCTATAATTGGCCATACACAATTGAGATACTAAAACAAATGCTTTAAGTTGTTATTTTTATTTAATCATGGTGCATTTTTCTACAAATATTTAAGTAAAACTTAAGACACCTGAATGATTCAGACTAACTCCAAACAAGCACATAAGGAGAATTCTCTAAAGAGTGTAACTGTATACTGTAACACATCCTATTAACTGAGGGGAAGGTAAAAGCATTCCCTCCATGCCAAAACAGAGTCACCAAATTAATAGAGATTATGTTGGGAAAACAAATGAACGCGAGCGCAAAAACACATTTGGTTTCCTCAAGATCAATTAGCATCCGTATTATGCCTTGTGGGTTTTGGATTGAGGTTTTCCCTCTGGATGTTTTGTGATAACAAGAGTTCTCCAGCACTTGAACATTAAGCATGTTCTGCTGGCCCATACTCAGCATCTTGGTTGCCTTCCATGCGACATCTCCCACAAGATGTCCATTAAAACACACGGTATTACCAAGCTAAACATTGCCACATGTTCACTTTCGGATGCCACCGGATACCATGGTGAGAGCTTATTGTCTGAAACATATTCAAAGGCAAGGCAACATAGACTGGAACTGAAAATTGGGGCTGCCCAAAAACTTGGATTTAGCAGCATGTTATCATATTTTCTATACACTAAACACTGATGATAAAAATACAATTGTTTACAGGTAATTGGAGCAATTCTGGACAAGTGTTCAGTGAAATCTTTTTTTAAAGGTGATTGTTGTGACCACATTTGACCACAGGAAGTATTGAATTAAGATGGAATTACAAAATCTGGTCAAGTTAATGGTTTTCCTCACACTGCATTAATTCAGAGCTTTCAGTGCCTCATTCTGAAAAGTGCCTATGCATGTGTTGTCCAGTTGTTCTAAACTTAATAAAGAAAGTGCCTTGAGATGGATAATCTCTTTCTGAATGTTCTTAACTCCTGTTTCAATGCCAGATTTGACCTGAGCAGATTCATGCTGCACGGTGGAGTTGTCATCGTGTGAATGTAGCACAACTTCCCACAGCTGATGTCATGTTGTTCTTCTTTAGACTTCTTTAAACTAATTGAGAGAGACTGAGGACTCTGTTACTAGCCTGAGGTCATTCAATTGTCTGAACAAAAGATCCCAAGGGTGGATTTTTAGCATCATGACTCCCTGCACATCTGGTCTGAATAAAGCTTGACAAACTTCACATGACCCCAGATAGCTTTCTCAAACACGACAATCGGGTAATTTTACCCAAATGGACTCCACAATCACTTCATCTAAGTCCAACAAAACATTGTTGGAATTTGATAGAAGATATTTTATTTTGAAGCTACTACCACAACAAAAAGCAAATTACATTATTATGTCAATGAACCAAAAGCTAAGAGTTTTCATAACTGTCTCATGTAGTTTCAGTCTGTCAAAATAACAGATGAGAAGAAGCATACAATCATGATTGACATGATATGCGGTATTGAGTGGGTGTATTTTCTTGCTTTCCCTGCGGCCCCCACCGGGTGGCCAGTTGTCGGGGCGCCTCGGTGGGGCCGGCGGACCGCCCTGGGTTCCTCGGGGTGGGACGTGTCCCGTCCACCAGGCTGCTCTCGGGTCGACCCCTGGGCCCGATCCCGCCCCTCGTTTGATTGGGTGGGGTCCTCAGCCTCCGCAGTGCGGGCACAGTAATTACAGGACACTTCTGTCAGTCTTTGTGCATGTAAAACGGTGTCAATTCACTTGCATGTCTCCGCAGGAACCCACCCCTGGGACTATTTCACTGGGTGTGGGACCACTCACTTATTGGAACAACTAAGTAATGAATATGCAAATTGCTTGTGTATCCCCTCACTTATACTCTCGTCCTGTAGTCTTTTATAATTTACATAGTTAATCCCACCACACTTCAGTTGTACAGCCGGGCTCACGACCCTTGTCCTGCATGCTTCTTCTCCTGTCCTTGTCCTGCTCTAGCATGTCCTGTCCTTCCCTCACAGGGTGTAACACTACAGCTCCATGCAACACTCATATTTAATGTTTCATTGTTGTAGATAATGTAATGACTTACTTTTCTCATCCTGTTTACAATTAGTGCTTTGTCTTTTGTCTTCGTTTCCCTCCCCCTTCTAAAAACTTTGTTCTGTTCGACTCTGATTCTCAATAAACTTCAATTATAATACTAAGAAACCTCAGCGGAAGCTTAAAAACTAAACTGTGACACAGTAAAACTGTTCCGGCATAAAAGGGATACAGATCCTCCATTCTGCTTGACCTAACAGCCGAACAAGATATGCTTAGCTACTTTCAGTAATAATGTACTCAAAAAACATGGGCATGGATTGGTGTCATGCATGATGTCGGTTCCACCACCATGAAATGATTTAATCTGCAAGGTATGCTTTTTCTTTAGATTTTTTTGACACTTATTCCAAAAGAAGGACTGGTCACAACAAGGGGTGTCTGTGCCTCTATGCATTATCGACTGCTGAAGTTAACTGTGGACTAGCTGTCTGCTTTATCACCTGTTATCAAAGAGTGTAGGGCCGCACCGATTAAATATTTTTGAAACAATTATTCTACAGCCGGCGCGGTGGACGACTGATTAGCACATCTGCCTCAGACTTCTAGGGACTGGGGTTCAAATCCCAGCCCCGCCTGTGTGGAGTTTGCATGTTCTCCCTGTGCCTGGGTGGCTTTTCTCCGGGCACTCCGGTTTCCTCCTTGATTGGAGACTCTAAATTGCCCATAGGTGTGAATGTGAGTGCAAATGGTTGTTTATTTTTATGTGCCCTGTGATTGGCTGGCGACCGGTTTAAGGTGTAGCCCGCCTCCCACCCGAAGATAGCTGGGATAGGCTCCAGCAGCACGGGACCCTAGTGAGGATAAGCGGTAAAGAAAATAGATGGATGGATGGATTATTCTTCATCTTATCCCATCAAATTTTTGGGTACTCATACATTATAACGCAATTACTGTATATTAAAGTCCTCCTTATTTGTCATTAAGAGAGGGTTTACCGTAATTTCTCGTTTATAATGCGCACCCATGTGTAATACGCACCCCCAAAATTGACCTCAAAATTTTGGAAAACCCTTCTACCTATGTATAATGCATTTTTACAATGGATGATTTTGCTTCTACCCATATGATGAAAACATTAAGTATTATCTGTATTTTGTGGGGGTGATGCGCATTATACACGAGAAATTAAGATAAAAAGTGTATTAATTTAACAGTGATTAGCTTATTTTAATAATTGTAAGAATAATAAAATGTTATGTAAAACACTGCCCGTAGAGTTAATACGGGTTTTATGATGACCACAGTTTGACAATATACCAAAGGAAATAATGGAAATATAATATAATATCTGCATTAAAAATGTTTCTATGGCAGAAATTGTTCTGGAAAAAGAATCAATCAGAGGTTGACAAGCATCCCTGCTATTTATTTCTTTATTAATTTATTTTTTTATTTTACCTCAGGTTATACTTTATAATAACGTAACGCATTTGTATTCATGTGTTGGAGAAATGTTTCCAGGTAGACTCAAGTTAATGAAATCTGAACTGACACACAGAAAACGTATTTCTTCAAAAGAGAGAACATTAGTCTTAAGGCAAAACACAAACAAGCAAATGAAACAATCGCTTTAATCAATAACCCAGAGCACTGTCAGTGACCTGCATCTTTTAACAAGTGTATAATAATCTGCCCTGCATCTAAACATGCCACTTGTGTGCTGTTAGTCAGAGGGAAGGGAGTGTGGGAAGGCTCTGAGTCTGCTTCTCAGATTGGACGTGCTCCCGGAGCAGCGAATGGATTGATCCCGGCAGCCAATCACTTGGAGGGCACCGATCTCCGCTTGTGCCAAGGCATCGCTCTGCGCCCCGTGTGCTCTTCAGCGCTGCTGGGAAAGGGGCTTGCTCACTGGCCCTAAAGGCTGCCGCCGGTGTCTGTTAAGACCCGGCTATGCTTTTAAGCATTCAGTAGACAATATTGGTGCAGGGTTCATACCATCAGGCGGGGATGACGAAGACAAATTTAGCGCTACGGCTATTCCTTGGACAGATAGATTACACATATCATCAGGGTCTTTATTAGAGGTATTGGCCTGGTAAAGAAAAAAAAACCCACTAAAACTGAGGGGAAGTTTCAAAATGTCGATGTCAGATTGTGTGTGTGAGTTGGTTATTTTCAACTAAGTGACTGATCAGAATATGTTTAGCACAGGGAACCCCTGTGCCAAACATATTACACATAGTGTGGGTATTACGGAGTTTTCAGGGAGTGTTTTACATTAAGGGTAATGGCATTACATTTACATTAGTCGTTGCGAAAGAAAGCCCTGGCTTTCCTTATATTTTAAGGGGGTGTAGGAAACAAAGAGCAGCAAGTTAAAAAAACGGAATAGGTGCATCCCATACTAATTTCACAGCAGCATCTGGGATAGTTAACGCTCATTCGTAAACTACAGTCCCACGAAGAGTGCTTCGAGGTCTATTTCAAGCTGAGCAGGGAGTGGTTTCAGAGGCGTTTAATTATCCATCCATCCATTTTCTGAGCCGCTTCTCCTCACTAGGGTCGCGGGCGTGCTGGAGCCTATCCCAGCTGTCATCGGGCAGGAGGCGGGGTACACCCTGAACTGGTTGCCAGCCAATCGCAGGGCACATAGAAACAAACAACCATTCGCACTCACAGTCATGCCTACGGGCAATTTAGAGTCTCCAATTAATGCATGTTTTTGGGATGTGGGAGGAAACCGGAGTGCCCGGAGAAAACCCACGCAGGCACGGGGAGAACATGCAAACTCCACACAGGCGGGGACGGGGATTGAACCCCGCACCTCAGAACTGTGAGGCTGACGCTCTAACCAGTCGGCCACCGTGCCGCGCGTTTAATTATAATAAATTATATTATATTATTATTTATTCAATATAATATGTATTTATTATTATTATTTAAGCATATTTTTTCTCTTCTATCTTTTCTCGGGCTCGTGGGACACCATATTTATTCCACTTCCTCCATTTTTCCTTTGCTGTTTACAGTACAACTCTGCCAAAATAGCACTCACAAATAACTCCTCCACCAGTCACATCCAACATCCTCTGCACTCGCCTCGCCAAGGCATTTCGTGGCCCTGTCCCCTATGCACAATAAATCGGTTCGTCAACAGCGCAATGCTAACTGAGGTGTGAAAAGGCCTTTAGAGTCGGGGGTAAGGCTTAGGTTAGGGGTAAGGGTTATGGTTAGTGTTGTCACATGACACGATTATTGGCATTGAATAGACTGTGGCTGGAGGAGAGGGCATGCACCAACTCTGTTGATATACAGTATCAATACTTTTGTATTGACAAGCTGCAAAAAAAAGAATGACTTATTACATACACTTAGTGTTTCGAAAGAAAAACAAACATTATATGTACACCGCAATAAGATATTAGTTTTTTTTTTGCTGGTGATGAATCTGAAAACATGAGGTCAAATAACAATTGTCTGTCTGAACTTATATTTCACTTTAAACACTATACTGCTCTTTTCATTCCACTTCTGGCAAGAAAATGCTTTTTAGCATGTCAAACATGACCTTTATTACATGAGACCAAAAAAAAAAACATTCTGTCCTGCTTTGAGCTTTATCTGATACCTTGGAATTTAGTCCTTTTTTACAGATGACAGAGAAAAATATGCCCTCTCTCGACTCCACATACATTAGTTCCCTGCTTTGAGAAGCAGCCAGCTCCTTTTCAATTTGTCTCATTGTCTATTAGTGGAGATAAAAATAGAATGTTCAGTGCGAGACAAATAATCAAAATATGTGTTTGTATTCACGGGGACTTCATGCATTCATGCATCATCACAGTAAATTCACATTAAGAATGATTTGACTAATTTACATGGGATACAATCTCATAATTGGCTATACAAACTATTATATCCAGGATGTTGAAGTGTCTTCTGGATAAAATGCATGCTAAAAGTTGGTATAGTGTCTGTAGCAATATAGCAATGGTTATTAAGTCCAAAGCGGTGCAAAAACTATAACTCACCATGCCTGTGGGTTTTATTTTTAATTTTTTTAATACATTAACGTATTACCTCCTTTTCATCCTCTAGGGAAGGTTAACCGATAGGTTGATCCAATTTGTCTGCCACTTAATAAAATACTTCACATTTCTCTGTTGGAAAATGTCAAGGTTTCCTGAGAGATGAGGACAAGAGGAGGGGGTAAACTGACTTGTTTTCCTTTCAGGCAGGTCCAATCCACACTTGTTAGCACCGATAGGTTCATCCTCAGAAATCAACATGATGACAGTCACATTTAGTACTTTAAAATTCCAAGTCTCTTAACTTGCACAAACATGATGACTAAAGCCCAAGGCCGCCTGCTCCCTGTCACCTAGTGATTATTTTGAGGAATTCTGGTGACGTGAATATGTCACTGCTTTAAGATACACCAATAACTGCATTTAAACGCTGAAGTCACAGTCATTGAGGCTCTCCACTTATGTGCCTCTGCGTGTGTCTGTTTCATCTTTTCCACCTAAGGTCAGTATTGCTCTTATAATTGATATTAAACTGTAGGTTTGGGTCTCACGAGTATTGAACGTTACAAGCAGCAGATATTTACACCGACGCTACCTGTACATTGTCAATGTTCACTGACAACCTCATAAATCCACTTCATTGCAATTTTGATTTTGACATAATGAGGTTCTCCATGTTGATACCTGTAGCTAAACAACCAATAAATACATTTTATAATGCTATGTTGCAGATACTCCTCAATCAGTGTGCAAATGGAGCAGATGCTATGAAAAATATACTATACTTTCATTCCAATATGACAGCGGTACATATGAATGCATATATGTAAAATTGTGCTCATAAGTTTACATACCCAGGAAGAATTTGTGAAAAACGTTTTTTTTTTTTTTTTATAAATACGACTGATGACTGAACAACAACCATCATTAATTTATTTATGGTTATGTTTTGTTTAATAATAATGCTTTTCTGAAATGCTTGACAGTTTAATTTGAATCCCATTAAAATAAAATTAAATGTGTTTTGCTCCTTCATGTTTTCTTAAAAGAATTGTACACATCTTACAAATTCTGCCTGGGTAATCAAACATATGAGCACAACTGTGTGTTTTCTCATTTACAAAATAAAAGTAGGGCTGTGAATTTCAAAATAAGAGCAAGTAAATAAAAAAGTATGATGTGTTCAAATAAAGTGCTTAACTTCAGAATCATTCTTTAAAATAACTACCAAAATACAGATAATACTTCATGTTTTGATCATATGGGTAGTTTTGTAAAAATGCATTATACATAGGTAGAGGGGTTCTCGAGAATTTTTAGCTCAACTTTGGGGGTGCGTATTATACACGGGAAATTACGGTAACTCCATTGGCCAGCAGAACACATACTGTTGGATGAACTACTAAATCGCATAACTGCTTGGAATATAAATGTGGATGTACACAATGCTGTGGAGTGATCCCTTGTCAGAGTCTCCTGGAACACCAATTGCCTTTGAAGACGACTCCACAGTAACGTCATCTCTAAAACCACACTGAAATGTTCTCCACACAATTCATCTGAGTGCTTGTTTAAATATTTCAGTCTTGTATGGCAAGAGAGTTCAAAGGAGCTCAGCAGATTACTAATTAATTGTCATAATTGATCTTACAATTACCATCTTTTTTCATGATAGGAAAAGAGAGGAAGACACTGATGGTGCACCTACTCATCCATCTGACTTCCATGGAGGCAGTGTGAGTTCAATTGGCAACAATTACTGACTGTATTGAAGACCTCAACGATTGTTCACTTGATTTAAAACCTTAAGACCCGAATGCTGGAAATGGATAAAAAGGGTGTACTTTATATTTCTAGACGAGCCTTGTAACACTCACATTGGAAAGTCAGCATCATGTCCACAGGGTGTCCGAAATGAGTTGATGTTCAATGAACGGACAACTCATCAGAGGCGCAGACACTTTAATTAAGTCAGTGTCATGTGCTGATCAAAAGCGAGAGCACAAGCTTTGGCAGCTGTGAGCTGTCCACGAGGTAGTGCTGGATGAAGGGGAACAGCCGACGTGGGCAATCACAAGCCCAATGGCATGTGATCTCCCTCTAATTTATTTGGCCACATGCATAAACAGAGATACTCTGGCACTGATTTTGACTCATGCCTTTAGACTTCCCTTCCCCACTGGTACACTTCTAACCACACTGGAATAAAACAACAGCTACAAAAAAAGATGCATGCAGAATGTAAATCAACATAAAGGAATTACCCTAAAAATATTTTTGAACCAAGTTTTCAAACTAAGGTTTTATTGGGTCACCCACTGTCAAAGTAAAATATGGTATTTTATTTATTGAAAAGCAAAAACACATTTATAAGGACTTTTTGATTCATGTTTATCCCAATGGAGTCGGTTCACTATAATTAATAAATGTACAGTGCTTAACAAATGCTTTAGAGCACCAACAAATGTAAGTTTTATACCAAAACTGCCGTTAATTAACAGCATTGGTAATTACCAAAATGCGTTTTCATGTTTCTGTAATGAGTAATACAGTACGGCAGTATGTCATTTTTTTTTTAAAGGCTAAAATACAATCAATGTTCACAATTATTTTCTAGATGTATTGTTTTATAAAAAAAAATAAAACAGCACATTTTCTCTTGATGATAGATAGATAGATAGATAAACATTTGGCAACCCGCCCCTAAACCACAAATTGAGTTTTTATACTAGATGTTCTGCCAAATGGCAGGTTAGTTGTACTGTGACTTATTCTCTACACTGAAATACATAGCTTTAAAAGAAAAATAAATAAATAAAGTCTAATACCAATCACTCGCATTGGCCTTTTTCAGAAAAAGAGACCTATTAATATAATCGATGTGACTGTCTCGTAATCTATTGTAGGTCATAGATCAAAACTCAAAAACACAAAATAAGTCATGAATTTATTTTGAAATGATAGTTACATTATAAATTCTTCAAAATACATACAGTAGACCCTCCAAAGTCAAACACATTAGACCTTGTTTCGCTTAAAATAGCACAGCGTGGAAAAATAGCACAGCGTGAAACTTCAGATTTCGAATAAGGAATACTGCCAAATGGCAATTTATTTATTTTTTTCTCAAAGCAAAAATCTCTTGGAGGTAGGTGGACTTCGCTTCCAAGGCCCCTTCCAAATATTACCAACCATCTTTTTTATTATGAGTATCTTTATTAGTCGTGTGCCTCAGGGCCCTTGTTCATTTCTTCGGGGGCAAACAAAAGGAGGCAAAGCGGTCCCTCCCACCCATCTCACTTATCTGACTCCCTTCCAACAGCACGTCTTCCCATTGTCCTTCCTCATGGATTAAATACTCTTAATTTGAACTAATTGCACAAACTAATTTCTTTTTCTTCATGTCTCGGCATTTCTGCCTGTTTTTTTCTCGGTGGGCTCGTAAACACTTTTGGAAACAGGCTTTAATAAGGTTGCCTTGTGAGGGTTTGGGGCCTTTAATGGACACAGGGCTTGTTTGATGAGTCTCCACTTCATCACCACGTTTATTAATTAAAGTTTATATTACATTAGAAACAAAGTTAAAGCTATTGGCACCTCCATTAATTGGTTCATGTAACTGCATATCTATGGCAAATTAATTGGCCAACTGCAATTACAGAATGCTTATCGAATAGATTTTACAAATCAAATATCATTGTACTGGCAATGAAATCCACTAAAGTGAAGAAAAAAATATATATTTGATTGTGATATAATACTCTCATTGTTCAAAGGTTGATGAATGGAGCAAGCCTCAGAAAAAAAAAATCCCCCTGATGTCCACGTGTTATCGCAGTGTACAGTAGATTGTGTAGCAAACACAAACAGCACTGCCTCTGAACATGTTGTACAAAGCAACACATATGAAGAAGGCCTTAATTATATGTCTGAAACAACTGGCACATATTCCTTGGTAACATTCATGTCTAAGGATTTGGTGTGGGCAACTGTATGTCCATTCGTATTTCAAGTGTATGGCTAAAAATGGTGACCTCTGATTGGCCACCATTTCCTCCCACCAGTTCGCAATGATCATACCCACCTTCATTCTAGAAATACAGAGCGACTTTAAAAAGAGTGCCACAAACAAGGAAAGTAGCAGCAATGTGATGTAGAACGAAAGAGAACCAAACATGCCATCTTGCTGCACTTTTTATCTCTTTTCCTAAACAACACGCGTAGATGAGTCTATCCTATGTGGCTCGGGTTGATGTGGGCCTTGTGGAGGCCTACGACTGAGCAGTCCATTAGTTTGCAGCAACACACTTATCTTAGATTAAAAGACAACAGCACCAGTCTTGGATGTCATGCCACCGCTATGTTTACTCCTTGTCGGGACACCATTGAAGAGCTAGTCACTGCGAAAATGTGCATCTTTTGTGTTTCTGTCTCCCTTCGTGTGTTTGACAATTGAAGTGCACAGCCAAACAGGGTGGGAAACCAGATTGGAAGGGGTTGTTTATTGGCGCGATGGCAGCAGGTGCATTAGGACGGCTAATATTTGCACACCGGCTTCTGAGGCAAATAAGCAGCTTGCTCAAAGAAGAAAAATGAGGGTCGGCAATCTCCTCATAAATGCCTCTGTTAGCGTCACATAAACCAAAAGCTCACTCTGCAATCCTGCCGCCATTCCTCTTCTTTTTCTCCCAGAAAATTCTCTCAGTGCAACACAATCACCAAGATGCATCTTGGTGACATTGTGGAGGTCGTGACAAATCCTCTGGTGTGTCACACTTCACTTTTAGCCACACGTTCACACCGACGGATGTTTCAGTAAAGGGAGCTTTTTTCGTTGAGCCTTGAGGCAAATGGATTGTGTTAACATACAACGGACAAGTAAACGGGTCACAGTCTGGCCAAAACTTCAAATTAAATCAAACGCCCTGACATCTACTCGAAACACAACAAATATTGTTTGTACTTGTATCCAGAAAAATAGACTGTTCATTTTGGGTCTTCAATATGACTTTTTTTGACTGAAAATGAAGAAAAACTGCAGTTATAGGTGTTGATTACACGAAAAGAGATTTTTTTGGAGCTCAACCATAAAGTCAACTGAAAACTGTCAAAGTGGAGGTTTTTGAAATGCGTGTGCATGCCATGTGCATGTTAATTAGTGTAAGCATAGTCAAAACAGTAATGTAACAATTGTGCTGATACCACGTTTCTCCAGAAACGGGCACATTTAATAAACTAATACTGTGTCATCACTCACATTAAAGTCTACACATCCATGTTCAAATGCGATGTTTTTGTGATATGAAAAATGAAATCATTTCAAAATGTTTTCCACTATTAATATCCTCTGCTACATAGCAAAGTCTTGAAACCACATACCAGAAATAACCAGACAGATAATATTCAAATGATGGCTTCCTCCGGAGCGTCTTGCAGTCCTTACAAAAGTCCTCACATATAGACATTGCCAGTCACTGGTCTGGAATATGAATATATATTTTTTTATCAAGATACTTGTACAACCTGTAGTGGCTTATCCATGTTCTAAAGACACTAATCCCGCTCATGCATACTGTATAGCTTGTTCAAAACTGTTGATATTGCAAACCAAAAAAGATGAGGCTATATCTAGAGGATGAGAAGTGTTAGCTTCTCCCTTTCTATCCCCAACCTCTCTGTTTTGTGGTTAAGTGTAAGAAATGAAAGCTTAATCCGTTGAGATGGAAAATCCATGGCAGGCATCTTGGGTATATTGGGGGGCATTAATAAGATGACAACGCAGATTCATCAACAGATCCCGAACCGCTGTTCCATCAATGCCTATCCAGGAAGAAAAAAATAAAAATAAAATAGACTCTGCGCCCACATGATGGCTGGAATCACTTTCATGACAATCACGATGAGCGTTCATGAAAGTGCATGACAAATATCACAATATAAATGGATGACATTCCACGAAGGTAAATAGTATCAGAGTTCAACTAAAACATCAAGGTTAACTACAGAAAAGGCAGTCTGCCTGCACAATAATACTGTCATACTAATAACTACAATAATATGCATACCTATACAAGTGTCTCAAAGAAACCAAAACACACATTCAATGTATTACAACTTGAGAGTCTAGAACTCAGAATAGAACAGACACGTCTGTGGTTGTCATTAAGCCTAGAAAACTGATGACATTTTCCAGGGTTTAACATCTCGTGTCGTCTCCCGGATTACAAGGAGAAAGACATGAATGTCAATCCAATGAATAATGGACAATATGGTGCATCCGTATAAGGGCTATGACGGTGCTGTTTAGTATGTCCGGTGATAATTTCACTGTAGTCTATGTGGATGACATACAAACAGATGGCCAGACATATCCACAGTTAGCAGTTCAATTTGGATGACCTTTTCCTCCTGACTGGACACGGTTTTGGTGCAGATTCATGACGGACTGATCAAAGACTGAGAATCATTGGCACTGGGGTTCCCTTTGCTACGGGATGAGAAAGAGACACTTGAAATTGTCTGCTGCCACGGAACACTGAATGGTAAATTTAAGCAGCAGAATACGGAGTTGCACTTGCTACAACAACGAGGGTGTCAATCAATAGCAGATGGGCATTTCCTAAGACTTCATTGCGCCAAAAGAAAATCTATGTGAAGTAGGCAAGAATTAGCAGGTAAGGGGGATCAGCTTGGTCAATACACAAAGGCACTGGCCAAGGCAACAATCTGACTCCAACTGGGAGACAAGACCACAGGCCAGTGTTAAACTTTCATTGTGTCTGCCAACGGCTCTCCCACTGCTTCCTCCGCTTGCCACTCAGTGTGACATTCACCTCTTTTTCAGTAAAAAACCCCACCCACTTGATGAAAAATCAATCTGTGAGCTGGACTTGCTTGCATGGTCGATGGAGGCAGGAGAAAAGACTCCGCAGTCAAGATTATTCCATGCAAAACTCCATTAGGGTATAATTTGTAAACTGAGTCAGCTACTTCAACAAATTTGGCTACCAGTGCTACAACTGAGAATATCACTAACACATAATGTACACTAACCCCATAAGAAACACCATAATAAACTACTCTACTGACAACAATAAAAAAGAGGTAGTAAATCGTATTCATCCATCCATGATGCCAAAAGGAATGGACTGATTGCCAATCACAATGCAATTGTGAAGGGACTAGGTCGGAATTGGTCCCATGCAAGCTGCACAAAAAGTCTATGACAAATGCTTTTGTGGAACCAAATGGTTAGCAATGGCTGGAACAGGAAGTCAGTCCATCCATCCATCAGTCTAGCCATCCATTTTCTTCAGCCAATCATGTTTAAGGTCAATGGAAGCTGGAACCTTTTTTCAGCTGACTTTGGACGAGAGGCAAAGTATTCCCTCACCATATTGCCATGGCATATATAGACAAACAATCATTCACAGTCACATTTACACTTGTGCAGAAATTAGAGTCACAAACAGGAACTTATGTCGTCCAAACTTGAACTTATTATAATATGACCACAGTGAAAGACCATGTGGCAAAAGTAATTTCTTAGCCCCGAGTGACAAAAGACAAATCTACAGTTGGAAATTAACCCCAGAATAATAAATGAGGAATGGCAGCCTGAGGTCTTAATTGAATATTTGCTGGACTTACTTTTGTTAACAGTGATGGATGTCGGCCAAAATGGAGTCCTCAACAAACTCATTATTCCTATTTCATCACTCCCTAGGTTTGACTTGGAGTTACTGATTGATAAGATGATGAGTTTTCATTGTGCAGGCAAACTGCAAGAAGTTTGACACAATCTGGTCATGTTTGATAAATTAGGCCAATCTGTATGGCAAAAATTGCAAGAACAAAGCCATTTCAATCCTTAAAACATGCATCAGCTCTTCATTGTTACTATAAATGACACTGCCAGAAACCAGCTTTGACCTGGAGTTACCAGTTGCTGACAATATATCCATGCACTTCACTCGCTTTCAGACATGCAGTATAACAGGTTAAAAAAACAACAACATTTAAATAAAATAACAAATCTCCATCAAAGCTGACACAGCAGGCAGTAGTGAAAATCCTATAATTGTATTTTTCATTTCAAGACACACCAGTATTTATAACAAAGCCATATGTGTATCCATACCCACTCCTTTTAAACTTATAGCATATGTTTTCTTGTTTATTTTCTAAATACATTCGGTCTCCCATGGTTCGTGTTCTTTTCACATGGTAAAAACAATCTAAATGAGCAAAAATATTTCACAACACACCATGCCTTCTCTTATTGAAAGCAGCTTTGGTGTACAATTTAAGTGAAACAACACTTGTAAAACATGAAACAACGCTACACTGTGTATCCACCAGCCAACAGTCAAGCATACTTTACCTGGACGTTGGGAGCAAATGAACCAGAAAACAAGACATGCAACTATCAGACAACCTGTTTGTCAAAAAGCAAAACAATGTCTAAAAAGTATTTACTCCCTGTGGTTACATCACCACTAACCAACTAAAGGTTGTACCTTATTTGCTAATTTGAAATTTGGATTGAGTTTAGATTGATTTCTCAATGCAAATAAGCCAAATTTTGGTGTGCATTTTGTCCACAGTATCATCACTGTGTCCAGATCAATCAAACCACACCAAAGAGGAAAAGCAAGAGTTTGATTAAAATGGACTAAAGTGGTGCCTTATACCCTCTAAAAGATTATCCATCATCCATCCATTTTCCACAGAGCTTGTCCTAATTAGGGTCAATGAAGCCTGTCCCAGCTGAGTTAAGGCAAGTGGGCTGCACACTAGACTCACTGGTCACCAGTCAACTGCAGTGCAAATAAAGATAGGCAACCATTCAGGCTCACATGGGCCATTTAAAATGTCCAATTAACCTCAGAAGGTTATGCCACCATGCTTCCCATGAAGAATATTGAAATTGTGTATGAGAAAATCTGGCATCCTTTTATCCAAAGCTCTGAATATCTTCCAAGTGTTGATGGTACTTTTTCTTTATTATTTTGAATATTTTTAAACTCTACTATTTTATTGGTTATTCGATTGATTAATTGAATAACCAGATAAAACATTGTTCAGCGTGAATGTTAACTGTATTTATTTTCAATTATTGTTGATTAACCAATTATTTTTACTTATTTGTTATTGTGTGATGATTAAACAAAACAAAATAACAATTATGCAATATCACACAAGAGGGCTTTATGTTGTTGTCACCAATGTTTTTGAAAGTGTGAGCTACTTCTTGGGTACTGGTTAATGTGCATGGCTACTAGTTTGATATCCACTTTTGAGGTTGCTACCGAATTTTCACGACCATAAGGCGCACTTAAAAGTCTTAAATTTTCTCCAAAAATGGACGGGGCGCCTTATAATGTGGCGCACCTTATGTGTGCTCCGAGTTCCAAAATCTGTAAATGTTGTTGTGTGACTTTGATGAGCGCTCCGCTTGGCTGACTGGGAGCATTTCCTGCCGACACGCGTCACCGTCCCTGTTGATCTGTGACTCCATGCGCGTCCAGCTCACAGCCGCTGTGAAAAACCAAGTGCAGCAAATGAAATCGGAGCTTGCCATCATTCCGGGAGGCTTGACGAAGGAACTCCACCCGCTGGACATCGGTGTAAGCAGGGCGTTCAAAGTGAAGTTGCGAGCGCCGTGGGAGCGATGGATGACAGATGGCGAACACAGCTTTACTAAGATTAGGAGGCAGTGCCGGGCGAGTTACTTCACGATATGTGAATGGATTGTGGATGCCTGGGCTAAGGTATCTACTTTGACTGTTGTCCGAGCTTTTACGAAAGCCGGCATCATTGCTGAACAGCCCCCCGGCAACGAGACTGACTCCGACGAGTACAAGAGGGAACCCGGCATGTTTGATGCAGAACTTGCCCAGCTGTTCATTTCGGATAGATGAGGACACTGATGGATTTGTGGATGAGGATTGATTACAAAAAATAACGTGAATACATTGTTAAATACTTCAATAAAGTATAACCAAACTCAGTTTTGCTCTAGCTGTCTTTTTAAAAACACGCTAGCATGCAGCGTGCATGTATGCTACCATATGTTTTAAGCTAGTGTATGTTTTATCATGCCTGCGCCCAATAATACGGTGCGCCTTATCTACGTGTTAAATACAGAAGTAGACCCCGTAACTGAGACTGCACCTTTTAATACGGTGTGCCTTATGATCGCAAAAATACGGTATGTACATGTCAATTTAATGTTATTCATACTACGCGTGAAATTTCCGTAATAGCTTAAACTTACTTTTTTTCCATACATTGATTAATAGCCCCGGTCCTCAGAACTGTGAGGCAGATGCTCTAACCAGTCGCCCACCGTGCCGCCTCAAATATTGATCATTGTTTTCCAAAATAAAAGCAAATGTCTTATTTCCATCAAACGAAGATGAGTCTGTTTTCATGGAGGACTACAGAAATCAGATCATTTACCGTTGAGGGGCTGAAATTGGAGGAGTTGGACACTTTTAAGTTAAATAATGGCTCCTTAATCAATTATAAAAATAGTTTTTGATTAATTTAATCATAGATTAGTTGTCGATCAATCCATTAACTTTTGCACCGCCACAACAGTGAGTTCCCTTTGTAAATGGAAATGTCATTCGAAACGGGTGAATAGACTTAAGAATATGACAGGGAACTTGTTTCAGATGCTATTCCTGTGGGCAAGCAACACTAAGCGTGTTACCAGAGTAAGACGATTTGGAAGAGGAGAAGTCACTCAAGGAAATAAGTCAGATCACAATGCCTGGGAGGACTTTAAGGACGTGTCAGATATGCACAATGCGGCGCTGATCATGGCGCACAGCGGGGCTGATCTCTTTAAAACGCTGCTCTGTGAGCGTGACTGCACCGCTCGCCTCATTCATGGGATTAAAACGGCATTAGGTAGCGCTTTAAATCTGCAACTTTTGTCACGAGGTGTAAGAATGGTGCTTGGTAAGAGGTGTGTGTGTCTGTGTGAAACCTACAATTTTAAATACATTGTTCAGAAGAGACGGGTTAATGTAGCAGGTCGTTGGAGGTTTGATACAGCTATCAACCTAAGGATAGATTTATCCTTGTTCTGCATACAAGGTCAACACAATTGAAGCAATCATAAGAAAGGGAAAATGAGAAGATATACATTACATTGAATGAGGTAATGTGCATGATTTGTGAGAAAACAGGCAATGTCATCACCAGGACTGAAGTCATGCAACAATAATGAGTTCAACCATGTAAAAAGTCAACACTCTGTTTCACTCTCCCATGCCGCCACATGATGATATGGACAGTTACTCATGTTTGGGCATCAATATGTGTGTACAACATGTAGTTTGCAAAGAACTTTCTAGAAAAATACACCTCTAAAGTAGTACAAAACATCTGAGTTCCAACCAGCATTGTGGATGATTTCAAGTGACACATCAGTTAGAAAGCATCAAATTACTTACTTGCCCTTGTTCTTTTGTTTTTCAGTAACTTTTTTGCAAGAATATATGAGATTGACTATTTGCAGTAAGGCAAGGCAAATGTATTCATATAATACATGTGCTTTACTTGATTAAAAAGCATGTAAACACAAAGAGCAAAAAACATTCAAAACAAAGTACAGAAAAATAAAAGATAGGTACTGTAATTTATCATGTATAATGCACATTATTTCCCCCAAAAAATTGTCAAAAGTATGCGTTATACATACAGTAGGTATAGGGAAAAATTATAAAAACTTTCACAATTTATAAATGTATGCCGCCATCTAGAGGTCTAGATGTTTTTTGTTTTTTTTTAAATACGACTGAACAACAACCATTATTAATTTAATTACATTTTTTATGGTTATGTTTTGTTTAATGATAATGCTTTACTGAAATTCTTGACAATTTAATTTTAATCCCATTAAAATAAAATTAAATGTGTTTTGCCTGGCCCTTCACGTTTTCTTTAAAGAATTGTACCAATCTTACACATTCGCCTGGGTAATCAAACATATGAGCACAACTGTGTGTTTTCTCATTTACCAAATACAAGTAGGGTTGTGAATTTCAAAATTAAAAAAATAAATAAAAAGAAAGTAATACGTGTTCAAATAAAGTGCTTAACTTCATAATAATTATTTGAAAAAAACTAACAAAATATAGCTAATACTTCATGTTTTGATCATATGGGTAGTAGCAAAATCATGCATTGTAAAAATGCATTATATAGGTAGAAGGGTTTTCCAGAATTTTGAGGTCAACTTTAGGGGTTCGTATTATACAAGGGTGTGTATTATACACGAGAAATTACGGAACTTGTTTTCACACTTGCAAGGAGGTTAATATTGTTAAAATGGTACATGAAACATTTCCTGTACAGCTCATAAACATCTTAGAATGGCGACAGTTTGAGCATGGATTTTTGACTGTCAAGCAATTTACACATTTATATTACACATCATTGTATGGATGTATTTGTTGAGATTATGTTATTTGACATTCTTTGAAAATTGTTTAGAAATGATCTGACTGTGGTATTGTGATGTGAAATGTTAAACATAATATGTACCAAATTTAAAAAATATATTTTTACCAACATACTGACTAAACACAATATGAATAACCTCAAAAATAAACAATAGGAGTCTGGAATAAAGGCAAACCAATGAAAAGGAGACAATCTTCTCTTTTCCTTTGTACAATAAGGCTCACATTGTAATGCCCCCCCTATTCTTTAAACCGCTGTTCACCTTGAAGTGACAAAGCCAGATAAAAAAAAAAAAAAAAAAGCCTTCATCAACCGATCCAAACCAAGTAATGACAATAGACCATGAATAAATATTTTCCCACATGATTAAACTAGGAGAACAGGGTACAAAACAAAAGGTGGTCAATGGTGGAAGTGAATGTAAGGTTTAGTCGAAGGTTAGATGGCTAGCGGGGATAAGAATGCAGCAAAAAGCCAAGAGGGGGGTAGGCGAGTGAGGCCTCCTAAACATGCCAAAAAGGAACAAGAAAGGTACCATAGATGTATTTAAAGTGAGTTACAAAGGACTATGAAGGTCTGACTAATCAAAGTAGATGCAAATGAGAACTTCAAAAGCAGGTTTTCATCAACAATCCAGTTTCTTTTTCAAATAAACGTGGTGTTGCCTTGTCACTGTGTACTGTACACTAAACTACTGCTTATCTTTACTGCTGTCTATTGATCTGTTGAGTGAGGAAGAGGGGTGCAGCAATCACCTTATAAATGTACAAATGATGTTATCTGGCCGCTCATAAGGACTAACCCAGCACATTTGTGAGGACTTGGCGGAGTGTATCAATGTATTTGTCGTACATTATATTTCCCTCCTCTTTAATGTGTACACATATCATGGACATACTGTATGTTTAGATCCCAGCATATGTTGGTTCAATAGAGTTTTAAAATAACAACTATGCCTTCAATAAGCAGCTGCATACACATCATGATGATACATGTTTCGAATCATCCATATGTTAGCCCATATGTACGATATGATTTGAAACTGAACACCACAAGCATGGTAGGCAATGAATAAAACAATTATAATGAATGAGTAAGAAATGTATTTTGAATGGCATCTGTCCATCGTTGCTATGAACTCAAACCAGTAAGATACCATTGAAAATTGTTTTCATTTCTGAGAAAAATAAGGCAATCAAGGCAAAAGTTGATTCCGAACTTAGTCAACTTTGGTGCATCTTTGACTGCTGCTACTCTGCTCTATGTTCATGTAATGAATGGGACTTTTTGTGGTAGTAGGAGTGCAAACACCTGTTTCATGTTCCTCAAAAGAAGACACAATATAAACATTCTTAAGGGGGGGAAATAGAGTTTAGTAACAGGCAAACAAGTGTGCGCATGTTCAGAACATGACTAGATGCAAATGGAAAAAGGCCATGCTGAAAGGTGCATTTCACTGCGAAGCTAAGAATGCATGTAAAAATAATCAGTTCATTGATTGCTTATAATTGAGTAGAATTGATTGATGATTCATCACATCTTTAGCCTTAAGTAATACGCTGTCTAAAGAAGCACAACATAAGGTCAGCTTTAGGAGGTTGAGCTACAGCAATACACCTCTGGGTACTATGATTCTACTCAATGCAACAGTGGCATTGAAACAGGAGCTCAAAACATTCAGAGAGTCTCCCATCACGTTTCAAACAAATAGTGTATCCCTTTAATAGCAATCATCTGCTCAAAACATTATTAATCAAAGTTATCGACACTTGATTTATAAAAACAAAGTGACAACAGTGCTGAGAGTCTTGAGGAGAATCTGAAAGGGGTTCAGTGTGGTCTGAACAGGAAGTACAGTAGGTGTTTAGGAGGCTACACGGCAACCAATTCTGGAGATACTGGTTAAGTACAAGAAAAAGCTATTCGATTAGGTTAAAAGTGTACTTTCACTCGTTAACATGTCAACTATTCAGGTTTAAATGGCTAAAGATTTTTGTAGTTGACTATAATATGATGAAAGATGAGTTGAAGTTAATTAGTCAATTATGTTATTGATATATTTTCAGCATAGTACAGCAGGCCCCAACCTTTATTTGGCCATGGACCGGTTTCATGCAAAGCCATAGAAAACAAAGTCTGGACAGTGGCACGGGCGGGCACCATATACCCGTAGTCACCCAGCCTGACATAATGTCCCGATGCAATGCAATGCAACACAACTGACATTTAACACAGAAACCTCACAATAAATATAATTTATGTTAATCTGAGATTATCGTCATAGCCAGTTAGTGAAATGGGAAATAGGCTCTGATTATTACGACAACATAAATTTTTTGTTATTGTTGTTGTTTTTTTTCCATCAAGGCCGTCAGAAGAGGGTGTGGTGTGCATTGACGAACAACCCCATTTTCCCAAAATATTTTTTTTATGCAAAATAAATGTATTATTCATCGCATTATATTACATTACAGTATATAACTTGCTTTGAGTAAAAAAAAAAAAATAATGAGTCAGTTTCACCCAAGCAACTACACTGCTGATTAAGCCTGTCAGCTCCTCTAACATCTTGCTGTATTTTTCAGTATTTTATCGTTTAGATTCCGTGTCGACGGTGACATTCCTGTGCTGGCCTACTTGGTGGCGCACTGAAAATGACATAGCAAAAATGACACATTTTACCGACCTATCTTTACAGTCGGCGAAGTGCGCCACATTGTATGCCCTTTGTATGAAGCTAACGAAACATAATATTTTGCATTTTTGTAACACAAAATAATCATAACAAACTCAACATTTCTTTCCTAGGACCCTTTAGTTCCCCAAGAAAGTGTCTGACGTAAAATACAAAAAGTTCAGCACCGTGCAAGAAATGATAGGGAATGACTCAATCTTTCTGCATTGTACTGCCTGGGATGATATGAGTATGAATGTTTGTTTGTCTATATGTAGGGTCGGGCATAGAGAATCGAGAACCGATTGAAACCCGGACAAAAATTCCGGTTCTCCCGTTCAAATCGTTCAAATTAAAAAAAATCTCGGTTCCCAGTTTTGATGCATACAGTCCGCCAACCCCAAAGAATAAGTGGCGAACACCTACAAAGAAGAATGCGGACGAAGACGTGCTTGTGCCCAACGGCAGCAGCAAACAAAAGTGTGTCTTAACTATGTTAAAATAAATTACTAGTCAACTCGGTGCAACACTCGGATTAAGATTATATTGTGCAAAAGAGGCTTTCACTATGTGTAAAAATCTGACGTGCTCCCTCCCGCTCCGAGCCTCATCCTACACACGGGAACTTCAGTGAAATCAATCAGGTGAGTGAAACAATAAAATATGTCTATGCCAACATTGAGGCAGCTAACAAGATAAATGGTGGCTTGCACTCTTGAACTGATGATTTTTTAGCGTTTATTTTAGTCTTCAAACCAACGTCAGAGCCGATGATGGCGGCGCATGTGGGAGGGTGGATTGGGGGGGTTGGTGCGGGGCTTGGTGGCAGACACAAAAATAAAATATAAATCACCATACTGGAAAGAAAGTAGAAATTGTAGCATTACAATCTTAAAATTGAGCTAAAACCTCTAAAACTAGCAACTTTGCATCACAAGGAATTAGGACAAAATTCACAAAAATGTTTTCTCACAGTGTCACAAACACTAACCTTGTGTCTCATCAGTGGGTAGGTAAAGGAATCAACGTTTTACAGAGCATTGGTGTCGTGTGAAGTTATTTTTCATGCCAATGTGCGAAATAAATGGCTATATGCTTAAAACAGTAAGTCAAGTTAATATAGTTATAGTTTATATTGATACTGGTTATAACGAACCCCAAGTCAAATGTTCATTTTAGTTTATGGTGCAGGCTGCTAAGAAAATGGATGTTCAAAATTTGGACACCCTTTATTTAAACCATGCAAACATTTTAGACTAAGCCCCCTAAAAGAATCAGAATCCAGAACCGTTTGGAGCTGGAATCGAAATAGGGAACCAGAATCAGGACCGGAATCGCTCAAATTTAAAAGATGCCCAACCCTATCTATATGTGCCCTGCGATTGGCTGGCGACAAGTTCAGGGTGTACCCTGCCTCTTGCTGTTAGCTGGGATAGGCTCTAGCACGCCCACGACCCTCGTGAGGATAAGCAGTACGGTAAATGGATGGATGGATCTTTATCACAAATGCAACTCCACACATCTTCTCAGGGATCCCTGAGCTGCCCAACACGGTGCCTGTTGTAAAATACACAATGTTCAGCTCCGTCTGAACAATACATGCACAAAAAGGAGCAAAAATAGGGAATTTACAACAATTGACTCTTCCGAAGAATCCATCTTTTTTCCCCCCACCAACTGTCCTTCAAAACAATAAAAAAATATAAAATGATGTAGAATCACATAAAAGGGGAAGCCTACGTCATATTGAAGCGACAGCTCTGTTGTTGTAGTGCTAAATTCCAGCCTATAGGGTGACAGAAGTTACATATTATAGCTTTAAAGAAATGATGGTGGAGTTTGAGGTTTACCCGGGTTTATCTTCCAAAAACATCATCTTTTTGTTTTTTTCTGAGGAAACGATGCTTCCGTACTGGTTTTGCCACAAAAAAGAACAAACTCCGACTGGAACGGACAATAAAAATTGCTGAAAAAAATTGTCTGTACCCGCCTACCTACCCTTGAGGACTTGCACGCTGCCAGAACTAAGACAAGCGCATGAAAAATCCTCTTGGACCCTCCACATCCTGGTCACCACTTCTTCCAGCTCCTTCCCTCCGTGAGGCAATATCGAACAATGCAAACTAAAACTAGCAGACATTCCAACAGCTTCTTCCCTCTAGCCATTAACTTCTTAAACAGTTAACTTACAATTCCATTTTAACATGCTGCCAATTTTGTCTTGAGATTGTTGTCACAGCTCTGTCGGGGCAATTATGCATTATTCATGCAATCACTGGAGTAGCCGCACCACTCCACACTATTTGCATATCTGTTGTTGACTAATACTGGCCACTCTTGTGCTTGAGAAGTATCTGCACCATTTGCACAATTGACACTGTTCCAGATTATCGCATTTTAAACTCCTTAAATTTCTTGAAGTCTCTGTGCCATTTCCACAATGGTCATTATACCAGACTATTGCGGTATTAGTCATCTCAAACTGCTCTAAATTGCCAGAGGACTCTGCATCATTTTCCAAAAAGATTTTTTTTAAAACATTAAAAATTATCTGCATTACCACATTACCGGTAACCTTTCATTGTTCAGTGACTCTCCGTACTGTGTTTTTATGATTTTATGTCTCAAAAGTATTTTCTGTCAAATGGCTGTCTGTTGCCGTACTAAAGCAGCTCCAACTACCGGAGACAAATCCCTTGTGTGTATATTTACATACTAGACGAATACATTGATGATGAACATGTTTCTGATTCTTGGTTAAATAATTACACACGCAGCACAGTGCGGTCGTATGCCGTACTGCAACATACTGTACACTATTTATTCAAACATGCAACACATGCACAGGCAGACTGGATATACACTGATGGAGAGATGCCAGTGTGAGCAATTGTGGGGTTTACAACCTTGGTAGTGTCTATGAGAAAATTAACACCTGTTTTATTAATAATATTGGGGCTTTAACCAGGGTTGAAGCGATTAATCGACTAATCGGCGACTCAACTTTACTACTTCCCATCGACGTTTAAAGCTTGCTAACTACTAACCACGTGTTTTTCACACCTGGTCATCCATTCGGCCAATTTACAGAGAAGTTTTGACTTGCCTGTCTATTTTGCTGTGTGGAGCAGCAAAATGTCCAGCCAACAATGTGACAATATTCATATTGCACTTGTCACAGAGTACGGAAATAAGATGGTTGTGGATGACAATAGTGGTTAGCATTGCTAGTTTTGGGTATTCAATCAGAGCTATTCTTAGAATATTCATATCAACAGGACTGGTGGCAAGGAATGAGGCCAATGGCGCAAATTGAAGCTCCATCTTTCTCGTCAAAATGTTATATCCAATAACACGTGGGCAACGAGCGTGTGACAAATTATTAGTATTTTTTAAAATATATATCACAGCAGGGATCAACCAACATCACTTACATTAGATATAGAATATCCAGATGACTTCCATAGGACTTATTTTCCTGATGTAGTATCCACAAGTTTAAGGACAGGATTCCCAGATTATTATTATTTTCTTTCTACACCTAGGAGTGATGTATTCCATAAAAGATTATGCCCTTTAGGCTTACAGTTTGTGATAGTCTGTTTGGATGCGGTGTCACCCAAACAGATGGCCTCTACTGAGAACTGGTTGGGGAGTCGAGACAAGAGGAGCGCTGTGGAAGTGTCAGGCCATGTCCCTGGAATCCCATTGCTTTCCGCTACACTGATTCCAACCGCCATACACCTGCTCTGCTATGTAGGCCTCTTTCAAACGTCACTTGTAAGACCAAATTGAAGATTTAAGGAAGGTTTGCGAAGGGGAGGGGGGGGGGGGGGGGGAGACAACATTTTATTTTCCGAAAAGAACGTGCTGGATCTTTTCCAATGAATGCAGAGATGGTAAATGCATGGCAGATCAGGTCACAGGAGAACTGGAGGCCATCTGCCTACTCATGCTGGATTGTGGTTATGAGATATTGGATTCCCTGAATGTATGGAGCAACTCACTCCGAAGTGAATAAAACATTTTTTGGCCTGTTTGTCTTCCTGTTTCTGTCCCTATTTCTTTCATTTTCATGGACAAGCACCACTGACATGTTGCAGTCTCATAGAATTTAAAACTTAAGATATTTTTGTTTTATACCTGCACTGCTTACAAAAGCATAAGGATGTGATGTATTGTTTAATTTGGCAGTTTATAGTTAGTTTATATGCTCACACAAGAACTCTATCCATCCATTTCTACACCGCTTATCCTCAATAGGGTCCCAGGTAATTGCGGGCGAGAGGCAGGGTACACCCTTAATTATTTGCCAGCTAATCGCAGGGCATCAGAAAAGAACTAAAGTCAATTTCCAGTTTTATGGTCAAAATACGATATAAAAAGATAATTTATCAAAAAGAATAAATTATTCTACCATAATTTCATTTTTGTATAATTCAGTTTCAGTTTTCCTGCTCGAGAATACACATCGTAGTACATGTCAATCCATTCCTAACGTCTCGTCTTTTCTGTAAACCAGGAAACAAAACAGGAAGTGACTCTTTCAAGTTTAAATTTCACTGATTTTTAACAGATTCAACTTTGTGGAGGGTTGTGCCCTACCATCACGTCACAACAACACAAAAACATCTTCTTTGTTTTAACGTTCCTCATTGTTGGTTGCACAGTATGTACTTATGCTATGTGGAGCTAACCTTGCCCACCAATCACAACCCAATCATCAATAGTAAGAAGATATAAATATGTTTTCTTGCTGGTGGCACGGTGGGCGACTGGTTAGAGCGTCTGCCTCACAGTTCTGAGGTCCGGGGTTCAATCCCCGGCCCCACCTGTGTGGAGTTTGCATGTTCTCCCCGTGCCTGTGTGGGTTTTCTCCGGGCACTCCGGTTTCCTCCCACATCCCAAAAAAATGCATGGTAGATTAATTGACAACTCTAAATTGCCCATAGGTGTGAATGTGAGTGTGAATGGTTGTTTGTTTATATGGGCCGTGCGATTGGCTGGCAACCAGTTCAGGGTGTACCCCGCCTCCTGCCCGATGACAGCTGGGATAGGCTCCAGCGCGCCCCGACCCTAGTGAGGAGAAGCGGCTCAGAAAATGGATAGATGTTTTCTTGCCTTCTTTCCTTCCTTTCTTCCCTCCTCCCTCTTTCAGATTTTTTTCTATTCCTTTGTTCCTATCTTTCTTCCTCTTCTTTTGCTTTATGTATTCCTCTTACCCTTTGCTTTATTTATTTCTTTCTTTTTTATTTTAAGGATAGATTTGTGTCCAGTTCTGATAAAAGTGCTGACCCATGCTAAACCCTTAGCTTTTTAGCTTGCAATCTCTTGCCATTTCTGGCACATCCAACCATTTTCAACACCGCTTATCCTGGTTAGGGTCGCAGGGCACTGGAGCCTATCCCAGCTGACTTTGGGCGAAAGGCGGACTACAGTCGCTGGGCACATATAGACACGGACAACCATTCACACTCACATTCAAACCGTCACTGAGTGGGAACTGAACCCACGCTGCCTGCACCAAAGGCAGGCGAGTGTACCACTACACCATCAGTCCATTACTGGCACATCAAAACCCAAATAAAACCCAAAGGTGTCACACACACACACACACCCCAAAAAAAACAACATTACTGATGCGGCACTTCACTTGACACTCATAACAGCTTAAAACCTGCAAATCTGGATTTGCACAACTACAAACCTGTCCTCCCTATAACCCAGACGTCAGGCATAGCATTTATTACTTTTCGCCTAAGAATGAGCTCATGCAGTATGTGAAAAATAAATAACTGAAACTTACAGAGGCCCGTTTTTTTTTTTTTTTTTGGTGCGTGTGTGCTTGTTGGATCAGCATTGACCTCGGTTATGGCTCCTCCACTCACAGTTTCACAGCTTTGGGATCAATTTAGAGCTGGTGTAATTGCCTCACAACTATTGTAGCACCATTAGGCCAGGAGTTCCAAGATGGCATTTGCTGTGAAAAGAAAGGGCATGGCTAACAGCTTCTCCATACCTCCAAAGGTTACTTTTAATCAGCCAATGAGGGATCCTACACGACCGGCCTATTCCCGCTTTAATTTTACTCCCTAGTTTAAATCAAGGCACTGTTGTATCTGGCAGGAAACTAATCATTAAGAGGTGGGTTTGTTTGTTTTGGAAAAATTCTGACCAGAGATGCCAGACTATAAAGGAATCACCTCCATTTGAAATGAAAAACACAATGGGGATTCTATTAAGCTATGTTCATTTTGATGGATTTATCCTTCCTGTTTCTTGGTGTTGCTGTTGGCCTGATAGGACTCAGTTGCTATTGAGCAGCTCTTTGTGAAGCAAAGGATTCGTTACTGGTGATATGCATATTCTTGTAAGAAAAACACATATCATTAGAATCTTGTGAAAGTTTGTCTTTACAAGTTCACGAGTAACCTGGGATGTGGGGGGTGACGATTGTTTTTGAAGGTTAAATACTTATATGAGCCCCCCCCCCCAGTTGACCATTGGTTTTTAAGGGGGATAACCGTTGATCAAGGAACCACTATGAAAACTCAAATGGCTTCATTCATTCTCCCACTTGCCGAAGAATCATGACTGTTTCTAAGAGGTGTCTTTGCTCCAGTGGTAACAAAACAAACTGGTTGAGGCAGAACACCAAACTGCCAAACTGCAATAAAGAATGCTATAATTGACTTTTTTTTTTTTACCCTGCCAGTGCATACACCAAGATGTGATAGTCTGTGATGAGTCCTCTTAGGCGAAGCATGCAGGACAATGATCGTAAACCCGGCTGTACAACTGAACTGTAGTGGGAGTGGCTATGTAAATTATAAATGTCTATAGGACCAGAGTGTGAGTTAGGGGATACCCAAGCAATTTGCATATTCATAAGTTATTTGTTGCAATAAGTGAATAGCCCCACACCCAGCGAATAAGTCCCAAGCGCATGTGTCTGCGGACACATGCAAGTGAATTGACACCGTTTTGCACGCACAATGACTGACGGAAGTGTCCTGTAAATGTACCTGCACTGCTGAGGACCCCACCCAATCATTCGAGAGGTGGGGTCGGGCGCAGAAGTCCACCCGAGAGACGCAGCGCGGTCCACCGGCCCCACCGAGGCGCCCTGAAAACCGGCCACCCGGAGGAGGCCGTAGGGAACCAATGCCGCCAACCCAACCCTCCACCACCCCACGCGCCCTGCCACCACCCCCGCTCCCACCCCCAGGAGAGCAAGACGCACCCCCAACCCACCCCACCCCGAGGAGAGCAAGACGCCCCCCAAACCTGCAGGGCCCACAATGCAGCCAGTCCCCGCCCAGCCCGAGGGCGAGACGGTGTCCCTTGTTTGATGGAAAGGAGTGCGGATAGGGGCGCCCGACAAGGGAACGATAAGGGGGGTTGGGGGGGACCCAGCGAGCAGCTGCGGGGCATGAGATGGGAGGCCCTATGCCAAGCAGCCATCCAGCCCAAGGGGCCTTGCCTCAGGAGCACCGCCATGAAACTCGTGAAAACCCACCTCCCCCCATTACTATGACTGCCAGGTCCCCGACTGGCAGGGCTGCCAGGCACTGCTGCCTAACAGCCAAACCCACCCACCCCCCTGCTCAGGGTTGCAAAGCAGTTGCCTTTGAGGCTAAGGCACACTACACCTGGACTGGTCACCAATGAATCACAAGAGATAGACAGCAATTCATTCATACTCACATTCACAATGTCACTGAGTGGGAGCTGAGGAAAGAAATCACTACCCCACCAGTAACGCTTTTTACATTTATATTTGACGTCAAAAGACACGTGACAAGGCTAAAAATAACCTAGCTTTTGGATTCAAATATACTGTGCACGCGGTGACGCGAAGTAAATGTATTTTGCAGAGCCGATCAATGACGTCGGATCGGCGAATTATGACATTAAAGCCGATCAGCCGATCCGCATAAAATGCAAAATATCGGCCGATACCGATCAGCCTGATATAATCGGTGTAAAGTCTACTGATTTGTGCTGATATTAAACCTGATGGATTGTATTTTTTCACCAAACTAACAAGCAAATTGATTGCATTTATCAGCTGTTAGGAGTTCTTGAGCTATATGACTGAAACAAGTGGACAAATCTGGTGCCAGTCGTCAATGTCTCTAAAGTCCTGGTGGGCGAAGTGAATGTTCACAGAACCAATAGAGTCTAAACACAACAGCACCAAAAATATATATATATAAAAAAGAAAAAGAAAAAGAAAAACACAAAGAGACCAGCTGTGATCCACCACAGCGTTATTTTGACTACCACAGTCTTCTAGGCAGGATGTGCCCTGCTGCACTATGATGTTGCATCGCTTGAACAGCATGACGCAGATGGCATTTGTAATACCGCCCCTGTCAAAACTGTACACGCCGCCATCTTGGCTAGCATCAGCACTACTGGACTGTTTCGCCTCATAGTAAACGAGGAAAAGAAAAAAAGTAAATGAAGGGGAAAAAAAAAACCCACACATGCGGACCGAACCGAAACAGTCAAACCGAACAGTTTGGACAGTTTTAAAAAAACTATGGGGAGGCGGGGTACACCCTTGAACTGGTTGCCAGCCAATCGCAGGGCACATATAAACAAACAACCATTCACATTCATACCTACGGGCAATTTAGAGTTATCAATTAACCTACCATGCATGTTTTTGGGATGTGGGAGGAAACCGGAGTGCCCGGAGAAAACCCACGCAGGCACGGGGAGAACATGAAAACTCCACACAGGCGGGCCGGGCATTAAACCCTGGTCCTTAGAACTGTGAGGCAGACGCTCTAACCGTGCCGCTATATACATACAGTCTATCTTAGTATGTACAGTGGGTACGGACAGTATTCACACTGTTAAATTTTTCACTCTTTGTTATATTGCAGCCATTTGCTAAAATAATTTCATTTATTTTTCCCCTCATTTATGTACACACAGCACCCCATATTGACAGATTTTTTTTTTATTGTTGACTTTTTTTGCAGATTTATTAAAAAAGAAAAACTGAAATAAGCCATAAGTATTCAGACCCTTTGCTGTGACCCTCATATATTTCAATCGGGTGCTGTCCATTTCTTCTGATCATCCTTGAGATGGTTCTACACCTTCATTGGAGTCCAGCTGTGTTTGATTACACTGATTGGACTTGTTTAGGAAAGCCAGACACCTGTCTATATAAGACCTTACAGCTCACAGTGCATGTCAGACCAAATGAGAATCATGAGGTCAAAGGAACTGCCTGAAGAGTTCAGAGACAGAACTGTGGCAAGGCACATATCTGGCCAAGGTTACAAAAAAATGTCTGCTGCACTTAAGGTTCCTAAGAACACAGTGGCCTCCATAATCCTTAAATGGAAGACGTTTGGGACGACCAAAACCCTTCTTAGAGCTGTCCGTCCAGCCAAACTGAGCAATCTGGGGAGAAGAGCCTTGGTGAGAGACATAAAGAAGAACCCAAACATCACTGTGGCTGAGCTCCCGAGATGCTGTCTGGAGATGGGAGAAAGTTCTCGAAAGTCAACCATCACTGCTGCCCTCCACCAGTCGGGGCTTTATGGCACAGTGGCCCGACAGAATCTCCTCAGTACAAAACACATGAAAGCCCGCATGGAGTTTGCTTAAAAAAAAAAAAAATAAATAAAAAACGTGAAGGACTCCAAGATGGTGAGAAATAAGATTATCTGATCTGATGAGACCAAGATAGAAATTGTTGACCTTAATTCTAAATGGCATGTGTGGAGAAAACCAGGCACTGCTCATCACCTGTCCAATACAGTCCCAACAGTGAAGCATGGTGATGGCAGCATCGTGCTATGGGGGTGTTTTTCAGCTGCAGGGACAGGACGGCTGGTTGCATGAATGTGGCCAAGTACAGGGATATCCTGGACGAAAACCTTCTCCAGAGTGCTCAGGACCTCAGACTGGGCCAAAGGTTCACCTTCCAACAAGACAATGACCCTGAGCACACAGCTAAAATAACGAAGGAGTGGCTTCAGAACAACTCTTAGACTGT
This sequence comes from Phyllopteryx taeniolatus, assembly GCF_024500385.1. Lineage (NCBI taxonomy): Eukaryota > Metazoa > Chordata > Actinopteri > Syngnathiformes > Syngnathidae > Phyllopteryx > Phyllopteryx taeniolatus. Next base: position 10,731,138 of record NC_084511.1, on the reverse strand, counting down.
TCTTGAATGGCCCAGCCAGAGCCCTGACTTAAACCCAATTGAGCATCTCTGGAGAGACCTGAAAATGGCTGTCCACCAATGGTCACCATCCAACCTGACAGAACTGGAGAGGCTCTGCAAGGAGGAATGGCAGAGGATCCCAAATCCAGCTGTTAAAAACTCGTTGCATAATTCCCAAAAAAACTCATGGCTGTATTAGCTCAAAATGGTGCTTCTAATAAATACTGAGCAAAGAGTCTAAATACTTATGGCTGTGTGATATTTTAGTTTTTCTTTTTTAATAAATCAACAATTTCGTGGTTTTTTTTCTGTCAATATGGGGTGCTGTGTGTACATGAGAGGTAAAAAAATTAATTAAATGATTTTGGCAAATGGCTGCAATATTGCAAAGAGTGAATATTACAAAGAGTGAAAAATTTAAGGGGGTCTGAATACTTTCCGTACCCACTGTAGTTAAGCTGTAGCCTAATCACAGCCAGTTTAAAAATGACAACGGATATTCCTGTGACAGCAACAGTTATTTTCTGTTCTATTCTGTTTGAGATATTTTCTTTTGTGTGCGTGTTTACAAATGTTTTGTTGTGTTGTGTGATGGTTCTTGTTGGTGTTGGTGGTGACATTTTATCCTGTAAAAATTTGTTTTTAGAGTCAATAAAGATGAAATGTAGAATGTATCCACCCTCTCACATGGTAGGAAACATTTAATATAAACAATTTTAGAATACCAGTCGCCTTTAGAAACTGCACAAACAGAAGAAAAAAAAACAATTTACAATAATAGTAATATTCATGTGACTCAAGACGACATCTTGCAAATGTAAACAACTGTCGCGTCTGCCTACGACACAGCCAGCAGGGGGTGGGGGTGATGATATTTCGTCCCAATTAACAGGGGCATTTAACCACTTCCCCTAAGCCCTTCAAACGAAGACAAAAGGGGAAGGGCTAAAGGGTAGAATTTAGATTGGTCCTAAGTTACGATTGGCAAGGTGTCTCTCGCTCAAAATCACTGGACCCTCATTTAGCTCCGTCCCTAATGACGACAGTGGCTATGGAAAATGGATGGATAAATGAAAAAAAGTGTTGTTCTGTTTCAGAAAGGTTTCCCTAACTCCATATCTCCCTGGCAACATATTGTACAAACAAACCCCCAAAGGATACAAATAAAAAGTTGCTTTGTTGCTTTGAAAGGTTGCCCTATTTGGTTAGGTAAGTAAATCCCCAAAAGAAATAAAGGCAACATGTTGTTTGCATCTAATTGTTGGCATTCCTCTTCCTGTCTCATGGTTGCTGTTGTAATTGGCTTTATCATGAAAAGAAGGTCAAGAATGCTGCGCCCGCTAGTGGCCGTTGCATCTGGTTGGCCACACGCATGTCCTAATTATCAAAGAAAGAAAGAAAAAACACCCCCACACACATCATATACTGACCCACTAGGCTCACATATTGATTTTAGATGAAAGAAGTCTTGCAAATAACATGAAATGCTTCCAGCTCCACACAGTTATGGTTGCTGGTGTCCACTCATTATGCGTCACAACGACCTAATGCATTCCTTATTAGGAAAAGAACAACCTGCCTGGGGCTTTTAATTGGGAACGTGAACAGGTATTGGCAATGCATCTGATAGAGAGGCTTGATGGTAATTTCGAGAGGTCTGATATGAATTCCAGGGGGTCTGCTCCATCCGCTTTGTTGTGCTTATTAGTAGTCCGAACAGATAACAACAGATTGTATCTTAATTGGAAACCCCAGTAGAGGACTTGGTGACCATATTGTAAAATGATCCACGCACAACGGAATTGGTATTTTCCAAGATAATTATTTGAAAACAACTCAATTTAAAGGGAAATTAGGATTTATAAAAACTAGGTGAGGTGGTAATGATGGACAGTATTTGAAATGTGTTTAGTTTTTCAGATTTTATTTTTTATTTTTTTACACTTTATCTGCAGTTAGTAGTCACTTCAGAAACCCATTAATAAAAATAGCAGTTTTGTATATTTTAGTGAGAATTGACACACAATGGAAATTGATTTTTCTTTTTTTAATTTGACCATCAACCGGCAGGAATACAATTTTGAAGACAGCAGAATCATACATCCAACCATTGAGATGACTGCTGTTTGACTAACATGGATTCCGTGGAATACATTATAAACACACTAGCTATATAAATGAAAAATAAACCTCCAAGAGGAGAACAGGTGGCATTTGAGTATCATGCTGACATGCCAGGATAAAGGCAGCCAACATCTTCAGAGGAACCATAGCACCTTTATTACATTCATCTTTATTTAATAGCATAATTACTGATTATTTAGTGGTGAAATGTTGGTCATAAAGTTTTTATTTTGATTAGTTTTTTTTTTTGCAATAACTTTTATATTTGTGTGTCAGAGATGAAATGTTTTGCAGTGTTATGCTTCACATATGCCATGTTTGCTTATCAGGTGTTGTGTAATGGTTAAGATCTTGATTGTGTAACTGACAGGTCATAGTAAAGGTATTTCCGTCACATATGAGGAGGAGACGGTGTTTGTTTATTCAAACAGATAACATACCAAGTGATTACCGGTAATTGGGGCACGGCATTTATTAGTGGAGCCTAAGGAAGTACAATACTGTATGTCCCAAAGTTACTGTTTTATTGTCAACCCAAACAGATTTTTTTCTCGTTGGGCTGTCACTATAAAATATTTTTCGAATCCATTATTTTATTGATCAATTGAATGATCAGACACAATGATCAGATTATTACATTCAAAGTTTATTGGAACATCTTTTCTTTTGATTACTGTTTATTAACCAATTATTGTTATGTGATCTTGTTTAATGATTAAAAAAACAACAACAATTAAGCAATATCACACAAGATGCCACATCTGCTCTGCAGACGGTTTGTGTTGGGGTTAAGGCATCTGCTGTGACACATGACGGTATCAGTCATGGGCTGTGTCCGAAATCCCTCACGAACCACGAGAGAGCACACTATATAGTGGTTACGCCATTTGGTAGTGGTGTCCGACTGCTTAGGGATCAAATTCAGTGCCGTAGATAGTGCACTCAAAATTTCCCACAAAGCAAAGGAAAAAGGAGTGACCAACTGATGGTCACTCACCGAGTTGTGATATACCATAATGCATTGTGTCTTTAGAGAAGAAGAAGCAGAAGAACGGCGGGACTAGATGCGTCAAAGACAGAGGGAGTGAATTTTTCCTATAAATGAGAGTCTCTTTTCAACAACAGCAAAAAAAACATGGCATGCATTTGTTTCCCAAATCCTCTTGTTTTACTAATGTACAGCAATATATGTTTTTTTAAGTTTATTTTATTATTTTTTACTGACCTCAACAGTCTTCTTTACTTAGCAGTGAGTGACTGAACGATTTCGGACACAGCAATGGTAAAGGTAATGGACGGCAACACATTACACATTTCCCATGGAAAGATTAGACAGTTTCCATTAGCCATTTTCAAGCAACAGCAGCAACATCTGGTGGAAAAATGACCTCATTCTTTAAATGTGTGATAGTAATAGCTACATTCAATAGTTTGGTGCTTGTATTTTTCGAGGTGGAAATTTCATCAAAAGTTTTGCCTTTTTAAAGACGAAGGGAAAGCTTCTCCAGCAAACACTGTAATGCCTCTCGCATGTTATGTTCTCTTTATTTTAACACATTTAACAGTGACCTGGTACTGCAAAGGAGCTGGGAAGTTAACATTCGCCAAGACAATTTTTTCACCATCGCAATAACAACCGTCGGCGGCAGGAGAAGCTCCGTCTCTCTGGGAGTCCCCCGTCTTTCCCTCCCCACTCAGCAACGCTGCCAGCCGCTGTCGTCACGAAGCTCTGGTCACTCACAAGGGGCGAGAAACAATCGAGCGAGAACACTTATCCTGACAGTACTACCGTAATTTATCGTGTATAATAAATTCCCCCCCCAAAAAAAATTCCAAAGTCAATAGTGCGCATTATACATAGATATAGGGGGAAATGAAGAGAAAAAAACGTTCCCATTGTATAAATGTATGCCGCCATCTCAAGGTTATAAATAAGTTGTACACTTTCATTCCAATATTTCATCACTGCCTAGAAGTTATGAGAAAGGTGTACACTTTCATTCCAATATGCCACCGCCACCTAGATGTTATAAGAAAGGTGTACACTTTCATTCTAATATCCCACCGCCACCTAGAGGTTATGAAAAAGGTGTAGCCTACACTTTCTATCCAAAATGACAGCGGTACATATGACTGCATATATGTACAGTTGTGCTCATAAGTTTACATACCCTGGCAGAATTTGCAAAATATTCTTCTTCTTTTTTTTTTTTTTTAATATGACTGATGACTGAACAACAACCATCATTGATTTCTTTATGGTTATGTTTTGTTTGATGATAATGCTTTTCTGAAATGCTTGACAATTTAATTTGAATCCCATTAAAATAAAACTAAATGTGTTTTGTCTGGCCCTTCATGTTTTCTTTAAAGAATTGTACCCATCTTACAAATTCTGCCTGGGTAATCAAACATATGAGCACAACTGTGTGTTTTCTCATTTACTAAAAATACAAGTATTCGTAGTATTTTTTTTAATTTTTTAAATAAGACTGATGACTGAACAACAACCATCATGAATTTCTTTATGGTTATGTTTTGTTTAATAATAATACTTTTCTGAAATGCTTGACAGTTTAATTTGAATCCCATTAAAATAAAATTAAATGTGTTTTGTCTTGCCCTTCATGTTTTCTTTAAATAATTGTTCCCATCTTACAAATTATGCCTGGGTATTCAAAGATATGAGCACAACTTTGTGTTTTCTCATTTACTAAATAAAAGTAGGGCTGTGAATTTCAAAATAAGAGCAAGTAAATTAAAAGAAAGTATGATGTGTTCAAATAAAGTGCTTAACTTCAGGATAATTTTTTAAAGGAAACTAACAAAATACAAATAATACTTCATGTTTTGATCGTATGGGTAGAAGCAAAATCCTGCATTGTAAAAATGCATTATACATAGGTAAAAGGGTTTTCCAGAATTTTGAGGTCAACTTTGGGGGGGTGTATTATACATGGGTGTACATTATACACGAGAAATTACTGAATATGCTCGCCATTATTATTGTTTTGTTATAGATTGTGTTTTATGTTTTAATAATCCCAATTCCATTGTATCCGCACCATACAATGACACCTATTCTATTTCTTTTCAATCTTTATGGAAAGCACTTTGTTATAGCTGTGATTGTTTTACCAAGTGCTCCATAAAAAAAGTTGTGCTGAGAGTTGAGTGTCTCAAAGCTGTGCAAGTGTTAAGTACACACATGTAGGTATATAAGTTGCATGTACATACTGTGAGACTGTGAGTGGCTCGTTAAATCGGATAAGGATCCTTTGATTGCTTCAGTAATATTTTGAGAACTGTAACAATTATAATGGTAATACATCATTTGAGGTAACTTTTTATAATTCCAGCAGACAGCGAGTATACTTTGAAGAGTTCGATGCTGTCATTGTTTATTGCTATGCACTTGCTTAGCAAACCTGAAGTTAGCAAGCAGCCTCGCGCCAAAGGTGGACGTCGTGCGTGTATAGTCCATTTCAGCGACCGAACAGGGATGAAAGGTGGCATCTATTTGACATGTACAGGTAAATGCTTTAACTACACCATCACAGTGCCCAAAGCGTTTTCCAGATGCTCACACATTCACCCATTCACACATCAATGGGCGCTGCTGCCATGCAAGGCGCTGCCAGGCCCACTGGGAGCAAATTAGGGTTCAGTGTCTTGTCCAAGGACACTGACAGCAGACAGAGAGCCGCAATTCGAACCATTGACCCTACAGTCAGTCATTGGACAATCAGCTCTACCAACCTACCTTCTTAAATTGCCTGGGGCTTCACTGTTTTTTTGTGTGTTTTATGTGATATAGAATGTGACCATGATGTTTGGGGGGTACTGTTTTCTTCTCTGTCTCTTAAATCACTTTGTGAATGTGTTTTTAAAGGTGCTGTACAAATAAAATAAATTATTATTCTTATTAAATAGCACAAAAGCAACACTTAAACAGTATAGTGTGAATGCGATTGTGATTGTCACATTCAAGTCATTTGTCAAATGACTAAAACGCCACAGAGGCACATTGCTTCTATATAAGGTCTTGATGCATGTGTGTCTATATGTATAGCAGTTTTGGAACAGTGTTATAAATTAAGTTGGTAATGTCAGGAGAAAGAAACATCTTTGAATAAGCAATCATGGCTTTCCATGTGAATAAAACAGAGGGCAATCACTAAAATTGTCTCTTTATACACCAAAATGTATTATCTCCTTGCAATCTACTACATGCAATCCACCAAGAAGACTAATCAGACTTACAACCGTCATTGGATTTGAAACTATACAGTCAGCACATATTTTGGATGCATTAACCTGGGAGAGAATGACATCCAAAACAAAAGGGAAACATATAACAATACTATTCTCAACTGCATGTTTTCATATTTCAAACTGTAGTCTAATATTGTGTTTGCAAATTCTGCCAATAACTCACTTGAAACCATTGAAATAAGCTAATAATCATAATCAATGCGTGAGACTGATTACTAAAGCAAGTATGTATGTAGTTGAACCACATTTCAAACTGTTCCATTCCAAAGAGATAGTGAGATAATAAACATCTAAAAGGGTACTTTTTTGGTTTCTGCCGCATAACCCAAATGCTGTGTTCAATGAACTATTTCGCGTTTCCTTCAGATAACTATTATTTTGAAGAATTCAAAAAAGTGAACACTACTCGGTCCTGAGCTTGAGGGAAAACCAATGAGAGACCCCCAAAAAACAAATAAAAGAAATAATTATGCTTTATGTTAAAAAACAGTACATGTGAAAGCAAATCCCCAAGTTAAAAAAAAAAAAAAAAAGTAAAATCAACATTTTCTCTCGTAGACTCAGTTCAAACATTCAACACAGTCAGAACAGGACACAAATGTTTATGATTCACACAAATCCAGTGAGCTTGCGAGCACACTGCACCTATCCTCCAATAAGCACGTTCATCCTCATGCAGTTATTGGCCTTTAGCACAGTGCCCCCTACTGACACCAGCAGAACTAGAAAAGGGCAGCAAAAAGCATTTGTTTTAAATGTACCAAAATATAAGACCATTTTGATGCTAGTGAATAATTGGATGATTGAACACAATAAATAAACTATATTTGGAATTATATGCCTCTCAAACCATGCACATTTCTTGTTTTGTACATTAGAAATGTATTTTTCCCCATAAATACTAGTTACAACAATAATTTTACTGTTTTATTTTATACATCCAGCTCAGGAAGTGCTTAAATGTTCAACAAGCTAAATCGATGTATTGCTCAGATTCATATTCTTGATGGGCTATAATATAAATCAGTACAGTTAAGAAAGACTTGACGTTCCCAAAGAGTTGACACATCCCCTCTCCCTCTAGCACAAATACTTAAAAGTAACTTAACTTCATTGAGGAAATGTTCTTGCATTTAATCTGCTTTATTTGGGGACAAAAAAATAATACAACAAATGAAGTGTCATTATACCAGATTACATTTTACATTTAACATATCCCATGATTTATTTTGTCATGTTTTGATCATGTCCGATTGATTACCTGATACTTGTTGTAAGTAGGACTTGATTGGACTTACATAGGTAAGTAAGTGTGTGTGTGTGTGTGTGTGTGTATATATATATATATATATATATATATATATATATATATCCATCCATCCATTTTCTGAGCAGCTTATCCTCACAAGGGTCACGGGAGTGCTGGAGCCTATCCCAGCTATCATCGGACAGGAGGCGTGGTACACCCTGAACTGGTTGCCAGCCAATTGCAGGGCTCATATAAACACACAACCATTCGCACTCACATTCACACTTATAGGCAATTTAGAGTCGTCAATTAACCTACCACGCATGTCTTTGGGATGTGGGAGGAAACCGGAGTACCCGGAGAAAACCTACGTAGAGAAAATGGGGGATTGAACCCCGGACCTCAGAACTGTGAGGCAGACACGCTAACCATTCGAGCTCCGTGCCGCTATATATATATATATATGTATATATATATACATATATATATATACATACACACACACACACACACACACACACACACACATATAATTAATTATATATATATAATTATATATATAAAGACAACAAACGTAAAAATGTCCTGCCGATGTGGCGAGATTGACTTTGTGGCTGTCAGGTCTTGGAATGTGTGACATATGACGTGGGAGTGAAAAAAAACATTTATAAAAATAAAACTCCACCATGTCATTAGTGAAATCAATGTGACAGTGCTCTCCTTTGACAATTCCAACTCACTGTCGCTCACATGCTGATATCAGCACCCACCTGTGTCTAAGTATGTACACAACCCCTGGGGGGGGGGGGCTGCATCAGATCGTACAAGGTTCCGCCGCCACTGTCGGAGCACAAAGCGGCCCTGGCTGCTCTGTTGTGGGCCCTCAATGCGTCTCTAATAATCTACCCAGCATGTGTTTATCTTTGTTGGACCAGGTTGTGTGGGGGCGGCAGCCGAGAACAAGGAAGGCAAAGCAGACGAGCTCCTACCAGCCCATGTGTGAGGAGCCTGCAAATCCAGAGGGACTGGCGGCTTTTATGCGAGCGTGTTTTCGCGTCGGCTTCTGTGGTTTGATGAGAGTGATGTGAATCATACGCTACAGCCTTCTCCTTTGAACAATCATCAACGGTACCAATTGCGGGGATTTTTTAGGAGGCACAGTTGTTACACCGAGGCACTCCACGTTGTTTATCCCTAGAATGAGTCACCCATCAAAAAAGCCAGCCAATTAATATGAGTTATGGTGTGATCAACACAAAATTAGAAAAGGTGGGTATCTTTGAGCATCCATAAGAAAAATAGCATTGGTTGGCTCTGTTGGAGGTCTGAGCTCTACAGTTATATACAACAAGGAATTTAGGGCTATGAGTCCTGGAAAATCCATAATATTTAGGTGCAGCAAAAGGTGCAAATCCATGGATTGTTTTTTTTTACTTTTCAGCATTTTTTTCCACAAAAACAAATTAGACAATGAAGCCGTACAGTTTTGGAGATGTCGGGTGCTGGCGAAAGAAGACCCAGGCAGTTAGAACGAAGGACCAGTGGCATAGGCATAAACTTATTGCAGTGGTAACTTGACTTAGTGTTTTTGTTTTGGATTTGTAAGTGTGACTGTGTGTCCCTTTCAATAAATGGCTAAAAGTGTTTTGGTGACCGTCGTTTTCCTTTTTTGTTGTTGTTGTTAAACGTCACTCAAATGGTGGCATATTGAAAGTTGCACATAACTTGAATTTTGGCAACGAATAAAAAAAAAAAAAAAAAAAAGCTGATCAAAACACTGAATTGGCATACTCGTAAGTCAAGTACAACTGCAGTTATTATTTGTTATAGTTCTGCAAAAAGTTGGGTCCAGATTTTGGGGTAGCAACAGTTACCGTAAAAATGATGAGTCATTTTTTTTTTTTTTTTTTAGGTAATAATCTTCATCTTAACGATACGATTATGGTATACACAGGAGGTGTGTGAAAGTTCACAATATGGTGCTGATTAAAATTACGATTGGTGGTTCTGGTTTTTATTGTAGTAAGAGGCCAAAGCAGAAGACATATTGCCAGAGAAGGACTTTGTGACCACCAATACAGATCCAGAGTTATTTATGTATTTATTTTATTTTTTTCATTCATTCATATTAGCATTGTGAGTGATTGTTTGATATTTTTTTCCCAATTCATCAATAATGCACAATTTTTTTTTGAGGACAACATGTTGGTATATGCAGGAATTGACAAGCATTAGTTGTGATCTAAACTAGGGTTGTTTGGTTCTAGTGGCGGTGCACTGATGTAGTTTGTATTTATAGTTACTACAATACTGTGATGAAGTCATTGCATTTTATATTGATTGTTGTCCAAAATAAAGGGACAGAGATATGCAGTAGGTGGGTATAATCCAGTGCTGATCCAAATGTGGATTGTTCAACCTTGTAGGTGCCAATGTAGTACTCAAAAGATTTCTCTATGCTGTTAATTAGACCCCACTAGGAACCACCATCATCACAAGCACATGCACTAACACACAGAGAAACATACAGCAAATGACTTAGGTGGTGCACACAGGGCATGATTGAGTGAAAAGGTGCAGCACAGAAGAAGAACAGCAGCTAATGAGTTATTTAGAGACACTGAACTCGTGTGAGACTCGCCTAAGGTCAAAGCATCCCCTCAGACCTTTAATGAACAAATCCAACTGATGTGAAGAGAGAGATTCATAAGTGTGAGTGTCCAGATTGACCTGCTTAGTGAACCACCGTATCTCTACATCCTAATATGGCTCAAGGCTTTTATTTTTACAATGCAGGCTTCAGTTTGTTCCAGTTTTAGACACAAACCTCAACATATCTGCTTGTCTTAGGGAGAAATAGCATTAATTCATTAGTCCATCAGGAGTTCGGATCAACATTAGTTCCCCCTGAAATTTATTAGTTCTTAACGAGACGTCTTGTATAAGTCCGTTTGTAGGATTGGTTTGGGTAAAGTATGACGGCATGACAGAGCAAGGTCCATAAAGGCACGCTTGGAAACATTTCATATGGAAGAACTTGAACCAACCCTGAACTCTAGATCATCAACCACCAAGGGATGAAGTGGAACAGAGGCAGGTTGTCTCTCTGACCTCTATTTGTTTGTGCGGCATGGTAGTCGACAGGTTAGAGCGTCTGCCTCACAGTTCTGAGGACCGGGGTTCAATCCCCGGCCCCGCCTGTGTGGAGTTTGCATGTTCTCCCCGTGCCTGCGTGGGTTTTCTCCGGGCACTCCGGTTTCCTCCCACATCCCAAAAACATGCATGGTAGGTTAATTGGCAACTCGAAAAATTGCCCGTAGGTGTGAATGTGAGTGTGAATGGTTGTGTGTTTGTATGTGCTCTGCGATTGGCTGGCAACCAGTTCAGGGTGTACCCTGCCTCCTGCCCGATGATAGCTGGGATAGGATCCAGCGCGCCCGCGACCCTAGTAAGGAGAAGCGGCTCAGAAAATGGATGGATGGATGAATTTCTTTGTCATTTCTATGTAGGGTGTAATAACCAATCTGCTCAACCAGTGAGCAACCAGCAGTGGTTTATATTAGTCATATAATATCAGCTTGGCACACTTGGAACCAGGTACTAAAAATGTATCTGGTTTCAACTTGATGATACCTAGTTTTGCCCTTGAAAAAGCAAACAAACAAAAAAAAAAACGAAAAACGAGTAAAGTGTCACTAAGCCAGGTAGGTACTCTACTAGGTACTCTCTAGTAGAAAAGGGCCAAAAGTGAGGCAGTGCTTAACTGTCTATAGGACAGTTAAGCACATGATTTTTGGAGACGTTTCAACAGTAGTCTCAATATCAGTATTACTCGACTTCGTAAAAAGTGTAACAACCCCCAGTTAGTCAGTACGTTTTGCTGCCTGATGTGATTAAAATGAAAATCAAAGTGTGTGAATCCCCTCAGGTTAATTGGTCTTTAACAGTACATTTGCGGAGATTCTCCATTCCCGGGGATGCCTGTGGCCTGTGCAAACTTTAATTAGTCGGTTTTACCTCAGCCAGAGAGGGATTGCAGGAGAGTTGGAAAAGGTGAAAAGAAAGGTCAAGGAGAGTGAGAACACTTTAATGCAAATCTGCATATACAAAGTGTGATTTGTCTAGTCTTTAAAACTGCCAGCTCCGCTACTTAACAATCATCAGCCATGGCTGGATCGCTACTTTCCATGCGGCAAATAATTTATTCATGGACATCGACTCAGTCAGCACTCATAGGCCGATGTGGGCTCCTATTTCAGCGTAACTGATGACACGCCTGCTGGAAACCATTGGTCAGTGGCCAGCCTACCTGCTCGTAGTGGGTTTAAATATTAGTGCAACATCAGTGCGCAAACATACAGTGATAGTAAAACTACCAATAAACATAACTGGAGTCTGAACTTTGCATGTTTACTTGCTTGTACAGGTGGAATACTTGTACTGCTCTGCAAAAGCCTTACATTTTCTAGATTCTCTGTTTATGGGGCAAAGAGCGGGCTATGTGCAGACAACACATCACAACAGAGAGCACAATAATCTTCCACCTTTAATGTCAGGCTTGTCCAAAACGTTTTCAAAGTTCATCAGATTTCTGAGGTATGTACTGTGGAGTTAATAAAGTATGGTGAAAAGGACAGAACCAAATAGAAAAATCAACAAAAACATTGCCGCTCAAAGAAAGGCATCGGCACAGGAACAAAAACGGCGCCCAGAAAGCAACATTTATTTTGCTTAAAAATAGGTACTGAAAAGGAAAACAGACAAGAAGCCCATCACTCTTGTTGACCAAGAAATACAGACGCATGGATACTGCAAAAGGACAATGATCAGGGATAAAGACAAGGAGCTGACAGGAAGGTAAAGCAGAGGGTAGCACTGACATAAATAAGATATCAGAAGTAAGGAGGAAAGTAAGGACTGAGAGACCAAAGTAAATAAAAGAAAAAGGTTAAACCAAAAGGCACCTTTCAGGATTGTTTATTGTGGGTATAAAACGTAAGACTGGGACATATTCTTGGACTGAACCTTTCCTTTTTTATTTTATTTTCCATTTGTTCATCAAATACTATTTGTTACCACCCCAACTAATTTATTTTGAGAAGAGCTGTTCTGAATAACATAAACTTATATGGTACCTCATTTTGCCATATTGACCTTATAGAGCTAAAACGATGTGCAGCAGAAAGTTGCCGCTCCCTGCAATGCATCATTCAAGCTAATAAAAACAAAGCATGATCATATTGCTAGGTTAGCTACATTTCAGTTACAGGAACCTACTAATGAATAACCTTGGTAACATTTCCACAACATGCTGAGCAGCGACAAAATAAAACCGGAGGACCTTTGATAGTTCTTTCTCACAATGTGAGAAATGAAAGAAACTGAACTTTAATGCCGTAGAAAAAGGCTAATTTAGCGGAATGATGTTGACCAGCATGTTTCAGTGAAGTTAGGTTAAGCATAAATATTATTTGATCGTCAATCATATTGGTTAGCGCGTCAGGCTTTATGCTACGTTAAGACCGGACGCAAAGCGAAATTTCACCTCGCGTTACTTGCATGAGTTTGATCGCGGGGTAATTCATACATACTAAACTCTTATGCACGACATTGATATGTTCCTCCCTGCTCCGTGCTCTTCAGCACTGTGACCGGTGTAAGTAAATGCAGCATAGTTGAGAGGGCTGGGTTGGAATCTTGGCTTAGGCCTTCCAATGTGGAGTTTGCATGTTCACCCTGTGCTTTTGTTGTTGTTTTTTTCCAGGTACTGCCAATTATATTGTCCATATGTGTGAATGTGAGTGTGAATGGTTGTTTGTCAATATACTGTGTGCCATGTCTTTGCCTGGTAACTTGTCCGGAGTGTACAGGAATGCGATAGGCTCCAGGTCACTCACATTTCTATCAAGTAAACATAATTGATGGACAGATGTCAATGATCTGTTCAACAGAAGATCATTATCCAATGTTGTTGGCAAGAACAGTGATCATCATTTGTCACCAGAAAAAAGTAAACATGGTTTGAAGTGGAAGCAGCTGTTTGAACGACAGTTCTGGTATCCAACGGACATACCTTGCACACACAACCTCTAACCATGTAACAGTGCAATTCAAAATCAAGTGGACTTATGGTTTTACAACAACCGTATTCTACATCTCCACTGTGACTCATTTGACATAACACCCTTGAGCTAAATTGGACTCTCTGACATACTGAAACTGTTTCACAATTCAGGTGTTTCCGGCCCAGACAATTTCCCTCAGTGATGCTGTTGTTAGTTTTGTTCATTTTCAGGGTGACTGTGAATCACAATTTGTAATCACATTGGTCTATCCACCTCACTTAACTCTTTTTTTTTGCGCCTCTGTGATTTACCTTGCCGTGGTTTGAAAAGTCATGATTGTTTATATTCAGGGACCCCATCCTGAATACACTCCAGAATTGATTGCGTCCAGCAGGTGACATCACAGTTGTTCTCTTCCCCCAACACTCTTCCTGTCTATCCTTGAGCCCATTTCTCTTGGCAATAAACAATTCGAGAAAAAGGCTCAACGGCAACTCAAACGTAATACCATGTAGCAAGCTCAGCAGGTGACTGGGTTTCTGGCTGTCTATCTGGTAGGGTGTTAGCCACCAGAGGAATAGGGCTTGTGTGCACCTTCTGATAGGTATGAAATCAAAAGTCCTCATGCAATCCAAATCCAAACCACTTTTACAGAGGTCAACTTTAGACAACAGATAGGCAAAAGTTGATAATTGTGGAAATGGGTGATTTCTCATTTCACAAGCAAGATGATGCTAAAAAAAATGGAGGTGGAAACATAATAATCCGTCTGCTAACTGAACTAAAAGTTGAAGTTGTCATGCTGCAAGTCAGAAATCACATAAAATGTAAGCACTGCATTATGTTTAAATTGGACTAATTTAAAGGCGAGTGACAATTAACCATTGAACTACACATTGGGGAAAAAACAATTTAAATATTCTCCATATCACCACAAAAACAACAAATGATAAACCTAACCAATAGCTAGCTTGCCTTGTAGTATTATACTCCACAGTCTCCACTTTGTTGCAACGGTTTGCTTTTTTGCTCCCCTCAGTCTCCCCTCAAATTACATTTTTTGAGCCAACGCAGTGGCATGGGCAGCTTAAAACAAGACCAGAAAAAGATGACATAGCTAAAACAGTTCATTAAACCGTGTCCAAAGGATCACAAGGGGAGGAAATAAGACTAATGTACAAGGGATATTTATTTTTAAAGAGAGATTCTGATGACTGAATTAGAGTAACAGAAGGGCAGTAAATGTGCATGGGGGGTGCAGACATGGGAGGCTGTCGGCGGCAGGTATCAAAGACAGCTAATATTCAGAGGGCTAAAGTTAAAGTGCAGTCTGAAAGCCAGAATAGCTTTCATCTGAGAGGAGAAGATTAAAATCAGTGGGACATCACAGTAAGGCAATATGAAGCCGGAATTAGAGCAAATCTTTCTCTCCCTCCCTCACACACACACACACACACAAACACATGCATGTACGCACACACATAGACAGTCTCTGACAATAAAGCAATTACTTGTCATTAATATTTAAGAGTCCAATCCCCATTCATATGTGCTATATAAAAAAAGATGAGCAGACTGAAGAACTGACCGTTGAGATAATCATAGTGGGCCAAACAGAGAGAAATGAACATCAAGCTGTTTTATGTTTTAATGAAAAAAATGTATCCCACTTGCACCAGCAATTAATGGCTTCACGTCCAAAATGAGGAAACACTACCATTTGGGCTTTTTTTGTTTGCTAAAATGAGATGAAAACCTATCAAGGTGGCTTGAAATAACAATGGATTTTTAATCTGGGCTCTGTGATTTACTGGTTGGAGTCTAGGTCTTCAGCCATCAAAATCATTAAGCAAAGGGAATCAGGGCTATCCTTCAGCAACATTGGGAGACACTTGACAGGATGAGTATGTGCAAAAATGCCAATTGAGATTGCGTTTGTGGGGAACGGCTGTTAACCAATGAGCTGGATAGAGCGTGGCCATTTCTCTTGAATAGAAGTTGGTCAAGGCCTTTGACGGATATCATCATGTTACCAGTGCAAGTAGGTGACTAGACTTGTGACTACATTTTCTACAATAGTGCAGTGGAAAAACACAGAGACCCCATGCATACATTTTCTATCACGCTTATCCACTTTGGGGTTGTGGGTGAGCTGCAGCCTATACCAGCTGACTTTGGACGAGAGACCGGTCTGGACTGGTCCCCAGTCAATTGCAGGGGACATTTAGACAAGCAACTATTCACACCTATAAATACATATAAACAAACATTCAGGTAATAATTCAATAAAGCATGCATGTTTTGAAGTGTAGGAGGAAACCGGAAACCCACGCAAGCAGGAGAAGAACAGGAAACGTAGCGATTCGAACCCACAAACTCTCAGCTGTAGCTCAGTCAATGCACAAAATACATTGTATAAAAGGTCTGATTAACACAGCAGTTGCTGTCAGACTTCTACTAAACATAAGCCATCTCCTGATCACAAACATACAGTTGCTTACAGTTTCTTAAAACAGTGTAAAAACCAGAATGTACTACATGTTGACACAGACATTACTTTGTGATAACACGGAGCTGACTGCTCTGATAAATTACAATGAGGAACGACAAAAGCCTGTTTTTAACTATCCGTCAAAGTCGGCTTTATCCCACTGTTGCTGTTTTTGAACCGAATAATGGGTTCTGGTTGGACTCCGCCAAGGCTGCCCTTTGTCACCAATTCTGTTATTAACTTTTATGGACAGAATTTCTAGGTGGAGACGTTTGAGTGTGTTTGATCTGGTGGCCCAATTGACTCTGATGTTAACAGAGTTATTAGGAGGCTTATTAGTCAGGGTCCGAGCTCCATCTTAATCCCCTCACAATTCCATCATTACTGCAATTCTGGCAGGTTCATTACGGCCCTGCTGTCGGGGTTTGAGGAACTGCCGGTGCCAATGCTGAGGTTCACTATGTTTGTGGTGGTGGGGGAGTCACGGTAAAGAAAATGACCCACATACATCCCCGTGTGATGCAGGAGGAGGATGCACCCAACACTTGTGGAGTTAAACTACAGCTGTAAAGGTAGCTTAATGGAGCAATTAGCATCTATGGGTTTGACGTTCAATGAAAATTAACTGACTATTGAATTGCATTTCTAAATTAATATAAAAAATAAAAAATGCATTTCTAAGACATATACCAGTTGTAGATGGTTTGGGGTAGCTAAACTACTTCACATTCAACAAAATAAGCCAAATGATTCTCGTCAAGAGATTCAACAGCTGAAAATCCCCTCTCTGAAGGCAGATACGTTGACACACTACATTCACCATCCTGGGGAACCTCACCCCAGCACATCACACCATGTACAGTATTTGATGTACTGTATGTTCCACAAAACTGCACAATTTAATTTTTTTAGTTCAAAATGGTCCTGCAACAAACTTTGCTAACTTTTTAGATTTTAATAGCAGCCAGTTTAGGCGGCAAACGAGTTGCGTCTGAACAGGAAAAGTGTTATAAGGTAGGTATAATGACCTTATCATTTCACCAGAGCAGGGGAAGCAGCAGACTATTCTATGGCAACCTGTTTAGGCAACCAAAAAGGGATAAGTGGTAGATAAGCGGTAGAAAAGCAATGGGAGGATTTTTTTTTCAAATTCATTTAGTTTATTGTTTTTTTCCCCCCAAGACAAGATAGTATTTATCGTAGGAATGGAATAAAACAAAACAACCAAAAAAGACCCAACAGAGAAGCAGGAGAGGTGAGCCTGAGACTATAGGCTAAACCTCGACACATTCAAATGCAAAAGCTAGGTACAACCCCAATTCCAATGAAGTTGGGACGTTGTGTTAAACATAAATAAAAACAAAATACAATGATTTACAAATCGTGTTCAACTTAAATTTAACTGAATACACTACAAAGACAAGATATTTAATGTTCAAACTGATAAACTGTATTGTTTTTCGCAAATCATCATTAACTTTGAATTTTATGGCTGCAACACGTTTCTAAAAAGCTGGGACAGGTGGCAAAAAAGACTGAGAAAGTTGAGGAATGCTCATCAAACACCTGTTCGGAACATCCCACTGGTGAACAGGCTAATTGGGAACAGGTGGGTGCCATGATTGGATATAAAAGGAGCTTCCCTGAATTGCTCAGTCATTCACAAGCAAAGATGGGGCGAGGTTCACCTCTTTGTGAACAAGTGTTTGAGAAAATAGACAACAGTTTAAGGACAATGTTCCTCAATGTACAATTGCAAGGAATTTAGGGATTTCATGTTTATTTTCATTAAAAAATATGTTCTTTTTAGTGTTAGTTAGGTAGTTATGGCTCACAAAAATTGTCACTTTGAATTGTCAAATTGATTAAATTTTCAATGACAGTCTGTTTAAGGCAGAAAACTAGTCAGGCTGGAATTAATTGAGCTCTCTATCAGTCACTGCCAAGTAGTGCAATCAATTACTGACGTCAAGATGTAGCAACTACAAAGCATAACCTTATTCATACCGAATGTTTGCTGACATTTGTTTTTAATGACCAAAAATGAAAAGATTTATTATACCCAACCCTAATAGATGTAAGAGGGTAATTGTCAGAATGTGGGCCATAAACTAAAGAGACATAAACCTGCCAGTTCCCAAGCACAACAATGAATGAACTACATGAGGCTGTCTGAGAACACAGCTGCTTAGTGTCTGGAGAATTTACAGCAACGTGGGAGCGGATTAATGATGTTTGTAAGAAGAATGGAAGAATACAAACAGTCTGGTGGTGGCACAGTGTGGGTGGGGCTTAATGATAAGAAATACCCAAGCACGGCAAGGAAAAGAGAGACAAAGATTCTGTAACCTCTGATGAAGAAATCTGCGACAGCAGCTAAAGATTAGCTTGTTTACACAACCACAATTCATGTCGGGCCTCCTGCAAGTCCGGCAAACCAAAGCAAGTATTTCAAACAGGTGACAAGGGATCTGACAAGGACAGTTGTGTCTCCTACATTATGCATCATT
Organism: Phyllopteryx taeniolatus; assembly: GCF_024500385.1. Lineage (NCBI taxonomy): Eukaryota > Metazoa > Chordata > Actinopteri > Syngnathiformes > Syngnathidae > Phyllopteryx > Phyllopteryx taeniolatus. The sequence continues at coordinate 10,712,424 of NC_084511.1, read as the reverse complement.
ATAGGTAAAGGGAGGAAAGGATGAAATGTACCTCGCAACATCAATGAGACCCCATAATGAAGGCTTAAAGTCTGATGTCATATATTCATGGCTACAACCATACCGGCCGGCATCCCTAAAATCTTGTATGAAATCAATACTCATTATTGTCAAAGATGCATAATGAATACATGAGGCATAATGAGGGGGATTTTAGTTTCAATCCATCACACTGTTGTATAAGGAAGCCTTGTCCATCACCACATGATGTGAGGCAAGCAAGGAAACGTTTCGGGGCTTGCAAAGTTTACCAGCATCCATCTTATTTCACATTGAAGTGCAAAAGTTCCAGCTGAATGGATTGCCTTTCAAATGCAGCGGGCCATGGCAACACACATTCAATCCTGGATTGAATCTGATTTGATCCAGAGAGCCACACAAAGGCAAAACCCACTGATTGATAAAGCCAGGCCGTAGAGGAGGGGGGGAAAGTCAATAAAGAAGCGTATTAAGAAGGAAAGCAATGGTGGTGAGGAAGAAAAGAAGAAGAGCGAGAGAAAAGGCGAAAGCAAATAGTAACGGACTCTTTCAATAAGACACGGACCGGTTGTTCTTAAAAGAATATTTCATGTATTGTACACATGTTGAAAAGATGAGAGCGAATAGAGATGAGTGGCTGTGATAATGTACTGTGAGTTGAGGTACACAATTTTTCTATCTCAGAGAATTCGATGGTGTCAAAGATGAAAGAAAAATAGAATAGAATCGATTTCCACACCTTACTCATTGAGTAACGCATGGCTAACTCCACTAAGAGATCACTGTAAGTCTTTAAACCAGAATACAAAAAGGATGTAGAATGAATGGACTTTGTGATACCATTATATTACATTTTGTATTCTAAAAAAGTAACTTGTTAAAAATACATAACATTTAAAGAACACATTCACCTCGCATAGAATCTAGAGGTCAGCTTGGATACAGGACCCAGCTCACCGGTGACCCTAATGAGGATAAGAGTTATGGAAAGTAGATTAATCTCTCTCTCTCTCTCTCTCTCTCTCTCTCTCTCTCTCTCTCTCTCTCTCTCTCTCTCTCTCTCATATATATATTTGTACTTTTCCAACCTTTTTTTTACCATTAAGTGTTCACTTTATGTCGTATAGTGATATATTGATTTACTGGCCTGACTTCTGTGCAGACATCTTAGGTTCAATACCCACTCAGCTACGGTCCAAATGTGAGTGTGAATGGTTGTCTGTCGCTATGTGCACTGTACCGTATTTTCACGACCACAAGGCACACTTAAAAGTCTTAGATGTTCTCCAAAATGGACGGGGCGCCTTATAATGTGGTGCACCTTATGTGTGCACTGAGTTCCAAAATCTGTAAATGTTGTTGTGCGATTTTGATGAGCGCTCCGCTTGACTGACTGGGAGCATTTCCTGCCGACACGCTGCTTATATAGAGGAAAGGCGGACGTGACTGAGGACAGCATGCGGACGTTAAAGGGTGCACGTGAAAGAGGACGCTAAAGGCACGCCCCCGGTAGGTATATAGTGCCGGTCTGTGCATCGGTTTGGCTAAGGACCCCCGAAAATGGCACCTCCAAAGAGACACACTTACAAAGCACAGTTTAAACTGCAAGCTATCAGTTACACGGAGGAACATGGGAATCGAGCAGCCGCGAGAGAATTCAAGATCAACGAATCCATGGTTCGCAAGTGGATGCCTGGGCGAAGGTATCTGCTTTGACTGTTGTCCGAGCTTTCGCGAAAGCCGGCATCATTCCTGAACAGCCCCCCGGCAACGAGACTGACTCCGACAATGACGAGAGGGAACCCGGCATGTTTGATAGAGAACTTGCTCAGCTTTTCATTTCGGATACATAAGATGAGGACTTTGATGGATTTGTGGATGAGGATTGATAAAAAAATAACGTAACGTATGTGTTAAATGTAGAAATAGACCCCGTAACTGAGACTGCGCCTTTTAATACGGTGCGCCTTATGGTCGCGAAAATACGGTAATTGGATGTCAACTATTCCAGACCTTTCGCCCCAAGTCAGCTGGGGTAGACTCCAGCTGCCCATGACCCAGGACAGGGTAAGTGGTAAAGAAAACATTGGACGATAAGTAATTTCAACATGTTAAGATTAATGAGAATCCCACACAGCAATTTTCTCACAAATGATTTTGAGATTTGTGTCTATTTTGATGGCTTTGCTGAGAAAATAATCATATAATCTGATCATATGCACTCATAAAAAGTGAGAGACAAAACTGAAGGGGTATAATGTTGCTTTGTCGTTTTAGAGACTTTGACTCACACTAAAGATGTGAAAATTCAGGATTGCCATTGCGTTCTTTTCTTTCCTTTGTGCTGTAACCCTTAGAAATGTGGCTTTAACAGATGTCTTTTTTTTGCAACATTAACTGAGGGCAGCTCTAGGGAATGCATTTCCACCTGCTTGCCTCATCCTGTGTGATACACAAGAGCACACACTGATACAGCATTAATACCTCCCTTTTTCGTTTAAAAATAATTTGTTCATTTTGAATTTGAAAAATAGTATACAACAGAGAATTATTTTTACCAGTGAATCAGCGGAAACATAATGGTTCCAAGAAGCTGAGGTTACAACAGGAGCCTCGTGCGACACGCATTGTGACACATTTTAGGCATTTTACACACAAACCCACTCTGGCTGGCTCCACCACCTCACGAGTAGGTTGGATATTAAACATTAAACATCATTTTTCATTCATGAGAAAATCATGTTCTGTTTTAACAATCCAGGCATAAGAGCTGAGGAAGGGAAGTTGCTGCAGGGGTAATTGATATGGATCCAGCAAAGGTAACTCACAGGGGAAACGCTGGATTGTAAATTCTTACCCTACCAGCGGGGATATAGCCTATCTATTGAACTTTTTTAAGCCCTAAAGAGGAGAAAGGGGATGTTAATAAAGAATTCAAGAGGTCATTCAAAGGGGAATTAAAGTGATGTTTTTTGTGGAACTCCCCATGGTGAGATGCAGTCTTGCAGTTAGAGATTATTACGTCCTCCTTATAATTTTTTCAGTTTGTTAGTTTTCACTAAAATGAAATGAGGCACGGGCCAAGTACCCATTATGATTTTCATCATTTGTAACATTTCCTAATATAGAGTACAATGTTTGTCACAAAAGGGTCCAGGACTGGTGTCGAAAAAGATAAATTGTTCCATTTTTCCTTTTTGTGACCCTCAGTGCAAAAAGTTTGAAAATCCCAGATTTAGTCTTCAATGAACCTAAAACATGCCTCCCTTGCAAGCACGAGGAGAACATGCGAACTCCACATAGGAGGGCCTGAGATAAGATTTGAGCCCAGAACATTTCCACTGTCAGGCAAATGTGCTAGCCACTACAGTACCATGAGGACACAAACATCTTATATGTTTTCTTTATCTGAAAAACCAATCCAAAATATACTTTTTGGGGTTAAAAAAGCCACAACAATTGGAGATACTGTAAATGCTTTTTGTTGGACAGCATCGACATGTGCCAACAGGGGGTATTCAACCCTTCTGTTCGGTAGGGCAACCTGCAGGTAAACATGCTGCACAATGCACAGTCACTGTAGATTATTTTGACAACATTTCAAAAATGCAACACCGAAAATGTGTTTCCACGCTTTGTGTGTGCATGGCATATTCTGCTTATAATGCCTATTAATGCGATTGGTTCTTTTGCCATTTGGGGCGTATCAACCACACGCACACCTGAGTTTGATTAACTGTCTGCACACCTAACCAAAGGAACTACATTTTCTTGAAATACACACAAATCACACTAAGAGACACATTTTGGGTATAGAGGAGAGGATGGGCCTTACTCTGCATGAATGGAGGTCTCCGCTTTCTATTTCAATGACAAGAGGTCCTCGGTTTACGACCACACAAACATATGAGGTTAAAAATGGTGTGCAAGAGAAAATGAATATCTGGTCAGTTATCACTGTACTTTCATTTGTTTATACTTATGTCCGATAAGTGTTTGTCTTACAAATATTAGTAGGATTTTTTTGTTGTTGATATTGATCTCTTAGAAGTGTTTTTACTCCATATATAATTAAGACTTTACAACAATGATACCTCAGTCATACCCAACAGTTTGGCAGACAGTGAACAACTAAAGACCAAGTTAAGTGTTTGCGTCAAGCTGTTTATTCCCACTCTTACTTGAAGTTTACTTTAAAACTAACATGAAACAAAGAGAATTACATTTAGTTTATTTAACCATGCAAGTTTGTCTTACGAAAGTCTGCTAGCTTAATGCTAACAAACAATGCAAAACGTCATAGATGGGCTAATGAAATTAGCATCAATGTTGGTGGAACTATAAACCTCTAAACAACGTATATTTGAACACGACACATGTAGACAGAGCCTACAACAATACTCACAATCAAATATTATTCATCGTCTGCGAAAACCGCCCGCTAATATATTAGTATGGCGGTCATGTTAAAGTGCACACACCAGAATCAGGAGCACAAATCCCCATTTAATTATGATCGCAAAAAACTTTTTTATGTTTTTTTTGTATTGAGGTATGTTTTTACTGTATGTTTTTTTTTCATAAAGTACAATATCTTTATAGTTTTTCCACTTTTAAATGATCTTTCTTGCACTGTACAGTTTTAGTTTTTTTTAATCTTTGTTATTAAATGCTTTTAAGTTGTGTTTTATTGTTCTCTTTACTTTTAAATGATTTTAATTATGTAAAGCACATTGAGTTACCTTGTGTGTGAAAACCATCCAATCCATTTTCTGTACCGCCTATCCTCACTAGGGTCGTTGGTGGCTGGAGCCTATCTTAGCTGACTTCGGGCGAGATGCGGGGTACACCCTGAAGTGGTTGCCAGCCAATCAATCGCAGCGCACATAGAAACAAACAACCATTCGCACTCATGTTCACACCTACAGGAAATTTAGAGTTTTCAATTAACCTATCACGCATGTTTGTGGGATGTGGGAGGAAACCGGAGAACCCGGAGAAAACCCACGCAGGCATGGGGAAACATGCGAACTCCACACAGGCGAGGCCGGCAAACTCCACACAGGCGATATGCACAAATGTGGCTTTTGTCACCACCCTAGGAACGTAACTCCGTCATAAACCCTTTGTAACTAAAACAAACTGCAACCATGTGAGAGGTAAGTCTAAAAAAGATATCTACAGTTAAACATTCAAGTGTCAATTTAAGAAATAAGGTTTCTGGCAGATAACCTTAGGTGAAATGTGACTGGTGGCCCTGTACCTGCCACTTTATTAAACCTCGCTACAGCCTCCTCACTTTTCATCTGTATTATGTCAGGAAATCCCCCTGCAGGTATCGAGGCAAAATTTCGATTCATTTCACAGATATATAGAAAAAAAGACTGATCAACTTAGTTTGAAAACACGGGGCCTGTAAGAAAGCTGTTGGTAACCAAACAGATGTTGGGTGTATGTCGAATGATTGAACGATGGGTATACTTATGTCTACATAGCATAACAGAGCTCACTTTTTTGACTGGTCAGCACTTGACAGGGCTTGAACTTCTCCCTCTACTGCTGTTTGAATTAGTGGGGCAAAATACACTCAAACACACAGACACACGGATGCACATATAAACACACTGTCAAAAGGGGGCTTATCACACACCACATCACCATGAGGGTAAAGTGCTTCCACATACACAATTCCATACATAAACAAAGCCTCCCTGTACAGTGCTTGAGTTATATTCATCAGCAAGTTAGGAAATGTTGGTGAAACAAATTGGCCAGGACAAGAAAAGTCCCAGAGAAAAAAAAAAAAAAGCACAAAAAATAATTAATGAATGTACTGTAGGAGTGGTTTGGTAGACCGGAAAAGGCGAGAAACACATCCAGCAAAATACTGGAGAAACGTATCCCTTTGGTGCGCCCACACAAAATGCTGATTGGAAAAACGCAAGTCTCGTCTCGGCTACAAAGACCAAATACGACATGCAGTCGCATTGCGATAAAAATTCCATTAACATATAGCAGGAGCATTGCTATCACGAACAGCCACAAAGCTGAGAATTAAAGGCAATCTGCCACTGTTTAATATTTTAGGGAGTGTCACAAGAGTGTGTGAGGACAATAATGAAGCAAGGAGGGACTTGTGTGTGTCTGTGTTTGTGTGTTAATGGGGGAGGGGACAGTGGAGAAGTGAAAAAGATGAGATGGCGCCTCATTTCTTACCTTTGCTCTGTGACGAGAAACAGTGAGAGAGCTGTGCAAACAGGTCAGGATTCTCAAACTTCTCTTCTTTCACTTTGATCCAGATGCAATTCTCCGCCATTTCCTGCGGCACTATCTGCAGTAACACAAGGATTCCATTATCAAGCCAATCAGAGAGCGCAAAAAGTGCCACTAGAAAAAAGTCTCAGTTGTTATTGTATGTTTTCTATGTGCGCACACACGGACACACATCCTTGTTTTTGACTTCTTAGGCTGGATTTACACTGCAGTTTCAAGTTCCCAATTCACATTGAATGTCTATATTCGATCTGCTTGACTGTCTATTTAAAGTGTACACGTGATGACACATATCCAATGTGACTCTGCGTACAGAGACGGAACGCAAGAAACAACAAGCATGCTCAGAAGCCCAAATTGAAATGGAATAACTCTAGTGTTAACAACGGGCAGGAATAACACGCAAGTACAGTATCCCCCGCAGTCAAGCGCAGGGCACATATCTGATTCTGTGTATTTCTGTTTTTTTTTTTAATTGTTTATTTATGTTTATGTTTTTTTTGTTTTGTTTTTTTAATGCTGCTACGTGTAAAGCATATCAAAATCATGCCACTTGAGATATGAATTGTGTCACTTGGATCATGCAGTGTTAATCCACCCTTAGTACCGGTGTAGGAAACAAACAAACAAACAAAAAATAATACAACTGTCTCCATTGTAGTGTTATGTGTCTGATAGCGTAAGACTTGTGTTGGGATTCATTTAAGGCATTATGTGTAATAATGCAAAACATGACCATGATCTAATAAAACAGCTACCACAAGATAGGCATGTATAGCTAGCGCTTTTATTTTACGTAATAGAAATAGCTGAAGTACATTTTGGGTACTGTAATTTTAAGTTAAAACAAGGAAATGTTTAATTGAACCTTGTCATTTTGTTAAATAAATTATGAGAAGTAAATGTGTAATCTTTCGGAATGCCTTTATCAAAAATAAGGAAAATAATTAAAACTTGTAGATATACTGTATTTAAAATAAGCACCCGAAAAACCTGCCTAAAGAACAAGCAAATAGGAATTGTTAAGATTCTGTATATGAGGTTGACATCTCACCTCATTGACTCACAGGTACCTCAAAACTAATGCTTTCTCACTAATAACAAGCAATATGTCTTGAAATAATGTATCCTTTTGTTGAAATATGTTCCTAAATAAAGAGTAAAACAAGAACAATAAGTCAATATCATACCAGAACAAAAACAAGCACAGTGCCCTTGTTTCAAGGTATTTTATCTTGCTGATGTTTATGTTTTTGCACTGTATGTGGTTCTGATATTTTTACCCCGAGGTTGCATATCACTATGGAACTATTCTTGAAATATGATGTTAAAATATTGATAGAAACAGAGGGTTGTGAGAAAAACAAAAAATGCCTAAAATGCGGGAACTTTACTACTGTTAAATTTCTTACAGATATGTAGGGGTTTAAGCAATCTATAATGTAAAAATGATTTTATTTTAAGCATGACTCTCTTCTATTTTACTCATAATTATTTCATCCATTCCTTTAGTCACATCAATTTGCCGTAATTATTAGTACATGACTCTGCTTGTATCGACTTTATATATAACTTAAACGCATTAAATGTATCACACAGTTCTGCTTCTATCCGAAATGTAACTGTGGCTTTAATTGTATTCCTCAGACTTGCCCTTTATTTTCCCTCCACTTGTGACTGGTAAAGCAGTGCCACCACATCGCCACAAAGTGGGAGGCATACTGAAATTGTGAATTGAGAAAGATATGTACTATTAAACCTATTTCTGATGTCAGTGGCAATATCACTTTAACTACTGTATCTACTAATTGTCCATACTATACTATACATGGAGCTATGGTTTAGTGATTGCTGAAAACTTACTTTCCAAAGTCCTTTGATTTCTTCTGTGTCAGGACATACTGTGGCTACAATTGTTATGAAAAATAACAACTTTATACAACTAATTCCCATTTGCCACCGGCGCACGTGCACTTCCAATCTACGAAGGCAGGAGACTGTTTTGCCTGTCAAAACAATACATTGTTTGTCCTCAGGTGCTTATGAATTTTATTTGCATTACCAAACCATTCTTCCTACAAAGCAAAGCTATTCTTCAACGCACGCTATAACTACTTCTAAACATAGACTAGTCACAATGACAAGACTAATCACGGTGACATCATCATATAAATTAAACATTTATACATAAGGAAGACTTACAGGTACAGTACCTGAGAATGAAAAAAATGCTAATTTTATATTTCTGAGATCATAAATAACTATCCTCTTATTAGTTTATGTATAAGAATCCTACATATATTTGCATTCATGTTTTTTTCAAAAAGGTCAACTGAAATCTAACATAATCTGAAGAAATGTGTCACTGGCCTAAAGTTAAAAATGTAGAGGTAGCTTCAGAAGAAGTTACAATGGCACAGTGTAGTCAAAAAGAACTACATTAAATTAACAAAACATTAAAAAAAAAAAAAAAAGAATCCAATGAAATGGTTATTCTAATAAAATGGCACACTAATGTAATTCAGTGTTGATTCAATTATGCTCAAAACGTGGACTTCTAAGGGCATTTGAGGAGAGGGGATTGTTTACTTTCGGATCCTTGGGACTGCTTATTGGGTATTGACTTGACTAGAGGCTTCAGAATAGATCTCCTTTTTTGGTATTTCAGGTTTAATTCAGTTAGATGACGAAATCAGTCATATCATCTTTGTACAGTGGAACCTTGTAGGTTGACCACAATCTGCTCAGATTCAGAAGCACTGTTCAATCTCTGATTTGTTAACATTATGACATGAGGAATAGGAATAACCTTTCATGACTGCACAGTCAAAGTTTTAAGTGACATTTTAACATTGGCAACTGTAATGGGAAAAAAAAAAAGTTAACTGTGCTATAGTAAAAAGAAAAGAAAATGATGGCGTTGACTTCACCCAATCCACTTTTTTTTTTAAACATTCATCATTCAAATATAAAAAATAAGGTATCTTTGTGGGTGGCACGGTGGATTTTATGCCCCATGTATGTGATTCCACAGCATCTTTATTTTGTTTTGAAGGACAAAGTTGGATTCTTCGGAAGATGTAGTTGATGTAAATTCCCTAGTATTGCTGTGTTTTATGCTTGCATTGCTCAGACAAGGTTTTTAACTGTGTGTATTTTATGTCAGGCACCTTGTTGGGCAGCTAAGGAGTCTTTGGAAAGACATTTTGTGATTGTGTGTGGTAGTTATTGTTTTCTTTTATCATTGAAGCATGTCTATGTTTGCGATTAAAATATCAAAAATAAATATCCCAGGCAGTACAATGCAGACAGAGCGAGTCATTCCCTATGATTGCTGTGTTTTTGTGCATGCATTGTTTGGTGCATGTATTTTTTTTCACGCACCTTCCTGGGCAGCTATTGGGTCCTTAGAAAGACATGTTGAGTTTATTGGAATAATTTGTTTAAGCCGATCAAATAAGGTTCCCTGTGATACAACTCCATGATTTGTGGTGCAGTGAATATAGACTCAGCATACCTTGTTCCAGTTGACTCTCTTCATCACCGTCTCAGGCTTGTAAACGTTCTTGGGCTGAAGTCCGTATGGGAGTTTGAGGACAGGAAGTGAAGGAGGTGGTGGAGGTCCACCCGGGCCCCCAAAGAAAGGTGGAGGTGGCGGGGGCCCGCACCCGGGCGGTGGCGGAGGAGGGGGAGGACCCCCGCCTGGAGGAGGAGGCGGAGGCGGTGGAGCGGCAGCATGGCCGGGCAGGGGAGGCGGTGGCGGTGGAGGACAGCCGCCCGGCAGAGGTGGTGGAGGAGGGGGCGGTGGAGGAGGGGGCGCTGCGGCACCTCCCGGTTGTGGCGGCGGAGGTGGCGCTCCAGGCACAGCTGTACCAGCTGCAATCTGCAAGAAGGCATAGATGTCTTTTTTTTTTCTTTGCTATAATCAAGATTCCAAATATGTTTCTGTAACCTGTTCAGAGGCTTTATTGTGTTGCCAAAACGATTTAAAGACTTCCATCTTTATTCGCTTTGGAGAAGAAAAAAAAATACAAAAGAAAATTGCTTTCGTTCTGCTTTGCAGCCTCAAAATATACAACTACTGAACCTCACGACCGCAGCTGAGACTGAGAAGAGGTAACACAGTCCCTAAGCATGTCGCCACTGTCACTTTCACCACATAAACACTGCACTAAAACTATGCAAATATGGCAATTATGGACACCAAACATGGAGACGGTGTGAGCTTCTTAGCTTATTAGACCTGTGCATTGTCCAAACCAATTTTCCCTTATGAACATCCTCCAAAGTCACTTGATTGCATTTGCCTAGAATGTGATTGGCATCTTTTCTAAATATGTTCTGATTCATTATGAATGTTTATTAGGGGTAAAATGAGAGCTCCTATCAGTGACAATACACGTTTGATGATTACGTGTCTGTCAATCTCAAACCCTCTGTGGCCCATTTCCTCTTTCAGTGCTAATCCTGTATCAGTAAATGGAAGGAAATTAACTGCTAAATCAAGAGCGTGCTTGGTTTCCATATTGATGGTGGGCTCATATGAAAGCATTCTGAGTCATACAGTAGACTCAATGAGGAGGTCAGTGTGGCAGGTAATTAACTCTGAAGGCTATGTGATTAAGTCCTATGTCCCAATCTCATCTCTGATAGTAAATTTAATTGTAACGTGATTACTTATGAAAATTGCACTCAACAAGCAGGAAATGTGAGTGGGTAAAAACATTACAGCTGTTTGATTTATGTTTATCGACAAGAGTACAATACTCATATCTGTGAAAACAGGGTTTCGACGGTCCTGTCAAACGAGTTTACAAACAGGGCGTGGCGAAGCAATATGTCATCATGACGTAAAATAATTCAAGCTTAGCTTTTGCTGTTTTATTATTTGAATGTTTTATATTCATGGCCCAGAAGTCTTTATGTTACACACACTACTGCAATTATGATTGAATTGCTTCAATAACGTAGGTTAGTGATAAAACTATGGCGCGTTTGACTTTTTGGCTGAGGTCATCGCCAAAGGAATGGAACTCCGCCAAAAAGCGTGGACACCTTATTCAAAACGTATAGTAGTTTCATCAGTGTTTCTGACAAGATGTCCATACTGGCTCATTCAACAGGTTCGTTTACAAGACAACAACCTTGTCACAAACATGTTCCTCGCAAAAAAAAAAACACTATGCATGTCAGGCAAGTAGTTAGCGATATCACTTTCCCCAAATCGTCTTTTGAATACCTTTTGTCACCGTATATGTGTTTTTTGTCAATAATGACTTGTGACTGACTGTGTTGAACATATGCAACTCACAAAAAGTTTGGGAAATTCTGTGACATTTCAGGATGAATCAAAATGCACTGTAACCCATGAGCTTAATTGTATATTCTCTGAAATTATGAATGCACATTTCCAACATTTTCTTTTCCAGTACTTCTTGCACAAAGCGCTGTTCTCTAACAAGTATCTGAGCCACAACATTAACAACGGGTGTTTGATTCATGAACATTTGCCAAGGATGTCCACTTTTATGCCTTTCTTATACTCTTTTAGTTTCTCTGCATCTCTGCTCAGTGGCCACTCTCCTCTGACAACATCCTGTTTGAAGCCTTTCTATGGCGAGTCGATTGTTAGGTGTCGTCTCAGTCTCATGATGTCAAAAAATTAACAGCGTGATGAAGTATATTTGGTCATAGTATTTTCGTCATTTGTTGTTATGCTAGAGTGGCTCCATTTACCGGAGACAAATTCCTTGGGTGTCTTGCAACCTTACTTGGCCAGTAAACCTGATTCTGATTCTGAAGAGACTGTTTGAAGACCAATTTTAATTGTGCGAGGAAAATCTGGCGTCAATTCATGGATTAAACACTTGTTGTGAAGTTTGCAGTTCAGGTAATTGTTAGAGAACAAGTTGTGCCAGAACTACTGAAACTGAACATTAGGTCCATCCTGAAATTTCATGTGACAGCTGAATTTAAACTTATTGTGAATAGGAAAGCAGCATAGTGTGTAGCTGATGTACACGTTATGATCAAATTGCAAAAACAACTTGAGCCCACATGAATGGATCAAAATCTCTCTCAAAAAGATGCCTCCCTTTCCTTTCCCTTTGCAGTTGTAATTACCTTGTTCATAGATGCTGTTGTTCTGGAACAGGCTACAGAGTTACAGAACTTGCTGAGACTATTTTAACTATGTTGCTAGCCTAAAAAGCCTCTCAGATGAATTTTCGCCACATTGTGTAAACAAATTTCCTATACAGTTTTAAAAATGATCTTGTGTTATGCAGTGACAGCGTCTTCAACGTCAACTAGCACTCCAGTAGATGTGATCGCCCCACAATGTTGTGTGTGTCTAGTTTTATGTTCTGGGAAGTTACACACTGTAGTTCTGCCCAGTGGGCCTCACTTCTTGCCACTTCTCTGCATTTCTCCATGACAGTCCTTTTTATTTATTTTGTTTTAGAATGGTCTTTCACTTGACATAAATTGTAACATACCGGAAACACTGTTGAATCTTATTCCAAATTAACCTATTCATGTATGTTTGTCTGTTATATGACACAATTTCATATTCCTTTAGTTTATTGCTAAAAGCAACTTTAGATGTACAAAATGGGCCCAGGACAAGTGAAGACGAGGGTAATCAACAAGTGTTTCTCTTAACATATGATTTAAAAAATAAACACATCAAAGCTCGGATGTATTCACTGGCGTTTAAAGGGCCACACATGCAGTGAGGACACCCACCTTGGCTTCAGATTCCCTGATGAGTCTCTGAGCCTCTTTGAACTTGTCACTTTCAATAGTTAACTGCAGATGGCAAACACACACACACGCACGCACACACACACATACACCAGGCACAGGACACGCATGAGATAGCAAACAGAGGCACAAATGGAAAGGAGGGTCAGAAAGACAGTGAAGAAGACTAGTATGCTACACACTGTAGGACACATACAGTACAGTACACGAAGCACACTTCCATTAAAGTTGAAAGCATGGTCAAAGAGGGAGTGGCTTATCCAAATCCAGCGCATCACACATCCCTATTTTCCCTCAGTGAGCTTGTTTGATATAAGAGGTAGACTGTAGCATGTCCTTATGTCTTAAAACAAGATGTAATACATCGTGTCATCTCCGGTATCTTCAAAGGAAAATCAGCATGAAAAAGCAGAGTTAAGGTACATCTTCAAAACACTTCTTCCATTTGCTTTTTGTTCTCTTTTTGTCATTGTGAAATACATTCAATGTTCTTAGATGTTTGACAGCCATTTCTATGTGAATTATCTTGTTTGAAGATGTACTCCTGAGACAATGTGTTGTTTACAGCAGAGGTCCCCAACCACTGATGTGTGTGGTCTGTGGAAGATTCACTGCCATAAGAATGTCTTTAGTTATTGTGTCATTTAGGCTATGTTGACATTGCAGGTCAGTTCGGATTTGTTTGTCCAATGTGACGTGTATCTGATTTTTCCATGTCAATATGAACAGAACAATACAGATTTTAATCCGACCAAGGCCTCTTTCGTATGTAGATGTGAATCGGATGTGTATCCGATGCAAGTGTTGGACTAGTAGCTCACGCTCACCCGACCTGTACGTCATCAAAGACAACAAACGGCAAAAACGACAAAACGAGGCGGGATACACCCTGAACTGGTTGCCAGCCAATCGCAGGGTACATAGAAACAAACAACCATTTGCACTCACATTCACACCTACGGGCAATTTAGAGTTGTCAATCAACCTATCATGCATGTTTTTGGGATGTGGGAGGAAACCGGAGTGCCCGGAGAAAACCCACGCAGGCACGGGGAGAACATGCAAACTCCACACAGGCGGGGCCGGGGATTGAACCCCGGACCTCAGAACTGTGAGACAGACGCAAAATTGTTCAATAAAAATGTGTCAGGACTGAGCCGTGACCCAATGGTTAAGATCATCGCCTGCCATCGTGGGGGACCTAGGTTCAAGACCCCGACCGGACCATTCGCCAACATCTCCCAGACTCATAACTGTGGTGTCTTTGAGCAAGACACCGAAAATCCCCAAACTGCTCCCCAGGTGCTTAAGCTGCCCCCTGAATTCCAGTGCGCTCCACTAACTAGTGTGTGTGTTCACTGTGATGGATAAAATGCAGACAACAAATTTCGTGTGCATGCATGCATGCATGTTCATGACAATAAAGATGATTCTTCTTCTTCTATACACGGGGCCATATTTACTTCTGTAAACAGCCTCGTGCCTCGTGTTTGTGCGCAACATAACGTGTTTTGTGCGCATGCATGTCACTTTGTAGATTTCCAGTCAGAGTAGAGGTGACATTTGTTTTTGTAATGTGAATGACTTGGATCTAACAACAAATCTGAATTGGGCGACATGCCCTGCAGTCAGTGTGAATGTAGTTTTTGATAAATCTGCAAACTATAAAACAAAGTATTTTCAAAAAAATGGCTTCAATCAATGTGTAAGTTCCCATAAAAGTACATCAGGGACTTTGAACAAAAATAAAGCCATATGGATACGGCCACTCCAATGGGGCGATGTATTAAATTGCCGTCGGGACAGCTACAAAAATCAACACAACAGGGTGGGAGAAGTGAGTGTCAGGTGTTAAACTTCACACCTCAATTATTTTAATTGGCCACTCCACGTCAGTTTGGTTCACATAGAACAGCGAAACAGTAAAAACACAGGTTAAAAATGACAGTGATTTCTCAAAATAACCAGATCAGAGCTGTAACAAAAGATAGAGCAGTCTTAGCTTTTCACACAGAACCCAGCGAAGGACTGATATTACCGCAAAGGCTTTCACACAGGTAATTTAATAATGTCAAATTTAGAGTCTGGTGTGACGTATAAAACAATTGTCAGACAGTTTTGACACAAAACCAGGAAGGGAGAATTGAGAGTGAAATTTCACATCACCATTTTGGCATTCCCTTTTACACAGGCACCATCCTACCTTTGCCGCGACTCTTAGAATACCTCCAAAATCAGGACAATTGCGAGTCATTTGTTCATTCCTCCAATTCTGTATCAGCATCAGTGTCTGGCACTATGACAGTTCCTTTTAAACAGGTGCTGTCCAACATCTGCTAGGGTTCTGGTATTACTTCTACTACCCAATTAGCTAAGGCGGAATATTAATAGGTTGCCTTGATACACCCAGTCAGTGCTGTTTATATAAAACATTGAATAAAAGCAGATAAATCCCGGCATTACAAGGCAGTGTTAAAGGGGGCCACTGAGAATGGTGTCTACAGTAACAGAGACACAGGTCGTTTACGCAAAGGACTGCTAAGATCTAAATATTTTAGGTGCTGTAAATCTTTGTTGGACAACCTAAAATTAAAAAAACAAATTTTAATTCTACAAGATTACACTATGTTTGGTAAAGGCCAACACTGGAACTCAAGAGATTCATTTAAAGGGAAATGTTTGGGACATTGCACCATACATATTTTATTCTGGTGTGGTTTTTACCTGATGCCTCAGTTTACTTGGATAGGATCATGATTGTGTAAAAAAAATAAATCAAGTTCTAGCTTGAGTGGGCAGAATACTGGGGGAAGTGGTCCACCACTGTAGACCGCCAGCTCCTCCAGGGGGCCGATTGAGGTCAGCTACAAGTCTGTCAGCTTGTTAAAAGCTATTAATGGGATGGCACAGAGTTCTGCTGCGTACCACTGCACTGCTACATTATTCATTACATCTCCAGCCCAAATTGCAGTGAATAGCTTCCTTCTCCTACACTGCGAGTAAAAAGCTTGGGGGAGGGCGGATGATTCCCATGTCCCTTTGTTGATGTTTGCAGGCAGAGGCACAAACTTCACTCAATTAGGGGATGATCTAAAAGGCACATAAAACAGGCTGCTTGTTACAATGCCAAAGTTCCTGGTAGACCGACGCTCATTAAATGTGTCTGGTTGTGACAAACAAGGTGAGTACAAGTGACTCGGGCATGCATGAGTTTGAATATCTGACAGGCTATCTCTGGATGAAAAGTTAGGGTTAGACTCCAGTTCATTCTTTAAAAAAAAAAAAGACAAAACAACCTGCTTGTGATGGCTTTGATGGAAAGAGCCGAACGCATGATTTAAATGGTCTGCGCTTGCATCGTCAATGGCTTTTGAGGTGCCGTGTTTGTGCGGTTGAGATGGCAAAAGACACTCAAAATGAACAGCGAGGTTGTTGGTATGTTCACTGTTTGAGACATGATTTGAGCGGTACACACATGACTAACTCGCAGAAGATCAAAAATGCCACTTGGTTAGCTGTTACTGTCGTTGCGAAATTAAAACACACGTCCAAACAAACATCTATTTATGGGCCCTTAGGGAGACTTTCCATAACTTTGATTCCATCATTTGTTGTACCTCACCTCTCATCCAAAGTCAGCTGACATAGGCTCCAGCTCAGACAAATAGATAGATGAAACAATATGTAACAATTAAAACTGTTTAGAATTGTAATTACTTTAGATTAAAGTGTGATATCCGATTTGTAACTCATCTTTCCTATCATGTCCACATGTACCAATCTCTTTATTTCCTACATTTTTTATTGTTTTCAGGTAGCCTTTTCCCTTAAATGTGACACATTTTTGTGAAAATGTCTTAGGGTTGGGTTGTTATCACAAAAACTGTGGCACCTCAGTTTAGAAAATACATCATTCAGAGACTGTTCGTCAACAGAAGCAATTTTTGACATTAAAATGAATTTAAATAGAATGAATCAATTCCAGCCCCAGTATCAATTTATATTTACATTGTTATCAAGGGCTATTGCAGCTTTATTTTTAAAAGTAGTACACAGCTGCTTCACCAGGATGCATGATGTCAAGTGAAAGCCTCCTCTCCCCCAGTGGAACCTATTCCTCAGCTATTTGCTGAAAAACTCAACTATCTGCATTTTTGTATTCTTCTGTAACACCCTAAGATATCACAAGATGGTGGCAAAGCCCAGGCTACATTAGAAAGTAGTAATTGGTGTGAAGGGAGTCTGTAGAAATGATACATCTGGACTGAGAGACAGGCTTTGTATGTAAGGGAGAAGCTATGTTTAGCCTGGGTTGTTAGTGCAGGTTTTATGGAGAGTCATGATTGCGGACGCACACTTCTGGTAAATTTGATCGAAATCAAATAATCTGTCAGCCATTTTTGTAAGGGTTATGTTGTAAAATGACTTTGAAATTATGTTAAACTGTTTTGGGATTGTAGTTCGTGGTATATATAAGGTTTAACTATTTGGGATTGTAGTTTGTTTTGGTGTATATATAAGGTTTAACTATTAAAATGGGCAAATCTCACATGTTTAGGCGAAGTTTCCATTACTTGCCTTTTACAGCGTTTTGCAGCTCAATCCCTATCCCCCGCAACGTACCATGCAAATTTGAATATATAGTCAAGTATTCAAAGATACATTCACTGTGTTCTGTAAAACAGGATTCCCCACAAGGGTTTTAATTTCACCGGTGGCAAATGTGCAGCTCCCCAGAAGCAGATGTAATATCTTTCTAAGGGAGCAGTCATACAAGGAAGGAAGAAAAGCCTTGACTCCTGGGGCTTATGTGTGCCGCAATTCTTGTTAATGCACCACAGTTTTTCTGCCTTCAAAAGACAGACCTGCCTTTGTAATGGAATATGCCATTTAAAACAAAAAGGAAAAGAGCAGAAGCTTTAGATTGTGATGATGTCATTAAAAGAGGTGAGCAATAATCAGGAAGTGAGAGAGTGGTGAGCCAGTTATTGTGTGACGCTGCCGTGAGTGTGCAGCCATGCTTTAATCTTTCAATATTGGCTTACGTTAAATTCCATTACTGCTCTTTCCTCTCAAGACACTGCTAAAATGTTTGCAATTGGGTTATAATGGGAAAGTAGTGTTCTGTGCTCAGAATTGAAGGTTTTGCCAAGGAAGAAATGTTTTCAAAGGCTGTAAAAAAGAAATGCAATCCACCTTTAAGATAATAGAATTACATAGGAAAAGCTTCAATGCGGATATTCAGCCACATTAAGACACCCAACTTAAGAAGATTGACCCTGTATTAAATCCAATGTTTCCGCATCCACTTAGAGAACATCTGTGAGAGGTGCAGACAGCTCTCCATCTGGGTGAAAAGTTGAGTCCGAACAATAACCGCAGGTTTTTTTTTTTGTTTTTTTTTGTGGATTTACCTGAGACTCCAGGGCCTGGATCTTGCCCTCCAACTCTCTGATTCTCTCCTCTTTCTTTTGAGATTCAGCCTGGGCCTCCTGCCGTGCGCTGAACTCCTCGTCAAACTGCAAGAAAGAGGACAAAAATATGTCAATGTGTGCACAAAGATGAAAACAAGGCAGCAGAGGCCGGTGAGCGGCGGGGCGTCTCCGGAGAGCAGCCTCTGGGCACATCAACAGACGCCAAAAACGAAGGCGTTCTATTTGCGGTCTTCAACACCCGGGAGTCCTGTTGTCCTTTATCTTTGTTTCAGGCCTGGCTTTCATACATGTTGATGGATTTAACCTTTACACAAAACTAAGACATGTCAGCCCAATGACTTCACAGGCCCAACGGGTGCACACACTTGGCTGATAGGACATTACGCCTAAGAAAAGAAAAAGAAACGTAGCCGGAATCTCCTCCGCATCACAAATTATGTGCTTTAAAAATACATTCTAATCGTATCTATTAACTTTTGACCTTACGTAGTATCAATTCATGCTATAGTGGAAAAGCCAAAGAAGAATGCCTTAAAACTGTTAAATCTGGGCCAAATTATGATTTTCGTAATGTGTGACATCAGTTGACATCCAATCATTTCAGTCAGCAAGAAAGAAGAAACTTTTCATATGTTCATTTGTATGGGCTTTTTACAACACGACGATGAGTAAAAAAGAAGACTCTCCAGCTGAAGTCAATGGACTCAAAGGGAAAAACACTACTGTGATGTTCAAGTCCTCTTTTTAGCATTAATGTTTGAGTGTCATGACAGTTAAAGCTACAGTAAAGCCCTGCTATATTGCGGTTCAGGCTTTGCGGTCCCTCTATTTCACGATTTTTCATTATTGTACAATACTTGTTTTAAGTAAGTTAAGGCAATTGATAGTACAAGTAGTCTCCGGGATGCAAGCATCTTATTTTTTGTACTGTATGTGTTCTTAACTTTGATATGTACACCATTTTCTTCTTGCACACATATTCTGTGTTTAAATGTGGGTGTTTTGTTTTAAAAGTGTTTTTGAAGACCCTAAAACAATTTAAAGTAAAATGTTGTTAAATTTTTTTTTTCATTTTCTATAGGTATTTCTATATTGCAGATTTTCACTTATCGAGGGGTGGGGTCTGGAACGTAACCCCCACGATGGAGGGTTATTTACTGTAATCACCAGTAGTCATTTTACTGGATTTATATTTAAGCTAAGTTTATACTTGTTTTGGCAGCACGGTGGATCTTGTGTCTTGTGTTAGTGTGTCTGCCTCACAGTTCTGAGGACCCGGGTTAAAATCTGTTCTCCCCGTGCCTGCGTGGGTTTTCCCCAGGCACTCCAGTTTCCTCCCACATCCCCAAAACATGCATGGTAGGTTAATTGAAGACTTTCAATTGTCCGTCGGTGTGAATGTGTGTGTGAATGGTTGTTTGTTTATGTGTGCCCTGCGATTGGCTGGCGACCAGGTCAGGGTGTACCCCGTCTCTCACCCGAAGATAGCTGGGATAGGCTCCAGCACGCCTGCGACCCTTGTGTGGATAAGCTGTACGTAAAATGAATGAATGTACTTGTTTTTTCCCCCCACTGCTGTTATAGATTGTACTTTGATTTTGCAGCACGCTTCATAATGCACCACACATTTTCAATGGGAGACAGGTCTGGACTGGAGCCAGGCCAGTCTAGTACCGGCACTCTTCTACTATGAAGCCACGCTGTTGTAACACGTGAAGAATGTGGTTTGGCATTGTCTTGCTGAAATAAGCAGGGACGTCCATAAAAAAGATGTTGCTTGGATGGCAGCATATGTTTCTCCAAAACCTGTATGTACCTTTCAGCATTAATGGTGCCTTCACAGATGTGTAAGTTACTCACACCATTGGCACTAACACAGCCCCATACCATCACAGATGCTGGCTTTTGAACTTTGCGTCCATAACAGTCCGGATTGTTCTTTTCCTTTTTGGCCCGGAGGACACGACGTTCACAATTTCCCAAAAAAATTTTAAACGTGGACTCGTCAGACCACAGAACACTTTACCACTTTGCATCAGTCCATCTTAGATGAGCTCGGGCCCAGAGAAGCCGGCGGCGTTTCAGGGTGTTGTTGATAAATGGCTTTTGCTTTGCGTAGTAGAGTTTCAAGTTGCACTTACGGATGTAGCGCCGAACTGTATTTATTGACATTGGTTCTCTGAAGTGTTCCTGAGCCCATGTGGTGATATCCTTTACACATTGATATCGTTTGTTGATGCAGTGCCGCCTGAGGGATCGAAGGTCACGGGCATTCAATGTTGGTTTTCGGCCTTGCCGCTTACATGCAGTGATTTCTCCAGATTCTCTGAACCTTTTGATGATATTATGGACCGTAGAGGATGAAATCCCTAACCTCCTTGCAATTGTACGTTGAGGATCATTGTCCTTAAACTGTTCGACTATTTTCTCACACACTTGTTCACAAAGAGTTGAACCTCGCCACATCTTTGCTTGTGAATGACTGAGCAATTCAGGGAAGCTCCTTTTATACCCAATCATGGCACCCACCTGTTTCCAATTAGCCTGTTCACCTGTGGGATGTGTTTGATGAGCATTCCTCAACTTTCTCAGTCTTTTTTGCCACCTGTCCCAGTTTTTTTGGAACGTGTTGCAACCATAAAATTCAAAGTTAATGATGATTTGCTAAAAACAATCAAGTTTATCAGTTTGAACATTAAATATCTTGTCTTTGTAGTGTATTCAATTAAATATAGGTTGAACATGATTTTCAAATCATTGTATTCTGTTTTTATTTTATTTTTTAATACAACATCCCTAGTTGATTGGAATTGGGGTTGTACAATAGTTTTGAGCAGACTCAAATTACGGTAACTGTAATTAATATAATTGATCTCAATGGGAATTATTTTCTGTTAAAATTACAACTTGGAAGCCAACCAGCGTTATGAAACCTATTGTATTCGATTTACCCTGTACTAGCAATGAAATGCGCATTAACAAGGCCTCTCAGAGTGAAGATGAATCAAACACCTGCGCAAAACTTAAGTGTGGCCCGGTACTATTCACAAATCAGAACCTAACCATTGATTCTTGTAATGCTGATACGGATCATGTACCGTTGCAGCCAAGTATTGATTAAAGCATGAAAAATCGATAGCTTGTCTGGGAGCAGTGCGGAAGAAAAGACTTTCCTGATAGGACTCGGCCAAGCAAGGGCCCTGTTGAAGTGATTAATGCCTCACCTTTTTGGAGTACTCGGCAGCTTTCTGCTCACTCTCTTCAACTTTGGATTTGTCCACACACTGATCTGCAAGACAGCATATACATACACATACATACACATACACACACACACACACACACACACACACACACACACACACACATCAATAATACATTACACCCTTCTTTAGGTGCAACTTTTGTGTTTCCCTCTGCCATGGAAGTTATTTTTTTTATTGTTTGTTTGCATCTATTATATAAAAACAAAATGAATAAATAAAAAATAAATACAATTCTAACTTGGGTTTAAGTAGCTTGTGAGATTAAAATGATGGTATGAGCCACTTTCTATACTGACAATGTATCCCACCAGACCTTTTTTTATGGACGGACAGACAGACAGACAGACCGATAGATAAATAGATAATCTCCTGCACTTGTGAGTAACACTGTGAATTTCCTCATGTAAACAATAGTAATTAGCAACTGATTGTGTGTGATGATGTGATTCATCAAGCCGTGATCTTCAACTCTCACTGGAGCGGTTCGCAGCCGAGTGTGAACCAGCTGAGATGACAATCAGCACCTCGAAATCTAAGGCCATGGTCCTCAGTCGGAAAAGGGTGGAGTGCCCTCTCGGAGTCTTGGTCATGAATGAGAAGAATATAGCAAGAGATAAACAGGCGGATCGGTGCAGCATCTTCAGTGATGCGGACTCTGTATCGGTTTGTCGTGGTGAAGAAGGAGCTGAGCCAAAAGGCAAAGCTCTCAATTTACCGGTCGATCTACGTTCCTACCCTCACCTATGGTCACGAGCTGTGGGTCGTGACTGAAAGGACAAGATCTCGGATATAAGCGGCCGAAATGAGAGCCGCTGCTCCTCCGTATCGAGAGGAGCAAGATGAGGTGGCTCAAGCATTTGGTTAGGATGCCCCCCAAGTACATTACTTGTCAGAATAACACTGTAGAAACAATAAAAACACATAGTTGCAAATGACCACAATGAGAATTAATTGTGTCCTATTGTGTACAGTAATGATCCACCCATCCATCCATTTTCCGTACCGCTTATCCTCACTAGGGTGGCAGGCGTGATGGAGCCTATCCCAGCTGACTCTGGGCGAGAGGCGGGGTCCACCCAGAACTGGTCGCCAGCCAATCGCAGGGCACATATTGACAAACAACTATTTGTTCTCACATTCACACCTTTTTTTGGGATGTGGGAGGAAACCAGAGTACCCGGAGAAAACCCACGCAGGCACGGGGAGAACATGCAAACGCCACACAGGCAAGGCCAGATTGGAACCCAGGTCCTCAGAACTGTGAGGCAGACGTGCTAACCAGTCGTCCACCATTCCACAGTAATGATTCATTCATTAAAAAAAAATACAGTTGAATTAAAATTATAAAAATAAAAACAAGTTTAAAAATGTTTTAATGCATTAAGTTAGTTATTTTTGAAGTTACTGTTACTAATAAATTACGATTATATTAATGTATTAATTAATGTAAATATAATACTATTATAATAATAAATATTAATGTAAAACTAGCTGGAAATGACTGTAAGAAGCTGTAATGGAAAAATATTGAGCGTTTTATTTACTGACATTTTTTAAAGACAAAAGGACTATGCCAGCATAATCTAGGACTAATCTAATCTCATCATAATTATTATTATTATTATTATTATTTTCTCACCTTTATCTAAATTGA
Source organism: Phyllopteryx taeniolatus (assembly GCF_024500385.1). Classification (NCBI taxonomy): domain Eukaryota; kingdom Metazoa; phylum Chordata; class Actinopteri; order Syngnathiformes; family Syngnathidae; genus Phyllopteryx; species Phyllopteryx taeniolatus. The sequence goes on along the minus strand of NC_084511.1, from coordinate 10,689,013 downwards.
ATACAGAGATAGACTCCTTGTCCAAGTATACAGTAGATAAAATACTGTTACGAACACAAGTTAAACAAAAAACACCTTAAAACAGTGTCCTGTGTTTTACAAAAATAAATAAATAAAAATCACAATTAATGAATCCCCCAAATAAGTTTATATCATAATAAAAAATGCAAGCCATGATGATCAGACAGGGCCAAAAGTTAGGAGCTGCACCAGATGGGGCGACAGGAGCAGAGTTATTGCATTAATTATATACAGACGTGCCTTGAGATATGAGTGACCCGATTTACAGGTTTTTCAAGATGCGAGCCGTCATTGGACCAATTTTTTGCTTTGAATTGCAAGCACAAACTTCACATATGAGTGCTGTATGGTGGCAGTGAACTCAAATCAACTCACTTCACAATAAGGAGCAGCTTCAAAAATATACAACAATTCTTCAAAAAAGAGGCTTAAAGTTTTTTTTGTTTTTTTTCTAAATTGCCAGTTCAAGTTTAGTGGCAACTGGACAAAACATTTGGTTTACAAATGACTTGACAATTTTACCAAAATGGCAAACTTCCTGTGTCTGCCATGGCTTCTTGAGTTTTTTCATGGGTGTATTCATGATAATGCATACGTGTCACCCTATAGTATGGGAATTAAAGTTACCGATTAGATGGGTGAAGTCCACATCCAATCGCCGACTGTAGCCAAAGTCGGGGTCCATCCCGCTTCGATGCAGGACCATCTGGGAGACGCATTCTTCAATCACCTTGTAGTACTGAGGCCTGGAGGGTCACAAAGCGTAAAGCAGAACAATTACAGGGGATATGATAGACACAAACGCGACATGACTAATTAAGCATAAATTAGTCCCTTATCTGAACTAGAGGTCACAAAATGCCAAGTCGGGGTAAAATGGAGGAAAAAAACCAAACTCCTTGTTAAATTTGATCACTTGCTTCACTCCTGTCGTGAAATGAGCAGATAATGGGCGCGCCGAGGCTGAGGGTGTGCTCTTCTGTCCATTTCAAGGTGACAGCCAGTCTTCTCGTGTAATTTCCAATCATCTTTGCCAATGAGAGCAACCATAAAAAAGAGATATGTAAATCTAATCATTGTAATGTTTGTAATTGAAAGCACAATGACTAGCAAAACATGTCAGTGAGTTAAGCGTTGTTATCCAGCTGTGTGTTTGTGTGTGTTTGTGAGTAAGAGTCCAAACGGACCAGCAAACGTGACCTTTTTCGCGGTGAGACTATCAACTATAATTGCTTGTGACATTTAGCAAATAGATTGCCATTTAAAATGAGTTCCTAACTGAGAAATAATGATTTTCTAAGCTTGACTTTGACCCCAAGTTCATTTTAAAATTCCTTAAGTGAAAAGTTTGTATTCCTCCGAATTAAGAAAGCTACATTGGATATTGAATATGGAAAAACACATGATGTTGTATATTTAGGCTTGCCATTTAAATACATATAAGAAGTGAAACATAGAATAAGTTGAGTGATGATAATGTTTATAATGTATGGAATTTAGGATCAACTCTACCAAACCATGCTATTATTTTGGTCACATTTTCAAACTATTTACAGTATTTAAAAAAATAATAATAAATGTTTTGCTCATATAATTCTAAAAATGTACACAATATTATTATATTTTTATTTTTAATTTGTATTATTGTTTATTATTTTATCAATGTAATATTTTGACTTAGTTTACAGGATTTGTATTAGTATTTATTGAAATAACTTTAAGGGAGAAAGGAATTTAACTAGCTAGAAAAAGAAAGGCTTTAGAATTGTATTGCATTATTTTCTCTTTTTTTCTAATAATAAAGATTGTGTCCATTTGACGACTACTGCATTTTCTCATATATAATTATTTCGCTGTGAAGAAATGTGTATTTTTATTGTATCAGTTATCATTTTACTATATTTTATTTACATTATTATGCATTGTTATACACGGAATTATTTGTATTATCTAATTATTTATCTGTATTTTATATGTGTGTATTTATAGTCAAGGTAACCTAAAAAGATACTTGATTTAAACATGGGATGCAATATATATGTGTCAGACATGCAAACAGCAAAGGCATGAAAAAGATGACCAAAGAAAAAACATTGTAGGGGGCTTTGGGGGCAACCCCTGGGACCCCGCAGAGAATTTTTGGATTTTAAAATAAATTAAGCAATCTGGAAGACTCCGCAGAGTACAATAAGGCAAATTTAAACAAAACTAAAAAAAATAAATAAATAAATAAAAAAAGATGAGCCAGGCCCATCTCCACCTGCACCTGATGCCTGCTTCAAGCTGTGTCACATGAATAGCGTCCTCGTCTTTAAGCACTCATTCTGGAAAATAATTGCCTCAAATTATTGTCTGTTTCACTTAATTTTTCACCATTACCAACTTCAAAGGCTAATCCCAAATGCATCCTCCAGGACAATATTAACTCATTTAGTGCCACGGACGTATTAATGCGTTTTCATAAACCCATCCGTTTAGTGCCATGTACGTATTAATACGTTTTCAGTGTTTTTTGTTTTTTTTTAATAATATTGTAACAGAGGGTTTGGCGCAGCTCCACAAGTATCTAAGGGTTGGGAAGGATTTTAGTATGTCAAATTGACACCAGAGGACAGCAGTAGCTTTCATCAACATTTTGTCAGCACGTCAGAGGAAGACTATATCCGTCTGACTATATTATTATGACTATGGCTATATCTGACGGTGGAGCATTGCAGGGGTGTGGTTGAGAGAGAGAGAGAGAAACGCTGAACCAGTTAGAGCGAAAAACAATGGATAAATACAGACAGTATACTCTAAAACAGAGTTTTGCTAACGTCAAAAAGGATTATGTACCACCATCATTCTTTTTTCCAAAAAAGAAAGAGATGACGCTATGACAACGAACGCCGTGCAACGCTGGTCGCGTCGAGAATTCGAAGGCCCGCGGTGAGATCACGACCATATCCCGATCCACTTCCCCCGAAACGTGGACTGCCATCGGACGGCCGGACTTTTACAATGAGATTACAATGAGCCTGATCTGGGTTATCATCTGGGAGTAGCAGGGCATCCTCCATAAGGCCGCAGAAAGTCACCGACAAGGTAAGAACCTGCTAATTTCAAAGCTAACGTCCATAGACTGAGCTATTACTCCATTTTAACATTTTTATCATGCAAGGCGCACTAAAAAGCACGACAGTGTGTCCTACGATACTACACATTTAGTAATCATGCATCCTGTAGACAAAAACGTGTAACGTCGATAGCTAGATGAATTGGATATGTATTTTTTTATTTTCGTTCTTATATTTATAGACAGTAGTGCACCAAATTATAATTTTCTGACAATGTGACATGTAATGTAGAACTTATTTTACCCTTCCTCATCACAGTGTAGCAACAAAATAAATATGTTGTGGTAAATGTACATATTTCTATAAATTGCATTTGGTGCAACCAGCAGCAGATGCACTCCCACACCTGTTGGCAAGAAAGGTAAAAAAATTTTTTTTATGTCCACTTCACACTGCAGCAATAATATGTTTCATTTTTATGCTAATTGTTTATTTTTTTATCATTTACAGGAGGTGCATCAAGCAGTGGTGGGGCTGTTCATGGCTGGTCGTCTGCTGACTGGGAACCACCAAAAGTCCCACATGGACGCACCCAAACATGCACAGACACATGCATACACACATGCGCATAGACACACACACGCACGCGCACACATTTGTGCATACTTGAAAGTTCATGCATCATCAATTTGAAAATGCATGTGTTAGACCTGTAAATAAACTGTTACTTTGCAATTAAAATTTGTTTCAGTTGTTATATAGTAGGAAACATTGATAGATATTTGAGCTATCATAAAATAATTTCACAAAAACCTCTTTTTCTTCGAAAAGGGTATTTTCAAGAAACTTACCTATGTTCAACTTTTGCTTACAAAAGAACGGAAGAAGGTAGAAATTTACTTTTTTTCCCTGATGAAAGAAGGGGGTTACATCTTTCTTTTGGTGGGTCCATGTTTCTATAGCTATTGAACAAATTTTTTTCTAGGCCTTCAAAATTGTCAAAAATGGCTGGCACCCGGCTCTCACAATTTCTGAAAAACGGCTGTCATTAAATGAGTTAAGTACAGTATTTTCCCGTTTTTATTGGCCATTTCTGAATTTGAAGTTGAAGTTAGTTCATTCTGTGTTGTGGCATAATCCCTAACATCGCTCCGTCGCTTAATACATTTAACATTAACATCCGTAAACTAGATAATTGTAGGCGCGTTTCCTAATTAATACAAGATGTAGTAGCGGATCAGCTCTTTTCACCAATGTTACGTGTGCTTCGCGGTTCCGCTGGGACCAGAACCAGGGAGCCACGACCCTCAGCACATCAACACGAAAATTCAAAGACCAGTGCAACAAATGTGAAACTGGCTGATCTGATGAGCAACAATGTTGCTTAAATATAAGAATAGCAATAGAGGATGTCCGCTCCAGAGGTAGGTAGATTAGCCAAATACTGTACTCAAGTAAGAGTACTGTTACTTGACAATAATGTGACTCAAGTAAAAGTAAAAAGCAGTCCTCCAAAACATTACTTGAGTAAGAGTAAAAAGTACACAGTGAAATAATTACTCAAGTACTGAGTAAATACTGAGTATCTTTTGATTTTTTTTTTTAACCATAGCATGAACATCAATAAAATAAATGTAAACAAAATAAAATGTCCATCAATACATCCATTTTCAACACCGCTTATCCTGGTTAGGGTCGCGGGAGCCTATCCCAGCTGACTTCGGGCGAAAGGCGGACTACACCCTGTCAGTCAGTCGCAGGGCACATATAGACACGGACAACCATTCGCACCCACATTCACACCATCACTGAGTGGGAACTGAACCCACGCTGCCTGCACCAAAGTCAGGCGAGTGTACCACTACACCATCAGTGACTCCAAAATAAAATGTGAATGTGCAAATTCTTATTCACGTAAATGATATATTTTGAGTTCAAAACGGCAAATTTCGCTGAAAGGGGACTGATTTGCATGTATGATGTGTGGATATTGTTATCAATTATTTTAAATATTATTACTTTTGTTAAATATTTCTTATTTTTCCAATTTGAATGTTTTATTTAGATCATTATTTATTATCTTAATCATATATATAGTGTATTTCTATAATTTTATACTTAACATTGAGAAGAAAATAAGCAAAAAGAAAATATGCTGATAAATACTAGAGCTTTAAACACTGGATAGTCTTGTATGAAAGCATTTTTGGTAAACAATCCGAACAAACTAGAATCCCTTAATAAATGAGCTGGCACCTTGTGGGAGGACAAATCACTTGTGTAAATAAAAGTGTGAGAGCACAAGTCGGAGCCAAAGCAAAACAGAAAGCATTGAGTTGCTCTTATTTGAAATTTTAAAAAAAGAGCATGGAATGCCATACATTCGAGCTTGAGCTGGCAGCTTCGCCCACTCGTGATTGGATGAAGCTCGCAAGTGTCGCCTTACTTGGCTTAAGCGCAGTACTGCTCGGCTTACAACTGTCACCCGTCTACCCTGCGTTATTATCTCAATAAGCTGCCCTATTTTCCCTCCGTCCTCCATCCTCCGCCACCGCCAGGCAGCCGCCGTGATGGAGAGAGTGACCCAGAACTGTCAGGCCCCTTCACGGTGGGCAAGGCCAGGCTCCAAAAAAGCTAGCATATGTCCCGCTGCATCATTCTCCACATCTTCATTTTTTTGACTCTGGCACCACGAGTTCTTCCAATCACTACCGAGTGCCATCCCAGCCACTTGATTCGGCTCTGCTGCTCCAAATAGTCGCTGTAATCCCCAGATCGGCGGGCTCCAAAAGAGCACATCTGCTCTATATTTACAGGGCGGGTTTGATGAGCTCCCATTCATTAGGCTTGCAGTGTGAGATTAATTATCAAAAATAAACCGAGTCCCCGAGGGAAGAGCAACAACTCACGGCAATGACAGTTGACACTGCACTTGAATGCTTTAGGCCCAATTTATGCTGTTCCCAAATACAGTACATAGAGTAAAACTTAAGATTCAAACTGCAATTTAGAAATTACTTAATTCCCTCAAATAGTATTAACTCTAATCGCCAAATAATCTCCCTTTGATACATAAATGTCACACTTCTAATGGACGGCTTCTGTTTTCCCATCAGGAAAAAAAACATCATAGATAGATCATAGATTATTATTATTATTATTATTATCGGGATGGACAAAATTATTACAACGTATGTTTTTGTAATATTATGAAGATTAATTTGCACAAATGAAGACCAAAGTAAATGCCTTACCTGTAACAGATGAATATTACTCTCGACTGCTGAGTAAATACACTGAGAACCACTACATGGGGAAACACGTCATACATTGTCGACAAAATCTTAAAATTGCTCATGATGAATATATCTGAGTTCAGAGATTTATTTATTTTTTCTTAAAGAAGCTCACTAGTGCAAATTATATCATATTGCTGGCTTGGAGAGAGGTAGAAGGCCACGAAAGCTGAGGTGGAAGTGGAAGTAGCTGTTTAATGTGAATCCCTTTTTCCTTGGTTCTTCCTTATAGATGAGCGATGCATTATTTATAACTCCAAGGGTAGAGCAGCTTGTCTATGATAAATTCATCTCCCTCCTCTCATCATCCCCTCGCTTTCCGACATTCTTTTTATAAGTTTGCTGTCTGCAAAAAAGGCCTGACGCAGCAGGGAATTCATCAGTGTCATTCGATCCGGCCCAGTGACTGACACATTTTCTCTTCAAAGGCGAAAGTTGAAAAACTAACACTTTAGCAACATTTAAGAATATCAGGTTGCAAAACACCAATCAGAGCATTTGTTTTTTAGAGTAACCAAACCCAAGTTTGTTACATAATTTGCACTGGCAACAAGTGGTATTCTATTTTACATGCAGCAAACATAGCTACTCCACGAAAATGTGAGTATCAAGGCAACGTTGACCGCAAGGTTGACCGCATGGATCAAAACAGCTCATTACAACTACTAGCATTTTCCACATGTAAGCATAAACCGCATGCATTTAAAAAAATAATAATTTTAACGTTTTGCACAAAATTGAGTGGGAGCTTCTGGAGGTGGTGGAAGTACGAGAAAAAAAGCATAAAAGAAATCAAAACTCACAAAAACACTACACTTGGAATCAATAGTTTCCAGTGGAAACATGATGAGGATATTCTTTTCAGTTGCAGAAAGTACAAGAAGATTATTCAAGGTAAGTTTTAGGCACGCTGATGTGATTGGTCGATGTATAATCATTGTTAGATGTGAGGCATTTATTTAATTGAGTGAGCGAAAAACTGGATTCCTAATTGAAGCAGGGCATCTATTCGAGTGGAGATCCCTATTTAAGGAGGTATCTCAGATAAGGGGACTAAAAAAGGAAGTGTCATTTTAAGGTTAGGTATTAACTTATTAAAGGGGATGTCAAACGGGTAATGTATTGAGGCACAGTGTCTATTAGAGCAGAGCTTACCGAAAAGGAGTCTATTTGAGGTCAGGCAGTTATTAACGGGAACATCAAACTAGGTAGTTAATTGAGTCATGGTGTCTATTCGAGAGGAGTCCACTATTTGAGGAGAGACAATATCCTAGCAGAGGTCATCAAAAAAACAAGCTCCTCTTCAAAGCCATTTTTTTCCCCCATTAAAGTGGATGATGATATACGTAGGGAATTAATTGAGGCAAGGCACCAATTAGAGTGGAGGCCAGTACTCGAGGCATAGTATCTAAGCAAATGTCACTGAAAAACCTTGTGTGTAATTGAGACAAGGCATGCTTTTAAGTGGTGGTCGAATAAGGCAATTAATTGAGAAACAACGTCTATGAGAGCAGATGCCACTATTTGTGAATGTACAATATCTTAGCAGAGGTCATCAAAAAATGAAAAGTGTTTATTTTTAAGTGAGGTTGTCATTTATTTTATTGCTTGTCAATTCAGGCAATTCATTGACACATGGCATTTATTAGAGCGGAGGCCACTATGTGGGGAAGTGTTGTACCTTATTTTCACGACCATAGCGTGCACCTTATTAAAAGGTGCAGTCTCAGTTACGGGGTCTATTTCTGTATTTAACACACACATAAGGCGCACCGTATTATTGGGCGGAGGCATGGTAAAACATACGCTAGCTTAAAACATACGGTAGCATGCATGCATGCCAAAACAATGTTTTTAAAAAGGCAGCGGGAGCAAAACTGAGTTCGGTTGTACTTTATTGAAATATTTAACAATGTACTCACATTATTTTTGTATCAATCCTCATCCACAAATCCATCAAAGTCCTCATAGTTTGTATCCGAAATGAACAGCTGGGCAAGTTCTCCAACAAACACGCCGGGTTCCCTCTCGTCATTGTCGGAATCAGTCTCGTTGCCGGGGGGCTGTTCAGCAATGATGCCGGCTTTCGCGAAAGCTCGGACAACAGTCAAAGCAGATACCTTAGCCCAGGCATCCACAATCCATTCACATATGGTGGCGTAACTCGCCCGGCGTTGCCTCCCAGTCTTAATTGCGCTTGGTTTTTCACAGCGGCTGTGAGATGGGCGCGCATGGAGTCACAGATCATTTTCTCCTCGTCCATCCAGCCCTTTTGATTGGCCTTAACGATGACTTCGGCTGGAAACTTTTCTTTAGGCAGTGTCTTCCGTTCTAATAAACACTGTGCATTCGTTGATCTTGAATTCTCTTGCGGCTGCTCGATTCTCATGTTCCTCCGCGTAACTGATAGCTTGCAGTTTAAACTCTGCTTTGTAAGCGTGTCTCTTCGTAGGTGCCATTTTCGGGGGTCCTGAGCCAAACCGATACACATACCGGAACTATATACCTACTGGGGGCGTGTCTTTAGCGTCCTCTCTCACGCGCACCCTTCCCCCTTTACGACCGCATGCTGTACTCAGTCACGTCCGCCTTTCCTGTGTATAACCAGGGTGTTGGCAGGAAATGCTCCCAGTCAGTCAAGCGGAGCGCTCATCAATGTTACGCATAAGGCGCGCCGTCCATTTTGGAGAAAATTTAAGACTTCTAAGTGCGCCTTATGGTCGTGAAACTACGTTAGCTGAGCAGAGGTCACAAAGATGTTGTCTATTTGAGGTGAGGCATGCAATGATTGTTTAAGAGGTTCGGTTAATGTCCAATTATTACAAAGCGGTTTCAAGAGTTTTGAAGCCAAATGAATCATTTTAGTGGCCTGTGAACGTCAGAGCCAACATACCTGATGTAGTAGTCATTCCTGATGAGCAGCAGGTGTTGCAGGATGGACAGGAAGTAGGCCTCGGAACCCGTGTCTTTCACCATGTTGGATAAGAGATGATACACCTCATTCATATCAGTGGCGGGGGTAAAGTTAAAGGCAACAACTAGTGTGTGACGACAATGAGCCACATCAGGCTCAATTAATGTACTGGTATTCATAACACCTTATTCTGAACATCATTCAAATACACAGCAGTGGAGTAACTGGAATCTGTTTGATGAATTCTTGTTTTCTTTTCACACCGACACTTCCTGACAGGCATCATGGAGTGAAAGCAAACACAGATGTGATTCCTCTTATCTGTTCTCTCCGGGGAGCTGAAAACCCTGATAACAGCTAACTTAAAGGAGAGAAGGAAGTATGGGAAAAAGCATAAAATAATACCCTGTGGTTTACCTGTCAGTCTGATGCTTTAAAAGTAGAAAAATTAATTAGATGACGAAAAAGTTTGAACATATAAGGTGAGCATGACGGGGGGAGGCGCTCGTTTTCAGAACAACAATTATACTGATAGTCACTTTCGTGATTGAAACAGACATTCACTCTGCAGCAAATGAAAAAAAATAAAAGAAACTCAGGTTATTAAATTTGCAAAAGGTATTGATTATGTGTCTTCTGTCAGCTCGCCCCAGGCTTCGACATCTAAAACACATCCCTCACATTTCTGAATCTGCATTGCTCTTCATTCTTCAATCACTTTCTGCATCGGACTCATGCTTCACATTCACATTCACAACATTCACCTCTTTGTGCTACATTAATGAGCGTAATAAATATATACAATCGCTTTTCAAACTTCAGTTAGCCTTTAGGAAGTAAAAGAGTGCTGTTGAATATGATGCGAGCGCTATGTACAGTAGTTGTTTTTGCAAGAGAATGGATTTCCCTGTGGAGCTTAATTCCGTTTGAAAAAAGTGCAACAAGCTACTCAAACATCTCTTACAAATGTGCATGCAGACAACGAGATGAGGATATGTCATTTCGACATGAATTACACCTCTTAAAATATTTAGAAGAAGCAAAGTGATGAGGTGACATTAAATGTAGTGGCACAATATACTATTTTTGTTTCTGCTTTAAGAGAAGGATAAATGTTTTTTTAATGACAATTTAGGATATACAGTCTCTGTTGTCAGAAGTATTAAATAACATTTTGTACAATTTTCTTTTTTTTATTATTATTATTCTTCCTCCATGTTTTATTAACTACCGTAATTCCTCGTGTATAATGCGCATTTCTCCCCCCCAAAAAATTATCAAAAGTCAATAGTGCGCATTATACATAGGTATAGGGGCAAATGGAGAAAAACTTTCAATTTTATCAATGTATGCCGCCATCTAGTGGTTATGAAAAAGCTGTACACGCTCATTCCAAAATGCCACCGCCACGTAGAGATTATGAGAAAGGTAGACACTTTCATTCTAATATGCCACCGCCACCTATTGGTTATAAAAAGGTGTAGCCTACACTTTCATTCCAATATGACAGGGGTACCTATGACTGCATATATGTACAGTTGTGCTCATAAGTGTACATACCCTGGCAGAATTTGTAAAATATATATTTTTTTAAATATGACTGATGACTGAACAACAACCATCATTAATTTATTTATGGTTATGTTTTGTTTAATGATAAAGCTTTTCTGAAATGCTTGACCGTTTAATTTGAACCCCATTAAAATAAAATTACATGTGTTTCGCCTGGTCCTTCATGTTTTCTTTAAAGAATTGCACCCATCTGACAAATTATGCCCGGGTAATCAAACATATGAACACAACTGTGTGTTTTCTAATTTACTAAATAAAAGTAGGGCTGTGAATTTCAAAAAAAGAGCAAGTAAATGAAAAAAAGGATTATGTGTTCAAATAGTGTTTAACTTCAGAACAATTCTTTGAAAAAAACTAACAAAATCATTTGATCATATGGGTAGAAGCAAAATCGTGCATTGTAAAAATGCAGTATACATAGGTAGAAGGGTTTTCCAGAATTTTGAGGTCAACTTTGGGGGTGCATATTATACATGGGTGCACATTATACATGAGAAATTACGTTATTTCAAAATTGTTTTAAAGTCAGAGGACAAAAATGTTATGGGGTCAGTTAAAATTCCTATTTGCGTTGTTTATGTATTATGTAATACATGTATGTCACTTTCAGCTCAACTATACTTTGGCTAAAAATTTGGTTTTTATTACGCGTATTGAGCACTCGCCAAACATACCCAAAGCTCAAGACGCCGGGGTGTAGCTACTCTATCCACTGCAAGGGCTACCAGAAGTCCATCAATCCATTTTATTTACGACTTATCCTCACTAGGGTCACGGGCTGCTGGAGCCTATCCCAGCTATCTTCGGGCGGGAGGCGGGGCAGACCCTGAACCGGTCGTCAGCCAATCGTAGGGCACATTGAAAAAAACAATCATTTGCACTCACATTGACACCTACGGGCAATTTAGAGTCTTCAATCAACCTACCACGCATGTTTTTGGGATTTGGGAGGAAACCGGAGTGTCCGGAGAAAACCCACCCAGGCACGGGGAGAACATGCCAACTCCACACAGGAGGGGCCGGGAATTGAGCCCCGGTCCCCAGAACTGTGAGGCACATGTGCTAACCAGTCTTCCACCGTGCCGGCGCTACCAATTGACGTTGCAATTGACATACACAGCGTGCAACACTCTATACACAATGGCGAGCAACGTGTTGGAGTATGAGGAGGAGGACTTCGACACACAGGAGAACCCAACTGAACTTTGGCATCGTCAAACCGTACATGTTTGAGCCGATCAGGACGTCAGGAACCTGACCGTTACGACGACGAGCAGCCAAGTAGCAGCTGTACAACAGAAAAAGAGAGTGGCTACTGTGTCGATGTGACCGTATGTCAAAAGCATGTATTTTTATCGAGTCATGGCTAGAAATAATGGCACCCCATGGGTGCCAATAGTTTTGAGCAGGACTATACGTATTATATTTGTTTCAGTGACACGGCACAAGCTTTAACACTGTTATGTGACAGAAGAGTCTCTGCTAGGATGAAGGGCAAAGTTTATAAAACAGTGGTGAGGCCAGCCATGATGTACGGATTAGAGACAGTGGCACTGAAGAGACAACAGGAAGCAGAGCTGGAGGTGGCGGAAATGAAGATGTTGAAGTTCGCTCTCGGAGTGACCAGGTTGGATAAAATTAGAAATGAGCTCATCAGAGGGACAGCCAAGGTTCGATGTTTTGGAGACAAAGTTAGAGAGAGCAGACTTTGATGGTTTGGACACGTCCAGAGGAGAAATAGTGAGTATATTGGTAGAAGGATGATGAGGATGGAGCTGCCAGGCAAGAGAGCTAGAGGAAGACCAAAGAGAAGGTTGATGGATGTCGTGAGGGAAGACATGAGGGCACTTGTGTTCGAGAGGAGGATGCAGGAGATAGGCTTACATGGAAAAGGATGATGCGCTGTGGCGACCCCTAAAGGCACAAGCCCAAAGGAAAAAAAGAAGATATCTGCTTTATAATCACTTCGAAATGGCAGATGTGTAAAGGGGTTCTAGATGTCATGAACTGTGCTCTGCAGTCCTTTTGCTGGAGCCTGGGTGGCGCTTTGCGCTCCTCTCACTCTCTCTCTATTCACAGTAATCAGCACCACCTCGGCCGCGCACCTGTTATCAATCAGCCCTCATCATCACCTGCATTTAAGCCTGCTAGATCACGGAAAGTATTGCAGCTTCTACAGCGGTACCACGGCTCCTCAGTCTCCAAGTAAGCGATTCTATTCCTTGCCATCGTTCTGACCTTCGTGTTCCTCCTTGTCCTCAGTGTATCCTCCGTGTCCCTCATCAAGTAGATCGCTTCCACCTCACCGTCAAGCCAGCCACCCGTCCACGTCACTGCCTGTCACGTATTCTCTGCCTCAACAACCCGCCAGCGCATCTCAAGGACCATCCCCTTTTTTCCTTTCAATAAACTGTTCATCACAACCTCTCAGCCTCTACCTGCTCTTGAGTCGAGTCTCCATCCGATCGTGACACTAGAGTTATCGAGACATTTTTTAACATCTTTGTCCTCTGACCTGTGAACCTCCAAACCATCATATTTTGGAAATTATGGCAAAATAAAGTGTTGTTAAGTCTCCATGAGCTATGTAGCTACAGAGAAAAGTACTGAGGTTGTACATATCAGAATTCAATCGACTAAGCAAAGGAGTTGTCTACTTGAGGTGAGGCATTTGTTTATTACAGCAGATGACACTCCAGGTGATTATTTGAGGCGCAGTCATGTTCGAGTGGAGGCCACTATTTGAGGAAGAGGGGTATCATAGTAGAGGTCAACAAAAAAAGAGAGTTGTCTATTTGAGGTGAGGCATTTACGTATTTATTAAAGTCTGAAAATCCAAGCATTTAACTGGGCACAGTGTTTATTAGAACGGAGGCCACTATTTGAGGAAGAGTGGTACCTTATCAGAGGTCACCAGAAGAGGGAAGTGTTTATTTGAGGTGAGGCGTTTATTTGATCAAAGTGGATGAGGAGCCGGGCATATAACTGAGGCAAAGCATCAATTTGGTTGGAGGCCAATATTTGAGGAAGTGCAGTGCAAAAAAAGGAGATGTCTAATTGAGATGAGGCGTTAATCTAATAAAAGTGGATAGTGATCCAGGTGATTAACTGTGGCACGGCGTCTATTAGAGCAGAGGTCACTATTTGAGGAAGAGGGCTGTCTCAGCTGGGGTCACCAAGAGAAGTTGTCTATTTAAGGTGAGGCGCTTAAAAATAAAAAACAAAAACAATTTTAGTCCCTACATGGACATCTAAGTTCAATAAAAAATGCAAATATTTCTCTTAAGATTACACGAGTCAACTTTTTCTACTATGGCCATATATTCATATAAATGGAGGTTCATGCCCTGAATTTCGAACAATGACGACGTAACATTGAATTTACAGGTAATTACTTTTAGCTACTATTATATTTACGGCAAGCAAAGTTTGTAACATTTGATAAACAAACTCTTAACAACTTAACAAACCTGACCCGCACATGAGAAACAGATGTCATTTTCAGATTCAGCAATGCAAAATTGTCCTAAATCAGTTGAAAAAACACAGACAGTGTTAGTAACCCAATGTTCTTAGTTGTCAAAAATGTGTGTTGAGGGGAATCAGATGAGGTTTTTAACTCGGATTACTTGTCAAGTTTTCTCCACATTTGAGGGAAAATGACTATTTAAGAAAAAAATCAATACTCATGTACTTACACCAAATGTGTTGGATATTTGACACCATTATTTGTTTTAATTTCAAGTGTGTCTTTAATTAAAAAAAAATGTAAGAGAATGTCATGGGAATAGATGATCCTCTTAAGTATACATTTCGCATGACGCTTGGGAGAACTACCAGTCCTGTGAGATTCAATTATGGTGTCACTATTGCAATATTGTAGAGGACATAAGAAGGAGCTCAAGACTGGGAAAGTATCCAAGTAGCTCTATCTATCACTAAACTGCAGACATAGACCCAACGTAGAATGCCATTCCATTCAATGACCCCTCTTCTCTCTCGCCAAATAATGAATAAACATGAGTGGCAGTGGCTGTGGGATGTAGGCCAGTCAGTGGTAGGGTCAATCAATCACAATTCCACAGCTCATTAATATTTATGAGCGGCACCGGGACCTGAGCTGGACACAGACGGGAGCGGCTTGTGCGGGTCAATATTGAAGGAAAAACAAGAGGCACGCTCAGGTAAGAAGTACCACCGGCGTGGTGTTATTGTGTAGGCAAAGGGGCTGCCGAGACATTTGGAATGATACCCTGAAGCTTTGCGATCAATACGCCACATTGTCCTTGGAAACAAACATCGGGCCATCTCATTTGTAAACCCGCTCAAGCACATCATTAATCCAAGTGGTGTTTTTTTTCACACGCACACACCCACACACGTTCCAACAGAGTGTCTCAACATAAAGTGTCACTCACGGCAGCACTCTGTGTCAGCGGGACAAGTGTGGGATTAGCTACAAGGAGGAAAAAAAGACTGTGGACATCTGCATAACAATGTCATGTGCCTGGAATGTCGCCTCCCAGTGCCACTCATTCATACATAGCCTCAGAGAAGATTGGTGAATTATTAAACAGCTTGTGAAGAAGTTTCTGACTTTGGATTGAATGAGTGCCAACTTATTAACTTTCTAGTGGACACCAGTGGAGGAAAGGAGGAAGATAAAGAGAAGCATCCACAATAATTTTGAGCGGCAAAACTACCACTGTAACATGACCTCCTACTAAAATGTAATTTGATTGTAATGCTGTTGCTGCTAGTATTAGTGGAAGAAGTACAGCAGTTGTAGTAGTGGAAGCATTGTAGTTGTTGTTAGGCGAAGTCAAGTAGTATTATTAATAGTAGCTATAGTAGTAGTAGTCATAGTAGCAGAGTTGTGGTTAGTAGTAGTAGTAATAGTAGCAGTAGTAGTAGTAGCAGCAGAGTTTTAGTTAGTAGCAGTGGTAGTAGTAGTCAGTTGTAATAGCAGTTACAGTATGAATAGTAGTAGTAGTAGTAGCAGCAATAGTAGTAGTAATAGTAATAAAAGTCGTAACAGCCGAGTTGTTGTTAGTAGTAGTTGTAGTAAATGTAGTAATAATAGTGGTAGTAGTAGCATTGTACATGTTGTTCGGCGAAGTCAAGTAGTTGTAATAGTATTATTAATAGTAGTTATAGTAGTAGTAGTCGTGGTAGCAGAGGTGTGGTTAGTAGTAGTAGTGGTAGTAGTAATAGTGGTAGAAGTAGCATTGTTGCATTGTAGTTGTTGCTAGAAGTAGTCTAGTAGTAGCAGTAGTGGTAGCAGCAGCAGTAAAAGCATTGTTGCATTGTAGTTGTTGTTAGGAGTAGAAGCGTAGTTGTAGTACTAGAACTAGTAGTAGTAGAAATAGTGGCAATAGCAGCAGTAGCATTGTTGCATTGTAGTTGTTGTTTGGAGTAGTCTAGTAGGTGTAGTCGGAGAAGCATAGATTTTGTTGCTGTGTGTAATGTTAGTAGTAGCACTGCTATTGATATTAGTAATTTTAGTGGTAGTAGCAGAGTTATTGTTAGGGGTATTAGTGTAGTAGTAGGAGTCAAGTATAGTAGTAATAGTAATAGTAGTCGTATTAGTGGTGGTGGTAGTCGTATTGGTAGTAATTAGTAGGAGCATTGTCGTGTTTGGCAGTAAGTAAATTATCGTAGCACCGTTGATGATATAAATAGTAGTAATTGTAGTAGTAGTAGTTGTACTTTTTGTTTTTGTTAGTAGTAACAGCAGAAGTAGTAGCGTTGTTTTAATTCTATTAGTGGTAAAAGTAGTAGCAGCACTGTTGTTGAACTTGTGTGTGCAGTATATAGCATGTGAATTCTACAATACAACTATGAAGAAGTAAGGTGAGAAGTAATGTGAGAAGGTGGAAGGCGAAGAACACCAGCATATTTGCCTATAACCTAGACTGGCCGCAGAGAGAGAGATTAATAAAATGCATAGGATCCTCAAATCCCTCTCTAATGAAGCAAACCGCAAGGGAGCTTCAGTCAATCAAAGTCATCATGTTGACTCATCACTTGCTGCTATGTCAGCACCAATGGTCATCCACATAATTCGCGCAGAGGGACGGAAAGGACAGGACAGGAGAAAAAAAAGGATATTCCATCTCGGCCCGAATGTCGTCCAGGCGATGGGAGAGTTCGATGGAGTCCTCCTCCTTGTTCTCATTGAAGACCTTGAGCTGGATGTCCAGCTCCTCCGTTTCTTTGAGCTCCTGCAAGTAAACAAAGAGTCAGTGGCTTAAATTGTCACATTTTTAGCTTATATGAAAGAAGAAAAAAAAAACATCCATCTAATTCATTGGTTTCAAATCTCCACCTAGTGTAGGTAAGTCCAAATGGAGTCCAAAAGTGATAAATGATGACGAATGTTAGGTGGATTGACTAGGTTAACCCTCTGGGCTCTAAGCTGGCCAATGGTGTCCACCTCGCATACTTTTTTTTTTTAACCATTTTAGCTGAGTTCATGGAAATGTAATGACCTTTCCCAAGGGTGTGAATTTTTGTCTGATTTTGTCATTTCCACTTCACTTCAACTTCAAACTTAATAATACTGTATACTGTTAACACTAAATTGTAACTTTTGTCTCTATTGAATTGAAACCCATGAAAACTATTTTCTTCAACTCCTTGTTATTTACTCGATTGAATCAGACAATTGGAGTGAAATTGGTTTCATTCTCAACTCAATGTTTGTTCATTTGTTTTGTTTTTTTACCATATCTCTTAATTTATATAACATTTATGTAAATTGCTTGGTAATAAATTGTTATTGGCTATGTAAAGAAGTTGTACTGTTTGAAATTCCACAATATTATGATTCCTTTTTTAAAATGTTTTACTCTTAACAAATGGCTGATTAGTTTGTTCAAGATGACCTACCGTATGGACTATTCTAATGGCTCTTTTTGTAGTATGAAAAGTGGATGTAGTCAACTCTTACATGTATGGCCCCAAACGTCTGTGCAGTAATTCAGTTAACGTAACACCAGGGAATATAAAAGAGTGTGGAGTGACTTGTTATCTAAAAAAAAAAAAAAAAAAAAGTTTCTTACCTTGGCCATTACAGAGATGCTACTAGATATTTTTGTGCATATGCATTTTATGTGAGACTTCCACCAGATTTAGTCATGTATTACCACCCCAAGGAATTATATTTTGTGCACCTTTCCAAAACAATATTTTTTTTTTATTTTGCTACCAAATACCATTATTTTTGTCTTCAGCAAATTTAATTACAGCTTATTTTTGTCAAACCAGTTTTTGATTTGAATAAATTGTTAAAGTAATACTATCCACCAGTTGTTGTAAATTTTCACCTGCTTTAAATATGTCTGTGTCTGCAAATAGTATTAATTTTAATGTCTTGCATACTGTATGTCATTATGTACATGATAAATAATTGCGGACCCAGCACTGACCCTTGTGCAACCCCACACACAATGTCCAAAGTGTTGATTGATAATTATTTCTTAAGTAACTTCTCACCCATTCTAGTACAAGTCCTCTAATACTATATTGTTCTAATTTAGTGAAGAATATTTAATGGTAAATTGTATCAAATGCCTTCTTTAGATAAATAAATACCCCAACAGCATATTTCTTTCTATCCATGGCATTTGTGGTTTCTTCTATTAATTCAATAAGAGATTGTCCTGTTGATCAGTAAACCCATACTGCATTGGTTATTGGTGAGTAGGTTATGCTTTTCTATAAAATCATCAAACTTGATAGTAAATACTTTTTCAGAATTTTTGAGAACTGTGGGAGATGAGAATCAGGTCTGTAATTTGTAAAAAGGTGTTAGTCTAGTAGTAAATAGAGGAATGACCTTTGTTTGTTTTTTTTATATTACTGGGATATTGACCAGGTTGTAATGATAGGTTAAAGATGTACATCATGTCAGTGATTTGGATATCCCATGCATTACCATTTTTTGTTTGTTTGTTTTGTTTTGTTTTTGTTTTACTATTTGTATGTGTAGTTCATGATCTACTGTATGATGATTCCAGCCCGTATTCCAACTCAAGCCTTAAATCTGCCAGTAAGCCCAGTTTCCAAGACTATACATCTCAGGAAAAGGAGGCCATCAGTAGTGCTGACAAAGTCACTTACAAAATAGTGCATTAATAGTTCTAATGCAACCGCTTATCGAGAGAACTTGGCAAAACAACTCACAAAAACCTCTGAGACTGTGAATAGCACCAACTCTTTAACACCTGTTCCATTCATGGGGAACTGTGGGGTCTCTCGCTTGAAATGTCAGCTTTGGAGCTGGAAGGAAGCGACAGGGCCAAATGTAGCCTAATTTCAGCAGGTCTCGACCATCCGGCGTCATTTTTAAGGGCCATCTGTCCGAAGCCACACTGACTCAGAGGGAGTGTGCATGATGGCTTAAGGAGACGCAGTAGAGGGAATAATATATGTACTCATGACTATTCAAACACAGAAGTTTTTATTTTATTTTTAAGCGTTGACCCATGCCTCCACAACATTTGTGAAAATCTGTTAAGTTTGTTAATATTGACAGAGCTAATTTAAAAAAAAAAAAAAAAAACTTATTAGTCTGATGGAGAAACCTCCCATAAATCACATGACTTTCAACTACTACTACTACTACTACTTTTACACTCTATCCGCCTTGGTTTGGGGCAGTCACTTTTCCACCAAGAAACTACGATAACCACACCACATTAAACGGAGTCGGAACACTCACAAAAAAACAAAAATTGAAGTGAACGAGGCTCTCCTGTATTTACTTCGACCAATGAGTGACCAGCAGGAGTTTACAATCATAGATGCTTAGAATCCCGGCTGACCGGGTACTAGAAACAGTATACCTTACAGTATAATAGGGGAGACCGGGGCTAGATGTCACACTTTTTACTCCGATATATATTTATTGGAATCAATACATCATATATAAACAAAATGTGTACCAGATGAAAGACCAAAGTCTCAGGTATATATTTTGTATTCAAATATTTTTGTAATCTAATAGAGTGTGTGAAAATGTGAGAGGTTGCCCCACCATCAGGTAAGTTGTTACACTGAATTTGGCAACTAATAAAACAAGGACAAAATTATTGTTGTTCTCCTTTTTTTACTTGAAAGTGAACATTGAAGTCAGTCACGGAAAATGTTTATCATTAAGCTAGAAAAAAGTCGTTGAACATAACCATTGAACAAACGTTAACATAAAATATTATGCAACATGCAGGGAATTAAAGTCCTTAGGAACTGCTGGCACGTAGGCCCTGGCTCTCAGTCTCAAATACCTGTTTTACCTTTCTTAAACTGAATATTCAAGATTAAACTGAATTACAAAAAAGAAAGCTTTGCTTCATTATGAAAATACATGTGACAAATAACCCAAAAATGACTGTTGTCCTAAACTACCATGTTTACCAATGCTAGCTCTATCTTAAAGTTAATTTAAAACAGAACAATAACTAAGGTATGAAAATATGCCTTAATCTCTACTCTAACAAGTCCACATGTATCACTGGTAGGATTTTTATCTGGAAGAAGCCTATTTTAAAATATATAAAATTAACTTTTTTAATTTGGGGTTTTTCAAAAAGAAATTGAAGGAGAGAGATGATTGCCGCTCATCTCAGCTCACAATGTAAAGGAAGAAAACTAGTATTTTACTTTTTAGTTGTGACCTCTGGTGGAGAAGATATTTGCAATATGACAACTTACCCATGATTGTCTCCCCTCCCTGGTTTTGCCAAATGAAAACACATTAATAAGCTAATGAACCCATATTATACAAACCACGTGGCCAGCTAGCAACTTCGGCCACTTCTCTATTCGATTAACCTCAGTATTGGGTAATTAGTTTTCTATATCAAAATGGCACCGTGGAAAACTGCAAAAAAAAACATGCAGCATTGAATACATCAAGCATACTGAGACGCGTTTGTTTCTACAAATTATTTCCAAGGGGAGACTTAGGGCAGCAGGTTGCATTAAAAAAATGGCTAGGTACAATAAATAGTAAATGATCATGACTTATGCTTAACATACTTGATGATTTTGCCAACTAAAAAGGGTTAATAGTGAGTACATCTGAACAGGTAGTGTGCAGTGGAAAAGGGGTGTAACATGGTTTTTATTAACACTTTTGAGTTTTCATGGGTTTTTTTTGTTTGTTTTGTTTTGTTTTTCTCTCCACAGGATGCAAACAGTTTCAATCTAGATTGACGTCACTGTAATAATGTCAAGATGGAATCCTTGTTGAACACATTTCCAAGTTAGACTAAGACACCAGGGAATAATATATGGTAAAACTATTTTATGACCCACGGAATTATATGGAGAGACAATACAGCACCTTTAGATAAATATAATCAAGACTAAATTATTGAGGAGTAAATATTCATCATAAAATGTGAGACTGAAACCCCACCAATCCCCCAGCGTCATGATAAAAATCCTTGGCCTTCTTCACAAGTCGAAAACTCCAGCTTTGCTTTTAATGCATCCATAATAATCCAAAGCAATGTTGCCAAATGACATTTTGATAACTCACAGGCAGGATCTTTTTGAGGCCACATCTTAGGAACTCATTCCGCAGATGTACCCGGAAGTCCAAGTCATCCGGGGAGGTAACCAACGCGTTGATGAACTGCATGCAAGCCACCTGGAGTGTGAAAACACAAAACACATGGGCAGATTCTTACAACTTGAGGAAAACAATGTCATCCTGTAAAATTTACTGGCTCTGTGATGGATATTGGCGTTTCAAACTGCTCATGTTGTTTTTCTGTTTTATTAATGCTTCAATGCCACTGAAAAAAGAAAAGAAGCAGTGAAGGTGAAAAGTCTGCAGCCGGGATGTGCATTATTAATTGATTTATTGAAACGGAAAAAGTCTGTGTGTTAGGTGTGTG
Organism: Phyllopteryx taeniolatus; assembly: GCF_024500385.1. Taxonomy (NCBI): domain Eukaryota; kingdom Metazoa; phylum Chordata; class Actinopteri; order Syngnathiformes; family Syngnathidae; genus Phyllopteryx; species Phyllopteryx taeniolatus. The sequence goes on along the minus strand of NC_084511.1, from coordinate 10,667,247 downwards.
TGGGGGTTACTTGGAAATCACTGATCAATTCTAATGAGCAGTAAGGTGTTTTAAAGGAGAGGACCACGGATAAGACAGTTTCTCTCGGACAGCCAATCGATTGGATGCTGAAGAATTCCCATGGATGCTGCAAGCTGTCTTCAGAAAACCTTGACCTGAACTATGGGCTTGGATCCGCTGTTAAGAAGTCAAAACAAATGCTTACACGTAACTGATGATATTTTTCCTCTAAACACCATCATTCGTCAGTCAATGTCAGAAGTCTGTATTTTACCAGAAAATGGTACTTTCCAAACAACCTAATTTTACGTTGCTGGGCAGTATTGATTTAACTAGTTCACATCAGAGAAAAAATATAAATAAAAGACTAGGAAGAACATACTGTAATTTGTACAGGGTCTTAAACAAAAGTCCTAAAATAGGGACTGGAGGTAATTATATACCTAACACAGTACATGTTAGATTGTCATTACTATTATTGTATTATCAATATTATTCTTATTATTATTATCAGTAGTAGTAGTAAAGGATTTTTTTTTTATTCATACAGCATACCGTACAGTGGAACCTCAGTTTCCCATACGGCCTATTTTTCATTAGAGTTGGTTTATGACTTATTTTGTCAAATTGTGTTCTAGTTTCCGTACACTTGTTCGGTTTTCGTGCAAAAACAAACAAACAAAAAAAAAAAGGTGGCTCAACAATTAATTTCACAAATTCATGTGCTCGTGACTCAGGCCATGTTCACACTGCAGGTCAATTCAGATTTGTTTGCCCAATGTGACATATATCTGATATTTTCATCTCAATGTGAACAGTACAGTTCAAATTTTTTCATATGCGACCCAGGCCTCTTTCATATGTGCAATATACGACGCAAGTGCAATATGGACGCTCACGGGGCCCGCATCCGACTTATACGTCATCAATAGGCGATAAATGTCACAATTGTTCGACAAAACGGACATAGCGGACAAAGCAGCAGCAAACAGCCAGTGGTGAAAAGAAGATGTTTTAGACCTGATAAATATGAGAAAATGTTGTATTCGGTTGCACAAAATCGGCACAAATGTGACATTACGAGACCGCTGCGAGGGGCCGTATTTACTTAGGTAAAAAACGCCATCTGGCAGTTGTGCACATGAGCAATGTGACGTCTGGTAATGTGCAAATGCGCGTCACGGGAGTGTTCTGTCCACAATAGAAGAGCCGCATTTGTTTTTTGTAATGTGAGCGACTGCATAAATGCAGCCCTATGGGGGGCACAAGTCAGTGCAAACTGTAGGCCGGTCCCAAGCCCGGATAAATGCAGAGGGTTGCGTCAGGAAGGGCATCCGGCTTAAAACCTTGCCAAACAAATATGAGCGTTCATCCAAAAGTGAGTATATTGGTAGAAGGATGATGAGGATGGAGCTGCCAGGCAAGAGAGCTAGAGGAAGACCAAAGAGAAGGTTGATGGATGTCGTGAGGGAAGACATGATGGCAGTTGGTGTTCGAGAGGAGGATGCAGGAGATAGGCTCTCATGGAAAAGGATGACGCGCTGTGGCGACCCCTAACGGGACAAGCCGAAAGGAAAAGAAGAATGTGAGCGACTGCATAAAAATATCGAATTTAACAAAAACATCCGAATTGGGTCTCATGCGCTTCAGTGTGAACATGGCCTCAGTATGACTTTGATTTTCGTTGTGTGTGCATCATCTTGTGCGTTCATTCGAAGCATTTTGCAAGTTGTGTAAAAAGGGTTCTCCAGATGCATTGTGCCAAAAATGTTCATGACCAACTCAAAGCAAAAAAAACCCTCACAGTTAACTGAGCAACATCGGCATAACACATTATTTCAAAAGTCAGGCCAAAATATAGGCATCAAGTAAAATAACAGTTTCACCTTTGGCCCAAAGGTGGCTTATTTAGCAGTCACACTCAGTAAAAAAGCACAACACTATTTGAGTGCGACTGTAAAACAAGACAGCAAGGGGCTGTAGAAATTATGGTGAAACTGTTATACTGTTGTGCTGTTATTCTGAAGGCCTAACTTTTGACAAAATGTGTTACGCTGATGTTGTCCCTATTACCCGAGTTTTACCGATCAGACAGGAGGGTTGTGTTTGGCTTGAGTTGTGTGTGTGGAATTCGCCTTGCCAGGTGTTGAAACCTTTTTACACAATATGACGAAGTTTGAGTACCAGCCATTTGATAAAAGGTGAGAAACATGATAGAAGAAGTAGCAAACCACTAAAAGGGCTCCTTCTTCTACCCTCTTTGCTGTCTTCCATACACTATCAAGAGTTTTTAATAAAGGTAAAAGTGATGTTAAATGTTCATCGATCCACTTCTGTAGTCATTTATATATACAGTATATTTCACACCATTTTATGTTTGTACAACTGTACATTTTTTGTTAGTGGGGAACTAGGGTTGGGCATCAAGAATCGAGAACCGATTGAAACCCGGACTAACATTCTGGTTCTCCCGGAACCATTAAAATTAAAACATTTTACAAAACATTGTAAAAAGTACGAAATTATGTTGTATTGAACAATTAGTAGATTGGCCCAGACTAAAGTTTAGACAATCATTCTATATGCTTGATCTATAAGTAAGAGTACAAATTTGGGAGTATTTTAGAATAATATGTTATTTTTAAACCCATTTTTTTTACGGGCCGAATTCTAGAATAAATTTGAGCCTCCACTTCCTGTCCCTTAGACACGCCCCCCTGGGTATTTAACCCTTAACTTCCACCTTCTCTCTCTCTTCTTTTCTTGGCTCCGCTCCTTTATAATGAAAGTTACCTAAGTACGACTCTGCCGTGCTGCCACCCCTCCTGCCTCCCCTTTCCTTTGTTCTTTATTTGCCACCATGTGCGTGAGCGACCGCCGGACCAAGACGGCGGTGCTTTCCGATCAAAGAAGCCGGCCATGCGGCTTCGATCGTTTTACCAAGCCTGATCTGTTGGCGGCGCCCCCGGCAGCCGTACCATTTACGCCCGCAGTTGAGAGCAAGAGCGGGGCCCACAACAAGTTCAAACGGCAGGAAAATTTACGAGTGCACCCTAAAGGGACAAGTACTTTCTTTTTGCATTTTTACTTTTTGTGTATCTTCTTCTTCAACTAAACCTCCCTCCTTTCCTCCTGAGATGCTCGGAGAAAGACCATCCCCAGGGCGTGTTCGTGAGTAGAGTAGTAGCAGTCGTTGCATGCTACCTTATGTTTTAAGCTAGCTTATGTTTTACCATGCCTGCGCCCAATAATACGGTGCACCTTATGTATGTGTTAAATACAGTCATTGACCCCGTAACTGAGAATGCGCCTTTTAATACGGTGCACCTTATGGTCGTGAAAATACGGTATTATGTTTTTATCTAATACCAATATACGCTACACTAGTGGCTTTACATCACAATGAATTGTGACAATATATATATATATATATCTATATATATATCTAGATATATATATATATCTATATATATATATATATATATATATATATATATATATATATATATATATATATATATATATATTGTCACACACACACACATATATATATATATATATATATATATATATACACACACAAACACACACACATGCTTGCCTCACTTCTACTTCCACCTTTGCTGTTTGTGGCGCATCCACTGTGGGCGCGATGCAGGAGTGGGGGTCGGAGTTGTTGTAGCCATACTAGACTGCAGTTCCGTAGCTCCTCAATGAGTAGACTTTTAACTCCGTAAAAGTAGTTCTGCCTGTGTGAAGCAGAAACCTACCACTGTATCTCTATCAGAGGGGACTTGGTGCGTGAGAGTTAACTGTTGCGATAAACCCGTATTTTAAATAGGACTCCTGATATAGTGTTGTTTCGTTTGCGAACGTTTCGTTCAAAAGAGCAAATCTTTTCAGTTAATGTAATTAGCTGAATTAGTTTAGGAAATGATTTTGTTCTTTGAGCTCTGCCGCCGTTAGCCAGCCCGCTCAGACCGGAAACATAAGCGTTCGAGATGGCTGGGACCGGAAACGGAAGCGTTCTGTGCCGTCTCGACATGTCAATTGAGACGCTCGGCTGTTGCGGCGAAGACGAGCCGGTCAATTTTCAAAATAGAACACATTGACACGCTTATCCTCACAAGGGTCACGGGAGTGCTGGAGCCTATCCCAGCTATCATCGGGCAGGAGGTGGGGTACACCCTGAACTGGTTGCCAGCCAATCGCAGGGCACATATAAACAATCAACCATTTGCACTCACATTCACACCTACAGGCAATTTAGAGTCTTCAATTAACCTACCATGCATGTTTTTTGGGATGTGGGAAGAAACCGCAGTGGCTGGAGAAAACCCACGCAGTCACGGGGAGAACATGCAAACTCCACACAGTCGGGGCCGGGACTTGAACCCCGGACCTCAGAACTGTGAGGCAGACGCTCTAACCAGTCGTTCACCGTGCCGCCACGCTAATTGCAATCCAACAGAAATTATATAAATTGGTCATTCTTTCTCTGCGGCCCGGTAACAAATGCCTCACGGCTCGATACCGGTCCGCAGACCAGTGGTTGGGGACCACATCCATCCATCCATTTTCTGAGCCGCTTCTCCTCACTAGGGTCGCGGGCGTGCTGGAGCCTATCCCAGCTGTCATCGGGCAGGAGGCGGGGTACACCCTGAACTGGTTGCCAGCCAATCGCAGGGCACATAGAAACAAACAACCATTCACACTCACAGTCATGCCTACGGGCAATTTAGAGTCTCCAATTAATGCATGTTTTTGGGATGTGGGAGGAAACCGGAGTGCCCGGAGAAAACCCACGCAGGCACGGGGAGAACATGCAAACTCCACACAGGCGGGGACGGGGATTGAACCCCGGACCTCAGAACTGTGAGGCAGACGCTCTAACCAGTCGTTCACCCTGCCGCCACGCTAATTGCAATCCAACAGAAATTATATAAATTGGTCATTCTTTCTCTGCGGCCCGGTAACAAATGCCTCACGGCTCGGTACCGGTCCGCAGACCAGTGGTTGGGGACCACAGCTATAGGGAATTAAACCAAAAAAATGTTTTTTGCAAGAATACATTATCTGTGCCACCACTAGTCTAAACACTGTTATTCTGATTAATATTGAGTTTGTGGAATAAGTTTATTTTCTTCAAACTATCATGTCCTCAACCCATTGTTATGTTCGTTATCGCGCATACACTCAAGAGTGCGCTAACCTGTTTTCCGGGTTTTGGTCACATGACATTTGCCACCCAAGCTCGAGAGCAGTTGTTACATTAATTTCGGTCGACAGTAGAGGGGACATTGCCTAACACGGCAGCCCCATGAGATGGATGAAAACGGAGGATACAATCCGTTAAATTCTTATTGCAGGAATGCAATCGTAATCAGAATGCTATATTAAGACTAATGGGGACACATACAACGTATTCTTGGAAAATGTTTCGTTCCCATTTAATATTTCTGGGTATCTGAAATGGGTTAGTTAAATTTATATTATTTGCTATGGGCAATACTGCCTTGATTTTCTGTATGATACAGTTTTACTCAAGACTTTCTGGAATGATTATAATCATGCCAACAAACTGAGGTTTCACTGTAATTATTTACGATTGAAAGTAAGCATTTCATTATTTGTATTATTACTGTCGTTATTGTTATAATGATTATTCTTATTAACTGCTAAATATATATTTGCTCTTCAACTCTTTTCAATCCTTAATTATTATTCATTTATTTTTTAGCAGCTTTTGCTCCAGAATTCTCCAACTCGACCCATGAACTACAGCTTGACAGATGCCATGTCAGCTCTGTAGGTGATGTCTATTGCGGCCATAATGACTGTGATGTCAGGCGGTTGTGTCAGATGTCATAGTTAAGGTAATTACAGCCCATTAGGAGCACTAACATTTTTTGGGGGGAGGAAAGGGAGGTGTTTATTTGACCACTATTGGGCCACTATTTGGAGAGATGTTACACTGCAGCTAGGTGATTGAGTGACAGACTTTAAAATCATCTCAACTGTTTTAGTTTACAAAGATAAAAATCACTGTTTTATTTTCACCATAGGACAACAATAAATAAGGTGCAAACAAAAGCAGCAAATATCTTTTATCAAATATCATTCCTATTTCAGTTAGGAATGCAGCAGTGTTGACCACACGCCACCATAAATAAAATAAAATAAACTGCTTACTCTTGCATGTAGAAATTTGACACTTGACTGAATCCACCAGAGAGCGCACACATAAAAGAACCTCAACCAGAAAACCTTCACAGAGTTCATGTGAGTGAAGAAAGCCATGCGGCTCATGAAATATTCTGTTTCTTCACCCGCATACGCATCAAGCCTCAAACATTCCTCGGCTGTATGTAGTGCAGTGTGGTTAGGGTGGTTTTAAGGGGAAAATATGTGGTTTACAGATACATAATGGTAACACTGACTTTCTAAACACTGGCACTGAACACAGAGTTGATTCTGTGGCTTTTAAAGGCTTATGAACAATTTACCTTTCCACCCAAACACACACATATATATCTGGGTCTCGGAAGTGCATGCTCAAGATGAAATAACTAATATTTTGTGATCTGCCTAGTTACAAAAAATGTATTACTTTGAGCAATCCGTTCTGAATGTCTCCTCATAACTTGGCAGTTAGGCGCCATTTTCATGCGATGGCCTAAGCCTGGGGTGTCAAATTCATTTTTGTCACGGGCCACATCGTAGTTATGACTTCCCTCAGAGGGACACATATGGGTTCACAACTGTAAACCCATATAAATGAAAGATGACCTCCTATACTGTAATTACATACAGTATACACAACATATTGATGAATAGCCAATTTTGAAATCAGAAGCCTATAAAAACATGTTTGTCAACTATTATATTTCTTTTCAAAGGGGGATTGGTAACAAAAAAATGCTTTCAAATATCTCAATGGTATTACACCAGAACACAATGAGCAATTTCTATTTGCTTCGCGGGCAAGATAAAATGATGTGGTGGGCCGGATCTGCCCCCCGCGCCACCAGTGGCCTACGCACTATCATGTCAAAGCCAAAAGGTAAGCAGAGCAGCAGTGTTAGCACAGATTAGTATTAGCTAACAGCCTTATCTACGGCAAGCAGATTGAACATTTAAAAACTAAGTTTGACTATCCGGCATTAACATTGTCGATCAAAAACATCTTTTTGACTAATCATAATTACAATTTGAATATTTGGAATTTTCATTCAGTATCTTTATGACAAAACTGTGATTAATTAAAACCGATCTATAATTCAGTTTTGCCTAGTCAAAATGCACCTAGTCATAGCAACGCCCTCGGGGTACACTGATGTTGTTGCCTGACACATTACCACACTGGAAATGTGGAGCGTCGCAGTGCGCCAGAATTCTTGGTCCTTTGTGTATCTTACCTGAGGAATGTAAGTTTTTGTGTTTACTAAGACACAAGGGAACTGTTTGTTTGATTTCGACATTTTGAAAATTGACAGAAAAAGATGCAGAGTATATATCCTTTTAAATGCAATTTCTGGTGTGCATAGAGTCCAAACTGGTTGGGGAGACGATTCTATTTACTTCCCAGTAAAACATTTTAATTCACTTATCAATGATCACAATCTTTATTTCATTAGTGGCAACATTTAAAGGAAAAATACCCGCATTATCACAGTGTCTTTAAACGAGCAGCTGCCTCAGCAGTTTTCCGCAAAAACTCTCCTGCTGCACGGTCCCTACTGTTAAAAGAAGTCACTCCATAAGTAATTACCCACTTTGGGTATATAGAAACATATATCGAGCGGGTTCCTTTTTACTGCCATTTTACTTTTTTCCTTCTGCTGAAGTACAATTGTGAAAAACATGAAGGAGTGCACTCTTTTGTTGCCCTTGCAAACCGAGGTCCTCTGAGAGCTTGAGGGGGGAAAAGAGGAAGATAGGAAATGTTTGTAAGATGTGATAGAAATGAGCAAAGTAGGAGAGAAAGTGAGGAAAAGAGATGTTGGTTGTAAAAAAGACAAGACCGCCAGAGAAAAAAAGGGAGCTCTAAGAAGTCTATGTTTTTAATTAAAGCAGCAGCGGTGATGAAGCTCTGGGAGTCATATTCCATATTACCCATCTCACCGTGTGCCCAAAGGGCTGTGGGCTTGACAAGCGGACGTGAGGACGTCACCACTGTCCTTTTCATTCCTGCTCTGAGAAATGGTCTCCATGACAAAATCTAACTTCAGGGGCTGACACAACTTGGTGCCAGTTTCCAGCTGCCACAATAATGCCACAAAAATCATATGTTGGATGAACTACACTGTGCTGTTTGTAAGTCAGGCAGGCCACTGATACATGTATACACTTTGTTTAAATAACAACTAAATGACTGCTTTTCAAAAAGTCCAAACAATTTGAAGTGAAATTAAGCTACATTTACCTCGAGCATCAGATTGTTTTTTTTGTGTCCAACCTCTCATCTGCAGTTTTAAAACATAACATAAACATAAAAAATCGGTCAGACTTTTTTGCCACATCATAGAAAATTGAGAGTAGGTGGGGATTTCTGTGAATTCTGACAGTTTGGTTCTTAAAAAAAAATAATAATAATAATAATAATCTGCATAAGGGTGCACTTATGACTGCCGAAGCGCAAATATTGTAGCGGAGGTTCATGTGATCTTGTTTCACATAAAATTTATTTCTTCAAAGTTTAGGGTTGCCCAAAAATTATTGCTGTGCCTCTACAATGACAATGATCTTTTGCCGCGCACACACAAATTACTATCATTATTTTAATAAATGCACACTAACAGCTGATTGTGTTACATTTTGAGAAAGATGACTGACCGCATGAAAATAAAATATAGTTGTTTTGATTTAAAATAAGAGGAGGAAGATGGGGAAAACTGCATCCTAAAACTGTTTGTCAAAAGCAGTGTTTGTGTCTTTATATACAGTACACTAAGTATATAGTATTAGTGGGAATCCAAACCTGAAGCTGTTGGGCATCGTGGTTCTCCAGTCCTTCCACAATTGGAGCAAATCTCTCTTTATTATTCCGCTCTGCAGCAATAGTCATGGCGGCCAGAATCTTATCCAGGCTGGAAATAAAAGAGACCACCGGGAGAGGGGGTAGGTGTCAACAAACACTTTTATCACCTCATTGACCACATTTAATCACAATTTTCAGGTTAAAAAAAATATGAATCTTGTTTCATGCGGAACCCATTTTTAGTTACAAGCTCACACCCCTTGTTCTAAACTATTATTGCAGTATCTCAATTTGCCCTTATCACACTTCCTATGTATACATTTATATTGCACGGAAATAAATGTGTTTGTGTTGAGCTGTCAGGGCAATTGTGTTTAAGAGGTTTTCCATTCAGAGAAAAGGTGCAATTAATTGCATGGGACGGGCAGACTAATGTGCAAAAATACTGAATGAGAACGTAAGCAAATTAGACAACTTGCAAGGGCTCACAGCAGTTCGTCTAAACAGAAAGGCGTTCGTTTTCACAAATGCACTAATGGAAGTAAATTCAATTATTATCATCCGCCTTACTTTTATTGTCATGCTTGTATGAATAAAACTACCCGGAAGTAGCTGTTTTCTCAGCGAGCGTGATTATGTGTTTGACCAGTAGGGTTACAAGTGTAGAGGAAACCTGACAGAGACATGAATAGAGGTTAGTGACTCACAAGCAGGCGTTCAGAGTAGTTTTAAAGGCACTTGAAAGGACGCTTCAAAACAGGCCACATAGATCTGCTTAAGTTGTCGCGTTCCCTCGCAAGGCTGTCAGCTAAACATGAGCTGCCGTCACGCCATACGCTGGCAGCGAAAAGACGCCTCAACTTGTGTCGCTGTCACTTGCTACAAGGTAACTACCATCATGCTAAAGAGCCCACCCCCATGGTGAGTACAACATATTCTCTGTGTGGTACTTAATAGTTACACTGTATTTCCATTTAAATATAGTGAACATTACCTGCAACAGTGTCAGAGCAATAATTATGAATGCATATAATATGGTCCAGTTGAAAGACTGGTGAAGGTTTGACGAATGGTACGAAAGCCCTCTTGAAGGTGCTTCAAATCTGCATTGTCACTGTTACCACGCCCAATAAATTGCCATTCGGGGGCCTTTTCCACAGTCAAATGCAGACCAAAGACACAGTATATCTTGGGTTTGAAGTTACCATTTTTGAGTCATGATAGACATTTTAAGGGCTCACTTTAAAGGTGTCCCAGAAATATAGTTCAATTGCTACCAGATTTGAACATTGTATGCTACCAGTAATTCCCAACCACATATCAGCAGGTGTGTCACGGTGAAATTTTTCAATTTCACATAATCGGTGGTGTCCTGCAATTGGCTGGCAAACAATTCAGGGTGTACCCCACCTCCTGCCCGCATAGGCTCCAGCATAACCACGACCCTAGTTAGGATAAGTGGTGTAGAAAATGGATGGATGGACATAATCCATCCATCCATCCATTTTCTACTGCTTATCCGAGGTCGGGTCACGGGGGCAGTAGCAGGGACGCCCAGCCTTCCCTCTCCCCAGCCGAAGGATGTAGTCTCTCCAGCGTGTCCTGGGTCGTCCCCGGGGTATCCTCTCGGTGGGACGTGCCCGGAACACCTCACCAGGGGAGCGTCCGGGAGGCATCCGAATCAGATGCCCCAGCCACCTCCTCTGGCTCCTCTAGATGTGGAGGAGCAGCGGCTCTACTCTGAGATCCTCCCAGATGACTGAGCTTCTCATCCTGTCTCTAAGGGAGAGCCCAGACACCCTTCGGAGGAAACTCATTTCAGCCGCTTGTATCACAACGGATCGATACAAAGTCCGCATCACTGCAGACGCTGCACCGATCCGCCTGTCGAGCTCCCGTTCCATTCTTCCCTCACTCGTGAACAAGACCCCAAGATACTTAAACTCCTCCACTTGGGGCAGGATCCCATCCCCGACATGGAGAGGGCACACCACCCTTTTCCGACTGAGGACCATGGTCTCAGATTTGGAGGTGCTGATTCTCATCCCAGCCGCTGCTCTAGTGAGAGTTGGAGGTCACGGCTTGATGAAGCCAACAGAACCACAAAAGCCAACAGAACCACAAAAGCAATACTGAGGCCACCAAACCGGACCCCCTCAACGCCTCGGCTGCGCCTAGAAATTATGTACATAAAAGTTATGAACAGAATCGGTGACAAAGGGCAGCCTTGGCGGGGTCCAACCCTCACAGGAAACGAGTCCAACTTACTGCCAGATTTGCGAACCAAACTCTGACTCCGGTCGTACAGGGACCGAACAGCCCGTATCAGGGGGTTTGGTACCCCATACTCCCGAAGCATCCCCCACAGGACCCCCTGAGGGAAACGGTCGAACGCCTTCTCAAAGTCCACAAAACACATGTAGACTGGTTGGGCGAACAACCATGCACCCTCGAGGATCCTGCCAAGGGTGTAGCGCTGGTCCACTGATCCACAGCCAGGACGAAAACTACACTGCTCCTCCTGAATCTGAGATTCAACTTCCCGACGGAGCCTACTCTCCAGCACCCGTGAATAGACCTTACCAGGGAGGCTGAGGAGTCTGATCCCCCTGTAGTTGGAACACACCCTCCGGTCCTCCTTCTTAAAAAGGGGGACCACCACCCCAGTCTGCCAATCCAGAGGCACTGTCCCAGATGTCCACGCGATGTTGCAGAGGCGTGTTAACCAAGACAGCCCTACAACATCCAGAGCCTTGAGGAACTCCGGGTGAATCTCATCCACCCCCGGGGCCTTGCCACCAAGGAACTTTTTAACCACCTCGGTGACCTCAACCCCAGAGATAGGAGAGCCCGCCTCAGAGAACCCAGACTCTGCTCCCTCATGGGAATTCGTGTCAGTGGAATTGAGGAGGTCTTCGAAGTATTCTCACAACGTCCCGAGTCGAGGTCAGCAGCGCCCCATCCCGACTATACACAGACTATATCGAGTCGGAACCTCTCGACCTCACACAACAGCTCGGGCTCCTTCCCTGGCAGACAGGTGACATTCCACGTCCCTAGAGCCAGCTTCTGAAGCCAGCGATCGGATCGCCTTCGGCCACCGCCCAGCTCGCACTGCACCCGACCCCTATCACCCCTCCCACAGGTGGTGAGCCCATGGGAAGGGGGACCCACGTTACCCTTTCGGGCTGTTCCCGGCCAGGCCCCATGGGTGCAGGCCCGGCCACCAGGCGCTCGCCTTCGAGCCCCACCTCCAGGCCTGGCTCCAGAGGGGGGCCCCAGTGAGCCGCGTCCGGGCAAGGTAAACCTGAGTCCATTTTTTGTCGTCATCATAAGGGGTCTTTGAGCCGTGCTTTGTCTGGTCCCTCACCTCGGGCCTGTTTGCCATGGGTGACCCTGCTAGGGGCATAAAGCCCCAGACAACTTAGCTCCTAGGATAATTGGGACACACAAACCCCTCCACCACGATAAGGTGACAGCTCAAGGTGGGGTGGATGGACATAATTGGTCTGAAAATTGTTATTTAAGATCTCCTTGTGTGTTTTTCATCAATTCCTACAAGCATATCAGCTTTGTGCCACTGGCCCAGATTTCACACTAAGTAAATACATTTGTGAGTAAATTGCAGTAAGATCATTATTTCAGTATACTGTATATACTTTTTGTGACATTTTTATTTGGTTGTGTGCCATGAGATTTTTCAAATGTAAAAGTAAAGTGTCTGGCTCAATTAAGGTTGAGAAACACTGTGCTAGACAGATGGGTGGCGCAAAATTGCAAAAAATGTGAGCTTTTGCCATTGCATGTGGCCACAGCATTACATCAAAATAAAAAAAAATAAAAAATAAATAAAAAATTTAGAGCTGGAGCAAACATCTTTTATTCGATGAAGGCCACACCCTGATGAGATTCATAGCCCCCAACCTTCCGGTAAAAATGCAATATGCAAATGCAATAATGTTACTCGTGAAGCACCAGTTTCCTTCAAACTGTGTATAATTGTGTCAAGTCCTCAGTGAGTTTGTGAAAGTCTGTTAATCGTTGCTAATTTTTTATTATGGTCGTGTGTCTCTAATTCTCATTTGTAAAGTTATCAATATAATGTTTAATTTTTAGTTTTGGAGTACAGCGAGTGCCAATAAAACCATGCCGCAGGCCACATATGGTCGCCGAGCCACACTGGTCACCCAGAGCCTAAGAGAATGGTTAGACTGAACAGTAACTTGCAGACAACAGTTGTTCCCCTTGGATACCGTATCTAACAACCAGTGACACTGTCATTGAGCCACTCTTCTCAACTATTCAGCAGCTAGACAGAAAAGCATGAACATATGCAGCTAGTGTAAGAGCTTAAGGCCTCTTTGGAGGGTCAGAGATGTGTGACACAACGCTTAACTGAATTTGCACGTTTGCAGTTGCATACAAACTCACTCTAGGGGTGTCATTGTTATTCTAGTCCTCCCCCGCAGGAAACAACAAAAAAAACCTGCTCTAAATGCAATTTAAAAGGTGTCAGTCCATGCCAAACAACATTGATTAGATCAACACAGTAAAGGCAGCCGACTACATCGTTTGCCCGAAGTGAAGAAGCTGACTGCAATACATTTTGAATTGAGCCGGCAATGCACTGCTGCAAAAATGGAGGGGCGCATGGCAGTCTCCCTCGTTTTTATAAGCACATGCCATTCAGTGGGAGACCACTGAGGCATCTGCAGATGCTGTGTTATGTTGTGTTATTAAAAGATTGTCCTATTTCTTTATTGTCGCAGGAACACTCCGGAGCATGTAAACACAGCAGAGATGGACCACTTCCTATTTGTTTGTCAAATGTGACAATTTTGAAATGGAGTTGTACTGTTTCCTTAACACTAATGTTTCTGGGGAAACACTATACAGCTTTCAAAGTTGTTGCCAATTTTGAAAAAAAATAAAAAAGAAACATTACACAGTTGGTTTCAGAAGATTTGTATTCCTTTTGTTTTTCTTGACACTGAACCAATCTTGCAAATGCTTATTGGCAGTATATCCCCGGAATTCAATAATTTAAAAAAAAAGTACATATATTTTTTTTTTCTCAATGCAATTGAGGCAACAGCAAACCCTGGTAAGAGCAACAGTTTACAGTATGATTGCATGATATTGGAGGAAAAAATTACATTGTTATTTTTCGTAACCATGTGGTATATATTGTGATGTGAAAAATACAGGAAAACATACTCATGAAATGTGAAAAACAGCACATGTTTCTCTTTTTCAATCTATGTATTGTTTGGACAGTTTATAATGTAATAACAATGATGAAATAATAAATAGTATGAATAAAATACAATTATGCAATAGAGCACAGAAGTATACAGAGTAATTTGTGTTTTTTTTTCATGCCCAGTTGTACTGTACAGTCATTAGGACATTCCTAACACTATTCATTTGTATTTGACCAATCTCAAATATTTTCTAAGATAATATGCATTAGTATTTCTATATTTGAGTGCATTAGTTTAAACAACACACGTTGCTGTGGGCACCTTAAGTTTGTCCCTTCAATGTAGCCGTAGCGTTCACCCCTCCCCCTACCCCAAAGGGTAATGTGTTGCATTTGTTTGCTGGGTTATGAAGACCTGTAATGTACATTAAATGCAGGCGTGAAAATGGTTCCTGTGTCCTCATTAGGAGTTATCATACAAGTAAGACAGAATGAGGCTATAGGGAGACGAGATAGTGAGGGTGGAGAACTTAAAATACTAGTAATAATGGTCCAGAGCAATGATGAGTGTGGTAAAGAGGTGAAGAAACAGGTCCAAGCAGGTTGGAAAGGGTGGAGGAAAGTGTCAGGTGTGTTATGTGACAGAAGAGTCTCTGCAAGGATGAAGGGCAAAGTTTATTAAGACAGTGTAAACAAACATGGATTATAAACAGCTATCTATTGCAGTTGTTTATGCAGCTATCTGCTCTGAGAAACCTATAAAATGAAAACGAAAGAAAACAGCTTTGGGTCAAGTCGTGGAGGAGAAGGAAAGAGATGTGACAACCTTTGTTATCTAGTTCTATTTCCGATGCCCCCCCCCCCCCCCACACACACACACTCTCTCTTTTTTTATTGGCCAATCACCAAATGTCTTAGCAATAGGATCAGCTGCATCTACCTGATTGCCACCAGAATCAGTAAAATAGAATACTTGTCATCCCCCGTTTTTTCATTAAGGGTTCATTTGTTAATGTAACAGCAGTCACCAAATTCATTGGATACTAATTTTGTTTATGGTGGAAAAGTGATCAAGGAGGGCGCAAAGGCAAAGACAGATGTTGAGATGGACAGATGGACCAGCGGCAACCATTGTTATCTGCCTCTCGTCTTTGGAACTGAAAGGACAAATCATGGATGCAAGCAGACGAAATGAGCTGAGCCAGTTGAGGTGGCTGGGATGCCCCACGGACGCTGACCTGGTTATGTGTTTTGGGCGTTCCCAACCAGGGGTTAGACCTCGGGGCAGACTTGGACACACTGGAGGGAGTACGTCTCACGGCTAGCCTGGGAATACCTTGGTGTCCCACCGGTGGAACTACAGAAAGTAGCTCTAGATGGGGATGTTTGGGCATTCCCTAGTTTGACTGCTGCCCTGAACCCAGTCAATGATCCAAAATTAACTAATCACATCCAACCCTAAGCAGCATAAGGGTAAGATGACTACAGATAAAAAACAAAAACAAAAAACAGTCTAAACTGACCGGTGACTTAAACACATCTCCAGTTTAGCATTCATGCATTTAGTATTTTATAAATGCCAGAGACTTAATTGCTCATGTGTCCTATTACAGTGCACTGGATAATTTGCTGGTGTACTGTAGCCCGTTGACAAAAGCTAATTTTGATTGATATGAACACAAGTAGATCGTACATCAAACCTTCTTTCTGTTAGCATTCATAACACAAATAAGATAATCACATGATTTATTGGAATACAAAACTTTCCATCAATGTTTTCGGATGGAATGAAGCCAAAAATAAGTCAGATACAAATTAAGCACTTGTCAAAAGTACTAAAATACCTATTGTAGCTGTAAAAATCTGTTTTGAGCAGCGAAAATGGATTACAATTTTTTGATCGGTTCAAACTCTTTCAAGAGTTAAGGTTTGCTTTCAGTCAGGTATTATATAGGATATTTCATGTAAATAGAGATGAGTGTGGTTCAAGGAAAAATATAATACATATCAGACAGTATATCAACAGCATTACATAGGCAATGTGTTGAGCGCGAGAGACTTCATGGTAATGTCAAATTGCCGGAATGTTGGGGGAAAAAGGATTGGTAAAAGCGGAGATGTTTTTTTTGAAAGTGGCTTTCCTCTGGGTCTCGTTATTTTGAACTAACCCTTTCACAGAGACAACATTGACCTCTCCATTCCACAACGAGTCTGATGTCGAGAAAAATCTCATTATCAATGACTTGAGACGGGACGAGCGATCAGGTGATCGGCCTTACATGTTTTCCTCGCCGATGATACAGAATGCCGACAGGATCTTGACAGTCTCGGTCATCATACTGGTCTGTTTGGGGTCGATGGATCGCGCCAGTAACAACAGGCTGCGTTCATCTCCCAAGATCCTTTGCAGCCCATACTGTCAAGATAGTGAAAGCAAGGAGATGGATCAGGGAGAAAATATGTCCAGTGGGTGTAAATTAAGCAGAGCATTCAAAGATGTTACATTTTACTCGAACAAAGCTTGAAGTGTGTACGTCCAACTTTACTATACTGTATTTCTTCAAGTAACACAGATAGAAATGTATTAACATTAATGATGAGGGGACCAGGCATTTATTAGGAGTAAGGTATTATTTCTACAAATACATTGTAATAATAATAGTGAAATTAGAGTATAAAACCTTTTCTTTTCTTTTTTTTTTAAACACAGAGAAGAGGCATGAATCTGAGGTAACCAGGTGTGTATGGGGTAAGGCCTTTATTAGGGGGAGACATTATTTCTCACAAATGCATTGTAAAAATAATCATAAAGCTGGGGTATAGAATAATGTAAAAAGGCTACTGTATTTTCACGACCATAAGGCGCACTTAAAAGTCTTAAAATTTCTCCAAAATGGACGGGGCGCCTTATAATGTGGCGCGCCTTATGTGTGCACCGAGTTCCAAAATCTGTAAATGTTGTTGTGTGACTTTAATGAGCGCTCCGCTTAACTGACTGGGAGCATTTCCTGCCGACAGGCTGCTTATATAGATGAAAGGCAGACCTGACTGAGGACAGCATACGGACGTAAAGGGGGAAGGTTGCGCGTGACAGAGGACCAGTAGGTACATAGTTCAGGTATGTGCATCGGTTTGGCTAAGGACCCCCGAAAATGGCACCTACGAAGAGACACGCTTACGAAGCACAGTTTAAACTGCAACCTATTAGTTACGCGGAGGAACATGGGAATCGAGCAGCCGCGAGAGAATTCAAGATCAACGAATCATGGCTCGCAAGTGGAGGAAGCAGGAAAACGAGCTTCGCCAACTCAAGAAGACGAAGCTGAGTTTCCGCGGAAACAAGGCGGGGTGGCAATGGATTAATGAGCAAAGAACAGCCGGGAGAAGCGTCTCTACAGTCACCATTCGACTGAGTGCAATAACTCGGAACTTGACATCATTCCGGGAGGCTTGACGAAGGAACTCCAACCGCTGGACATCGGTGTAAACAGGGCATTCAAAGTGAAGTTGCGAGCGGCGTGGGAGCCATGGATGACAGATGGCGAACACAGCTTTACTAAAACTAGGAGGCAGCGCCGGGCGAGTTACGCCACAATTTGTGAATGGATTCTGGCTGCTTGGGCTAAAGTGTCTGCTTGCACTGTTGTTCGAGCTTTCGTAAAAGCTGGCATCATGTCTGAAGAGCCGCATGGCAACGAGACTGACTCCAACAATGACGAGAGGGAACCCGGGATGTTTGATGGAGAACTTTCCCAGCTGTTCATTTCGGATAAAGAACATGAGGACTTTGATGGATTTGTGGATGAGGATTGATCAAAAAATAACGTGAGCACATTGTTAAATATGTCAATAAAGTTCAACCGAACTCAGTTTTGCTCCAGCTGCCTTTTAAAAAACATTGTTTTAGCGTGCATGCATGCTACCGTATGTTTTAATCTAGCGCCTGCGCCCAATAATACAGTGCGCCTTATGTATGTGTTAAATACAGACATAGACCCCGTAACTGAGACTGCGCCTTTTAGTACGGTGCACCTTATGGTCATGAAAATATGGTAACATCGACCAAAAAAAGAAAAAAGAAATGAAATATAAAAGGGGACTTTAAGACATCAATATATGCTGCTGTTTTTCATAAGCAGCAGTGTTAGGACTATTAGGCTCAGCAGTTGGCTCTTGAATGTCTTTATGTGAACAATAGCATCTATGAACCACATATGGTTAATTGAGACACACTGTATATGCAAGTGGATGCCTAAAGAAATCAGTAATATAATAACCAAACAAACCCTGACTATCAGGAAAAAAGAAATAATTTATTTCACATTAAAAAGCCTTGAAATGTGTGCCACTATATGAGAAAATGAGCGAGATCTTCCCAAAATGGATAATTAATTGATGTGAGAGCCGAGTGGAAATTAGCTTCTCTATATTTGCCCATTATCTCAGACAGTATCATCTTCCAGTGGAATCCAGGCCACCAAGTAAAACTCAAAATTAGGCCTTTTTAATGCTTGGTGAAGCCTATTGTATCATAACCATTTAAAAGTCTGTTTTGAACAATATAAAAGTATTACTTTCAATCACCAAATATTTTGAAGAACAGGATATCATTTGGAGACGTGCATAAAAGGATGCACACGATACTGTGGAGCGAGCACAGCGATGGGCACAGTCTCATCTCATTCAGGGACCCCTGGGGGGCCGGCACGAGGCATGATGAGGCGGACGCTGGGCTGGATCCTGGCGCATCTGCTCTGGTCTCCGGCCTGGTCGCCCCCCTTCTCTGCCCTGCTGGTCCTCCAGTTCTAATGCATCATACAACCGTCAGTAAGGGGAGGGTAATGCCGGGTTGGGAAGGACACTCGGCCAGGTATTTCGGCAATCGGGCCTGCTCGTTGGCCCGCCTTGCCTTTCACCGGCGGATTTTTAATGTACCACATACATTCGCACATCCTTTGGAGACCTGGTTGGCCTGGATGGGGGTGACGGTTGCGGATCATCATTGCCCAATGACCGTCTCGCCTCACCCCCACCAGTCGCTCCAATTTTAATGCACGACACCCCACCACAAACTATCACGGGACAGGGATAATGGTTGCCAGTCGGGGAACTGGTACCGTAATAATAGGGTGGGTGGTGAGTATTCACATTTCTCTTGGCTGACTCCTGGGGCCCCTTGGGGGTGGGGGGATTGGGGCATGGGGGGTGGTGGTCGGATACCCTTACCCTTGCCCCTCCCTTTGGGACTGGTTGGGGCGCTTCGGTTGGCCTGGGGGGACCCCCCTGGTTCCTGGGGAGTGGGTGGCGTCCGCCTGGCTGGATCCCCCGAGGGATGGGCTCGCTGACTTGGCCCCCCCTTCCTCAATGTGCCGGCTCAGCAACTCCATACACCAGTTGACCAACTATGGTATTCATTCACTAATAAGTTCCATAGACACACTGTAGGCTTTAATTGCATGTACTGGGATCACTAACAACAACACAGGTTATATTAAGATCCGCCCCTCAGGTTCTTACATATGTTTAAATACTATAAAAGCATTCCACCGCACCACTCATCTCATTTCAATTTCCTGTCCTGTCCTTTTCTGTCCTCTCTCATCTTGTCCTATTGGTTTGTTGTAGCATGTCCTCACCGGGTATACCCCCACCTCTAAAAATAAGAAGACGATTTGACTTTTGTAACGTTACTTGTGGTCAAATATCTATACTGTCTAACTATCGTTCTGCTGTGGGTCACACACCTAATCCCCTTGCCCGTTCTGTCCCTCTGTTTGTCCCCTAAAACCCTTTTCTGTCCTGCTGCATTTTCAAAAAATCATCAGAATAATTAAAAAAATAAAATTAAATAAGCAAAGGGAGTATTTCAAACTCCCCCGTTGCACAGCAAAACTGTTCCAACACAAAAGGCATACAGCTCCACCATTCTTCTTGGCCATGCAGCTGAACAGGACAGGTTTAAAAAAATCTAAGTCACTGTAATAACTAACAGATCCCTGTAAATAGCCGCTTTATGTCGCTTTGGATTTCAGATCAGCAGAGCTTTTGTGTAAAATATGAAGATTAGACGTTGAATCTCAGCGTGCCACGTCCATTATGAAGGAGAAAAATGCATCCCGATCGTGACGCAATTCATCGAATGAATGAGGAACGCCACGTAAAAAAGCCACTGACATTTAACTCAAGCCATGCAGCGAATCAGTATCGTTCACGTGTTGCATAGTTGTATATCCGTAAATAAATGTTTTTTTTGCCATTAAAAGCCCTTTCTCAGTCTTTGTTGTTTTAGAGTTTGAGGTGTCACAAAAGCAAAAAAAGATATATATAAGTGTCAAAGTCACTGTTCTGCTTGACATGTTTCTTTTCACGAAAAGCTTGTTGTCGTTTCATCTGAAACCGATGATTTGGGTGAAACCAAACCATGTTCCATTTCTGGTTACTAAAGAATGCAAAAAGCTAAAAACAGACTTTTTTTTAATGGCGAAAGAAAAGGGTCCACTGTTTTTCGGAAGGGTCAGTGCTTATTTTGTCACAGGACACAATATTCTGTGGGTCATGAAAGATGCTCTGAATTGGCTGGCAATTAGGGAAACTCTGCTTTGAAAACGGCTGGCAGTGAACGAGTTAATATGAGATCGTCATTAATACTGTGCAGGGAGTTTTATGGATAGAATGATTATGAGCTACTGTGGGTACTGCTGTTTTGCGTAGAAACAGAGTTAGCTGCACACAACTCTGTGGAGAAAGCACAGATGACTGGAGCGCTCCCCAAAATATAAGACCATCTTTAATACACTAATTATTTAGAATAATAGTTTCAAATAAAGGTGAAAAAATGCTTGGGATGGTTTATTGATCCATACAAACCTTGTTGTTCATGAAAGCCTTCAAGCATTGAATAAGTTTATGCTGATTCCGTTTATCGATGTTCTCTTGCCTATGAAAAAATATAAAACATATTTAAAAAGAGTATGTTTTTCACCAAAGTGAACAGATTCTGTAGGCATACACTCACTGTTTCTTATCCAAGAGCTTCTCCAGTGCATCCAGAAGAAGTCCAAGACCCTCATGACCAAAGTTATTAACCCAACTGTGGAGGAAATAAAAGAACACAAAATATCTAGTCAGTATTATTGACACAATATTGGCACTAAAACCAGTTTGATGCAGGGAGTGAATGAAACATAATATTGAGAGAACCAGTCATTCAAACAAATGTCACGGGTTCTATACACTTGGATAAATGGACCCATGTAGTGGCTTTTAATTCCGGACACAACACGAGCCGGACAAACCAGCTGTGGCCTCTCTGACACTGAATACAGTTTGAATCTAAACTACACCCATTTAAGAGCAAATGAACACACATCCGTCTTCACTAGCATTCCCATCACTAAGCTGTTTAAATCTAGCCATGCCGCGAGAGCCGCCGTTTTCCCGTGCCCAAAATTGAGCAATGCGAGAAAGACAACACTGTAATCGATAACGGATTGCGAGAGATAATTGCCTATAAACCACAGCATATCGGGAGATGGCAAATGATCCACTGCAGATGAGCCTGTTTGTCTAAGGAGGCAAGCGGGAGAAGGGATTGTGGTGGTGGCGTAGGTGGGGGGGTCGGCTGTGTGGTCACAGCCAGATGATGCCATTAGCATCGCTTGTTTCCAGAACTCACAACTGTCAATAAACACAAACTGCATGGAGAAGTTTCCTGACATTAAATGGGTGCCTGTCAGTGATTTATCCCACATTGTTGACAATCATTTGTAATAATAATGATTTGAGTAATAAACCCATTTGTTTTGAATCGCCGAGTAAAGGGAGGCCCTCGATTAAGATGGAGACGCTGTGCGTGTGTGTGTGGGGGGGGGGGGGGGGCGCCTTAGGCGATTGGTTAAGTTGTGCTCAAATATTACCATGGTTGGTGACTAAATTAGCACAGGCTATAACCCCCATGTGCCAATGTACTTAACACAAAAATATGTAAATTACAGTGGGAATACACACATACAGTATTCTATTATCTTAATGTCATGTAACAGCTTTGCCTTTTCTCAACAAATTTACATATGATCAAAGAACCAAATGCATGCCTCATTTTGGCTACTTTCGAACCCAAGTATGAAATATTGAAACAGGAACATCAAGAGTGAAAAAGATTAGGCCAAATGTCCAGTTGTGAGAATTCAAATAAAATGCCCTGCCTATTTTAACAGCATGAAATAACTGTGCCATTTTACAACAAATTTCAACACCATCAATGAAAAAAACAAAACAAACAAAAAAAAAAAACATTGTCATCCATGCTGGGCATGCTATTAGTTTTTCACCATTTCCATTTTTTTTTTCCCTAACATTGGGCATGCTATTAGTTTTTCGCCATTTCCATTTTTTTTCCCCCAAACATGTCAATGTTAGAGTGTCTAGACAACCAGCCTTTTTTTAAAAGCACATATTATCTCTGTCATTCTTTTTAACGGATTCCAACGCTTTTTCAAAAAATAAAATAAGGCTCTTGATCAGGTCACGTGGGCTATTATTTTTCAGATATTTTGAACCAGAAAGATCAACAATGACAAATGTGTCAATGTCCAGTGTGCAATCAGACAAACAGTCTTTATGAACGGCACATAACAGCTTCGTCATTTTTCAACAGATGCCAACGCTTTCAAGAGCAAAATAAGAGTGGAGATCAGATCATGCGTGCTATTACCTTTTTGAAATTTTGGAGTGGGAAAAGCTATTGTGAGATTAGCATCAAACAGGTTGGACAGATGTCATGCCTATGCTGCTTACTGACAATAGGGGCATAATTGGTGGATTTCTACATCATCTGTGGTATCGCCTTAATCAACTTGATGGTCAACTTGGGATTGATGAGGATGTTTGATCAAAAGTTGATCAATCAAAAATATTATTATTTGTATTCACGACGGCCAACACGGTGGGTGACTGGTTAGTACATCTGCCTCACAGTTCTGGGGACTGGGGTTCAAATCCCACCCCCGCCTGTGTGGCGTTTGCATGTTCTCCCCGTGCTTGGGTGGGTTTTCTCCGGGCACTCCAGTTTCCTACCACATCCCAAAACATGCGTGGTAGGTTGATTGGAGACTCTAAATTGCCTGTAGGTGTGAATGGTTGTTTGTTTCTATGTGCCCTGCCATTGGCTGGCGACCGGTTCAGCGTGTACCCCGCCTCCCGCCCGAAGATAGCTGGGATAGGCTCCAGCAGCCCACGACCCTAGTGAGGATACGCAATAAAGAAAGTGGATGGATGGATGGTATTCACGATGTAAAATATTTAATTGCTCAATGTTTTGTTAGCATGGTTTCTCGAAAGATTATGGGACTACATCAAACACTCCATCAGATAGGTCCGCCAATGCTTTACATGCTACATGATACAGGAATCACCTGCTATATTGTGGTTTACTCATTGCAGTCCTACATTATCCCAGATACATGAAAAGATGGAAGCGCAAGGTATCTCAATGAAGTGCAGAATAACAATGCAGTCAACTATGTTTGTGATCCAGAAGTGAGGGAGGTGCAAAAGAAACACAGGCAACATGGTTGAAGGATAACAGTCCCAGAAATTCACTGTTTATGCATCTTTCTCATGATGGTGTTATCAGTCTTAAAGTAGCAAGGTAATGGGACAAATATTTGTGCAGATAAATACTGTTTATTAGATGACATACTTAAAATTACCCCTGTAGGAATGCTGTTTGCATTCATTTTAGGGCGTGGTTGTTATCTGGCCACATGTTTCTCATTTCCAAAACAAATGCAATGATATGACCACGCAAACAGAAAGAAAGGAAAAACATTTTATTATTCTGGATATAATTATGCTCAGGGCGGCAGGGTGGGCGACTGTTTAGCACATCTGCCTCACAGTTCTGAGGACTCGGGTTCAAATCCAGCCTCGCCTGTGTAGAGGTTGCATGTTCTCCCCTTCCTGCGTGGGTTTTCTCCGGGTTTTCTTTGGGTACACATCCCAAAAACATGCGTGGTAGGTTGATTGAAGACTCTAAATTGCCCGTAGGTGTGAATAGTTGTTTGTTTATATGTGCCCTGCGATTGGCTGGCAACCACTCCAGGGTGTACCCCGCCTCCTGCCCGCAGTTAAATACGATAGGCTCCAGCATACCCGCGACCCTAGTGAGGATAAGCGGTGTAGGAAATGGATTGATGCATGGATAATTATGTTCACTCATACTGACCAATAAAGCAGCGGATTAAAGGCATTCATGGTATAATTTCTTATTGTACAAATACTTTTGCACAAACGCACCTCAATTAAATAAATAAATAACTAATTGCGTTGAGTAATTGGTACAAAGAAAATAAGAAACGATACTTGAACGATGTCCATACTTCATTTCCGTATATGTAATACTGAAACTCAAATGTATTACAATCATTATGATTAAAGGACAAGCAATAAGCACTCACATTTTGGTTAATTTTTATGGTTTATCTTTTTTTCCCGTAAAGTCTTATTTGATCAGAAGTAGGCTTGTTATTGGAAGCATCTATTTCTTTTGTATTATGTTTCAGTTATAAAAATAGCAACAGTGCATTACTGTCAAAAGCCATATTGAAAATATAGCACTTAAAGACAAGAGGAAATCGTTATACTTACTCATTTACTCAAGTAACCTTTTGGACGAATTGTACTTGTCAGACTAGTTTTATTGCAACATACATCTGACTTTTACTTGAGTATTTAGGTTAAGAAGAAGCAGTTTTACTCTATTACAACGATCTACATGGTGCCCGCTGCTTTTATTGATCAATTATTGCTTATTTATCAAATATTGTTGCATGATATATTTGTTTAGACTTCGACTTCCACATCGAATGTGTTGCACCAATTCAACCTAACCATTGGTGATGCTTGACTCCAGTTCACCAATCTTTTTTTTTTTATCCTGTTCGGTTGTTAGGTCAAGCAGAATGGAGGATTTGTATCCCTTTTATGCCGGAACAGTTTTACTGTGTCAAAGGGAAGTTTTTAAGCTGCCGCTGTGGTTTCTTAGTATTATAATTTATATTTATTAAGAATTAGAGTTGATCAGTCGAACAGAACAAAGTTTCTAGAGGGGAGTGAGAAACGAAGACAAAAGACAAAGCACTAATTGTAAACAAGATGTGAAAAGTTAATCATTACATATCTAGAACAATGACACATTAGATACGAGTGTTGTATGGGGAAGTAGTGCTACACCCTATGAGGGAAGGACAAGACAAGGTAGAACAGGACAAGGACAGGAGAAGAGGCATGTAAGTCAAGGGTCGTGAACCCGGCTGTACCCGGAGTGACTATGTAAATTATAAAAGTCTATAGGACGAGAGTGTGAGTGAGGGGATATCCAAGCAATTTGCATATCCATGAGTTATTTGTCCCAATAAGTAAGTGGCCCCACACCCAGCGAAAAAGTCCAAGGGATGTGTTCACATGCAAGTGAATTGACACCGTTTCGCATGCACAATGACTGACAGAAGTGTCCTGTAATTGCTGTGCCTGTACCGCGGAGGCTGAGGAATCCACCCGATCAATCGAGAGGCGGGATCGGGCCCCGGAGTCCACCCGAGAGCAGCCCGGCAGACGGGTCACGTCCCACACCGAGGGACCCAGGGCGGTCTGCCGGCCACACCGAGGCGCCCTGACAACCGGCCACCCGGAGGAGGCCACAGGGACTCAATGCCACCCCCAAGCCAACTCCCACCTCCCCACGCGCCCCGCCAGCCCACCCCCCCCGCCACCCCCTCTCCAACCCCAGGAGAGTAAGACGCACCCCCTAACCTGCAGGGCCCACGATGCAGCCAGTCCCCGCCCAGCCCCAGGATGGGAGGGCGTCCCTTGTTTGTTGGAAAGGAGGGCGGATAAGGGTGCCCGACAAGGGAACGATAAGGGGGAGGAACCCTGGGAGCAGCCGCGGGGCATAAGAGGGGAGCCCCAACGCCAAGCAGTCATCCAGCCTGGGGGACAAGGAACACCGCCATGAAGCTAGTGAGAACCCACCTCCCCCCGTCCCCGACTGGCAGTCATTGGCCCTACCCCGTGTATCAGTTCCCCCTCCGTGTGGTGTGGTGCATTAAAATCTGGAGAGGCCAGTGAGCTGGGATGGGCTTCCAGCCTAAAGGCTTCTGCCTTAAGGCGCTGACGTCACTGCGGCTATCCGGCGCGCAGTTTGCCTTTATACTCGAGCGCAACCCACGTGTGCAGTTTTGAAAATGTACTGCAGTTCCCCTCCAAGCCAGGGGTGTCACTACGGCTGGTATTGGCTCGGACACCACAGGGTGGAGTTTCCTCTGCATTTTTTTGGCCATTTCCGGTAGCCGTTTTTCCTTTCGTTTCCGGCAAGCAACAACAAGGCAAGCAACAACAAGGCAAGCGTGGAACAGTGTCTGCTAGAAGAAATGGAACTAGATGACCAGATGATACATTTAATTATGCTCCAAAATCGATAAAGAAGGCGGCGGCGTAGATAGTATGTGGAACCAAGGGGAACGCTGAATACGTCATCACAGGATGTGACTAAAACGGACCAGTCACGAGAGATGATCTCTGCGGCATTCTACGCGCAGCAACAATTTTGGCCGTAGGCGCGTCAAGTGACGCATAGGGGCCGCGCAGGCCAATGCGTTGGTCACGTGATGCAATGCGGGCGTTGTCGGCCACAAGAGCGCTGGAGTATAAAGAGGCCTTTACAGCCAAATCCCCCCCACCCAAGAACCACCAATTCTTAGCGGTAGCTAACGCGACGAGTAATGATTGTGAATATTTATTAGGGAGGTCGATTGTGCTTAAGTCGGCAAGTATGCACAATCTTGGGGAAAGTGTAAAAAGCAGTCACATGAATGCACAGTCTTTTATTGGGCTTCGCGGGCCTGCTGAAGTGACTCATATTGAACAAAATCAGCCATGGGGGACTCATGTTTACATTTCAGACTACAAAAAACAAACGCTTTATCATGCATTGTAGTCTGCATCTGTCCAAATGTGGATGTTTCATTCAACCCACTTCTAACTTGAGAAAAAACCTTGCCGTGAGTTTGAATGTGATTGGTTACTCCTGAAAAAAGAGCACTCTTTAATATTGAGCACTCTTTAATATTCTACGTTATAAAAACAGACTAATACAACTTTATAAAAACAGATTAATAACACATTTACAGTGGACAGTGGAAAAATAACAGATTATTTTGTGATTATTATTAGTTATTATTAACAATGATAATAATCACGGTGGTCGAACTGGTTAGAGCGTCTGCCTCACAGTTCTGAGGACCTGGGTTCAATTCCCGGCCCCGCCTGTGTGGAGTTTGCATGTTCTCCCCGTGCCTGCGTGGGTTTTCTCCGGGCACTCCGGTTTCCTCCCACATCACAAATACATGCATGGTAGGTTGATTGACAACTCTAAATTTCCCGTAGGTGTGCATGTGAGTGCGAATGGTTGTTTGTTTTTATGTGACCTGCGATTGGCTGGCAACCAGTTCAGGGTGTACCCCGCCTCCTGTCCGATGATAGCTTGGATAGGCTCCAGCACGCCCGCGACCCTAGTGAGGAGAAGCGGCTCAGAAAATGGATGGATGGATGGATAATAATAATAATGATAATAATAATAATAAACTCATTAAAGGGTAATTATTTGCTGCAACCAGAGCGATTCCAATAGGATCCTCACAAATCTTTGCTTGATCCTTAATAACAACAATAATTCCACACGTTTTACATACTTCAAAGGTTACTCTGTTGGATAGGTCCCATTCTACATGAAGTTATTACAACTATTCAAACTACTATTTTTTTTTAGCCCTGCGTTATTGTGTTTAGTTATCCTTTCTGACAACTATGGTACTTCACTGACTGAATGAGAAAACAAGGGGGCTCCAATTTTCAGTAAACTGGCATCTTACTTCTTATCAGTGGATTAAGACATTCATAAAAGGAAGCAAGTCAACCGTGCACTTAAGTAGCAATCAAAAATGACTAAATGAAAAGCGAGAATACAATAACAGGCTCAATAATTGTCTGGGGAAAAAACTGTGAAAAACATGGCAGCTGAAGAGAAGATATTTAAAATAGTAGGCAGCTGACGCTTCGGGCGATTCCATCTGTGGGTGGCTGTGCGGACTCCACATGCCGCACACCTGTGCGAGACTGCCTGAGAGATAAAGCCCCCAGCACAATGGCCCACCGGCCACCTGCGCTGCCAAGCAGGTGTGCAGCCTCGTCAGGTCAGTTAAACTATTAGACAAACACAAGCCTGTGGGAGCAAATTAGCAGGATGCTCTAACACACAGGAAAAAGAAGAAAAGTCATGCTGAAGCAACCATCCATGTTCTTTACCGCTTATCCTCACTAGGGATAGGCTGTTGGAGCCTATCCCAGCTATCTTCGGGCGGGAGGCAGATTACACCTTGAACCGGTCGCCAGCCAATCGCAGGGCACACATAAAAACAAACAACCATTCGCACTCACATTCTCACCTACGGGCAATTTAGAGTCTTCAATCAACCTACCATGCATGTTTTGGGGATGTGGGAGGAAACCGCAGTGCCCGGGGAAACCCACCCAGGCACGGGGAGAACATGCAGGTTGTTTCTATGTGCCCTGCGATTGGCTGGCAACCAGTTCAGGATGTACCCCGCCTCCTGCCCGATGATAGCTGGGATAGGCTCCAGCACGCCCGCAACCCTAGTGAGGAGAAGCGGCTCAGTAAATGGATGGATGGATGGATATATACAGATATATACACATACACACACACAAATATGTATATATATATAATCCAGTGGTACTTTGAAGTTCCAAAGCCACAAAAGTTTAGTGTTAAGGTCACCAGCTGTCATGAGCGGTGCTATTCAGTCCTTTTTGTTGGAGCCTGGTGGCACTTTGCGCTCCTCTCGCCCTCTCTTTCTCCCTCCCTCTCTCTCTTCACAGTAATCAGCACCACCTCGGCCGTGCACCTGTCATCAATCAGCCCTCATCATCAGCTGCATAAAAGCCTGCCAGATCCCGGACATTCTCGCCAGAGTATTAACGCTCTCTTGCATGTTACCTACGTGTTCCTCGCATCCACGTCGTCAAGTCAGTCCTCGCCACCGCCTGCCACACGTTCCATGCCTCAACAACCCGCCAGCATATCTCTAGGACCATCTCCATTCCTCTTTTTTCAATAAACTGTTCATCACAACCTCTCAGCCTCCGCCTGCTCTTGGGTCCCGTCTGAATCAACTCGTGACAGAAGCTCCCATTTCAGACAGCATTAAAGGAATAATTTTGCATGTAGACAGTGGTAGCTTGCAGTTTGAACGCCCAAAAAGTTTTTACATTTGGAGTTCAACCAACATTTGGGTGAAAGGTGTCAAATTATTATTTTATTATTTTTTGGGGGGGAGTTTTCACTGCTGGAATCCATGAACACAATCACTGGACCTCATTTCAGGCTGTATCAGAGGAATACAAAATAAATGAAATATTTGCCTTTTCCTTTGCCTTTTGCAGACATACTTTCTGAAAGAATAAAATTATCATGAAGTATTAAGACTCACGTTCAAAGAAGCTCGTATGCTGTCCAGTGTACTTTTGTCCAGTACCAGAAAAAGAACACTGAGCTACTTGCCAAGCCATTAGTCTGTTAGTCATATCGTTTGAAAAGTGTCACAGAACAGAGTGTGGTCAAAAACCAAGGTACCACTGTAGCTATACTGTAAGTGCAGCATACGCTAAATCTGGAGTTTGCAGTTAAAACAAACAAACTAAAAAAAAAAAAAAATAATTTAAAAAAAATATATATATATAATATATATATATACACACACATTTTATATTATTATATTTGTCATATAACCTATGTTAAAACGGTCTAGATGACCTGACAGCAGCATTATTAAAATGATCTTTTGAAGAATCATCCCTCTCTGACCTCATCAAATGCCTCTAATTTAATGTCAATTATTATTTTCAAACTGACTTGGTATGAGGATAACTAGCCAATCAGTGGGTGTAGAGACAGGAGTCGTGACCAAAGTGATGTCAATCATTTGCCCACACCTTGTGTTCACGAGCCTCACAGGGGGACACAGCAACCTTGTGCAGAGTAGACTATTATAATTTCTTTCTTCCTCCTAGTAGCAATAAAAGATAAAAAATAAGGAATTGGACTGCTCTCGACTTCAAATCAAGGGTAAACATCTATAATGGTGGGTGGTTTCCCATACGCAGGGGCTGCATGGCTGAGCTTGGAAAACCACCACGTACGTCACGTCCCCGTTCTCACCGAGTCATCAGGTAAATTGATCGCGTCTCTTATATTTTATATTGATTTTACATTCCCCAAAAAATACATCAACCTGGTAACATTTCGTGTAATGCTGTGTGCTTGCGGTGCAGTCCGTGCGAGGCAGCCGCAGGTGAGCGGGACACAAGTCCCATCCTCGTTCCTGCTGCGGCGCATTGCGCTTGCCTGGGTGCCAGATGAGCACTCTGAGGCCGCCAGATGAGTGCAACGACCCATTGTCTTCCTGGTGGTGGTGGTGGTGGGGGGGTTCTTTGTGCAGACACGCAAGGTTGCGTGGCAGCGTCTTCAAATCTTGCTAGCATTTTGCAAACTTGCATATGTCCATTTTAAGGATTGTTCAAAAATGTTCAATAACCAAATGAAACATTATGCATATTATGAATATTCAGTTCATTCAATTTCCTTTACTCCCTCCAACTTTATTCCCTAGCCAGTTGTTACTGCAGTGGGATTTCTACATTTTACCCATGCCAGGTATGATGATAGTTACTAATAATAATAATTTCTAACCCTAACACAGTTGAGAAAACAAGAATAACAGAAAGTAATTTGCCCTTGGATCATCGGTGAGTTGGTTTTCATACGTATGGGTACCAGTACGAGGCTACAATGTATATTTAACTGGTGTATACATCCAAACAACACAACTAAGAAATCTGTAGGATTTTTGTTCAAGCGGAGAAACATTGTCTTATTATTATCAAGTCTCATTTGGTTATAAGAAAAGCATGAATGTGGTACACTGCCATTTATATTGCACTCAGTTTCACTTTGAGATAACACACAGTATAAGGTTACATTTACATAGAGGAACCAGAAGAGTCACAAACAAAACTGTGCTGTGATCCATGACAATCAAGCCCATCCATCCATTTTCTGATCCGCTCACAAGGGTCGCAGGAGTGCTGAAGCCAATCCCAGCTTTCATCGGGCAGGAGGCAGGGTACACCCTGAACTGGTTGCCAGCCAATCGCAGGGCACATATAAACAAACAACCATACGCACTCACATTCACACCTACGGTAATTTAGAGTCTTCAATTAACCTACCATGCATGTATTTGTGATGTGGGAGGAAACCGGAGTGCCCGGAGAAAACCCACGCAGGCACGGGGAGAACATGCAAACTCCACACAGGTGGGGTTGGGTGATTGAACCCCAGTCCTCAGAACTGTGAGGCAGACGCTCTAACCAGTCGTCCACCGTGCCGCCACAATCAAGCCCATTCATATTAATTAGGAGTTGCAATGTCCTGGGCCCTGAATACTACCGACTCTATCATGCTGCATATCGTCTGTGGTTGGTTGGGACCTTTAGTATTCACTTTATTTAAGACCATAAACTAGCTTTACAGGCATCCTTTTTGTCATTGAGATTTAATTCATTCCGATTGAAGGTCTCTGGTCACCTGTTTACATGTGATGTGATCTATTCCGGTCGGGTGTATACATGTGCACTACATTTAGTCGGATCTGCCGTCTGACGTGCACATCAACATAAATGTCACATCATTTATCATAATGGAGGTCAGTCCTCTAGTTAGCACAGTAGTCGGGATTTTTTTTTAAATACATTTTTAACAAGTTAAAATGGTAAAAGAAAAACAAGATCTCTGTCACATACGTGCTCTGAATGTAAGCCACCATGTTTACGTGTGTAAATGATAATGCCACCGCGTGTGTAAACGATAATGCCACCGCGTCAAGACAGAGCATGTGCAGACAGAGTGCAGCCCGACTCCATTCCGATTCACAGTTTACATGACGAAAATTTACTTCTGATCAATTTGGCAAAAGGAATAATCCACCCCTGTGAATCCAAATGAAATTCCATTTGGATTTGTCCTGCTTATTCCGAGTGAGATGAGCATTTTCATTTGGTTTGGGCTTCTAAACAGTTTGAAATTGGAGTAGAAGGCTCCATGTAAACCCCCCCATAAGTGTTATTAGGATTCCCACAAAGTTTCGAGCCAGGACAAGCCCCACTGCAACATGATTGGCTCCTGCGTCAGGGGAAGTGCAAGATATGCAGATATAACGAGATGATCACCACAAACGTATCGCATTTGTACAAAATAAAAACAAAAATGTTTGTTATGGTCAGGTTTAGGGCTAGGGTTGGGGTTAAAGGCAGTTTAGAATGGGTTAAATTTAGGATTAGGGTGGGTTAGTGTTAGTGGGAAACAAATTAACCTACTCCCTACTTCTTCTTCTGGAAGCAGTAGGGAGTGTTCTAAAGGGATGCAGCAGCCAATCATAGTGCAGTGTCCTGGAGCCAATAACATTGGAGCAGGGTCTGTCGTGCCTAGAAATGCGGGAATCCTCATAATGCCTCCTATAGTCAAACCTAAAATCACTGTGTAGCTCAAATATATTTTGTATCCTGTATTCCCTCATATAGTGGCCAGCAGCTATTTAACTGCAGACTGTACCAGGCGGCTATTACGGGTGAGGTGTATATTATTTTAAGTTCTAGCTGACTGTCAGATACATTTAAGTACAGTGCACTATGAAATACAAACCTGAATGTCACAAATACACTCTACGTAAACAGCTTTACAGATTCCATGCCAAATGTAGTGCTGAAAATGTCTACTGCAACACATGGTGGTGTCAGTCACAATAAAGGTAAATAACAGCATCTGATATCACCACCTGAATGGGTCTATGTGAGGTGTGGCATTTATTTATTCTCCCAAACAGACAATGTACCTGCCAATTCATTGGAGTCTGGTGTCAATTGGAGTAGAGGTCACTGGCAGATAAATATTTATACTGTACATTGATCCATTCCAATCCAATCCATTTTCTATAGCACTTGTCGTAATTAAGGCCATGGGTGAGCTGGAACCTATCGCAGCTGACTTTGTGCGAGAGAATAGATTCACCCCGGATTGGTCGACATTGGAATGTCTTTGGAATGTGGGAAGAAGCCAGAGTGCTGGGAGAAAATCCATGCAAGCATACACACTGGAGACAGGAAGGCCTCAGCCAAAAGTCAAACCCCGAACCTTAGTGCTGTGAGACAGACCTGCTAACCTCCTGTCCATATTGCTGCTATTTATATTTATTATTACTTTAAAGGTACAGTATTTTGGCTATTTAGACCTCCATAGAGTGACTCTCTAACATGGACTTAGTAGAAAAGTGTCAATTTCATTTAAAAAAAACACCTTGGTTTTGTCATAGAAAAGGCCCCTCTGACAGCTACTTCTGTTTGACCCAGTTTTGTCCATATTTGGCTAAGACCGCCCCCTTTCCTCTGATTGGTTGCCCACTTGTGAGCGTACACGTGTTTGTTATGTTGAAAGTGTTGGCTCGGGAGTGGAGAGGTAGGCAGAGCTCTATGCTAGTGACGTGGATAAGCTCGAGAAATTTGAGTGACCTGATTTCAGCCCTCTCGGCAGAAAAATGTCTGGAACTCAGGAATGCGTGGACGATTCAAATTCATATTTCACAAGTTTACTGAGACACCATAGAGACATTTCATCCCAATTACTAGCAAAAAGCAAAATATGTCCCCCTTAAATAGCTCAAACTCAAGTTATTGCATGGGGAACCAATTTTACAGTGGGGATATTATAATCATGAACAATCTTACTGAAGCCCTCAAGAAACCCGTGGACCTGGGTATCCACAGGAGGTGATCTCTTCATAAAGCACAGTGCCCCCTACATGCTCACGTGTCATTGGAAAACACCCACAGGACTAGCCCGGCCTCAGTTAGAGTACATCCACTCGGCAGCAGTGGGCCTTTCCGACTGGGAACGTTGCCTTACATCCCCCACTAGGCGGGAGGCCAGAGGGGTTTGACTTCACTGTTCTGCCGACTTTTGAGGGATAATTAGGTTTTCACGACAAACGATATTAAATGTGCCTTCTGTTGAGTGTAAGTCTATTAGGTGATTCCTTTAATATGAAGCAATATGGGGTTTGAGACTGTTGTATTCATATTAAGTCAGGCTTCATGTGTAGGTGGGCGTAGGCTACAATAATGACAATCAAGTATATTCCATCGCAATTACTTGGTTGAGAAAGCAGCAGTGGTAGCCAAAACAGCAATGAATGTTCACCATTAGTACCTGCAAAGTACTGGAATTGAGAGTAGAACACATTTTAATTACATATGCCAACACGCATAGTTACAGTAATAGATGGTGTGGATGTGTTATTAAAGCAAATGGTTTTCAATGATAACTCATCACTGCTGGGTCTTTGTTCGTATTAATTTAACACAGCTGTAATGTTGACTGGCACAAACATTAAGATAACGTAATTGTTCCTTTGGGAACACCACAGTCATGTTGTGTCGTACTTCACTCATGCCTTTGACCATTTCTTTCTCATGCGTTGCTCATTGATTCACATTAAGATGACAGCAGTAGGCAAGTAAATAACAATGTTCTCTAAGCCCTCGGGGGACCAGAAATAAAAGTGAGGACACCATTTATTGTGAAAAAGCGAGGTATTTGGTAAAAATAACTAAACAAAACAAAAAAAACAAAGTAATGACTCCCGGACTTGTGCAAAAACAAATGTCATTTTCAGATAGGTTTTAAAATGTATTAATGAGAAACAGAGAGGGTACATTTTCAGGAATGGCAAATATACGTCATCATTACGATAAACTCATTGACCTGTTGCACAGTGGTTATAAGAGCATGTGGACAACCCCTGAATAAATAAGTGGTTTATGGGTAAAACCATAACAACATGATTGTATTGTTTTCAATGCAAGTGTGGATTAATGAAGCTACGCCCACAAAGCGTTTGACAGATGGTAGCAAACGACAACCAAGTTGTGCTGTTGTGCAGAGATTAAATATGATCATTCATTCTGTTGAGAATAAATCCAAGATAGGCTAGTCTGTCCTAACTAAGCCTTGTTGCATGAACTGGTGAATCCTGTTTGGATGAAAGGTGAAACGTCTTCTAAGACAACCAGAACAGTCCACTTGTGATCCATTCAATGTCCTTAAAATGAAATGACCTGGATGAATGAGAATATTCACTGATGATCATTCATGTTTTGAGCCGTTAAAATTCAATTGACGAGAGTAAGTCGTTCTTTGCGCGCCCCGTCACTCTGACATCTCTCCTTGCATGCTTGTATGCGTCTGCTCTGCATCTTTATGTAGTGTACAAAACAATTATATAGTAGAGTCTAAATATAATTTTCCCCTGAGATCATTGAGTTAAATTTTTTTTAAATTTGAACTAAAACAGGGACACTACATATAGAGGAATTTCAAATTTTAAACAGTCCAAATTTAATTGAAAAAGCCTTCATTAACTGCACAGATAATATTTAAAGTAGCCTTTTCGCATTTTTAACGATCAGTATTGTGTACTTGCCTAATACTCAAATGATGCAAGGGAAGGACGCATAGTTGCACATAGCGAAGTGAAGGCCACGTAACCTAGCATTGATCAACCCGGTCCACGTCTCTTAAGGGCCTATCTCACTAGTGGAGACGTCACTGGAACTGCCGAGACTGATCAGTTGCGGCAACTCAGGGAGACGGGATACCAGAATATGACTTGCGCTCTGACCAGGAAAATGTCTGGGAGATGTCTCCAGACAACATGACAACCAATTCACCCCGAAGTCACTGATCTAGAACTATATACAATATACATATATTCTTTAAATAAATATGTAACGCATATTGTGTGTGTGTTTGTGTCTGCGTGCTGTGCTCCGCGCTCACCCAGCGGAGCACTGACACCGGGACAGTCCTCTCATGAGAAAAATGCTTTAACCTTCATAGAATCCAAAATATCAGGGCGATCATTCTGATATTTTCAGAGGTTGAAGCGGCCATAAGTAGAGATGTCCATATCAATTTTGGTGACGATTGCTTGTAGTTTTGTGACATTAAGCGATGTTAATTTATTCTAAGAGGAAAATGCTACATGTGTCATGAGCTGTGCCCTGCAGTACTTCTGTTGGAGCTCGGATGGCGCTTTGTGCCTCTCTCACCCTCCCTTCCCCACTCTCTTCGCAGTAATCAGCACCGCCTCGGCCATGCACCTGTCACCAATCAGCCTTCATTACCATCTGCAATAAAGCCTGTCAGATCCCGGAAATCCTAGATATGCCAGTCTCAGATTCCCTTCGGACCTCCGTGTTTTTCCTTCTCCTCAGTGCTCCCTTCATGTTCCACACCGTGCTAACCTCCTCCGCCACGCCGCCAAGCCATCCACCTGCTCACGCTACCGCCTGGCGCACGTTCCCCGCCTTGACGACCTGCCAATACGCCCCATGGATCCATCCTAATGTCCGCTTCAATTAACCTTTCACCACAACCCTTTCAGCCTCCGCTTGCTTCTGGGTCCCGTTAACATCAGATTTGGACAAAATGTCCATAAAATCCAAAATATTGGTGCGATCATTCTGATATCAGAGGTTTAAGCGGGCATAGGTAGAGATGTCCATATAAATTTTGGTGATGATTGCTCGCAATTTTATGACATTAAGCGGTTAGGATTTTTAGGATGAGGAAAACACTGAATTTCCATAAAATCCAAACTATTGGGGCGATCGTTCTGATATTTTCAGAGGTTGAAGTGGCCGTGAAAAGAGATGACCACATAGATTTTGGTGACAACTTATAGCGGTTTTGTGACATTAAGCTACATTAAGGATTGTCTCTATCGCAAGCATATAGATGAATCAACGACCCGTCAAGTCTCCGACAGACTCCAGGAGACGTCTCCACAATCAGCGGAGACTCGAGTCACCATCAGTTCGTCAACTTTTCTCCAGGCCAGTAAGATGGAGTCTTAGTTAGTGCACTATTTTTTTATATATATTTTTAAATGTATTTATTTTTTTTATTGTTTTTCCCTCTCCAACCATCTATTCTGAGCTCAAACATATCCCACCTGACTCTGAGAACGAGGTCTGGTCACCAGTCCATCAAAGTTGCTGTCTTTCTTCTTCAGGAAATTACAAATGGTTCTTTTGGCCATTGTTTGTACAATGGATCTGATCGATTATATCTTTTCTTTCCATCTATTGAAAGCACTCTGGTTTCAATGGTTTAGGTCCTGAATACATTAAAGAGATGCTAATGGTCTATAAACCCAGTAAGTAGGGTTATGAGATATACTGAGTGAACTTAGATAGTGGAGCACAGAAGCAAATATGGTGGAGCAGGATTTAGCTGTTATGCTCCACACAACAGTTGCCAACAGAAGTGAAGTCAGCCCCAAGTGCCAATGTTTTTCAGTCCAGATTAAAAAGTATTTTTTTTTCTCATGCTTATGATATAGCATTTTACAGCAAAAAACATTTTTCCTGCACTGTATGTATTAGTATTGTGTCTATTATTATGTACTTTGTCTTTTTGCTCTGTTTTTAAATATGATTTTAATCACTGTTTTTAAATGTCTTTTTTGTCTTTGTTTTTAAATTATTTTAATCTTGCAAAGCAAGTTACCTTGTGTATGAAAAACACTACATAAATAAATGTGCCTTGCCTAATGTTGGTGACACCTAATAAAACTGCCACGCAACTGTAAAAAGAAGCTAATAGTAACAGGGTATATAAGCAAATCCTGAAATACAATACAATCCCTTATTTTCTTTTTTTAATATGTTCTTTCTCAAACCAATGCAACATTGGCTCCCAGACAATGCATGGTTTGAAAGGGCAATATCTCATAATATTCTATTCAACACCTTTTAATATATTTAATGGCCTTCATCGATGCAGATTTCAACCATAGCTCACACTTTTTAAAACAATAAATTCCAGGGGTAAAACACTTGGGGCTTGAGTAAATTGAGTATATCTTGCATGACATCATGCACAATGGCGTATTTTCCACAAAAATGTCCATCCAACCATCCATTTTCTGAGCCGCTCCTCCTCACTAGGGCCGCGGGCGTGCTGGAGCCTATCCCAGCTATCATCGGGCAGGAGGTGGGGTACACCCTAAACTGGTTGCCAGCCAGGGCACATATAAACAAACAACCATTTGCACTCACATTCACACCTACGGGCAATTTAGAGTTGTCAATTAACCTACCATGCATGTTTTTGGGATGTGGGAGGAAACCGGAGTTCCCAGAGAAAACCCACGCAGACACCGGGAGAACATGCAAACTCCACACAGACGGGGCCGGGGATTGAACCCAGGTCCTCAGAACTGCGAGGCAGACGCTCTAACCAGTCTGTCACCGTGCCGCCCACAAAAATATGTGCCTAACTTAATTTTAGAGATTCCAGTTGTTTGATTTGGTAATACCAAATACTGATACCAAAACTGCTAAATGTGGGAATTGTACAGGCTCAACAAATTCCAGTGCATTTACAAAATAGTATACAGTATGTACAGTTCAAATACAAAGCGGTACTAACCTGACAGGGTTACTGGTGAGAGAAACTCGGAGTGACTCGAGGCAATTGAGCAGCTTGTCTTCTGTGATACCAGACCGGAGCTCATGGACATATTCCTGGGACGAGAGTGTACATTCGTGCTTGCTGTTCCTCAGTCCTCCCTGGAAGCAAAACACAAACTCATATGATGATGCCATAAAATAAACCCATCACACTGTCTTTTTTAAGCATTAAAAAATAAATATGTGTGAATTGTTGGAATTATGATGCTTGATTTTATAGGCACATGCACACAAAACTGAGTTTTTTTAATTATTTTAAACATGACTCATTGAGCCTATTCTAATGGCAGTTTTTCAGTTTGAATTATGTCTATCTATCTTCCACTGCTTCGACCAGCAGGATGGGGTTGAGTCAAGGTATAATACAAAAAAAAACATTTAAAAATGGCATTATATATGCTTGGAACATGACGGCTCAGCAAAATCATGTGCATTGTGTTGATCCCCAAACTGCTGGTTTTCCAACAAAGTGATAATTTTAACTTTTGCTAGTGTGATAGCTCATTTATTTGGGCTAAAGTGATGTGCCTGCTGCCGTGCGGCAAAGCACAAGCAACATGAAGGAATCACTTTTTTGAAAGCCAAAACCAAGAGCAGTCGAGTACGTTGTAAAAAACAATATAAGTGCTACTTTTATGAGTCATTTGCAGTAGTCCCCCCAGCCCACCCCTGTCAAACACACACACACAGTCCCCACCACTGTGATCAGAATCCACAACTTACAGCTCTAAAAGTCAACTTCATCATCGTCGTATGACAGTAAGTTAACTCTGTGTCAGTAAAACCAACAAATATGTGGTGCAGTAGCAAAGAAATAGAGGTTTCCTGGCTTGGTTGTCACCCAGGGAGAAGAAGAAAAAGTAGGTGCAGTCATTACGGGGCCCAAATCAATAAAAAGCAAACTAAACGTGCAGCACAGTGGCTCTCTCTAGGAAGGGTCAGGCCACATTGTTCTACCTTGGGACTTTCAGCTGCTTTTATTGTGTGCAACAAACTCGAACAAATTAAGTTGGGAAGAAAAGCTAGTAGGAGGTAGAACACAAAGGCTGAATTCAATATTCATCCAAATTGATAAGCACTTCATATTAAATAAAGCACAGAAGTTCTAATATGTGACACTGAAGAAAACCTTGGGCATTCCAAACAGGGATTATTCCAGTAAATAGAGGTAAGGGGAATGTATTTTATTATTATGGTAAGTGGTGATGAGGTGAGACATCTCTTTGTACAATCACACATTTAAAATAATATTAAACGTAAGTTGTCGGCACAGTGTACGACTGGTTAGCACATCTGCCTCACAGTTCTGAGGACCGGGGTTCAAATCCCAGCCTCGCCTGTGTAGCATTTGCATCTTTTCCCAGTGCCTGCGTGGGTTTTCTCCGGGTATTCCGGTTACCTCCCACATCCCAAAAACATGCGTGGTAAGTTGATTGAAGACTCTAAATTGCCCGTAGGTGTGAAAGATTGTTTGTTTATGTGCCCTGCGATTGGCTGGCAACCAGTTCAGGGTGTACCCTGCATCCAGCCCGCAGTTAGCTGGGATAGGCTCCGCCACGCTTGCAACCCTAGTGAGGATAAGCGGTAAAGAAAATGGATGGATGGATAAACATAAGGTTACACACATACGTAAGATCATCATTCATTCTGATCAGGCAATTTGTTTACAAATTGTGGTAAGCCTCCAGATCTGTTTATGTGCTTCAGTAGGCGCTGTTGTGTTCGTGAGCAACAGAGTTCAGTCGGGCTCAATTAAGTCCTTTGTGTTCTTTGGTTGCCTCAACAAAATGTGAAGATTACAGGTAACAGCCATTTTGGAGGGACAGGAAAAAGTGAGGTGCTTATTTAGGTAGAAGTGTTTATATGTTCAAGTGGAATAACTGAAACACAGTATTTGATTGTGTGTCTCCCTAATTTAAAAAAAATGCTGTCAAAATAGGTATTCAGTATTGCTATAACAAAGGTTGGCATAAATATTCCACTGTTAAAGACAGCAAAGTGTTCAAATTGTATTTAGTCAGAGAGGGCCAACCTTCACTCGTCTTTGGGAACTTGACCTTCAAATAATTAATTATTCAACGACAAAAGGCAAAGCAAGGCAAATTTATTCATGTAGCGCATTTCATACACAAGGTAAGTCAATGTGTACAGTGTACAGCGCGAGTAATATCATTTAAGAGTGGAAATGCTCTAAAAAGCATGAGGGGGGGGGGGGGGGGGAGAAGAGTTTTTAACCTGGACTTAAAAACATTCACACCTGGGGCTGACATTACTACTGTTGGCAACTTATTTCATTTGTGCGAAGCATAATAGCTAAACGCTTCTTCACCATGTTTGCTTTGGACTCTGTGTCTGTCGATCTCAGAGCCCTTCTAGGTTTACATTCCATGAACATTTCTTTCATGTATTGAGGACCTAAACCATTTAGTGATTTATAGACCAGTAGCAGAACTTTAAAATCTATTCCAAAATCCTGACTGAGAGCCAGTGTAAAGACTTTAGAATTGGAGTAATATGTTCTGACCTCTTTGTTCTGGTCAGAACCCGAGCTGCAGCATTCTGAATGAGTTGCAGCTGTTTAATGCTCTTTTCGGGGAGTCCAGTCAAAAGACCATTACAATAGTCAAGTCTACTGGAGATAAAAGTATGGATGAGCTTCTCCTGGTCTGCTTGACACATGCAAGCCTTCACTCTCTATATGTTCTTCCAATGGTAAAAGGCAGTGTTAGTAATTGATTTGTTGCAATTCAAGTCGGAATCTATCAGTACACCAAGGTTTTGGACTTGGTCTTTGTTTTTTAAAGAGAGTGACTCCAGGCATTTACTAACAGCAATCCTCTTTTCTTTATTGCCAAAAACAATTATTTCAGTTTTGTTGTGGTTTAATTGAAGAAAACTTTGGCTCATCCAGTTATTTATCTGTTTTAAACAGTGAGACCACACCTCAATTGAACTGTAGTCATCTGGAGACACTGCTAGATATGACTGTGTGTCGTCTGCATAGCTAGGAAAGTCAAAATTAAAGTTCTCAAGAATTTGACCCAAGGCTAGCATATAGAGGCTGAACAGGAGTGGTCCTCCAAGAACTGACCCTTGAGGGACCACATGGGTCATAGCCATGCCATCCGATGAGATTGAACACTTTCAATGGTTACAAAATAACTCCTTTCGTCCTAGGACCTGAACCATTTAAGGACTTTTCCATTTTGTCCTACCCGTTTCCAACCTGTTTAGCAGTATATTATGATCTACCATATCAAAAGCCACACTGAGATCCAACAAGACCAGAATGGACACCTTTCCCGAGTCAGTATTCAACCTTATATCGTTTAGCACTTTTATAAGAGCAGATTCTATACTGTGATGAGTTCGGAAACCTGATTGAAATTTGTCAAAAAGTGAATTTAAGTTCAAGAAATTGCTGAGTTGATTAAAAAATAACTTTCTCAACAATCTTGGCTATGAAAGGGAGCTTTGAGATGGGTCTATAGCTTGCTAACATGGAAGCGTCCAGCGTTCTATTTTTTTAGAAGAGGCTTAATGGCAGCTACTTCAAGAAATTTCAGAAAGTTGCCTGACTGAAGTGAGCAATTGATCATTTGCTGCAAATCAGCCGCAAATCAGGTACACAAAGCCTACTAAGATCCTCTGCGAGTACGACATACTTAGAAAATATGTGATTTACTGAAAAACAAGATTTAATTGCACCCTTTGTCATATTAATTATTTTTAAAATGTTGAAATGTTGCAGATATAAAGCATAATATTGATCGATTTACTGTAATGTTAATGACCAGGTGTCAGTTCATGGACTGGTGTCGCAAAAAATATAGGGCTCTATTTTTGTGAAAGAGAGCCGCACGGTAGACAGGGAAATTTTGCAGACGTCACCCAGCTTATTTTAAAAAGGGAGGTCTGTCCTGCTGTGGGAGTAAACACAGCCAATTTCATGTCCAATCAAGCAGCTCCTCTCATTCCATTTAAATGAGGCACAATGATAGTCTCGCATGGAGACATCTCTGTGCGGAAGAGGACAATGTCCAATTGCAGCGATCCATGCGGCGATCCATGCGTGACTGAGGCATTGTCACTGCTCTTTAGCCTGTTTTGCAACAGACAATGTGAGCGGGAACCCTTATTAAATACAGAATGAGCTGGTGATAACCGCTTGCGACTTAAATATGTCCATGTTTAAACCAACTTTCGGCTAACCAATTGCTACTCCACCAGGCTCAAGTCAAAGGACAGACCTTTGCAGCACCGGAATGCCCATCTTGTAGCAGACCAGTCTGCCAAATTAGCAAATGTGCAGTGAGCTTTGCACTTGCAAGAAAATCAGGATATGCCAGCTTCCGCACTCCACTGCATGCAGACGCAGTGTCTACAAAAATAGAGCCCATAAAGTTAAAGACCAGATGTGTCAGAAAAGTTCCAGCATTGGTAAAAGGTACAAGTTAAAGACCAGGTGTGTGAGAAAACTTCAGGACAGGCGTCACAAAAGATATGTTTCAAATCCAATCTACAAACTTTCTCCTTTGAAGTAATCCCACTCGAGTGTAATGAACTTTGCCAGCCTTCTCTGGCGTGTCTTTGTGCACTGCTGAAAGGATTCTTCTGGGATCCTCCACAGCTCGGTCGTCAAGGAAAAATTCACAGTAAGCCAGGTTGGGTGAGTAGGGAGGTTGCTGCAGCACAACCATTTTGACAGCCAGGAACTGTATGATGCTCGGGGTATTGTGAGCAGGTCCGTTGTCATGGAGAAGCAGCCATGAGTTGTCCTGCCACAAATCACACCTTTTCTTGCGCACTGAATGAAGCAAAAGGCTCGGGATCTCTTTGTGGACGTGCTGGTTGATCATCTGGCCCACAATGAAGGGGGGAAAAAAATTATTTGTAGTTTGTAGTTTGGGTTGGAAAGTATCTTTTATGACACCAGTCCTAGAACTTTTCGGAGATTGCATTGAAAACA
The DNA here is from genome assembly GCF_024500385.1 of Phyllopteryx taeniolatus. NCBI lineage: Eukaryota > Metazoa > Chordata > Actinopteri > Syngnathiformes > Syngnathidae > Phyllopteryx > Phyllopteryx taeniolatus. The sequence continues at coordinate 10,623,372 of NC_084511.1, read as the reverse complement.
ATTAAACAGTTTGCAAAAGGAATAATCACTTGTGCAAACCCCTCTTTGGGTCATCATCCATTTCAAAAGTGGATGGAAGAAAGTATTCGTGTTATTTTGGATACATTTTTTAAGTTATATTGTGTTTGGAAGGTGAAACGTCTGCATTGCCAATATCCTAGCAGATGCATTAAGATTTTGTCCATAATAGACCAATTATTTAGAGATGTACATTAATAAAAGTGCCACAAAAGGTTGATTCCTAACTTGATGTATGACACTAGCCTATAGATTAGCCTATAGATGAAAGCAAGTATTTGTTGAATGCAGCCCTCAGAGGTAAAAATAAATAGGCTAAAAAGTTTAATTTTTACATGTTTTTTTTTCCCCACGAAATTATGATCTACTCTCTATTTTCCTTTACTGCTTGTCCAAATTCATTAGGCTCGTATATGAGCTGGAGCCTATCCCAGCTGACTGGGGTGAAAGGCGAGGTATATGCTGGACTGGTAGCAAGTTAATCAGCGTATCTATGTGTCTGTATAATAAGATCTTCCATATAATGTAATTGTTCAATAAAAACAAAATGCAAGTTCAAATTGCTCTTTGGCCACTGGCAGCTATCCCATCTTTGTCTATGACGTTTCGCTATCCAAAACTGGAAACATGGAAATGGAAAGGTGCAACAATCAAGTTAAAAAAAACCATAAAGGACTAATTGGAAGACCAGACGTGTGTTGGACTGGGAGGTATTGGAAAAGGTTGAACGGGTTCTGGTGTTGAAGACCATGGTTTTAAAACATTTGGAAGTGGTGCCTTAAATAAACAGTTATCTTTATATTGACCTTTGAGGGATTGTAAATGCTACTTTAGTGTCCAGTGTAAGACACCAAATCCCTCCAAAACACAAAGGGTCACACACTTCAAAGAAAAGATGAACAAAATGTGTCAAAACTTCCACTCCACAAAGACGAACAGCTAGGTAGAGTGTGGCGACTGAATGCCAGAACATAGTGTAGCTGACTAATGCATTTGAGATCAAAAGTAGGCTGCACTACAACGACTGAGGTTGAAAGAGACCTTGGTTTTAGGGATAAAATGTCCTTGATACCAAATGGTCTTCCAAAAATGAATCGCTTTTGAAGACAGAAGATATCGCTTCACCACCCAATATACAGTACATTGTTAGACATCCTTATGTCCGCAGTAACACTTACGATACTGAAAAGTTAACATTTTCCATCACTTTTTCACTATCATTTCATCTGTGAGACCTGAGCTTCACCACAGGCTCTTTCTGACGTCTTAGTTCTAACTACCCTTTCACAACCCTGTCCCACATAAGAAGAGTCCTGGGACCATATAAACATTCCACTGCCACTCGGGCAGCAGAAATACAATCTGAGCAGAAGGACGCTGGTTACTCAGAAAAGGAGTTGTGCCCCAAAGGCTCAAGAAAAACAGTCAGCTGAAGCTGAACAAAAGAGACCTCTGAGAGAAAGGTAAAGGGAGAACAGTCAGAAGGACAGTCAAAGAAAGTGTATGCAGGGTGGGCAGATATACAGACCATCATAAGAGTGTAAGTTATTCACTTGTGGACACACAGACGCACTGCCTTTTGACCACAACCGAGATCCTCATCTCCTCTCGCTTATTTAAGCCCCTATTTGTCGATAACAGTATTTCCTGCCAAAGAAACTAGTGTAGGGAGCAATTACTTTTGGGAGCCTGTCACTTTCATTTGGGCGGGTTAGGGCAGGATGGAGGCTCATTCTACCCTCCTCCATCACGGTCCACCTTCTGTATGGTGCAGGGCGTGACGGAGCTGCGCTATCTCTGAAGGGCAGGGCAGGGAGACATAGCAAAGGCGACTGCACCTCAACATGTCATCTTCACCTGTAATGAGCCCATAACAAGCTGGCGGCGCACTGCACTCAGTGCCCAGTGCTCGGCACACTTGGCAGACTAACGGATACATTATTCAGCTTCTCTGTCAGCTTACCGGAAAAACCAGATGGCGACAATGTGTCTGTCTGGCCTGAAACCTGCTGCACCTTCGCCTCGTCTATTCTTACCCTTCCATCTCACTTTCAAATATAAGCATGTGTGGCATTTCCTAGCAACAACATTCAATCATGATAGATTAGATAGATGATGGATGATTTAGACATACAGTGGAAACGTTTTGGTCTTCAACAAAAGGTGAGAGCTTAATTTTTTTAAACTCCATGATGGAAATGGAACGTAACTGCAAACACATGTACAGTATGTTGGTGATCGTGAAGTAACTCATATTTAGTATAGCATAAGTCTGACAGCAGCTGTCATGTAAAGCAGAAGATATTGCAAACTGTATTCTGTCTATCTGCTTTGGGTGTTTTTTTGTGTTTATTACACGAATATAGAACATATTGCCCCAACATGTGTATACTGTACTCAATGTTCCATTCATTTGTCTATTTTCATTGATGCATTAATTTCCTGACCCATTTGTCTGTTGTGATTATTATATTGCCTCAGTGCTCTAATTATGATAATTACACCTTGTACATAATTTTAATTTAAAAAGAGTGTCCCGGTGGTCTTAAAATAAAACATAGATATGATCTGAGTAATTACTGCATACCAAGATATTAAACAATAAGAGGCTTGGGTGAGACGAGTAGGGACAGCACATGGAAAAACGACACTGCAAAAAAGACGTGTCACCATTTTCTTACTGATTAAAAACCTGAGAAATAGTTCTACCAAGCAGTACATTTTGGTTCAGTACACTTCAGTACACAATTTATTGTGTTTCCATTGTAAACGCTTCCAACGTACAGTGGGGCAAAAAAAGTGTTTAGTCTGCCACCAATTGTGCAAGTTCTCCCACTTAAAAAGATGAGAGAGGCCTGTAATTTCATCATAGGTATACCTCACCTATGTGAGACAAAATGAGGGGGGAAAAAAAAAAAATCCAGAAAATCATATTGTCTGATTTTTAAAGAATTTATTAGCTAATTAAGGTGGGGTAAAAAGTATTTGGTCAATAACAAAAGTTCATCTCAATACTTAGTGTTATACCCTTTTTTGGCAATGACAGAGGTCAAATGTTTTCTGTAAGTCTTCACAAGGTTTTCACACACTGTTGCCGGTATTTTGGATGAAGAATTTATTAGCAAATTATGGTGGAAAATAAGTATTTGGTCACCTACATACAAGCAAGATTTCTGGCTCTCACAGACCTGTAACTTCTTCTTCAAGAGGCTCATCTGTCCTCCACTTGTTACCTGTATTTGAACTCGTTATCAGAATCAGAATCATCTTTATTTTGCCAAGTATGTCAAAAACACTCAAGGAATTTGTCTCCGGTAGTTGGAGCCACTCTAGTAAGACTACAGACAGTCAATTGACAGAGAATACTTTTGAGACATAAAGACATTGACAAAAACAGTCACTGAGCAATAAAAGCCAAAACATACAGGCTGCAGAGTGTGCTGAGCTCCGTGATGTCCGTACACCATTTTTCATTGCTATAAAAGCATATCCCGCCGCCTTTTGTTTTCTCCGATAACTCAATGACGCGGTCTGCTTGGTGAAGTTGGAAGCCAGGAAACATAACGCCGCCGTCGGGGACAGCCTCACAAAGCCAAGTCTCCGTAAACCACAGGACGACGGAATGTCCGAAGTCTTTACTGGTCTTTATCAGAAGATGAAGCTCGTCCATTTTGGGAGCGTAGATTCGTGAGGTGGATCGACGGGAACACCAATCTGTATGCTCTCTTGCGCAGCTTCACTTGGATGCCGGCTCGCTTCCCTCTGTGGCGTCGCCTTCGCCTCTATGCGCCATAGACCGCAGTCGCTACCCCAGTGAGTAAAGGCCTCTTTATCTTCCCGCGGTCGCGCGGCTGACAACGCCCGCATTGCATCACGTGACTGAGGAATTGGCCGGCGCGGCCCCTCTGCGTAGCTTGACGCGCACACGGCAAAAAATGTTGCTGCGTGTAGAATGCCGCGGAGATCATCTCTCATGATTGGTCCGTTTTAGTCACATGCTGTGATGATGTAATCAGCGTTCCTCCCGGATCCACATAGCACCTACGCCGCCGTCTTCTCGATCGATTAAGCAGCATAATTAAACGTATCGTCTGGTCATCTAGGTCCATTTGTTCTGGCAGACTCTGTTCCACGGTCGCCACTGTTGTTGCTTTGTTCCTTGTTACGGAAAGAAAAGGAAAAACGGCTACCAGAAATGGCCACAAAATGCAGAGGAAACTCCACCCTGTGGCGTCCTAGCCAATACAAGCTGTAGCGACACCCCGACTCGGAGGAGAACTGCAGCACACTTTCAAAACAGCGCGTGTGGGTTGGGCTCGAGTATCAAGGCAAACTGCATGCGGGATAGCCGCAGTGACGTCAGCGCAGTCGCCGTCTGCACAAGTATAAAGAAGCCTTATCTCGGGGAAAAAACTGAGCGGATTTGCGAAAGTTGGTGAAAGAAAGTCTGGGTTAGACTCCCTGATGTTTAGCAAGTACTTCCCTTGTGTAAGTGAGTCACGTAATGTCTCCAAAGACGAACGAAAAACACAAAAACATAGACAATACCAGAGAGCACGTAACCGAGGCGTCCACACGGGTAGGCGTCCACACGGGTAGGTCTTGGCGTTATCAATATAAAATACACCTGTCCACAACCTCAACCATCACACTCCAAACTCCACTATGGCCAACACCAAAGAGTTGTCGAAGGACACCAGAAACAAAATTGTGGACCTGCACCAGGCTGGGAAGACTGAATCTGCAATACGTAAGCAGCTTGGTGTGAAGAAATCAAATGTGGGAGCAATTATTAGAAAATGGAAGACATACAAGACCACTGATAATCTCCCTCAATCTGGGACTTCACGAAGATCTCACCCCGTGGGGTCAAAATGAACACAAGAACGGTGAGCAAAAATCCCAGAACCACACGGGGGACCTAGTGAATGACCTGCAGAGAGCTGGGACCAAAGTAACAAAGGCTACCATCAGTAACACACTACACCGCCAGGGACTCAAATCCTGCTGTGCCAGACGTGTCCCCCTGCTTAAGCCAGTACATGTCCAGGCCCGTCTGAAGTTTGCTAGAGAGCATTTGGATGATCCAGAAGAGGATTGGGAGAATGTCATGTGGTCAAATGAATACAAAACGGAACTTTTTGGTAAAAACTCAACTTGTCGTGTTTGGAGGAGAAAGAATGCTGAGTTGCATCCAAAGAACACCATACCTACTGTGAAGCATGGGGGTGTAAACAACATGCTCTGGGGCTGTTTTTCTGCAAAGGGAACATGACAACTGATCCATGTAAAGGAAAGAATGAATGGGGCCATGTATCGTGAGAGTTTCAGTGAAAACCTGCTTCCATTAGCAAGGGTATTGAAGATGAAACGTGGCTGGGTCTTTCAGCATGACAATGTTCCCAAACATACCGCCCAGGCAACGAAGGAGTGGCTTCTTCGTATGAAACATTTCAAGGTCCTGGAGTGGCCTAGCCAGTCTCCAGATCTTAACCCCATGGAAAATCTTTGGAGGGAGTTGAAAGTATATGTTTCCCAACCCCAAAACATCACTGCTCTAGAGGAGATCTGCATGGAGGAATGGGACAAAATACCAGCAACAGTGTGTGAAAAAGATTTACAGAAAACGTTTGACCTCTGTCATTGCCAACAAAGGGTTTAAGTATTGAAATTAACTTTTGTTATTGACCAAATACTTTTCCCCCACCATAATTAGCCAATACATTCTTTAAAAATCAGACAATGTGATTTTCTGGATTTGTTTTTCTCATTTTGTCTCTCATAGGCGAGGTATACCTATGATGGAAATTACAGGCCTCTCTCATCTTTTTAAGTGGGAGAGCTTGCACAATTGGTGGCTGACTAAATACTTTTTTGCCCCACTATATCCTTTTTGGGTTTTATAGTGACGGATGAAGTTACAGTAGATGTCATATTTGTTATGTCTCTGAGTTGCATGTTGACATTTTCTTTATCCCAATTTGATTTAAAAAAAAATCTAATTTGGTTCTTGTCATTTTCCCTGCATTTTTCCTTAATGATATGGATATGTTTCAATTTAAACTAGTTTCACATGACAATATGACATTGTTACATACTGCTGATTGTTTAATATTATTAAAAGCAGTTGTAGAATAAAAGGCCGACCCCCTTACGGATTTAGTAGTGTGGCAGGAATAAAATATAAATGCTATTGTTATTTTACATGTTATATTAATTTTCATTTGCACACAATCTGACACACAGGTACCACATGTAGGAGATTCCATCCTGAAAAAGCAAGGCTGACAGGAGCCTAATGCTTAGTGGAAACGAGGCCCTGGAAGTAACACAGAATATGAGGTTTGGCCATATTAAATAAATGAGCCATCTTCACATTTAGCATAATATACAGTTGGCCGAACGTTTGTGGCAATGGTGGTAAAGGTCAAAGGCAACATGGATTGGTTGAGATTGCGGCTGGCTGGACAATGATTTGTCCTGAGCTTCCCTACTTTAAAGGACAGAGACCTGCCACCGAAAGATAACACATTTCATCTCACCGCCAGAGCACAGGGCTCCCAGCTCAGTGGGGGGATTTCCCAGCAGACCATGCGACCAAGCCTTTCTTTCTCTAATCATTGCATTTTTTTGCCCAACACTGTCATATCTGCCTGACAGTTTCTCACTCTGTCTACAGTGAGGTGTTTTTGACCCCTGGGTGACAGGTATTTCTTTTCTTTTTATTTTCCTGCTGCCATTTTACAGTCGGGAAAAAAAAGGAAAGCAGAGCTTTGCAGCTGGGCGGCTCACCGATAACGTCTATGGAATTAGGGCCACCAACGTTTTCTCAATAATCAGGCTGGTTGTGTTACAAGACAACGCCACTGAGCTGAGAAGGGGTGGGGGCCGGGAGAAAACAATGAGATAAGGGCACAAACACTGCCATTTTGACTTTAAAAGTAATGGTTTGGGCATACTGTATATTGTGTGTATTGTGTGATCCCAAAAGTATACACAAGCACAAACCCAAAGATATTAAATATGTCCATAAAGAAAGTGTTGTGACTACCTCGTAAAGACAATTCCCTGACAGGCAGGTGCATACATCTACATATTTATTTGTCACATGCCAATTCCACAGGCTCCATCTAGATTCTAAACCTATGATTAATTTATGTTTTGTTAACATGAGGCAAGTGTTTGCTCTGTGATGTTTGACTCGAATTTACGTTTCAAGTAAAAAAGATTACTTTCAAGCAATTCCATTTAACTACATCCTTTCAGCCCCCATAATCACATCCTGACAGACAAATAAAAGACTATTTATCTTTGTAAAAGGCTGCATTATAAATAGAAAACTCTTTTTTAGGAATAATGTGCTTTTGAACCATTTCCATGTCACAGTTAACGATTTGTCAACAAAGCAGTTGCTGACTGGTGACTATTAATAGCTTTCATAAACATGATGGGAAGTACAGTATATCATATTATTTAGGGCCCGAGCATGCAGTGAGAAGGCTCTTTGAAATTGCTTCATTTATTTGTCTTGATTATCCATCTATCCATCAATTTTCTGTAGAGCCCATCCTCATTTAGGTCACAGATCAGCTGGAACCTACTTCAAATGACTGGCATGAGGTGGGTTACACCCCAGATTGGTTGCCAACCAATTGCAGGGTACTTACCTTACAGAAAACTAAATATTCACACTCACATTCCACACAGGAAGGCTGGAGATGAGGTTCAAACCCAAAAACTATTGACAATGAGGCAGATGTGAGGCCAAATTAATTATCTGAATTTGTTTTATTCGGTAGAATGAAATTTCGTAAGCATGTCTATTTTAATTACACCCCTGAAAAGAACCCAGCCATGAAAAGACGAAAGTTTTGAATCTGCCATTTTAGTCATTTTGTCCATTTTCGGGGGTCCTTCAAAATCAGACGTCCTTGATTGCAACCAAATCTGAACCACATTAACAAGACAGATGGGTGGAAGTAAATTACAAAGAATTTGAGTTTGATGACTCGCCCTAAACCTCAAAATTATAAATAATTCAGCACCACAAGGTTCGATTTTGATAGATGCAATAACTGTGGCAATAACCGGCACACTAAGTTTTTTTGCAGCTGTGGGGATTCGAGGACCTGCTTAATGTTTTACCTGAACCTTTCATTTTTCAAAGTCTTTAAGGTCCCACATTTTGCCAAACCAACTTCTAGTATTTGTGATGTAATATTGTTTATATGGTGCCTCAGTAAACGTGAAATATGAATCAAAATCGTCCACACTTTCCTGAGTTACAGACGTTTTTCTGCCGAGAACTGAGATCAGGTCATTTGAATTTTTCAAGCTCATCTACGTCACTAGCGAAGATATCCGCCTTCCCTTTCCACTCCCGAGCCAGTGCTGTCAACATAACGCGTGTGCTCTTGCAAGTGTGTCTTCTACACGGAAGCAACCAATCAGAGGAAAGGGGCCGGTCTTAGCCAAATATGGACAAAGTGGATACAAAACTCAACTCAAACAGAATTAGCTGTCAGAGGGGCCTTTTCTGGACACCTGTATGACAAAACAAAAGTGTTTTTTTTTTTTAATGAAATTCACATTTTTCTACTAAGTCCATGTTAGAGAGTCACTCTAAAGAGGTCCAACTAGCAAAAATAGGGGACTTTTAATTAGGTCAAGGTTAACCTATTTGTGTTATGTCCACCTTGACCCTCTTCTCCACTGCATTTAGCTCTCAAAGGGACATGCCCTGTATTTCACTTTCAGAATGTCACAGTTCAAGACAGTTCAAGCTTTTGCCAAACACACACACACACACACAAAAACCACGACAAACATCTCCGGCCCGACTGGCTGCGACCCAGATGTGGCCAAGGAGAGGGCATACCAATAGACGCTGTCAGCAAGCTTCTATGGCTTTAATCCCATTTATGGTTGACCTTCAATATAGCAGCAGCATCGCTGTTAGAAACACCATCTGAAAAATGTCTAACAACAAAGGAATTTAATGTCTTGTGTTTCATTGTACAAAAAATAACAATATAGCAGATAGATATTCCCTAACACTACAGCTGATATGAAATATAGTGGAACCTAGAAAGTTGAATGCAGATGTATACATAACACGTTTAAAGCAGATGTTGGCAAGCTTTTTACGCCAATTACGACCCAAATAATATTTTGCCTTCCAAGAGAGACACAAGAGTGTGGAGGAAGTAGAGCAGGTGAACTAGGAAAAACGGGTGACACGGGACAAGGTGAAGAAACTGCCAGTGAACGAGTTGACTTGGGGACTGGGTCGGAAGCACGCGACTGGGACACTGAATGAGGACATAACAGGACAGGCGTGGAACGAGGTGTGGAAACAGGTGAAAAAATGTGTGGCTATGAATTGGGCAGGAAAACAATGTGACAACGAAACTTAACCTTTACTTGGTAGCCTCTGTTGACCACCTTGTGGAAGTCCCAGATAGATTCCCAAATGCTTGTCCAAGTAAAGGTCAGAATGAAATCTAAATACTACATTTGCAAAGTCTCAAAAAAGAAAGATACAAAGCAACACTGTGAACCAAAACACCACTGCAAAGTACAGATTGATGCGTAGTGTCGTATGTGAATTTACACACATCTCTGACCATGCTACAGACAAAATCTTGTGATAGAACAGAGAAACTACAAATACAGGGTCTCCAAAGTAATCCGAGCGCACATCCAGCTGTCATCACTGGAACTTGTGGGTACCAGGGACATTTTAACAGGAGATCGGTGACAAATTTCACAATGGACGCTAAGCCGAATCGTGCTGCTGTTCGATTACTTCCCTAGCTCCTTACATCCACAATTGCCATACAGAGATCACCAACAAGCTGAAACTAAACAAGGCTCTCTCGAACATAAATTTTGAGCCACAGATTGCACCCACATTTCATTTAAAGCACCATCATACATCAAATTCAGCTACACGAACAGGAATGGATTTCATTCAATCAATGCACAAATAGTCTGATCGCCTGGAGAAATGCACGATTTATTCATTCATTCTTCAGAATAGCTCCGTGGATGCATGTGCGCCTTCATAGGAACTGGGGTTAAGGATGGCAGGCTGCATGTATAATGTTGTCCCCCCCCCCCCCCCTCTGATCGATAGAATTAACAGCAGCGGTTAAATTCTCCCACCATGCCATATCATTTTTTTGCATGTTGTTGGTGACACCTGCTTTGTTTCAAACAGTATGCTGTTGTTGTTGTTTTTTTTGTTTTTTTTCTGTAACCTATTAAGTCAAATTACAGCTGGGTTACATTTCCACTTCTCACACAACTTCCTGTCTGTTTCGCTCGTGATAGACATTTTATTCGCCCTGTTTTTTTGAGAGGGAAGTCAATACCTGCATTCTAAAGGAATTGTTGCTACCATACCGTATATGGTCAACTGGAGGCGTGATGTGTGCGAGTTTGGGAATTTAGAACAGGTGGGATTTATCAACACACATTGCTTACTGGTGTGCATGCGACAGGTGCCCACAGGTTTGATAAATATGGATTGTTTTGCACGTACACACATTCTAAATTTCAGTCATACGAATGAATGTACAACCTGTTCTACGCACTCTTTGATAAATGAGGGTCCAGGAAATAAATATAAGCAAACTGACATGACAAAGATGCACACCTGGACAAGACAAGTGGCTGGAGGGAGTTGATTAGCACACACAAAGAAGAAGGACTGAGAAGAACGGGTGAGAATGAAAACTCAAATTCAGCTGTCTCGCATCGCTATTTGCGAGTCAAAATTTGCATTTTGCCGCTCATAAAACATACTGAATAACATAACTGCGAATGAGAGATTGTTGTGTTTTGCACCCGTGACATGTAATTGTTGCAAGACAGACTGGGAGAAGCCGAATATGAAGCCACGTCGTGGGACCCGAGACAAAGTAAAATGAAGATAGCCCCAATCAGTAAGCTCAATGTTAGTCTACCTTAATAAAATTATGTGAGCCCTCGGGATGGTCTCTGTTAATTATGAGTACATTCAAATGTATGGCTTGTTTATTTAACGAAGGTGACAAGTATAGTATAACGCAGCATACACACATTCATACATGCATACAGGGTGCTTCAAAGTTTTGCTCAGTTTAGGCACTGTGTGACATATGGCCAGTATACTACAATCTGATCTGTAAGTGGCTACATTTTGAGTCATGTAGGTAAAACATGTGACAAAGATGTTCGGATATGAATAAGAGAAAATAATAGACTAGGCTTTTGGATGTTTTCTCTCAAGGTTTCTTCATTTTAGTTGGAACACTTTCAAAACTTCTGGTAGTATAAAGAATGTGTGTTATTCCTAGCCAGCTGGTCTAAGTTCATAAATGTACGACCATGAAACTAATGTATTAATGTCACAAAATGCGACCTGCGTAAGTGAAGGCTGATAATTACTTTTTTTTTTTTCCCAATGAAAGTCTTATTTTTTATGCACAATGTGAATTTAAAAAAATAAAAACTGTAGATTATATAAAAGGAAATGTTATTAAGTGAAAGGTCTTATTTTCTCTTTTGTATTCATAACTGCTCTTTAACCAAGCAAAAATATAGTTTATGCAAGTATTAAAAGTGTTAGATAGAATTTTCAGCGGAATACTCGAGTACTAAAATATTCTATAACTGCAGCCCTACATTCAACTCCGCTAAATTGTCATATTTTTATTGTTTAATAAAACCCTTGTTTCTGGTCCCTGTGCGATTAACCGTAAAAAAAAAATAATCTCTCCTCAAAATTAGAATGTTGCTCCTCAAATCAAGAAATGATTAGCAAAACTGCTCCTCAAATAAAAAAATATATATTTCGAGCCTTGAAACTAAATGAACATTGGACGCAGGAAACCAAGACATTACATGAAACAAAACCGAATATAAGCTTAACAAAAACACAGATCACGACATAGAGGTTCCACTGTAGAGCTTTTAAATAACACAATATGCTTTTCAGTGCATCGTATCACCCATGTTTGAGGAGTATTTTTTCCATATTTATATTTCCTACTATATTATCTCGAGCACATTGCTGCATTAAGTTATTAACAAACCTAATTCAAGTGAGCTTTTGGTGAACAAATGCATTTACATTCTAATCTCTACATATGTATTGATTTTATATGCAAAAGTGTGTTATAATAATATGGCATGGTGTGAAAACACATCTAAAAAATGATTGCATGTTGTGTAAATTGTGGAGATAGTGCGATGTGACAGCTGCATGGGGCTGTAGCCCTGGAATGTTGACTGAAGGGAATTAACGAGCACTGAGACAACTGTTGCATTGTGGGTAGAGCCAGTGTCAGGTTTTGACAGAAATAATATAAGATTAGATTTATCTCATTCTGCCGCATTGTTTTCCATCGTGAGTGAGTCACGAAATCCAATGAAAGACCAGTGGAGCGCTCGTAATACTTTTAGTGAGGCTCTCATAAGTTATTGCAAGTGAACTGGTGGCTTAAAAATTTACAAAAATCTGACAAATTTGGTACAGTATAAACAATGACCAACAAAGCCTAATACTATGAAATTAACGTCTGACATGAGGCAATGCTATAGCTACGGAATGGCACATGTTAAATGTTAGCTTTTTGTGGGAATGGGGAATGGTTGTGTGGAGAATCCTTCTAAGCACTTATGCAGTACTTACTGTCTGTGCTGAATTTCAATTCCAACCCTATAAAAGACAGAAGCTGCTCACTCTCAGGTACGAGAGAGCATGGGGAGTCGCGTAAATAAAATTGAGTGCACACTTCCTGCGGAGAGATGTGTTTATTTGTAGCGGTGTGACAAAATGAAATACTTGGACCTACTGACTAGAGATGAGGGACGGGAAATATTTTAATATGAAAACTACACAACAATATGACAACAGTAGAGCCTCTGAAGTTAAACACAAGTTGTCATATGACGCCGTTTCTTTAGTTTGTAAATAATGTAAGGCACTTTTGTTGTCTCATCAAAAACAGGGAAAAAAAATCTAAGAAAAAAGACAAAACACATCGTGCAGTTGCTGATGTCATTTTTTCCAGGAAGGTTTGTTGTTGAAATGCCTGCCAAGTTTGTTTGTGAATTTTGAGATGGATTTTTCCTAATAATTTGGGCTGAACTCCAACTTGTGTGAATTTTACGGAGGTCACACTGTATAGGAAATGGAAGCTGTGGATTAGAGATTTATGGGGAGATACGGATTTGTCCTCTGCCGACTCAACCTAAAATCAAATCCTATTGACTCACCCACAGTGTATTTGATATAAGCTATTATTTTCAATCCTCATGTTGTCCTGAAAGTTTCTTCGAATGATAAAAACAAAGCAATGTTCAATTGTTTCCCAAATTTGAAGTGAATGTACAAGCCAGCTCATCTCTCCCCTTGACATCCTTCCATTGTCATGGCACAAGGGGTATGAAGAAGATTGTTACGTAAGACTGCTAAGGAGGTTAAGTCACACAGGATCTCATTTAGGTTTTTACTTTGGTCTCAACTGCATTGATTGCAACGTGAAGGCTAAATGAACTCTTGCCTCCATCTCTGGGAACCTGGATATGAAAGTCAAGAGCTATGAACAGTAAGTGCGCACAGAAAGTTGGGAGGATGACGATGAAGCAGGTTTGTTAACAGGAAAAAACAACGCTCAAACAATAAATTAATGAGGACGTGTACAGACTGGCCTCAAATATGATGGCTATTATATGCTCGTTTGTCCTTCGTATGCCCTTTTCATTTGGCAAAGAAAATATACTGTGTATAGTATAGTGGAACCACGGTATGCAGGCCAAAGGTCCAGGTTCTAATGCACCGCGATCCAGCTCAACATGATTGTTTCTTCAAGAATGGAACATTCAAATACATTTGGGGAAAAAAAGTAAAACAGGAGAAGAACTAGATTTAAGTTTCAAATACAATTTTACAAATACAAAACTTGACCTGTGGGGGGGATAAAAAGTACGACTGTAAAAAAAAAAAAAAAAAAAAAAAAAAAAAAAAAATACTTAATAAAATGCTACATACAGTAATATGGGCATACACTATGTGAATTAAGTGAGATTCAAGACCTTTCAAAGTGGGGTCATGTATTGTATTTGACTGCATTATTGAAACCTCAGGTTACCATATACCGTTTTTTCACGACCATAAGGCGCACTTAAAAGTCTTAAATTTACTCCAAAATGGACAGGGCGCCTTATAATGCAGCGCGCCTTATGTGTGCACCGAGTTCCAAAATCTGTAAATGTTGTTGTTTGACTTTAATGAGCGTTCTGATTGACTGACTTATATAGAGGAAAGGCGGACGTGACTGAGGACAGCATGCGGACGTAAAGGGGGAAGGGTGCGCGTGACA